>NC_134866.1:68188467-70588467 GCF_049852395.1 Peromyscus maniculatus bairdii | reverse complement strand
TCCTGGTGGTCTTATAAGGGCTTCAAACTGCTCTCCAATGTGCCTGCAGAGAGGGCTTTCTTTTTTTAATATTTACTTTCATGTTTTAGTTATCTCTGTGTATGTGTGTGCATGTGAGTACAGTTGCCCACAGAGATCAGAAGCATCATAGCCTCTGGAGCTAGCTACCCAAGGTCCTTCCTGAGAACTTAACTCAGGACCTCTACAAGAGGAGTAGGTCATCATAACCACTGAACCATTCCTCTGGCTTCCTCATCCACAGTGGGCTTTTGGTCTCCTCCTCAGTCCCTGGCAAAGGTCCAAGCTTGGGTTTCTTTCTACGTATTTAGAAGGTTCGATGTCTACCTTGTAACTCGGAGCCCCAACTGTGCCCATTCTACTCTCTACCCCAGATGTGCACGCCGATATAAGAGAAACAAGTAGCAGGAAGCACAGGGGTGAAGGGGGGAGAGAAGGCTTGACGAGAATGGCAGACGCATGCCCACAGCAGCTGCCACGGCGGGCAGGATTGGCAGCAGGGCCGGTGTGAGCAGGAATCCAGGTCAGGAGTAAGCATTGCAGGGAGGAGAACAGTTTGAGAGGCTGGGTTTGTTCAAGGGCTTGACGACCAGTTTTAAGAGGGCGGACTGATGTAACTTCTCTGTCCTTCAAGGTCTTATCACTGACAATCAATAATTGTCAGTAAAGGACCCATCAAAAAGCAAACCAGCTCGTTCCAGCTGGACAATATTGGGAAATGATGTTGTGAATAGATGAGAGTTACTAGAAACTGGTGAGGCAGAGCAGCTGCAGCTGGGTGTGAGCATCCTTTGTTCTTGCTGTTACTTTTCACACTTAAAAACAAATTGAGACAGAAATCCTACCCCGACCAAGGCTGTTTTTACAGGGCACAACTCAGTTGTTTGGAATTTATTCACAAGGCTGTGAAACCATCAGCCCTATCTACTACCAGATCATTTTCATTGCTCAAAAGAAAACCCAGGAATAGTGACCGGGCAGTAGGATACATTTGTCAAAACCCAGTGTACAGCACAGAGAGCGAATCCTCGTGTGAACTAGGCTAATAATAACACACACCGTAATGAATATTCCCCATATGTACAAGATGGGAGCCTTCTCTGCCTTGTGATGATAAACCGTTCATCTACTTCCCCTCTCTCTCAGGGGCCCTTTTTAGAAGCATGGATGTCGTTTGTTTTGGGAGTTACCCTTAGGAGAGTGCAGAGTGTTCATACATTTGAAATCACAGCCGTATAATTTGTCTGCTTCTTTTGTAAACATCAGTGAACTATAAGTTAAGATGGTGTAGGTAGCGACAAAAAACGTTGATAGTTAAAAAGAATAAAAAATACTTTCTGCTGTGCCAGATCCAAAGCACCAGGCCTGTAAACTCCACCACAGGCCGGGCAGCCAGGACTTGGACAATGGAGGGCAGATCCTGGGCAGCGTTTGAAGAAGGGACTGAGATAGGCTAGAGCCTGGAACATGGACTGGGGGCGTGGGCAGAGACACGGGGTGTGTGTGTGTGTGTGTGTGTGTGTGTGTGTGTGTGTGTGTGTGTGTGTGTGTGTGTGTGTACTGAGATAAGATTCAGGCTAGAGCTGGAACATGGACTTGGGGGGGCAGAGACACGGGGCGGTGTGTGTGTGAGTGTGCGCGCGCACGCACGTGTGTCTCCCAGGGCAACATACATTGTTTCTGATCTGCAGTAGTTGAGATTGCAGAGAAAGTTAGAGGGAAGAGCTCTGTGGGAGGGGCTTACAACCTACGTCAGCAGCATTGGTGACATCGCCACAGGAAGGGGAATTTGACCTGCTCACTAATGCACCAGCTCTGGGCTGGGATTTATTTATTTATTTTTAATTTAGAAAACAAAACAAAACCTTTTTGTACAACAGATATTGATCATGTTCTTCCCATCTTCCAACTCCTCCCAAATACTCTCCACCTCTCTACCCACCAAACTTCATGGTCACTGTCTCAAACAAACAAACCCCTAAAATGAAAATCAAAACAAACAAAACCCCCTAATAAGACAAAACATGCTAAACCAAATCAAAATGAAACAAAAATGCCGCCCCCCCCCCAAAAAAAAAAAAACCAGCACACAGAGTTAGTTTTGTGTTGGTCAACTACTCCTGGGCATGAGGCCTGCCCATGAATGTGGTTGACGTACCAGTGACATCCTATTAGAGAAAACTGATTCTCTTTTTTCCAGGAGTATCGATAGCAAATGGCATCTTGGCTAGGGGTCAGACTGTGTTCACTTTCCCTTCTCAGTGCTGGGACCCTTTAGCCCATGCAGCTCCTATGCATACTTCCACAGTCTCTGGAAATTCTTACATCATCAATTCTGTAGTATCTGGAAGACACAATTGCCAAGGCTATTGATTACTCTCCACAAGTTGATGGTAAGGCTCTATTGCTGAATGTAGATCTTAGTTAGGTTTTCTATAGCTTTGATGAAACACCAGGACCAAAAAGCAAGTTGGAGATGAAAGGGTTTATTTTGCTTATATTTCTAGGTCTCTCTTTATCATCAGAGGGAGTCAGGAAAGGAACTCAAACAGGACAGGAACCTGGAGGCAGGAGCTGATGCAGAGGCCATGGAGGGGAGCTGCTTACTCGCTTGCTCCTCATGGCTTGCTCAGCCTGCTTTCTTATAGAACTCAGGACCACAGCCCAGGAATGGCACCACCTACAATGGGCTGAGCCTTCCCCCATCAATCACCAATAAAGAAAACATTCTAGGGTCTTGCCTACAGCTGGATCTTACAGAGACATTTTCTCAACTGAGTCTCCCTCCTCTCTGATGACTCTAGCCTGTGTCAAACTGACATAAAATCAGCCAGCACAATACATTTACTTATGTTATTGAATACTGAGAAGTCGAGCTGGTGCTCTGCTAGAGGCTTTATCCCTGCTGACTAGCATTCATGGCGCTGGAAGGTACTACATCTGCTCCTGGAGAAAATGGTAATCATCAATAACGCCCATCTACAAATCCTGCAACATACAACACTGACCTGTCTGCAAGATGTACTTGTGTAATAGTGGCACAAATGTCAGGAGAGTAACCAACCAACTTTCTATTGGATGTAAGGACAACTCCATGAGATGAAACCTGTACCTGATACGGCTGAAGTAGCGAAGAACCTGAGATTACATAGATCACGGGCCTAGGGGAAACCTATACTGTTATTCTGATAAAGGGACATAGCAATAAAATGACTCCTAATGACACACTGATCTATAACCCATAGGTCAATGATCTTGGGGTTTTGAGAGGCTATAGAGGATGAAGGAGAGGACCCTTCAAAAGCCCTTGTGTTGTTCCTTTATAGGCACACACTTCCAAAAAACAACTGATTTGTTTTCTGCTACTTTTCAATTGTATCACATAAAGGAAATTATAGAGTATGAAACTTTCACAAATATTTCTTTTTATTTAAGTGTGTGTGCATGTGGGCACATGTGTGGGTGCCCCCAGAGGCCAGAAGAGGGTGGTATATTCCCTGGAACAGTTAGTTACAGGCAGTTTAGAGCTTCTTGGCGTGGGTGCTGGGAAGATAATCAGATCCTCTGGAAGAACAGTGAAGGATCTTAATCACTGGGTTGGCTCTAAAGCCCTCTGGAATGTAGTCTTTTGAGGCTGACTTTTTAACTTTGCTTGGTACTTTTGAGAGGCAGTCAAGTTCTTGGCTTTCTCAAGAATTGTTCCTTTTTACTAATGAGTAGTATTCCGTCAGGAAAATGCACCAGAATTTGACTATCTACTCGCTGACTAGAGGATATTTGCATTGTTTCCAGTTTGGGGTGATTATATATAAAGTTCAGATGGGATAAATAATTTTACTCCTGATAAATCATTTCTTTCTTTTGTCTTCTATCCAACAAGAAATTAGATTACACTCATCAAAAAGGAGTTCCAATTATGACTTACCTCCAAGATGGCAATTCTATTTCCTGTCCATGATAAATATAATTTGTCTGTCACACAGGGGCTTAAGCCACCGATGGCGCTTGCTAAGGCTGCAGGAGTGGCAATAGCAGCAATTAGACACAGTTATAGACATAGCTCTTCCCAGAAGGGAGCCCGGAGATAGAATAGGTTAGGTTTCAGAATCAGCGGGTTCAGCGGAGTAGACTCCTGTTCTCTACTCCTGTATCACACCCTGCATAAAGAAAACTTCTGGAACTGTTTCCATGTTAGCTTTTACTTTTTATCTTCATCGGCAAATTGCTACAATGTTCTTTTTGTTCTTATATAAAAGTATGCAGTGTAGTAGGGCTGTGGGCTGAGTGCTACTCAGGGCTGTTAAGATGCTCTGTATATTACCGCCAAGGTGCAAAGACATTTCGGGCCTGTCCAGGCATGATATTACATTTTGAAATATGATTTACATTGTGCTGGTAGATTTTGTGAGTTTATACATCTCGTAGGCAAATACTGTGTTACATTTTTACTCTTGAAAAATAAACCCATAAACCTTTTGTGTTTCTTTTTCTTTTCAGTATTACTTCACTGTTCTTTTTGGGCATGAAGGCCAGAAACCTCTGGAGCTGCGCTGTGAGGAGGAGCAGGCCGGGAAAGAGTGGATGGAAGCCATCCACCAAGCCAGGTGCGGGTCATGTCTCGTTTCGGATGGGGCTCAGCATGGCTGCCAGTACTTTTGGAAGATTTTGTTATAGTAAGATGGTATCACGTCGGTCCCTTCCTGTGCCGTGTGTGAGGTGGTTGTTTGCACTTTGTGTGGCTGTGTCTCAGTTAAAGAGAGCAGACATAAACAGTAACAATTACCGGTAGCAGACATGGATTTCTTCCAACACACTATGTACTTACTAAGTGCGTCTCAATTAGGGAATTTATTAAATGTATGACCACCCCTCCCCGCCATCTGCTACAGGGGGATTTACACTTACTTCCTCTTCTGCTTGTAAGGAAAGAGAGGCTTGGAAGGTTAGGTCATTTGCTTAAGGTCACACAGCTAGGGGTGGCAGAGCCAGATAGTCACCCAGTGGAGCCCACATTTGCAACACCTGGCCCCCCATTTCCTGCCCCACACAGTCCCATTATTGAATGGTAGTAACAAACTCAAACTGGGTCAAACAGAAAAATGTGGTTTATTGTCCCCTAAGTAATACCAGGACTGTAAAACACTCCTCTATGCCTATTAAATAGGAATGAAAAATCTGAAAAGTGTGTGTGTGTGTGTGAGAGAGAGAGAGAGAGAGAGAGACAGACAGACAGACAGACAGACAGACAACCTTTCTGTTTTCTCCATTCAAGTCCAGTCCCTTTACTCCTGTGTGTGCTTGCTGTTTTTGCCCATCTTCCCAGACAGGGATGCTTTCTTGTTACAGTTTGTATTGCTGTGACCACTATGACACTATGACCAAAATGACTTGGGGAGGAGAGGGTTATTTATTTCATCTTATAGTTCAAGTTCATCATCCAGGGAAGTCAGGGCAGGAACTCCAGGCAGGAACTTGGAGGCAGGAGCTGATGCAGAGGCCATGGAGGGCACTTCTTACTGACTTTCTCTCTGTAGCTTGCTCAGCCTGTTTCCTCACCATGCCTGAGGTCACCAATGCCGAAGTAGCACTGCCCACAGTGACTTGGGCTCTCACACATCAGTCATCAATGAAGGAAACGCATGGCAGACTTTACCTACAGGCCAAGCTCATGGGGGCATTTTCTCAGCTGAGGTCTCCTCTTCCCACATGACTCCACCTTGTGACAAGTTGACATAAAACTAGCCAGCACAGGTGCCATCCTTTCGCCTTCAGTCAGCTCCTTTTCTCATCTTTCTGATATTTCAAGGAAAAACTCAGCCGTGGAGCGTTTGCTTTCTGTGCATTTGACAATGCCTCTTCCAATCCCGCATCAATCCCTACTCCAAATTGCTGCTACACCTGCATTGTGTACTACATGCAGATATGTGGCAACATAAGTTATTTCCTGTGTGATTTCTCCTTCCTGAGCAGGCTCGTGTGTACCTTGAGACTCAAGAAAAGGAAGGATTGGGGTACATTCATTGTTAAATGAAATGCATTTGCTAATTGTGCAACAGGCAACCAGGAACAATTTCCAGGTTGGTTAATAGAAAAAAGAAAGTACCAGTCCCCAGTGATTTCTTTCTTCTTTTTGAATCCTGGACATGTTCATTCTGAAAACCTCCTTGGCCTCCCTCCTTTTTAAGGACAACTCTGTGATGCTAAGTAAGCACTTGGCACATCTATCTTTTATTATTTGCAGCAGCTCAGGCAGGTATCACCAGTCCCATTTGACAAATGAGAAAACAGAAATTCAAACAGATTGGGCAAGATCTACCACCAGGTTGTTAAGCTGCAGAACCACACAGGTCTACCAGACTCCATAAGGTTTAACCAGGGCTCCGTATTGCCCTTCTCTTCCTTACCTTCTTTCTCTGTTCATTTTTTTTCTATTTCTTTTTTTCTTTCTTTCTTCTAAGATGAAAGTAGAATAATGTGCGGCTAGGGTTGAAAGGAAAAGGTACCAACTGCAAAATATTTCACTTTTTATTTCTCTTCTTCTAAGTAGTTATCTGAGATGCAGTTGGCAACAAACACCAGTTCCCAGGGGCAGCTATGTGAGGTGAGGGACAGGCACACTGCTCAGCGCTCTGGTGCCCACTGCCTGTTCTTCAGAGTTGGGGCTGATGCAGAATGACTTAAGAAGGTCAGGGCTTCAAAGACGAAAGACACACGAAGGTGGCAAGGGAGAGTCCTGGGGCCATCCGCAGCCACAACCTTGTAGCTGTGTCTGTTCCCTTCTACCTGAGCATTAGAATGAAGGATGTGATGTCAAACGTGTGTATTTGACCATACTTCACATCCCAGAAGAGCAGGAACCACTGAATGCCACAAATGGCTTTACAGTGGACAAGGGAAGATTCTGGTGAACTGGATGCAGTGTGAATTACTTTAAAGATGTATGGATTTCAGAAGAGAGATATTTTGTTTGTTTGTTTCACTATGTCATAGGATTTTGTCATCTGTGTGGGAGTGAGCAGTAATTGGTTGTGCTTGAGATGTGGTGAAATCTAAGGCAGTCTTGAGAAACCACTTAAGTGGTCTAGACAGCAGAATGGTAAATATCCTTGTTTTTCCTCTTAGATTTGAAGGTCTGCTTAGTGGTCTTTTTTCCCATGATGCTTTGTTTTTTGTTTTTTGTTTTTTTTTCTGTTATACTTGCTTTACTTTGATTTAATACCTGGGACTTGGTCCTTTGATGATTCCTTTGAATCAGAGTGCTTTAGACTTGTGTCCTTTTTGAATTGAAATGATTCTGAAATATTTACTTTCTAAATCAAGGAGTAATAACACGGACTCTCCAAAATTTGCCCTGTCTTTGTTTGTCTATAAACAATGCCAGAAAGTTAATGAAGCTGCTTCCCACAGAGACCATTAGTCATTTTTTTTCCTTGACATTGTGCATGAAACGCAACTAATGAGCTGGGCTTGGCTGGCTAAACACTTCACTTTTAAGGGGCAATCTGGTGACATTAATCTGGCATTGCTAGCTTCCAATGGAAAACTTTAAAGTGGTCAATAGTTAAGTCTTTATTGATTGCTCTTTTCAAAAGTCAGAGATTTTGGTTAATCAGTAACTGTTTTTAGCACAAGGCTTGTTCTTTTCTGTTATAAATCCTCCAATAGACACTACACAAGACTACTGTTTCTCCATCTCCTGCTTTCTAGAATGGCTTCTCCATGAAGCCCGGTAGCCCCATCTTTATGCACCATGGAAGACATGCCATTGTGTTGGCTCTTGTGTCAGGGGAGCCTCCATACCACAGTTTGTCTTTAGAAGCTCTTTGGATCATTTTCTGGGATATCCAATTGCATATTTCTTCCTATAGGTCGGATCCGGAAAATAATATCATCAGAATTAGCATTTTTCAACCTGAAACTTTGACTCAGCCCAGCAATGTTGGTGTTAGAGTTTTGCACACAATTGCTCAACATGATAATTCTAGAGCAGATACACTTCAGATTTCATTCCGCACATGTTATGGCATGTGGGAAGCTGCTACCAAAACTCAGCTCTCTTATTGTTTGTGTAAGTTGAAGCCAGAGCATTTAATAACACTTAAGTCTATGGTTATTTTATAAATGATTTGCCACTTGGGCAGGAACTTAAGTAACACCGATAACTGGTATTCTCTCTCCATTTTTCATAGGCATATATGTCAGACTCAGTTGAAGTAGTTGAGTACTTAAAAACACTGATTTAGGTAATTGTGGATCCTGAAGAATTCTTGGCTCACATGACATCTATTTAGTTTTTTATCTGCTGGGATATTGAGTCTGCAGGACCTCGGGAGTAAGATGTCCTTGGTCTGGAAGAGGACACGGTGCCTTCATTCTGAGTTCATTGCATCCTGGCTTCAGCATGGGATTCACAGGATCTGGACTACAGCAATCAGGAACTGAGGGATAAGGCAGTTCAGGGGTGTATGGGAATCTACCAGAGGACTTTGTAGCCATCTGAAGGTGAATAATATTAGGTTAAGATGGCATCTAACTCACCTTTTGCCCTCTCGCTTAGATGGTATCACCCACTAGAAGAAGGAATGATGAGTTAGTACAAGCTTGTGAAGCAGATGTTGATATTTGGTCAGGAAGGGGAATTGGAAAGGTGAGGTGGGTTAATCCATAAGGAGAGTAGATTAGGAGGTCACAGGATGGTCCTGTGACCTTCCTGCCCTGTGGCATGTAAGACATTGGAGAATGAGTAGTCAGGGACAACTAGAGGAGTAAGGCCTGTCCTGAGAAGAGATCTGGGTTTGGGTTGAGGTCGGGCGACAGTTGGTGAGACCTGGAGGTGTTGAGACTATCATGTTTTGCTGTAGTGCTGATCTGTGGCTTAAGTGTTTGATGTTGGACACCATTCCATTGCCTTTGGCTAGTTTCGCAATCTCTTCAAATGAAGATCTGCTCAAATCCACATTCCAGTTCTCTTTCCTCTTCTCCATATGTGTCTGATGTGGGGATCTCAGGCTCACCTTGAGGAGAGAGTGTTGAATGGGGAAAGGAATTGGCAGATGCATCCATTCCTGGACGCCAGCAGGTGGAGCATGGCAAGGCCTTGACCTGACCCTTTCTTTGACCTTGTCATTGCTAGCATAAGTAAGAGGTCTCTCAATTGAGCCTTATCCTATTTTTTCAGGGGCAAGAAAGCTTTATTCCACTCCTGAGTTTGTTCTTTTGTAGCCTTTTGATGACGCATGTCATCATACTTGCTCCTCTTTGGCATCTACTCCAGGACACACCAAGTGGCTAAGGCCACCCTTTCTCTGCTTGCTCCAGGCTATGGTCCATGCCTAGTGGACCATGCTCTTCTTCTTCTGGTTTAACCACCATGGCATACATGGTGCTGTCTCCATTGCCTCAGTCTTAGATGAGAAGCCCTTGGGCTAGATTTGGCAACCTAGCACATGCCAGAACTAGATTTAAGGACAGGTCAGAGCAAGATGCAATGCCTCTGTTATATGTAGAAATTCACAAATGTGCATTGTTCTACGCTGAACTGTCTACATAGCATCTCCTGGGTGCTCAGTGCTGCCATGAATTTGACTGGTGGATTGTCACAGGTCTCTACTGCTATCCGTGTCTGAGCAGTTTTCCCAGGTCAAGGTATGAATGCTGGCTGCTGAGCCACCTCACCCACCCTTTCCCACTTCTCCCCAATCTCTATCCTCTGCAGGGTTACCAAAGTGTTCTTTCTAAGAACATCTGATCAGCTGAAAGGGCCTCAATGTTTTCTACTGACTTGTTATTTTATTCAATTAACTTTTTACTGTCAGAAGTTTTTGTTTTTGTTTTTTTTTTTTTTTTGGTTTTGGTTTTTTCGAGACAGGGTTTCTCTGTGTAGCTTTGCGCCTTTCCTGGGACTCACTTGGTAGCCCAGGCTGGCCTCGAACTCACAGAGATCCGCCTGGCTCTGCCTCCCGAGTGCTGGGATTAAAGGCGTGCGCCACCACCGCCCGGCTACTGTCAGAAGTTTAAAAGTATAAAAACTTTCATTTGCAAGCGAGGAAGGGTTTGTACCATAGTTCTCTGTGTTGCTTGAAGGAAAGAAAATGTGCATTACTGTACCTGATATATATGACTCCTTGATCAAATGCTCTGAGTTCTGGGGTACAGTGAGCCAGTCAGCACAATGCTCTTTCCAAGCTGAAATTTTCAAACGTCTCATGTCTTAGGTTCCAGGTAAACCAGTGCTGGGATTTTGATGTGCTGGCTGGTCCTTTCCAGTCTGACCTACAGAAATTTGTCTCTCAGACTGGAGATCTCAGTGACCTGCACCGTCTTCCCCGGCCCCTGCTCTGCCAGGACAGGAAGGACTGACTAACTCTTCCCTTGTCTGAGCCTCGGGCACAGCCCCGTCTCCTCAAAGCCTCTAAGACATCATGGCTTCGGTGTGCTTAGATGTCTGTTTCGCTCTGTCAGCCTGAATTTCTTCAGGAAAACTGCTCTGTTCCTCCCTTGTTCCCTGCTCCTGGCATTGTGCCCGATTGGTTTTTAGAAATGCGTGTGCCAATTTAATCCCTCTCACCAAGGCAGGAGAAAGCTGGAGTCATTTTTTAAAAGTTCTTATTATATTGATGTGTAAAAATGGTATCTTAGTGTGATGAGCATTTCCTTGGACATTTATAGGATTGACTATTATTTTTTACTGCTGTTAATCTTGATCTGTGTTGATATAGGAAGTGTCATTTCATGCCCTTCTCTCATTTTGTTCTATTAATGTTTTCCCATGTTCTATCTGATTTTATGAGTTCTTTCCATGATGAATTTGTTATCTGATGGTTATATTCATTGTTAATCAGCTACATCATTTTTCTGTCTTATATCTGTGAAATTTTTTTTACAAAGCTTTTGAATTACAATCCAATCAAAATATATTACCTTGGAGGGAAATGAATTCAAAACATTATTTTTTATTTAATTGGCTTATATTTCATATACTACAGAATCTTTCATCTGAAGTTACACAATTAAGAATATTCACAAGGCTGCACAATCTTTACTCTAATTCCAGAACACTTTCGACATATAAAAAATGAAAAGTTAGTCTTTTACCCTCTACCCTTACCCATAGCCAACCAATACTTTACTTTATTAATAGTTTTTTTTTTAATCTGGACATTCCATATAAAGGGAACCAGACACACCTGGTTCTGGCTTCTTTCTTACTCTGATGTTTTCAAGACACCCCCCCCCCCCATATTGTACCAATAGAATACACTTCAGGTACCTTATTCCTTTTTATATCTGGGTTGTCTGTTCTGTGGTTATACTACATTTTGTTTATGTATAAGTGATGGATATATGGGTTGTTTATACTTTTTTCCATTGTGAATACTGCTGCTATGAATATCTGGATCCAAGATACATTTTCAGTTCTCTTGGATACATACCCACAAGAATCCTGCGCCGTATGGTAACTGTGACCAACGTTTTGAGAAACTGCCGAAGCCTCTTGCACAGGGACGGTGCCATTTCTCACCGGAAATGATGAAGGGTTTGCGTTTTCCAGATCCTCCCCAATACTTGCTTCTGTCATTTTGTTTTGCACTGAGTTCATCTGGTGGAGGTTAAGCTACACAGTCCATTCATTTTAGAGGTAGGCCCTAAAGCGTCTTCACCCCGGAGTAATTAACTTTAGCATAATTGTCTTTCTGTTGTGTTTCCTTGCATCACTACCTGGTCTGTGTTTGTGTTGAATTGTGTTTTAGAAAGACTTATTGACAAAACCTCCCCTCGGCTCCAAGTGAGACCCTTCAATAATGAACTGTGACTGTGCGCTGGATTGGAGCACTGTAAGAAGAGGGAGGAGGGTTCATCTTTTACCCTTGTTCCTCTTGTTATTTTCTTAACATCTGAGCTGCCACTGACTGGAAAGAGGATAACTGGGGAGCAAGGAACCCGTCAAGGAGAGACCGGTGGGGTAATGGTGCCAGGACCTCAAGCTAAGGTGGTACCTAAGAGGTACTGATGCCAGCGGAGTGGAGATACAGATGTGAGAGAATCTGAGGACCAGAGAGTGTAAAAGACAGTCTAGCGATGCTGAGTGACTGTGAGGAAAGTTCAGGTGCTGTTAGACCGCTTCGGGTCACTGTGACAAATCTCCAGCAGTTCAGGTACAAAGAAAGAAGCTGTATTTTGGCTCACTGTCTCGGATGTTTTTATACAAGATCACTTGTCCCTGCCCCCTGGGGCCCATGGTGAGGCAGCAAGCCATGGTGAGGGTATGTGATGGTGCAAAATGGTTCACCTTGTAGACACGAGGTGAAACAGAATGGGGAGAAGACTAGTCTCCGTCAAAAGTCTGTTCCCAATAATGTCTTGAGGGTTCCTACCACCTCACAATAACAGCACTCTGGGGACCGCCTTCTGTACAGGAGCCATCAGGGGACAGGCAAGATCCATTCTGCAGCAGAGGCCTGACCTTGCCCCCAGCTGTCAAGAGTTGCTCCACTGCTGCTGTCTGGGCCTGGATTCTTCCCGTTCCTGAAGATGTCAAGACTCTTGGGATGATGGGTGCTAATTCTGAAGAATCTCCTCTATAAACCTGAGCATTCCCCTGGAGTTTGGAGTTGGATCTTTTCTTTAGGAACTGTCCCTGAAACTTCCCATCTTAGGCTGTGCTCCAGTTCACTCCATACACTTGTCTTGAACCAAAATGAAGAGGATGAGCCTATTCGCCTACCTAGTAACTTCTCACTAAGGCAACATACAGTTTGCCCTCTATACATAATGAAAGACTGCAAATCCAGGCTGAGTGCCTTCTCTGGGCTTGTCAGGATTTCGTTTGAGTGTTCCCCTTTCTCCTGTGAGGAGCAGTGGTGGTTTGGTTTGGATTATAAGTACTACACACCAATATTTTGTGCCAGCGTATGTCCTCTGCATGACATATGTTGGTGCGCCACAGATGGGTTTTTAGTTTTGCTTTTATCGTGTTGACTTACGCAGCTTCGCTTTCTTTCCCTTGGCAGCGTGAAATGACCTTCACTTCCTTCCACTCCTCTTCTTGTTCCTTTAGGTAGGGATTGAGTTGAAAAGAAAAATGAAGGGAATAATATGTTTGGCAATTTTTTTAAAGCCTGGACAGTATCTAGGAAGTGGACAATTTAACTAAGTAAAGTATATGTTGAAAATACATTAGAAGAGAAACACCAAGAAACACTCAGAAAAACTTGGAGAAGTCAGGCGTGCGACATTGATCTGCTGGGAATAGACACCCCTTTTCTAGTGGGCTTCATACAGAAGGCGTGTAGACACAATTGAAGGGTCACCCCAGTAAGAGCGGAGAGGAGCAGGGAGGAGCAGGGAGGTGCCCCAGTGGCATGAGTTGCATGATTCGAGAATTCCTGTATACGATGTGTAAAGCTGTGCAGAATCCACCGTGATGACTGACCCTTTCAGGGCATGCTGACTCTTCTGAAGCTGACCTAGGGCTCACACCAGAAGCTTGACTAGTGGGGAACATTTTCCCCGATCACTGCAGGGTAACCTCCAGCTGTTCTCACCTCTGCTAGCACAAGCCACTTGCCACCCCTGTCTTCCCCATTACAACAGCCAAGATGATCTTGTTAAGAAGACACATATTGGCACATTTTAAAAACCAAGCTCAAGTGCCACACAAGAAGGAAACACGAGGCTGGCCTCGAACTCACAGAGATCCGCCTGGCTCTGCCTCCCAAGTGCTGGGATTAAAGGCATGCACCACCACCGCCCGGCTGGTATACTCGTTATTTTACACCTATTTTTGGCAGTACTGGAGGGAAACCCAGGCTATCATGTGTGTGAGGCAAGTACTCTATCAATGGGCTACTGTCATGGTCCTCTTTATAGCTAGTTTTTAAAATAAGATTTTTAAATAACTTTGCAATAATCCTGATATACTGTGCTTGATGATTTTACAAATGTGTATAGTAGATTGTCTCAGTATCTTTTGTGTTAATGAATGAACATCTTGTTTCTTTGTACATCTTGGCAAAAATTTGATTACATTTTTGACTTATGTTGTAGAAATGAAAACACTAATGCAAAAGACTAATCTTTCACACCTGCTTTGATATGTTTGCAATATCGTCTTCTAGAATGGCTGCTCTGGAACACCGTGTGACATTACCCAATCCACTCTACTTCTGTTCATGCTAAATGTTAATGCCTTTTGAAGGTCTTAACCAGTTTTTGATTAAGAAGTATACGTGTTTTATACACTTATTGGCTTATTATATTCTATTAAACCCCTTTGTCTAATTTTATCCAATATTATCCACTTGTTCTAAATATGAAGCGTTTAACTCAATTTACCTCTTACATTTTGTCTTTTGCTCTGTCTGTATCTGTTGCTTTTATCTTTGTAGTTCTTAAGTTAGTTGACTTTGTCCTAAAATACTGCAGTTACATCTCTTATTGACTTATCAGCTCAGCACAGTTTGTATTGATCTCTCCAAGGCAGGCTAAACAGACACAGACATTTCATATGTTCTCATTGTGTTTTCTCTCTCTGGATGCTGAGTTTTTATTGAGTCTATTATTATTTATTATCACTTTATAAAGTTTTCCACATTTATTTTCTGTTCCCTAAATTCAATCAGGCCTCTGAATTTGGCCACAGGTGGATTCTGAAAATTAAAAGCCAGTGGGGAGGGTGTGGTGGCACAGGTAGAGTAAGACCTGCCTTTGGACAGCCCAGTGGGGTGATGGTAGCTCCCAGCATTTCCTGAAGCTCTGGAAGGGAGGAGAGCAAAGGCTCCTGGTGAGGAGAAACTCTGCAAATCCCTGGCTTGACTCCTGCTGCTTCACGTGTTGAAAGAGCAACTGTGTCCCACTACTGTGTCCCACCAGTAACTCACTCCATTTGTTTGTAAGACAAAGCAATGAGGACATGCGCACAGTGGACAGAGCAGCAGTATATATCCAAGTATTAAAGCCGGTGTTTGGTCCCACAGCACACGGATGATTACACAGCGTTGAATGTTTGCTCCTGGAGTCTCATCCTGCAGCAGCCTGTTACATTACTCTTGGTCTCTGACCGCTCAGCTTGGTCATCAGCTGGGTCTGACTTACGGTTTCTGACGTGCATTGACCCGTAGAATTTTAGCAATTAGGCTTTGTTTCCCTGCCTCCTTTTTCTATCTGATAGCTTCATTTCCATGGCAGCCTGCTTGCTTCATGGCTCTTAATCTGAAGACAGTGTAACTCAGCTGCCAGAATGACCCTTGCTTCTTGCGGCAGCTTTTCTGTTTGTTCATTTGGGGCTGTGTTTGCTATCCGTTACTGTCTAACGGTTGACTCCACAGTGATTACCACAATAAGGAACTCATTATACCCCACAGCCTGCAGGCCAGGTGTCTGAGCAAGGATTAGCTTGGTGGCCTCTGCTTAGGAGTTTCTCACAAGCTGCTGAGCAGGTCTGTGGGCTTCTCTGGACGCATGGGTTGGGAAAGGTCTGCTACTGTCTGTGTCTGCAGATGCTGGCTGGGTCCCCTTCCTTATGCATTGTTGAGCTGAGCCTCTAGAGGACTGTAGGTGAGAGACCCTCCTCGGTTTCTATTCATCATGAACCTCTGGACAGAGCAGTTCACAGCCAGCCAGTTGCCTGCCCTCTGAGTAGAGCAGCAAGAGAAGGCAGGCAAGACGGAAGCCAGAGTCTCCTGTGACGTCACCTTGGAAGTACCGTCCACCTCCTTGCTGCACTTCATAATCCATGTGTTGTTTCCAGCCACCGAGTTTGTGGTGAGCTGGTCACAATAGGGAGCTGGTCCCGCGTGCTTCCCTGCCAGGCACTCACATCGCTTTCCTTGTTTGGGTCTTCCTTATGTTGACAGTGGGTGTCAGGACTGACCTAAGCTCTGTTCCCTCTCTGAGCACAACCGTCTTGAGGAAGGTGGCCGACTTTTCTACAGATCACGGGCTGTGATCTTGGGGTGTGGATGAAGAGCCCAACTTCCCGACCTTTTGCAGGCTCTCTTCCCGATCCATCCCATGCCAGCTTTTATCCTTAGCATTATTTGGCTCTGTGTTCGGTGCTTCTCTGGGACAACCCTGGTGAGCACCATCTCATAGTCTCATGTAGGGCTCTACGCCTTCAATTTCCTCTCTTCCAGTCTCCCCACCAAATGAATTCTGCTCAGTCTTTTTTTTTTTTTTTTTGACTGAAGTTCATAAAATACAATACTTGGTCTGTTAACAGTGTCTTTTTCAATATTGTCACAGTTTCATTCACTAAGAACAAACAAGTCGATGTTTCCTAACGTTGCATTGGAACCTTGGAGAAGGGGGACAGCCAGTGTCAGCCAAGGAGTCTACAGAGCTCAGCCCCACCTGTCAGCCTGGACTTGATTTTCCCTTCTCATTCTTTCTGATTGGTTTTTTTAAAGATAAAACAAAAATGCTTCTCTGCCACCCAATGCTGATCTAATACATTTGTAGACATTTCCACGTGTCTCGGGTAAAGCTGACAATGAAGGACAGAATTTTTATAGTCCTGTTTCTGATGCTCTGTTGCTGCCCCCTCCCCTTAGGGCAGTGGTTCTCAACCCACATAAAGCTGTGACCCTTTAATACAGCTCCTCACGCTGTGGTGACCATAAAATTATTTTCGTTGCTACTTCAGAACTGTTGTTTTGCTACTGTTATGAATTGCAATGTAAATATCTGATATGCAGGATATCTGATATTTGACCTCCCCCGCAAAAGGGTCACGACCCATAGGTTGAGGACCTCTGCTTTGGAGGAAGGAAGACTTATAAAAAGTCTACCCTGTCTTTTTTCTTTCCACTCGTATAGGTGCATGGTCCTTCTTTCTAAGCTCAAGGGGCAGATTTCTTAGAGCAGGTGACTTGAGATCGCTGCTAACTTGGGATCCTCGCCAACACATGTGATGTCAGTGTGTCAGGTGACTCAGCTACCGTGTGACCTTAGTGTGGTCCCAAGACTTCCTCGTTCTCAGTGATACAATGCTATTTCAAAGTGGTTAGAAAAAGAATTTACTAGAAGGAAACCACACGACTCTCTGAACTCCGGGGTGTAACTCTACTCAGATGTTGTGAAAGCAGAACCCAGGTAGTTACTTTTCTCTCTCTCTCTCTCTCTCTCTCTCTCTCTCTCTCTCTCTCTCTCTCTCTCTCTCTCTCTCTCTGACATTCTGCTCATTTTGTGTTTGCTTTTCTGAGCACCTGCTTATGCTTTCCTTCCTCAGCAGACTTCCTGCGGCTGCTTTGGGAAGGGGCGGCTAACCAAGGCTGCCCAACAATGGCGACCTGAGTTCCCAGGCCCCTTTCATCTCACTTAGAGCACACAGAGCAGGATTCCATGGAGAAAACTTCCATTTGACCCAGGTTTCACAGGCGTCTCCTCCCATGTTCGTTCACCGTGATCTTGAGGGAGGTTTTGAGACACAAACATGGCTTCAGTGGGTCAAGCCCCAGAGCAAAGACAAGCAGCCTGGGGGTTTGGCAGAAGCCTCCAAGGGGTCTGGTGCTGTCTCTCCCCTGAGAGGCAATTTGGCTTGTGGTTATATCATGGTCTCAGGTCAGACAGACTTTGATTTGATCCTAACCCTGGGGTCAGTATGCATTCTGGGAACCAATTCTTCCCCTTCGGATTGTGATCATAAACCTCGCCTCTTGTATTACAGGGAGTACGCAACGAGAAAATGTATGATTCGCCCTATACACCCAACAAGTAGTGTCCATTGCTAATTACAACTGTTATCAGGCCATTTGGAAAAGGTTTTATGAGGAGAGGAACATGCACCTTACCACCCTAAACAGTGCAAAAGGATCTAATGTAAAATTCCAGGCGACTTGACATTGTATTACATGCCAGGCACCTCGATGTTACATCATATTCCAAGTGCCTTGACATTGCATCATATTCCAGGCACCTCAATATTGCATTATTAGTGAAAATTAAGAGCAGGTTTTCTCTATCGTGCTTAGCTGAAGAAATGGACATAGGTGAGGTGCTGAAGTCAGGGACCAAAGAGTTTAACTTTCTCTGTCATGTGTGTGGCTTCTGCTCATTTCAGAACAGAGTAGTGGATAATCTGTACCCCACAGAATGGGCGGTCTCCATGATAGCCAAAACAGTTCTTCCTGAACAGACCTTGTTCTCAGGGTTGCCGTCTTCATTCTGGCCAATAGAAGGTCAATTTCACTGGTTGATGAAATACTTTGAATCCCATCATTGAAGACTAATGGCATCAATTCAAAATACTCAATCTCTTCCTTAAAGAAGTCATACACTTTCATATTAAAATCTGTTGGAGTTCCTTGGCTTTTTTTTTCTCATAGTCATGTTAAAATTGTGGGTAGCAGCCAGCATTAAATGGATTCTTAGTTGGAGAATATGTAATATGATGAATACTGAAATTCTATATTATGGAGCCGCCAACTGTATGAGGCAGGTTAGCATGTAAGGTAGAACTAGTCAAACAACATGCGTGGGTCCCTTTTTAAGTGTGTGAGCATTGCTATGTGAAATGGTGATGGAGCAACATGCCAGTGACTAACTGTGCAATTTTCTCTTAAGTTACGCGGACATTTTGATTGAAAGGGAAGTGCTAATGCAGAAGTACATTCATCTAGTTCAGATCGTGGAGACAGAAAAAATTGCCGCTAACCAACTTCGACACCAGCTGGAAGATCAAGACACCGAAATTGAAAGGCTTAAATCAGAGGTATTTCCTGCCTTCTGTTACTTCCTCGTGAATACCTGTCGAATATTCAGGAGAAAAAGATAATCTCAGGAAAAAAAAGTAATGCTGAGCTCTGCTATCAACAGATGTATGGCTGGCTGCTGATCTAGACATGGATCCATTGTCGGCTTCAGGGTCACATAGATGTGTTGCTAGAAGATACCACCATGATAAACATGGAATCTTCTGTTGTTATGTGTGCCCCTAATGTCCTTTGTTAGATAAGAAGCACAATATATCTAAATATATATGTATAATATGTATATATATTTATAATAGTCATCAGGTAAACTCTTGGAGTAATAGCTGTAAGTCTGCCATAGGATAACTTAAAGTCCCAAATGATAACCAAGGAAGGACCAGATGGAAATTGAAAAACACTTTACTTCTAGCTTGCCCCCTGCAGAATTCTGAGAAGCACAGTTGGGCTAAACAAGAAGACACTGATTGACTGTGGGGCATTTCTGTCTCTCCCTTGGCCCCCATTCCTTCAATGTGCACTTCTGGTGAACCTCAGGGTGGCGTTACTGTTACGTGATGGAGTAGGTAGTCTTTGAGTCTATAGCCGAGGGGCTGTGCCTGGGTCCCAGGTCACAATCTATGCAGAGACCTTTCCAGGCTCTCTTGTGGGTGCTCACAGCAAGTGAGCAGTAACTGAAGAATGGAGGAGGGATGGAGAGACTAGATTGTCCTCTCTGTTCTAGCCAGAGGTACACTGGTCTCTTAGATCTAAAGGATAGGGTGCCGAAGGTAGTAGTCATGGATCCTTGCTGACAGGCTTCTCAGCTTTGACAACTTTCTTGCCATTTTTACTGTGCAAACATTTCCTTTGCATTCTCTTACACCTCCCTGAGGCTCACTGTGCCTCCTGCGTGGGTTTCACCTCCTGCTCCCAGGTATCCTGAGAGTAGGACCCTCAGCATATCTGGCTCGAGCATGGAGACGAGAACTCCTTTAGGGACGATGAGTTGCCAAGTGTGTTCACTGTATCATTAGACTCACCAGCCTCCCCTGTGCAGCCCCGAGAGTTGATACAGTGAAAACAGCAACAGAAACCTTAACAAACCTGCATTTTAAAAGGCTATATCAGGCATGTAATTTAAAACAAAATTATTGTGTTCTTTCTCTGCCCCGGTACACCAGAGCAGATGCCTGTTTACTGAGTGAAGCAGGTTGGTATTTACACCACGACAGGAACTCAGCACCAAGCAGTGCTCCCCAATATTTGCCTGTGTGTGTTTATCTGTCTCCATTATGCTCTGCTTTAGTCAGAGGCAGGGTTGTTTTTTTTTTTTTTTGGTAGTCTTTTGTAGCTGCTTGACAGGGATTGTTTCTTATCCCATTATCTTCCCATTTTCTCCTAGAAAATGGAAGTAGAGTATATTTGATTTTGGGGATAAGATCCAAAGACAGAGACAGGTCAGTGGTGTGTGGGGGGGGCAATCTTCCGACCTTTTCAGTGTTGGCTTGTCAATGATTCTATTTAAGTTCTTAGGCTTGTGTGAACCACAATTGGGGCTACACTAGAGAACTGTACTGCTGTGGAGGCAAGAAGCCACTGGGTCTTAAATTCCTTCTTACAGGTCACACGGGGCCAGTTTATTACAGTCCTCTTTGCTTCTTTGAACTGGCCCTTTTCATCAACCCCAGGACACCGAGGTTGCCATAGTAGCCACTGTCTCAAAGACTGCACAAGGACTGTGGGATACACACTTCAAAAACCACTGGTTGATTACAAGAGCTTTAAGTTGAGTGTCTCTGTCTTCATGGCATCTACCTTCAGGCAGGGTGGTGAGGAGACATTGGCCTGGTCTGTCAGGGCTAAGTTCTGGACTAGTATTTGTCTTAAGGCAAACCTCAGGTCACACTTTGTGGATCACTGCCTGTCAGCACTTGGAGTAAGATTCATGTTCCCTGCATCAGAGCACCAAATAAGGAGAGGGCACACACAATGACAGTTTCTGGATGTCTTCATGGGTAGAACTTCTTTAGTATGGCTGTATACCACCATTTCCCAAATCCTGAAATGGACCTCTTTTGGGTTACAGATTGTTGCTCTTAATAAAACCAAGGAACGGATGCGCCCTTACCACAGCCATCAAGAGGATGAGGATCCAGACATCAAGAAGATTAAAAAGGTAAGAAGTGGGAGGCTTCTGGGAGCATGGTGACCAGTTGTCTGCTCTGTGATGGCGACTTTGTTATGGTGTCCTCAAGCTGGTGACAGCCTTGGTGTTTCTACAAATGGCTTCCAGACTGTCCCTTCATTGGGATCCACACCAGTCTGGAAAATTTCAGCCTGAGACTTCTTTCCAGAACTAGAACTTCCCTTTTGGATTCTGGGAAGAACGCTAAAAACACACATTTAGACAGCAGTGTACTCTATTGGGTGAATGCAGTGCTGTTGAAACTCCTGATTTTGTTGCATTCATAGTTGGGAAGAAATTATATTTCTATATTAAATAATTATTCCCTGCTAGATATAAAAAATTTTAACCAAACGTTCAGAATTTGGAATAGATTCTTTGGACTGCGTTGAACATTTTCAACTTTCAAGAAATAATAAAGTAAAATAAAGCTATTATTTTCTTAGCATTATAATCTTTTATTAGAACCTGTTTTATGATACTGTGTTCCAAAACTAATGCTATTACCTTCTTTTAATAGTATGCAGTTGCATGTAAACAAGGATATTAATAATATCCAATTTTCAGCCATATTGTGGGAGCTGATCTGTTAGTAAATAAATGAGGCAGCTATTGTTCATCAGGGAACATCTGCCAAAGTGAATAGAAAGATTTTATTTAACACAAATTTTAATTGAGCTTAATTTTCTAAACCTATTTCTATTAAATAAGAGAATAACAAAAATAAAAACATAGTTTTGAACCTTTGTGATTCTCCAAAGAAGCAATTTTAAACCTATTTTTTTAACCTGTTAATAGATTTCAAAATTAACTATTATTTTTTAATGTCCCAAATCAAATAAATGTCTGTGGAAAAGTTGTTTACAAATGAACCACGTAACTTTTCTAATCTTGGCAAATTGTAGCTAAAAGGCTAAAAGACTTCAAAAGATTGTAACTCAAAATTGCTTATAATTCACAAAAAAAAGTCCTTTAGAATTCTCAAAATAGTATGCATAGAACTTCTTCACACAATGCTATTGAAATGTGCTTAATGTCTATTGTTTGAGTGTAGCAGTTTTAATGGCCATATGGGAACTGATGTGGGGTGTCAAAATTAGAAGGCATGTGACAACATCTTAAGTGTTGCAAAATTAAATGCATGACAATTTATATCACATTGGTGAAAGAGATATTAAAAAGGAATGTGTGGTTGGTATATTGTGCACCCCAATAAACTTATCTGAGGGTCAGAGAACAGAACAGCCACTATATTAAACATAGGTTTAGGCAGTGGTAGCACACGCCTTTAATCCTAGCATTCCAGAGACAGAGATCCATCTAGATCTCTGTGAATTCAAAGCCACACTGGGAACAGCCAGGCATGGTGACATACACCCTAGTCCCAGGAAGTGATAGCAGGAAGCAGAAAGGTATATAAGGCGTGAGGACCAGGAACTAGAGCCTTTGTTAAGCTTTTAGCTTTTAGCAGCAGTTAAGCTGAGATCCATTTGGATGAAGACTCAGAGGCTTCCAATTTGAGGAAACAAGATCAGCTGAGGAATTGGCGAGGCGAGGTTAGCTGTGGCTTGTTCTGTTTCTCTGATCTTTCAGCATTCACCCCAATACCTGGCTCTGGGTTTATTTTTATTAATAAGACCTTTTAAGATTCATGCTGCAGTAATGTTGAATAGATGATGGTCATATTAAGGGGATCAGGTAGGGAATTAAAATTTTAATGAATTGTGAACCTGAAATATGCCTCCTTGCTGAATCTGTCATCTCTAAAGTGCCACATCTTCTAATTACTTATCCGGTAATTTTTATAGTTAGTGAGGACCTTTTATTTTAGGGTCCATTCTGAGGAAACAGGATCGGAGTTCAAAGCGCCCTGCCTTTGAGCAAAGGATTATGATACATAGCTGTTTTCTCAGGGTTTCATTTACCTGGGCATTTAACAGATATTCAGCAAGTGTTTGTTGACTGGTCGAACCACACAGATTAGTGCACTTTCCCAGATTTGCACTTTTCCTATTGTACCAAGGAAATTCAGATCCATTTTAAAGGATATATGATGTTTCTACAAAAGAGATGTTATATTAAATTATTCCTTTAAAAGTTATTCATCATTGCAAAGAATAACGTATGTCCTGTCCACACGGCCGATAAGAGCTCAAGGAAGGACATGTTAAAGGACCTTGGCTTGGTCTGCAGCTTCCCCAGCTTGCAGCTTATCTGAAACCTCGGATTGCTCATTTGTAGGAGGGATTGGATGAGCCAGTTTCAACACTTATTTTTTAGGCTTAAATAAGCAAAGCAAAACAAAATGCAACATCAATAAAAAAAATCAGCTGGTTTAAAATGGACAAAGTACTTGGATAGACCACTATTTAGACATTTCACCAGTGATCCGCAAACACATGCAAAGATAGCCAGTCATTGGAGAAGGTACAGATCAAAACCATAAGAAGACAGAACCTCACATCCACTGGGACAGCTACTGTAGAAAAAACAGGAGGAAAATGACACATTTCGATGAGGATGTGGAGAAATTGGGTAACTGTGTGATATAGATTGTAAAATGGTAAATAAACCTCAATGAAATTCAATAACACATTTCCCAGCAATCCCATTTCTGGGTAGATTTCAAAAGACATGACAGCAAGGTCTGGATCTTGAGGAGATATTGGCATAGCTGTGTTCGTAGCAATACTATTCAGAACAGCTAAGGGATGGAAGCAGCCATAATGCCCAACAGAGATGAGCAGGATAAATGGGTAATGGTATATCACTTATCCTTAAAAAGTACAGAAACCCTGGCACATGCTTCAACATGGGTGAACCTTGAAGACATTTTAGTAAATGAAATTGGTCAGTTCCTGCAGAGAACAAGGATGGTTCCTAGCACCCACATGGTAGCTTACAATCATCTGTAAATCCAGTTCCAGGGAACCTAATGTCCTCTATTGGCTTCCATGGGCTCCTACACATACATGATACATGTACGTAAACTCAAACACACACACACACACACACACACACACACACACACACAAACAATAAATAAATCATTTTCTAAAATGTGGTCTGGAGCTCAATTGTGGAGCACTTGCCTAGAATGCATAAGACCCTGGGTTCAATCTTTGGCACTTAAAAATTATTAAGATGGTAGATTTTTTTTTTAACCACAAATAAAAATATATAGGATTATTTCTTATTAAAAACAAACCTTTAACTATTATTTAAATATATTCTCTAAGTCTTAAAGTATTATTAGCCCAGTAGTAGTATATTCTAATGTCTATATAAATAAGTCTAATGCTTTTAAGCTGTGACGGAAATTTGTGAACCTCAGAAAACCTGTTTAAAATCGTTTTCCCCTGCTCTTTGGTGAAGGCTTGCCATTGTACTGAAGAAAGCGTCAACGCACCATTCAAAGGGTGGCGTTTATCCACGTACTGTCTCATCTCCCAGACTCCTTTGCTTCCTCGTCCTGTAGGTTCAGAGCTTCATGCGAGGATGGCTGTGCAGGAGGAAGTGGAAGACCATCGTGCAGGACTACATTTGTTCTCCCCATGCTGAGAGCATGAGGAAGAGAAACCAGATCGTGTTCACCATGGTGGAAGCCGAGACAGAGTACGTACACCAGCTCTACATCCTGGTGAATGGTTTCCTCCGGCCCCTGCGGATGGCGGCCAGCTCCAAGAAGCCCCCCATTAGCCATGATGATGTCAGCAGCATTTTTCTCAACAGGTTTGTCTTTGCATAAATGGATAGTTTGGGAATAACTCACTGGCATTTCTTGAAAACACCCCTATTTTAGTCAGAAAAGAGGTCTTGCAGATTCAGCTTTGCAGTTCTCAGGTTAAGAACAAGGATGCAATCCTTGAATGGCATTGTTAGTCTGTATTTGCATTTCTCTTGAATCTTGACATCTCATTTTCTCGGTTTGTGTCTCTGTTTGACATTTGCGTTCTTGTTACTTACTGTGTGGGGGTATGTATGCGTGGAAGATCCTCTCTCTTACAAGCTGAAGGAGACGGAGTGATTGATGGGTCTCTCTGTGCAATTTACACAGAAGCATTTTAGGACGCATGCAAACTAAGATGGCTGGAGAATCCTTGTTGGGTTTATTTCTGCACTAAGTATTTGCAGTGCCCTTTTATGCGGAAGATCAATTAATGGACAGAGCAGAACCCCCCTGCCATCATGACATTTATATTTTAATGTGAGAACAGAAATGGACAGCGAATAAATGAAAATATGTAGTATATGATCCAGTGATCAATGTTGTGGAGAAAAATAAGACAAAGGAAGAAGTGGAGGGAGGAAGTCTTGGGTGTTGTACTTAAATTCTAATTATTTATCTGTTTTTGAGTAGGTAACACAGTGATATGATTCGCAAGTCAAAACAATGGGAGGGGGCACTTTGAATTTGCACCCTCACGTCCTCTTCCTGAGCTAGTGCTGTGAGCATTTTGGAAACAGTTATCCAAGCATGTGTGGATGATGGTGTGCATAGGCCTGTGAACTGTTCTCTCCGATAGTGACCATCCAAGTGTGTGGCCCTTGGTTCTAGGCTGCCCTGATGATTTACTTCCATGGGACTACTTGATCTAGATAAGGAAAGGCTAGGAGAACGCTGTTTACATTCAGAATGTGAATGTTAGGCCTCTTGATTGGAAGCTAAGACTTTGAGCTCTTCATACAGCCCAGCTACTGTTTGCACACCGAGTCCTAGACGGAGAACGGAAGAGGTACATTTTAAACGGGTGGCCACACAGGGCATGTGTTGTCATGGTTGCTGTTTAACTAGATTCCCTTGTCTTTGAAATGAAGCCCAGGCGGGCCAATTATCTTGAATTGCAGCAGAGCTTATACCTAAGGAAATGTGGTTTTCCCAATTATGTACAACATTGGTTTCACTTGTTTCCTAACTCAGGTATCAAAATACAAAGGGGGATGCAGCAGACAGGTTTCAGTATAGGAAAGAGCAGTCCCTCTCTCACCAGAGGAAATCCTTTGCTTAGAATTTGTCAGAAGAGCTGGGGGAGTAAAGCTCTTCTTGGAATGTTGAATTTAAGAGCAGAAGACCATAAATGTGAGACAGAAGCAGATTCTGGGAGCATCCTGTCCTCTTGACTTTGGGGTTCATCTTGGTTTCTGAGGCTAAAAGAGAAATTGCTGTATGGAGGCAGGTAAAAGGTCCATGCTATTAGTTTGAAGGCCCCATGGGACTGCTATATCATGTACATGGATAGTAATACTTTAATATTTTGTTGGGCTTCTCGCAGGACAGATGCTTTATGTTACTGAGTGGTATTGTTTATCTATGTTTTTATAGTGAAACAATCATGTTCCTTCATGAAATATTCCATCAAGGACTAAAGGCAAGGCTGGCCAATTGGCCTACTTTGGTTTTGGGTAAGTCATTATTTCTGGATCTAGATTTTTGTTGAAAGGCCAGTGCTAGGGTACAGTATGTGTTATTCAGCATTGAATGTCTGTCTAGACTTCGCTGTTAACTGACAAGTTTCCTTAGACACTGGGACTCTGTCTTGCTGTACTGGGCCATGTCTCAGTAGTTACTTGTTGATGCTTTCTTTCCTCCGTCTATATAAGTCATGTGGAACTGGAGTCACATTATGCTGCAAACTCTACCCAATCTGTCCTCCAGGCAGGGTAACTAGGGCCTGAGCTGTGTGGTGCTGGGAGGTGCTTTTTGTGGAGACTCGCCAAGCCCCAAGGGAAATAGCCATGTTTTCTTCTCTCTTCCAGCTGATCTGTTTGATATTTTGCTGCCCATGCTGAACATTTATCAAGAATTTGTGCGTAATCACCAGTACAGCCTCCAAGTACTTGCCAACTGTAAACAAAACAGAGATTTTGACAAGCTCTTAAAACAGTATGAAGCCAATCCTGCCTGTGAGGGGAGGATGCTGGAGACATTCTTGACCTACCCAATGTTTCAGGTAAACCATTTGGGATGTAACATCTAAGCCCTTGATTCTAACTCACCACTTGGGATATAGCTTCTAAGCCCTTGATTCTAACTCACCACTTGGGATTTAGCATCTAAGCCCTTGATTCTAGATCAGCACTACAAACTATAAGCCATCAGGATATCTTGGCATTTTTCTAGTGCTGGAGACTGAACCCAGGGCATTGAGCATGCTAGGCAAGGACTCTACCAATGAGCTACATCTCCAGCCCAGAAAGCAAGCACTTTTTGAGGCAAATAATTGAGGAATGATTTTTTTTTAGCAGTAATTTCTCTTTATAGAATGATTCCACACAGACCTCTTCCATGGAGTCTCCACCTCCAGCATGTTTAAAAATATTATTAGTCTCACAGAAATAGGATTCTCTGCAGATGCACTGGTTTATGCTGGTTGCATAAAAGGTTCTCGGGAACTGGAGTGGCTGCTGGGAAGTCTCCGTTTTCAAGCCCTCTCCTGCTGCAGCAGGATTACTGTGGAGTTTCTCTTGGCTGGAACTTTGGAGAACAAAACAAGGCCTTCTTAATCCCACAGCCTGTGGAGACCTCAGAGCTAGAAGGCACTGGCTAGACCTGGGTATTGTGGGGACCTGGTCATGTGGCTCTTCTTAAGGAAGGCTATACCCTGACGTTCATTCTTGGCGATTAGGGAGACCTACAGGATGAAGTACACACATAGCCCTGCCTTCAGGGCTTTCCCTTGAAGTACCCTAACCTGAGGGAGTCCCACAGAACCCCAAATGGGCATGGAGTCTCCTGTTCTTTTGGAAACTTCGGATTCTGTTCTTTTGGAAAGGCAGTGAGTGTTCCTGTTGTGGAATTTATGGGGCTTTTGGCGAGGCCTCCCGATTGTCATGTGGTGAAATGATTCTTCTCATCATGTGTGTTATAGTTACTGTGGAGCATTTTGTCCTCCAAGCAGGCAGCATTGGCCCCGGGTAACCCTTTTGGAGACTCAGGGGGGAAAAATGTCTGTGGTCCATAATTGTTTGTCTTAGGGTTTGTCAGTACTGCTTGGAACCTTGGAAGTGGCCATGGTAGTTCAGTAAGAGTCTTAAAAACCAAAAGGTTGCATTTGAAAACACTTAAGAGTAGTGAAACTTCATAACGATATATCTATATATCTATATGTATGTAAATCATGTAACTATTTTGCTTGAACTCTTTGCCTTTCTGAGGAAGTATTTCCCAGGAAAAATGACACGCTTTTGTTTTGCTCTATACACAGACAGAAGTTCAGGTTTTAGTGACAGAGAAGAGCTTCACGAATACATTGCTCTTCTGTGATGCTATTTACATTTTCAGCAGCGACCTCTAGGTTAGGATTCAGCACCCTAAACCACATCTGTCAGCAGCCCCAGGTCAGGTGGCTACAAAGACAGAATTGTTCAAGGTGCATGAAGCTCCCTACGCGCAATGTTTCTTCCACATGCTTTTTAATTCCTCAAGGTGTGATTCTCTCAGAGTTGTAAATTGGCAGAACTTTACCTGCACTGTGGACAGGGCCTCTCAATGCAGTTGAATGCTGAGCCTTGGAGGGACCTTCCTCCATCTTCCCTTCCTTCCCCCTGCAGAGTTTAAGTCCAGTAGCCACGGCTAAGCATTTTGATTCACTTGGAGGCATTCCCATCATGTCAGAGAAGAGTGTGGAGCTGGGAGTCTTGATGAGACCTGATGACATACTTAGCCTTCCCTCTCATTGATACTGTCACAGTCTCTGATAGGGGTAGCTGAGCCCTGGTTATCTCTAACTGCTTCAGATCTTGACCGTGATCACCGGTGGATGTCATTGGTTTGGACAGTTTGGGTTGGGTAACCATGCCATATTGCAAGGCTGCCTAGAACCACCTCCTCCAGCCCTGACTGTGGTAGCTCTAAACCCTGAAACTGAGGTGAGGGACCAGAGAGTGATGCTCTCTGACTTCTTCCATGGTCAATTAACTCAAAGCTTTCAAAGCCCATTTGCTGCCCATGGGCCTTGGGTTTCTTAGGGTCTGTCCTTTGGCTTCTTATCACTTGGAGTTTCCCCAAGGAGAAACCATTTGAAACAACCAGAGGGAGGAACTCTTTCTGGAAACTTGAAGGTTTTTCTTCCTGAGCTCATTCAGTTCTCATCCTCCTGCTCTTCATAGTCCCTCACTAACGGGTGAAGCCATCGTGAGGGTGTTTGCACCCTCAGAAGATCTGGGATGTCGCTTCTTTCCTGACACACATTGAGCTGAAGTAATCCTTTCATGCCTTGACCTTGCTCCTGGGTAGTGCTAGACACACACCCCCACCCTGCAACAGTGGAAGTTGTGACCCCCCTTTACACTGCCAGAGGACCTCTGGTCCAGACGTTTGCATTGGCTTAAATATGGAGGCAGAGGTTGGTGTCTGGCCAGAGGGAGTGGGAGGAGAGATTAGAATTGGAGGCTTTTAGCCTGTAGCTTGTGCATGATGGAAGAGAGAAGAAGTTGACAGAGTAACGCCCCCCCATTCCACCCCCTGCTTTTTGTAATGGTAATTTAACTCAAGACCTCACACAAGGCAAGATCTCTGCTCCTGGTCTCCATGCCCAGTTTTCCTGGGGCGTTTGTTAAGTCAGTTGCTGCCTTGAACTGTGAAAACAGGTAGGAATTATGGAATTGGGATGATTCAGTCAGAACTAGTAAGTCCTATTGTTACCAAGCAACTTGTTATAGAAATAATAAATAGAGTCATTAAATTTTTTTTTTATTTAGCGAATGCAGTGCCTTGGTTGGTACTGTCCGAGCAGTCTCCAGGTGCTCATCTGTTTATTTGGATGTGTATGTGTTGAAAGTCCACAGATAAGCCAGTCATGACATCTGCTCCCTCCGAGAACGATGCTGTGAGATGTGTAGTCTCTCGCTGCTCTAGCTTAGCTATTAACCGAGAGAGGAGAGCAAGCTAATTAAAGTCTATAAAGTGACAAGTATTTGTTCCTTTATTGAAAGTAGAAGTATGATTCATTTTGATAGCTGCTGTGATTGCTAGACGTTTTGGAGGAAACTCTGCAGTGAGCTCCTGACTCCAGAGACAAGCTCTTTGCAGTCCCCCACCCCTCAGCAGAGCCTCCTCTGCCTGCTTTCAGCCAGAGCTAACATTTCTTTGTCCCTGTACCAGAAAGTGGAAGGGGCCAGGTACTGAATTCAACTCCATCCTCTTGAGCTTTAGCCAGAGAAGTCTTTAAAATAGATTTAACTAATGGAGGAGGAGCATGAAGCCATTTACTAAACATAGTTTTGTGGGGTTTCAGTGCACAGTAAGTAGTGAGGCTCTCCCACTCTGGACTCGTTAGGAAAAACTGAGTGTATTAGCTGTTGACAGCTTTCTGTGGAAGTACTAACTTTTAGCATAGTTTGAGCCATCATGGGATTGTCAACAAAAGAGTTATTTGTAAGCATCTTTGTCCTGGGAGGCTTTTCCATGTGAGATGGTATTAAAGGATGTTTTGGTGAGAAGTTTGTAGAAAGAGGCAGGAATCTTCCTTCATCTGTCCTGCAGTGAGGTCTCTTATTTCCTACCCTTCTCTGACCAAGGGATCCTGGCCTGTGTTTCCTAAGACCTTGATTCTACTGTTGAGCTGCTGTTCACATCTGCACTGATGTTGACTGTTGTCCATGTGAATGCATCGAGTAGGCACTCAAGAGTGAACAGCAAATAGCCCCGTGATAGTCACAGGTGAAGAGCAAAGGCACATCCACAGACAGAGCCACCAACCCCAAGGACAGGAGGGATGAGCTACACACAGGGCTTTTCTGTCCTAAGATCCACCTTAGAGAGGTTACTGGACCTGAAGTTTATTTCCTTACTTGCCAAGTGGAGAGCTAATCCTTATGTTTCCGGAGGAGTGGACATGTCCACAAGGCTCAGAGTTCTCCTGGGCCCACAGAAAGCGGTGTGTTGGAGTGGTTGCTCACACTTTTCTGAAGTCTAGTTCCTTACTTTCTAAGAGACTGTTGTAGGAGCACAAGAGAGAGAAAAGTATGTTGAGTCTGTAACTTGAGTTAAATCTCTTCTCTCATTTACTATTGGTGAAATTATTAAGGCCACTCCACATAGTTAAAAGGGAGGTTTATTTAGTGGCGTAACTTACAAATGAAGGGATAGGTAGGTTGCAGGGTCTGGGAAAGACGTAGCGCAGTCTGGCGGTGTTCTCTGGAGAACTCTACTCGGTCTACCTCCAGTGTCCAGGGTCCAGGAACCAAGAGAGGCGGCGCATCTGGATCTCGGGTCTTCAGGGTCCTCTCTTGGCCTCACTTTGTAGGTGTGACAGTTACCGAAGCCTCAGTGGGGGTTGGAACTTCCAGATCAAAGCTGGAATGGCTACCCACTACAGTTTACTAAAAGCCTCATACAGCTGGTGGAGTTTTGCTTTTTACAGAATTCAGAAACTGTTTATACCATAAGCACAAAGAAAGAACCTAGTCAAACAACACTCGCAGTGCTGGAGGGTGAAGTGAGATGAAATAGGATTGGAATGTCAATACGGGTGACCATATCCTTCCTGATTTCAACTGTCAAGAGAGCATTGGCAGGACTGTCAGTTTTTAAATAAGTATATAAACAGACAGCACACCTTTACAAATAGACTCAAGTGGCTCGATAAACAGCAATATCTGTTTCCCCATGACCCAGTCTGCAGAAACCCTGATTCAAACACGCACGGTTCTGTACAGACTTAAACAATGGCTCCTTTATACTAGGTTTCTTCATTTATGATCAACTTTTCTTGCATTTTTGGCATAGACTTCCTTGGTGTATGAGGTTTGAAGCTTGGTTCAGTCTATATGTATTCCTTTAAAGACTGTAAAACCTTCAGAATTATAAGGATAGGGGTGAGCTCTCCAAGGGTGCTGGCCCCTGTAGTGAGTGTCCCCATGTCATCCACCAGGCCCTCTTGTTCACACTCACCTATGTGTATATTAGATCCCCAGGTATATCATCACGCTGCATGAACTCCTGGCTCACACCCCCCATGAACACGTGGAAAGGAAAAGTCTGGAGTTTGCTAAGTCAAAGCTGGAGGAACTGTCCAGGTAGGCAGGGAACTTGTGGGAAGGGGTCAGAGTGGGAAAGAAACAGCGTGGTAGCCTCCTGTAGAAACCTGGTGTGTGGATGTCAAGGGAGGGGAAGCCAATGGTAGATCCAACATTTTAGTTTCATCTTAGAGTGAAAGATGGCACTGAATTATCATTCACATCCATTTTAATCAAGAAAAAAAAAACCTTTGAAAAGTTCTCATAGCATGTGAATTCATATGGTTGAGAGCAGGTATATTTTGGTTAAGTTTGCAAATTTTCTCTCATTTTCCCATCAAAATAGAAAAATGGCTTTCTGTTGCATTTTTGTGTTCAGATTTTTGCAAGAAGCTGGAGAATGGGCAGGTTGTCACCAATATGATTCAGATGAAATGTGACAGGTAGTATAGCAGTCTCTAACTTAGTGCCTTCGAGGGGTGACCCTTCAATGTTAACGAAGGGAGCCATCTGTAAAATGTTGGGTCTCTTTCGTTTGCATTCAAAGCGAGCTCTGCCACTCACTGATGGCTGGTCCCCTTACCATTTTCAATCTGCTCGCACGGTGTGGCCTTGCTTTAGGCTGTGGCTGGCTGAAGCCTGGAGGTCAGTCTTCTCTCACGGTCTAGTTGAATTCCGTTCACATTCAGACCCGAGCATGTCAGGGGGCACCATCCCTCCCTCTCTGCCCGAGCCACAGTTCATGTCTCTCACCACCGTCCTCTCTGCGTGTGTCTGACAGAGTGATGCATGACGAAGTGAGCGACACTGAAAACATCAGGAAAAACCTCGCCATCGAAAGGATGATCGTGGAGGGGTGTGACATTCTGCTGGACACCAGCCAGACTTTCATCCGCCAAGGTAAGACCGGTCAAGAGACCAGGCCCTCTACTCATGTGATCTGTGTGTCTGTCATGGTATCTCTGGCAGATCCGGGGACACGTTCTGGAGCAGGCCTATGTGTTTGGTGCAGTTCGTGCAGGACACCCCCGTGGCCTTGACCAAGGCTGTGGTTGAGGCCCACCTCTGTGCTGTTTCTTTTCAGGGGCCATGAGAAACAGCAACACAATAATAGTAAAGCAGGAGAGGGGCAGTTAATCACACTCTGGCTGGACTCTCCTCCTCAGTGGACCGGACATGCTCTACAGCTCCGAGGAGGACAGGTCGGTCTGGCCAATCGGAATGGCAGTACCAAGTGGTGATGATATCCAGGCAGAGGCTCAGGAGACACTGGCATTCCTCAGAGCTCTTGAACAGAAGAGAGGGGACAATGTCCGGAGTGAAAACAGCTGTCTGTCGTCCCCCTCTCTCACCTGGCACTTCCGACTCAGTGCCACATATAATAATTCAATTCAATCAATAACTCCGGTTACCAGGTGGAAAGGTCCCTACCAGGCTTTGGAGATGGTGAAGCTATCCTGGGTGTAGCATGTGCTTTGTGAGGGGGGCAACGCCTGATTAATTAAACTTTGGAAGAGATGAAGCTGTGTCACAAACACTGGAGAAGGACCATGCATATCCCTCCTCAGCTCTTCTTTCAAAGTGCAAGAAGTTAGCCACATTCCCAAGACACTTTCAAGGGCTTAGGTGTCTTGGGGGATGAGGGCATGCTCCATGTGCTGGATCTGAGCAATCAGCGCACTCTGCTTCATATCTTTATAGTTTTGGAATTGGTGTGTACTGAAACATAAACTTGGAACTTGAATTAATCATTAATGCTGCTTCTGGCCATGGTGTGCCAATATCATTTGAAGCTATTACTATTTCCTTCCATAATATTCTGCTTAAAATATGTTTTATCTCATGAAATAAGACATTATGCAGTCCACGTTATTTTTTGCCTAGTATACTTAAGAAGATTAACACATGCCATTCTATTGTCTGTTATTTATTTACAAAGAGAGATACTACTCATATGCTAAATTTGGGGAATATATTTTAGGAATTAATTCCTCTTCCCATTTTCAAGACTACATACTAACTTTTCTTAAGGTAATAGTAGAGTACAATGCTAACAACACCAGGCCATTTCAATTCCCGTCCTGCTCCTCTGTGTGGACTGTGTTCCTATGGTGGCTGGCTTTCTGCCTCAAGGTACATTGCCTGACTGAGCCTTCACCTCTGTCTCCCCCTATCTGGGGGTGGGAAAGACCTACTCTGCCTCTTTTATGCCTATGAAAGGTCCACTTGACCTAATAAGTCCAGGCCAGATAAGAAGTCTTTGGAAGTTTGCTCATCTTCCCATCCACTTTGCCTCAAGTTACAATGACTTGACTGTCCTCTCCATTTTCATTTGCCAATGGAGCATGGATTCTGTCCTTTTTGTGTAAAGGAATCTATGCATGCCTCCTTCTCCCAGTAACTGCAAGCTCTGAAAGGCAGCATCCCTGGATTCTCTTTGCCTCACCTTGTCTACTAAAGCTACTGGGAAAGTGGGAATTGAAGTACCGGATAGGTTACTGATTGAAGTTGTAAGATATTTATATTTTTCTTGTATTTAGAGTTCTCTAAAAATGTCTCCTAATTCATCTGTACTTTATATCTAAGAATGGACAGGGGACTTTCTGTAACTTACATACATTTTCTGAATGTACTTTTGATTGAACAGAGTTAGTATCCACATTCACTCAATGTATTTATAAAACTTAGTTCCTTATGACTCTCAAACAGAAACCCACAATTAATGAAATGTGTTTGAGTGTCCAATGCATTGAACAAGTCACATTTTTTGTTACACTTTAAGAAATAAAAATCATATACTGTTTCACCCTTAAGCCACACCCACATGTTATTTATTCTGCTATATGCTACATCTAGGTCATCTAGGTCATCAATATCAGTTGCTCTACAGCGGTCTTGCTGATCTTGCTGTGTGTTTGACCTGGTTAGTCTATTTAGGAGTTATTTGATAAAGGTTGTTCCTAAACATCAGAATTTGATCTGAAATTAGAAAGTAATCAATTATAATTGGGAAAGTTTGAGCTCTTTTCCCTTAATTTCTCCTATCAGCACTTTCACTAAATAGCCGTAACAGGCTTTTACACCCACAAAACACATTCTAGAAGTATTCATTAAACTATCAAGTATTATTCATTAAACTATCAAGTATTATTCATTAAACTATCAAGGGCTTTCATTTCCTACTAAACTGACTACAAGTTATTTTTCGTGGTATTCTAGTATTTTTGTTAATCACTCTGATGGGTGATATAAGATCTATTTCGATGTATGTGTGCTTGCATCTTCACACGTATGCTTTCAACTTTATATGATTTCCAAGAGAAATAACCGCCTCCCGATCCTCAGTAAGGCCTCCTCAGAGTAAGAAAGCACAGCACAGAGCACAGTGACTCTACCACCTCAGATACCAAGCTCAACGGCCTGAAAATTGCTGTTCACATTTTCACTACTGAGTAGAATTCAGAATATAGGCATTGGCCAGTCTTGGAGGCCACTCTGTGGGAATTAGAGATGAAAGAATCTCTGCAGAAGTCTGCATCTCTGAGATGCAGAAGTCTTCTGCAGGTTGACCTCAGTTGTTAGCTACCCAGTAAGGACAGAGCCACAGCAGGGGTCTGATAAAGAGGATGCGATAACCATTTCCCTAATACTAATCATTTATCTAACTTGCATTAACTGGAGAGGAATCTTTTCTGAAAGTCATAAGACTACATTGAAATACATCAAATAAAGGATGAAATGTGATGACTTAAAGACAACTTAAAATACAGTTCTGAAGTATTGTATTTTATAAAATAGTTTATTTTATAAACTTCTTAAATAGTCTTGAGATTTCTCACTTTTAGTTCAGTTGAGTAGACTTCTGTCCACATCCAGTGCAGATAGTCTATTTGACGAACAGTTATAGTCTAACGTGGTAGCATATGGTTGCCAAGGAAACGTCTTTAAACCTCAAAGCTGAAATTCACAATAATTGCTAATAGATGTGCTAACCATAAATTTTGTAATTTCTGATTTAGAAAATTGCTTTAAATTGCTAGAAGTATTTGCCAATGAACACATGATTATAGATTTGGTTACAGCTTCTCTGCAAATGGCCCTGTGGCCCATGTGTCCACCCAGACACTTACCCGAGTGCCCCTTTCCACCCAGCCCTGACTAACCTGACTTTATAGTATGACTACCCGGGGTGTGGCTAACACCACCATTGTCTTAGTCCCTCTCTTTGCTTCCCAGTTCCAGTTTTTACATTGTTCAGTTTCCCGCCATTGTCTGACTATGTCCTGCACCTATGTGTGTGGCCTTACGAGAGTCACTTAAACTCAGGCCTCAGTTTCCCCATTTGTAAAATGCAGAAGGGGTTAATCCCCACCCCTCCCAAGTCTCACAAGTGCCAACTCTTTGCTGCAATTCCTTGCTCACAAGTTTCCTAAGCCTCCTGCCTTCTGCTTTCTCCATACCCCCTCGACATCTCGAATTTAATTCTTTGCTACTTGAGCGTCTGTCTGTCAGTTTGCTCCCACCCACCTCCCCTCCTTCAGTCACTCTCCTCTTGTCCAACCCCTTCCCTGGTTCAAGCCTTCTCTCGGCCCTTTGTTCCCCACTCCCACACCCTCCCCCAGGACTGATTCCCTGCTATTCTCTGAGCCCAGAGGAGCTGCCTACTTTCTGTCTGTCAAGCATCCCACCTAATCTAGGTAATCACTTACCTAAATAGATGCTGTGAGATCGGGGCATGGAAACCCGGGTCCTGGATGTCTGTCTTACCAGCTCTGTTAATGGGAAGATGCAATTCGGAGCATTCATCAGTTAATGCTAATCTGGTGCTTTTGTGATTCACATAGTTTTATTGCCTTAGGTATATATTTCTTTATATAAAATCTTGAGGATTTTTCTCACTTTTCATTATAGAACTAATCTGTGCTCAATTAAAAAAAACCAGAAAACATGAAGAAAAATAAGGTTGTTTCTCTGGGAGATGCCTCTAGTAATATTTAAGGATTGATTATGTATTTTGTGGTTCTTGTGGGCTCACGAGAGCCTGTGTATGGCTGCACAGGGTGGTGGGTTACACAGATTATTACTGGCTCCAGTGATTTCAGAAGTTAGAGTCAAGGTGTCTGCAAGAATCTTGATACTTTGTGGTTTGTATTTAATAGACTGGAGTTTTCTTTTTAGGAGTAGGGAAGTTTCTACTAGAGTGTAGTCTGCAAGTAATTGGAGGCATTCCCAGATATCATACAAATATTACAGAAGTCTGTGTCTCACTTCTCATCCTGAACAGACCATAGCTTTGCTCTGGATGTGGATTGCTTTCCATTCAGGTGTCACAAATACATTTTAATTGCACTTTTTTGCATTTTTATTAGCATATATTAGTTGTACAGAATTGTGTTCATTGTATAGCACATAATTTAAATATAGTTTAAAATAACTTCCTTTAAGATAGCCCTTAGTTAGCCAGGCAGTAGTGGTACATGCCTTTGATCCCAGCACCCAGGAGGCAGAACCAGGCAGATCTCTGTGAGTTTGAGGCCAGCCTGGTCTACAGAGCGAGATCCAGGACAGGCACCAAAACTGCACAGAGAAACCTCGTCTCAAAGAAAACAAAACAAACAAAGAAGATAGCCCTTAATTAAATTGCACTGAATTATATAATTTATATATTTTTACAGGATGCATGCATTACACCATCTACTTTTAAAATGCAAAGTAAACTATTAATATGCCTTTTATTTTATTTGCTCCAGGAAGGATAAATTCCACTTACATTGATCAAACTATCTGTCATGTTCATATCTATAATTATACGATTCATAAATTTACTCAGTCAGATCATAGATGGCATCAGCATCTCAGTGCTTTGATTTGAAGCTGGCCTTCTTTCAAACTGAGAGTCCAGTTCGTAGATGAAGAATCAAGTTGAAATTGTTTCACAACAATGCTAGGAACAGCTTGTCCCTTCAAATACAACACAATTCTTTCCTCGGCTAGAATTGGGGAGATTCATTTGTTCCTATGGCACAGCAAATGCATCCTTGGTATTTTGGGGGACAGATCCTCATGTTTACTGCCCAGGGCATGGTCCCCTCCAGATTTTAACTGTCTCTGTTCTTCACTCTTGTAATCACCAGGTTCTCTCATTCAAGTACCTTCAGTCGAGAGGGGGAAGCTTAGTAAAGTCCGCCTGGGCTCCCTGTCTTTGAAAAAGGAAGGCGAGAGACAGTGCTTCTTGTTTACAAAACACTTTCTGATTTGTACAAGGAGTTCGGGAGGAAAGCTGCATCTGCTCAAGGTACGGCTTCTCCGTGGCTCTTTCCATTGTCTCCCCAGCTCTGAAGAGGTATTGAGGGTAATTTGATTCTGATTCGCCAGTGCCTGTTATTGTCATGAAACAGATTGCTGAGATCGTACAGGGAGGGGCAGGATGTGCCTAACAGCTCCGGCATTTACTTTGTCATTATTTGGATTGGAGGCAATAGAAATTTATTTTAAGTGTGCATTATCATAAAGAAGTATTATTAAAATCAAAATCTAGGCAAAATTATTATCACTTGACAACTACTGAGTCAGAGATCGCGGGTCCGTCCACCATAGTGCACTCACTGATGGAATAGTTGGCAGCTGCTCTTTATCTCACTGTGTATCAGGAGCCATCAAACTACAGCCTAACGCGCACTACCTGTTCTTAGTGATAGCATTCTATGTGCACATAACCTTTCACGCCCGTGGCTGCTTTCCCACTAAAATCACATATCTGAGGGCTCAGGATAGAAATGATGTGGCCCAAAGAACCCAAAATGTTTCCTATCTGACCTTTTGTCAGCAAAGTTTGCCAACTTGTTATTTATCGTCTGTTGTGGCTTAAAAACATTATTCATAGGGCCACCAAGCCCTATGGTTTGAGTTCAGTTCCCGGGACTCCCGTGGTAGGAAGAGGACAGATTCCCACCAGCTGACTTCTGACTTCCTCACATGTACCATAGCATTGCCTCATGCATACACACATGCATACATATAATAAAACAAATTTTAAAAATTTTACTCATACCATGACATTGGCCTTGTATTTCCTAAGACACTTCCTGGCTATGGCTACTCTCTGAAGTCACTGTGGGGCCATCTAATCTCCCATAGATGGCTTCCATAAATTTTACAAACAGTGGGGGCAAGAGCGAGAGAGTGGGAAGAATTCAGTTAAAGTTAAATGATTTTCATTTGCTTGTTCTGTGTAGTTTTGAACTCGGTGAAAAATTGTTTAGGATGTAGAATTGCCGTCTCTGGGGCAACCTGAATATTAAGTTTACAAAACAGAACTTTGCAAGCTTCACAAGACTGCCCACCTCTTCATCACCAATCCGTTTGTTTCCAGACAGGCGGCGTCCTCTCCCTCATACAATGCACGTTGATTGAGGAGCCCGATGCAAGTGATGATGACTGTAAGTCACGTCCCATCTCCTGGAATAGTGGTAGAATAAAACAGTCAAATTCTGCAGCTCTTTATCTTACATGGCTACGAAGCACTGTCCTTGGAGGCAGAAGCGATTGGAGCGCAAATTCTCTAAAATCACTTACCTGTTTAACCCCATCTCTGAGAACTGACATTCTGCAGAGCTTACATTATGAGAGTGTCTTTTTAGGGGCAGACCAAGAGGAAATGGGGTTTGAGTTAAACCAGGACTTCTATACATGATAGAAATTAAAATAAGCATAAACCAGGAAGGTTGGTTTGGAGTTACCTCCTGTCCTCAGTTTCTCCACCAGCTCATGCTCTAGGCCTTCCACATGCTCCGGAAGCACATCATTGAAATGAGAGTGTGGACTTGAATGCACGTGGGTCCCAGTAAGAAGGCTAGATGGGAGGAGCTATTGTTCATATCTCTTGCATTCACGTTAATCGTTTGCTTTATGTGTACTGAAGCCAAAGGTTCTGGCCACATGTTTGGACATCTGGATTTTAAAATCGTAGTGGAGCCTCCAGATGCTGCCCCTTTCACTGTGGTCTTGTTAGCACCTTCGCGCCAGGAGAAAGCTGCATGGATGAGTGACATCAGTCAGGTAACTGAGTGGCTCCACCCCCCCTTACCCCCCACCCCTGTTTGTAAAATTTTTCAGCATAAACATTTAGTGAGGATTTCTAGAATAACCATGTGCTCTAAGTTGCTTATTGCCACGTCGCTATACACTTGGATGGGCTGTTAGCGTTTTGTTGATGTTCTTTCTTCGTTATTTAAAATATGGTAAATACGATCAGTTTATTTTGTTTATTTAAAATGTGGTAAATATCACCAGTGCCTTGCTCAGCCATCATCAGAGAAGCTTCCTCCTGCAGCAGATGGGAACAAATAGAGAGACCTCCAGCCAGACAGTATGCAGAGAGTGAGAGGCCTTGGGGAACCCTCCCCCCAAATGGCATGTCTCCTCCAAATCCCTTCCCTCGGGGCTCAGGGAACCCCCATGACAGAAGAGCCAGAGAGAGGGGATGGAGGACACCAGGAGAGTGAGGCCTCTAAATCACCATGAGCCAGGCTCATATGAACTCACAGGGACTGCAGCACGCACAGGGCCTGAACTGGTCTGCGCCTGAACATTATGGCTTCCAGTTCAGCGTTTTTTATGAGATTCTTAAGTGTGTGAAAGAGTGGGTCTCTGTTTCTTGTGCCTTCTCATGGGCTCTTTTCCCTCTGTTCATTTGTGTTGTTTAATCTGATGCATTAGTTTTTATTCTATATTATTGCATTTTATTTTATTATTTAAAAATGTAAATGTTTTGTAGTTCCCAAGCTTTCTGCACCAGATGCAATGGTGTTGAACAGTGCTGAAATTGCCCTGTTAGTCATTTCTTTTCCAGTGACTCCAATGGCATTTTTTTTCTTGTCTATATCTGAAGTGGGAAAATAATGAGAGAGAAAGAGGAAAAAACAAAACAAAACAAAACAGCTATCAAGGGCTGTGGTGGAAATTTGCAAAGTAAAGAACTAAAGGAAACAGCCTTGCTAGGATGAAATCTGGAAATGACTTCCTGCAGTTTGTGCAGAAAAAAAATCAGGGAGCTGAGTGGCTCTTCTGGGATCTGCAAGGCTTAAGCAGGAAATCGATGCATTTATTTAGGCAATGACATCACTTGGGAATATGTCAAACTAGGTACAGCTGGACTTGATTCCTGCTCTGCGTGGATTTTGGCTCCATTTACCAATGTTGGGAGGAAGGAATTGAGTATAAGGAGGATAATTGAGTGAAATGCGGTGATTTGTACCTGTAATCTCAGTTCCGCAGAAAGCAGAGGCAGGAGGATGGCTTGGATCTAAGAGTCCCATACCAACATAGGCAATTAAGCAAGAACTCATCTCTAAACTAATTAGTTAATTAATTGATAAGATCTTTAATTAACATCCGGCATTTGCTTCCAACGTTGTCATTTGAAGAGGATTAGGGCAAACAGCAAAGGCATTCATCGTCACGTGTGTTGCCTTTTTTTTTTTTTCCTGAGAAGTTCATAGTAGTTTCCTCATAAGCTGTGAATGAAGCATATACTAAGGCCACAGTTCTTCAGCACCCTGAACTTTTCGGGTGACTTAGTACTGAGAGAGCAGTAGACAATACATGACCATAAAGTTGGATTTTCTTGGTTAAAACAGCTCTTTAGTTCCATTCTTATTCTACCCATATAATAGTATTTTAAAAAGAAAACAGAAGGAAAGACCATTGGCTTCATTGTGCAGGTCAGAATGGGGTTTGGAAATCTGTCTCTGGCGCATGGAGTTGGTGCTCAGACCTCAGCCAGGACTTCTCGCTGGTACTAAACACACTGCGTGGGTTGCATGTCTACCCCTCGGACTGTGTTAATGTGGGGTAAACAGAAGAGAAGCTGTGTCCTTTCTGGCTTCTAAATGGATGAAAATATGCGACCTCCTTTATTTTTTTTTAAACAAAATTACATTCTTAAGATGGTTAATTAATACTTTTATTACCTCCAATCTGCATTAATACTTCAGTGAGCCTCTCTTATTTGTAGAGAATCTCTGAGCTTATTAAACTCTAGGTCATTCCTTAATTATTCAAAGGTGTACTAAGGAATCACCATACGCAGTCAGGTGTTATTCGGATGTAGGGATAATGGTATTGAGACTGATTAGTAGGGCTGAAAAGGAAGTAGCTCACCGAGGAAAGACAATTTGATGGTGTTGTGAAGCCAAGAAGTATGCAAAGATGGAGAAAAGGAGGAATAGTCAGATGTTTTTCTAGCGCTTCAATCTTTCTATGATGTAAGCAGGGTGTGAGTTGATTATTGTCCTCTGACCTTCCCTATGGTGTCTAGTGGGCATGTGGGGAAGACGCCTGGAGTTCATGAGTGATTCCAAGCCTGGTCTTTTAAAGGGGGGGGGACCTAAACTTTTACCTGCTACAAGCATTCAGGTGAGACCTTCTTTCTGCTTAGACTATGGTTTGAGGCAGAAGTGTTCAATTTCCTCCCTGGTTCCTCCAGGTGCTGTGGTGGGGGTATTCCTTAGGACAAACTGATACTGGTTTTATCTGCAGCTGAAGAGCATTAATAGAAAGTTGTATCTCTTCAAGTGCCAGTGAAATCAATGCATTAAATTGCTATCTTCAATGACGCCTTGTCGTCATGTGACCTCACGGTTTCATTCATGCAATGCTACTGTGCCAAGTGCTATTCTAGGCCATTGTGACATAAAATGAGAAAAAGAGAAGATAGCAACCAGAAGTTCCCTTATATTGATTACATTTTTTGGTAAGAATACACAAACACACATGCACACTCACACGCACACGCACACAGAGTGCAGTAAATGGGGATACCATGTGGACATGTGATGAAGTGAAAATCGTTGCAGACAGAGGAAGCTGTGATTGCGAAGACTCTATGGTGAAAGGATGCTATGTTTTAAGGAGTTCCATGAAAGAAAGTATGACTGAGCTGGAGAAAATGGGACTAGCAAGAGGTCATGGGTCAGGGATCAGTTCATGGTAAGGGTAGGGCTTTGGTTTGTACTTAAAGTCAGACGAAAGCTATTAAGGGACTTGAGCACCTGGATTCCACAACTGAATTTAGGCCTTGGAAGGTCATTTCAGGTACTGTGGAGAGAGCAGATTGAGGTGGAGGCCCAGTTGGCACAGAGGGAGGGAAGGAAGAACGCTCCAACAGTCACCACAAAGAGGTGCAGAGAACCCACACAGCCTGGCAGCAGTGGAGCCGGGCACAAGGGTTCACTTTGAAGGAAGGACCAGTGAGATTTTATCATGGAGGAGAGAGAAAATGTTAAGTCAGGTAACACGAGAGTCAATGGCCTCAGCAACTGCAAGAACGCAGTTGTCAGCAGCTGAGATGAGCTTACTTTTGGGTGCATCGAGTCTGTGAATACCAATAGGGATTTGAGAGGAGTCAAAAGAGAATGGCATATGGGAGCTTTAGGAGAGATGCCCATGTAGAAGAATCTACATCATCCAGGGGCTAGTTCATGCTGTGAGGCTCTTGAAATCACTAGGAGAGAATGTTGATAGATGTGAGAAGATGGTCCTGTGATGTAAGAGAGGCCATAAGGAATAGCAAAAAGGACCAAGAAGGAGCCACAGGGATGCTTGAGGGATGGCCAAAGCTAAGGATGGCATCCAGGGAGCCAGCTAAAGAAAGCATGCAAGTAGGAGGGGCCTGTGTGAGGTTCTGCTGGGGCTCGATAGGGCAGTGAGGGTTCTGAGGTGCCCTTTGATCTTGGGGTGGAGTTGGAATGGCAAGTGGTAGGTACTGAATACTCTGTTGATTGGGCCTAACCTGCAGCTGGCACTCCCATATCTCAACTTGATTCATGCTATGCCTAAAGCATTTTCATTTTATGGGAGAAATCATACACATTCTTGGAATTTGTCAGCACCACAAGTATAGCTGAATGTATTTATTATTTGCAGCAAGAGCCTACCGAGAGCTTGAAAATGTCCTCTTTAATATTTTATTGTGCATGTGAAAAAACCTGGCCACAAAGATGAACTAGAAATATTCCCAGCATGCAGCACCATGCTGTTTTACCGAAGTGTTTTCTACACACAGCCTATGTTAGCATTACTGAAGGAGTTTTGTTCAAATGCAGCATTGAGAATCTAAACCCCAAATGACATTCGAAATGCCCTAGACTTAACAAGCTCTGTAGACCACTTCTGCCCAAGTACATAACAGAACCTCTGCCCTGAAGAATGACCTCTTTTCATCTCTGAAGACCCTAAAATCCACTCAAAAGTGATTTCACAGTTTGGCTTCAGTGGGTATTTATTATTGTTATTTTTGTCTCATTTACTTCTTTCTATATTCATAGAAATTCTCCATATCCATTTTTCTGATAACTATATGTGTGTGCATGCATAATACATATATATTCTAGCACATTAGTTTACCATTTTTATAGATTTTTCCAAATAATTGAGCACTGAGTATGTGTGCGGTTTCCCAATCTTAGGACTAATATGTAATATGGTGCTAACTCTGTAAGGAAATCTTTCCCCATTTCCAGGTCCCTCACTGATACATTCCCCCTGAAGAGTGTAAGGCAGGCAAAGAGGACATGATCATTTTAATGATTTCATTTAGCGACTCATGTCTGGCTACATTTCCTTCAGGAAATATGGAAGTCGGCTGCAGCAGGGGATATAAGTAGAGTACCTACCTCCTGTGTATGGTGTCCTAGGTTCGATCCCCAATATCACTACCACCACCCCAAAAAGCAAGTATTCTTCATGCCATCAATACAATATCTAAGTCACTAAGTCCTGCCAAATGCTAGGCATGGCATATCACCACATCTTCCAGTTTAATGGAAAATTGGGTTTTACCTTCCAGTGGTTTTAATTTACATCTTTGTAATCACCCAAGAGATTAGCATTGCCTGCTATTTCTACTTCCTGCCTGTTTATACCAGTTGAACACTAATTCACTGAAGTTATCTTTACAGACTAGAGAAACTGACATTTTCTTTCAATTCAAATTTTGAATACGGTCTCTGTTATTTTATATTTTACATTTTTTTCATCTTAGTTTTCTGTGGCTTGATTCGAAGCCACAGTGCTAAGCTCTTGCATGGCACTAACTATGCGTGGGTCTTCAGACAGCCACGCAGCTCCTGAGAAGGGAGACGGTCCCACTTTCACAGAAGGAACTCTACAAAACCTAAGACTTTCAGCTTTTTTTTTTTTCAGGTCTCTGTCCCCAAGGTTGTAATTTGAAGAAGGAACAATTACTTGACTGATTAATTACACCTTTAGTTGCACCAGGAGGGCCATAATTAACTGTTGGCGCCTTCAACAAAACATGCAAATAGCTAATGGTCTCAACCAATAATTCTTCCCTTTTTCATCTATTTATAGGGAAGGACTTGAGGCAAAGATTTGACCATCCTTTTCAGTGAAGAACGCTCTCTGGTGCTTGTCTCACTCACATGCATAATGGTGCTTTTAACAGATTTTGAACTAATTATGAAAATTGACTAAAATGAAGAATTAAAATTCTTTAAACTTCTTGGCTTGGGTGGAAAGTCTTCATTTTGTATCAAAGTTTAGACCTCTATGGAAAATTTGTAGCACACCGGTCATGCTTTCCTTCTTAAAATAGCTTCCCTGAAATCAATTTTGGACTTTAACATAAAACTGGTGAATTCAAAGAAAAGTGAACTCAAATACCTCTTCCTACTACCTGTAAGCCTTGAGACGCTAAAGCAGTGTGATGATGCAGTACACCACAGTAGAGCAGAGACATGTAGACAGAACCTGCAGACCCCAAAGCAAAAACAAGGAGCACTTCTCCAAACCAACTGTATCACAGATCCTGTGTGTGTGTGTGTGTGTGTGTGTGTGTGTGCGCGCGCGCGCGCACACGCGCGCGCGCGCGCATACAGGCCTATTATCACACAGACCTTAGTCAAGAGCTGATGTCTCAATGGGTAAAGGCACTAACTGCCAAACCTAGTGACCTGAGTTTGATGCAAGAGACCCACATAATGGAGCTGACCTCCACATTTGGGTGGGCAGGGCATCTGCACATTGTCTCTGTCGTCTCTGTCTCTCTCACACACCCATATAAATGGGAGACATTTTTAATGAGTTAAACTATAGGGGATCACTTTTACTATACTATTAATTTCAAGGTTTATTGTAATCCACACAAATTCAGTATGATATTAAAGCCACCCGACACTTTGCTTATTGTTTGTGCATTTCTTCTAAACTATAAAATTGTACTCATTTTCCTCATCACAGTTATTTCTCCCCAACACCTAAGATATGTGCTTCATACTAATGAATTCCCTTTCCCCTCAGAATCTGTGTGGGATTGATTAACTCTAGGTTCCACGAGATGCCAACATCTAGGGATGCTCAGGTCCTTTGTACAAAATGGAATATTTGCACATAACCTGCACACAGCCTCCTGCATCCTTTGAATCATCTCTAGACCACTGACAACACCTGAACCAACACTTAAAGTCAGTTGCTACGTCATTGCCACACTATACTGTTTAGGGAATAAAAGGAGAGAAAAAAATGTGCATGTATAGAGATGGAATTTCCCTTCAGTGTTTCTCACCCACAGTTTACTGAAGAATGGGTGCTGAGTCCAGAGATACAGAGGGTCTGTTGTTTATACCATACCTTCCACTTGTATACATACTTACATGTGCAAATTCTATTATAATTAGCTTTTGTCTAAAATGATACCTTTTTTCAGTGTTGCATTATTCAAAGCCCTAAATAGAAGTAAAACCACTCCTCTGTTATGACATGATCCATCCATCATCTATCTATCTATCTATCTATCTATCTATCTATCTATCTATCTATCTATCTATCTGTCTGTCTGTCTGTCTGTCTGTCTGTCTGTCTGTCTGTCTATCTATCTATCTATCTATCTATCTATCTATCTATCTATCTATCTATCTATGAATCTATCTATGTATCTATCTATTTATCTATCTAATCTATCTATCATCTATCAAATTTGTCTACCTGTCATCTACCTATCATTTATTTACATAGCATCTATCTATCTGTCTTCTACTTATCCCTCCATTTGTCCATCCCATAGATGATTGGATATTGTACAGAATTTGTCAAAGACCTTTTGCATAAGTGAAATATCACTATTTATTATAAGCACTTTTGAGCTATGGGTCCAACTACCTGTATATTATTATTATTTTTTTGAAACTTGGATGTAAGTGAAAATTTCTTTTCATTCCTGTTGAAAATAACTTTAACGCTCTACACAGCTAACTGGAAAGATTTATAAGTGGAACCTGACCTTGGATGAGATGTCTAAAAATTGTCACATAAATTTCTCCTCTTGGATATAAACACTTATCTCAAGTTGCAGCCCTGAGTAGCAGTTTCTCACCAGGACTGCCAGCCCGCAATTAATGACACCGAGACTTATTGTCAATTATGAAAGCTCGGCCTTTAGCTTAGGCTTGTCTCAACTAGCTCTTACAACAGATTAACCCATTTATATTAATCTATGTTCCATCACGTGGCATTCCTTCTCTTCTATCTTGCACCTCCTGTTTCCTCTCCATGTCCCCTGGGGTCTCGTTGGCATAATCTGCATACCTAGATTCCTCCTCTTCCTCTCCCTCCCCAGAAATCCCACCCATTCAGCTCTTTGCTAAATCAGTCAGAAGGAGCCTTAGGCAGAGACATATCTTTACAGTGTCCACAAATATTCTGCAACACAGCCCTGGCAATGTGGAGAATCAGACTGATTTAGGACTAGCTATGGAACAGAAACATTTAATACATAGATTCAGTAGCATAAACAAATGTAACACACAGCTGACATGTACAGGTAGGAAGAGAAATCTCTAATCACAAGAAACAAAAGATCTGAAAACTTGTCATCCAAAGACCTAGAGACGGAGGAATGGCTGTAGATGGAGGTTGGCCCTTGTCCCCAGGAGAATTAACAGTATTAGGGTGCAAGAGAAACCCTTAGACCCATGATTTCTTTATTTTTATTTTATGTGCATTGGTGATTTGCCTGTGTGTGTGTTTGTGTGGAGGTATTAGAGCTCCTGGAACTGGAGTTACAAATAGTTGTGAACTGCCATGTGGGTGCTGGGAACTGAACCTGGGTCCTGTGGAAGTACTCCCAACCACTGAGCTATCTCTCTTCCCCCTTGCCACCCACCATATTGATAATCTTAAAGTGGAAATCACAAACCTCAAAATGACAAGTCTTTGGAAGTTCATTAAAGACAATAGTTTGATCACAGCTCTGGTAACACATTTATGAGGAAGTTATCTGAGTACAGCCAAGGCAGCTGAAGGAGATTCAGCAACAGAGACCAGCATTGGAAGGTTTGAGAGAGGCTTTGAGAGATGAGAGAAAAAGGGAGATGCAATCATCAAAGTGAACATGAGTAGGCATTATTATAAACACGGAAGGTACGAGTCATCAGATTAAAGAAATGTGCTGAATCTCCAGTTTCTTAAACTCTTGTCTGGACAATGAGCAGAACTGAAGAACAAATACCAAAAGAAAAAATTCTTAAAACTACTTTGGATAGCTAAAAGATAGAATGGTAGAAACATTTTCACAAGGAGAACCGTTTAAGTTTAGTCATTGTATTTTTGTTATAGCAGAACATGGAAACCTCTTAAATATGGAAATATGTCTGTTTAGACAGTAGGATATATAGCTGTTAAAATGCATCAATGAATACAGATAAACTGAAATAAACCTGAAAGCAATGTTGGATGAAAAATGCAAACATCTGTATGAATTTAAAAAACACAAATAATTATATATTGCAATGTAGAGATATACTCAAGTATAGCTAATATGACTAGGAGATAAGAAAAAGTGAGTGTCCTGCTTGGTTTTATTTTTTTTCAACTTGACATAAGCTAGAGGAACCTCAACTGAGAAAATGTCTCCATACAGAACACCTGAAGGCAAGTCTGCAGGGCATTTTACTGATTAATGGTTGATGTGGGTAGGGTGATGAGCTCTGGGGCAGGTGGTTCTGAGTTGTATAGGGAAGAATGCTGAGCAAGTCATGCTATAAAAACCAGTAAGCAGTGTTCTTCCATGGCCTCTGCATCAGCCTCTGCCTCTAGGTTCCTGCCTTGAGTTCCTGTCCTGACTTCCTCTGATGATGGAATGTGATAGGGAAGTGTAATCAAAACAAACCCTTCCCTCCCCAAGTTGCTTTTGGTCGTGTTGTTTTATCACAGTGGTGGGAACCCTGACTAAGACAGAGGGTACCACTAGCTCGGCATGGTGCTCACATCTGAGTGGGAGGAGCCTAGAGAAATGGAAGAATAATGGGATTTTGCTGTTAATGTTTTCTATCCTTAAAAGAAAAAGAACGACCTATACAAATACACAAATGTGTTGGTAGCAGTTAAGTTTGGGGGGTGGCTGGCATATGACTGTCTCATTCTTTTCTGGATAGTTGAAATACATCATAAATATGAATAAAAAAATATGAGGCTGGAGAGATGGCTCAAAAGTTAAGAGCACCTGTTGCTCTGGCAGAGGACCAGGATTTGGTTCCCATCATTCACATGGTGGCTAACAACTTCCTAACTCCAGTTCTAGGGGATCTGGTGCCCTCTTCTGGCCTCAGCAGGCGCCAGGCAGGCATAGAGTGCACTTAAGAACATGCACACAAAACACTCCTACACATAAATAAAAATAAATAAATCTTCAAAAAAATTAAATAAAGATAAAAAACACTAAGATGACAAAGATCTATATTCTCTTTTTGTTTACATCTCTTAATTTCCAAAAATGTGAATTCCTACTTTTGCAAAGAGAGAGTTGAGAAAAGAAGGAAGATCTTGTGTTCTATTTCCAGGATGAATAGTAATTTAACTAAATAGTTAAAAATTTACACCTTCTTGCTTCAATTTAACCTCCTTTATAGAATTACATGTTTCTTAAGAAATTAAGTTTAGTTCAGCCAAAGAAGTGTCCCAGTGCACATCTATCAGAGGTGAGAAAAAAAGAAGTACTTCCCATTTCACAGATTCCCCACAGGGTTTCTCTGTGGAACAGTCCTGGCTGTCCTGGATCTTGCTCTGTAGACCAAGCTGGCCTTGAACTCACAGAGACCCGCCTGGCTCTGCCTCCCAGGTACTGGGAATAAAGGCGTGCGCCGCCGCCGCCGCCGCCGCCGCCGCCGCCGCCGCCGCCGCCGCCGCCGCCGCCGCCGCCGCCGCCGCCGCCGCCGCCGCCGCCGCCGCCGCCACCACCACCCAGCTAGTTTCACAGAATTCTGTAGCATTCTGAGTGGTGCTAGGTTTGGTCAAGAGTCTCTCCTTGTGCCTCCTGCTTCAGTCTGCAAAGCCTTCCCAGGTCCCGAGTAACTCACTGTTCCTGGACCAGTGATGCAGTAGATGAAAATGGGGTGGGGGCAATGCTTGTTCCTTATGCCCAGGATGGAAAAGGACCCTATGTTGGCTCCTTGGAGTGGTCTCGTCTTCCCCTTTTGTCATGGGGACCACACATGACAACTGCTTTGGTTTCTATAGAAACAGATCTGTTTCCTAGGCAAGGGAGCTGGGAGGACTGGTCTCAAGACCCCTTTCCTATTGGTTCCTTATTTCAAGAAGGGAGAGGAAAACATTTCTTCTGGTTTCCAGGAAAAGAGGGAGCAGAGTCAGCCTGTAGGATTCTAAGATGCCCTGGTTTCTCTTATAGCTGCCATGGGGTGCAGGGATGCTTGCCCATCTTGTGTTCTCTAACTTGGTCCTCCACATGCCCTTTGAGCTCTTCTCCAGGGGTGTATTTACTGGCTGTCCAGACTGAGGACTCACCGAGTTCCGGTGTTCTGTAGGGAACAGGACTATAAATCTCTAAGAAAAGAGTTAAATCCTCTTATCCCTCCTATCTTGGAGGAGGTGTAGCTGTTTCTATGTAATCCCTGTGTCTGTGACTTTGGCCACCTCTTTTTCCTGCTCCTTTTTGACTGGGTTCCCCTTGAGCAGGATGCTTGTCTCGGCAAGGCGTTGGGGAACTCGAGGCTGGCTGTGTGGGATGTCCACAGGTTGTGGCCCCAGGTCTGTTCTTGCTTGTACAATCATCATGAGGATTGGTGGCTACGTAATTATGCCATTTGCTTAGAATATTAAAAGAAAATGAGCGAATATTGCTCATTGCTATACAGGTCACCAACACCATCTCTCCACTTTCTCACTTCCTGTGCTGACTACTCAAGTGGCATCCTCATTGTATGTCAGGGACACTGGGAGAGGAAGGAAGTTGAAAGAGTAGCTGGAAAGGTCTTTGGAAGGGAAGATCCCTCCTTTCTCTCCCTGGCTATTTCTAGCCTCTTACTGTAAGACTCGTGATTACCCCATGCCTCGGCACACAGTTTGATGAGATAGTAAACACCCCCTCCCCATTTTCTATTGAGAAAGTGAATCTGAAACAGTGTGCTGTGACGGTACTAATTGTCAACCTGACAGCTATTAGAACCCCTGGGGTAATGGGCCTCTGCTCATGCCTGTGGAGATTATCTTGATTGAGTGATGAGGGGAGACTCGTCTTGGTCATGAGCAGGACAGTTCCCTGGGCAGAGGATCCTGGACTACAAGCAATGGAGGAAGGAGGTGCTCTGAGCACTCGTTCCCATTCATCCACTGTCTGCCCCTTGACTGTGGATGCAGCAGCAGGACCCACTGCTTCAAGCCTTGTGGTCTTACCTTCCCCTTCTGTTGTGGGCTGGACCTTGAGCTGTGGTCCAGAATAAACCCTTCTCTAGAGAGTTGCCTTTATCAGAGTGTTTTAACCCTTATCTCAGTACCTCTCTCATAATAAGTATTTAAAACGTGCAATCACGAAGCACCTATTTTGTATTTATATTAAATGTAACTTCTTGGTGTTCTTGACAATTCAAAAGATAGACTTGTTTGGGTTAAACTCTGTTTTAAACAAAGGACATTGGCTGTACATCATTACCATCACCATCACCATCATCACCATCTTCATTACTATTGGCATCAGAAAAATTTTGAATTATTTTATAGGAAGGTCATCTTTGACTTACTTTTACCATTGATTTTTTCTTGGTTTTAGGCTTTACTAATCATGTTTTCTTCCACTTTCTTCCAAGTATCTCACTTTCCTTTTCATTTCCACAATCTGTCTCCTGGGAAGCACAAATCATTTCATTGATCAGCTCAGAATACTGTCTTAATGACCCCACAGGGCTCCGTTCTTCTTCCCCTTTACAGCGAGGATCTCCACGAGTCTGGTTTAGATGACCCAATTTAAAGGAACTGCTGAGAAGTCCTCAGTGGCTTCCCATTTGCCTTCAGGATAAAAATCCAAATACAAGATTTTCTTCCCCATCACCTGACTCCAGCTGACCCTTACCATTCCCTTACTCATCTTCCTTATAAACTGTGCAGTGGGGTGACCTGGATACATTGCTGTCAGGCCCTGAGAACTCTCCTGTAAAAGCCATGTCATCTTGTTTTAGGTCAGAAAGGATACCAGCCTATGGTAGCTTGGCTCACTGGTGGGTATCCTCCAAAACTGGGTGTAATACGAATCTTAAAAGGTCTTCTTAATAAAAATAAACCAGAAGCCAGGTATTGAGGTGAATGCTGGAAGATCAGAGAAGCAGAACAAGCCACAGCTACCTCACCTCGCCAATTCCTCAGCTGATCCTGTTTCTTCAGACTGGAAGCCTCTGCGTCCTCATTCAGAATGAATCTCAGCTGAACTGCTGCTAAAAGCCTAAAAACTTAACTGACTCTAGTTCCTGGTTTTCTTGTACCTTTCTGCTTCCTGCCATCACTTCCTGGGATTAAAGGCATGTGTCACCATGCCTGGCTGTTTCCAGTGTGGCTTTGAATGGATGGATCTCTGCCTCCTGAATGTTAGGATTAAAGGCATGTGTGCCACCACGTTCTGGCCTCTATGTGTATGTAGCGGCTGTTCTGTTCTCTGACCCCAGATAAGTTTATTAGGGTGCACAATATATTGGGGAACACAATATCACTACAGCTGGGCATCTACAGTGCTGCTGTTTCAGGACTGGGAGGAGAATATTTTCACTTTCCAATGACCTAAGACTTATGTGAACTAGTATGCATAGCAGCATTTATTTCAACCCTGAAGAGGAGCAGCCTTCAGCTTTCTGGAGAGTATGAGGCCTGTGCTTGGAATCAGCTCAGCCGGGGAGGCCACCTCTGGACCATATTCTCTGGAGTCCAGCACATAGGTGCTCACTTGGACTTCAAGATGTTTCTACAGCTATACTTGTAGTTAAAGATGTTGAGAGCATTGTATAATGTATTGTTTAGTATTTTCTTCATGAGTACCTACAAAACACGTTTTCCTCTTATCTTGGACTAGGAATCATTGGAATTCCAGCAAACTGTGAATTCTGTATCTTCCTGTGTGTTCACCTTTGAGTTAGTGCCCCATCACCCAGTTATGTTGAGAGTTACCTATAGCAGATATTTCAACATGCAATGGTGTGGTGGTTTCATTCTGGGCTTTAGCTTAATGTTTTCTGTCTTTTATCCAAATCTGCTCTGATCCAGCCTGTTTTGACTTTTGTCCTCTATTTTAGGCATCAACCTTGTAGGGGTTAGGTGGAGCCTAAATTCCTTTAAGCACATATAAGTAAATTGATAGCTAAGAAACTAAGTATTTGAGTGAAGAAACATAACTCAAAGTTATTTCTCAATGTTGTAGTTTAAGGAAATGCACAGAAGAAAGCTTCATTTTCCTAGGTTGGAGCCTTTCTTCCCAGTAGCTTAAATAATGACAGAAGATTGGAGGGAAACACCTTTTTCAAGAAAAGCAAATATGAAAACGGCTTATAGACCAGGATGACCAAACAATCAATGATCTGATCTCTTATACACATCGTCACTCTTTCATTTGGCATTGGAGATCAGGTTAGGCCTTAAAATTAAGGCCTATGTGAGGTCATGTTGTAATGACATTCTCTGCACCATTTAATTATAAATGTTACTAGCTCTGTGCGGTTTCATTGCGACTAGAAGCAAGTTTTTATTTTAATATTTGCGTACTTCTTATTTTTTATTTATTTTGTCCAAAAGGAATATTTATAATTTAAATGAATCCTTCTTCAACCCAAAGTAATTGCAAAAGAAATTTTTAAATCAACAAGGCATACACATGCCTAAAATGGGGGAGATAACCGAAATTTCTGAGTTCTCTTAGAAAACAGAAAAAGTTGTTACAGAGTTAAGTGTGCCAGAAACACAAGAAATTACACTCTGCCCCCTCACCAACCATACATGGTGCCAACAGAAACTGCTAGACAAACTAGTGAAATGTGGGGATTTATTGGCAAAAAGACACCTGAGATGTGGGCACAGAGCTTGCTAGTGAGAGAGATGATTCCCATCCAAATGCCATTTACAGTCTGACTACTCCATATTGCCCTCAGTGGCAGAAGATGATCATAGCTGGGGCCGAAGGTATAAACCTCCCAATTAGTGATTTGATTGGCACAGAACTGAGACACGGTGACACTGTGGTAAGAATTCTAAGAAATGGGTACTGAAGAGCCAGGGGAAGAGTGCTTACCTAGTGTGTGCAAGGTCCCATGTTCGATTGCCCGGTTCCAAAAAAATAATGAGAAGAAACACACTCTGGGAAAGTATGGCACTTATATCCAGCTACTGGTATTTTGTCATGCATTTGGCTGATACAATTTTATTACACACCTAGTATTGAATTAACTATTTCATTAACTAATTCAATTGAATTAACAATTTATACTATGAGTTGATTTTATCAACGTGTGTGTGTGTGTGTGTGTGTGTGTGTGTGTGTGTGTGTGTGTGTGTGTGTAACATAAGCAGATGAGGAATTATCTATGACCTGCATGAGGTTTTATTTTTTTATTTATTTATTATTATTATTTTTTTTTTTTTGGTTTTTTCGAGACAGGGTTTCTCTGTGTAGTTTTGCGCCTTTCCTGGAACTCACTTTGTAGACCAGGCTGGCCTCAAACTCACAGAGATCCGCCTGGCTCTGCCTCCCAAGTGCTGGGATTAAAGGCGTGCGCTACCACCACCCAGCCCCTGCATGAGGTTTTATGTGGGTTTTAATTGTCTTTTTTTCCCCACAGTGTGTGGACAATATACGATGTAATGGTTTAATGACTATAGTCTTTGAAGAGAATTCCAAAGTTACTGTGCCACATATGATTAAGTAAGTATGGTGACCCTCCTCCTTCCTTTTCAATCAAGGTCAGATTGACAGAGATGAGAAACCTCGAGTAGAATATAGTCAGTAGGATTCTGCTTCTTCTGGAGAGGGGCCATCTTGTCAGTCGTGGAGTAATTAATGTTAAATCATAGCTAACAATAACTGATATCAAAATGCTTTTTCAGATTTACAGCCTGTTGGCAGATAGCATTGAGATTTGTTTTCATATGGTTAACATATACCCTTACCCAGGACAAAAAGCCTGTCAAGATGTTCAAGTTCAATATTAAAAACTGCTTAAGGTCAGGGGGTGGATGAAGGTGTGGCTGACTTATTTGGCATCATACCAGTGAGTATGAATCCTCTCCCTCGGCTTTGGCTGTAGAGCCAGGTTTAGGCATTAAACACACCTGATGGGCATCAGCTGGCATGAATATGGCACTACCTGCTCACTGCATGTGTCTGGCTTTGCTCAGAGGCCATTGGCTCCAGCTGCTAGCTTGTCCATATTTCAACAAAGCAAGCCCTGCAGCTCAAGTGGATCACTAGGAGGCTGCAGTTTAGAATGAGGAACTCTCTCAAGAGCTACCAGTTACGCATGCTAGAGCTCGCTGTATCAGTGGTCTGTGTACTGCTTCATTTTCAAATGCAGAAACTAGGGAAGAAATTGTTCCTTGTCCTCGTTTTATTTTTGGTTATTTGTGTTCCACATCGTTTTCATGTTTTAATTGTATGTGAATGGGTGTCTGTCTGCACGTATGTCTGTGCACCATGTGCATGCAGTGCACTTGGAGGCCAGGAGAGGGGGGACAGCTCCCCTGGGACTGGAGTTACAGATGCTTGTGAGCCACCATGTGGATGTTGGAAATGAACCCAGGTCAGTGCTCTTAACCACTGAGTAATCTCTCCAGTCCCTTGCATTCCACATTTTAAGAGTAGAATGTCTTCTTTAAAAACAACTTGGTTGTATATTTTTAAGTTATTTAGAAATGAGAACATTTCTTCCATGCTTTCCTGTAGGGATATTTCCAGGTCTGAGCTGCCATACTGAGACAAACTACAATGTTACCTATAGAAGGATGATCTTGCCCTTCAGAGACATGTTAGCATGGCCCCAGTGTACAAGAACCGCTACAGACCTGGTTATCACATTACATGAAGGCAGAGAATGAAATACTAGAAAAAAAAACATTTAAATAAAATAAAGTTTGCAAATAGCATCATAAATGTTAGTTTTAAAAATATTTTTGGGGAGGGCTGTTTTTAGACTCAATGGCAAAGATTCTGTTTACATTGAATTTCTTAGTTTTTTTTTACTGAGAAATTTCTTTTTGAATTAATGAAAATATCTGAATATTCAGAGCAAGTATAGATAGAATATTAAGTCAGGTTTAAATTCTGTCTTATTTCTTGAATAGAATTTTCTTATTAATTTTTATGATAGGACTCTGATTTCACAAATATATCTATTTGAAAGTCCATGTTGCTTTAGAGTCGTAATGGTAAGTCAGACATTGTTGGTAAGTTCAAAGCCCATGGAGCCCAAGGCAACTGCATATCTACCCTGTACACATTGTGTTGACTTCCAAAGTTAATGGAAACCTCAGGTGTGTATCTGTCCCTCATGGCTGGTGATGCATGCATTTACTGTCCGCTACCATGACAGTGACACTGTCCATTCTCATTAGCATAACCACTTTCATACAGACCAAACCTTTCTGCCTTTGAATTCACAGAAGTGACACTTAAGGGAGCAGGGCCTGCTGACCTGCCAGGGCTTCCACGCCACACTTGGTACAGTCCTGAGGCACAGGGAAGGGTCATACCTTGGTTTGCCCCTTCAAATTTGCCCAGCCTCATTGGTTCTCTAAAACTAGAGGAAAACATACCTTAAGGCCTGTATTTCTGCTTCCCTGTGCATCTGTCTCCATGGCTACATGCCATTGGAGAGGCAGGGGGAAATCAACGTTTCTCCAGAGTTAAAACATTTTAACATAATCACATTTGTTACTGGCATGACATCACTTCATAAACACTCACTTCCTTTTAAAACTCATCGATTATAACGGGTGATTTGGCTTTGATCTCTCAAGATTGCTTTTTATGTGTTTACCAAAAAGGAATTGCTAATGCCATTGGAGGCTTAAGTAACACATTGTGGCTTTCTTGAGAGTCCCTCGGGAAATCATGGAAGGCCTACCCTGTGTCATAAAAGAAAATTAAGTAATTTCATAATATTTAATTTCTTTTCTGAAAATGAAAATATAATCACAAAATTGAAGGACAGCGGTGTAATTAGTTTAACTTCATCTCGTGCTGGCTGCAACACGTTCTTCCCTCCTAGAGTCTTGAGCAAACTAATCATAGTGAAAAAGATGCAAAGCTCAAAACTAGTTAGAATGCAAAATAGTGACAGCCATTCCATGAAATAGTCCTTTAAATGGTATATAGACCTAGGCTTTCTTTTAATAATATTTGACCTTGACTTTCTTAGATGATGGAGATTTTGATGGGGAAAAAAGTGAGAGGAAAAAAAAAAGACTTTTATTCAACCATTTCAGGACAGACTGATTAATTCATAAGAGTCACCCAGGTCTTTTGACAAATGAGAACTCAAGAGCCAGAAAACTACTGCTAGCTGAGGATCATGCAGTACATGGATAAAGAGCCGTGCTGTTTTTTACAAAAAAGAAACCTTCAAAGACCCACTAGTATATTTTCAAAATCGATAACGTGAATAACATCAACAGGCTGCCCTTGGCCAGGTCCTCTGCGGAGGTAGGCTAGCCATTTAAAATGCTCTTAAATGCTGCAGATGAAGTGCTTTTACCTGCACCATGCATACTTTGTGCCAGAGCGAGCTAAGAAAGCTATCGATTCTTGCTTATCTCAAAGAAAATAAATATATAATTTAAAATTCTTCAAAGTGTTAAAAGGCCTAAGTAGGAACTCTTATAACAAAGCCAGCTGGTTCTTAGCAAGAGAAGTTAGAGCTCACAAAGTCACAGGCCCTGCACATGTCCTTTAACAAAGCAGTGAGAGCCAGGAATGACAGTTGTCTATTCTGATGCTGTCCTGAATAGGAACAGAGTTCGTTAGGATGCAAAGGCTAAAGGCATTCCAATGGCCCTCGGACAGAGGCTGCCAGAGAATGGCCTCCTGCTGAAGTCAGGGGCAGCAGATGGAAGAAGGTTTTGTAGAAACACAGTCAGTACTAGATGCTGTCCAGCGGAATATTACCAAGTATTACTATTTTTTTTTTTAGGGATTCATTTCCTATAGTGCAGAATATTGAAAACAATGCAAATTAAGCATCCCATTTTATAAGTTAAATTGTGTTAAAATTTTTAAGCCTATTAATAAGCCAGAAAGAATAAAATAAATCAATTATGCATTCAATTCAAGAAGTTAGGAAGAGAGGGCCCAGCAGGATGGCATTGGCATCTGCAGCCCATTGACCTGAGTTTGACCTCTGGAGACCCACATGGTGGAAGGAGAGAACTGATTCCTACAGATGTCCTCTGATCTCCACATGCATCTCCTCAGATAAATGAATATAAAAAAATAAACAAGAGGAAAAATAAAAAAGAAAGTAAAACAAGAGGAAAATGGTGAAAGAAAAAGGATGAGAAATTATATGTAGGAAAATATTGGAAGGGCATAGTAAGTTAATATGGAAGGCAGCATAATTGATGAATCCAAGAGCTGGTTCTAAAAGGTGAAATAGTAAGTTATATCTCGTATACTGGTATTACATATTTATAATACACCATCTCCTAGTTACACATCGCAGATAGCCATGCCCTGGGGCTCGTCACCACTCTGTTTTAAACACACATCTGGCCTTTTGCTTTAAGCACATGAGAAATGTTTTCTCTTTCTACTAAAAGAGACTCTGGTATCATCATTCTACTAAAGCATGTTGACCTAGAGCAAGAAGGAATCCACGCAGTAAAATCACATGTCATTACAACCTCCATAATTCGTTCTAGCCTCCCCAAATTAGAATGTCATGGTGGCACATAATGTTCCCAAACGCATCTGTGGCATGTCTTACCGCCTGCACATTGCTCTGTCGTCTGTGGAAAACACTGGAAGCCTCACACGAGTGTGTGCGGACGGACCGACGGATGGACGCCGCAGCGCTCAGTGGCTGAGGTGGAAGCTCCGGCAGCTTTGCTCACATGTTCCCGCTTTGCATGTAGGTCTGATGCCCGTCTTCATAAAGACGACACTGACATCTGTTTCAGTAAAACGCTCAATTCCTGCAAAGTGCCCCAGATCCGCTACGCCAGCGTGGAGCGCCTCCTGGAGCGGTTGACAGACCTGCGGTTTCTGAGCATTGACTTCCTCAACACCTTCCTGCACACCTATCGCATTTTCACCACGGCCACCGTGGTGCTGGCCAAGCTCTCAGACATCTACAAGAGGCCTTTCACCTCCATCCCGGTCAGGTACTCCAGCCTTGCCGAGGACAGTCCTACTCTCAATGAGGGCCCTAAGCTACTGACTCACCTTTGACCTTCTTCCATCAGCGGAAGTGATAAATGAAAGTTTCAGAGTTCCCCAGGGAAGAAGACATGGGAGAAAGCCTGAGGTCTCCAAGTGACGTTTAATTACTCTATGATTATTTGGAAGCTGGCTCATTATTTTAGCATCATCATCATTATTTATTATTATTGTTGCTATTTATGATGGTGATGATGACCCCGATGATGATATTCTTAAGCGTTAATGTACCTCTGGGTCATTAGATGTTTTGTTGACTCAGTAATTATGGACCAGACCTAAGTTTGGCATACTTAACAAGACCCACAAAGATGGAGTGCTACTGGTCTTTTAAGACTTGACCACACCTTAGTGGCAAGGAATCAGAGGGCCTGGACAATGTCTGTGTTCCCCTGGCAAGGGCATGTGCACCTGGAGCATTTAGATTAAGGACAATCCAGCAGTGGACATGAAATGCCCTCAAGACCTTCCAGTGCAGATGAGCTGAGAGTGTGTTCTTCTGTGATAGCCGAGACATGTCTTCCTTTGGCTACAATCTGTTAACCAGCCTTTGCTCTTCGTTTTAGGTCCTTAGAGTTGTTTTTTGCCACGAGCCCAAACAACAGAGGCGAACATATGGTGGATGGGAAATCCCCACGTCTATGTCGAAAGTTCTCCTCCCCTCCTCCCCTGGCTGTGTCCAGAACATCCTCTCCCGTGAGGGCCAGGAAGCTGTCCTTGACGTCTTCCTTGAACGCAAGGATCGGAGCCTTGGACCTGACCACATCATCGTGTTCTAGCAGCCCCACCACCCACAGCCCTACAGCATCCCCACCACCTCACACCGGTAAGGTACCACTGGATCCTAGCAAGGGGCCTCTCTGTTCGAGAGCCAAGTGCAGAGGCTGTAGGAGCGAACGCAGCTGGACCCCATGGGGATCTCTGTAGCAAGCCCAAAGGAAGCATGCCAAGTGTCTTCTCCAGCACATTGACACGATCACATTCCACACGCCCAGCTGCCTGATTTTCCACCATTACTTCTGGAACTCTCAGTTTTGTTTTGTTTTTGACAGTTTTCCTCCTTCTGCATGGAAAGTAGAATGGATACAGTGTCAGTTGAATAAAGAGCCTCCCTGCAGATTCTGGCCCTGGAGTAGCAGGGAGGAGCAGCAAGTTTTCCCTATTCTCTATGGTCCGAGGCTAGTTGTAGCTAGTCGTCCACAGAGGACTGGAGCATGAAGATCATATTACCGGAAAGCTCTTGGATTTGGGGAAAGGCTGATTATCTAAAGAGTCTGCCATGATACTTTGTATAAAAGATAAGCCTTGGGTATAAAGATAACCCTTATCTAAGCACATGGGCTCAGGGGTTCCTCCTTCTCCGTTGTCTGCACGAAGGACCTGTCCCTCCCAACCTTTTCCTCCTGAGTGTGGCCTAACCCGGAAGCACTAAGAGAGTTGAAGATCTTGGTCAGGGTGGAAGGGCCATTTCAGGTCACACTAAAGGTGCAGTGAGACAGAGCAAAGCAGAAACAGTGTTGATTTTCTATGATGCAGCCAAATTTTGTTGATTTTAAGCTAGGGTTCTACTTTGTAGCCCAGGCTGTTCTTCTCAAATTCATAGTAATCCTTCTACCTTAAACTTTCTAAGGGCTGGGATTATGGGCGTGAACTCACCATGTATGGCCGCAAAATGGTTTTTTGAGTGTGAAGTATGTCATATGAATTCCATTATACCTTCTGCAGTAGCTTCCCATTGCATGTAGAATGAAATACATTTCTCCTTCTAAGGTTTGCAGATCCTACAAGACTTGCTGCTGATTTACAACCCATGCTCTTCACATTCCCTCATCTACTGGGGCATCATCACAATGATTTCCTCTTGGTGTCTTTGAAATCCCTTGGTTGGTCCTTGGATAGGACTTTTGTAATGTCTTTACCTGTGCAAAATCCATGAGATTGATGGCCTTGCCTAGCTTTTTCCCCTCAGTATCTTCCATGCCTTGGCTGGGAAGTAAAGGTTGCTGAAGGGAAGGGATGGAGAGAATCAATCAGGGAACTGTGTCCTCCGGTATAATAGCTGATGTTGACTATCAGCTTGATGGGATCTAAACTCACCTCTGGAGATGCCTTTGAGCAGTTTATAGACTGGGCTAAATGAGATGGGAACACCACCCTAACTGTGGGGAACACCACCCCAAGGGGTGGGGTCCCAGACTGAATAAAAAGGAGAGGTGAGCAGAGGGCCAGCATTCTCCCTCTCTGTTTCCTGACTGTGGACACAAAGTGAGGGGCTCTGTCACATCACCTTCCTATTGCCACAACTTCCCTTCCTCCATGGACTGTAGCCTAGAACCGTGAGCTGAAATAAACCCTCTCTTTCTTGGGCTGCTTCCATCAGGCATTTCGTCACAGCAATAGGAGGAGCAGCTGATACAACCAGAGCACTGCCTCATCTTCCTCGGGGCTACACACTGCAGGGCTCCAAACGCAGCCTCTTATTATTTTTAAAATCCAGTGTTATCACGAAGAATATAAGCAGGTCTCACAGCTGCATTAGCAACGAGCTTCTCTCCTTATATGTAACTGACTTATTTATTGATGATAACATAAAAATCAGGCAATAAATCAGACAGTGCCTAGATTTCAAGGAGGGTCACCCAGATGGAGGCCCAAACCCTTGCTTTATGGTTCACTGGAAGCATCTATGTGCTCCCTCGGATCATTTGAATAAGCTTGCTGGTGAAGTACTTAATGGAATTTTAACTGGAGTGCTTGTCATCATCCAAAGTGGCATCTCTCTCTTTTTTTTTTCCAAGAAATTCTTTAAATTGACAAGTGAGCAATTAAGAAGGGAAAAAGGGAGGAAGATAATTAAAAAGTCATTAAAACAACAGGCTTGGCAAAATCATGATGAATTCTTGGAAATAATGAGGCAACGACTAGCTGATAGATGTAACCGGGGCTCTACCCAGTACCACTGTCTGCTCACCTCCATGGAGGGAGTGACGTGGGCTTATCTTAACTTTCCCTGGGGCCACAGTGGCCTGGGTGGTCAGCAGATTCCCAGGGTATGGTGGGTTCTTTCCTGACTACAGTGAATAGGAGGAGAAGTCTGTATGCTCATGTTCTTTGGAATCAGGAGCACTTCAGGAGCAAGGATTTCAGTGTCAGCTCCTCATGGCTCCCAGAGCATCCTTTGGTTGATCTCAGAGCTGGAATGAGGTCTGCTGCCCTATGTGTGGTCAGGCCTGCTCTGGAGGCTGAGCAGAAACCATGTGAGCTCCCATGGCTGGAACAGTGGCAGGGGGGAGACAGCATGGCACCCTTCTCTGCCTATGTGGGTAAAAGACACCACCATCACAGCAGGTGGTATAAGGGTGCAGACAAGATTGGGAAGCTGAAAACCAGGGGAGGCTGTGCCTTGCTGAGCATGATGGGCGGGGCGGGGGGGGGGGGGGGTGTGCCTTCCATACGAGCCAAGAGAGCCCGGTGACTTGAGGGAGGAGGCAGGCCACGTTCTGGGAAATGAGACTGTCACACCAGTGTGGGTGAGCGCACCTTGGAATGACTGTCCTTCCTGGGGACACAGCTGCTTATGAATAGCCTTCCCCTGCTTTGACACGTAAGCCCTGTAAGCAGAACTTCCGGGTTTTCCTAGGACATCCGAACACTGAGACAAATGAAAACAGAAGTCCTCCTAATGTTTTTCTTCTTCCCTTCTTTTTTACTATCACAGTGCTTTTAAGTTAAGAAAGTTGAGCAAGTCAAAAGCGTTCACCACAGATCTCTAGAACCTTTTCATCTTGGACAGGGAACTCCAGCTGTTAACCAACACCTCATCCCCATCCTCTCCCCCATCCCCAGCTTCTGGAAAGCACCATTCTAGTTTCTGTTTCTGGGAGTCTGTTGGAAGTGAAACTACATCTCTTTTGGCTTTTTGTGACTGACTTACTTCATCTTAATGGGCCTTAAGCGTCTACCATGTCACACGTCATAGGGTTTCTTTAATTTTTAAGGAAAATAATATTCCACTGTGTGCTTTTGGCATTTTCTTTGCCATTTATCCCTCAGTTGATGTCTGAGGTACTTCTCAATTTGGCTACTGTGAATAGTGCAATGGACATGAGTGCAAATATCCTGATCTCAGTTCTCCTGGGAAGCACACACAAACACTGTTTCCCATAAGTACGCACACCCACACCCACATGTGAACACACACACATACTTGAGCACACACATGCACATACAAGCACACACATATGGACACACATGAGCACACGTACCACAAGTGAGCTTGCTGGGACACATGCTAATTCCGTTTTTTAATTTTTGGAGGAATGTGCATGGTGAGTGCACACTTCACATTCCTAGGAGCACAAAAGAGTTCCATTAACGCTTGCTAGTTTTTTTATTTTATTTTGAAATAGGTTTCCTTCTAGTGGGTGCCATGTAAGAAACCTTCTTTTCTTTTTCAAAAGAATTTTCAGAAACATTTTAATTTCACTATCACCTATCAGTATGGATGTGAATGCTTCTTTGCTATCAGAACAGGACCTCTTTGTGTCTTCATGATGGTCTAAATACATTCCTTCATTCCAGTTGCTCCCACACACTGCACCCCACCCCCTGTGATTGGATGACCATATCACACTGCACCCCACCCTGTGATTGGATGATCATATCACACTGCACCCCATCCCCTGTGATTGGATGATCATATCACACTGCACCCCACCCTGTGATTGGATGATCATATCACACTGTACCCCACTCCCTATGATTGGATGATCATATCACACTGCACCCCACCCCCTGTGATTGGATGATCATATCACACTGCACCCCACTCCCTGTGATTGGATGATCATATCACACTGCACCCCACCCCCTATGACTGGATGATCATATCACACTGCACCCCACCCTGTGATTGGATGATCATATCACACTGCACCCCACTCCCTGTGATTGGATGATCATATCACACTGCACCCCACCCTGTGATTGGATGATCATATCACACTGTACCCCACTCCCTATGATTGGATGATCATATCACACTGCACCCCACCCCCTGTGACTGGATGATCATATCACACTGCACCCCACCCCCTGTGACTGGATGATCATATCACACTGCACCCCACCCCCTATGACTGGATGATCATATCACACTGCACCCCACTCCCTGTGATTGGATGACCTGTATCAGCCTGTTGTAGTGAGAACACAACGCTTTGGTACTGTGTTCTTTGGTTCTGATCTTCAAACTCAAGCCTGGAGTGCACAGCATTGGTCTAGGATGCTTGGGACACTGTTTAGGGTGGAGTAAGGATGAATAGCTTTTTCCCTCGGAGCAATAAGCTAGAAGACAGATTTTAGGGCCTAATCTGTTTGGCATTTTCTTGCTGTGTAGAGCAGTAGAGGGGTAGACGGCCTCTCACAAGCAAGAGACAGGGTCAGAGGAAGGAAGCTGAATTCATCCTTCTATAAGGAACCTGCTCTCTCCAAATAGCATAAGATTTTTATGAGGTCAGAGCTTTTGTGATCTGATCATCCTAGAAGGTCCCATTTCTCAGTATCCTTGGAGGTCCCATTTCTTAGCATCCTTGGAGATCCCACTTCTCAGCATCCTTGGAGGTCCCATTTCTCAGCATCCTTGGAGGTCCCATTTCTCAGCATCCTTGGAGGTCCCATTTTTCAGCATCCTTGGAGGTCCCATTTCTCAGCATCCTTGGAGGTTCCATTTCTTAGCATCCTTGGAAATCCCACTTCTCAGCACAGCTCCCAGGCGAAGCTCCTTGGCTGCCTCAAAGCCTTCCCGTGTGACAGCCTTGACTGTTCACATCCTGAGGCTGGCAGGTGGAGAGGGCGGGGACAAGAGGTGCTCATTCCCACAGTACAGAACTAGCAAAAGTGAAGGCACAATGCCCCCTTTCTCCTGGGTTTGCCTCAAACAAGTGATTTAGAGTGCATTTTAGGAGCTGGTTTCTCTGGATGGTAAGAATTTAGCAGAACTGTTTTTGCAGTTTCAGCTCTCAGTGTGCTGCTGTTCCTCTCCCATGCTGGGCGCTGCAGAAAGTCCAAGTTCTGTGGTTGGTGAGCTTCCTGAGGCAAGGCTCTACTCCAGAAAGGCCAGTTCCCCTGCTTCAGGGCTTCCCAGGTGCAGCTGCCTGCTAACATGGCCCCCTTAGCCCTTTGCACCCTGAAATCCCTGCCTTCATCCTTCCGTTAAGCTCTTCTTTACTTTTGAATTTCCTTCCCCTTTTCTTTGCTGCTTCTAATTCCTTTTTGTATGCTTATTTCTCGCTCCATCCCTAAAAGCATTTAAGATAGTACTCAAACAGACTCAAGGCCAGACACATCAGACTCAAGATAAAATAAGTAAAGAGATCAGGTGTGCGGATCGGGGTTACATGGTCTACGGTGTGGTCCTCTGAGTCCTGGAGTCCCCTGACTTTGCTTCTGAGTTTCTTGCCCTGACAGAATGGAGGCAGACATTAAAGCAATGATGTGATTCCCATTAAAAGCTGAGAACGTCTTGTCTGTACAGGTTTCTCTTTCCTGGTCACTGGGACTTAATCAATGGACCCTCTCAGTAAGAGGCTTAGAATTAAAACTGGTATCATGGTAGTTCTGGGGCATTTTTCTGAATAGATAAGACTAATCAATTATAGACTTGGGTTTTTTAAAATTTTGCATTGGTAGATGAGCGATGTTGGTCATGAATAGCTTTATAGAAAACATGATTGAACACTGAGACATCAGCCTGACAATTCAGAGTGTATGGAGATACATGCTTGTGCATGAGTGTGCACAGATGCATGTGATGTCTGTGTAGGTCAGGATGCTGCTCTGTTCCCCTTGTGCAGTCTTGAAAAATTCCAAGTGGCAGGGAAGTGGAAGATGGGATCTCTCTTTAATTTGAAAGATGTTTGCATGTGCTTTGCATAACATTAAGAGTCAGAACAGCTGGCAAACTCCAGTGCCAAGAGTTGCTGCATTTTTTTGCTTTGCACTTCAGAATCCAGCCCCGCACAATCTCATGGTGTAACATCTGCTTTACCCACGGTGTCCAGAGGGAACACAGGTCTCTCTTACTGCCACCCACAGTTTTAGGGTAAACTGGTTGAAATCTGCTGGTGACCATTGCTAATCTCGTTGTCACTACAATGATAATGCCAGTTTTGTAATCCTTCAAGAAAACTTCAAGTGGCATGAAGAAAAAGAAGAGAAATCAAAAATATCCCTCAAAATAAACAGAGTAGCAATTTTTTTAAAGAGATAAACAACTTAGTCTTCCCACAACCTGGTCCGCAAATCTCTTCGAGGCTCATCTAATAGCCGCTGGTGTCTTCCTGTCCTTCTATTAGGCCATCCCAACTTTTTTCTACCTCCAGATGCTTCTAAAAACCACATAGAAATTTCTCAATGATGGGTTCTCAGTGAAAATCAAGCCCAAGGCAGACAAGGCAGGAATGAAGAGCCAAATGGCTGCCAGCACAATTGCCATCCCTTACCTAATCCGGTTCCCTCAGACCACGATTACGCAATTTAGCCACCCAAGCGAGCTTGCACAGCCCACACCACCAGTGTCTGTTTCTGTCTCCATAGTTTGAAAATTGCCTCTCTGTAGGCTGAAAGCGCTCCTGATTTTAGCATTTGTTTGGAGCCCACATCTGCCCACGTGTCCTGTAGGCAAAGCTGTTTGCATGGCACTTGGTTGAAAGCAAGCAAGCCAGGAGAAAGTGCTTCCCCAATCCACCGGGACAGTGTGGCTTCTTCTGTAGGTGTGTGCTAGCTTGCGCTGTTATTTGTGTTCCTGCCCCTCAGGACATTGAGGTCCTACCCAGTTCTCTCAGTTGGATTTGTTTTTTTAATAAGAATTAATGTATTGCTGATTAAAGTTTTCCTCCTAGCCTCCAATGAATGAATGCGTGCTTGAACTGAACCAGGGATATGCATTTGATATTCTGCTTGCCTTCCACAACAGATGCTTCCCATTACTGAACTTTGAAGGAGCTATTTAGAAAATAATAAAACTGACAGCTAAGCACTGGGTTGGTTTTTTTTTTTTTTTATGCATCTTGCCAGCTTTACTGTAATTATGTCATTCCAGAAAAGATTCTAACCACTTCCTTTCTCCAGCCCTATTGCATCCCAAAAGATCAAAATTGTGGCCGTATTTCTAAGGGAGTAAATAATATGCAAGTTTAAAAATAGCATTCCATGAAGTCGTTATGGGTTTTGGAATGTTTGTCCAGTAAAACCGTGAATGAAAAGGGAAGCAGCTTCGCTGACTAAGATAATACACAATTAGTGGAAATGGCACTGAAATTTAATCCATGGGAGTCAATTAAGGACCTGATTAAAAAGCAAAGGAGGATCTGATGGACGTAAATTAATTTTTGCTCTACCTTCCTTTGGAATAATACACACGTGATTATTGTTTTGCCTGCATAAGAAATTGGGGGAAGGCATTTAGAAGCACCATCTCCATAGCCCCATCCATGGCCCCAGAAAGACAAATGTCATTCTTCGGATATCAACTGTCACTCAGAGACTCCGATCATTTTAAACTCTCTACAGTTCATTGAAGAAATTTTCATCTGGGCTGTAGTTTAGAGGCAAGGCTTTCACAAAACCTGTCCAAAAAAAGAAATTTCACTTGCTTACTAGTGATGCACAGCTCTACCCCAGAGCTAGTCAATACACCTTTCCAGGACGGGAGAGGATTGCTCTATTGCTGTATTGACCAAAACTATAGTTACTAGCCATTGGTGGCTACTAAGTCTTGACATGACTATGTTAGTGGGGAGTTAAAATATGGCTTCAGTTTTCATATAAAATGTGTCATCCAGCCATGGTTGGTTAGTAGTGCTACTATGTTGGGGGAGTATAACTCTAGATCTAAAGAATCCCTCCCCCTTGAGCTTCCTTAAGGGGCAACCTAGGCAAAGAAGAAATCCTACTGTTGATTCCAATTTATTTCTAATCTGAAAAGGTTGGTTTTTCTCTGTTCTGAGACAAAAGTCATTATGGAAGGCAGGAGATCCATTGAGCATCTCCTGTTCTCTTTAACCTCCCACTACACTGGACAGAGAGGCTGGCCAAGGTCAGCCCACAGGTTCACAAGATCAGCAGATCTCAAGCCTTGGTGTAGAATGTTATTTTAAGGTGTGTTACTTTTGTTTATGTTGCATTTGCTTAACTCTATGAAGCTGTGTTACTTTGCCTGTCTAAAACGCCTGATGGTCTACTAAAGAGCTGAATGGCCAGTGGAAAGGCAGGAGAAAGGATAGGCAGGGCAGGCAGGCAGAGAAAATAAAAAAAAGGAGAAATCTGGGAAAAGGGAAGAAGAAAAATTAGCCAGAGAAGGAGGAGGACTCCATGGACTAGCCACCCAGCTACACAGCGAGAGAGAGAGAGAGAGAGAGAGAGAGAGAGAGAGAGAGAGAGAGAGAGAGAGAGAGAGAGAGAGAGAAGAAAGAAAGGAAAGAAAAGAAAGAAAGAAAGAAAGGAAGGAAGAAAGAAAGAAAGAGAAGAAAAGGAAGAAAGAAAGAAAAAGATTTAGAGAAATAAGAGAACAGGTAAAGCCCAGAGGCAAAAGGTAAATGGGATAAGTTAAGGAAAGTTGGCAAAAAAAAAAAAAAAAAAAAAAAAACCAAGACAAGACAAGCTAAGGCCAGGCATTTATAATTAATAATAAGACTCCATGGGTGATTTATTTGGGAGCTTAGTGGCGGTCCCCCCTCCCTCCCAAAAGAGCAAAGAGTAAAGAGAAAAAACAACCAACAACAAAACCTGGCTTGTAAAGATCCAAATTTAAATTACATTCTTAATGTTCTGCTGAGAAGAATGACTTGATTTCTCAGGAAAGCACTTTAAATGTGTAAGCCAATATGAAATACCTAGCATCATTAAAGACATTTGCATTTCCATGGATGATATTGTCAAGGTGCTCTTGAAATCACAGACTGGGTGACATCCTGTGTTTTTCAGCAGCTGTCCTGGAGTCTTCACCAGCCGACCGAGCAGGGGACTCCACAGAACTGTCACCTTGCAGATCCCCCTCAACTCCCCGGCACCTCCGATATCGCCAGCCTGGAGGTAAGAGCTCAGAGATTCAGAAATACATCTTGGGCTTTTAGGTCGGCATATTGCTTGGTCTTAGTTATACAGACTGACTAGAAGCAGGTAATGTTGCATAGGTCCAAGGAGGGGAAATTTCAATGATTAGGAAGCCTATTTTCAGTCTGGCTAATGAAGTTTAGCCCATCATTGTGACGTGTACATTGTGACGTGTTTATGCAGAAAATAGGATGAAATGTATGTCCTAGAGATGGCTAGTTGTGGGATCAGCTTCTTGACCCCGAGTCCCAGTGTGAGCTGAATGAGCAAGCTTGGGAAAACCTTATTAGAAATTCTTATTTCATATAAATTAAGGCTCAGTTGACTGGGACCCCAACATTATTAGTGGTAGAACCTGATATATTTTTTTCAGTATACAGTTATAAAAATTATGACATATGATTCCATAGTTTGTTGAAAACACAACAAATATCAGCTAATTGGAAGAGAAACTGCTCAAAAAGCAGAAATACTTTATCTACTTACTGTTCAAATAAATATATTGAAATCAGGGTCACTTTGAAATGTCTCCTTCTCCTTACCCCTTCCAAAGCTGATTATTTCAAGCCAGAATAGAAAATTATGGAACCAGATTCACTCCAAGTAAACCAAACAATACAGAGGTCTGTCACTCCTCCATATGGGTCCTTGGGGATTGAACTCAGGTTAACAGGCTCAGTAGCAAGCAGCTTTGAGAAAGTGTGTGTGTGTGTGTGTGTGTGTGTGTGTGTGTGTGTGTGTGTGTATGTGTGTGGTGTGTGTATGGTGTGTGTGTATGATGTGTATGTATGTGTATATGGTGTGTATGTGATGTGTGTGTATGGTATGTGTATGATGTGTGTGTGTATGATGTGTATGTATAGGGTGGTGTGTGTGTGTATGATATATGTGTATATGGTGTGGTGTGTGTGTATGTGTGTGTATATGATGTGTGTGTATATGGTGTGTGTGTGTGTGTGTGTATGGTGTATGTGTGTGTGTATGATGTGTGTGTATATGGTGTGGTGTGTGTGTATATGAGGTGTGTGTATATGGTATGTTGTGTGTGTATGAGTGTATGGTGTGTGTATGTGTATGGTGTATGTGTGTGTGTGTATATGATGTGTGTGTATATGGTGTGGTGTGTGTGTATGTGTGTATATGATGTGTGTGTATATGGTGTGGTGTGTGTGTGTGTATGGTGTATGTGTGTGTATGTATGATGTATGTGTATATGGTGGTGTGTGTGTGTGTGATGTATGTGTATATGGTAGTGTGTGTGTGTGTGTGTGTGTGTGTGATGTATGTGTATATGGTGGTGTGTGTGTGTGTGTGTGTGTGTGTGTGTGTATGGTATGTGTGTGGTGTGTGGCCTCTCCCTGAGCCTGAAGCTCACAATTTGCTAGATTGGGTGGCCGTGTGGTTCTGAGACTGTCTATCCTCACCTCCCAGTGCTGGGATTACAGGTGTGTCTGCCAGGCTGACTTCTGTGAGTGGTGCAGGAGATCTTAACTGGTTCTTCATGTTTATGCAGTGAGCACTTGGCCCACTGAGATAGCCCCAGCCCTTCATCCTTTCAGTTTTAAATGGCTACACTCAGTTCCTCCTTCCTGTAGGATGGGGCTAAACCAAAGGCCTCACACACGCTTAACAAGCATTCAGCTGCTAACTGATAAAGAAATTGTACTGAAAGCATGACGTAGAGTCTTCTTAAAATAGTTGTATGTTGAAATATAATTCGTACACCACGAAATTTTTCCTTCTTTTTAAAGTATGTAATTCATTGGATTTTACACACTCAAAAGGCCAGGCAGCCATACCCATGGTTTAATTTTAGAACATTTTTAATACCCTAGAAGAAATCCTATAGTCATAAACATACTCTCCCATTTCTACCTCCCCCTGGTAGCCACCATCTATGATCGCTATGCTTTGATTCACCCATTACAGACATTTACAAAAGGGAATCATTCAGTGGGGGACCTTTATAATTGGCCTGTTCACTGAGCATAGTGCTTTTTGGACTCATCCATTTTATAGTATGCGTCAAACTTCATTCCTTTCTATTATGGAATAATATTATCTTTTTAAAATCTAATTTTTTTCAGCTTATGGATGTTTGATTGTTTCTAGGTTTGGGATACAGTGAAGCTGCTTCTGTGAATGTTCATTTGCAAATTTTTGCATGGACATATGCTTTTGTTGTCTGCCTCGAATGGAATTGCTGATGTATATATATAATCTCATTATTTGCCTATTAACAGGGATTTCATGGGGCCTTTGGCCCAGTCCTTCTTCCAGGACAGGTATTAAAATAAGAATAGTCACTACAGAATATTATCTGTGGGCCTCACCATTCCGTTGCCTTTGTCTTTAAATCACCAGGACAGGCAGCTGACAGTAGCCACTGCTCTGTGTCACCTGCTTCTGCCTTCGCAATCGCCACGGCTGCAGCAGGACACGGGAGTCCACCAGGTGAGTCCACTGGCTGAAGCATGCGGCAGAGTACACTGATCCAGTGGCCCTGACTGCCAGGGCCTTGGTGACTGTGAGTTGGAAATCCTGTCTTTTGCAATACTGGGGAATGAACCTAGAGGACATTATATTAAATACAATAAGCCAGGTATGAAAAGATAAACACTGCACGATGCCAAATACGTTTGGAATCTAAAACAGTTGAACTCATGGAGTCAGAAGACAGAGTGGAGGGCACTGGGGGCAAAGGTCAAGCATGAGGAGAATAAGGAGACACCAGTTACAAAGTTCAGCTACATAGGAAGACAAGTTCTGGGAACTACTGTGCAGTCTGGTGACAATAATAATAACTATTATTATTAATAATAATAAATTAATACTTGACAATCTTGAGAGCATATTTTAAATGTTGTTATCTTAAAAAGTGAATGACATATAATAATTAGCTTGGTTTAATCACTCCATTATATGCATACATACATACATACACACACACATACACAGACACGCACATTTATATGCATCACACCATGCCTAAAGACATCAATAAAAATAAGTAGCCAAACAACCACCATCAGAGGTGAGTCTCACCTGGGTGATCTTTGGGTCAAGCTTCTGGAAAATTCTATGTCTGAGAAGGCTGTGTTACTCCCCCAGGGTTGTTTCATGTCTGTCAGCTTTTGTGCCTCATGGCTAAGACATGTTTCCTCTTCCCCGAGTCTGAAGCATGTGCTAGACGTAGGGAGGCTTGAAGAGTGGGGATCCTCCAGCTGCCCGTATTTGCTATGATTCCTGCTGAATAACTACCAGGCAGTCTTCAGGGCAAAGAAAATACAATAAACATAAAAATAAACCCATAGTGCTTTCATAGGTGAAAATTATGTTTGTTCTCTATGTCCTCACAGGCAGAGGACAAGATGTTAAATAAATCTGTAATTGATTGAAGTAGGCCCATTGTTGGGTCTTGGTGTAATTTTTTGTCATATTTTTTCAGTATTTTTTATTCTTCTCTCATATGTTACATCCAGACCAGAGTTCCCCCTCCCTCCACTCCCCCGTCTCTCCTTCCTACCTCTCCACTCTCCCTCTCCCCCAGATCCACCACCTCTTGCCTCCCTCTCAGAGATGGCATAAGAGGCTATAATAAGACCAGGTACATACGATCACATCAAGGTTGGACAAGGCAGCCCTGTAGGAGGAGAAGGATCCCACAAGCCAGTCAGAGACAGCCCTACCCCCACTGTTAAGAATCGCACAAGCACACCAAGCTAATCAGTCATATTGTACATGCAGGGGACCTAGGTCAGACCCCTACAGGCTCCCTGATTTCTGTGAGCCCCATGAGTCCTGGTCAATTGCTTCTGTGGGCCATGACCTCATGGTGTCCCTGATCCCTCTAGTTTCTCTGATTCTTCCTCCCCCTCTTGCATAGGACTTCCCGATTTCTGCCAAATGTTTGGCTAAGGGATTCTGCATTTGCTCCCGTTAGTTGCTGGATGAAGTCTCTCATGGTCTCTTTCATAAGGACTCTGCTAGGCTCTGGTCCCAGAACACTCTTCAGGCAGGACAAACTGTAGGTTGAAGGTTTTGTGGCTGGACTGGTGTCCCAATCCCTCCATTTGAGGCCTGGCCTGATTACAGAAGATGGCCAGTTCAGTTCCAAGTCCCCCATCACTAGGAGTCTTTGCTAGAGTTATTCTCATAAATTCCATGGAGTTTTCATTGCACTCCCAAATGCCCCCCAATTCTAGTCATTTTTCCCAGTATTTTCTCCCTCCTTTCCCCGACCTGATCCCTCCTGTTCCTATTCCTGCCCATTTCAGTCCACCTGAGAAATCTTTTCTGTCTCCCCTTCCCAGGGAGATCTTTGCACCCCCCCCCCTTAAGACCTCCTTGTTACTTGTCCTATGTGGGTCCTTGGGTCTTAGCATGATTTGATTTAGATTTAGATCTGCACCCCATTTTTAAATTGGATTATTTAGTTTGCTGGTGTCTAGTTTCTTGAGTTCTTTACATATTTTGAATAACATCCCTCTGTCAGATGTGGAGTTGGTGAAAATCTGTGTGCAGCCATTTTGTTCTATTGATGGTGTCCTTTGCCTTATAGAAGCTCTTCAGTTTCATGAGGTCCCATTTGTTGTCAATTAGTGTCTGCACTTTTGGTGTTCAGTTCAGGAAATTGTCTCCTATGCCAATGCATTCAAGACTATTCCCCACTTTCTCTTCTATCAGGTTCAGTGTATCTGGATTTATATTGAGGTCTTTGATCTACTTGGACTTGAGTTTTGTGCAGGGTGATATATAAGGATTTATTTGCAATCTTCTACATGTTGACATCCAGTTATGTCAGCACCATTTGTTGAAGATATTTTCTTTTTTCCATTTATATTTCTGGCTTCTTTATCAAAAATCAGGTGTTCATAGGTGTGTGGATTTATTTCTTGGTCTTTGATTTGATTCTATTTATCCACATGTCTGTTTTTATGCCAATATCAAGCTGGTTTTATTACTACAGCTCTGTGGTACAGCTTGGAATCAAGGATGGTGGCACCTCTGGAAGTTTTTGTATTGTTTAAGATTGTTTTAGCTATCCTGGGTTTTTTTTTTGTTTGTTTGTTTGTTTTTCTATATGAAGTTGAGTATTGTTCTTTCAAAGTCTGTAAAGAACTGTATTGGAATTTTGATGGGGATTCCATTGAATCTGTAGAATGCTTTTGGTAGGATGACCATTTTTACTATGTTAATCCTACTTATACATGAGCATGGGAGATCTTTCCATCTTCTGATATCTTTTTTAATTTCTTTCTTCAAAGACTTGAAGTTTTTATCTTGCAGGTCTTTCATTCACTTGGTTATGGTTACCCCAAAATATTTTATATTCTTTGTGGCTATTGTGAAGGGTGATATATCTCTGATTTCCTTCTTAGCCTGTTTGTCATTTGTATATAGGAGGGCTGCTGATTTTTTAAAGCTAATCTTGTATCCAGACACTTTGTTGAAGGTGTTTGTTAGCTATAGGAGTTCCTTGGTAGAAGTTTTGGGGTCACTTATGTATACTATCATATCATCTGCAAATAGTGAAAGTTTGACTTCTTCCTTTCCAATTTACATCCCCTTTAGTTGTCTTATTGTTCTAGCTAGAACTTCAAGTATTATGTTGAATAGATATGGTGAGAATGGATAGTTTTGTCTTGTTCCTGATTTTAGTGGAATTGCTTTGAATTTCTCTCCATTTAATTTGATGTTGGCTATAGGCTTGCTGTAAATTGCCTTTATTGTGTTTAGGTATGCCCCTTGTATCCCTGATCTCTCTAAGACTTTTATCATGAAGGGTTGTTGGATTATGTCAAAGGCTTTTCAGCATTTAATGAGATGAACATGTGGGTTTTTTTCCCCCAGTTTGTTCAATAGATTTTTATATGTTGAACCATCCCTGCACTCCGGGATGAAACCCATGGTGGATGATCTTTTTGATGTGTTCTTGGATTTGGTTTGTGAGTATTTTTGCATCAATGTTTGTGAGGGAAATTGGTCTGTAATTCTTCTTTGTTAAATCTTTGTCTGGTTTGGATATCAGGGTGACTGTGGACCCATAAAATGAATTTGTCAATGTTCCTTCTGTTTCTATTTTTGTGAATAATTTAGAAGTATTGGCATTAACTTTACTTTGAAAGTCTGGTGGAATTCTATGCTAAAACCATCTATCCCTGAGCTTTTTTAGGTTGAGAGGTTTTAATGACTTCTATTATTTTCTTGGGAGTTATAGGTCTATTTAAATTGTTTATCTGATTTGATTAAATTTGGTAAGTGATATCCATTGAGAAAACTGTCCATTTCTTTTAGGTTTTCCAATTTTGTGGAGTACAGGTTTTTGAAGTCTGACCTAATGATTTTCTGGATTTCCTTGTTGTCTGTTGTTATGTCTCCCTTTTCATTTCTGATTTTGTTATTTTGGATTCTCTCTCTCTCTCTCTCTCTCTCTCTCTCTCTCTCTCTCTCTCTCTCTCTCTCTCTCTGCATTTTGGTTAGTTTGGATAAGGGCTTGTCTATCTTGTTGATTTTCTCAAAGAACCAACTCTTTGTTTCATTGATTCTTTGTATTGTTCTCTTTGTTTTATTGATTTCAGTCCTCCGTTTGATTATTTCCTTCCATCTACTCCTCTTGGGTGTGCTTACTTCTTTCTATTCTAGAGCTTTCAGGTATGCTGTTAAGTTGCTAGTATTATATCTCTCCAATTTCTTTATGAAGGCACTTAGTGCTATGAACTTTCCTGTTAGCACCTCTTTCATTGTGTCCAATGTATTTGAGTATGTTGAACATTCATTTTCATTGAATTCTAGGAAATCTTAAATTTCTTTATTTCTGCCCAGTAGTTGTTCAGTAGGGAGTTGTTTAATTGCCATGATTTTGTAGGTTTTCTCTTGTTTCTGTTGTTGATATCCAGCTTTAATCCATGGTGGTCTGACAGAATACACGGGGTTGTTTCAATTTTCTTGTATCTGTTGAGACTTGCTTTATGACTGAGTAGGTGCTCAATTTTGGAAAATGTCCTCTGAGGTGCTGAGAAAATGGTATATTCTTTTGTGTTCTGGTGAAATGTTCTGTAGATATTTGTTAGGTCCATTTGATTCATAATGTCTGTTAGCCCCACTATTTCTTTCATTATTTTTTGTCTAGATGACCGGTCTATTGGTGACAGGAGGTATTGAAGTCTTCCACTATTAATGTGTGATATTTGATGTGTCATTAAAGATTTAGTAATGTTTCTTTTACAAATGTGGGTGCCCTTGCATTTGGGGCATAGATGTTCAGAACTGAGAGGTCATCTTGGTGGATTTTTTTCCTTTGATGCATATGAAATGTCTTTCTCCATCTCTTTCGATTAATTTTGGTTGGAAGTCTATTTTGTTAGATATTAGAATAGCTACACTATCTTGTTTCTTGCATCCATTTGCTTAGAAAATCTTTTTCCAATCCTTTACTCTGAGGAAGTATCTATCTTGATGTTGAGGTGTGTTTCTTGTATACAGCTGAAGGATGGATCCTCTTTTTGTATCCAATCTGTTGTTAGTCTGTGTTTTTTATTGGGGAATTGAGTCCACTTATATTGAGAGATACTAATGGCCAATAATTGTTCATTCTTTTTATTTTGTTGTTGGTGGTGATGGTAGTGTGTGTGTATTTTCCTTCTTTGGGTTTTGTTGATTTGAGATTATTTATTGCCTGTGTTTTCTTGAGTGTAAGTAACCTCATTGGGTGGAGTTTTCTTACTAGTACCTTCTGTTTGGCTGGATTTGTGGATAGATATTGTTTAAATTTGACTTTGTCATGAAATACCTTTTCTCCATCTACAGTGATTGAAAGTTTTGCCAGATACAGTAATCTGGTCTGGCATCTGTGGTCTCTTAGAGTATGCAAGACATCTGTCCAGGCCCTTTTGGCTTTTAGGGACTCCATTGAGAAGTCAAGTATATTTCTAATAGGTCTGCCTTTATATGTTATTTGTCCTTTTTCCATTGCAGCTCTCAATATCTTTTTGTTGTTGTTGTTGTTCTGTGTGTTTAGTGTTCTGATTATTATGTGGCACAGGGACTTTCTTTTCTTGTCCAGTCTGTTTGGTGTTCCATAGCTTCTTGCAGCTTTATAGGTATGTCCTTCTTTTGGTTAGGAAAATTTTCTTCTATGGTTTTGTTAAATATAGTCTCTGGGTTTTTGAACTGGGATTCTTCTCCTTTTTTATTCCTATTATTCTTAGGTTTGGCCTTTTCATGGTGTCAGATTTCCTGGGTGTTTTATGTTAGGAGTTTTTAGATTTAACTTTTTCTTTGACTGATGAATCTATTTCTTGTACATTATCTTCATTAATTCTCTCTTCCATCTCTTGTAGTCTTTTGGTGATGTTTGCACCTATAGTTACTATTCAATTACTTATATTTCCCATTTCCAGAATTTCATCAGTTTGTGTTTTCTTTATTGCTTCTATTTCTATTTTCAGGTCTTGAACACTTTTCTTCACCTGTTTTTTTCTTGACTTCCTTGGTATTATTTAAGGGATTTATTGATTTCCTGCAATTTTTTTGTTTGTCTTTTCCTCAATTTTTTAAGGGATTTTTTCCCATTTCCTCTTTAAGGACCTCTATCATCTTCATGAAGTTGATTTTAAGGTCATTTTCTTGTGCTTCAGCTGTGTTGGAATATTTGGGTCTTGCTAATATAGAATAGCTGGGCTCTGGTGGTCCATGTTGCCATAGCTATTGTTAATTAATTGTTATTGTTCTTACACTGGCTTCTAGGCATCTGGGTTTGGGATGATTATAAGTTTAGGTATTGATTTCTGAGTTTGTCTTTGTTGGATGGATGTTTTGTGCTGTGGGATATTCTGTATGTCCTGTGGGAACCCATTCTCGGGTTCCTTGTGGCTTTACCCAACAGGTCCCCATAGAGGATGAATAGGACCATGGGCCTAAGTGCAGGTGTCTGAGATGGTCTGCACTTGGCTGTGCTGGGGGATGGTCTGTATGTCAAGTTGCTCTGATTGGTTAGTAAATAAAACAGTGATTGGCCTGTGGCTAGGCAGGAAGTATAGGCAGGGCTAACAGGAAGGAGAAGAGAAAGAACAGGAAGGCAGGAGTCACTGCCAGCCGCCACCCTGACAAGCAGCATGAAAAGATGCTAGTAAGCCACGAGCCATGTGGCAGGGTATAGATTTGTAGAAATGGATTAATTTAAGCTGTAAGAACAGTTATCAAGAAGCCTGCCACGGCCATACAGTTTGAAGCAATATAAGTCTCTGTGTTTACTTGGTTGGGTCTGAGCGGCTGTGGGACTGGCGGGTGACAAAGATTTGTCCTGACTGTGGGCCAGGCAGGAAAACTCTAGCTACAGTTTTGTTTCTTGGTTTCTGTTTCCTTTTTGGTCTTCTGGTCTGTGTGGCCTGGATTTCTGAAGGCTGGCATGATCTCTATCTCTAATCCAGTAGAAAGTCTCTGCCATGTTGGGGAGCTGGACTTCCGGCAGCTAGTTTGGCCTTTGGTGCAGCATGGTCTCTGTCTATTCTTTTGACTGGTGTGGCCTGAACCTGAGCAGTGGAAGTTGCAGGAGTTAGGGGCTCAAGACTGGCAGTAGGGTGGGGGATGAGGTGGGAGGAGGGAGTGGAGTAACAGGTCTTTGGGAACCAGGTCTAGGGAGTGGGTCAGTTCAGCTGGCAGGTGGGTCACTCCCCTGTTCTCCTGACTGGTATGGCCTGCACCTGGGCAGTGGAACATGTCTTCATGTAATCTTAACCAGTGGTTCTAGTGATGATTTGTAGAGAATGGAGAACAGATCCACTTTATTAACCACTGTCACTAGCCACGAAGGGGCCTTTCCCATGGCCTATGAACCTCGCTTTGCAATAGTAACCAGCAGGAATATCTGTGTGGATTCATTCTTCATTGATAAACAATTGATAACCATGATAAACGTGTTCATTGTACAGTATATGTGGAGGGTGGGGACATTAGTTTGTGTATTTCATCTAAATGGAAATCCTGAAGACTCCCCACCTTGGGTGTTTCATCACACACGTCACTGGATGTGAGTGCCAAGGGGTGCTCTTTGTCTCAAAGACTCTTTAAACTTTTCTCAAAGGTTCCACCAACATAGCACAAAACAGCCTATAGTGACCAGATCGTGACACTCCGGCTGACTTTTAATATTGACCACATTTTATACTAATGAACTTCTTTGGGTCAAAAATATAAGAAAGTTTTTTTTCCAGCAGAATTAGTTGTCAGCTGTGGTTTTCAAAAAGGAAACAGAACAAAAAGCAAAGACAACCTTTCCCTTCTACTCTCACAAACTGGTCATTATGGGTTAACTAATTCAGACATACCTTATGAGGGGAAGTGGTTTTGATTCAGTTCAGGATGAGTCCATTTTCCCACTATGGAACCCCAGTTGGGAAGGTTCTACTTCACTCAAAAAAAAAAAAAAAAAAAAAAAAGGCAGCAAAGATGGACTGTTCCAGTGAGTCCTAAAGAAGGGGTTTCTGACTTTAGCTTCTCATGTGTGTTTCTCCAAGTCAGGAAAAGAGCCCAGCCATCCTCACATGCTGATGCTTCCGTTGCCTGAGATCCTTCTTCTCTCCACCTGGAGGAGACTGGTGGGCACTCTTCAGTAGACTGCCCGGGTCTCCGAGGAGGGCACCTGGACTTGCTAAGTGACCTCAGTGGGCGTGGCTGATGTAGGGCAGCCTGGAGCCTGTATGAGTGGGCTACTGTGTCATTACAGTGCTGATGTGTTGCCTACCTGCAGACTAGAGTCATATAGTTGGATCTAGAGCCAAAGGCAACAGGATTGAATTTGATGGTGTGGTAGCCCTGCTGTGAGGACAGGGAGCTGCCCTGGGGTCATTCTCTTACTGCGAAGATGGTGAGAAAGCAGGTCTCTCTGTGCAGTACTGTGGTTCTCCTTCCTCGGGATGCTTGGCTCCCGGTCCATGAGGGTGGAGGGAACAGAGGCGGAAACAGGGTTCAGACTGCTGTGGATACCATGGAGATAACTCTCTGGGAGATGACTTCAGGGAGACAACTCCACTTTGTTCCAGGGTATATGGAATATATAGGTTTGGGGCCGGTAGCTGGGGAATCACCTAATTTGCATTAAGCAGCCGCTCCTATCATAAGGCTTCATGTGCAGCACAGGGTCCTATAGCAGAGCTCCTAGTACAAGTCTTAGTTGCCCTGTGTGCGGCAGGGAAAAGCTTCCGGCAGGAACCATGCCAAAGGTCACACTAGAGATAAATCAGGCATCCAGGCTTAGAGACAGCTTTCGGATAAGGTCAGTCCTCAGACCTAGAGACATCCAGGTTAGGGCAAGTAGAGAGCAGGAAGTGTTACTGGGGAAGGAATCCCTCATGTTGCCTCTTGGAAAGAACTGCCAGACCATGATAGACCCCAACCTCTGACCAACAAGGCCTCCCAACCCAGTACATTTCTGGGGATTGGCTACTCTGTGACATTAAGTCCTTGTGACTTCCACCTGCCTGAGAGAAATAGGCTGAAGGGCCGCTTCAGTGGTTGCTGAGGAAAGGACTCAATGAAAATAGGGAAGATCTGGGAAGACAGCAGGGTCTTTCTGAATGACCAGAGCGAGCATAGCATTGTCCTGGGAAAGGCTGACCCCAGATGTTCAAATAAGTGTCCAAGGAAGGGAGTTTCCAGGAAATGGTGAGTTCCCCACGTGGACTTTGTGTCTGTTCCCTCAATCAGGAATTGCTCAGCCCAGCACACCTTCAAACGCAGATTGCAGAGGCCAGCCTGAGAGCTGGCTGTGTGATGTGGACTTCCTGTTTACCTCAGCCTCTGTGGGTTCCCTGTCTGCTGACCCAGCACATCTGGTTGCTCCACTATGCTGTGTCCAGGCTCACTGCAGGAAACAGCACTTCTGGACCAACCTGGAGCAAGGAGAGTGGGTTTCCATGTCTCAGCCTCCTCTGCAGACTCCCTCTGCTTTCTCACTCTCTAGCCCCACCCTGCAGCTCACCTCTGTCCAAACATAGAGGAATATGGCAATGTCCAGTTGAAACCAACAAGACCCGACCTTGCTTTGAAATCCTGTAGACATTTGTGTGTTGAGCCGTTTCTCTTCACTCACTGAGTAGAAGGAAGCCTTTGTTCTGCCTGGTCTTGGAGTCAAGGAGAACTGTTTTTATTTGTGGACAGCAGCTCCATTTACAAGGGAATCAGTTTGGGATTGCTTGTTCTGCTGATGGCAGCCGAGACTGCCCAATTTCCACGTGCACTGAAAAAGCCTATTTTGTTTTACATTTTTATTTTCAGTTTCATTAATTAATGTTTTTAGAACATGGAGCCTGCCCTCTCCTTAAATGAGGTCTTTTCCTTCTGTACCATGCTCTCTCAGCTTGCCTGAGCCCATCCCTCTCATCTAGAGAACACAGACCTTGCCTCCCCAAGCTGGGAATTGATATCAACTGCTCTTGGTGAATGTAGCAACCTTTCAGATGTTTATAGGTGTCTATGGAGACAAATGCCACATCGGGAGTCCAGCAGCTGGCTTCTAACCTGACTCCTCGCATGTTTATCATCCTGCACTGACAAAGCCCCACATCTCAGGAACGAATGCATCTGTAGCAGAAGTGTTAGCAGCCTGAACTTCCTCCCTGAACTCCCAACACACGCTTTCTGCCTTTGCTCTGTTTTCCCATTGATACTTAACCACTATTTGACATGCTATATATTTGACCAATTTTCTTACTTATTATTTGTTTCTCCAATGAACATAAAAATCACAGTGCTATGAATTTTTGTCACTATGCTGCAATATCCTCCATATCTTAAATAGTACTGCATGTATAGTAAATGATCAATGAATGTTCATTAGCTCCATGAATCCACCCCAATGAATGGATCCTCCTATGTACAATAATGTAGACTCAGTATACAACCAGGAGAACCTTTAGTTGCATATATATATATATATATATATATATATATATATATATCCTGGTGCTGTGCTGTTTTAAATTGTACGGTGTTATTTTTGATGTCTTTTCCAGGAGGAAAGGGTTTATCTATTTCTCCAGATATCTGGGGAAATCATATCCATCGCTACAAGGCAGCTCAGTGAGCAGCTCCCCTCAAGGGTCAGCTGTGCTTCCTTTTGCTGCTCTGGATACCCACAGCTCTGAGCTGAGCGTGTGGTGGGTTCCCAATGATGTTGTCTAACTTGGTACTGACGTGGCTTGTCCTCTCGACTCATAAATTCTTGAGACATAACTGAGCCTGAGACTTAGGGTCAAAGGCAAGTGCTAACTAACTTGCTACAGCTCATGTTGTGTAACAGGCAAGAATTGATGTCATGTCACAAATAGCCACCAAACCTGCCACGCTTACCTCCCCAATAGGGCTACCAGCTCAGATCTGCAGCTTATGTTAGACCCAGTCAGAGATGGGTCCAGATTTTGTGGGCAAGCCTGAAGCTTATGTAACTTGAGAAGACCCACTCAAGGAAAATAATACAAATGTCCAGATCATAACTTTTAAGTCTAGGCATGGTGGTATATGCCTTTGATCCTAGTATTTGGGATACAGAGGTAAATGAATCTCTGTGAGTTTCAGGCTAGCCTGGAGTACATAGAGAAGTTCAGGCCAGTCAGGACTATATAGTGAGATTCTGTTTCAAAAATAACAACAACAACAAAAACCTAAGAAAGCAAGCATTTGAGGCACCTTCTAGGGCTTTGAAAATGAAGAAGCTTAAGCTTCATGGCATTCCTGATGAGTTTGCTTTTCAGTCAGCTATGGTTTGAATAAGGGTGAAGTCTCCTAAAACATGCCAAAGGCTTGATCCTCATAGTAGTGCTATAGGGAAGTAGGAGCCTTATGAAAGGCCCTTAACTAATTGGGGGTGTCCCATCAAAAGAGATTGTAGAACCCTGCCAGTCCCCCCTTTCTCTCTCCTATCTCATGATATGAACTGTTTGCTTTTCCAGGTACTATACCTATCACTGGAATGACAGTCACAGGAAATCTGTACTTTGGGCTAGAGGTTGGAGTACTGATGACCTGCAGTCAGTCATTACCCATGTGTCTTCTAAGTTAATCCAACGTTAGGTATAATGAAAAACAGCTATAAGCTCTGAACGGTTGACCCAGCAGTAATACTCAGACTCTTGTGGAAATTAGTTGGATTAGCTGGCTGTGGTGTCTAGAGAGAACAGTGTGTGTAATCACTTTGATTTTTATCTGCAATGTCAGATTATGCAGATGTCTTGTCTGGCGCCCGCCCACAGTGCTCGGCTCTGTGGTACACTCTAACTCTATGTAAGGTTGAGATGTCGGACACTTGATGGGGCCCTTTGTGCTGACACATCGACTAGGGTGTTATTTGAAGGCATATGCCCACATTTTAGAGTTCTGAATGAAGCAGAAGTTAAGATGCACACATTTCCAATGGTTGCTGATACAGGGGACCTGCAGGTGTGGTTGGAATATAGTTAGGACCCGAATAGAAGTCAAACACAGTGCGCAAACGTATCAAGGCACCTTGTTTTGCTTACGACAAACCCAGATCTGGAGCCTTAAACACAGGTCATCAAATGACCTGAAATGAAGTATGGCAAGTCTGAGGTGGATTAGTTTTCTGGGAGTGGCAATAATGGCCGTGGAGGCACTACACTGAGTTCTTGATTATCTGTGGGCAGGTTATATGTTTCCCAATTCCATGCAAAGCAAAGTAAACTAGCACAGTGGAGGGATGGCTGAATGGATTTGCAGGAGCATTAGTGGCATACACAGTCACTTTGGAAATAGAGGCCCTTTACTGGTGATTACCTGGTACTTATAATGCAGATGGTTCACATTCTGTTTTCTTACCTATTGTACCACTTAGGCAATAGAGCTGAGCTTGTGTAATTGGGTTTAGAGACTTTTTTAAAAAATACTAATACCCGGTCCCATACCAAGAGATTCTGACTTGTTTAGTCAAAGAAATGTCCTGAATCATAATGTTTAGAACTTCTTCAAATTATATATTGGTCTAGCTGGAACAAATATATGTGTGAGCACATGTATATGTGTGTGAGTTTGTGAACATATATGTGACTATTTTATTGAAATAGTCACTTAAAATTGAAATATGAGCATTTTTAAAATCCATGACAGATTTTGATGTAGACAGATTTTGTAATTGTTTGAGTAGCTTATATGAAATACGGATCTGAAATGGTTGGTAATTCTAACACACTTCTCTAGGTAGTTTGGAAGCTGTGCCCCAATTTCATTCTGCAGATGTCTTAGATACATGGGAAGTCTGGTGGACTGGATATGAGGAGAGAGAGGCTGGGTCCTATGTGAGCCACAGCAGACAATGGACTTAACCGCTGTGGGCCCAGAGTTTCTCACAGTTGAAGCTGGAGAGTGTACCTGTGCATGCATGGGTTCTCAAGATGTGAGCTCTGCATTGCAATATCAGCATTACCTGGGGACTGGTTAGGAATGCAAGTTCCTGGGCCAAAGAGATGGCTTCGTGGGTAAAGGCCCTAGCTGCCAAGGCTGCCAAGCTGGGTTCTCCCCCTGGAACCCACATGGCAGCAGGAGAGAGCCAGCCATTGTTTGTCTTCTGACTCCACACAGGATGCCATGGCATGTGTGCCATAGCAATCACACATACACAAAAACATAGACACATGTAATTTTTTAAAAGTCACACAAGTTCATGGACCACGCATCAGTCCTACTGGGCAGACACACTGAGAGTGCATTCTAACACCTGCATTTTCAAAGATTCGGCAGCAGCTTTCTATATGTAGTAAAGTTTGAGACACCTGAACTAGTGGAATGTCTAAACCCCTTCCCCACTTAACGTTCTGTGATCACATTATCTGCAGTGGAGAATAGACAGAAATCCAGCTGCATGTCTTCCTAAGCCTTGGATACAATTCTGCCTTTTTACTGTTTGTTATTTTACATAGTACACTTACTTGATCATGATGATGTCCAAGTTACAAATATACATCCTCACATTTTTTTTTCATTTAAAGTATAGTGGTAGGTTGCTTTAAGTTCTGTACCAGAAGAAACTAGTCTCAATCTGAAAGTAATAGAAATTGTTGTGTATTTTTTTTTTTTTTTTGGTTTTTCGAGACAGGGTTTCTCTGTGTAGCTTTGCGCCTTTCCCGGAACTCACTTGGTAGCCCAGGCTGGCCTCAAACTCACAGAGATCCGCCTGGCTTTGCCTCCCGAGTGCTGGGATTAAAGGCATGCACCACCACCGCCCGGCACGTTGTGTATTTTTATTACAGACTTAATGAGCTGCAACTCATAAATGTACAACTCCCTTACTTAACATATAAAGTTCAAGGGGGTGAGACAGCTCAGCGGGTAAAGGCCGTCACCGCCAAGCCTGGCGACCTGAGTTCGACTCCTGGAACACACGTGGTAGAAGGAGAGAACTGACTTCTAAAAGTTGTTCTCTGACTTCCACAAGCATGCTGTGGCACTTTCATACTTGCGTGCTCATGTGTACTAATTATGTTCACACACATGCACAAATAAATAAATGTAATGAAATAAATGTACAGTTCAATTAATTTTAATATATTCTCAGAGTAGTGCTGTTGGTTGTTTTTGCTATTTGCTTTTTTATTCTTTTGGTCTTTTTTGGGGCCTGCCACCTAGCTCCCAAATAAGTCTCACACACATAGAGGCTTATTCTTAATTATAAATGCCTGGCCGTAGCTTGGCTTGTTGCTACCCAGAATTTCTTAATTTATTCTGTCTACCTTTTGCCACTGGGCTTCTACTTTTCTCTTATTTCTGTATATCTTACTTTCACTCTTACTCCATGGCGGGCTGTGTGGTTGTGTGGCTGGGTGGCTGGGTGGCTGGCCCCTAGCCTCCTCTCCTCGTTCTTTTGCTCCTTATTCTCTCTCTTCTTTCTTCCTCACCTCCTAGATTCCTTCTTCTATTTATTCTCTCTGCCGGGCTGTTCAGCTCTTTATTAGACCATCAGGTGTTTTAGGCAGGCAAAGTAACACAGCTTCACAGAGTCGAACAAATGCTATATTTAAAGAATGCAACACATCTTTGCGTCATTAAACAAATGTTCCACAGCATAAACAAATGCATCACATCTTAAAGTAATATTCTACAACAGAATGGTGCAAAACCACCACAAATAATATCAGAACATTTCTACCAATCCACCTAGAAGCCTTGCAGCTGTTGGCAGTTCCTTCCAACCTGAAGAAACCAGTTTCTCTGTATTGCTAATATCTTTCCTGTCTCTAGAAATTAATCCATTCTGGACATTTCATATAAATGAAATTCTGCACTATGTGACCTTGGGTCTGGCTTCTTTCACTTAACATAGTGTTTTGGAGGCTTTTCCATTTCTTTGTAGCATGTACCAGCCACTTGATGCTTGTTATTGAAGAATAATAGTCTGTTGTGTGGATATACTATATCCCATTTATCCATCCATCTGGTTTTGGATTATTTGCTACTCTGTGTCTATGATGTATGATATTTGCATGCAAGTTTTTGTGTGGATGTTTGTTTTCATTTCATTTTGAGTACATGTCTAAAGATTGAATTGTTGGGTTGTTTAATAGGGGTTTTGTGAGTGCCATTGAATTCAGAAAAGTCTTGTCATTATTACTCCAAGTGTTTCTTCTAGTCCATTCTCTGAGATTCTATGTGTATGTTGCACTTTTGGAAACTGTCCCACAGTTCTTGTATGTTGTGTGCTTTGCTTTTTTTTTTTTTTTTGCTTGGGGTTATTTCTTCGTTTCCATCCCTTTTCCCTCTTGCACATCAGTTTGGAGGTTTCTGTTGACCATCACTGGGCTCACTACTTTCCCCTCAGTTGTGCTGAGTTTACTGTGAATTCTGTGAAGGCATCCTCCGTCTCTGTCTGCTTTGGATGCCTTGCATTTCTTTTTGATTCCTTGCTTGGCCTATCTCCTACAGTACCTACCTGATTGTGCATGTGCCTACTTCTCCCATTAAAGCTCCTAGTACACTATTCATAGTTTAATTTCCCTGTAGTAATTGTCACAGCCGAGTCTGATTCTGAGACTTACTTTGTCTGTTATGTATTATGTACTAAATTGTGTTCCAAATTCACAAATGTAAGTCCTAGCCCAACTACCCCCAAATATCACTGCATTGGGGTATAGAGTCTTCAAAGAGTTAATAAAGGTTAAATAGGGTTATGTTGTGGATCTAATCCAGCGTGACTGGTGCCCTTAAAAGATAGGACCTAGACACACAGAGAGAGTTGACAGCATGGTGCCAAAGCAAGCTAGTGGCCCCTTGTAGTCAAGGGAAGGGGCCTAAATGCAATCAAACCTAGGAATAAGTTGGCCCTTGACATCTCTTCTCCAGAACTATAAGAAAGCAATTTCCTTTTGTTTACATTGCAGCCTTTAGCATTTCATTTTGGCAGTCTGAGCAAACTAATGCAACCCCTCACACTCTTCTTGTCTTTTGATAAGCCTTGTAATAGTTTGTTGACTGAGATAATAGATGTAAAGGTACCCAGCTAGGCCTTTAAGTGTTGAGATGTGTATTAATGTGGTTGGAATCCCGATTGTGTTTGGGGTGCACTGTACTTACAGGAAACATGGGCCTCAGTTTCCCCTCTTGGCCCTGGTCTTCCGTAGCTACTCCTTGCAGAAATCCTGTGCCTTGCAGCCCTTCCTGCCATGACCACAACCACTGACTAGATCTCTGATTAAACGTGCTGTGGTGGTTGGAGAGGAGGGCCTGGGTCTGCCAATAGAAGGTGGTGTTTCAAGGACTCAGTCTCAGAGCTGTGGCCCTCACAAATGTCTCTCTGGGAACAGCTTCTTTTCCTGCCTGCCCCAAACTTCCATGGCTGTAGCCTTTCGTTTCCTTGAATTCCTGATCCCTGTGGACTATTTCACTTTCCCTGGAGTCAGTTGTAAAACAGGAAGCTGAGCTGGGAAAGCACCACCACAGGAGGGATGCCTTTCTGGAAGCTGGTGAATATCTGGTCCGTCTTTTTCCTTTAAAAGGATGTCAAGCAACGATGCTGGGCATATTCCACATCCCTCCTCTCCTCTCCTTACAAGAACCATAAAGTGATCTCTCTCCTGTCTGTACTGTGAGGACACCAGTGGTCCCTGGAAGTAAATCTCACAGAAGTATGGGGCCCTCCTAAGAATGTAGACCTTCAGAACACATCAAGTTCATTTCTAAGCTACTCTCATACTTCACTCAGTAAGCAAAAGGATCATTCAATGCTACCACTAAGTGGTTCCAGCGACCTGCTCCCTCTAGGCACACCTGGCCTCACCTCTCTGGCTATTGCCATCTCTTCAGACGTGGGGCGTTCGTTTGTCCTGCAGCGTGGTTTTCCAGTGTGTGCCTGAGTAACATCACTTGGTTTTAGTCTGCCCAGCTTTTTCTTGTGGTAAGCACAATGTGAGAAATTCCAAGTTGATTGCATGTTGGAGCTGGAACTTAAGTTTTCATGAGGTAGGTTGTTTATAATGATTCTGTTGATTCCATGAATCAGTCTTAGGAAACAATATCCAATCTTTCAGCCCACAAATTTGCAATAACTCTTCACTTGTTTAGATCTTCTTTCATTTGTTGGTTTAAGTTACACTAGTATTTTTATACTCTTTAGAATTCTCCACATATCATTTCATCCATGAATAAAAGCACTTTTATTTCTTCAGTGTAATCTGCATGGCTTCTATTTATTTCTTGCATTATTGCATTTGCTGGAACCAACATTAACGTTTTGACTGTTCTGGTTTGTTTCTGTGATTGATTTCTTTTTTTTTTTTTTTTTTTTTTTTTTTTTTTTTTTTTTTTTTGGTTTTTCGAGACAGGGTTTCTCTGTGTAGCTTTGTGCCTTTCCTGGAACTCACTCGGTAGCCCAGGCTGGCCTCGAACTCACAGAGATCCTCCTGTCTCTGCCTCCCGAGTGCTGGGATTAAAGGCGTGCGCCACCACCGCCCGGCAATCTGTGATTGATTTCTAAACTGGCATAGCTGGCATTAACCATCAACTTGAGAGGACCCGGAAAAAGAATATAAATTGAGTAATTGTCTTTATCAGGTTGGTCTGTAGGCATGTCAGTGAGGGATTGTTTTGATTGTTGATGTTGGAGGACCCAGATCACTGTGGACAGTGTCATTCCCTGGGTAGAGTCCTGAGCAATAAAGGAAGCTAGCCTAGCATTCATGAATGAGCCAGAGAGCAAACCAACAAGGAGTCTTCCTCTGTGGTTCCTACCTCGGATCCATGTCCTGATTACTTTCAATGATGGACTGTAGCTTATATGCTGAAATAATAAATCCGCTTCTCACTTAAGTTGCTTTTTGGTCAGAATGTTTTTATGACAGGAGCAGAAAAGAAATCAGAACATGGGGCTTCCTGTATTGTCTTGACTTGAATACCTGGACTCAAGTGATTTTCCTTCCTTAGCCGTTCAAGTAACTGGGACTAATATGCAAGCAAGCACACCTGGTTCCGGCCTCTATGTGCACTGAACAGGCTCCTTCAGGTCCTTGTTGGATGTGGGAGCTGGACACTGGTGATGATATAGATGGTGTGTATGTTTTTACAGTGATTATATAAACATATGACTGGCCCATGAAATCCACCCAACAGAATAATAGCACAAAGAGCTATTTATGTGCACAGCCCATTATCATGCAGACTTTGAAACCAGATCACTCACATCTGCACAGGTCTGTCAGTCATTGCATAAGTTTGAACTGAAAGCATCTAGAATGACTTCCTTTTTCATTTATGCTCTTGCATGCACTCATGATGGGTTCAGACTATCTCTTTGTTTTCTGTGAAAGTATTCTTGTTGGGGACATATTTTCTATTTTCTTTTCAAAATGTTTAAAAACTCTTTATTTCATCCAAGACAATGAGTTGAAATTTAAGGGAAAAGAGATTAGATTCTTAAATGCATAATTTGAAATAAAAGTAGTATCATTGTTCCTAATGGAAAACACAGCATTAGCAAACCAAGCTTAAGTTAATCATGACCTCAAGTCTTGTTTTTAGATAAACATGTACACACACACAGCCTCCTGGAATTAGAATTGTGGAGTTGAAAAGCTGTATCATTCACTGCTATGATTGCAACCCTGAGACTGAAGACCAGCTAAGGGCTATGATAGCTGGTGGCCCTTCTTGGAAAGGGGCCACAGAGCAAGCTTGACCATACATGGTACCTACTGTTGCTGATCATGTGTCTTCTCAGCACCTCCCAAGCAGACCCACAGCCTTGCTACAGAAGCCAGAGACCCTCTTCCCTGGCTGAGCTACATTGCCAAGTCCTCTTTCTGTGTGCAGACCTTTCCCATGCTCGACATAGATGATTCTCTTACTGATGCTGCTCCAAAAAGCTACATAGCAATTGATTGTGCCTCACGATGCTTAATCACTGTTTGATGACCTCACCATTCCCTCTGTTCAGGGCCAGGAAGGTAGCTTGAGCAGGCGACAGGAAGCTGACACACATCTGCAGGGACAGCCACAGCTCAGCTCCTGCTGTGCATCGCTCGAAAAGGATCGAAACATTACAAGAGTCAGATATTCTTTCTCTTTGTTTAGGGGTCTTTTTTTTTTTTTTAAGAAATGCTGGAAATGTGGATATTTTCAAGAGATATTCTGTTTTTAGACATTGAAAGTGAATACATATTCTTTATAAACACAGTTCTAGAGAAACAAAATCCTTCTGTGGGCCACACAGCTGTAGGTCATTGGCGGCCTGACCTTGGATGTGCTGTAATCACTGACAGTTGGAGTTGAGGATTGTTGGTGCTTAGATTTGCTGAGCTACCCCCCCCCCAGATGGCATTAAGAGATTCCCACTCTCTTCACTGCACCCCTTTTTAATGCCTTTTGCTGGCCTCTTTCTAGTGAGTTATCTCCACTTTTCTACTGCGTTTGGCCACTTTTGTTTTCAGAGAGCAGTAACCCACACTCGCAGATTTGGGAGATGTCCCACTGTGACTGTGTCATGGGCACCAGCTCTTTGTTTCACAGATGCTGCTGAAGTGTGAAGAGAGAAGCGTTGAAGGGCTTTGCTGAGATGGAGACTCAGTTATGTGACCCTAATTGCTGCCTCCTCGCCTTGATATTGTCACTAATGCCATATCAACTGCAAACGAGCTCAGGGAACCTGGGCTGTGTAATTTGTATCCACTCTCACATCTGATCTGTGTCTGTGCGCAACATACTCATCCCCCGTCTTCTCACCTCCACAGGTACCTGCAGCACCCCCCTAAGTGGCAGATACGGCAGTGTGGGGAGTAGAGAGAGGTGGGCTCATGAGAAATTAGTAATCAAGGGGTTCATCTTTAGTTGATCAGAAGTTGACCTTGAAGGATCAGTGATTTCTTTTGCAGGCAGAAACCAGGGCAATGATAGGATCTCACCCGAGGACGCATTTATGTCTGTATTGAGAATAGGATTACATTTACAGTAAGATATTGATTTCTGTCAATTAAGTTAATGCCACATGTACCCTGACATGCTTTCAGGATCTGGGAGAACATTCAGCCCTTTTTAAATGGCTTATCTGCACCGATAAAGCTGTAGGAAAGGCAAAGAAACTGATCTTTTGCCAATGTTTATATTACAAGCTAAAATTGAAACTGCTGGCAAGAGCCGCATGTTGATTGTCTGTTTCAGAATCAGAAGCTGAACATCATGTAGACATTTTACTGTAGCACATCCCTGTGGAGCATGACTAGAGTGGGAAAAGAACAGCCAGGGGACTCCTAAATACACCTGCCTCCTGGGGCTCTGAGGGAGGGAGCGGGAGGATGCTGATGGAATGTGATGGCGAGAAACCAGAGAGAGGCTAAGAAGCATGGCTCCAATGCCTGCATAGGTTAGTCTTGCTCTCTCCATCTGATTCTCGTTCTGCTGGCTGCTTGGGGCCTAGCAGAACATGAACTATCAGATAGTTCACCAGAACTATCGCCTGTTTTCTTGCTGCTATTAAGAGCTGTACAGACGGTTGCTGGCTCGCTACAGTGTATCCTATGTAGCGGCTCTCTCCAGCCTTTCATTTCCTAACAGAAATCCACCTGTGTCCTATTTCAAACACAGCCTCCCTTTCACTGTTTTCCTCTGTATATTCGCATTCTGTAGAATTCTGCCCCTACGTACTGTGGTGTGTCCTCTTGTTAGAACTGGCTGTTTCCCCCTATTTAAGAATTTCTTTTCTTCTCATTTTTATTAGCTTTTATGATATTTCACAGAATGTATCTTGATCATGGCTTCCCTTTTACCCCACTTCTCCCAGATTCAGCCCCTCCTTACCCATCTACTTCATGTCCTCTTTTATTTTCTTTAAGGATCCATCGAGTACAGTTGATGTTGCCCATGTACTTTCAGATGTATAGACTTCTACTGGCACATGGTCAACCCACCAGGGGACTTCACTCTTAAGCAGAACTGCCTCTCCCTCTTCCAACAACTGTCAGTTGCCAATAGCTCCTCAGCAAGGAGCAGGACTTCACGGGCACCTCCCCTCTCCAGGCTGGGGTTTTATCTGTTTGAGCTTGACCAGTTCTTCTGTATGCTGTACCAACCGCTATGTATTTCTATGTACAGCTGTCTACCATGTCTAAAACATAGTTTCCTTGTAGTTGCCCACTGCCTCTGGATCTTAGGGTTTTCCCCCCTCATTTCCACAAGGATCTCTGAGCCTCAGGAGGAGGGGATATGACATAGATGTCCCACTTAGGACCAAGCATGCCACACTATCTTATTCTCTGCACCTTGACCCAGTTGTGGGCCTCTGTGTTAAATCAAGTCCACTACAAACAGAAGCTTCTCTGATGAGGGTTGAGAAATGCACTGATCTATATATATAATGACAAGTCTGGGAGCCGAACACTATGCCCTTCTGTCAGAGTGGTCCTAATAGGGTAGTAATAGGTCTCTCCTAGGGCTTATGACCTGTCTAGTCTAAGGTTCTTGGCCTTGATAATTGTGCCAGGGATAGGCTTCAATTTATGAAGTGGGCCCTAAATCCAATTAAAAAGTTATTGGTTATGCCTATGACACCTGTGCCATTTTGTGCCAGTGGGCATGTCTTGCCAGAAAGGCCATTATCGTGGCTCAGGGGCTCACAGCTGGGAAGGCTGATGGTTACTTTTCCCTCTGGTAGTATGTGGAGTACCTTCCAGCACCATGAAAGCTCTCCAGGAGGGATAAAGCTTCCGAGTCATTACCAGTTTAATTCCTCCACGTTCTATGCCTCAAGTGAGTGTTATCTTTAGCCATAGGGTCTTACTGTCATGTTCTGGAAGGCAGCCAAGAGCTTGGGAAATAGTTATAATATATGGGATCCGTAGAACCTCACCAGCCAAAAACTCAAAAAAAATTTTTTTTGACCCATTCCTGGCATGTTTTTTTTTTTTCAATTTGTTATTTAAACCAAGCTTGTGCTCTTCTGGGTATAGGGTTCCTGATGATACCAGTTGTACCTCCTAATGCTGGTCCTGCCTCTTGTGGTTTGATCAGGACCTTGTAATTCCCTGGTGCGTTTTCCTGGATCCACTAAGGGTCCTGGTCTTAGTTGTGCTCTTCGGTGGCTTTTTGGATATTAACAGATGATAAGCCTGTTATTTTAATGACATGGAAAGTTTGGTCTGAGCAATATCAGTCAGAAATACAAAACAACATGTAAACATAGGAATTCATGTTCATGAAGAGGGTATGAATTTTTAGAAATTAACATACAACATAGTGTCTCACCAAAGACATGATGTTGAGTTCAACCTCTAATGAGTCAGAGAGGCTCTCATTATCTAATGGTGATGCAGCAGCATTATAAACAAAAGTTATTAACTTATGAGATGCAGAAACTTCTGTTTTCCTAGGGGTTTGAACTCTAATAAATATGCTAAATCAAATAATAAATTCAATACCGCCCCAAACTGAATATTGTTATTCTGGAAAGTCAGTGGTTATAAACGGCTTCTATAATGTCTAGTAAAAAGTGAATTTTCATTTGGAGAAATAATCAATGATAATGTTGTAATTTTATAGCATTTCATTAGCCCCATTTATTAAACCAATGAGATAAGCTTCTAGTCATGAAACCTTTAAAAGTGAGCACACTGGGGTTAAAGGTGGCAGTTGAAATTACAAAAACCTGTTACTTTTACCTGGCAGAAGACAGCCCAGGGCAACTGAGCCTTGATCTTTCTGTAGCCACGTCACGGAGCACCAGGCTTTCATCTGCTGGGAAGCATCCCCTTAGCCTGGGTCCTATGACAGTTGTGTACTTATGGGCACAGCTTGTACACTCTTGGCTTCCCATGTACTGGCAGACCTCAGAAGGCAGCTTGATAATATGAATTAGCTTGTTCTATTGAGTGTTTTAGAAATGTACCCACAGTCAGGAGGTGGTGGCACATGCTGTTAATACCAGCACTCAAGAGGCAGAGGCAGGTATATATGGTGTGTGTGTGTGTGTGTGTGTGTGTGTGTGTGTGTGTGTGTGTGTGTATTCACAATTTCACACCTCTTCCTTTCAGATATACTGATTTTCCCTTTCTATAGAACAGTGGTTCTCAACCTTCCTAATGCTGTGACACTTTAATACAATTCTTCATGTTGTGGTGACCCCAACCATAAAAATATTTCATTACTACCTCATAACCATAATTTTGCCACTGTTATAAATCATTAGGTAAATATCTATGCTTCCTGATGGTCTTAGGTGACCCCTGTGAAAGGGTCCTTTGACCTCAAGGAGTTGTGACCCACAGGTTGGGAACCACTTCAATAGGAGGCGTTTAGGAACTTGCTTCCCATGTATAAAATGAAGCAGAAGTGACCAGTGGAACCTTGCAGCCTCTAGGCCATTGTTATGGTCTGCATTTAACAATAGCACTCCTTTACAATAGCCACAAATAATATAAAATACCTTGGGATAACACTAACTAAACAAGAGAAGGACCTTTTTGATAAGATCTTTAAATCTCTAAAGAAAGAAATTGAAGAAGATACCAGAAAATGGAAGGATCTCTCATCCTCATGGATAGGTAGGATTAACATAGTAAAAATGGCAACCTTACCAAAAGCAATCTACAGATTCAATGCAATCCCCATCAAATTCCCAACACAATTCTTCACAGACTTGGAAAGAAAAATATTCAATTTCATGTGGAAAAACAAAAGACCCAGGATAGCTAAAAGAATCCTGTATGATAAAGCAACCTCTGGAGGCATCACCATCCCTAACATCAAGCTCTACTATAGAGCTACAGTAATAAAAACAGCTTGGTACTGGTATAAAAACCAACATACGGACCAATGGAATCGAATTGAAGACCCTGACATTAATCCACGCACATATGAACACCTGGTTTTTGACAAAGAAGCCAAAACTATACAATGGAAAAAAGAAAATATCTTCAACAAATGGTGCTGGCATAACTGGATCTCAATATATAAAAGATTACAAATAGATCCACATCTGTCACCATGCACAAAACTCAAGTTCAAGTGGATCAAAGACCTCAACATAAATCCAGTTACACTAAACTTAATAGAAGAGAAAGTAGGAAGCACTCTTGAACGCATTGTCACAGGAGATCATTTCCTAAATATAACACCAGCAGTACAGATACTGAGCACAACAATTAATAAATGGGACCTCTTGAAAGTGAGAAGCTTTTGTAGGGCAAAAGACACGGTCAATAAGACAAAAAGACAGCCTACAGAATGGGAAAAGGCCTTCACCAACACCACATCTTACAGAGGGCTGATCTCCAAAGTATATAAAGAACTCAAGAAACTAGACATCAAAATACTGAACAATCCAATTAAAAAATGGGCTAAAGAACTAAACAGAGAATTCTCCAATGGCTGGATCACAAATGGCTGAAAGACATTTAAAGAAATGCTCAACATCCTTAATCATCAGAGAGATGCAAATCAAACAACTCTGAGATACCACCTTACACCTGTTAGAATGGCTATGATCAAAAACACTAATGACAGTCTATGTTGGAGAGGATGCAGAGCAAAGGGAACACTCCTCCACCATTGGTGGGAATCAGTATGGCAGTTTCTCAGAAAATTGGGAATCGATCTACCTCAAGACCCAGCCATCCCACTCTTGGGCATATACCCAAAGAATGCTCAATCATACCACAAAGATACATGCTCAACTAGGTTCATAGCAGCACTATTTGTAATAGCCAGAACCTGGAAACAACCTAGATGCCTGTCAACTGAAGAATGGATTAAGAAAATGTGGTACATATACACAATGGAGTACTACTCAGCAGAGAAAAACAATGACAGCATGAAATTTGCTGGCAAATGGATGGAACTAGAAAATATCATCCTGAGTGAGGTAACCCAAACCCAGAAGGACAAACATGGTATGTACTCACTCATAAGTAGATTCTAGATATAAAGCAAAGAATAATCAGACTGTAACCCACAGAACCAGGGAGGCTACATAGCAGGGGGGACCCTAGGATGACTGTGGCTTATAGTAAGTTTTGGTTTTACTCAATTACAGGGCAAGCCTTAATGGAACGTTTCACTATTAGGATAAGAATTTATACTGTAGCAAGCTGATAATAGAAAAATAAATAAATAAATAAATAAATAAATAAATAAATAAATAAATAAATAAATAAATAAATAAATAAATAAAAACAATAGCACTCGAAGGCCCATGTGCTAAAGTCTCCTTTACCAGCTGCTGCATTTTGAGGGAAGATTAGATCCTGAGGGTTATAACTTTATCTGAGGATTAATCAACTAACAAACCATAGATGAATAGACTATTGGGAGGTGAAAGCCGGATGAAGAAAGTCGGTCACTGTGTTAGATACTTGTCTTGTTGTTGTGACAAAATGGTGGGCAAGGAGCAAATTTAAGGGAGGAAGGGTTCATTTGTGGTCATGCCTTAAGGGGACAGCAAAGTCACCACAGTGGGAGCTCCAGGCAGTTTGTCACAGTGCATCTGCTGCTAAGAGGCAGGAAAGTGACTATCTGCATTCAGCTGTAATCTTCATCCAGCCCAGGCCCCCAGCCCATGGTATGACGTCACCCTCAGTGAGCACAGAAACCTGCGTCCTGGGTGACTCCAGGTCCTCTCAAGGGGACAGTCTCAACCGTCACAGTCTCCAAGGGTGGAACTTGGACGGCTGTATCTTTCTCTGGGAGTTTCCTCTGCCTCTGTACGCTTCCCGGCTGCCGTGGGACGAGCAGCTTTGCTGTGCTTTGATGGTCTGTCCCAACACAAGCCTACAGCAGTGAGTCCACATGACCAGAGGCCAAAACATTTAAAATCATGAGGCCAAACTAAATCCTTCCTCTTGTAAGTTGTTTCCTCAGACGTTTGTCACAGAGATAGAAAACTGACTGACGCAGTCATCAAAGGTATAGCGTGTTCTCACCTGGTCCATTGCTCTCTTGGCCTGCTAGCTAAGAATGGAACCAGTCTCCTGTCATAAGGAGAGTGCAGTGAAGCCAGAGAGGGAACATATCTGCCTCCCAGCTGCATAATGAGCTTGAGTGTGCACTCTCCAGCCCCAGGACAGCCCCAGGTGATACAGGCCGGCCAAACAGCTAGGCTTAAGAATTCATTTGAAACCAGAGCAAGGCCCTTAGTATTGTACCCTGAAGAAACTGTGAGATAACAGATACTTTTTGCCTTGCCTTGAGGTCTTAGGGTAATTTCTAATACAGTGCTGGGTAACTAAAACAGATGGTATGATACATTCCCACAGACTTAGTTCAGATTATTCTTAATCAAATTCAATTTAATGAATGCATTCTCATTTTGGAAAGAGAAGCACGTTCGGGTTCTCCACCGTGGAACACGGTGGCCGCTGATTATGTTCTAGCAAATACTTTGAAGTCGAAATGGTACGTGTGACATCACGGTTCCGTGCATCTGCCTCCTATCCCAAGTCTCTGCTCGGGCCGGCCTCTCTCCCGTCACTGTACTGCTCCGGAGTGAATCGACTCCTCTCTGTGCTGTTTGGGAGCAGAGAGCAGCTCGATCTTAGCTCTGCTGTTGCTTAGCAATGGGGAGGCACTCAGGGCTCCACTCTCCTTGCAGACAGTGAGGCCCTCCCTGTGCAGCCATTGTCTGGCTGTGATGCCGAGTCTGGAGCTGTAATTATCATTTTAAGACAAAATTGAAGTTGGCCTCCGTGTTACCCTTGGCCTGGCATCTTGCATTGGTCCAGTGTGAAGCCCCTTTGTGAAAAAGCTGGACTGTCGGAATTATAAGATATTTAGAAGTCTTAAGACAAAGCTTAAGAAAATCTTTTTCTGGGGGGGGGGAATGACTAATGGATTTCTCATTACTAGGAAAACAGTCTTTTGTATTCACCATATAGTTCCCTGAGATCCAGAGACTCGAACCCGGGCTCCTGTAATATAACTGACTAGAAACCGAGCCAATGAAGTCAGAGGAAAGGCTCTGGAGAAGGGATCAATGGCGGAGGGGCAGGGTAGAGGGCCAACTATCCGAGCGAGCGCTGCTGACCTCTGGATTCTGCTTTCCTGGGAAGGCTCCCAGAAACGACAGCTGCTGTGAATTCTGCTTTTCTTCTTGTAGGGCTTGGTTTGAAGTCAGGGGTACACACACCAGGCAAGTGTTTACTGGGCTGCCTCCCTAGTTCTTGGGGGGAGGGGGGTTGAGATGTAGTCTCACTGTGTAGCCCAGGCTGGTCTTGAAGTGGCTGTGTAATTTACACAAGTCTCAGAGTCCTGCGTCTTCCTCCCAAGTCCTAGAGTTATGGGAGCGCATAGCACATCCAGACTGTAGGAAGTCGTTAACACACGGTCGAAATCAGAGAGGTTCATCGCAGGCTGTCAAGAGGATTCAGATTTCTACATGAAATTCCTTCCCCATACTGACTAAATGACATACGTTTTCTTGGTTTTGTTTCCTCTTTGCTCTGTTGTCTAAATCTTTTGTCTGCTGCCAACATCATTCTAGGGACTATGGAAAGAGAGCATTGAAATCTGAGGGGTGTATGTGAGGTACCGTTCTAAGGCAGACTGCTTTCCTAACACACAAGGGCTCCGTTACATCATTACCACCCCTCCCCAAAAAACATGGCTTCTAGTCTCTAAAACCGGACATCCCAGTGAGGAGCTTAGACAGACAGGCATAAAGTAAACACTGTTTACGATGTGAACTCCAGCAGGCTGGTTATAATCTGTGTCATTATTGGCCATGTTGTTAAACTCTGGACTAGAAAATCAAAAGAAAATGTCATATTAGCAAAATAATAAAGCTGCAGTGCGGAACCTTGAAGGAGAAGGTTAATATGGTTTCAGAGCATTTCAGACATGCTTCCAATTAGTCAGCTTTCCCTGGCAGCAGAGGTTTTTTTTTTTTTTTTTTTTTTTTTTTTTTTTTTTTTTTAACTTTGAAATACTTTTATCCTCTGGATCTTTCAGTTGCTCTTTGCAGAAGGAAACATCCTAGCTCTGGCAGCAGTGTGAGGAATTTAGCTGGATTAGGATAAAGGGAGGTGCCATACTGGACTAAATCAGTGTTGCTCCGTGTTTGGCACATGCGCCATAATGAGAAGTTATGAAAGACACTGAAGCGGATTGTATTTCCTTGGCTTAGAAAATCAGGAGTAATGAACCCACAGAAACCCAAAATAGACCAGTTGAAGTAGAGTAAAATTATAGTGTTGCAAGTGTTTAGTAAGTGCAGCAAGCTGCCACAGGGAAACCAAGTTCTTATTTTTCAAATGTTATTAGATCATGCACTGAACAGACTAGATGCTTAATTACATGCAGCCATCAAGTGGCCTCAGCACAGATGTACCCTGCTTATGATCAGCCCCCTCTTTAGAATTTGCTTTGTGCTTGCCTCTGATTTTCAATATCCAATACACAATTCAGAATTAATTAAACACAGTAGAACATCTGAGTCAGGATGAACTTCAACTGGCAGTGGCACATTGCCAAAATCAGTCACCTCAGTTCCAATGACTGGTGTACAAAACATGTCAGTCTCCTTTAGGGAAGGCAGCAGCCCCAGCAGAAGCTCCTGAAGGGACCTCCTCCCACTTCCTCGATCCAGCGGTAAAGGTTTGCCCGTGATGTTCTCATTCCCTTTCCTGTGCCGGCATTGTGGACATAGAGAGATAAGGTCCCTACTTCACTTTTGTAAACTACCTTACAATTTTGAAGGTCACTCGTAAGTGGTGGCACAGATGTCCATCATCACAATACCAGGAAGTGGGAAGTAGACGCCATCTTCCTCTTCCGGGAGCAACAGGCTAGTGAGGTAAGGACCCCGACTATGTGGATCTTAGAAGTTGAAGACTGAAGTCTTGAGGTTTTGGTTACTTTGTTAAGTATGTTTCAAAACACAGTCCGGGCAGTTCATCCCCTGAACCACCACCAAAAGCTGGGTGTTTAATTGATGTGCACTTCCTAGACAGTGGTGTTTATGACTGATACATCAGAGGTGAATATCAACTTCCTTCTCTCTCAGCTTCAGGTACTTCCTGATGGGAAGTCTCAAGGACTTCCTTTTATTTCTATTTCTTTTGTGTGTGTGCTGTAATTTGGATTTAATTTCCAGTAAGTCCCAGTGCTCACTTCCCAAGTCTTTGGAGGAGGGTACAGCTATAAACACTTCTTCAGATAAACGAACAGATGAATTACCCCAGCAAGTAGAACTCACCAATCAGTTTTATTCACTTACTTTGTCATTGTAAAATGTACCCACCATCAATTCTGTGGAATATACCCTGTCCACTCAGCATCCTTTGACTAGTGGCCCCAGAGACAGAAGGTTCTCATTTTCAGCGTTCAAGGTCTTGTCATATTTTGATTTTCAAAACCAATTTTTGCTGTTGGAGGAGATTGAACCCAGGACCTTGGGCATGCCAGGCAGGCACGCTGCCACTGAGCCACATCTTAAGCTGTGTTTTCAACCAGAATCATGAGGATAGATTTCACGTACCATGTGATTCCCCAGTGGAAAGTGTGCTGTTATATCGGGGACTATGGGGGTCCAGCCCCTCAATAGTCCCCTCCCAGGGTCCGGAAAGAATCTACAACCAGCTGATAATTAATCTTTGATGAGAAGAAATGAATCTATGTACACAAAACTCCTTAGTCCATATACTTTATCATTCTATGTCAGTTACAAGCTTATATTCTGTTCTCGTATTTAGCTCATTTCTAGCCTGATTTTTCTCTACACTTGTCTGCGGTCCCCTCTAGGTTCTGTCTTAATTCCTTCATCTAGTTCTGCCCCTTCTAGGTTCTCATCCATCTTGTTCTTTCCCATATCATCTCCTCTCCCATCTCCTTCTCTCTCCTCATCTCGTTCTTCCTCATCTTCCATCTCATTCCTCTAGTCCTCTCTTGTAGCCCTTCAATCTAGTTCTTCCCCATCTCAGTTTGTTCCTCTCAAGCTCTTACTCATCTAGTTCTTCCATTCTCTTTTCTCTTCTCCCCCCTGTGCCCTGGAAGTCCCGGTATATAAAGGGAGGGTCTGAGCTAAATTATGTAAAGCTATTACTTAATGTCCACCTCTCCTAGGCAGTGTCTCCTTGTGCAATTTACTTTAAGTCAGGAGACTTGCCTGTGGGCTGCTATCATTGTTAGTCCTCAGAAGTTGGCTGCCCCCCTAGGTGGTGTCTCCTTGTGGAATTTAAGTCAGGAGACTTGCAGGTGGGCTGTTATCATTGTTATCCTCAGAAGTTGGGCACCCACCTGGGTGGTGTTTTTTCTGTAGTCCTTGAAAGTGGCTAAGGGAGATAATCTGATTCCAGAGAAAGCCTTTCCTGAGGCTATTCTCCAAATACCTGGAATGTGTATGTCCAGAGAGTGATCAGTCCACACTGTTAGCCCTTCTAAGGGAAAAGTCAATTGGGAAAACTATGAAGGCACACATGATTTTTAAAACAGAAGACAGCTGATATATAACAAGCCAAGTAACACCAAAAACTCCTTGGGATTTGGCTTCCTCTGGAGGAATTCCCTGATCCCTCCAGGTAGTGACTTTGCCATAACCAGCTGAGTTCTTAGGATATATTCCTGCGGCCCGCAGCACTGTTAATGGTGCTGCCCTATTTTCGTGAGCTTCCAACCTTGAGTCTTGAAAATCTCCTTGTGAAAACCAATGTGGTTGGGCCCCGTGATGCACTCAGCCTGTGGTCTCATTCTCAGCACTGGAGGGCAGGCAGAGACGTGGTTAGGATTCCCCTTCCCCTTAGGACTTCCCATTCTCAGCCTGAAGATTCGTGTGTCTGTTCTCATTGCATTTGGAAAGGAGGCCACGTGCCTCTTCTTGGGGATCCTTTCTGCTGGAGGAGTGGCTGCTGTTTTGGTGACTTGTCTTGCTGCTGTGATCAAACACCTGCTCAGGTTCATGGGCACAGTACATGATGGCAAGTCAGTCGTCTTCACGGGAACCCAAGGTGACGGGTCACACCGCTTCTGGGCTGATGCTTTTCCTTTTCCTTCAGTCCAAGACCCCAGGCGACCATTCAGTCCACAGAATGGTGTGGGCCACACAGCATGGGTCTTCCCTCCTTTATTAACCTGGTCTAGATAATTTCTCACAGGTATAGCCAGAGGCTCATCTTCTCGGTGATTCTAGATCCTGTCAAGTTCATAATCACTGTTAACTCTGTCATTATGGGGGCTGTGATCTGGGAAGGATAAAGGTTCTTAGGGGTTATGGACTAGGAGATCCTTACAGAGAGTGGGGCATTTGCCAGCAGAGTTAAGAATCAAGGAGTCAGGACTGAAGAGTGAACTTTGGTGCCACATGAATATGTATAGAAGTTCTGCCACTTTGCTAGTCACGTGACCCTCCGAAAGCCTTGCTGAGTCTCCTGTTCTAGCTTTGAGGCAAAAGTGGTCACACTTACCTCATGGGTTTTCATAAGGATTAAGAGATGACACACGCGTCCTTCTTTCTTCAGTGTGTAATACCATCTAAATGTTGAGTGAATATATCCTACAGTTATTGTTGGCTTCTTTTCTCCTCTCGGGTTATAAATTTCTTGAGAATGGAGACTGCTATGTTCTCCATAGACCTCTAGACCCCATCTTCCTGGCAGAACCAAGTGCTGAAAAAAAAAATCAGTGTTTGCCCATGACTCATTTACTCTTTGTCTATCCCGTGACTCACTGATGGGCATGCATGAGTGTACAAGCACATGAACACGTATGCATACTACACTCTGACTGACTTTTACTTGGGCAATTAATTACTAGTAATTTAACTTCAAAAAGTGGGGATGATTATCTAAGTTGTTATCCCAATGATGACCCAAGGAAAGCAGTGTAAGTTCTGAGCATAATCAAGACATCCAGAAATCACTTTGTTGAATAAATCTGTTATACAATGATATTCATCACAACTGACTCTGTGTTTACGACAGATAACTGGAGGGCGATGAGCCATGGGGCATATCAGTAGGTGTATGTGTAATAATGGTGGAAGATACTAGAACTATTCAGAGAGAAAGGGAGTTTGAGAAGTGTTGGTATAGGCCTTTTTGGTGGACTGTCTAAATAGTACAGCATCAGGAAGGGTGGCAGAGTCCACAGCCAGAAGGAAGAGGTTAATAATATGCCAATGATCTCAGTTCATGATGAGCTAGGTGCTAAGTGTTAGCAGGAAGTGGGAAGAAACAAAATCAAGGAGCTACATGTTCTTCGAAGATGAGCTGGTGTAATCCTCTCACCTCTAGTGAAGCGTTCCCAAGTGTGTTTGTGCCTCCCATCATTTTGGAAAGGATTTAGGACAGATCCCTGGCTGAACTGTGAGTCAGAAGATGTTGTCTGGGCTCTATTCTGTACAACGAAAATATGGAATCCTTAGTTCATGAAGGCCAGTTCATGAACCAACATCTTAATAATTTAAAAAATACAAATGTCACACATCTTGGTGAATGTATCTTGTACATTGTCACATTGCCAAAGACCATCTGCAATGGTTTGGGCTTAGAAGCACCAGTTTGGATTTTCAGTGGATCCAGGGACCAGTCTGGGTGTCTCCTGGGTTCGGCATCAAATTTGAGGCTACAACAGTTGCTAGCTTTTTTGGACACCACTTTTTCTCATCCACACCCCAGCACACACACACACACACACACACACACACACACACACACACACACACACACCCCAAACACACACAAAAGCATAGTCTATCACAGATCTTAAAAGTCCTCCTTTGCAGCACAGTAACAATCATGATAGGCAGGTCTCAGATAAGGGCAAGTTTTAGCCTGGGTTTCAGGATGTAAACAGACTATACTTCAATTCTTGATGGCTAAGACTTACTTATTCATGGCTGCTTCACACCCAGCAGCACTTTCTTACAGCCTGGCTGGCCTGTACCAGCCTTTTCTGTTGGGGATCTGGGAATGCAAAGGCTGGGAGGTGTGGACCCTGAGGAAAGCATCTCCAGGCTGCCCCGGTAGCTCCCAGCAGCTTAATGTCACTGACTGTGGTCATTTCTAGTACTTTCTTACCTGAGGATGCCTTGAGACTTCCTTGGAGATTGTTCCAAGCTTGCCAGGGTGTCATGGGGCCAGCTGCATTGACTGACATTCTTGGGGCTGATCTTTTTGAACTCATCTTGGAGGGTACCCAGGGCGGGACTCAGTTGTGTTGTTCTCATGGTCATCCATGTGTTTCTGGATTATTTCTGATGTGGTTCTCTTCAGCTGGTGATATTTTAGTTCTGGTTCTTTTAGTGCACAATGATTGTATGTATTCATTTATGTTGCACTTGGGAACACACTGTGTTTTTCATGGTCAGGAGAGTCTATAGAACCATTGCCAAAGCAGGTAAGCCCAATATACTCACAAATACTCTTGCCACAGATGGGTGAGTGTCAGGGTCACTCAATGAAACAAGATATAACCAGCTGCAGATGGATTTGAAGGGGCTTGGAGCCAAGGAATGAGAGTAGCACTCAGAAACAAGAAAATCCACGAAAGCGAGTTATTCCTTACAGTTTACAAAAAGTGACACAACCTTGCAAGCATCTTGCTTTCAACCCAATGAGGCCTGTAGCAAACTTGTGTCCTCTAGTATTTGTTGGATAATTTTAAGCTTCTAAATTTGCTGAAAGGACAGGCATATTTTTGCCATTGCTGATTGTTCATTAATAAAATTTTATTCATTTTTTGAGAAAAATAATGTATGTATAAAATGTATTTTGATTATTGTCTTAGGTTTCTACCACTGTAATAAACACCATGACCAAAAGCAACATGGGGGGAAAGGATTTATTTGGCTTACTAGTCACTGTCCATCATCAGGGAAAGCCAAGGCAGGAACTCAAGGCAGGAACCTGAAGGCAGGAACTGAATCAGAGACCTTGGAGGAACATTTATTACTGGCTTGCTTCTCATGGTTTTCACAGCTTGCTTCATGATACAACTCAGAACAACCTGCTCAGGGGTGGTACCACCCATAGTGGATGGGCCCTCCTACATCAATCATTCATTAATAAAATGTCTCACAGATTTGCCTCTGGGCAAATCCAGGGGAGGAATTTTCTCATTTGAACTTCCCTCTTCCCAGATGACTCTGGATTGTATCAAGTTGCCAAAATACTAATACTAATACTAATACTAATACTAATACTAATACTAATACTAATACTAATGGCACAATCATATCCATTCCACACTGCCTGTCTCCCACTCCCTCTCATCTCCCCTTCCAACTTTGTATCCTCTTATTTTTTGGTTTGGTTTTGCTTTTTAATGATCTATTGAGTCCCATTAGTACTTCCTAAATGAACATGAGTATAGGGCCATCCACTGTAACATGGATAGTCTACAAGGAACCACTCCCCTGAAGAAAAAAATGACTCTCTCTCTCCTGCCATAGTTATCAACAGCTCCTCAGCTCAGACCTCATGAGCCCCTCGCGATAGAACATTGTCTGACCTGATCTGGAGCGGGTCTTGTGCAAGCAAACACAGCTGATGTAGGTTCGTGGTGCAATGGCCCCATCATGTCCAGAAGACAGTATTTTACAGCAGTCCTCTCCCTCTTCTGGCTCTCAGAGGCTTTCCTGCCCTCATACTGCAATGTTCCCTGAGCCTTAGGGAAAGGGGGAAAGAGAGAATGTGATATTGATGTCCCATTTAGAGCTGAACACACCAGTCACTTATTCTCAGCAGTCTGACCAGTTGTGGGTGTCTGTATTAGCCTCTGTCAACTGCGAAAGGAGCAATCACAGTACTAACCTGTGGGTATTAGGGTGAGTGCTCAAAAGATAGTTTGATATTATGTCCATTCGGCAAAATATTAGTCATAGATTCTCCCTTAAAGTGTATGGCCTCCCCAGCCGCAGGTTCTTGTCCAACTGTAGCAACCATGAGTTCCTTCCTGTGGAAAGAGCCTCAAGTCTGATCAGGACCTTTATGCCACTATTGTGCCAATGGTTATATCTTTCTAGACTAGTTAATATTGTAACTATCAGGTTCCTGGCTGGGTAAAAATTGATGACTCTTCTCCCCCATCTCCTAGTTAACATTATCTGGGACAGGAAATAGTTCAGATTTTCCAGATTGGGGAATATTTGCATATATTTTTCAGTGGTAACAGAAAAAATGGTAACAAAACAGAGAAAACAGTGATGCAAATACAAACCCAATTATACTAAATTCCATTAACTATTAAATGGGGAAACATGAAAACAAAAAGGTAGAAATAGTTAAAGCATTAAAAATATGCAAGCTGACTACATTGCTGTATATGAAACAGTTTCAATGAAAAGAAATACATTGAAAGTAAAATTATGGGAAAGATATTTTATGCAAACATTAATTATAACAGACTGAAATGGCTCTACTATGACAGAGTTTAAATCTCTCTCAAAGTTACTAAAGGCAAAGGGGAGTGTCTTATGAAACACATGAAAATCCCCAGGAAGATACATTTGTTATAACTGCATCTAACAACAGAGAACCTGAAACTGACCATTGAAAGGACAAATAGGTATTTTGGCAATAATGATTGTTAATTTTAATACATGTTGAGTGACCCTTATCCAATATCTTTGGAGCCAGAGATACTTCCAATATTTCAGAGTCAGGGATATTTACATAGACTTACCCACCTGACTGTCTACACCTAAAAAAAAAATCACCATATGAAATAGTAAAACATTGGAAACTCTTTAAATACCATGCTGACACTCAATTTTTTCAGAGACTAGATTTTTGGATTAGGGATGTGCAACTTGTACCATAGTCTAATAATTGATAAAATGTTCAACTAACAGAAAAACAGTATATGAGAGTCCTGAACAACACTATCAACTCAACCTACTAGGAATTTAGAAAGTTTTCCACCCAAAGAAAGAATACCTTTGTGGAAGAGTTTTGCTTTTAATGGGTTTCACTGAAATCATAGTGCCAGTGAGATGGATCAGAGGGTGAAGTCACCTGCCACCAAGCCTGATGACGACTAGGGCCCACATAAAGAGAGAACTTACCCCTGCAATTTGCCCTCAGACTTCCCTGTGCTTATCATCCCCATCATACACACCAAATAAACACGTAAAATGTGAAGAAAGGCTAAAAATTATAAATGTTATGTTTTGAGAACATTATAGTATTATTTTAGAAATCAACAATGGAAATAAATATGGTGAAATGTCCAGAAAAATAATAACTTTTTTTTTGAGACAGGGTTTCTCTGTGTAGCTTTGTGCCTTTCCTGGAACTCACTTGGTAGCCCAGGCTGGCCTCAAACTCAAAGAGATCCGCCTGGCTCTGCCTCCTGAGTGCTGGGATTAAAGGTGTGCGCCACCACCGCCTGGCAAGAATAACTCTTTAAAGACACAAAACCAATAACTGGTTGCCTGGTTTGGGGGTTAGGAGTGGAGGTGGACCAAAAGTCGGCACTAAGAACTTTGGGGGTAGTAAACATGGTCTATGATTGGCTTGTGATTACGATTGCAGTGAGTTTTTTTTATCATGAACGAATTACATACTGATGATGAGTAAATATCATTACATGTAAATGATGCCTTAGTAAACCCATATTTCACTTGTTCTTATCCCTGTTGCCTTATAGGCTTAGAGAACACTAATATTATTACCCTCATTACTTTTATCTTCATTTGAAAACTTAGTTTCGGTCGCTGTTGTGTCTGAGTTGAGAGTGATGTTTAGAACATTAAAAATGCTCAGAATGTTGATCTTCTCTTCAGAGCAAAGGTTGAAACAAGTTAGGTGAGTTTCTTCAGTTCTTTCTCAGGGATGTCACTGGAAGGAAAACCTGACTAGAACTCTGAAAGTCACTCTATAGCTACTTAATGTAGCAGTAAGTGGATAAGAAAGAACTTGTAATTGTGTGCATTTTCTTCCTGACTTCAATTGGAGGTCTTGTTATGTACAACCTAGATGAGGCTAATTTATCCAATGCTTAAGGAACTGCCCATGCATTTGGAGAATCATTTTGTGCTGAGAGGGGCATTGATGTATGCCAGTTGTCAGCATTAATACAAGTGATTTGAGCCTTAGATGGGTGAAGGACTCAACCCAACTCCATCTTGGGATCATTCCATAATTGTCCAGTGCACTATACTGAAGGAATCAATTAAGAAAGCATAGAACTATTGGCATTTCTGATACCAAGGCAAGCTCTCATAGAGTTGAAAATTACCTTGCTGGTGACAGAATTGATCACATTGAGTAAATTGGGCTCTTGCCATTGCTGGTGAATAGATCTGTAGGTTTGATTTGATTTTCTCAGAGTCGTGGTCAGAAAAGAACACTTTTCATCACCTTGACTGATGGTGGAGAGTAGGCTCAGGTGAGTGACCTTGATGTGTAATATAGTTAATCCATGTCCTCAGATCCATGGACAAGAGCCATTTCTTGTCATCTCCGCATGGAAACATTGATGGTGACCCCCTCAGGAGGACATGCTATTGACCAGTCTTAGAGTCTGTTTGCTGAGTTTCCTGAGCACGTCAGAGCTGGAGGGGACCTCTTAGATACCTACACAAACCGCTCTGTCCTCCTGCAGCCTCATTCCACCGTGTAGTAGGATGCCCAGGTGTGAGTGTCAGCATGTAAAGGATTTGATGCTGATTGAGACTGTCACATTAATATGTTCCGATGAACAGTGCAAGTGCTCATGAACCCACTCCTAGATCCTCAGTTGACTACCCTTTTCTACTTAAATCCTTTTCATTGGCCAACCAGTCCTTTTAACTGAATCTATAGAGTTATTTTTGCTGCGGCTGTTTCTCATTTAAATGGGAGGTTAGATTCTGCCAGATACAAGCTAATAAAGGAGGCTTTTTAAAGCTCTTATGCTGTCTTCCTCTAGAGATGGACTCATGAATGTTTAATTCACCAAGGACTATCCTCAGGTCAAGAGCGAAGCTTATGCAACAACTCCTTGCCTCTACTGGGCTTTCTTTGTTTTCTTAGGAATTAGGTTGATTGGCTTTGTGTCAACTTGACACAAGCTGTAGCCATGAGAAGAGAGAACTTAATTGAGAAGATGCCTTCATAATATTGAGCTGTAGGCAAGCCTGTAGGACATTTTCTTAATTAGTGATTAATGTGGGAGGGCCCAGCCCATGGTGGGTAGTGCCATCCCTGGGCTGGTGGTCCTGAGTTCCATAAGAAAGCAGGCTGAGCAAGCCATGGGGAGCAAGCTAGTAAGCAGCATTCCTCCATGGTCTCTGCATCAGCTCCTGCCTCCAGGTTCCTGTCCTGTTTGAGTTCCTGTCCTGACTTCCTTTAACAATGGACTACAATGTACAAGTGTAAGTCATATAAACTCTTCCCCCCCAACTTACTTTGGCCAAACGTATTTTATCACAGCAATAGTAACCCTAGCTAAGACAGAAATGGGTGGTGATGAGAAATTATAAATCTGAGTACTTAAATGAAAATTATACAGCTGTTTAAGGCAGCTTCCTTCTATACAACACAGCTGAAGAGCTTTCAAGGGCAATACATCTGGATGGAATGTGTTATTATATAATGAAGTGCCAAGATTTGCTATGCCCTGTCTTCCTCATCTGCCTCTGGCATCTGACAGAAACAGTGCCTCTAGGTTTTGAAGTTCTAATATTGTGTCACAGGCTGGTTCCTAGGTATTTGACACTGGGCAGTTGCTTACTCTTACCCATAACACTTGGTTTCAGGGAAGAAAGTAGCTAATTCCTAGGAAAGAAAGTTTGGCTGGAGGAGGAGACTCCCCCAGATCTCAGGAATAACTTTTGGTCACCATTCAGAGCTAGCCACCTCTACTCAAGACAAGGAGGGGTGGGTTGAGAGAGGGGAGCCACTGAGAATTTGGGCATCACTGCATGAAGAGAACTGTTGACATCATGATGGCATTGACTCAGTCACTACCACTGCCTTGTGACTCCTACAACAGGTGCTGCAGGAGGGTCCTGCCTTTGTGATCATACCTGCTGGTCACCATGGCTGCAGGAGGGTCCTGCCTTTGTGATCATACCTGCTGGTCACCAAGGCTGCTGGGAAGGACAATAGCCCCGTCACACTAGTTCGCTATTTCATTCAGAACCCGAGTTGTAGGAAGGCCTGAGAAACACAAATTTTAGCTTTGAGTCCCCAAGGCCCAGAGTACACATCATCAGTTGTGCGTGTGAAAGGAAGTGTCTACATCTTAAAGCTGCCTTAGTTCTAACGCAGACCTGAGTAGACTGGGCTAACATGCCAAGGTCCAATCCGTTCCTTCACAGGTATAATGCAGCTTCGTTCACCACTGAACTCATGAACTTAGAATATCTTCAGACAAAATAAATGAACAAATAAATGCTTTGTGCAATATGTAGCATGTCTACAAAGGAACACTGTGATTAGAGGATTCTTGCCCTATGTTTAGACTAGATGACCTGGGGAAAGTATAGCCATGAGGTGAGTCCTCGCATGAGAGGCCGTATATCAGAGCTCTAGCCTGGCTGGCCACACACCGCACAAGGAGGTGTTTGCTCACTCAAGAACATGTGTAAGAGGGGAGATTAGAACGTGTGGCTGCAGCAATCCCATCTACAGCTGGTTTAAATGGTGTCTGATGACACTGTAGCCCAAACTCTACCATCCCATGAGGCCAATGTGGGGGTGAAATAACTGGAAATGTAGAACATGCTTAGGAAACAGAACCCAGTGTGTGATGAACACTAATCACGTGGTATTGTCATCTGTGCTGTGCAACTAAGCTCTGGAAAGGGGGTCACCTGTGAGGCACAGGATCGCTGTCCATCATGCATCAGCTGAGTTCCTGGCAGAAGTAAGCTTCAGATGATGCGAGCTATAAGATAATCATAATCGTGATGCTTGAACTCTTCGGAGTGGTGCCTGTAGTGTGGTGTCTGCCCAAGGCCTTTTCACCCGCAGGCCTCCTGCCCTCAAAACAAAGGCAACACTCCAGACTTGAATTTGAGAGAAGAGCATCAAAAGCCACTTTCATGTTCTCAGGACCGAGCTTCTCTCAGCAACATCTCACCCCCCTCCCCGGGTGACTCAGTATTTTACAGACCTCCAATCCTTCCCCAGGGCTACTGTGGTATTTTACAGACTTTGCAGAGGTCCTCCAGTCCAAGAGGCTAGTTTATCGTTAGAAAGTTATTTTACTAACCAAATGACACCTATTCACTGTAATAGGTAAAGTCTCTGCCCTTAAAACTGATTTAAAATTAGGAATCAGCATGTTTTAGGACTGATGAAGTTTTAAAATGAATATAGTTCATTAATTCATATTTATATAAATCCAATACTTTGATTTGGTAGAAAAAATTGTAAAAATATCTGGTAGACTGTCAAATAATTTTTAGACGGTTGAATCATTTCTTGGGAAGTTAAATAAAAATACTTGCAGAATTTGTGGTTTATAAAAAGGGCTCTCTGGTCTAATGAATAGTGACACCAACACAGGCTTAGTGAGCAGAATTCTTGGGGTACGACGGGAGCCTCTTGGCATTGCACAACAGTTCATAAGTGTTGGGTGGATGCACAGGGCATGCGTTCTGGGAGGGAGGAGGATGAAATCCCTTTGCAGAAGGTACCGTACTCTATAAATAAGGTAAAGGCATCCAGTAAGCACAAAAGAGGAGTGTGCAGTTCTCAGCTAACTGTGTTTAAGAATTTCTAGCAGTCTATGTTGAGGGTTTTCAGCACTGAGCCATTTGTCATTTGTCATTTGTCATTGAAATGATACAGGTCAACTGTGGGTAGCATTCTGTGGATATAGGGGAGATGGCCACAGCCCATCCCCAGCTAAACAGGGTGGGGAGCAGCCCAAGGATGACACTGGCCTGCATGGAGGGTGCTTTTCTGGGGTTGCAGGCTTCTCAGCTATATCCAAGCATCTCTTCAGAGTTCTCAGCTGTTAACCTGAAATTGCTTCACAGTATCTTGTGGTTACAGAGCCTGGGGATGAGAGGAAGGGAGGAGAAGTGTGGTGAATTCCAAAGTAGGGAGGTTCAGGACCTCCTGAATCAGGAAATGCCAAGGTCTTTCAATAAACAGAACAGGCCAAGTGAATAAAACAGACAAAAACCTTAAAGTTCAAAGCAATAAATGCAATTGAATAGATTGACTGAGTCTCTACTGTGTGTAAGGCCATCAGTATGAAAGGAGATATAAATGTCACCCAGTGTCCCAAGTCAATGTCTAGAGATGTGCTTTATGAAGCTCACTCTCTTCACATGGGTAGAGTGGATGTCTATTACCTTGTTTGGGCCCTATGAGAAACCACTTCCCCATCTCTGCGTCTTATCCAGAAAGCCAGTTCAGATTCCTCCTTGTCTCTTGTCTTGACCCTCAGGAGTCCCATTATCCTACCTTATACAGAACCTGATACTGTACTACAAATCTCATGGTCTTTGAACTTTACACACAAGAGATGTGGTTTGGGTCTGTTTCCACTCAGGGGTGCTATATAATTCCACGGATGCAGCTGGATGTTTGGCATTAGTAATGCTTGGCTATCGAAGATATACCCACCACCTAAAAGCACAATTGATTCGTTTGCTTTTCCTGCACAAACTCCTTGTCTGCCTACAGATTCCTTAGGAAAAACTGGGGCCAGCAAGAAATACACAAGTGCCACCGTCACCCGTGAGGGAGTCACAGCAAGTGGAGGACTTTGTAAGCAGAGGCAAAGGATCTGTGGAGAGTGGGGTGCTACAGGAAGAACAGGACTAGCTGCAAAGGAAAGGGGGCAGCCTCATGGTGGGAGGCTGGCTCTAGTGGAGGAGACGTGAAGGAAAAGACCTCAGAGGCATCAGGATAGCTCTTCTTGGGACCAAAGAGAAACTGAGATGCTGGGAGAAAAAAAAAACTTCTCAGTGAAATGCAGGCACTAAGAGGTCCCCTTCCAAGTTGTCTTTCCTGTCACGTCTTTCTGCAATGCCCAGAGGTGAGGGGCAAGAGTGAGGATGAGATATGCAGACATTAGAGAAGAGAGAACTAAAGCTGGGTAGTGGTGGTGCACACCTTTAATCCTAGCTCTTGGCAGGCCGAGGCAGGTGGATCTCTGAATTGGGGCTAGCCTGGTCTACAGAGTGACCAGGCTACAGAGTTCTGGAATAGCCAGGTCTACAGAGTTCTGGAATAGCCAGGGCTACACAGAGAAACCCTATTTCAAAAATCAAAGAAAGAGAGAAAGAAGGAAGGAAGGAAGGAAGGGAGGGAGGGAGGGAGGGAGGGAGGGAGGGAGGGAGGGAGGGAGGAAGGAAGGAAGGAAGGAAGGAAGGAAGGAAGGAAGGAAGGAAGGAAGGAAGGAAGGAGAATTAGGGTGTTCCCTGCTTTCCTGTTATAGATGGTGTTAATCGTCTGCTGAGCATTACGATATGGAAGGACCTTGGAGTGAGGAGGCACAATACCTCCACACTGATGCCAGCATCACGAGGGTTGTCTCCATTGTCCTTGGGGATAAGTGGAGGGCCCAAAGCTGTTGGCTACATTGGATTTAAGCACTCTGAAGTGTCCGAGGCTTGTCTTCCCCGTGGAGATTCCTATTTCTCCAGTGACAGCACTGGTTTGTCGTGTGGACTCGCAGTAACCATGTAGCCAGGGCGTGCTTGGGGCAAGGGGTCTGGGAGCTCAGTGCCAACTAGCATACATGTTCCTGTGCACAGCATCATGTGTGTTCCTGTGCACAGCATCATGTGTGTTCCTGTGCACAGCATCGTATGTGTTCCTGTGCACAGCATCGTATGTGTTCCTGTGCACAGCATCGTATGTGTTCCTGTGTACAGCATCATACGTGTTCCTGTGCACAGCATCGTATGTGTTCCTGTGCACAGCATCGTATGTGTTCCTGTGCATAGCATCGTATGTGTTCCTGTGCACAGCATCATGTGTGTTCCTGTGCACAACATCATGTGTGTTCCTGTGCACAGCATCATGTGTGTTCCTGTGCACAGCATCATATGTGTTCCTGTGCACAGCATCGTATGTGTTCCTGTGCACAGCATCATGTGTGTTCCTGTGCACAGCATCATGTGTGTTCCTGTGCACAGCATCATGTGTGTTCCTGTGCACAGCATCATGTGTGTTCCTGTGCACAGCATCGTATGTGTTCCTGTGCACAGCATCGTATGTGTTCCTGTGCACAGCATCATGTGTGTTCCTGTGCACAGCATCATGTGTGTTCCTGTGCACAGCATCGTATGTGTTCCTGTGCACAGCATCGTATGTGTTCCTGTACACAGCATCATACATGTTCCTGTGCACAGCATCATACGTGTTCCTGTGCACAACATCATACGTGTTCCTGTGCACAGCATCGTATGTGTTCCTGTGCACAGCATCGTATGTGTTCCTGTGCACAGCATCGTATGTGTTCCTGTGCACAGCATCGTATGTGTTCCTGTACACAGCATCGTATGTGTTCCTGTGCACAGCATCGTATGTGTTCCTGTGCACAGCATCGTATGTGTTCCTGTACACAGCATCGTATGTGTTCCTGTGCACAGCATTGTATCTGTTCCTGTGCACAGCAACTTCAGGAGACCCAAACTGCAAGTAGGGATACAAACAAGAGAAAGTACAAAACCAAAAAAAGTCTTAAAATTCTGAACCCTTGTTAAGCCATGGGTGGTTGCTAAACCAGTTCCCTCCAGTAGAATGACATGGTAAGCTGAGCAGAGGCTGAAATCCCAGGTAGGTTTCATGCACACTTTAGCAGTCAGGTGACATTGAGTGCCCCCTCCACCTCCAGTCTCCACCCCTGCTTTCTGTAAATTTCAAAGTAAGACACAGAATTTAAAATGAAAGACAGACATGAATATCTTCAATCAGGCCTTCAGCCTGTCCATGGCTGCTTCCAGGCCACATCAAGAGAAGTGGAAGCCTTGTACAACAAGTTCAACTTCTAGAGAGGAGACCATAGGCACATAAGGCGTATATGGGGCAGGTCAGGCTACCACTGAACTTGACAGCCTCAGATGGCCTTGGAATTCATCCAGAGTGGAGCTGTCTTCTGGAGACACTTTGGGAGTTCTTTGTAGATTAACTTTATGACTAAACTCCAGTGACTATTTCAGACAATCCTCATAAAGTTTCCCTACCCAAGGATGACCACTTCCCATTGGCTCTTCTTCCCAAGATGACTACTTCCCTTTGTGTGCTCTTCCCAGGACAACCATTAACCATTGGCTCCTCTTCCCGGGATGACCACTTCTCATTGGCTCCTCTTCCCGGGATGACCACTTCTCATTGGCTCCTCTTCCCGGGATGACCACTTCCCATTGGCTCCTCTTCCCGGGATGACCACTTCTCATTGGCTCCTCTTCCTAGAACAACTACTTCCCATTGGCTCCTCTTCCCGGGATAACCACTTCCCATTGGCTCCTCTCTCAGAATGACCACTTCCCATTGGTTCTCTTCCCAGATGCCCACCTCCCTCTCCAGGCTCTGCTGATGAGCTTGTCTCATATTTGTCAGGTAAAACAGAAGTCGGTGGCCAGGAATGTCCTCTGCCTTCCACTGAGATGACCAGGCCCTACACATGATACACCCTCTACTTCTCCAAGGAATCTGAAGGGTCCTCCTTAGTGAAGGGAGAGGTTGACACTACTCCAGAGTCAACTTTACACTTCACCCCTTTCTACCTCCTCAAGAGCTGATCTGCAGTCTCTATGTACTCTCTGCAAACCTCTTTTCTCTTTGTTCAGGCATTCTGATCAGCACACAGACATGCCCTAGTACTGTCCTTCAGCAAATCTTACCCTTCTGCTCCCAGCATTTCATACCATGTCCTGCCACAACCTCTCTCAAGCCCACCGACCAGATCCTCAATGGGTACTTCTCTCAGGTCACACCTCACTCTACTTTTGCCCTCTCCAAGCCACACTACCTGTGACAGGGTAACATTTCCAAAATGTAAATCAGATTCTCTAACTCTCCTAGTCAAGGCTTCAGGTAGCTTCTCAATGCCAGCAAAAAGACCCCAGATCTTTAACTCAGCTGATGGTAAACCTTCAGGTCTGCTGGCTTACCAACTCCATCTCCCTTCTTCTGACTCTGTGTTCACCAAGTTTCCACCACTTGGGGCTTGAAACTTTGGATGACCTTCACATAACTATCTCTTTTCTGTCACTCATGTCCCAACTCATGAGCCCCTCTTAGGAAGACTGTCACCAGCCCCAGCTAACTGATTACCCCCTTGCTCATGTTAGCCCATTGACCCTTTTTGTCCTTTCTCTGAGGTTCACTAGATCCTTTCGCTGAGTCTTCCCAGCATCTCAGTTTACAATCATTATTTGTTTTCATATAGATAATACTGTCACTGGCACCATTCACTATTTTTATCTCCCTGTAGTTGAACACAGGTTCTTATGAACAGCTTGCGAATTGTCCTTGTTCAGTGATGTACCCTAGTGCCTCCAACGAGTCACTGGCACAAGCATGCTTAATAAATACTTTGTGTCTGGCTAAAACAGCTGCCAACTTTGTGCTTTGTGGCTGCCACTTTCCCTTCCAAGTGTGTGTTTCATTTTCTAATGTTAGCCCCACTGCTTTGGGACAAGAAGGAAAAAAAAGAGCCCATTTTCACTATCCTCCCCCACATCTCTAAAATTCCTTTCTTTGATGTCTTCAGAATACTTAACTATGTATGCCCGTCTACTCCTTGGATGCACAAGGGCATGCTCATTCACAATCCTGTATACCCATTTTGTTCAAACACTTGTAGTTGAGTTTCTTTTTCACTCTTACTCTTTGGGGGTCCACCACTCAGCTCCCAAATAAGTACATGGAGCCTTATTCTTACTTATAAATGCCCGGGCTTAGCTTGACTTATTTCTAGCCAGCTTTTCTTAAGTTATTCCAACTACCCTTTGCCTCTGGGCTTTTATCATTCTTTATATCTCATTTTTTACTTCTTACTCCATGTCTGGCTGTGTTTCTGGATGGCTAGGCCCTGCCATCCTCCTCTCCTTCCCCCTTTCTGGCTCCTCTTTCTTCTCTTTTTCTCCTCCTATTTATTCTCTCTGCCTGCCAGCCCCACCTTGCTATTGGCCATTCAGCTCTTTAGTAGACCAATCAAGTGTTTCAGGCAGGCAAAGTAACACAACTTCACAGAGTTAAACAAATGCAACATTAAAGAATTCAACACATCTTTGCATCATTAAACAAATGTTCCACAGCATAAAAGAATGTAACACATCTTCAGCTAATACTCCACAACAACCATTTTTACTATTTATTTTCAGCTGCTTTTCATAGACGTTCTGCTCCCATTAGAGCTAGGCAATGCTTCCCCTTTCTTCCTCTCTTCACCTCCTGGATTAACTCGTACCTACTTTCTGCCTCTTTGAGTTTGCCTATTCTAAATACTTCATGTATGTGGAGTCGCACAGTATTTGTCCATGTCTGACTAATTTTCTAGCTTAGTGTTTTCAAGATCCATTCCTATCGTAGCAGTGTATCAGAGCCTCACTCACTGTATAGCTGAAAATGCCTTGAATGCCTCCTCAAAGCTTTCCTCATGTCTGTCTGTTTTTTTTTGTTGTTGTTTTTGTTTAGTTTTTGGTCACAGTCAACACAGGTGTATAGGTTCTGCTTGAGTTCCTGTTATCACTTCTCTTGGTTGTACATCTTGGTGTGGTATTGTTGGATCACATAGAAATCCAATTTTTTTCCTTTTTGTGAAACAAAGTGTTTTCTACAGTAACTGTGCCATCTCACAGCCCTACCTACAGACACTTTTAACCTCCATCCCCGGGGCAGAACTGTCACTCACACCTCCTATCCCATCCCCAGGGAAAGCAACATTTCTAGATGTAGAGGAAGAGTTTTGTAGGAAGGTTTATGAATCACTATTCTTTTGGATTGTGGGTAAAGATTACCTAATGCCAAGGGTGTGAACATTTTTCCACAATTGGCAGCTAGTAGCCATCCAGGAATTTAAACAATTGTACAGAAAAAACCTCCTCTCTTCCTTTCTTTACTTTATAGTTTTATAATTACTTCGTAACAACCATAGTTGGTTCTAAAGTGGAGCAGAAAACTGAAATGGTGGTGAATGATGGAGTCTGCTCCTTTCGTGGTATTCTGTGTGTTAATGATTTCTGGAAACATTATTGGGTTTCAGAACGGCTCTCTGGGTTGTGTTAACTTTGTTCTTAAAAAAATTCCTAACAAAATTCATTTAATTAAAAAAAAAAGGTTGCTGACCTTCAGTTTTCCAGATGGTTCTTGCTATTGTTTCCCACAGTTGTACTGTCTAGTCCACCTTTTATCTTTCTTGCCCGGACAGTCTCCTTGAAGTCATTTGAACTTGCTCACATTATGGGTTCATGTCTCGGCATCCCCTCACATGGGCTCACCCTGCTTTGGAAGAGCTGCCCACACCCTCCACACTGGGGTGGGCTTTGTGTCCACACCAGCGCAGCAGCCACCACAGAGGCCTGGAAATGACATGTGCCCAGCAGGAGCCTCTGTAGCTGTTCCTTACAAACAGGCGCTGAGGTGGGATGTGTCTATGGGAATTGCCCGTGCCACAGAGCGGGTCACCTGGACATAAACCTTGGTTCTCATTCAGCCGTCTGTCACCTTCGGTGGCCAATGGACTCCAGCAAGCCCCAGTTTCCTTCTCTATAAAGAATGAGGAACACGTTTGTGGAATGGTGAGAAGTAAAATATGTAATACTAAAAGATTTTTAATCCATTTTAAACTCCATGTATAGTCACTCCTTTGGGGATCTTAAACCATTTATTTTTCAAAAAAAAATCTATAAAAGCAATTCAGTTGACAGTTTTTGTTACTGATTTTCTTGAGAGATGAAAGCAGTGATACATTGATTTCCACATTCTCCGTGGGTTTTTAATCACAAATAATGGCAGGTCTGCTAAGCGTCTTTGCCCCAGTTTGCAAGGATGTGCTTTGATCCCTTGCCATGTCTACTGCTCTAGAGGCGGTGGACCCGGGAGAGCAGAGCCGAAAACTGAGGGGGGACTAAAGTCTCCTGCACTGGCCAACCTTCTTCAGAGCACCAGACAATTTACACTCTGAGGGCTAAGAAGAGTCACATGAATAAAGTGTCCAATGACAAGGAGAGCCACATGTGACAGGCAAGCCACGTGTGGTGAAAACATGTTTTTCCATAGAGGCAAATAAATAAATAACAGTAGCCAATTGTAATGAATAATCGGAAGTCAACTCACTCCCATCTGCTATACCTGGGGGGGGGGCACAAAAGCGCATTCTCAGAACGATTCTGTGTTTGAAGAAACGGAGGTCACAGACTCTTGTCTTGTTTTCTTGGAGTTTTCTCACGAGCACTCAGAATTCTCTCACAACTTCACTCTTGAACCGTGTTCTGACAGTGCTACAGTTAATGGCACCTAGGGAAAATTATCTCAGATTAACCCAAATAAGAATTTAAACTGAAGGATAAGAGCACACGTATGCAAAGGGGAAAAAAAAAGACAGATTAAACACCTTACTCTGCTGTATCTGTTTACTGTCCCTTTAGTATGATCCCAACAGACATCTAGAAACTTCCCCTCCATGTTCTGAACTCATGAGCTGACCGGCTCCTTCCCTCCCCGACGCCTGCATTATACGATGAGCTCATTGAGATGGACAGTGTGGATTTTAGCAAACTATAAGGATATGTTTGAGGGCTTCTAATACACTAGCGCCCCCTCTCTTCAGCCAAGGCTACCAGAAACCCCACACTTACCCTCTGCATGGCGGGAGCTGGGCTTGTAAGGCCAGCAGGGTCTTCCTCGTTGTTTTGTTACCTGGAAGGAAGAGCAGAGTTAGAGTTGAAAAGTAGACAGCGATGTCATTACATGCCTTGAGTAAGTTAGATGGGATCTGAGCTGAGAACTACTCCATGTATATAAAACGGCAATTCTCTTTCTGCTGCTACCTGCTTTGAGTAGGGTTTTGAGTCGCTGGCCAACCAGTGACTGCTGACAGGATGTTAACTGGATGCAGCTGGACTCACCAGTGGTTTCCACAGCAAGTGCCCATCCTATCACAGGCGCCATCGCTGAGGACTGTCACTCACAGACTCGCTGTTACCCGAACGTTCAGCATGGCGTGTGTGCTCATCTCCTGCTTCACTGCACTGACCTGTTTTCTTCAGCTTTACCAGGTGGTGGTGTAACACACATTACTTCCTCATGCTTAGGAAAACACTCCGTCCATGATCCACAGCAAAGGGACATGAATTAGAAAGTCTTGCCATGCAGGGGTGACAAGGTAGGGGGTTGTTTAGGAAGATAGCCAGATATTTAGATATTCAGAACCCGTCTCCATTGGCTGGGGGGTTTGTTTCCCATATTTAACAGGTTGGAGGGCGATTCTCCATCCTCACTAGAGAAAGAAACAGCGTGAGAGTGAAGAATATGTCTCCTCTGCTTACCTAGTGCTGTGGACTTTGTTGAAAACAGTGGGTTCCCTGAATATAATGATGGAACCATGGAATAATGGCAGGAAGAGAACACGGAGGACAGAGTGATGTAGCTGTGGTTTTATACGGCAGCTGTAACTGCGGTGCACAGGAGCCATAGCTGTGGTGAACAGGAACTGTAGCTGTGGTGAACAGGAACTATAGCTGTGGTGCACAGTAGCCATAGCTGTGGTGAACAGGAACTATGGCTGTGGTGAACAGGAACTATGGCTGTGGTGAACAGGAACTATGGCTGTGGTGAACAGGAACTATAGCTGTGGTGAACAGGAACTATAGCTGTGGTGAACAGGAACTATAGCTGTGGTGAACAGGAACTATAGCTGTGGTGAACAGGAACTATAGCTGTGGTGCACAGTAGCCATAGCTGTGGTGAACAGGAACTATGGCTGTGGTGAACAGGAACTGTAGCTGTGGTGAACAGGAACTGTAGCTGTGGTGAACAGGAACTATAGCTGTGGTGAACAGGAACTATAGCTTTGGTGAACAGGAACTGTAGCTGTGGTGAACAGGAACTATAGCTGTGGTGAACAGGAACTATAGCTGTGGTGAACAGGAACTATAGCTGTGGTGAACAGGAACTATAGCTATAGTACATAGCAACCATAGCTACAATACACGTGTGCTGTGCTCCGTCTTAGAATGGTGACAGGTGACTTGAGGGCAATCTAACAAGTGCCACCAAGTCTTAACGGTCCTGATCACTGAATGAGGAAACCAAGGACAGCAGCAGTCGAGTCTCTGTCTGAAGGGATCCAGCCATGGCTGTCGTTAAGTTAATGGGAGAGTAAGTGAGGGGGGTTAGAGAGACAGAAGTGTAAACCTGAGCATCGGATCTGTTTCTCAGGAGGAAGAACATGTTGTTAAGAAGGAATTCATTCCCATTGTCCTGGAAGACTACTTTGGGGGATTTTGGAGATGTGGGCATGGGTAGAAAACCCATAAGAGTGGCTATCACCTAGACGTTACAACCTCAACAACACGAGAACTGAATAGAGTCCACTCAAGAAGAGGGGACATGAATGGGCCAGAGAGGCCACATGGAGCATCAGGTGGAGGATGAAGAGACAGCAATGGAACAAGACGCCAAGAGAAGATGCTCTGGGTCCGGGGTCCGGCATGGCCCCTGCCTCTAGGGGTTCTGAAATCAATGTAGATTATTTAAGCCTAGACCTACTGATCAGCCAGTCCTATAACCTGCCTTCAAATCTCATTTCATTCACTGTAGATGTATGTTATGACTCATTACACACACACACACACACACACACACACACACACACACACATGCATGAATACACAAACACACATGTAAACACATACACACACGTATACACATCTACATACATGCACTTATATACACATATGCACACATACATACATACACATATACTCACACACCCATACACATGGACACATATACATACATACATACTTACACATACATGCACACAGATACATTCACACCTATGTACACACACGAACACACATGCACACATACATATATGCATACATACACTTACATACACACATGCACTCACATACATACACACATACACTCACACATATACAATTACATACACATGCACACATACACACACATATACACATATACACATGGTCTCTAAAGAATGCTCACTCTCACCATGGACCGCACATGCAGACGGCCCTCATCTACTTCATTTCTGTAATGCTGGTTACAATGCATTAAACTGATTTCAGCCCCCATTAACAGGTCATATGAAGTCCAAAAAATATTAAAGAAACAAATAGAAGACAAAACACTGTATATAACTGTCATGTAGGGAAATGGGAATGCATTGGAAGAAGAGCACATGGTGTTTCCTTCTTATTTTTCTTGTGTATTGTTCACAGTACTGAATTACAGGACTTTTTCATACACGTATGTACAGTATGTTGAACTTATTCCTCCCCATAACCCACTACTGAACCCTTCCATCTCCGCCCAGTCCTTCCCTGGGGTCACTGCGGTATTTTACTGACTTTTCCAAGGACCTCCAGTTAAAGAGGCTGGTTTGGCATTGAGAAGTTACAAATGGCACCTATTCACTGTAATGGGTAAAGTCTCTGCCCTCAAAACCGAGCCAAGCGTGATCGTAAAATCTTAGTCATCGGGGTTTGGGGGATGATGTAGGAGGAAGAGACAGTCCGTCTTTCTTAATGGTGTGGCTTCCGGTTGGTCAGCCACACCCAGGAGTATGTAGACAGTGCAAACTGAGAGAGAGAGAGAGAGAGAGAGAGAGAGAGAGAGAGAGAGAGAGAGAGAGAGAGAGAGAGAGAGAGGTCAGATTGGGCTGGATCTTGAAAGTTAGGAGAGGAATGGAGGATGAATATGATCAAACACCCTGTGTGAAATTTTCAAATAACTAATAAGAACATAGTTTGTAAAGAGCTGGTTTGTAGATTTGTGGGGAAAAAACACTTAAGACTAAAACTGGCTCTGGGCAGTGGAAATGATTGAGAGTGGTCTGGATAGGTCTAAGCTCAAAGCCTGGTTCTGGCCTTTTTGGCTTGCCGATCTGTGATGTCTCTGCTCCTGTTACTTAATCTTAAGTGGAGATAACATTTCCTCTGTGCAGTGGCTCTTACTGAAAAGAAGCCACATGAGTTAGGATACTCCTCTTGGAGCTCGGTCACGTGATCGACAATTGCTATGTCCTTGGGTGTTAGGGTTAAATTGCAGGCTCTGTGTGAAGCTCATGGAATGATGCCTGACTTAAAGCAGCTGTTTGTGGCAGCAGCCCAGAGAAATGCTTGTAATACATGTGCAGACCAGAGTCCAAGCCATTATAGATTTTTGTCCAACATATGAATTTAAGAGGATTCGGAGTTAAAAAAAAAAAGTCACACTGATACCATTGATGGTAAAGAAAGATTATGTCCATTTGTGTGAAGTGGAAAATGACGCCTCACTGAATTGAAGTGTTTCTTGGTTCATTAAGAATTGTTCCAATGGTTGGGATCATTGAAGTGATCCTAGCTCTCCCATTCACCACGCTGCAGCTGTTTATCAAAAACAATTCCACAAGAAGAGCAGAAGTAACTAAGAATTTTCACTAACTTACCTCCCAGGTGCCCACCACATGGGTCACAGACACCAAGATCATTGGCTCAGGTCGACACTAACAGGACTCATCATAACCTACCTATGTGCACTTTTATTTCCATATTACCATTCTTCTTTCTGCTTGCCTCTTAAAAAATGCGGTGTGAAGCTGGCCGCATACCACACCATTAAAAAGAAGATGTACATTTCCCTGTCTTCCCAGCCTCTCTTCCCCTTTGCTGTGTTCGTGATAGTTTTGATAACTAGCCATTATGGCAATGTAATGAAAAGATGGATTGAAAGGGGTCTCGGAGTCCACACAGAATGCACTCGGACACCAAATTCCCATCACAATGGAGGTTTTATTTCTCTGGAGGGGACAAGCAAGGGTGGGGGGACTTCCTCTGGATTAGGCAAAGACAGTGGCTGGTGTCTCTACCAGAGTGGTTTTTAAGGAGAAAAAGGGGAAGTCTGTTAGGATGAGTTGGTAAATCCCAATTGGACAAGTTAGTCGGTGTAGACAAATAATGAGTTTTGATTGATGGACCTTGGTGTTCACCCTCAGGAATGAGTTAGGCATAAGGAAGTGGCCAAATGAGGGAACAGAACTTGGTGACTAGTTACAAATGTAATCTAATAGTTTAGTAAGGAAGAAGGAAGTGGGAGGGTAAGATGGCCAGTACAGTGTCTGTAGTGTTTGGGCCTGTCAGAGAGCCCTTCGTGGACTTTGTTCTGATAGGTGGAATCTGCAGAAACATTTGGATGGATTGTTTTTAATGATGCAATTTTTCTTAAGAGAAGAATACAATTGTATGTCTACTGTGTATGGAGCCAAAAGGCTTAAAGAGGTTGGAACTAACAAGGCTTAACAAAAGAATAAATGATCTAAAATTACATGCTGGATACAAGGCTTGGCATGATCTACAACATGTCTGGGGAAAGGTCTATGCAGTTAAATCTTAATCTTCAATTCATGTGCGTGTCAATCACTTTTAATTGTCACTGTGTCACACTCTAGAATCCCCTGGTGTGTGAGTCTCAGTGAGGGATAGTCTAGGTTGGACTCCGGGGATGTCTGTGGGGATTATCTTCATTATGTCCATTAAAGTGGGAAGACACTGACTGTAGGTGGCGCTGTCCCCTGGACTTGGGTGCTGAACTGTATGAGAAAGGAAATAAATAATGGATTTATTCAAGCATCCATGTGAATGTTCATTTCTGTCTGCTCTGACTGTGGGTGTGATGTAATGAGCTGCTTTGGCTTCTCTGTAACCTTGACATCCCTGCAATGATGTCCTGTGACCCAGAATTGTGACCTAAAATAGACTCTGTCTCCCCTAAGTCCTCTGGTGGGGGTGTTTTGCCACAGCAGCAAAAAAGAAAACTGAGACAAGTGGTAGCTTGGTTCTTAGTGCCTGGTCCTCATGTGCCTGCTCAGCCAATCCTTAAAACTGAAGGTTTCCATAATTTGGCAGGGGTAGAAGCGTGGAGTGTGGTGTGGTGGGTTCCTGACCTGTGTGTCTGTTGATCTGTGATTTGGGGTGGTGAATTTTTCTTCAGGGGTGAATTTTTCTTCTGCATAAGCTGGGATGAGTGTGTGCTCCTCCACCAAGGCCTTGAGCACTGTTGTTGGAGTCCACAGGGTTCTCAAGGGCCTCGGCCATCACTACTTTAACTTCTCATCAAGGAAGACACAAAGTTTGAACACCAGGTCCAGGGCCTGTGGTTAGCCATTTCCAGAGAAACTTTCACCAGACTACTGGAATCCACGCTGAGGAAGCATGTTTCTTTCTTTTGGGTCAAAGATCCCAGAAGTCTATGCACTGAGTGATAGCCCCAGCTTCAGGCAAGTTTCTAAACTGTCGACTTTGATCATGGACCATGTCCTGGTCTACCCTCTCACGGGCGACAGACCTCTGAGAACTCCAGCTTTATGTGGGAGTCTCAGTTGCCACCTTGCCCTCGCTCTTCATGTAGGCTCTGGTGCTTTTTGCCTTGAACAACTTAGATACTGTGATTCCAATCCCATGAGGCCAGAATGGGAAAGCTCTCCCCTCCGCTCAGGACAGCCCCCTCCACCAGGGACTTGGCTCTGATTTTCACAAACAATCTTCTGTATTTGAATCTGGAGAATCTCTTACTGTCTTGTAAACTCAGATGGAGTAATATTTGCTATATTTTACTCGGAATGTGCTCTCTATCTATCTATCTATCTATCTATCTATCTATCTATCTATCTATCTATCTATCTCTCCTTCTCCCCCTCACTCTCCCCCACCTCTCTCTTTCAACAAGCTTTCTCTGTGCAGCCTTGGCTGTCCTGGAACTCATTTTGTAGACCAGGCTGGCCTCAAACTCAAAAGCTTCACCTACCTCTGCCTCCCAAGTACTGGGACTAAAGGCTTTCTGGTATATCTAGCCTGCCAAGAGCTAGCTCATCATCACCTTCCCCTGAAAGAATTGTAAATGTCTGCCCACAGGTGGAAGGTTCCTATCCATATTTAAAAAAGAGAGAGGAAGAAGAGTCTTCAACTTTACACACACATACACACACACACACACACACACACACACACTCCAGTCATAAAAAATAAATAATGCATATAACATACAGTCTATGACATACACTGGAGAAATGCTTGGGCTCAGCAAAAATATACTAAATTCCCCTCTTCATGAAAAGCCAAAATATTTATCAGAAAACCACACCGATAAGTCTACCGTTGTGTGGTAGGTGCTGTAAAGTGAATGTTTGTGTTATTATGAGATGTCATGAGAACTTCCCCTGCTCCAGTTAGAAGGCCTCATTTGGGAAGGAGGGGTGGCTTGCCCTGGTTGAAAGGGGGTGCACCACTTGTTTCGGTACGGAGCAGTCTGTGCAAAGGCCTAGGGATCACGACAAACCAAAGGATGGAGAGATAGAAAACAAAATAGAAACGTGTGGTTCCAGAAAAGGCCAAGCAGACCAAACCCTGAGAACCCCTCTAGACTGTGTTGAGGACTTCTGATTTTTTTTTAAAGTAGGGGGAGAATTTATTATGAAGAAGAAGAGGGTTCAGCAGGGGTAGGGAGTGGATAAGGGAAGGTAATGGTATATATGATCAGAATACATTATTTATGTGTATTATTTTAAAGAAGAAACTTCAGAATAAAACTATACCATAGGTTAGATGGACTTAACAGATATCTACAAAATGTTTTTTTTTTTATTTTTTAAATTACACTCATGATATTAATCACATTTGTGGTATTCATAGATTACATTCGCAGTATTCATTCAATTATATATATATAATTTTAAATGTCGAATGTCATTTCTTGAAGGGGGTAGGAGGTCTTAATTACAGGCTTACAGCACAATGGGAGGACCCTGGAGGGCAGAAGTTCGCTACTGATGTTTTACAATCTTGCATCTAAGCTGTTAACGCCCATTATTCAGGATACACAGACAAGGAACTTCCCTTAAGCATTCAGGAGGGTGGAACCTGGCAGGGAATTAGCATAGGGAGGATATCAAGGTCAAGGTCCACAAACAAGGCAACAGTTACCCAAAACGGGGGCCAGGGCCCTGCAGGTCCCCCTTTTATTAAAAAATGAGCTCTGACTTGGATTGCGTGGGACGTCAGCAGGTCGCCTTACCCATCATGAAGACGCCTGCCCAGGCCACACAGGTGTTCTGTCTTAGGTTGGTGAGTGCCCCCAGGTATTACCCGTCTCTGAATACTCATTATCATACTGGCTCAATCGTGTGTGAGCTGCATGGTTAATTGCTGCCAAAGATCTCAAAGTGGCACTGGGCTTGCAATCTGTGTGTTCGACGGTAGACTTATACTAACAGAGGACTTCTGATTTTATTGTGAGGACTCTTGAAAGGCCTTGAACACTCATTTGACACATCCAATTTGTCCTTTGAAAAGGTCTTTTTGGCTCCTGGGATTCCAGATTTAAGAAGACAAAAGAGAACTAGACCAAGGAGGGTTGCTGGCATCATCTAGGGAGAGACAGACAAGTTCTAGGCTTACCCACCATGATGAATGGTGGTGTTTCTTTCCTGAGATGATGACACCAGCCAGGGCAGAGTCTGGGGGAAAGGCCTCTTTCTTTTTGAGCATATTGTGCTTGTAGTGTGCTTTCCTTGTAAGAGGAAAGTGTAAAGAGGAGTTGGAAACCTGGATCTGGAACTCAGAGATGAGATCAGGAACTCTATGGGGAGTCACTTAAAAGATACATTTCTGAGAAAGTGATTGCAGAGCACCCCTTGGATATATAGACGTGAAAGCTGTTGGTGACCTCGCAGAGTCTGTCTTGCTGGTAGGTGAGAGGAAGTGAGAAGCTTGGAGTGAGACGTGGAGACAGCAAGAGATGAGGAAAGGGAACCAGCAAGTGTAGACAGCTCTTTGAAGAGGAGTTATTGTTGTGTTCTGAGACTTGGCCCCTGGGTATTAAACATATTAGGCAAGTGGTTCACCATGGAGCTGCAGCCAGCCCAAGATATATTCATTTTTAAAGGAAATAGATTGCTTAATTATTATTGGATCACAGAATATCTTTTTAAAAGGGAGTCAGTGTGAAGTACTATGTTTTATTGACAATGAAAAGGTAACTAAGGCAGTGACGCGGCTGCACAGAGCAACTCTGGACACTGGACTAGAGCTTGGTGGTGGGAAAGCTGCCTCATATGTATAAAGCCCAAGATCACTGCACCTGCTCACCCACCAAAAGACACCAGATAAATGTCGAATTGTAGTAATGGCTGACATGTGAGTTCTTGCCATTGTGTGGGTACTGTGATCAATGTTTAACACTTACTTGTTCAGGAGGGTAATTCCACAACAACTCCATGAGACAGACACGTAAGAGACATCAGAGACCGATATAATTTACCAGAACTCAAGGACAGAAGCTTCACTTCTGGAAGTCTTTTTGTTTTGAATTATTTTATTTGCAATTGGCAAGCACCAACTACCTACATAACTATTATCTACTCATGGAGTATAAAAGAGATGCATCGGTATGTTTATATTGTGTAGTGATTCAAACTTATCAACAAATCTTTCATTTCATGTTCTTACAAGTTTTCCGAGGTGAAAACATTTGGAATCCATACTTTTAGCAGCTTTCAAATACTTCTTTTCAAACACTGGCTATCCTGTTTGTCTGCAGACAGACAATAGAGTATTTTACCTGCCCTGTGAGCTCAGATATCTGGTACTATTGATTACACAACCACGGTGTGGCACAGGTATAAATAGATCCACACTGGCCCTACTTCTTTTGTTAAAGCTCCCTCTTGGCTTTGTATTGTAGCTCATGAGAGTCATAAATAGAAATGTCATTAGTGGGTCGCTAGCTCTCCTCGGTGGCCTTTAATAAATACGTGTGCTTTATTCATGTAATTGCACCTGTAACTACGGGGGAGGGGGGAGGGGCTGGCTGGAGATGTAATAAGCAAGCAGAATCCACACATCTAAAGCCACTTTCCCTCCCTGCCACAATGCAGCATTTGTGAGTCTCATTAACAGGAGTCCTAAAATAAGTGACCTTTTCTCGTCCCTGGGGACTGGCCCTAACTACAATGTGTGTATGTTTTTTTTTTTCCTCCAAAGGGTTTAACAATACTGAGAGAACATGTGACAAGGAGTTTATCATACGGAGAACAGCCACCAATCGAGTCCTGAATGTCCTCCGTCACTGGGTCTCCAAGCATGCACAGGTAATTCGGAAGTTCCAGCGACTACTTTCAAGGGGTTGTTGTTTAAGTTAGCTTTTGAAGTCATTGCATGTGTAAACAATCTCCTGACACACTGTGGTCAGAAGCCTTGGGACTTAGAGGCTAAGAGGGGAAGATGTAAGGAAAAGGCATACGTATTTCCAACATTGCCATTTCCCATCTGCTGATAATCCGAAGTGCATTGGTAAATGGGGCGGGGGGGGGGGCCTCCCCTCTTCCCCATGTGTGAGCAGCGGTACCTCCCACACTACAGCCGTGGTCTCAACTGCACTAGAGTACCCTGGGGCTACATTTCTCAGGGTCCCCTCTGAAAGGGGAGCTGTGCTGCAGAGGCCTTCATCTTCTGTGGCACCCAGAGCCCCTGGAGGCAACCACTGCAGTACCCCATAAAGGCCAAAAATAAATTTTATCTGATCGGGGAGGGCTTTCTTAGACCAACTCACAAAATTTACAAAGTTCGCAAAATCTTACCTCGTGTCTTTTTACATTTTGGTTCCTACGACTTTGTTTTTTTAAGTTGAAAGAAATCTCACAGTTTTCTATTCAAAACATTTGTAGAATTTATTCCCCTTGTGCAAAGTAAAGCCAAGTCCCTCTTTACCTCGTCGGTTCTGAGTCTACACAGTCCTTTGCTGACTCCACGTCAGGCCTTCCTGGACCTGATGTTGGCTAGTAATCTGTACAAGTGTTGACTAGAAAGACCAGGGCCCTGACTGGCTCAGGTCAAAGACGGGATAAAGTTTAAAGGCTACTTTGCATTAACCATAAAGGGCGGCGTGGATATTTGTGATTCAGACCCCTCCTGCTGAGGATGGAAGAGATGCTCTTTTCGTCTCTCTGTCTCTCTGCAGATGGCCGTGAAACACGCTTTGCAGACACGCTTGCCCCCTGCAGGTGCGCATCTGTCTTCATTCTGCTAGCTCTGTGGGGCCGCGCTCCTGGCAGACAGCGCTTGGTTGCTGCTGAACTGAGTTGACATTTTAATGCCGACACTGCTCACTTTCTCCACGAGGTCGTTTTCTGTCCTTTAGTTTCCAAAGGGAGCCAAGCACAGGCTGTGTCTGTCAATGGACCCACAAGCTGGGCTCTACACTACAGTGTGTGTGTTGGCATTGCTGTGGAGAGGAAGCGTTTATATGAATCACACACACACACACACACACACACACACACACACACACACACACACACATACACATGCACACACCCATGTGCCCACACGCCTCCTGCTGCAAAGCCTTGTGCATCATTTACACAATTCCCAGGTCTCTGAAGATATCCGGGCTATGCTGCTCTTGGCTCCTGTGGTCACTGTGATCTTCTGAGGGACTTCCAGGCTGGCAAGTGCACTAAGACCTATTGCTCACTTGAGTGGCTGTCACAGACTTGATACATTCTAGGGCAATTCTGTTTGTTTGTTTGTTTGTTTGTTTGTTTGGTTGGTTGGTTGGTTTTTTTTTTTCTGAGTTGTCTATTGATCAGTCATTCTGAAGAGACTCGGTCCACCTGAGAAATGTCACAGACATGGAATGATGATGAAAAAGAGCTGCGGTTGTGATCTGGGCTTGCAGCTTTCTTCCTCCGACTCGGGTGAATGTCTGAGATGTCCCTCACCGTGGGCCCAGGAAAAGTCTCTAAAAGCATGAGATCAGACCTAGTGTCTGACACAACCTTGGTTCCCCCAAAGACTTTATGAATTGAGTATCACTATTACTCTTTTTCTGTTTTCTCTATTTATCCACTAATAAGACCTGTGCATTGGGCTGGGTGTGAGAGCGACTAAGATCTCCGTGGTCTCTGACTTCAAGGAGTTTGCAGTCATGGGAACGAACACGAGGCCACTGTCAGCCATTGTGCCTAGTGTAATTCCTGCACAACAGCCTCACCCTCTGGTTCCTCTGTCTGCCTCAGACATTCAGGCCGAGGACCAAAGCCTCAGGCCAAAGAAGCAAAGGCTGCACACCTCAAGGGGAGGGGCCAGGCCACCTAAGCAGGACAAGATAGAGCTCTTGAAAGCAACCCAGCCACAGTTGTGTTCATTCACCAGTGGGAAGTCAAGATAGGATGTGTCAGAGAGGGTGGCAGGGTTAGCTCCCTACCACAGCGGGGAGGAACAGAGCTGCTTCTCAGTCAGCCCTAGAAGACACGGTTTAAGGAAGTTACCAGCCCCATGCCCTAGGCAGAGGTACAAAATATTCGCCGAGGCCAAGCGGGGAGCTGTGTATGCATACATAGGGGGGCCTTCTCTACATTGTGAGCAAGTAGACCTTCAGAGAAGCCGGTCTGGCCCTGTCCCCTGCCCAACAGACTGCCTGGAGGGGTTCTATGACCCCACTGGGAGAGTCTGGGTGAAGTGGAGTATTGGAAACCCAGGACAGAAGGATGTTGAAAATGACTCACAGGAGACCAGGCATGACCTGGGTCCGGTGAGCTGTCCTGGAGTGCCCATGGACAAGCTAATCACTGTTCTTCTGCTACACCCAGAAGGTGCCAACACCGGGTTCCACTTGCGTATCACACCAGACTCTGTTCTCTGCCGTGAGCATCTGCGGCCACAGCACACGTGTGGGGTCAAGGTGGAGGGAGCACACGGAGCCTTCAGTGTCGCCTTCCGGCCTTAGAGCAGGCCGGGTGTGGGGAGGGCCACACAGGTCACTGGTGTGGACTGCAGTTCCGACTGCCCCAATGAGACTGTTGTGGTAACTGAACGGTCCTGACGTCACACGGGACAGTGATGCTGCCTGATGACGTCATCCGAAGTACGGCTTCTCTTGGGAGCCCATTTCACAGGCTGTGTTCAAACAATCCAGCCGTGACATTTCCAGACCACCCCGGTCTGCTTGCGCGGACTTTATGGCGAACTCGGAAAGACGTATTTATCTGAAAATGAAGCACTTGAGTTTGTATTGCAGTTATATAGTTTCTTCCTTTTTTATTGGGCTGTGATAGACTTCGTATAAATGGCACTGAGTGTAAGTGTGTAATTTGGTGACCTCTGTAGTGACCAACTCCCTGAAATGCCACCCTGGTCAAGACATACGTCATGTCCAGCCCCCAAGAGGACTCCTCCCTGTCAACTATCTCTTCCAGAGCATTGCTCAGCTTCTGTTAGCTTTACCTGTGTTGTTATTAATATAATGTCCATTTTAATATATCCAGGATAAGCCCTTAATCTGCCCAGCTGTGTTCATTTCCTCTGGTTTATTCTTGCTTTGAACAATGTTTCTAATGAAATATATATTTCTAATACATATACCACAAACACAAACCCTCTTCCCATTGCAAGAAGACTTTTGTGATAGCTAATTCTGACTAAACAGTTAAGTCTGATTAATTCTGATAAACTTAGTTGGATTAATAGGCCCGTGGGCATTAGTGAGGCATACCGTTGGGTGTGACTGTGGGGGAACATCCAGAGAGGTTTAACTCAGTAGGGCAGAGCCACACCGATGTGGGCAGCACCGTTCCCTGGACTCCAGCCCTGCCATGAATACAAAGGGAAAAGTGAACAGAAGAAAGGCCTTCTCTTCACTTTTCCCCACTTCCTGACGGCCAGCCAGATGGGACCTGCTGCCTCACTCTCCTCCATCATGGAGCTGCTTCCCACAATGCCATCATCACCCCGTCTGTGAGCCAGGCATCCGCTGAACCATGAGCCAGAGTCAACCCCTCCCTCCATACGTGGTTTCTGCTAAGTATTCTGTGACCCCAGTGAGAAAAGTAGCTGATACAGCTCTGCGTAACTTTATCCTATAAACAGAGAAGAGGGGTGGGGACAGAAAGAGAAAGAGGGAGGAAGAAAGAGACAGACAGACAACAGAGACAGAGGGACAGAGATTTTGGGGGAGCGGAGTGCTCAGTCCCTAACAGCTGAGGTGATACTCCAGAGGGAGGCATGACACACCTGTGGTGACAAGGATCTCATCACTGAGGGGGGTATCCCCGAGACGGGGTGGGGTATGGAGAATGAAACCCCTGTTCTCACATTTACCGGCTATGTGGCTCAGAAAACTCCTTTGCCCCAGGTCCTAGATTTCTTCCTCTAGAAACATTGGGTTAATGCCACTTCTTGCTGTGAGCCACAGGGATGATTACATGAGGTGACAGGTGGTGATGTTGTTATGGATGTCGATTCTAGGTGGAGATAGCCTTGTGCTGGCACTGTCTAGTCTAACCCCTGACCTCGGGTAGGCACAGCGTCGTCCCTGCACTGGACACATGAGCGACTGAGTTCTGAGAGGGCGTCTGTGAAGCTCTTGAATGTTACAGGATGGGGACAAGGGTAGCACTGTACCTGGAGGGCCCCGCCCAGTGGCTTCTAGGCACACGTGGCTGATTGATCTCCAGGGTAGCTAGCATGGTGGACGGACGCATTGAGGTGTTATCACTTAACTAAAGTGAAATCGCTACTAGTATACACCAGAGATCTGGCAGGAAACTGGACCCAGCACTGAGACCCGAGTTCTTGCAGTCCTGACATGTGGTCTCCACCACTGCCACGGTAGGAAGCTGAGGAGGAGGAGGACCCATCCCTGTGCAGGGAAAAATACAATCTTTACATAATTCCATTGTTGTACTGAATCACACATGAAGATGGCGGCTCCTCCCTCCCCAGGATACTGGAAGTAAGAATGTGCCTGAGTGACTCGGGGAGATCAGGAAAGTGGGCGCTGGTGTGATAGCCCGGAGGAAGCTTGCTCAAGGATGCCTGGGATCAGAGGGGCCCAAGATGCAAGCGTACTCACTTCCTCTCAACTGTTGGTTATTTTGACAATTGGAGAAGCCTCTTTTAAATTTTTATTTCTTGGCATCGCTCTGCAAAACACAGAACTCAGTGTCACATCAGAGCTCGGAGAGTTCAGAAGCATCCTTTGTTCTAGATCTGAAGGGGAGGTTGAGCCAGAACAGCAAAGCACAGTGTGTGGTGTGGGTGGGAGAACGCAACTCGCTACTGAACGGGCAGCTGGCGTCACCTCTCCTGACGGCTCTTGGCCGACAGCCAGCGCTGTCCTATCCCGGGGCTCAGCCCTCCTGTCTATGCCCATTCCAGCGTCTGTCCACTTGCCTACAGTGCTTTTCCATCCACATGCCCAGTCTGCCCTCGGCTCCCTGGCAGTGGCTTTGTTTTTCCTCTCCTCTGGTCTCCCAGGTTTCTAGACCATAGTCTGATGACAACCGTGATTCCTACAGCATTTGACCCTGTGGTGGCACTCTTTTTTTGTTTTTGTTTTTTGGTTTTTGGTTTTTCAAGACAGGTTTCTCTGTGTAGTTTTGGAGCCTGTCCTAGATCTCCTTCTGTAGACCAGGCTGGCCTCGAACTCAGAGACCTACCTGCCTCTGCCTCCCGAGTACTGGGACTAAAGGTGTGTGCCACACTACCACCCAGCTGCATGGGGTTCTTATGCACAACTGAATTATCTGTCAGATTCAAAATATTAAGTGAAAACTATTATGTGAGAAGTCCGTGTTTACTTTTGTGTGTATGAAACTTGGGGATTCTCTGGGATTTTTTGGTGTGTGTTCTGTTTGTTTGTGTTTTGGTTTTAGCTGTTGGTTTTTGTTTTTTGTTTTTGGGTTTGTTTTTTTTTGTTTTTTGTTGTTGGTTTTTTGTTGTTGTTGTTGTTGTTGTTGTTGTTGTTGTTGTTGTTGTTGTTTTGCTTTCCTTGGTCCAGACAAACAAGCAATAAAGTTCTTTTTGTTTGTTTTTAATCCTAGTTTATTAACTGCTTACTAAGTTCCCCTTGTCTCTTATCCATTTCTACATTTGTCTTTTGAAGTCCCCTTGAGTTCTCCAGGCTTAGCCGGGCGGTAGTGGTGCACGCCTTTAATCCCAGCACTTGGAGGCAGAGCCAGGCGGATCTCTATGAGTTTGAGGCCAGCCTGGGCTACCAAGTGAGCTCCAGGAAAGGCGCAAAGCTACGCAGAGAAACCCTGTCTCGAAAAACCAAAAAAAAAAAAAAAAAAAAAAAAAAAGTTCTCCAGGCTTTTCTTAGTATTGGTGAATCATTCACAATAGGATTTACTAGCTGGTATGAACTAGATTAAGCAGTTAAAATGCCAGTGTCCTTGGAAGACTTTTTCTTCTCTTTAGTGGCTACAACTACTACTTAAAGTGTTTAAAAAAATATTTAAGGTCCCTTCACCTTTTGACATTGGCTTTTGTTGACTAAGAAATCACTAAGAATTAGCACATGGCTTCTGACTGCTTCCATAGATTCTCACCTTATTTCCGGAGGAGGTGTCATGGCAACAGGGTTACTGTTCCTCATTGGTACCCCCTGCTCTCACTTCACTCTGTGGGAAGCATGGCTGGAGACTGTGGGGTGCGACCACATCCTCACCAAGGGGAATGATGGTCAGACATGCACTGGGATGTCATCGGTCCTTGTTTTGTGGTCCAGGTCTGGCCCAAGGCTCTCACCACTGCAGAGCATCCTGAGGACACCAGAAGCCAGTTATATACTCAAGCATACCCTGGCTTGTCTCACTTCTCCTTCCTTCTTTTCTTCTCTCACCTCTGCTCCCAAATGTCCCAGATGAGCTACTAGTCTGTGCACCAAGTCTTCCCTTGGATTACCATCAACAATGCTCCACTCTTGTCACATTCCTACGCACTGAGCGTCTCCTCTATGAGGAAGGAAAGATGGGCATTTGTCTCCAGCTCTTTGAGCAACCTTTTGCATGGGCAGGACCACATCCTCTCCTAATGCTTTCCCAAGGTGTATATTGGAAGTAGCTCACAGATCATTGCAATGACAGTGGATGTTATTCAACTACAAAGTTACAAATATTGAAGTTAAAAGCAAGCCCTTCTAGACTTGTCTTTCTCCTCCAGTCTGTGTTATTGTCTTGAAAGCTCTGATCCATTTACATTACTCACCTAACTAGAACCCTAATACAAAACACTCACTCCGGAAAAATTCTCCCTGGGCCTCTCTCCCTGATACATCTTTTTATCCAGGCTAAATATTTGTTTGTGAGGGGAGGGGGGGGAACTTAAAGAGATAAGCTTGAGAACTACCTAATTTCAGTGTTATGGAGCAGTATTTCCAAGTTCTTCATTCAACCATTGAAGACTAGAGGCTAGCTTTTTGCAAGTTTTAGAAACTCAGAGTTGTGCATCAGAAAATAGTTGAATGATGCATCTTCTGGGCGGTGCTTGCCTTTCCGGTGAATTGGTGGCGGCGTTATCGTTTGCCTCTAGCCAGTGGTTTTGTTTTACTCTGTGTCTATCTTTGTACTCTGCCTTCTCCCAGCACTTCCCAGTTCACATCTGCTAAACTGGTTTCCCAAATCATCACTTTAAGACTTAGGCAGTTCATCTTCATCTGTCCTCAGCGGACTTGTACTCATTCAGTCAAGAAATATGTGTGGGCCAGCCAGGAGCCAGGCACCGTGTTTAGCAAGTCTGAGGTTGATTGTCTAGGATCTAGCACCTGGGCTGTAGGCTCTAGGAAATAGTCAAGGACAGGTTCCCTACATGCTGATCCTCTTCGTAGTTTCAAGAACTTTGTTGAGTGACTAGTAAGTACTGAACATGTATTGGGACGTGTAGAAGTACTGTTGCTAAGTGTAGAAGTCCTGTTGAAGAAGTGCTCCTGCCTTGCAGGATCTTTCAAACTTCTGTCCTTCCTTGTATTTCTCCATCAGTACTTCCTACCCATTATGCAAATGAAGAGACTGAGACATTCCTCTGTAGTTGGGTAATAGGGAACCCTGGAATTCCCCCTGCTTGACAGTGAGGGTTTCCAAAGGGAGAAGTTGATCCAGAGTCAGTGCTGCCCAGAGATGTGAACACGGGCAAGCCAGAGGGGGTTGCAGGAGTGGAACAAGGTGAGGAAGTGCCCTTCAAGGGTTCCCATCCCCCCCACTAGGGCTGGCTTTCAATTTTAAAGTTCTACCAGGAGTGCCTATCTGTAGCACGAATCTTAAACAGGTCTTATTAATAGAATCAAACCTGATGCCAGTTATTGGGGTGAACGCTGAATGATCAGAGTAATAAAACAAGCCACAGCCACCTCATCTTGCCAATTCCTCAGCTGGTCCTGTTTTCTCAGACTGGAAGCCTCTGAGTCCTCATTCAGAATGGATCTTAGCTGAACTGCTGCTCAAAAGCCTAAAAGCTTAACCAGACTCTGGTTCCTGTTCTTCATGCCTTATATACCTTTCTGCTTCCTGCCATCACTTCCTGGGATTAACGGCTCTTGTTGCCACACCTGGCTGTTTCCAGTGTGGCTTTGAACTCACAGAGATCCAGATAGAACTCTGCCTTGGGAATGCTAGGATTAAAGGTGTGTGTGCTACCATTTTCTGGCCTCTGTATCTAGTGGCTGTTCTGTTCTCTGACCCCAGATAAGTTTATTAGGGCACACAATATTTTGGGGAACACATATCACCACACCTACCTTTTGACATTGTGACACATTGCTGTCATCTGCAAAATTCACACCCAAGAGCTATAGTCAAGTCTCAAAGAACAACAGCAATGATAACAACAACTCTCAATATTTTAAGTGAGTTTCTGGTGCTAGATAGGGTCCCATTCACAGCATGCAGCCCAGAGGCCATGAGGTGGACACAGAGTGAAAAACATGCTTGGCTCAAAGGTGTGTTACCTTCAGTTCATCGTGATGAGGACTGTATCCCAAGCCTGTATCCTGACGTGATCACACAGCATCTTTCCTGTTTCCCTCCTCACAAAATAGCCGAATCTAACACCTCTGTAACACAATTTAAACGTTCCATCTTGTGTAACTCGGGAAGGCAGACAGCCAACGAATACTTTCATTTTCTTGAGTATCAGCCTGAGCCCCAGTCTCTGAGCTCAGGACCCTCCACATCCTAGGCATCTGACTTACGGGCCGTGGTTCGGGGTTTTCAACTTGTGTGTGCAGATCTGCTCCACTCTGCACTGTTAGAATGCACCGTGCTGACCACAGAGAAAATCACGCTCGTAATTCTCCTTCTCCCTGAACTGTGTTTACTGATTACGAGTCCGCCAGTCCCCAGAGTCCCCTTGGCCGGCATGTTACCCTGCTCTCTGGAAAGAACGAATGTGGTTTTCACAATGCTCAAGCTATCAACATGGTTAGTTTTACATGAGATGAAGAATTTAAATTGTATGTTGTGCGTAGGGAAACAGGGAAAGATACGGTGTGGTCAGCTCAGGATGCAGGCTTGGGATGCACTGCTATCACTCACGATGGTGAACTAAAGGTTCACACTTTTAAGTCAACCGTGCTCTTCACTGCGGGGAACATGACTTGTTTGGTTGTAGTGGGAAGTATTGATTCACAGATTTCACTTCTTCTCCTCCTTTCTCCAGCTCTGGGGCTTGAACTGAGGGCCTTGTGACATCCTAGGCAAACACTCTTCCACTGAGCTCTGTCCCAGCCCTATTGTTCCTTTCTAATTTGAAGTAGGGTCTAAGTTGCCTAGGTTGGCCTTGAATTCACTCCATGCTGAGTCTGACCTTGAATTTGCAATCCTACTGTAAACAGGATTACAGCCTGGGGTGGTTGAACCTTATTAATGCAAACCACTGTGTTCAGACTGGAACTGGCATCTGAAGATTCCTGGGTACAAGTGAAACACAGTTCCAGATTCAGATGACATTTGATTATAGCCTGTTACCCTCCAGGTCACCACACTCTAGTAGGAACTTAGCCAATTTGTTCTGAAGAATGGTGTGGTACGGCAGTTGAAGATTAAGGTTTTGGCCAGGACTACTGGAGTCCGGATCTGGGTCTGCTTCTTATCGACTGCCCCACTTTGAATGGGAGGTTTAGGCTCTGTGCATCTGGACTTTCCTCACTTGAGGTGAGAATAACCACGTAATACTCTCCAAGACCACTTTTGAAGGGTGGAGCAGAAACTAGAACCTAGCCCTGGGCAAGCCGTCACAAAGTGGAGTCACAGTCACTGTTAGCTTTCCTCTCTCTGGTTCCTCTCCTCTGAGGGTCACAAGACCATCAGTTGACTATCTCTGTGAGTGAGCGTCCACTGTGTGCCACAGTCCTGCCTATGACCTGTTCCTTCCAGCTGCTGGTTCTTAGACTGTGTCTCCAACCTCCTCAGCTCTCCCATCCGCCTTCTCAAGCCTGTGCTCTAGGTGTCCTTGGCTAGTATTGCCTCCATCTATCTGCCAATCCACCCGGACTTGTGCTCTGCCTTGCCCAGAACCTGTAGCATTGACTTGCTCAACAGTTATCGGAAGAATAGGAGGCAGATTGAAATGTAAACACCTGGTACTTCCTAGGCCTCACTCCCCCACCCCCCACCCCCCCACACACACACCGATTCTCTGTCTCCATGCCTCTGATTTGTTAATTTGGAGTAGAGGGCATGGGAATCACATGAAAGCAATTACTGTCCGGATAGCCTCAGTCAGTGACTTCCACTGTCCCTGCTCCCTTGCGGTTCACCAGACACCTGACTGCTTCCTCCCAAGAGGCAGCGGCCCAGCAGTGCCATCTTGTGGACAATGAACGCCACTGATCCTGAGACCAGGCTTGGGGAAAAGCAGCCCAAATCACATTCTATGATAAAACTCAAGTCAGCCAGACTTACAAATATCCTATCTCTGGATTTAAATAGGGGGAAATGTTTTTTCTTCCTGGTTTATATTTATTCTTAATTGACACTAACATTCTGTACTTTAAAACGAAACTGTTCAATGACCAATTGTGTGTTTTTACATTCATCGGTGAATAACACAGTGTCCTGTGAGTACATCAAAGACTTCAGCTTTCAAAGTGGAACAGAAGTAGAATCCTAGTGCTAAAAGATGGTCACTGCAAAGTTTGCTACAAGCAGGATCTTGGAGCTGGAGAGACGGCTCAGTGGTTAAGAGCACCCGCTACTCTTGCAGAGGACCTGGGTTTAGTTTCCAACACCCACGTTGGTGGCTCACAATCATGTGTGACTCCAGTTCCAGGGGATCCAGTGAGTACTAGACATAGGCATGGTGCACACACACACACATGCAGGCAAAACACTCACACACATAAAACAACACCCCAGAATCCAGTGCCTCTGCAAATGGCTGAACCAGACCTTCGGGGTTGGCCACAGCCCTGGTGACTCCTGCCTGCATCCGAGTTTGAGCAGCGCAGGTGACAGGGGTCGGATGGAGATCCTGTGGTCATGTGATCACACTTTCTCAGCCTCGGTGGCCCATGGGTTAGGAGGGATGTTGAGAACTTGGCCCCTGTCTCCTGTCGTCTCCTCCGAAGCCCAGCTGGAGAGGAAGGACTGGCTTTAGAGGGTGCTTCATGGTGAGAAGCCTGGGCAAATGTAAGCAGACTCAAGGGGGAAACTCGAGAGGTGTCAGAGAATCTGTTTATATCAACCACGGTGCATCAGAATAAATATTCAAATACAGCCATGCATCATGCTTCATTCAGTCATCAGCAGATGGTTCACCCCACCTTTTAAAGGGCTGCTCGGGCCAGTTTCCCCAAAGTTCAGAAGAGTAAAATTACATTTTAAAATGTTTTATTAAAGAATGTTAGGTTTGTTTTACTGCTTTCCAGTAGCTCAATAGTAAATGGTTATAGAATGATCTTTGCACTAATTATTAAAATTTTAAAATAGTTTTCCTTGTACGGGTCATGTGTGAGGATCCTGTTTATTAATTCAGCTCATTCTTTGACAGTTCCGTGCTTGTATATAATGTGTTTGGACTGCTCTCACCCCCATGTTCTCATCGCCCTCCCTTGCTTATCCACGTCCCGTTTCCTCCCAATCTCTTTCCCATTTCCATGTTCCTCTGTGTGTGTACCTCTGGGCTTGACCAGGGCCTTCTCTTTGGCCTTGCCATTGGAACTATCCGTTGGCGTCTGCTGGGCTCACAGAGGGTACATAACTGAAGAAAGTAGTCCCCCCTCCTTGTCCCCCAGCCCACCCTTAGCCTATAGCTCAGCAGTAAGGGCATAGGGTCCCATGAGCCATCCAGGGTCGCTGCCCACCCACGACTGACTGTTGAGACAGCCTGTCTTGTGCAGGACCAGTGCAAATACTTGCCTCTGCTGTAAGTTCCTGACTATACTGGCTGTGCTGTGTCTAGAGGATGGGACTTCACCGCCTTCTCCCTGTTCTCCAGCCTCTACATTCCTCCCATCCCCTCTTCTACAGGCTGCCAGGAGCTGCATGAATGACTTGTTTAGGACTGCACCCTCACCATCACTGCTTCTCAGCATCTTGTGCAACATGAGTCTAGGAGACCTGCCACATTTGCCATCCTGGAGCCTCAGAACAACCCCTGTTGAGCCCAGGATGGAGCCCAGCAGCTGCTCAAGGATGCTTGCTGAGCACTAATTAGCTCTCAGCAAGGCCTAAACAGAGGCCTGGTGTCCTTCACACTAATCGTACTGTTTATGGTAATCAGATTATTTGCACCATTAGCGTCTCCACATAGCCACACGAAGACTCACTAATATATATCAAATATTCATTAAGGAAATAGACTCCTGATGGGTGCAAGCTCCTGCGGTAGCTCGTAGACGCTGAAGTAGACAAGGTCGTTAACTGTTTAAAAATACAAATCCCTGGAGACGGAGGTCGGGTGGAATGAAGAAGCAGCAGCAGCAAGATATAACTAGCTTCTCCCTGCCCACAGTTTAGAAGGAAAATCATGAGAAGCTGCTGGAGAAGAAGTAGGGGACATTTTATGAACTGTCATTTAATATTAACTGTCTTAGGGTTACCATTGCTCTGATGAAACACCATGGCCAGTGCAAGTTGGGTTGATTCCAAAAGCAAGGAGAAGTTTGATTTCCCTTACTCTTCCACATCACTGTTCCTCATCAAAGGAAGTCAGGACAGGAACTCAAACTGGGCAGGCACCTGGAGGCAGGCGCTGACGCAGAGGCCATGGAGGGTGCCGATTGCTGGCTCACTCCTCATGGCTTGCTCAGTCTGTTTTCTCAAAAGCACCTGGGACCACCAGCCCAGGGATGGCAGCACCCTTAGTTTCCTGGCCTCTTCCACATCAATCACTAATTTTAAAAATGCCCTGCATACTTGCCTACAGCCTGATCTCATGGAGGCATTTTCTCGGGTGAGGTTCCCTCCTCTCAAATGACTCCAGCTTATGTCAGGTTGACACAAACTAGGCAGGACATTTATGAACATCTGCACTGGCCTCAGACCCCGGGGCTCCTGTTTGCAGAGATAACACTGTTAACAAACAGGGAAAATGAAGTTCTGGGAGTAGCTTACTGTTCCCTTTGCTGTGGAACCGAGATGCACAAACTCTCAGTTCAAATTAGGTTAGATTCTTAAACTGTCTACAATTTGTAAAATCATGGACAGTTTGCCCCTAATTGACTATATATAGTAAAACATTTTACTGTTCTCTTTTTATCTGACTGATTGCCACTAGTGATGTTGGTCTCCAACCATTAAGAATGATTGAGAAGGTTAATTCCTCTAAATCATTGTCTTTAATGTTAAACTGTAATTATAATAATGGGTAATACAGCTAATAATATAATAATACAAGTATTAGAATAGAATGCACTGTAATAATCGTAACAGATTCAGGTGGGTAACAACCTCTCCTGTCTGTACACACAGACCAGAAGTCTACTTCCTGTGTAGAGCTGGAAGCCCTAGTTGATTTTGAATACCAACATTCCCAGCTCACTGCCAGGGGATGGTGCATCACAATTCACTCCATAACAGAGTGCAGGAACCACTGCTTCACGTCTTTATTCTGTTTGTCTCCTTTTTTTTTTTTTTTTTTTTTTTTTTGGTGTGTTTCGAGACAGGGTTTCTCCGTGTAGTTTTGGTGCCTGTCCTGGATCTTGCTCTGTAGACCAGGCTGGCCTTGAACTCACAGAGATCCACCTGGCTCTGCCTCCTGAGTGCTGGGATTAAAGGCATGCGCCACCACTGCCCAAGTGTCTCCTAATATTTTACCTTGAAATTTTCCAAATCAATGGAAAAATTACTAGAATTAAAAAAAACCTGTGTAGTGATACACATCTGGAATCATGTTTGTCAATGTATTTACATTTGTTCTCTCTTACCTCCTCCCACCCCTTACAGCCCAGGAACAAGTCAACAGTAAAATGATCAAATCTAGGGAAAAACTTTATTATGTGTGTGTGTGTATGTACATGTGTGCACACACATGTGTAGAAGCTAGAGGACAACTTGCATCTCTCTTCCTGCTGTGTGGGGCCTAGGGATGAAACTTGGCAGTAGTGACCTCTACCCTGAGCTGCTTTGCTGTCCATTCAGGACAGTTTATCATTGGTACAGTGCTCCATCTAGTGTGTATTCCTGCAGTCTACAAGTCATCCAGTCATTGGTCACAGTAAGGCCATCCACCTTGCCCAGGTTCTAGTCCATCCATCCACCCACCCATCCATCCACCCACACATCTATCTATCCACCACATCCATCCATCCATCCATCCTACCATCCATCCACCCATCCACCCATCTATCCACCACATCTATTCATCCACCCACCCACCCATCTACCACATCATCCACCACATCCTTCCATCCATCCATCCATCCATCTGCCACATCCATCTACCACATCCATCCATATATCCATTTAATCACATACCACATCCATCTATCCATTCATTTATCTATCCACCACATCCATCCATCCACCCATTCACCCATCTATCCACCACATCCATCCATCCATTCACCTATCCATCCATCTACCACATCCATCTATGACATCCATCCATCCATCCACTACATCCATCCATCCATCCACCCACTCACCCATCCCTCCATCCATCCCTCATTGCAACAGTAATGACTCACAAGTTCTTGCTATTGATTCTTATTCATTATTCTCATTATTTGTTTCTATGCTCTAGTATTCCTAACTCTGCCATAATCCCATCAATGTCACTCTTGTATTTGGGAAGACCACATCCATTTCTGAGTACCATTTACTTCTTATCCCTTAGCATATCGATGTAGATTCAAGCATAAGTACACTGATACTAATACCCTTAGCACATCTTCATTCAAGTTAACACCCAAATAACATGTTTTCTTCTTACAACAAATGTTTTTCAAGTTACTCCTGCCCCTGTTTCTGATATTACTCATGGTCCTGCAGGAAACCAGGCAACTGCTTTGGTCTTTAAAATATGCCACACTAAATTATGATAATAGCGAGTTATGTGCTCCATGGAGCACAAGACAAAAGCGCTCAACCCCACTGTGTCAATTAAGGACTCCAAGGAGAGTGAGTGTTACCAACTCCCAGGCCTGAGAGATAAATGAGAATCCACCCTAGGAAGAAGCACAGTGTTCCAGGCCAAGGAAAGACATGTCCCCTCTAGGGAACTGAGCAAGTGCCTTAAGCCCAGGCAGGTGACCAAGCATGTGTGGAGGTAGGATGTGATGGGGGAGGGAGGTTTAGAGACAAGAGGCAAGGAGGGGGTGGGTATTGCTAGAGCTTTGTAATGGCTGCTAGAGACCAGGCCGGACTGGTGTTCATGAGCAATAGTATTCAACCTTGGCTATATGCTCTCATCTCCTGGGAGGCCCATCAGAAATATAACAGCACAGCCTCAGCCCAGACTACTCAAGTCAGGACCACTAGGAGCATGCAGTGAGGGCCTGTGGGGCCACACATTTCAGTTTCATACCTGGCTTCTGGGAAAACCATCATGAATAAAGGGTGTCACAGGACACAGAGCTAACCCTTGAAATGAAGATCTTAAAAGATTCATTTTATTTTATAGGATTTTGAACTCAACAATGAACTCAAAATGAATGTTCTAAACTTGCTAGAAGAAGTTCTACGAGACCCGGACCTTCTTCCTCAAGAAAGGAAAGCCACGGCAAACATCCTGAGGTAAAGGCCAGGGCAGCTTCTGGTAGAGTTACATTAGACCAGAAGGATACATTCAGACTTTTCTGGGTAGCAGAGGTTGTATGTTCAGCAACAAGACGTTGTCTATCATCTTCTGCTTTGTGGAGACAATTTGGGGTTTGCCATACAAGGGAGACTCTGGACTGAAGGCATAATTTGTATGGAGATGGTTTCTGGAGAACCACATGGTAAAAGGGAGAGCCTTGGGGATTCCTGCTGTGAATCCAGTCAGTAGCATGGAGAGGGTCTTTATTCTGCTTGTGAGTACTAATTATGGATCACCAGCTCACTTTTGTGGCAGGATGGTAGTGTTTTCTGTGAGAGTGGCCATGTGCCTGGAAAGTAGTTATACATGATCCTTGGTTTCTTGCACTGGTCCTAGCCAGGTTTTTCATTAATTTCGTATCTTCAGCTGTCCACGTCAGGTACTCATATGGGATTTGGTAAAACATGAACCTGACATGTCTATGTGATGAAGGCTTGGACTTGACAGACCCTACTAGAAAGTTGTGTTTGTCCATAGTTGTGATGGCCAGCATTCACACAAACAACACACTCTCTTCTGGTTTCTTGAACTGATTTGGGGGATATTTTTTTTCTACTTCACTCTACATGAAGAATGTATCATCAATGGTTTTATGTGGATGTGTCACTTATGGCTTCTCAGCTCACCTATGGATACATCTTCTGCCCTACTCGAGGGTGGGAAGTCTGGCATCTGTCTGCTAAAACCTAGTACTGCTTCACCATTCTGGCTTTCAATTCTTCCTTCACTTACAGCCTGGAAGTGACCTTTGTTTCTTCCGAGCTTGTTTGCATTGTGTCTTGGTTTAAACAGATTATATAGAAGGCATGTGTGGAGAGGAATCCATTCAGTTCAGTCTACCGTGCTATTGGGAGTCTCTCCCTAATGCAACAAGGCCAAACTTGAGATGCTGGTAATTAGCAGTTGTACCACAAGTCATTCATATTCCCCATTAAGTTCCCAAAGCCAGACCGTTGTGACGCTGCTGGAAGTTTGATTGTATTCTCCATTGGAAAACTGACACGTTCAAGTCCCAACATCTCCTACCTCAAAATGTGATCCTATTTGTGAATAGCATTTCTGTAGATAGAGTCAGCTAAGTTGGGACATCCTGGAAGGTGAGGCTCTAATCTAAGGTGACTGGTGTCATTATAAGAAGATAGCCATGGGAGACAGAGATATGGAGAATATCATATGGGGATGGGGATGAAAATTGCAGTTAAGTAGCCACAAGACAAGGAACACCAAGGATTGCTGACAAGTGCCTAAAGCTAGAAAATGCAAGGAAGTGTTTCCTTAGAGGCATTAGAGATACACACCCCTGCTGACATTTTGACCACAGACTTCTGTTCCAGAAATCTGTACATCTCTGTTGTTCTCAGTTGCCTACTTTGTGGTACTTTGCAAGGGCAGCCTAGAGAACTCTTAGGGGCCTTCCTTTTATTTCCTATTCTATAAAAACATCCAGGTAAGCTGAGGTGTCCCATTACCTAATCTATTTCCTGATTTCAGAATTATAACTATGTGTTCAGGTAAAGCCCAGTTTCACTGGATGAGTGCTTATGCCCAGAAGTGATTGTTATTCATTTTCTCATTATGTAAATGCTCCTTATATTTAAAACCATTGACATTTCAAAACTGTATTCTGAAAGTTTATGTCCCTAGGGACATTTGACAAAATAACCACCAGGAAATGCTCATGTTCACCTTAGGAAATACTGTCCGGCTTGGGCAATAGGAGGCCTTTCACCTGAGAATTCCTCATGACTGTCTGCCAGCAGAGGTTTCTGCCTACTCCAAGAGGTGACCTGAAAAACCAGTTAAATGGAGTTAGTATGTAGTGAATCATATTTACCATTCCAGGTCTTTATTACTTACCAGGACTCTTATGTCGATTCTCTTTGCTGAGTAACGATCCAACCCATAAAAACACAAAGCTGGTGAGGAATAGACGTGTTGGTAAACAGCCTGGGAGAATGCCACTGAACAGAGACCCATTTTAACCTTTCAGGTTGCCACAGGGTTCAGGGTTGTCTTTAGCTGCTTAGAACCTCCATGTTTCTTAACCAATCTGGACTTGAGTTTCCTCACTTATGACTCAGGCTGTTGTGAGGACCTCGGGATTTAATATGGTGGAAAGAGGTTAGCAGAACGCCTGTGCTATAAAACCTGCACCATAGGTACACATATGACAGCAGCTGCTGTTCTTATTAGATGCTCTGAGAACTCTTGGGACAAACAGTCCTCGCTGTCAGAGTGACATGGCTTGATGAGACCTGCTGGACTTGTGACCTTCTCCACATTCTTGGGACTTTCTTATCACCTCTTCTACAGAGAAAGTGGGGACCAATGTCAGAGCAGAAAACAATGGCTCCTAGCACTGTGTTTAGACTATTTTTTATTTCTATAATTGAAGTAAGAGTTTTCCATTCATAGAATGTAACCTCATTCTTTCCTTCTAAGTTTATTGGTGTTTCATATTAAATGCACAATCATCCAATTAGTTATACTGCTGGTTGATGTGGTGGGGAGGATTCTTGTGTGTGTTTGTCAAAACCAGAAGTCAGGAGTTAGGAGGTGAAAAGCAAGTCTTGTTTCAGTGGGTACTGGACCAGAGGCCTCCACATGTGATGAGGAATGGGAAATATTGTGGGGGATAAAAACTTACCTTATTCTGGTTATGCATAGCCCAAACATTAGAAATTTATATGTATTCCAGTAAAATATAAACACAAACATATGCTTAAGCCTATATTACACTAATATATTAGAGCAAACAGTTATGGCTGAAGAGATGGCTCAGCAGTTAAGACCCAAGCTTGATGTCCAACACCTACTCCAGGTGATTCACAACGACCTGGAACTCCAGCTCCAACACACTCCTCTGGTCTCTGCAGGCACCTGCACTCACATATGTACATAACCCTTGGGATGGCTATTCTTGGTTGCCAACTTGACTACATCTGGAATGATCTACAATACAGAAGTGGAGAGCATGCCTGTGAGAAATTATTTTTGCTGGTTTGAAGTGGGTGAATCTACTTCTAATCTGACCTTTGAGGGAGGAAGATGCACACTTTTGATCTGGATCTTGAGGCAGGAAGACACACCTTTAATCTGGGCCGTACCTTCTACTGGAAGCTTATACAGGGACATGGAAGAAGGAAGCTTTTGCTCTTTGCCTGCTTGCCCTTGCCTTTGCTAAAACACCCATTCCTTCACTGGCACTGGAACCTACTTCTTTGGGATTCCAGCATCTACTGAAGACCAGTCAAGACATCCCTTATAGACTGAGCAACTACCGGATTTTTAGACTTTCTGTTCACAGCCAGCCATTGTTGGATTAGCAAGCCTGCCGCTTGTAAATCATTCTAATAAATCCCCTTTACACCACACACACACACACACACACACACACACACACACACACACACACACACACACAGAGAGAGAGAGAGAGAGCACACAGAGAGAGAGAGAGAGGGAGGGAGGGAGGGAGGGAGGGAGGGAGGGAGAGAGAGAGAGAGAGAGAAAGAGAGAGAGAGAGAGAGAGAGAGAGAGAGAGAGAGAGAGAGAGAGAGAGAGAGAGAGAGAGAGAGAAATTCATTTTATAAATTGCTACTCTGGAGAACCCTGACTAATACACCCGTCAAAACAAGCATAGACATCATTAAAAATAAAAAAGTATTTTTTAGTAAAGCAACAGTTTTCTATGATGAGGCATCCTCAATGTTACTGCCCTGTTCGTGATGAAAACCTTTGCCTAAGACTTTCTTACATTTCTAAAACTGGGTATGATAGCTCATCCCCATTATCTCACACTTGGGAGACTAAGACAAGATTGCTCTGAGTTCAAGGCCAGCCTGGGCTACATTGTGAGTTCCATGCTAGCCTGGGTCATAGTGTGAGACCCTGTTCTTCAGAGAATAAAAAGACATTTCCAAGTAACTGTCCATTCAATGTAGAGATTTTGGAAGACACCTAAAATGCTACAGAATAAAAATAAATGGTAAATAAATTCCTAGAGGGCCAATTGATGGACTCAGACCACAAAAAAGGTGATCTTTCAACCTCAAAGTCCACGCTAAGCTTCAATAGAAGTCACAAATGTTGATAAGGAAGCAAGAGTACATCTTGGAATGGTAGAGTCAGACCACTGCAAAGAGCACTGGATTGAAGCTAATCCACTTGCCGAGCATTTCTATCCAAGAGAAGCAGTACCCAGGCTCATAAGATAGTCTTTACTACTATCTCCGTCCTCCTCCAGGAACCCAAACTCTAGTGTAAAGAAAGAGTGATCCACACATCAAAAGATGCATTTAAGTGTGACTGAACTGTCTTTGAAGAATGCATTCCTCTTCTACTGCTGTGACAAAACACCATGCCCAAGGCACCTTATAGAAGAAAGCATATTCCTGGGCTTACAGTTCCAGAGGGTTAGAGTCCATGATGGTGGAACAGAGGCGGCAGGAACAGCTAATAGCTCACATCTTGATCTGCAAGCAGGAGGCAGAGAGGACACACTAGGAAGTCTTTTGAAATCTTGAAGCCAATAATACACCCAATAATACACCTCTTCCACAAAGGCCACACCCCCTAATCCTTCTCAAACAGTCACCCACTGGGGACCAGGCATTCAGACACATGAGACTGTGGGGTCATTCTCATTCCAACCACCACAGAGAAAGGCATCTTTGGTTACATTTTGCTCATCTTAGGCTGCCCACCATGCAATGCCTCCTTCACTCTGCTCCCAGGTATGGGGCTCACTGATTACAGGAGGGTCAATAGTGTACTCTACAAGGACCCTTGTGTGAACTTTTGAAGAAGGGGAGGAAAGTGAAGAGAATTCCTGATTAAGCTTTATGGGGAACCTTGAAGAACAGCTTTCTAGCCCGTGTAGAAGTTCCTCTTGGTGCCATGGGGAGAGGACAGCTGGTCTGTAATCTCAAGTTTGTTTCTCTGACTTTCCTTCCCTCATCTGTATAATGGGAAAAATAATGGCTAGCTAGAAGGAACTGATTTTAGTACAGGTGCCAATTGTTTTAGCTCATGCCTGGCATGTGGTAGGCACACAGTGAACCATTCTGGTTGATTGGGTATTTTTAATGATTGTGATCATTGTTGCCATCGGTTCTGGAAACAGCATAACTGCACAACATTATTTCTTTTAAAACTGTCTTTCTTCAAAAAGGCCACAAGCCAAGGAATGCAGGCAGCTTCAGGAAGCTGGAGAAGACAAGCACTTAGAATCTTCTCAAGGACCTCTAGATTCAGGAGGGAAGCCCAGCTGATCTCCCTTAGACTTCTGGTGTCCAGAACTATTAAATAATTTTTCCTTTTATTAAAAATATTTTTTCTCGCCGGGCGGTGGTGGCGCACGCCTTTAATCCCAGCACTCGGGAGGCAGAGGCAGGCGGATCTCTGTGAGTTCGAGGCCAGCCTGGGCTACCAAGTGAGTTCCAGGAAAGGCGCAAAGCTACACAGAGAAACCCTGTCTCGAAAAACCAAAAAAAAAAAAAAAAAAAAAAATATTTTTTCTCATTTTATATCCTGATTATGGTCTCCCCTCCCTCTACTACCAGTTCCTCCTCCTCCTCTCCCATCCAGATCCACCTCCTGTCTGTCTCTCGTTAGTGAATGAACAGGTTTCTAAGGGATAATAATAAAACAAAATGAAAACAAATACATCGGAAGGAAAAGAGCCCAAGAGAAGGCACAAGAATCAGAGACTCACTCATTCATACACTCAGGAATCCCATTAAAACACTAAACTGGAAGACATAATACACACACACAAAGGACCTGCAGTGTAAAAAAAAAAAAGAGAGAGAGAAGAAAAATACACAAATAAAAATTAAAAAACTTAAAAAAGGGAAAGCCCTGATACAACATTATGAGACAAGGAGTCCCAAAGATCCCCAGAGTTCATTTTCTGTCAGCCATCTCCTGCTGGGATGCAGCCTACCCTTAAGACTAGCTTGTTTGCCCAGTGAGACTCCCTTCAGGAAAACAAATTTTCATTTGTAAGTGGTTATCCATTGGAGATAACGTCTGAGTTAGGGATGGAGCACGTGTCTACTTCTTCTTTAAGCTCTAGGACCTCACCTGGTACAGACCTGTGCAGGCCCTGTGCATGCTGCCTCAGTCTCTTTGAGTTCGTTTGTGTGCAGATCCTGTTGATTTATCAGGCATTGTTTCCTGGTGTCCTCCATTCCTTCTAATTCTTACACTCTTCTGCCTCCTCTGGTTTAGGGTTTCCTGATCTCTGAGGGAGGGGAGAATGATGGAGACATCCAATTTAGGGCTGAGTGTTCCAAGGTCTCTCACTCTCTTCATAATGTCTGGCAGCGAGTCTCTGTATTTGTTCCTGTGTGCGGTGGGAGGAAGCTTCTCCAGTGATGGCTAAACAAGGCACTGATCTATGGTTATAGCTCAGACCCACACAGGGTCTGTGTTTGTTGCTTCAGTTTCTGTGGGCCCTGCTTGGTTGATTCTGTGGCCTATGTTCTCATGGTTTCTCGATCACCCCCTGCCCCCACCCTGGCTCTTAGAATCCTTCCTCCTCCTCTTCTGCAGGGGTTCCCCTGGCTCTCTCCTTAATGGTTGGCTGTGGGTCTCTGCGTCTGCTCCCATTGGTTGCTGGATGACGCCCCTCGGTGAGAGTTGGGCTAGGTACTGATCTTCATAGATTTCTTGAAGGGATTTGTTCATTTCCTCTTTAAGGACCTCTATCATATTCATAAAGGCTGTTCTAAGGTCCTTGTCTTGTGTTTCCACTATGTTTCAGTATTCATGGCTTACTGTGGTGGGTTTGTTGGACTCCAGTGAAGACATATTATCCTGTCTATTATTGACTGTGCTAGGATCTAGGCATCTGGGTATGGGAAGATTGCAATTATAGGTGCTGATATCTGGTCTTGTTTTTGTTGGTTGGGTGTTTTGTTTTTTTTTTTTTTCTTGTCTTCTGTTTCCTCTCTGGTTCTTAGGAGAGTGTGGTGGCTGCATGTTGCCTGATAGGAAATCCTTTTGGGATTCTAATAGGTGTGGCCACCGGGGTAAGATTTGATTCTAGGTATTGGGAGCTGATACTTAGGAATGGGGTGGGCTAGGTGAGAGGCCTGGGGGGTTCCACAAGTTGGAGGGAAACAGGGTGTTCCACCAGGATGTGCTTAGTCCCTTGGGAATAAGGGCGAAGAGTGAGGAAAGATTGTAATAAGTCATCTGCTACAGAGCTGGGCTGGGCTGGGCTGGGGGACTGTATATGGAGGAGAAGAGGGAGAGTGAAGACCAGAAGCCTCCCCACTTTGCTGTCTACCTGCTTCTCTGGCAGGCTTGGCAGGTGGGTTCCCAGGGCATCATACCTGCTGGATTTGGGGGTTGGTGAGCAGAAGGTTATAGGGGAAGATCTGTGAGATCCACTGGGGATGGGGGTAGAGGGAAGAATAACCTGTATCAGGTGGTCTGCTACAGAGCTGGGACTAAGACTTGGGGATTAGATTTGAAGAGAGGAGGGGGTCTGTAGTTAGCCTACCTGCTTCCCTGACAGAGTCATTAACGATTTCTGTGGCTTTAATTCCCCTGCCCAACAATAAACAAAGAGAGTGACCTTAGCTCTCTCCTGGGACAAGCTATAGGCTTGGAACTGCTTAAATATTTTAATGCTCAGTGTGTGCTAAGACTTAGAATGCTTGGCCCACATAGCAAGGTATAAAATGGAATTTCCACTGGCTGGAATTCTCCTAGACTCGGAATTTCTGTAGGATATAAACAACATCTTCCCACTTTGAAAATGGTATCTTGGGTATTAATTAACTCTTTGTATCATTCATTCACCTAAAGACTGAAAGATAACCCTTTGAAAGCTGGATAACACTGGGTTTGGGATGCACACTCAAAAAGCAAGATGATTACCTGCTTGCTCCTGCTCTATGTTCTTCCAAGTATTGCCCACAAGCTGAGAAGAGGGTGCATTGCGTCTCTTCTGCTTCTGTGGACAATTGGGGGGGGGGGTGGCTAGAGGAGCATGAGTGGGAGGAGCTAGAGGAGCACAAGTGGGAGGGGCTATAGGAGCATGAGGGGGAGGAGCTAAGGGAAGCATGAGTGGGAGGGGCTAGAGAATCACAAGTGGGAGGGGCTAGAGGAGCATGAGGGGGAGGGGCTAGAGGAGCACAAGTGGGAGGGGCTAGAGGAGCATGTGGGGGAGGAGCTAAGTGAAGCATGAGTGGGAGGGGCTAGAGGAGCACAAGTGGGTGCCAGGTCTATAGATGAGACATCACTGGAGAGTTCCAGAGCCCTGGCCTTAATGGATCTCCTGGGAGCAGCACCCTAGCAACTCTCACGTTCACTGTGACAGTGGCTGTCTTAGTCACACCCTTGGATCGCATGTAATGAGCGAGCCCTTTCCTTCTAAACCATCACTCCTGCGCATCACGTCACGTGTGATTTTCTGTTGTGCATGTGTGTGGCACAGCAGGCTGTTGGACCTCACAGCCTCACACACCTGAACCCTCACACTCCCCAACCAAGGGAGAAAGCACCTCGCGTTGGAGCTTCCTGGCCCGTCCGTTTTCTCTTATTCACGGAGAATGTTTCATACATCTCCTTACAGGGCTCTTTCACAAGATGATCAAGATGACATCCACCTGAAGCTAGAGGATATCATTCAAATGGTAAGCTCAGCCACAGACTCCTTGAGGTGAGCAAACTCAGGTGACCGACTCCGAGGTTGACCACGTGTCTGCCTGTGGAGCTGGATGAGAAGGGCCTCACCCAGTACAGGATCCGGCAGCTGGTTGGTGATGGTAACACTGGCTTTCACAGTTTTCAGTTTGCTGCGTTTTCTTTCAGAGCTAGACACTAGTGAAGGACTTTAGGCTCCACAGGTGCTCTGTTTCACTCCTTCGTCATCTCTTGCAGACAGACTGCCCAAAGGCCGAGTGCTTTGAGACGTTGTCAGCCATGGAGCTGGCTGAGCAGATCACTCTCCTGGACCACGTTGTCTTCAGAAGCATCCCCTACGAGTGAGTGTGCTGTCCCCTCACAGGAAGTAGCTGGCCTAGAAGCTGCCATTATCTCTAAGGTAGACAGGTGTGCATATGCACTCACCCATGCTCAGGGATGTTGAGTCTCCATCTCAAGGTCTTTATTTAGCATGCATGAATGTCTCTTGGTCCCAGTTCATGTTGAGCACATTGACTTGGAGATCCTTGAGATGGTCTTGGTTTATGTTTCTTCTATATGTAATAAGGTTACCAAGAATGTGAATTTCTCTGTATTTTCCCATCTTTGAAATACAGAATCCTCACCACAGCTACAAAGGTGGTTCTTAAACTTGAGTATGTCTAAAGCCATATGAGAAGCTTGTAGAAGATGTGCTCTCAGAGATAACATTCCTGTGAAATTCCACTGTTAGTAGGTTTGGTTGAGGTCCAGAAGATTGTCTTTTCATGAGAACCCCATAGTTTGGAGGGACCCAAAGTTTCATTCTGAGGAGAAGTGACTCACAGTTAATGCTATAACGTCTGCTACAGTTCTTCACCCCTTTCTGTGAGTTAGCACATTCTGCTGAGCTCAGTGGCCGTGGGCCTGCCTGTCCTGCCTCTGCATTTTCTCCTGTATACACGGGATGTTCTTTAAGCCTCCCGCAATCACTCTGGCTTGAAAGATCCTTAAAAGAAAGATCTTTGTTTACACAAATGGCAGCTATTAACACACATTATCCATGAACTGGTAACCACACTGAAGGTATGGAGGAGCTGGGCAAGACCCGGAAATGGGATTCTTGTCACACATAGGACATCCCTGGTGATGGAGGAGTGAGGTCAGAGCAGATGGGTGAGATGGTGAGACCTGTAGTGATGTCAGAGAAGCATAAGGGGATGAGCCCAAGAACACTCAAGTAGACTGTTCTTCTATGTATTTTGTCTTCTTTTCTTCCTGGCTTCCCTGAATTTGTAGACCTACCCATGCACGTGGAGCAGAGTTGAAATAGGAATCTGACTCATTGGCCATTCAAATCAACCCAGTGACATTCTGGAGTCTTGGGTTAGGAAAGACAATATCCCTTCCACCACCACCCCCTTAGCCTCTCACTACCACCCAGAACTTTGAAGGCGGGCCCTTGCCTTCTACAAGAGGAGAATGTACCAAGAGAGAACTTGGTGGTGGCTCTTGCTGTGCAATCTTTCTGGGACTCCCATTTCACCCTGTGCCGTCTATGCCTGAAACATCTCCCAGTTATTTCCAGCTGTGGAACTGTGTCCACACTTCTATGTCCACCTGTGGATAGGGGCCAAGAGCAGCACCAGCAGCAGTGAGGGACAATAAACCACGCAGGAGGACCCAGCCAACATTTCTGCTTTAAGGATGTGTCCGATTGGTTTCATTTCATGTTGCTTTCTAAATGTCCACACAAAATAATTCCCATGCACTCTATCTCAACTGCCCCATGACCTGCTCATGAATGGAATGACTGCACAGAGAGGACCTCAGAAGACCATCCTCCCACCAAGGAGGACCTCAGAAGACCATCCTCTCACCAGGGAGGACCTCAGAAGACCATCTTCCTACAAGGGAGGACCTCAGAAGACCATCCTCCCACCAAGGAGGACCTCAGAAGACCATCCTCCCACCAAGGAGGACCTCAGAAGACCATCTTCCTACCAGGCAGGACCTCAGAAGACCATCCTCCCACCAAGGAGGATCTCAGAAGACCATCTTCCTACGAGGGAGGACCTCAGAAGACCATCCCCCTATGAGGCTCAGCTCCTGACCTTGGAAACTTCCATTCTCCAGAGAAAATAAGAGCAGGGTGGAAGGAAGAATTCAGTTCTAATGAGCAGGTTCTGGTCAGAATAGATCATCTGGAATGCTGCATTTGGAGATTAACCCAGAGGAAATCACCGCCTGGACTGTTGAGTTATTAGTTACTTCATTTCTCTTATGTGGGCAGCGTTTTCTAATTTCAGAGAATCCTTTATTGAGACAAAATTCCCAACACTAGAGACTGAAAAATCATTTTCATTTTGGCAGTAAGTGGTGGAATGCTAGGTTTGAGCTGCAATTCCTTAGAGATGATCAGTGAAAATGGGGGGTGGGGAGGATAATACTCCATGAACGTTAAGTTAAATGTACCTATCTAATCCGTGTAACTATGCAGGGTCTCGCCACCACTGCTTACAAACTTGACTGGTTTTGTGTTTTCTTCTCAACTTTCAGAGAGTTTCTTGGGCAGGGCTGGATGAAGCTGGATAAAAATGAAAGGACACCTTACATCATGAAAACCAGCCAGCACTTCAATGAAGTGAGTAACTGAGATACAGCCATCGGTGTGGTTCAGGGGGGCGAGTGCTGTGGTTTTAGGCTTCTCTCGAATACATCAACTCTGAGACTATGATTATAAGTCAGTGTGTGTAAGCACTTGGAGCTCTTGTCTAAGCGTGCACAAAACCCTGGACTTGATCCCCAGAAACAGAAATAAATAAACTCTGCCACCACGGTATAAACAGAGCTGATTGAATAGTAAGGGCAAACTTAGATCTCCTAACATTCTTAAAGGGATGTGATCATTCCCAGACATAATTCCCGGGTCCTGAGAGTACTCAATCATGTGTAAGATGTTATTATTTTTATCATAATCACTCCAAGCTCATACATAGACCACAGACCGATTTTTGTCAGGGAGTGCCGTAATCAGACTGACACTTTATGCAGCATGGGGTCAAGGCAGTGAGATGGCTAGCCTGGCTGGCCAGTGAGCTCCCGAATCTGCCGGTCTCCTTCCTCCAGCACTGGAGTTACAGGTGCATCCTGTCATGCCCCAGTGAGTGCTGAGGACGCAAACTCGGGACATCATGCCTCCACAGCAAGCGCTTCTCCACTGAATCGTCTCCCCAGCTTCAGAACAGACATAGCTTAGCTGTTTACTATTTACTGTTACCGTTTAGCTTGTGCTGTTTACTTGTTTACATACTTCCCTCTGCTCCTCGTCCCTCGTAGCCGGGTTCAGAATACCTAAGGCCAGTGAATTAGTCAACTTTCTGTTACTATAATGAAATACCTAAGACGATTCACTTATGTAGGGAAAAGGTTTCCTGGCAGAGAAAACTGCTCAGCTCACAGACAAGAACCAAAAGACTGGAAGAGGAAGGGGCATGGTTGCCACAATCCCCTTCAATGCACACCTCTTTGAGCTAAGGACCAACACGGTACCTTCCAATACTCTAGGGACCAGGCCATTGACTCATAGTCTGTGGGGAACATTCAACATCCAAACTGTACCCTTCAGTGACGTGGATTTCATTCTCCTTCTGTTCATAGCACCTAAGACAAATGTGTCCTAGCCCACTTTGTCAATAATTATTGGAAATAATGTCCTTATCAAAATTATTGATTAACCAAATCACCTCCTCCCAAAAAACTGGAGTCTATGTCGTTCTCCACACTAAAGCTAAGGGAGTGATTAGCCCTTGTATGTGTTTTAGTGAGTTTCTATATGACATGAAAAGGTACTGTGAGAGCTTATGTGTCTTCAAAGAGTGGGGGTGCCCATCAGATTTAATGTGTGGATACAAAATCACATCCCCTGCACCCTGCTGCTGCTGATTGTATTCTGTCTGCTTCTTTAATATTTTGAAAGTTGAGGTGCTTCGGCTGGCTTTCGTTAGTAGAATACAGTCCTTAGATTTAAGGTTCGTTTGTTTTGCCAGTGAAATTTTACAAGAAGAATGTGTGCTTTTCTTTTTCTATGCTAAGCAATTTTCTGGTTTGAGAGATGACCAATTTAGAGTTCAGATTAATGGCTGGCTAGACAGATGGCTCAGCCATTAAAAGGCCAGGCTCACAAACAAAAATATAAGAATTCAGATTAATAGGAACCCACAGTTTTTCTTTCTCTGTGAAAACTGAGGTTTTCCAGAGTGTAGCTAGAGTTTTCCTGCCTGGCCCACAGTCGGGACAAATCTCTGTCACCCGCCAGTCCCACAGCCACTCAGACCCAACCAAGTAAACACAGAGACTTATATTGCTTATAAACTGTATGGCCGTGGCAGGCTTCTTGCTAACTGTTCTTATATCTTAAATTAACCCATTTCTATAAATCTATACCTTGCCACAGTGGCTCGTGGCTTACCAGCATCTTCACATGCTGCTTGTCCTGGCGGTGGCTGGCAGTGACTCCTTCTGTCTTCCTGTTCTTTCTTTTCTCCTCTCTGTTAGTCCCGCCTATACTTCCTGCCTAGCCACTGGCCAATCAGTGTTTTATTTATTGACCAATCAGAGCAACACATTTGCCATACAGAACATCCCACAGCACCAGAGTATGTTACCTACACATAGTTGGGGGTAAAGAAATATGTGTCCCCAAGGTCCCCAAGGATTGATACCCTGGTCTGGAATATGTCCTTTGCTCAGTAGTTAAGTCATTCCATTTCTTGGCAAGGATTCCTTCATCAAAACTACTGATGTAAAAAGATCCATTTTTACTCAGGCAAGCTGGATTCCGGAGAGTCCCTGTCTCCACTCTCAGGATAAGCAGGTGTGGGTAGTTTGTTGCTGCTGTTATCATTCCAAATTCTAGTCTCTTTGGAAGCTGGTGTTTAAAGATGGACCGAGGGCTTTGTGCTACCTAATAGCCAGCTCTCCTTAGGTGCTCATGGGCCACTCAGCTATTTGTCGGGATGCATTGTTTTGGCTCTTAGCTTGCCGGTCTCTTTGGCTGTCTTAGATGAGTAACCTGGTGGCCTCCCAGATAATGAATTACGCTGATATCAGCTCCCGTGCCAACGCCATTGAGAAGTGGGTTGCAGTAGCGGACATTTGCCGATGTCTACACAACTACAATGGTGTGCTGGAGATCACCGCAGCCTTAAACAGAAGTGCCATCTACAGGCTGAAGAAAACCTGGGCCAAGGTGTCCAAGCAGGTGAGCATCGGTGTGCAACACACCTTGCTACTGAGAGGAGGGGAGGTATGGAGAGAGAGGGCCCAGATGAATCCTGTTAATTAGGAAATCATTAGCTGAAATGAGCGGTACAGTTGCCAAAGGAAGGTGCCAATGGATAATTACCCTGCTCTTACCACTTAATTAATTCCTCTCCTGTGTGTCTCCAAAACACTCATTAGAATGTTTAGGGGGGCACAGTCTCAAACAATGTGACTGTCAGTCATGACTTGTTTCCTGAATTCTTTCTGGAGGGCAAGTGAGCCCACAACTGCCCAGTGGGTTCTTCCCCATCCCCTTTCTCCTCCAAAGCCCTTGTCCCCAGAGGCCTCAATGTACAATGTTTCCTCGGTCCTTCCGGGAGCTGCTTTCGAGTTTTGAACTGGTGACTTAGACATGCCTATGTGTGACCATTGGTTTTATCCCATTAGATTTAGACTGCCTCTCTTATTTCCACTCAGATCATTTTAGTAGTCAAATCAAATCATACTGCTCCCTGCCCTTCAAGCCTTCTCCTTGGGTATTGGTGAGTTTGGGAGGGGCCTTCTAAAAGCCTGTCTGGAAGACTTTCTCTAGACCTCTAGAAGGCTGGCTCTGGCTCTAGTCCTTCGCTGGTTGGTCATCAGGTGCAGGATGTTTGTGGTGTGCACGTGGTTTATCTAACCTGCCCAGGAGCAACAGTCCATGATTGTTCCAAGGGAGTTGGGCTAGCCTTGTCGTGTCCACGCCATTGGCTCTACTAATGTTCTGAGCCTAGGGTGTGTGTCACCCCTACCACAGGCTGTTCTGCGCTTGGTGGCCCCTCAGGGCATGTGAACTCTTCATTGTTGGATTATTACCTTGGTCCTCTCAAAGGGTCTTGAAGGAATCTCCCAGGCTCCTCCATACTGTTTTAATGCCTGTTGGGAGGAGATCTGTGCCCTGCATGCTTAGCCGAACCTTTCGCTGCACTTTGCTATGCACCTTGATGTACCCACTGGAATTGGAGAGGGCTCTCCCACAGTGCTTGTCTCTCAGGGCAAGACCAAAAGAGCATACATGTATCCTGCTGCCAATTCTTCAAGGTGTTGGTACTATTGCCCCCTGAGAGCTTAAGCACCCTAAGATGAGTTCATCATTTCTTCTGTCTTCACTTACCTCTCTGAGCCCTTTTCTCCAGAGCAGGACTTGCCTTAAGTTCTCTGTGTAGCCAGGAAGTAGGCCCTCCCAGCTCCCCTCCCATTTTATTCCTTCGTAAAAGGGCAGTTCTGAGGACCTGAACTAGGATCCTTAGAAGTCTGTGACCAACAAAGCCTGGAATGACTAGTAAAAACCATACATTTTTTTAAAAAAATGGTGTTATTTTGTAAGTAAGAATTAAAACTCCATTTAAGTCAACCGTGGATTCACAGACAGCCATAAAAATGATATAAAGACTCCTTTCTCCTTGTACAGACCCCTTCTCTATCAAAGTCAGTAAATAAGTGAGCGATTGTTTTGTTTAATTCGTTAAAACTGGTGCACCATGCCAAGGCCTCCTTCAAGCTTTAAGGAATTTCCAGGCCTTCTCTATAACTGACTTCAGTGGTATTCTTGACTTTGAGAGCATGATAACTATGGAAGAGAGATTCTCAGCTCATGTTAAAATTTCTGTTTCAAGTTTTGTGATACAAGCTATAATAACGTCAAATAGACTCTACTGTTTCAGTCAATGTATGAGTCACTGGCAGTGGCCACAGCATGGGTTGTCCAATTGTTCAGTAGAGTGGTGGAATCTTCAGCCAAGTACCTCACTCCAGTCACAGTCAGGGCCTGGTCACTGAGGTGCCAAATTTGGCAATACTGTCTTCCCCATAGCAGGTCTGAGATCAGTCTGGAAGATGCCCAGAAGGCCTGTGGAACTCTCTAGATCTGTGACTATCAGGGAGATTGTACTTGTGAAGTTTCTTTGGACTGTGGCCAGTTCTGGGTAAAGAAAAAGGCCCTTCTGAGACCTCAGAAATTTGGATGGGGATATCAGCATCTTGGATTGTTGTGGAAACTATAGCTCCTCTCTAGCCCAAGTCAGGGTCATGTGATCTCCAACCTAGGCTTGCCAAGTGCTTCTCACAGTTGGACCTGGAGCATCAGGACCCACCAAGATGCCTGTGTGTACAGCCCACCAGGAATGAGTCCTCATCCCATCCCCCAGGGTCACACTGCTGTTCTTCCATGACTATGGAAGAAACTCTAGACCAATGTCAACATCCATAGTAGGTCTTTGTAAAGTCTAAAATTAAACTTCTCTAGCAAATTGATGAGGGTGATCACTAAAGCAAGGATTTGGAGTGGAGGATACTGTGTAGATACGTGTTGATGGTTTGGAGAGTCATACTGAAAAAGATTCACCATGAGCTGGGCATGGAGCTCAGAGGTGGAGTGCTTGTCCAGCATCTACAAGGTCCTGGGTCAGCTTTCCAGCACTTCAATAGAAGAATGAGGTTGGTCTGAAATCCCTTTTAGGAGACTCCCTGCCCCCTTTCAGATATTCATTCAACACATGCTGAAGTTTCTAAGTCTTCTCTGCATCACAGTTTTTCTTTTCTTTCCATTTTTCTCAGCCTGCGGCAAAAGCCTGGATATAGGCACTTCTTTTGCATGTCTCTTCCCTTCTTGTTTTAAACACTAAATGGCATCAGCACCTGCCACTGAAGAAAAGAACTGCATGCCCTGCCACTGCTCACTCTCATCAAATTACAGTGCTTCCTTGACAAACTAAGTTGTCTCTTTCCTTTTTAGACAAAAGCTCTGATGGACAAACTTCAGAAGACTGTTTCATCTGAAGGAAGATTTAAAAACCTCAGAGAAACTCTTAAAAAGTATGTCTATTTTAATCATTAAATGATTCACACTTCAAGAATATGATCAAATAATTTGCATGGCATGCAAATAGTAATCTACCCCCTTCATTGATGGAAAAGAAGAAATAGGAAGGAGCTACTATCGTAGATTTTCACTTTCACTTGGAATTCTGTGCATATAGTGAGCATCTTATGGATAGACCATGGTGTGTACAGATACTGTGCATATAGTGAGTATCTTATGGATAGACCATGGTGTGTACAGATACTGTGCATATAGTGAAAATCTTATGGATAGACCATGGTGTATGTGGATACTGTGCATATAGTAAACATCTTATGGATAGACCATGGTGTGTACAGATACTGTGCATATAGTGAGCATCTTATGGGTACTGTGCATATAGTAAGTATATTAGAGATGTATGTAGTATATCCCAACTAGTAAAATATCAACATAAGTCAACTATCTCTTAGTATAATTTTGTTAATTTAGTATCTCTTAATCTAAACACAATGATTAATTGTGACTTTTTGTGTAAATATTCCAGAAGCAGTTAATTACTGTTGTTACTGTATTTACTTTTGGTCTTTTATACCTACATTGTTCTTTCTACACACACACACACACACACACACACACACACACACACACACACGCACACGCACACGCACATGCATGCACACAAACACGGGGCAGGGAAGCAGAAAATAAGAACTCTATTTGCTTGCAACTGATTTTTTTGTGATTTAACACTTGAACTTGGATTACCCTAGGAGAACATTTGTCTTTTGTCACACTGGTAAAAGATGAGTGATGGTCTTCTATATGTTGCTATTACACCAGTAAAAGCAGTAATAGCAGAGCAGGTACTTGCTAAGTGTTTATACACTGCGTGTTGGGTGCTTTACATGTCTTTCTTAAGCCTCACAACAAACTTCAGAGATTAGCTTTTCTGTTGTCATTACTGGTGAGGAAAGTGTAGACCAGGGAGCACCCTGCTCAGTATTCCTGAGCAACTGGTCAAGCTGGGATTCAAACTCTGTTCCCTCTGCACCAGAAGCCATATCATTAGCTGCAGGCCTCACCAGGAAGACCACGTAGACCCAGTTTGCCTGAACAAGTGCCTCCTGTGGTTGTGATTTCTCATCAGGACCACCAGCCCACAAATAATGGCATGGAGATTTAATATTAATTATGAAAGCTTGGCCTTTAGCTTAGGTTTGTCCCCAACTAGCTCTTATAACTCAATTAACCCATAATTTTAACTACAAACTGTCATGTGGCTCAGTTACCTCTCCTCAGTATGGCACATCCTACTTGCTCCAAGTCTTCTGTTAAAATACGAGCACCTAGATTCCTCCTCCTCTTCCTCCCTCTCCCTGGAAATCCTGCCTGTCATCTCCTGCCTAGCTATTGGCCATTCAGCTCTCTATTCCACAAATCACAGCAACACGTCTTCACACAGTGTACAAATATCTCAAAAGGTTCTCTTTCATGGCTTTAGTGTGTGGCTGTAAATGGCTATTAAATCCGAGTCTTCTAACGCATTTCCAAACTAGCTAAACGGAAAATGTATTTCCCGTGGTGCAAGTCCTAACTGTGTGTGTGCAGGAATAAGAAACACTCTTCCTGGCCTTGCAGCTGCAATCCCCCTGCCGTCCCTTACCTCGGGATGTACTTGACAGACCTGGCCTTCATTGAAGAGGGAACCCCGAACTTTACAGAAGAAGGCCTTGTCAATTTCTCCAAAATGCGAATGGTAGGTGGCCATTTTGTGACTGACCTGTGTTGGTGACTTGACAGCCTAGTGAGAAGAGGCTCGGTGACAAGGGTGGTGTCGGCTTCTAAGTCTTGAGGTGGAAAAGAGGGTAAAGACACCTGTTGTCGTCCAGTTGAAGAGATTTTTGGTAGTGACTTCTTAAAGTCTGGGTCCAGGCTGTGGGGAACATAACTCCAAAGATGATTTTCTACAACTGACCAGTAGGCAGCTGCACGAGTCTCCTTACTAGACAGCCATATTCTGAACACCAAGTTAGAGGCTAGAAACCCACAAGAAGCAGCACCCAGAGCTTCTCCCTGTCGCCAGCCTGTCGCCAGCCTGTGGCCACCCTGAGGCCACCCAGAGTCAGCTGGCCCAGTGATTATGAGTTCAGGGCCTTCTTGTTGGCTTTACCCTTGGCTCCTTGAAGGTATAAGAAGTGATCAGGCAAGGCTCCTCCTACCCCATGGAGGACAGGACTCAGGATGCAGAGGGATGTTTCTGAATTGCTCTTGTTTTTTCCTGTTAGATATCACACATTATTCGAGAGATACGTCAGTTCCAGCAGACTGCTTACCGCATAGACCAGCAGCCAAAGGTAACACTGTGTGCTAGTAAGAACTCACAAGGACGGATGTAGAAGTTAGTGTTCTATAACACCACACAGCTGAGCAATAACACCAAAGGCTGACTTATGGTAAGGACCTGGACTAGAAATGATCAGCAAGTCTAACCGAGAAAAGGGAAGCTTGAAAAGATAATTCATCGTTTTATTCATTGTTGAGCATATTTCCTGGGATCTGACCCTCTACCTTCTATTTCCAGTACTTTGATCCCATTCCAACATCGAGATCACAAAATACATTCTACAATTGGACAGACTTTCTTTTTTTTTTTTTTTAAAGAAAAAGTAGGTTGCTTCAGTTTCTTCCTTGAGTTCCTACCTTGGCTCCTTTCGATGATGGACTATAAAGTGTAAGGTGAAATAAACCCTTTCCTCCCAAAGTTGCTTTTGGTCATAGTGTTTATGACAGCAACAGAAATTAGCCTAGAGCAGTGAGTGTATGTATTTGTCAGAACTATACTCACATGAGTTATCAAAAAGTATTATTATACTTCAATAAGAAGGAAATATTTACTGGAAATACCTCACGCCCTTATACCTTCATTTCTAGTGCCATTTCCTTTCCTTATTCCTGGTATCTGTCCATCAGAGCGTGCACACGTGAACACCAGGAAACAAGCCGGCAAGGATTTCACCCTCACCATGGGTTGTAAAATACTGATTGCAACTCCACATGTATGGCAATTATTAAAGCCTCTGATTGGCTACATGCTCAAGGCTGTAAGCAGTGAGGGCTTCATGTGCCTGTGTTGCAAAGAGAAAAGTAACCTCAATGGGAGATATGATTCTGTTTATCACTATAAGGTTAAATTTAATACTATGAGTATGTGTAATGCATATAAATACACAGTAACACATCTGAGATCACGTACACCAAATGACAACAGAGTGCAGACTGGAACTAGAGGTTGGACGAGGACTACTTTTACAACAATATATTCATTTGTTTTCATTTGTTTTTGTTTTACAAAAATTCCATATGTCTCAGGAAAGATGTTTAGTTGTGTCAGCTTCATTCAGAAAATGTACAGTTGATCTTCTGAGAGAAGCATCAACTGATCTCTCTCTCTCTCTCTCTCTCTCTCTCTCTCTCTCTCTCTCTCTCTCTCTCTCTCCTCCCCTCCCTCCCTCCCTCCCTCCCTCCCTCCCTCTCTCTCTCTTCAGGTCATACAATACCTGCTTGACAAAGCCCTCATCATAGATGAAGACACACTCTATGAGCTGTCGCTCAAAATTGAACCTCGACTCCCTGCTTGAAGATCTGGCCTTGTCCCTGAGAATGTGGGAATTTCGTGTAAAGTGTGTCACACAGGGTGTGGCGGCGGGGACCCAGAGGGACAACGCCTGCCTCCGTTCACCACTAAAGATGGAACCAGACTGCAATTCTGTCTCCAGCCAGAGTGAAACCCAGCTGCATGGGTCAAGGACAGATGCTCCAGCCCTGGGTGGGAAGGTGTAAAACTCGAAGCTTAGGGAAGCCGATGGTACAATTTGTATAAGGGATATAATGTAGGAGATGCTGGTAACCATCATAATGAAGTGGAAGGAAGGTAAACGTCCCCTGTCCCATGTTCTGCTAGAACTTGGGGACAAGGTCCCACAGAGAAGACCTATAATGTTTTATGGCGTTCTACTAGCCTGGGCACACCTCCACCAGTCTTCTATGACTTAATTGCTTCTATTACATTCCCTTTCTGCCAAGCGTCACAGCCAGGCTGACGCTTCCTTTCTAGGCCCGACACATAAGCAGTTTCAGTATGCAGCATGTGCATGGTTCTCTGTGCATTCTCCATGCATGGGAGGAGTGGCGTGCTCTGAAAATAGCCTTGCAGGCTTTAGGCAATGGAACATGAATTAAAAGATTAAAAAAAACAAAACAAAACAAAAAAACAAGTGGATTTGTTGGTAGCGTTTCCTTAATTCCAAGTAAGCAGCATCCCACAGGCTTGAGTCGGGACTTCACTGAGAGATTGGTCCCAAGGAGCGGCCCCCTTAGAGAGACAGCTGTGGAGGCTGCAGTGAAGTACATGTCCATGTCAGTTAACCGACAAAACTGTGGAATGTGATAAGAAGGCCACCAAGTGCTATGGAGAGTAATGACTTTCCCTAAGCAAAAAATGGAGGCCTAAAAACCATCTCTGTACCTGATTGCACTTGTTTTCTTTTTTGTATATTACTCTAGAAACCTTTTCTGATGTATACAAACTTACTTGGGGTTCATTTTGAACATCGGCTGTATTTTAAAAACAAACGTCTTGTGGGGTTCTTCTTTTGAAAGCCCACGCTTCCATTTGCTATTGGTAGACAGTCCTTCTCCTCTCCCAGCCATCTTTGTTTAAAAAGGGTTTGAAGATCCGTTCTGAGTAAGACTATTCCAAGTGCATGGGAGATGGCTGATCACTCCACAGCTCTTAGAGCAGAAAACCAAATGCAGGGGTGTACCTGCACCCCAAGCCCGGGGAAGTGACCTTGTGCTCCCCACAATGGTCAGTTGTTCAAGGAACAGGGCTCCCCTTGATTCCCTCTCCTATTCTCAGGGAGACCACTGCTTTAAAGGGAGGAGGAGATGACAGTGATGGATTATTGTATCTTGGGCCTGGCATACCTGGCATTTTCTCTTAGCGGCATGATGCTTTTTGACGCTGACCACGAAGATTGATCTGCCTGGCCATTGCCCCTCTTCCTTTGCATTTTAATTATGTGATAGAGCTAACAGCTAGCTGATGCATTCCACTCACCAGTTCCAGGGGCCCAGCAGAAGAGCTAGCATTGGTAATGTGCCATAGAACGAGAGAAGGTACATTTTCTGCACAGTAAGGGTCATCCCTGTACATAACTGCATAGAGAAATATAAGCTAAGTAAAAAGAAAATATTTATATTATATGAATCCCACTCCAAAAATCTTTTCACTGGTCCATTTTAGCCAACAGTGTAGCACTAAGCCTCCCAAGGGCCACTTAGGGATGCTTTTTCCTTTTTTTTATATATATATATATTTATTTCCTGAGTTACTTGTTTGTTCTCTTCAGTTTCAAATAAGAGGTTGATGCATAATGACGCATGACGAAAGCATGAGCTGTCGGATCCTAACTGTGCACACCTTGTGACTTACTTCTCGGCGTTCAGAAGCCGAACGTTTAAATAATTTGTCACTAACAACCAAACACCACAAGATCTTACAGAGGAAAAGTAAAGGTTAGCATTCCTGAGAGGGCCACAGCATACTAGTTTCCCGCCAATCACTACTGGGGAAGGAGTACCCACACCCCCTTCCCCACAGCACCCCATCCCCGCCCTTCAGAGGATGGCTCTGTGTGCACTTGCATTGGGAGTTGGGGCTCCTGCTTCTCCGCTGTTATATTGCAGAGGCCACTGCAGTCGTTCTTATTAAAATAAGAGGAATTTCCAATGCCCCTCTCCTGTTGAAATGCAGCTTTTCCTCAGCAAGTGATGACGCTTTTGAGCTTGTTTTCAGTAGACAGTTCAAAGCGCCCCCACTGGTCATTTGTAGGAACTGACATTGCTTTGCTCAGATTGTCTGGCTTGTTAGAGGTAAAGAGACTCGGTCGTTCGTTTATGGGTCAGCCAAGGCAGGGATGCACATTTAAAAACAAAACACCTCAGCTTGGTCCTGTTGAAAATTCACCAGAGCAATCTGTGATTCCTCTTCTGATTGTTGAAGCCCCCGTCCTTTGAAGCTTTATATGTATTTGTGGGGTACAACATATGCACTCTGTGTCTGCCAATACTCTATGAGATGTTCCTAAGAGCACATGGGAGGCCACCTTCAAAAGGTCAAGTAGTGAACATATGTACTGTAAAGTTAACAGGAAATCAACCCGATTTCATGCTTTCAAATGAGCACGACATTTTGTCCTGTGGGTGGAATTACTTTGAGGGCTTCAGGGTATACCTAAATAAGACACCCACTCTTACTACAGAAACAAATCTCTTACCGAAGCCAGTGCATGTGACAGGTTCAGCATGAAGTATAATGCTGTTGCTTTTCTTCTGCAGTTCCCCTGAGGAGTTTAAAGAGGGATTTTAAAGTGCTGTGGCAATCTTTCAGAGTGGCTCTAACAGCCTCCTTTATTGTGTGTTTATTGGTGCATCTCAAAGTCCCACATGTAAACAAATGAAACTCATGAAAGAGAAAAGCCACTGTAAACATTTGATGTGACCATGGGCTTGCCCTCTTCTCTCATGTTAGGGGAGACAAGACTGTAGGCCACCAGTGACTGCATCTGGCCTGAAGAGGAACGCAATAAAGGGGTCACTCCTAAAATGCTCAGCTTTCACCCTAGATCCAGGAAAGGTGCAAAGCTACACAGAGAAACCCTGTCTCAAAAAAAACAAAAAACAAAACAATAAAAAAAAAGAATTTTACTTAGCTTTTCTTTTCAGTCGTTAATGTTATTCCCCCATGAAAAGATCTCTTATTTTAAATATGTTTCTTTTAAATCTCAACTTGCAAAATTTATCATTTTTACTACTGTTGAGATGACATAAAAGATAATATCCTATTTTTAGCCAGGCTGATGTCCACAGCTGGAGGAAATTAATGAATGGAACTCATTTTCATTTCTGTGAGAAATAAGATTGTAAGTTTAGTGATCTGTTTAAAGACATCACTACGTGATTCCTAGAATAAGTCTGTGGTGGGGTGGTCTGTAACCAGCATCCTTGCAGAGGCCGCTGTTAGCTTACACCAGGTCAGAGCAGTAGACAGGGACCTTTTGTTATAGGGACAGACACACGAGTGACCTAACTGTTTCCATCTCAGCTGCCTCGGGGCTCGATGTTAAGATTAGGATTGACCATTCTTGATCGGATCTGCTCAAATAATCCCCCTCCTTCACAATGTCGAACCACTGTCTTTCCACAACCCATTTCAGTCTTCACCAGAAAGCTGGTTCTGAAAGCGCACTGGACCAGACCTGAGTCTCAGCCTAGCTCTGCATCGTCCAGCTGAAGAAACTTAGGCCAGTGTTTACACCTCTGTGTCTCAGTTTCCTCATCTATAAAATGGGATTAATCATAATTCCTGTGCTGTCTACCTCACTGGGCTGTCCTGAGGACCAAAGGGGTCAGAATGTAAACTTTAAAGTGCTGTACAATTGTGAGGTAACTGAGTACCATTCTGAGCTCTCTTTTACAGAGGAATTAAATGTACTTATTATTTGTATGTATGTGCGTGTTTGTGTGTACAAACACATGTGTTAGTCAGAGAAACACATTGTGTCTGGTTACTTTGTACATCTGCTGTCATTTGTAACTCTAATGAGGGATTTGTGCTGTGGCCTGGCACTTGCCAAGTGAGGCGTAGGTTATGCCGACATGCAAATTAAACTTCGCCTTTCTTCAGTACTCAAAAGTCTCATGATTTCTTCATTTATCTCCTTTCCCATTTTGACACTGTCCTTCACCTCAGTTGGCCCCTTTAGATGTTCTTTTACTTCTACAGTCACATACAAAGAACATTTAGGAGAATTTTTTGTTGTGGTGGCTTTGGGTTTTTTTTGTTTGTTTGTTTTTTGAGACAGGGTTTCTCTGTGTAGTTTTGGTGACTGTCCTGGATCTTGCTCTGTAGGACAGGCTGGCCCCAAACTCACAGAGATCTGCCTGGCTCCTGAATGCTGGGATTAAAGGCGTGTGCCAACCACCACCCGGCTCACTTAGAAGAATTTAATTTGCAGACCACATTACTAAGCAGAGAACTGGAGGTCCTCTAAAAAGATGTCAAGGATCATCATCAAACCCACTCCGTTTCTAGTTCTTAAGTCTGTTCCAGTGACATCTAAGGCCCATGCCTGGATACATCTAGGCATGGAGAACGCGCCCTGTCCAAGCAGCTCATGTCACGCAGGGGTGGATCCACCAGTCACCACTAGCTCTGAACTTCAGGAGCTTCTGAGCCCTCTCAGGTTGCATTTTCTTAAAAATGAAGGCTGGTGTCCAATTCCAGAATGACTATAGTGCTTACATGGGCTGATATATATATATATATATATATATATATATATGAAAAGACTTAGAAGAAATTGTCCCGACATCTGGAGTTGAGTCAGGATCCAGAGCACAAGGGTAAACTGCAAAGAGAGGCCGCCCCTTAGCTTCCTTTTCCAGTTGTGATGGGAACCACGCAGGCTGGAGGGACACACAGACATAGGGCACACACGCCTACCTGCTTGGCCACCTCATAAGGCGGTTCCTCCCTGCGTGGCCCCATCTGGGACCTGCTCTATGACATGCCAGGTAGATTTAGGGATCTCTAAGGAAGAAAGTCCACAGCAGATTTCTGTGTCACTTTAAAGCAAGTGACAAGAGCAGTCACACACTCCCTTATGTTCTTTTCCCTGTGGCAAAAGCCAGCCCCACGGCCACACTGACGTGAGCTTGGGGATTGGCATTGATGAGGAAGGGACAGAAGGGATGTGACGGGAATCGTGTGAGATGGACTTTCAGACATGCGTCCTACTGCCGGGAGTCACTTGTGGAGATTTCGTGTCCCTGTCACAGCCTCTTAATCACAAGGTTAGAAAGGAATAGGTACATACGGGGCACTGGTGGCATAGGCTTTTAATCCCAGCACTCAGGAGGCAGAGGCAGGTGGATCTCTGAGTTCGGGGCCAGCCTGGGCTACAGAGTGAGTTCTAGGACAGGCTTCAAAAGAGCTACACAGAGAAACCCTGTCTCAAAAAAACAAAAAAAAAAAAAACCAAAAAAAAAAAAAACCAAAAAAAAAAAAAAGGAATAAACATTATTTTCTCAAGCCAACCAACTTCTGAGCCAACTCAATTCATATAAACGTAATCTGTAAAATATAAGCTGTGAGGGTGAAGGGAGGTAGAGGGAGCCCTAAATGTTGATTTGATTATCCAAAAATGCAGGGGAAATTAAAGGAGTGTGTGTGTGTGTGTGTGTGTGTGTGTGTGTGTGTGTGTGTAACTGACATTCTTTAAAAATCTATACTGCCATCCTCCCCAAAGCCTTGCAGTTTTCTGGATCTGGGAGCGAGACTGCGTCAGGTCACTGGAACTGACTTTGAACAAATATGTGTGCACAGAGCTAGTGTGAGAAGAAACCTCCACCTCCCCTCTGCTCCATCCCAGCACAGAGCCTCACCCTTCGGCCCCATGCCCCACAGCTTGATGTCCATGGTGCCAGAGGAGGCCACTGGGGCCCAGGAACTGTGACCCAAGATGACAGAGTGTTCCAGTTGGGACTAAGATTCTGAAGGATCATCAAGTTCTGTGATTGGCATCAATCAGATTACTTCACTGAAACAACAGAAAGGTCTAGAAAATAGGTCTGAAAAAAAAAAAAAAAAAAACAGAGGCTGGGCGGTGGTGGCGCACTCCTTTAATCCCAGCACTTGGGAGGCAGAGGCAGGCGGATCTTTGTGAATTCGAGGCCAGCCTGGTCTACAGAGCGAGATCCAGGAAAGGCGCAAAGCTGCACAGAGAAACCCTGTCTCAAAAAAAGAAAGAAAGAAAGAAAGAAAGAAAGAAAGAAAGAAAGAAGGAAGGAAGGAAGGAAGGAAGGAAGGAAGGAAGGAAGGAAGGAAGGAAGGAAGGAAGGAAGGAAGGAAGGAAAGAAAGAAAGAAAGAAAGAAAGAAAGAAAGAAAGAAAGAAAGAAAGAAAGAAAGAAAGAAAGAAAGAAAGAAAGAAAAAGAGAAAAGAAAATAGATCTGAGTACATCACAAGTTGAAAGGGAATCACTTTGTAAAAACTGTGGTTCTGTGTAAGTCATGTCTTAGCGCCAGGAGTATACAAGTTAACCAGGCTCTAAGGCACACACAGCAAAATGTGTGTGCATACATCAGAGGAGCCTGGATGTGTGAGTCACACTCAAATCAAGGCTCTTCCCAGTCCCCACGAGACCCCGGTCCTATGCTCCAATCTTCGTCTCATGCATCATCTCATGGAAAGGCTAAAAACAAAAGTACTTCTGCTGTGGGTCAAGTTCAAGGAAACTTTGACCAAGAAGGACACTGACCCACACAGGGAACCAGCATTTCCTGTCCAGCAACTCTCTGAGCCTGGCTGTGCCCTAAGAGTGAGAAAGGTGTAAGCAGGTGATGCTGATGTGGCTGCATGTGTACGTGATGGCCAGGAGAAGCCCAGGCAAGCTCCTTTGAAATTGCAGGATTGCTGTCCAAAACCCAGATGGCTTGTTGCTATTCATAGGCACCTTTCAGTGGCGGATGTCCTGGGAGGCTATTTTTAGCAAGGATAAGGTCTGGTGGTCATGTAAGCTGGTGTGGATAGAAAGTGAGAAAATCTAGTCTCTACTTCAGAGATCCCAATCTTGAATATGACGGTGGTGATCATTGTCCCTGAACCCAAGTCCCAGACAACAAGTTGTGTGGGCTTTCCCGATCGCTCCTGGTTCTCTCTCTATCATCTGGAAAGAGGCCACCTGAGACTTCCTCTCAGACTTTTTCCTCCAGGGCTAACCCCTTCTCCCCTCCTAACAGGTAGTTTCTTCTGTTGGCCCTTGTACCCCAAGCTAGGACTGCCCTCCAGGTACGACCAAGCTTCCTCTCAGAGCAAGAACTGTCTGCAGACCCGGCTGGTGGGCCAAGTCAAAGGTCTGCCTATTCAAGGGAAAGGCAGACAGTTCACCGAAATGGCAGGTTCTAGAAAGGACGCCTGGCCCAGTGGCAAAAGAGTCAGGAGCCGGCCTTCAAGGACACAGCCTGGGGGAGCCAGCGTAGCTGGAGGTCTGAAGCGGGATTGGTGGAGGACTTGCCAGCCCCACCCAGCACAGTGGCCTTTTCTAGGCTGAGCCCCACGGGCTCCTGTTACACTTCTTGGCTGTGTGCGTGCAGCAGGATCTGGATAGGACAGACTCCTCCAGCTTCAAGGTCAGTGAGATGATCAAAATGCTTGAGTTCTCCCAAGAAGGACAGTGCTAGCTAGAGCCAGTGTGGTGAGCCTTAGCTCAGGAGACCCCCAGCCACGGAGGAAACACTTACTGGGAAAACCGTGTGTGGGCCAGAGAAAAATGGGAACTTGATGTACCAGTAGGATCGCCCTTGTGTGGAATCACCTTTTCCCCCGGGCATGAGCCTGGGTAGCTCAAAAAGGGGACCCAGAACGTTAGCTTGCAGTGCCCCTGTTTCCTAGTAAATTTTGTGGAATTTTGACCCTGAACTCAGGATAGTTTAGATGGTATGTTCCATTCTCTAGTAGTTTGCTGGTACCAATAACTCGTGTCTGGGAGTGTTTTTCCTCAGTTGCATCAGATGCGATGCCCGGTGGCTTGGAATGAACTAGCTAGAAGATTTAAGCTCCTTGAGGCTCTCCAAAAGAGCAGAACAGTTACTAACGGTCCAGATTCCACTTAATGGCTAATGCTGCTGCCAGAGACTCACTCTTGAACGTATATACCAATCATGAACTATATAAAGCCCCATTTTTAGAAGGAAAATGAAAAATAAGCTTCAAATGGCTAAGTGGCAGCCTGCTCTTTACTTATTTGCTTGGCTCTTGGGGGACAGTCATTATCAGCCCTGCCCTCCTCCATGACTCTGGAGGCTCTGCTTTGAATGTGTGGAGAGCGGCACTTGCCCAGAAAACCCCTTTGTTCTCAGTGCTGTCTTCCGGACCTTCCTCAAGCACAGCCAGGTCCTGGGGACCAGCACAATGCTCCTGGCTGGGGGCTCTAGGTGGCAGTCAGTACACTCAGGACAACGCCATGTTAGTTAAACTGTGTGCTTTCCAGGAGGCTGCTTTCCCCACAGACATCTTTCACTTTCTGTTGCATCTCTGCCCTTCTATTTTCGTGGAGAACATGATGTCAGAGGGGGCAGAAAGACCGGCTGTTCCTGGACTGACTGGCCACTGCCAGCTTTTGTAACCCTTGCGTTCCACACATTGCGAGGCACCTTTTAAAAATCCCTTGTGCTTGGAGCTGATCATACCTGTAGGCTAAGGTATGCAAAGTGTAGACTCTACCAGCTACATGATATAACCATGGCCTCAGGGCATGAACTGGGGACCCGGGCAGTCTCTCTAAAAAGGTAGCAGAGGCAGAGGCAAGAAGCAGGAGTTGGGGTTTGGAATGAGGAGGTATGGGCTATCAGAGGTAGGATGGGGACTGAGTAAGTCTGAGACGGATTCAGTCTTCACTCCAGAGGCCCTGAGTCTCCATCTCTGTCACAGTACAGAGGAAGGTTCATTTGTCTTCTTTGAGGTCACACGGAATCTGTGTCTGGCGTTCTGGGAGTTCTTGTCTGTCGAGCCAGGTACCTCCCACAGAGCCAACTCTGAAGGTGACTGTTGGAGGTCACACGCACCCCTGCCTGAAGCGGCAGAGAAGATGACATCCCACTCTGTTACAGCTGCTCAGAGGACAGGGTGGCCTTTAGGTCCCCATTCTCTTGGAAATGCTTTCTCTTGACAGACAATTCTTACAAAGATCCCAGGCCCTCTTTACAAGTGGGGCTGGGAAAGGCCTGTCTCTCTGGGAGGAACCCCATGTTCTCATGACTTCCTATTTGCTGAGTCAGACAGAGAAGCCCAAGGGTGCCCATTAAGGTTGACCTTGCATCCTGCCGTGTAAGGTAATTGGACCTCTTCGCTGTCTTACAACAGGAAAGTCATGGCCTTTCCTTCATGACTGGCATCATTGATAATTTGCTCAGAAAATCCTGTGATGTTGGGATAACCACCCAATCAAGGACATCCTCTGTTTTGGGGTGACTGTGTATTGACAGCTGACACGTGGGTCCCCCACTACTCCCTAACCTCTACCCTGGCAAAGCTCAGACAGATGATGTGGTGAAGAGCAGGACCAGAAATAACTCTGAATCAGCAGAAAGGCACACGTGGCCTTCACCTCAGGATATCCAGAGCAAGCAGAAGCTTCAGGGTTGGGGTAGTTCATGACATTACAGAGCCAGAGAGAAAATTGGAAATCTGGGACCATCTGGGACAGGAAAAAAGCCACAGCTCCTTGGCACCCTGCCTAAAGTGCTTACTATGGCTTCCCTTCTTTAATATAGACAGCAAATGTAGGCACAAACATGAGCCCAATGTCCGTTGGCTTAGTTAGGCTGTGTCTTTATACATTGCACCCCCCACACACAATTTCTCTGGCTTAGAGCCCCAAAATTTGATCCAACTTTACCCAAATGCTATTTAAAAACAAGCTTTTCAAACCAAGAACCATAGAGCTGTTCCAGGTTAGGGGAACAGATAGGCAGCCTCTCCTGGTAAGAGCTATAGACCACCTCTCTGCCCTCCTCTTCTATCTAACCCCATGCGAAGGGAGAGAGAGAAAGCAAGTCCTTGCACCCTCTAAGAAAGGCAGGGCTAGAGCGGTGACCCTAGCTAGGCTTGGCAGGCCCACTGAGTGCCTGGTGTCAGAGTGGAGCATGCACAGAAATGCCTGGAATCCTGCACACTTCTGCAGAAGCCCGAGGAAGGGAAGAGAACAAGATTCACATGTCCTGGGACGCAGTGAGGAGTCACATGCTCCAAGGTGACAATCCTGTGCCTTGGCACAGTTGTGGTGAAAGTGTTTCTGGACTCTTGGAGTGACATGGGACATGCCTAAGTCCTGAGCTTACGAGAGCAATTCTCTTCCAGCCAAGGCAGGACAGTAGGTGAGGTGCTGGGGTCCACGTGAACCTGGGTCAGAACTGGTGATAGAGCCAGCTTCAGGTAGAGGCCACTTGACTTCCATTCAGCCGAATAAAGCCTGCCTGGCAGGAGTGTTGCAAAGTCTAAAGGTATTTGTCAAGTCCCTGGCACCACTAGGCTCAAGGAGGAGCTCACTACATGTTAGTGGGAAAAGAGAAGTTTGGCTGCGTAGGCAGGTCTCGGAAGCTATTTCTAGATAAAATGAAGAACCCCAGCATTGGATCATAGATGGGAAAGATGAGGCCCTAAACCACAAGGCCAGGAAGCTGTTGTAGACACTACCAGCACCAGGATCTGGGAGGAGTGAGCCCATGTATGTGGTGAAACTCGTTTTGTGAGCCTCATGCTGGAATTCAAAGGATGATCAGCAAATCTTAAAGAATACGCAGTAAGCGTATTCTGGAATGACACCTTGTCCTCAGAGAGGTGAATAAAATAAAACAATTAAATGAAATGCCTAAGACGATTTTTGAAAAAGTTGAAATAAGTAGGCTTTCAGAGGGAGCATCCAAGGCTGGCTAGGTATCTGGGGTCATTGAGGCAGCAGTCTCGGGAAGGGAGTGGAGAAGATGCACCCTAAGGTGTCACGGAAGGACCTCCACTTGCTTGGTGCCTGCTGCTGCAGCCCGCTCCTTCCTCTTTGCCACACCAGCCATAGGAAAGGAGATGTGAGCCTCCCTGGACGACATCGGTCTTCCTTCACATAGTGGGGTTGGCAGCTGCCTGTTCTTGGGCAGCCTAGTCAGGACATACTTATGTCGGGACCATGGGTGCAGAGGTGCATTCAGGAGTCAACAAATAGATGTCTGGGTATTTTCACACAAATGACTGTATGCTTATTACTTTCCTTTTGAAATCATGAATGCAGATGTGCTGAAGCGATCCTTTCCAGGGCTCCATTAGGAGAAAAATGAACAGCTTGACACCTCCAAATACATTGCTGTGGACTAACCCTTTAGTGCTTGGCGAATAACCTTCAAAACCACTCTTGATGCTTATACAAAGCAAAAATATATGCTTGTATGTGTGTGCATATATGATGTACTGCTGTTACAAAACCAGAACTACTTGCACTCATTCCTGTGAGATGCTTTTTCTCTTTTTCGTCTAGGAATGAGTCATAAAACATGTGTCTAGGTAAGTGGAGGCTGCAGAGTGTTCTGTATTCCAAATACACGCTATGACACTTCTCCTTCTGATGGGCGGGTGGCTCCTGGCTTTTTCACACTACAGACTTGCACTGAGGATCCCTCTACCTCTGTCCTAATGTTCTGGGAGCTTTATTTCTCCTCCCAAAGCATGATGCTGGGACACTGAACCTGAGAGCTTTTGTGTTGATGGCTATTTCCTGCTTCCTTTTCCAGACTGGTCACAGCACTTTCCCAGAGCTGTCCAGGTGATTTTCAACCCAGCCAATCAGCCACCCAAGACCCACAGTCAGTGGCAGATGGGGGTCCCTGTAGGTGTAAGGGCAGCACTCACTTGTGACCTCTGGCCTCCCTCATGAACCTCATCCAGACTCAGAAGGATCCTTTTCGTATCAAAGGAAGGTGCCACTCTGCCCTCTGGCTTATATTCTGCTCAGCTGCCTTTCTACAGAGGTGAATCGGGTCAGCTAAGTATGCCACAGCCTGCTCTCTAGCTCTGGGATGACCTAGGTCAGGGAGCAGGCCAGGAAAGTCCCCATGGACTGAGTGAGAAGGTACCAGGGATGCAGGGAGAGAAGGCACTCAGTGGCAGGTTGCAGACATGAAAGTGTTAGAGTCTGGGTGGATGCCCCTGGAGGACCAAGTGCTCCTGCCTAACCAATTGTCACATCTAGGGCCAGCGGAACTTCCTCAAGAGAGAAAGGAACTGAGACTCAAGGCTTTATCTTCCTGAGCAGAACCAGGGAGGGGCTAGGTGAGCCGGTGAAAAGTAGGGTACCAGACTAAAGCATCCCTGTGAAGAACTAGATGTGGCTTTAGCGAGGTGCCACAGTTGCTCAGCTCTGACCTTGCCCTGCCTCTGGGAAGTCTGGGTCAGCAACTTGCGCCTGCTTTAAGAGAAGGGCCTGCACATCCTTCCCTGGAATAAAGTCCTCTTTCTGATGCTGGGGTGTTTGCTGAGGTGCAGGAAGATGTTCTCACTCTCTGGGAAGCATCTAGAAGTGGCCTTTCATAAATAGTGCAAGGGGATAGCGGCAGATGCTCACCCTCGCTTGGTCCTGAGTGAGCCCCAGGCACTATTCTGAAGACCCAGTGTGGACCACTCCCTTACTCCAGTCTTAACATTTCTATTTATCACTAATGTTGGAGAAAACTAAGACAGCCTTTTTTTTTTTTTTTTTTTGGTTTTTTCGAGACAGGGTTTCTCTGTGTAGCTTTGCGCCTTTCCTGGAACTCACTTGGTAGCCCAGGCTGGCCTCGAACTCACAGAGATCCGCCTGCCTCTGCCTCCCGAGTGCTGGGATTAAAGGCGTGCGCCACCACCGCCCGGCTCCTAAGACAGCCTTTAAGGGCCTTTCTGAAGACAACAGGTAATGACTATTACAAAAGTGGGCTCAACCCCCAGGTCTATTGCTCCAAGGCCTTTGTTCATATACTGCACCCTTGTCAACTCATGGTCATGAGCTCTCTGTCTCTACAGGTGATCACTCAGGGAGGCTGCTAGGCAGGGAGTTTGAAACACGGTAGTAACTAGACAACTACCAGGTAGTAACTAGATAGTCTTCCCCGGCAGGTACAGTGGCCTTTCAAGTGAGGGATGCTTATACACTCATTATAGAATATTTGAAAGAGCACATTCCCTCTGGAATACCTCACAGGTCTCCTGCTTTCAATCACAGCATCTTTCCTCCCTCGCAAAGCTGCTCTCCAGCCAGAATCCTCACTGTGGGGCATGGCTCCACGTGAAGTCAATCACTGAAGTCAGAAACGGGGCAACCTCCAAGATTCATTCACACTCTTCATGCTCACACCTAACTGGCCACAAAGGCCCTGGGCATCCTGGGGATTCTTCCACTTCTTCCCAGGAAGCCTCCTCTTTAGCTCTGATCTGATTTATTGACTGCATTACTCTAGAACTCATTGCCTGGTTTCCCTGTCTACAGATATTTTTCCTTTCCTCACCAATTTTATCAAGCTCACCATAGAAGTTCCATTATGTACCACCCATGCCTTAAATGCCAAGATTTGTACCAAGGGTGCATTTAATCCTCACAACTTCTGGGAGGTAGAGAAGCCCAGATTTTAGGTCCATTTTAAGTCTGGAAACTGAGCAGTGTCTCTCACACCATCTATTAGTCATTTTTGATCCATAGCAGACCCACTGATTTGTAAGATACAATAAAGTATAATAACTACTAGACAAACACATGTGAAATGTCAGCTGATATTAAAAGCACTCTATCAAAATGTTATAAACACTCTATAAGTATTCTATATTTCCATATCATAAATGACTGATGACAGTCCATAGAACACTATTTGGCAATATTGGTCTGGTATCAACTATCGGTCAATTCACTGAATTGTCTTCTCTATCTCAAACGCTGTGGTATCATCTCACCATGTGCAGACTTTCTGAATCTGAGTCTCCCTGGTGCTTTCCTCTAGTTATGTCCACAGTACTGGTCCTGCTGTGGACCTGCCTGTATCTGCATCTCCACCTGCCTCCTGTCCCATCTGCTTGCTGTCTCTCCTGGCCCCACCTCTGTGCATTCTATTTCCATTGTCTCCAAAGCGCCCCCCCCACGCTTGCTCATTTGGGAGAATGGCAAAGATGCTCACCTCCTCCAGAAAGTCTTTCCTGTTCCATCAGGCATTTGGGGGTCTCCTCACCTCTTAATTTTTACCTTGTCATTTGGGTTATAACATTCTGCTTAACAGTGGTCTATCTCCCCCTGAACTCCGACAGAACTTTTGAGGTGACCCCAACATCTGATACCAGCATTTATTCTTTAATATTTATTGAATATGTGGGTAGATGGAGTGATAATATGAAGGAGTGATGGAGGGATGAATACATGGATTGACAGATGGACAGATAGATGAGATGGATGGAATGATGAATGGATAGAAGAATGGATGGATGGATGGATGGATGGATGGATGGATGGATGGATGGATGGATGGATGGTTGGATGAATGGATGGGACATATGGCATAATTCTTGGGTCTTAATGGAATCTCTGGGCATAAATTCTTTATTGGGTGGTTTTTAATGTCAATATTCAGACATGGCCCTCATTTTTGAAGTTTCTGTACTGTCGAATTAAAGAATGTTGTTACAAATTACAGTTTTCCATGGGGCCATTGATGATAGCCACTACAAATTCTAGGCACAGCAGTCTCCATTTAATTCAACATTTCAAATTCCAGGCAAATGGTCTCTTGTAGGCTCCCTGCAGAGCCAGCTTGCTTTTGTGACTATGATCCTGGATGTCGTGACCTCATCCTTAATATTCTGGACCTAGACACAGAACAAGGGACATATTTATTCTTTTTATTCCTTTCTGTAGCACTCAGAGGTAGGTTAAGCTTGATGTTGCTGAAGACAACATCTACCTAGAAGAGGCCTAGAAAGCAGTTGTCTAAATTGACACAATGGTCTTCTGCTTCTGCTCATGGCTGTGGGGGTGTCTATTCATGGGTCCCATTATATTTTTTCATCAGTGTGTGACACAGTACCAGTCTCTAGGAAAAGGAGGCAAGGGATGCCGTAGGATGGTTAACATTTGACAAGGTCTCTCACACAGCACAATACCAGGCCATGCCATCTCAGAGCTCCTTGACACTCTGGTCCCTTATCACACAATTCCCAGAAGAGGACACAGGCTTAGAGTATGGCCAGTGAAGGCAGACATCTGTCCATGAATCCCGGCACTACTCCTTGTAGGCCGTGTGGTCTCTGTTAGTCTTCCTCAGCTTCCATCCTCTGACCTGTAGAGCAGGGGTGTTAGGCATCTTATGGGATTGTGAGAGGTTATGAAATGGGATGGTACCCATCAAGCCTTAGGACCATGTGTTTAGCATATAGTAAGGGATACATAAGAGTTTCTTCCTCCAATTTAAGAGCCACTGCCATACAGTGGATTGTTAAAATTTTCCAGCCGAATGAGTTTTTAAAAAGCCACGTCTCACCTGTATTTACTGTTCTCCCCTCCCTCTCGCGATGTCGTGGCACACTGTACCTCCAGCAGTGACTTGAACCTCACAGTCTGCTGACAGTCTTAGTCTGTGGTTCATAGTTTTCCTGTGGAGGGAGCATCCAGGACTACCCTCAGACTCTGTGTCCCCTCAGGACTGCCCAGAACCATGTGGAGGTGCAGGTGGGCCCATTCTTACCCTCCCTGTCTTTCTGCTGTGGAAACCCTGGGGGAGAAAAAAATCCGCTTTGTATTCCTGAGTGACCAGTGACCAGTGAGGACAGAAAGCAGCTAGACACCCAGCAGCTCTGGTCCTTGGGGTTCATCTCCATCCAAATACACTATCATGGTTTTCACTGTAAAAACCCGCCAGGAAGAGCAGGATGTTCACTGAAACGAGTGACTGGTACAGAATGGATACTTGGGCCAGTTGCTTTCATCTTCGTTGTGTGACCTTGAACTGTGAAAAATCTGTTTCTGAGTTCCCTGTTTTGTGGCACGGTATAATCTACCTGTTCTTGGAGGCTGCTGTGGGAACCAGCTCTTGAAAGTATTCTCTCTAGCTTTGCTTTTTTATGTTATCAACAAATGAAAAATATTATAACTACTATGATGTAATACAGAATGTGTTGCTCCGGGGAGCAGAGAGACCCACAGTGCTGTTGGTGTTAAAGAGGGCCAAAGGAGAAAGCGTTTCTATACTGCAACGAAACTAACTGCCCTGGACAGCCTACCCTAGGTCTCATGAACCCACTCAGGCATTTAATGGGAACCTATCAAGTGTGTGCAGGTGGATGTGAGAGCCAAGAAAGCTGCCTCCTAGCCCTGCCTTCACTGGAGGTATAGGGCTGGTTCTGCATGATTCCTCACTCTGCCTACAGCTCACCTTGGTCTTACCTCATACTCAGGCACACAGTAGAGTTGGGGAGACATAATAATATTCTCTAGAGCAGAGGGAAAGAGCGCTCCCTCCCATTTTTTTCCTTAGAGCATTTCCGTTGGGAAAATGTGCCATAGTAAGCCACGTCTTTGTCTCTTTGAAATGTATTGTAAGGATTTTGTAAACAAGGTAGAGTAGGTTACACACATATAAGGTCCTCTGAAGGCGGAGTCAGGAGGATTGTGAATTGAAGACCAACCTAAGCTACATGGAAATACCCTGTCTCAAAAAGACAATGAAACCAAGTAAGCCACCAGCCAGTTTTGTGACCCAGAAGCCACTGCTCTGAATGTAGACCTCAAGGAAAACCACGGCAGTAATAGTTCCCTTTCTCAGTGAGAAGATATTGTCTTATGTAGGTGCTTGGCTCTAGAACTGTAGACATACATGATGCATAGAGAACAGAGAAGATTTACCTGTTCTTTGGATTGAAACAAGTAGCTAACACTCATGGCATCCCAATTCTGAAGCGACCTTTGGATGAACTCTGTAGGACAATGGTGCCACCAAGTCCTCTTCTCTGTGTTTCCTTGAGCACATGCCTATAATGGATCCTGTCTGTACCTAAATCTCCTGCCTCCCCAGAAATTGTCTTCTGCGACATATAGGAAAGCAAATTAAAGCATTATTACTGGATATGTATTTAACCAGTAATGCATGTCTCAGGGCATCCACCAAAGAGATTCCAGACAGAAAGGGATCCCATTGTTTTACAGAGCTAAGCAGACAGAATCCATTCGATGATGATGATGATGATGATGATGATGATGATGATGATGATAAAAAGGAAGGAAGAAAGGGGAAACATACACACGTATGCTCTGCTCTCTTGGAAAGCCCATTTTCTGTGGGATAGTCTTTGCAGAATCACTATAAAAACTGCTGAGGATGACTGTGGTAGTACCCAGGAAGCTGACAACATGTTGGGGCTGATGGTTAGAAGTCTGGACTTGCCAGCATGGATAGTGGGCAGCTCCTAGACATGGAAACCAGGGCAGGGGAATGCCAAGAACAAGCCTGCCATCTCCTTTGTTTGTTGCTGTGGGCAGTGCCTCAAACTCTATGGTGAAGGGGATGCAAACTAGTTTGGAAGAAGGACATGGGATTCAGGGGTAAGAGATTTAAAAATGAGAAATTCTTAAAGCAAAGTGTCCCAGCTAGATACAAAAGCACTCATGGAAATGGATGTGGCAAAGGACCTGTCCTTACTGCTGAGTGACACCTGAGCAGGAGACACCCAGGAGCCTGGTGAGATACCCGCCTTTTGAAATTAGACAGACTGTTGCATGTGAGCACAGGCATGGGTCTCTATCAGAACTGATTAGCTCCAGTAGCTGCATCCTTAGATGATTTGGTCCTTGTGCAAACATAGTACAGGACTTTCACAAGACAAGATGCTAGCGGTTGAAGACTCCACGTGGCTTTTTGGTGTTATCAAAAGTCAGGAAGCATGAGATTAAATGAAATTGTCACCTGGTAACATTGCAGCTTGCTTTATAGTCAAAATACTGATAAAATATATCATAGTAAATGAAAAACAGTAACATAGTCATTTATTATCAAGTATTCCATCCTGTCAATCATTGTGTATGCTATGCTTTTATATTCGTGGCAGCCCAAGTTTGTTTACACAAGCATCACCACAAATGTGGCCATGATATGCCACACTATGTCATGACATTATGAGAAATACTCCATCACTAGGCAACTGGAGTTGTTCGGCCATAATCTTAATGGCCCGCCATCCTATCAACCACTGTTGACCAAAGCATCCTATGTGGGGCATGACTGGAAATCTATAAAGTTAAGGAAGGGATGCTTACTGATCATCTAACCATGTTCAAGAATGGTAACTAATAGAGAAAACTTCCTGGGCTTGAAAAATATACCCATCCACAGGACCATACAAAAAGCAGGGATTCCCTAACAAGGGGAAACATACAAGAGTTGAGTTCACTAACAGGATGAAAAGCACTGTGAAGCCCAAATATAAATGAACAAGCAGCCTGAAAGTGCTTTGGGGACTAAGAGAGAAAACCAACCCATTGGGCTAGAAGGAAACATCTTTTATGGAGGCTGAGGCACCACATGGTAGCCCCATGAGACCTGGAATACAATAGACACCAAAGTCCTAATTGGAAGAGCAGTAAGAAGCCAAGACTGATGATGCTTTGCCAAGACAGCTCGGCCTAGTTTCCTGCACAGGCACAAGAGTGCAAACAACGAATCAATATTTATAAGTAATATCAAAAATTTAAGGTCACAAACGCTCTAGAGTCAATCTGAATGCCAGCCTGGCAACTGTGCCCTTAGTGACAGTCTCCCGTGACAGCCCCTGAGTGATGTACGCATGAAGTGTGTGTGATTTTTTGAAACAGCAAAAGCCATCTTGCTCGGTTAATATTTAGTCCTTTGTTAACCTTTTGTCTTGTTTCATGATCTGGATGGATTGAGACCCTGGAGGAGATGCATGAGTCTCTGTTGGTGATAATGGGGTTTTCTGCATCTTCTCTTGTACAACAAAGGCCAGCAGGCCACTTTTTACTAACAAAGGTCAAAAGAGAGAGAGAGAGAGAGAGAGAGAGAGAGAGAGAGAGAGAGAGAGAGAGAGTAACCCAATGTAACATGCCAAGGAAATCATAAGTAACTGTCACATCTAAGCTCATATTGCCCACTCTTCCCACCAAATCCCAGGGTTCCCTGGTGTGAGCTTCCATTACTTACCAGGAGTGAACATCCTCCATGCAGTCTTCCTGTTTGTCTGCCCTGGTCTTTACAGGGATAGATGTTCTGACAGTGCTAAAGGTCTTGGCCTGGCTGCAATGCCACCAACCCTTTCTGTCCCAACCAGGTCTGTCCAGCCTCAAGGCCTTGGCCCCTCTGTTCTCTTTGTCTGAGCAACCTTATTTGAAACAGGCATCCTGTAAGATCCCAGGAATAATATCTTGCCTGTTTCCTGCATCTAGCTCCACATATCATTGTTGTATTTGTTCTGTTTTTTTTTAAAAAAAAAAAACATTTATTTAACTTATTTTATGTACATTGGTGTGAAAGTGCCACATCCCCTGGAACTGGAGTTATAGACAGTTGTGAGCTACCATATGAGTGCTGGGAATTGAACCCGGGTCCTCTGGAAGAGCAGCTGGTGCTCTTAACCACTGAACCACCTCTCCTAGATAAATTAGGAGCCCCTGAGGAAGGCACAACATTTATTTACTTTGTTATCTTCACTCTACTGTCTACTGTGGTGCCTGGCACTTAGTAACCCCACAGTCAAGAGTTAGTTCCTGAATGAATCTCAAGCTGGACTTGCTGCTGGACTAAGAAACCAGAGCTAGGCCACCAGGAGTCCCAAGACAGAATCAGGAAAGACGGAGTTATCCAGTTCACCAAAGCTTGAACTCTATGCTCAGTGTCCAAGGAACTGAAGCCTGGGATCTTAGGTTTCCTTCAGGGCTGCATTGCTTGTGACCGTCAAAGCTGCCCCCGCCACCTGCATTAGCGACACAGACCACACACTTCGTTAATGTCATATTGGAACTCTCAGAAGTAAATTAGACCTATTATTTCCCAAAACTAAAGTCTGGGTGTAATGCCATATCGAACAATTATGTTTTGATTCAGATGCCCACCTATGTGCCAGCCTTTTAGGAAAGAAGGCCTGTGATTATCAGTGGCCACCAGGCTCTTCATGTAGATCATTACTTCCCTGTCTTCCTAACACTGCTTCTTCAGAGCCTCCTTTTCAAAAAGCCTCCTACCAGTGAATTCATAAACAACTAAAAGGAAGAAGCCCAGGGTAAAGAAAATTGCCTCAGCTGCAGGCATCCACACACTTCCTGTCAGCTTAGGGGCAGCATGTCCTGCCTTGTGCTTGGGCCCTTGCTGCCTAGAAGGCATTCGGTTAGAACTTATTTTGCTTTGCTAAATTTACAGTAAATCTCAGTGTGACAGCATTGTCCCTCTGCTTGGGAAGCAGAATTGGGACTGTGATGGCACAAAGGTGTGTTTTGGTATTGCCAGCTGCACGTAAGGGCCAGGACGCCTTAGCACATCTCTGTGTCCTTGACGTTCTTGAAGATACTGGCAACGCTGAAGCTCTGTAGAGGGCAAAGAAGTGGATGTGATAAGGTCAGTGTTCAGCCATTACACGTCCCTAGGACAACTTCAAGAAATGGGTGATTTGTCACGACAGTTTTGGAAATGTATGCCATCGTTAGGCCGGGGAGAATTGTGTATTGACATTAACGTAGAAGATAAGGTGTTCAACAGGCTGATTTCCCAGGCCAATGTAGGAAAACAACTTCATAAATGTTTAAAGTCTTTGATGCTTAGTCAACAAATTAGAATTTAGCAGAACTTTCCTTGGAGAATCCTACAATTTAGAGACAAATTTAGTTCCCAAAATTCAATCATGGAAGAAAGGTGATGTCAGAAGGACAGATAGTATTGTGGTGCCACACCCTCCATGAGGTTCAGGCTTCTCTGGGTGACTCGGGCGTTCAGCCATAATGGTACATACCAACAAGCTCTTTGGAACAACCAACACACCTAAGCTTGCAGCGTCTTGCTGTAAAAACCCAAGAGCCCATGCTTTCCTCATTTGGACATCATGGGAACCAAGCGGTGGGAAAGGACTAATCAATGCCTCTCTTTGGTGTCTACTCAGAGGCCCCCACTAAGTACTCTTGCCAGGTAATGCTGCAAGGCTTGACCAGCCTTGTGACTTCTGAGCAGCTGCAGGTCCAGCAGGCTTCCTTCTGTGCATATTAAATACTGACTTTCCTGGTTTGTTGAGAATTATATAATTACAGATTAAGATTTATATACATTTTCATGCCGGGCGGTGGTGGCGCACGCCTTTAATCCCAGCACTCGGGAGGCAGAGACAGGCGGATCTCTGTGAGTTCGAGGCCAGCCTGGGCTACCAAGTGAGCTCCAGGAAAGGCGCAAAGCTACGCAGAGAAACCCTGTCTCGAAAAACAAACAAACAAAAAAAAAAAAAAAAAAAAAAAAAAAAAGATTTATATACATTTTCTTTGTTATCTGCATTTCAGGCTGCCCTTCACGGCCATGTTCTTTCTTGAGTATTTATTTTAGTAGCTCCTTTGTAATTGACTTGTTCTTTAGCTGTATTTTTTCATTCTCATGTGAAATGAGTTCATTGCCTCTTTATCTCTAAATATATTATTTCCGTGGGTTTATTATTGCAAAATTAACTGATATTCATAATTTTCTTATAGGTGAACTGTCTTCTTTCTGCTCTAGTATATTTGTGTCTGGTTGAAAGCATTTGCTTAGGGATCAGTTTCTTCAGGGTTTAATCATATTGCATTATGCCTCATGTACTTTATCAGTTCTGGAAAATTCTTGGTCATTTCCATTGGGAAATCACTTCTGTTTCCTCTGGTGTCTCTTCCTGTGACCTCAATCCAGTTTGTATTCAATTTTCCCATTGTAATTATCAATCATATTTCCGAATCTATGTCTCAGATTTTCCATTTTTGTCTGCTTCTCTGTGCTACATTCTGGGTATTTTCCTGGGGCACACCTTCCAGTTCATTTATTCTTTCTTCAGCTGCATCATTTGCAAAAGTTCAATTCCATTATTTTTCAATTTTTTTTTTATTCTTTGGTTTGTTTGTTTAGACAGGTTCACACCACATAGCTCTGGCTAGCCTAAAACTCACTGTTCAGACCAGTTGGCCTCAAACATGATACAATTCTCCTGCCTCTTACTTCTGAGTACTAGAATTATAGAAATATATATATATATATATATATATATATATATATATATACATACATACATATAATTCTGTTGTTATTTTTTCTCTTTTGTCTCCTTATTTGTATCTTTTAGTATGGTTGTTGATCTTTGGTTGAGAGTTTGTTGTTTAATCTTAATCTGCAAGAATCCAAGACCTAAACTAAATATGACTTTTTTAAAGAAAGATTTTGAGTCTGCTTTGCTAGAAGCCAAGGGATGGATGTTTGTTAACTTTGAACAACTTTATCCCCTTTCAGGGGGTCCTAAACCAGAGTGGAAGTTTGGGACACCCCATCCGCATACTGCTGGCACCTCAACCTTCTCAGCCAGGAGGGCATTTGCTCTTAAGATAACCCAAATGTGTTTTCTTGTTTCTTTGAGCTCTGACACAAGTTTGTTTGGGGTGTGTAAAGTGGGACAATGGTCCTCAGAGAATTTCAGTACTTCTTAGAAGTTCAGAAATCCATTCTATTCAGGGTCTAGTTGTATGATTGAAAAGTCTAAAAAGTACTTGGTTTGTCTAATATATGGAAATAGATAACTTTTGTTGATTTTTCTCTGTAATTGTGTGAGAAAATGATAAGCTCATCCACAAAATGTGAAAGCCCTCATTTTCTTTATTAATGTAAAGAAGCACAAAAGGAAGAGCTAGATAAACAAAGCCAGCAGAAGGGCCGTGGCCCCTGGGGATCGCTTCCTCGCCCCTTGCTCTCCATGCAGCCGTTCAGTGCCTGATAGCACCTCTTTGCTTCCAGACACTCTACCAAGAAGAAGGATGGCCAGTGCCTTCTCTAAGTTGCTAACTGGCCGCAATGCATCGCTGCTATTTACTACCCTGGGAACCAGTGCCCTGACCACTGGCTACCTGCTGAACAGGCAGAAGGTGTCTGCTGATGCCCGGGAGCAGCACAAGCTCTTTCCCGCGAGGTGAGTCCCCCTGGCTTTTAAATAATTCGGAGTGTTAACCAGACATGCGTTCTCTCCTGCTGGAAACGGTCAGTGAGAATCCTCCTTTTTGTTTGTTTATTTAACTATTTCTCTCTCTTTTGTTTGGATGTTTTGCCTGGGTGTATGTCTTTGTGCCATGTGCATGCAGTGCCTGCAGAGGCCAGAAGAGGCTGTCAGATCCCCTGGATAGCCATCTTTACGTGGCTTATTACCTTTAATGTTTGTTTAACGACAAGACAGGTCTCTGTTGTCATAAAGCTTGTCCCGTAGGCAAAGAATAGAGAGGTAAATAGCATTCTAGATAGTTCTGTCTCTGTCTCTCTCCCCACCACAGACCCAAGAAACCAAACTCATTGAGTTTTACCAACACTTCTGGGGAGAAGAGAAATCTGCATATGATTTCAATTTATTTTCTGACTTCCTTTCCTCTTTCCCTCTCTTGCTTCTGTAGCATCACAGGTTTCCTGCTGGGTGGGAACAGGGTGGTCCTGTCCTCGAGCAGCCATTGGCACTGGTTTATCCTAAGCCTGGCTTACTCAAGTCAGGACATGTAGGCGTCTCTATCTAGTGTCCCCTGTGCCCACTGGGCCAGGGGAGCCTGGTTGAGGGTCCCAGAGAAACCGAACCTTTGGTAGCCCTTTCCTGGGGGCTACGGGTCCACAGTCTCTCTCCTCCCACAGCGCAGACTACCCTGACCTGAGAAAACATAACAACTGCATGGCCGAGTGCCTCACTCCCACCATCTACGCCAAACTCCGAAACAAGATGACACCCAATGGCTACACCCTGGACCAGTGCATCCAAACCGGAGTGGACAACCCCGGCCACCCCTTCATAAAGACTGTGGGCATGGTGGCTGGTGACGAGGAGTCGTATGAGGTAAAAACGAGGGCGGCTGGTTCCAGAGGTGGGGGCTACCCGATATGTGGTTGAGGCGCACTATCATGGGGTCTTTATCTTTCTTTGGAGTCAGCTGTTTGCATTCTCAAGAAGGGCTCCAATAAAGGGAACTCTCATAGAACCCTTGGGAATCCTTTCTGGAATTATGAGATGTATAGCTTAGGGACAAGGCTTTCTTTTCCACTGCGCCAGCGTCCCTCCTCACAGACAGATTCGTTGCATGACAGAGCTCTCTGGGCTTGTCAAAGGCTGTGTTGGTACAAAACAAATTAAATTGAATGGTCTGTACTCATCAGAAGACATTCAAGTGTTTGTGCCTGGGTTTATTGGGTGGGGCTGATGGTGTGTCTGTAGTTTGAGACTTATCTTCCTGTTACTGTAGCACAGGCTCCCGGGCTCACCAAGCTTCCTGGATCCAGCCTCATGCTTGGTGCAGAGGTACAGTGTCTGCTCGTAGCAGCACTCAGTACCATACCTCTGTCTCCACAGAGCAGTCTCTTCATTGTGACAAAAGCCTGCAGCCTGACTCCCTCAGTCTCTCTCTTTCCGTTCTTCTGTCATAGAACCAAAGGCAGTTTCTCAGAAAAGGTGCTGTCAACGGACAAGAAGGGGTCATCCTAAGTAAACAAAATGGTGATTCGTTAGCTTACAACAGAGACTCAGACTAACGCTGTTTCTCTGGTCTCGAAGTCCTTCTTTTCACTTCCCATAACTCCCAAGGCTGCAGAGTACTCTGTTATTAGACGTAACTTCTCTTGGCCTTTTTTTAAAGACTACCCATGCCTGTTTGGTTCATGTGGTTGATTTGCTCTTGGATTGGACAGGCTCACAGGGTAAGGGACCCTGGCTTTGTCCTATGGACAGGTGGCGTTCCCCACAGACTCTGTGTTTTGCTTAGAATCTTAGAGCCTGATTGATCTCTTTTGACCACAAAACTTGCTTAGCCCCCAAGCTGGTGGCTTCTTTTAGCTCACAATACGGGGTTTTTAACCACCAAATTTTCTCACCCAGTGTGATAACAGCGAGCTTGGCAGAGCCCTTGGGGTGAACTTGCAGGTGTCCAGCAGCCCTGGGCTCTCTCAGGAGCAAGGTGACTCTGAATGGTTTTCTCTGATGTCTTTTACGTTCTTGTCTACTAGTCTACTCTCATACGCATGTCCTCCGTGGTAGCATGGAGGCTTTCAGAGGAGGCCATCAACCCTGTCCTTGAGGAGAAAAGGGGACAAGTGAAAGCAGAAGTCCTTTGCTCTTAGGTGAACCAGTTTCAGGAGGATATTCTTGCCTACAGGTGTTTGCTGACCTTTTTGATCCTGTCATCAAATTAAGGCACAATGGTTATGACCCCAGGGTGATGAAGCACCCTACGGACCTGGATGCATCCAAGGTAGGCTCCAGCCTCCATTCCTTCTCCCCATAAAAAAGGCTTTCCTGAATCCACAGGCAGAAGAGGGAATCTAAGAGCCCCTACCCTGGTGAGATGTTCCCTGGAAGGTCTAAGATGGTCTACCTTCAGCATATCCGCTTGAGGGCTAGGAAAGGTTAAGAAGGTCCTTTAAAGATGCCTCTAAGGGACAGTTAATTGATGGGAACCTTAATCTTTCCTACAACATCTTACCCCAACCAAAACCATGTACTCCAGACCCCACCTTACTTGACTAAGGTGGCTGCTCCTTAAGTCACCCGGCGGTTAGTCACATGATGCAGTCATGTGATGCTCTCTGTAATGCAATGCCTGAAGGTTTCCAGGCAAGCTGTAGGTCAGAAGACTGTGCTCTGTGGCTGCCTTGCTGACTCTCCGCTCTGCTTCATCCGGCAGATCACTCATGGGCAGTTTGATGAGCGCTATGTGTTGTCCTCTCGGGTGCGCACTGGTCGCAGCATCCGCGGGCTGAGCCTGCCTCCTGCCTGCTCCCGGGCGGAGAGAAGGGAGGTGGAGAACGTGGCCATCACTGCTCTGGAGGGCCTCAAGGGGGACCTGGCTGGTCGCTACTATAAGCTGTCTGATATGACCGAGCAGGATCAGCAACGGCTCATTGACGTGAGTAGGTGATAAACCCCCCGGGGGCTGCTTGGAAAGAGGCTGGACCCACAGCTCTGCCTTGGCCTCTACCCACGTAAAAGCTGATCTGCAGGGCTGAAACCGGCCCGGGGCTTCCACAGCTTCGGCGTTAAGAAAGGAGCTGAAGCTTTAAATCTTGTCAAGCCATGGCTAAAGTCTGAAGAGGAAGCTCCAGTATGAGTGCTGAGCTGGGCACAGGAGGGTGGAGGTGAATGGGGGATCCGCCTCTTGTTATCTATGAACAAATGAGAACAGTTGAGTGTGGAAATCCTATTGGTGCCTGAACATTGATCTCCAGTACCATACCCTAAGAAAACTCTGGAAGCAGAGAGCATCTAGGCAGGAAAGGAAGGTGTGTAACGCGAATAGCTAAATGGTTTTTTATTAATAAGACTGTTTAGCAATTTGTGTTACAAAGGTGATTTCCCTGACTGGTATGGACGGAGCCAGTGGGTGCTGCCTGCAGACACTCATTCCTGCCGCCTCCCAGCACCTCTGGGCATCTCTCTGGCTCTAGAGCAGACAAAACAGGGGGTCCTCTTTGGTTTTGTGAGACAAGGTCTCAGTATGAGGCCTATGCTGGTCTCAAACTCACAGCAACGTTCTTGACTCAGCCTCCCAAGTGTTGGGCTAGGGGTCTTTCATTTCCTCATCAACACAAATTAAAACAGAATGCATTTTCAAAAAGTAATGTTTAACTAAACTCCAAGAAAAGGAGGAAGAAGATTCTGTCATCTCAGAGGATGCAAATTACATGAAACATCCCATTTCCAAACCACACAGGACAGCTACGTAGTTGGTACGCCTTTATGTCTTGATGTGTGTAGAACCAGCCATGCATCTGCCTGCCGTTACACAGCAAACCCATATCTGCCTTAAGCAGCCACCTGTTTATGGGGGAGCCTCCTCCTGGGCGATGGCTTAGGAGCCATTTGACCAACCCTTTCCAAACGTTCTTGTCCCCAGTCTCCAAGATCTCCCCCTTGTTAGAGAGTCTGGAAGGACTCCTCACATCTACTTGGTATCTTGTCTCAGTATGAGTTCTGGGCATTGGTGTTTTCATTTTTAAAAGCTCTCGAGGTGTTCCGGCTTGCAGTGAACCTGAGAAACACTGCCTGAGAGGCCTCTGTATCTGTAAGTTGAAACTTGATCACTGGCCCATGCCTAGTCTCACAGACGCTTCTCTCTGCCCTGTCACTTTCGGCCCACAGGACCACTTCCTGTTTGACAAGCCAGTGTCCCCCTTACTAACATGTGCCGGGATGGCCCGGGACTGGCCTGATGCCAGGGGAATCTGGTACGGATGTGGTTTTCACCTTTTCTCTGTGTGTGGAGAATCTCAGCTCGCCTGCTTCTTCTAACCCGAGGTTGCTGTGAACTGCAGCTGACAGCATGTCCGGCTTGAGCCGAACGGAGAGCCGATTCTATTTGAAAACAGTGTGTGTGTGTGTGTGTGTGTGTGTGTATGTGTGTGTGTGTGTGTGTGTGTGTGTGTGTCTCTGTGTGTGTGTGTGTGTGTGTGTGTCTGTGTGTGTGTGTGTGGTGTGAGATGTTTTAAAAGAGATATAGGGATATGAGCTGGTTTGCATGAATTATGCATGGGGGAAACTATTCAAAAGACAGATACTTCTTATTAGTTAGAGAATCTGCTTGTGAACTTAAGACGAATGAACTCGGAATTAGAAATTAATACTGATAATTTTGATTATCATATTGACAATTGATAATATTGATATGATAAGCCCTCCCTGAATGGGTGAATAGCTACTCAGTGTCTACACATCCTTTCTAACAGTCCTCAGCCTACCTTGGCTTGGTTATCCCAACTGTCTCCAAAGGGAGCTAAGGAAGAAAGTTCACAAGAGGGTAGACAGCCAGGGTTCATATAGCAAACACACGTGTGAATTCTTGGGATGTAGGTAAAGTTCCCCATCCTTGTCTCCTACTTTTTTTCCCCCAAGAAACATAAGCTTTTGGTTGAGCCTCTCTGGAGACAAAACACTCCTAGCGTCAGAGCTAAATGCTACCTTAGGTGAGCTCTTGTCGTCTTGTTCGGGGAACAAGAGGAAGGATTGTATTCTTGTGAGAGTAGAACCGTGTGCAGCATCGTTAACGGCTGGGTTTAGTACTAGTCTCCGTGCTGGGAGGTATCATTATTTTGTGGTACTTGTTCGGGCACAGTTAGGAGATAAGGGCCATCTAGGGAATGGGGAAGGTGAAATGAGGCAATCAAGCTCCAGAGGTAATGAGAATTTTCATGTGTTGGGATCAATGCAATTAACAGTTAGCACCACATTTCTGTCTTCATTAGGCATAATTATGACAAGACATTTCTCATCTGGATAAATGAGGAAGACCACACCAGGGTAATCTCAATGGAAAAGGGAGGCAATATGAAACGAGTCTTTGAGCGGTTCTGCCGTGGACTAAAAGAAGTAAGGTTCCACTAGGGGTTTATAGATATCCATCAAATCAAATCTCTCTGGTTTCCATTTCTGCATATGTATTTTAAATTACTATTATCATGTTATTTCACATGTGTGAGTGTTTTGTGCCCTTGAAGGCCAGAAGAGGGCATCGAATCCCTCGGGACTGTAGGAGCAGATGGTTGTGAGCTGCCATGTGGGTGCTGGGATCTAACGTGGTCCTCTGGAAGAGCTGCCAGTGCTCTGAAGGCCAGAGCCATCTCTCCAGCCACTGTTTTCCATTTTTAAAAAGATACTTTGACAACTTCCAAAGTGGGACTACTTTTTTCTCCTAAGAATCAAATCTTCCAGAGCAGTGCTTTCAAAAAGAGGTAACTTTTCTCTTTGCGGAAGTCTGTGACTCACTGGTTATTTTCTCATTCCTTCCTTAACATGGAGAGGGTATGGTATAGGGTGGGGATGGATAAGTGGATGAAATGGCAGAGGTAGAATCAGGTGGGAGTGGGTGGGCTGGGAAGTGGGACTGGATGGGAAGAAACAGAATAGATTCTCATGGGCTTAATCTGCTGAGAGTTCCTATGTTCTCCTACAGTCTTTGCATTAAAAGGAGTAGCAACTGCTATTTATGGAGAGCTCGGAATCTTCCAGGGACCATGTCAAATGCTTTACATGGCCATCTGATTTAATAGGATCATTTTTATACTCTACAGAAGAACTATCAAGTACAAGTACCACAGCTGCACTACAGTTTCATTCGTGCGCTCTACTGGTCTCTAGCCCTGGGGTCTGGGATGCCCTGAAGGAATAGGTACTTGAGAAGTCTGCCCTCTGTTCATTGCTGGCTCATTGTAGGTGGAACGGCTAATCCAAGAACGAGGCTGGGAGTTCATGTGGAACGAGCGTCTAGGATACATTTTAACTTGCCCTTCGAACCTCGGGACTGGATTACGAGCTGGTGTCCACGTTAAGATCCCAAAGCTCAGCAAGGTAATGACGTGTGACCAGGAGCTTTGTTGGGCCCCAAGAGGATCAGCTCAGATGTGACGACGGCTTTTCAGAAGGTGAAGGAGATGTCGGCGTGCACTCCTTAACCCTGGCCTTTGCCACCTGCAATGGAGGAGGGATGCAAAGGGCGAAGTCTGGCTTAAAGTCCTTTGCATTAGTTAGGATAAAAGGTTCAGGGCCTGTGAAAAGGGGATGGGGCTACAAGAGGAATGCTTTTGAGTCTCCATCGTGTAACTAATCAGAGTGTGGGGCTGCCCTGCTCTGCTCCCTAGGGTTCCTTTCTTGTCCTAACAACTGAGCCTGTGTGAGAATCACCTGAAGGGAGTAATTTAAGGTGTACGGAGAGTGCATGTAGACATGTCCATGACAAGGTTTAAGGTGTACGGAGAGAGCATGTAGACATGTCCATGACAAGGTTTAAGGTGTACGGAGAGAGCATGTAGACATGTCCATGACAAGGTTTAAGGTGTACGGAGAGAGCATGTAGACATGTCCATGACAAGGTTTAAGGTGTACGGAGAGTGCATGTAGACATGTCCATGATGAGCCTGGGCAGCACAGATTGCTAGGCCACGCTTGTGCAATTTTTTCTTTTCTTTCTTTCTTTTCTTTTTACATTTTGTATTTGTATATTTGTGTTTTGTGCAGTGTGGGGAGCCCGTGGGTACACAGTAGAGGCCAGAGGATAATTTCCAGCTTCCAGTGAATGAAGTCAGGTTGTCAGGCTTGGCAGCAAGTACCTTTGCCCACTGAACCATCTCATTGGGCAGAGAATTTTTATTTCTTGCAAGTTTTCAGATGACTCTGAGGCTGCTGATAGGGGCCTTGTTTGGAGGACCACTTAGAGCGTTTTCCTCGTTTGCATAATCACAGTCCTTCTCCATGTTCTAGAATGTGAGAAAAGGAGAGCGCATGTAGACATGTCCATGATGAGGTTTAAGATGTAAGGGGAGAGCATGTAGACATGTCCATGACGAGGTTTAAAGTGTAAGGAGAGAGCATGTAGACATGTCCATGACGAGGTTTAAGGTATAAGAAAGGAAGTGGCACACGGGACTTCCGCTCATTCTGTTGGTCAGAGCTCAGACAGCAAGTAGCTACATCTTCACCTCCATTGCTGGACAGACGGATAAAGGATCCAGACTGGGAGCTAGCCATTTCTGCCAGAGCATACAAAGTAAATTTAAACAAGTTTAGAAAAATGTGCTCCCTATCAAGATAAAGGTATGTGATTTTTTTATTATTCAAAATCCCAGTGCTAAGGAAATGATTGGCAGTGATTTAACTCCATGATTTTAATTATAACAATGAAGCTGGTGTACAGGTGAGTAGTACATACAAAAGTTGGCACCCACATGCAAATATACGCATGTATATTTATATGAAGATAAACGTGGAGTCAAATGCCCCAGGTTTAATTGCTGTTCTGCCAACTTCCAGCTGTCTGACTTTGGGCAAGTTATCTCCTCTTGAGCACTTTGCTCATCTTAGGTGAGGGGGTTGGTAAAGTTTCAATTGTCCCCTACAAGCTCATATGTTAGAGACTTAAACCCCCAATCCACATGTCAATGGCATGTGTAACCTCAGGAGGTAATGAGGATAGCTGGGGTCATAGCTTTGACCTCCATGATGGCGTTACTGGTAGTACAAGAAGAGTGATCTAAGCTAGCACACAAGCTCTGCCTCAAATACGTGATGCCCTCTACAATACTATGATGCAGCAAGGGCGTCCTCACCAGATGCCCCAAGTGCTGGCTCCATGCTCTTGGACTGTCCACCTAGTTGTAAGCCAAAAGTGCTCTGTTATTTGTAACTGACCTGATCTCCAGTATTTGGTATTTCCCCACTCAAGATAACATGTAGCCTTAGCTGGCCTGGAGCTCAATATGTAGACCAGGTTGGCCTCAATATCACAGAGATCGAGCTGTCTGTGCCTCCAGAGCACTGGGATTAAAGGAATGGGCCACCACCCCCTGGACCAGGTACTTTTATATGACACCGGAAAATGGGCTTTGATGGTGTGAAAATAATATCCACTTCATTGGATTGCTGGAAGACTTAGAAGTTCCAGCCAGTGTCCACGTATGCTGTAAATACTTTATTGTTACTGCCCCTTATTACATCTTTGCTCAGTGACTGCAACGATATCGCTTCTCCTAGGATCCACGCTTTTCTAAGATCTTGGAGAACCTGAGGCTCCAGAAGCGGGGCACAGGTGGCGTGGACACTGCGGCAGTGGCGGATATATACGACATTTCCAACATCGATCGGATCGGGAGATCAGAGGTAACGTCTCTCTCGATCTAGCATGGGCTAGTGAGGTCGGCCTAACTGAACGAGGACATGGAAAAGCAGTCTCGACAGCCTGGCCTCCACGTCCTCTTTCCCCACCGAGTCCTGAGTTAGCCTTTCACTACAGTGCTTCTTTTGCAAGAAAAATAATTCAAGAAAGATACACAATCCCTCCTGGGCACTGTAGGCAAGTCAAGGGATCATAGTGGAACTGGTGTTATGGACCAGCCCCCTGAGAAGTGTCTCAGCCATCTTCAGCCACAGGAGCTCCCTTGGGCTAAAGGACAGCAGTGTTTTATCCCCATAGACTCAGAGAAGAGGCAGGAAAATGTGAAAATCCCTCTTGATGCTGGATTTCACTTGCTGAAGACGACATGCTGTCATCTTCATTTCGACATCTTAGATGCTTAATGGTTTCTAATGCTTTAGTTGTAGAGTTCAGACAGTGAAAGAGACTTGTCATAGTTATGTCTAAATGTGTGCCCGTACGACAATGCTGAGGGGCCCCTGCGAGTGCATGGGAACAACAGGCTTGGTCCATTGGTAGAGGCTGTGAGGGAGATGAGTCTGGAGAGCTCGCTTAGGAACACACAAATGACTACTAAGGAAATGCTGGTGGCAAGTTCCACGGCAAGCCATCTCAACCTAGGATGCAGCTGCTGGCGAGAAAAATAAACATGAAGGGCCACTGGGTAAGGTTATTCTCTCAATTCGCATAGCAACTATCAAACATAACTTAGTGTTTTATTGTAATCTTCTAGGAGATTATTATAAAAGCTAGTAAAGTGTCTAAAAGTATTTTAAAAACCATGTATTTAACACAGCAGCCCTCATTCTCTCTCTCTCTCTCTCTCTCTCTCTCTCTCTCTCTCTCTCTCTCTCTCTCTCACACACACACACACACACACACACACACACACACCACACACACACACTATTTTTTTAAAGAGAGGAAAAATACAGGGGATGAAAACTAATGATTTTCCAGTATAAAATTCTCCCAGCAACCCCGCCCTAAAGAAGTCTTGAGAGAAAACCTTAAGCTCCGCCTCCACCTCCACATCTGGCCCCAGCCTCAGGATGACCCCCTCACACAGTGCCCTGATTGTGAGAAAGTCCTACTAAGTGCAATGTTCCCCTTCTTGGGGCTCTGAGGCACCTCCTGCTCTAATTAATTAATCACCCCTCCTTCTCCTTTCTTCATGTGTCTCCTCCCCGTGGTCCGTCCCTCTCTCTCACCGTCAAGGTGGAACTTGTTCAGATCGTAATTGACGGAGTCAACTACCTGGTGGATTGTGAGAAGAAGCTGGAGAGAGGCCAAGATATTAAAGTGCCCCCTCCTCTGCCTCAGTTTGGCAGAAAGTGAATTTTCCCTCCCAGTTTATGAATAATGTGTCTGCTGGTATGACAGACACAAAGAAGTCTCTGCTCTGAGAGTTTTTGTAGACTTGAAAACATGTAAAATTGTAGGTACTGCCATTTTACAATAAAACTCTCCTTAATATCATTGGGTTATGTCTCTGATTTCTACTAATACCAAGAAGGTCAATATGCCCAACTACAAGCAGCAAGAAGAAAAGGTGTTTTAAAATACTAGGGCTGACATTTAAGACCACATAGAGATACATCCAGATAACTGTTCAACTCTCTAGATGTTAAGGCAACCCTGTACAAATGCCCACGGACATCACTGGAATTGAGGAGCTGATACGATCATTTCCAGGAATTGGGGCGAGAGGAAACTCTTTCCTTTGAAAATGGGGGACTTAATCAAAAGGCTATTCCAATGAGGACAAACAGAGGCTATGTGTGCATCAGTTCAGAGCGATTCAGCAAGCAGAGGCATGGGAAAGCTTTGTAGTTAAGAAAAGAGGTACAGGTGTGCTCTGATTGCCGCTGCGGGCAGGGAGGCAGGCTAGCAAGGAGGGTACCCAGAGTACAAGTCTGTGGAGAATATTTAGCTTTACCTGTTGGTGCTGAGTTTGAGCAAGAGATCTGTCCATCATAGACCACATTCTGGTCATTCTGAACTGATCGCTCCAAAGACTGCAAATCGGATTCCCAGACCAGAGCAGTCACTTTAGAAATTGTGGGTGAGAATACTATTGTCCGATATGGCCTCATCATTGTCTGTTTATACAATAAATGTAGCAAAACAATTCAAAGTTTGATATCCGAAATTCTGACAATGTTTTCAGTGTTTTGATTTGAAAGTCAAAGAATACAGAGTCACATCAGCTCATAATGCTTTTGTTACCGAGCTGACTGTGATTGACATCCAGTCAAACCCTGAATCCCCTCAGCCTGCACATCTTTAACTTGGGTATCATTATCCTTTTCTTTCCTGCTGCAATGCCTGTAACCTGAAGGAGGAGGAAGGAGGAGGTGGGAGCTGTCAATCATGTAACAAGTCACGAGACACTGCTCCGTACATGAGACAGACATTAGATTGAGCCACAGAGCCAGATCAAGTGGCATTTTACAGGAAGTGAACACTGCAGGCATAACAGTGAAAACATTGGTGCTGTAGTATAATCTCTTGTCGTCGTCGTCGTCGTCCTCGTCGTTCCCCCCCCCCACACACACACCTTATGCTCCCTGGGGACAAGCCAAAAAGAGACAGTGGTGCTGGTGCCAGTGGGCACTACTCTAACTTGGGGTGACAAATCACAGTGTGGTGAAGACTCCAAAGGGCAAACCACACAGATGAAACCTGAGCCATCATGCTAAGTACCCTGAATGAGATGTGGCAGTGGTTGGAACTAACAGTTGAAGAAGAAAGAGGGATCCCAACCTGGGGCCGTGGCTGGTATTCTCTGGGTGCAGAGGAATACAGAATAATTCTCTGGTAAGGACACTGGCCATACAGCCATATTACTGGGGTACAAGTTCAGATTTTCCCACTCATAACAGTGAATAATTTAATCTCCAGTTTCTTGAGTTTCCTCTGGATGAAATAAGAATGGCTGCAGCTATTTCATAGGGTTTTTAGGGAGATAAAAATCTAGTATTTGAAAAGTTTACTCAGAAGCACTCAGTTCATAGCAAGCATCATTTAAGTATTTGCTGAATAAATATTAAGGCAAAGAAATCACTATTATTATTATTATTATTATTATTATTATTATTATTATTATATCTCTGAATCCTTATCTGCCCCTTATCATCATTAGGGCAATTCAGCAACAATGATGGTCCCTCTTCTGCAAGGTTTTATGAGCTGAATGATAAGGGAAGGCAAAATCATATAGCTAAAGACACAAGCATGGGGGATCAAAAGAGATAAGATACATACGCCGATGTTTCTTTTCTTTAAAAAAAAAAAAGCTGAAAAACAAACATTGCCGTGAAATACATGCTTGTAAATAGAAAAGGAAAGCAAGCCTTTAATCTGCATATCTCAAGAAACCTCCGCAGGAAGAACAAGCTGAATACCTACCACGCAGAATCCCAGAAAACAACACTCTTCTTTTGTGTGGCTCCGTTTTATTTATAATTCTTTCCTCTCTTAGCCATCAAGCTAAACTGACATTAACATTAAATGTTCATTTGCTTACAGAGCATTAGTACTTAATCTTTAAGTCAACTACATCTCACACCCTCAGTTGTACGGGCACTTGACCCTGGGTTCATGTGTGGCTTTACTCCTAAGAACAAAATTTCCATTTGTAAGGAGTCACGAGGAAGGTTTACCATGTACTCCTGAGCATTTGGTCTATCACCTCACCTTTCTTTATAACTATTCCTGTTATCTATTGTATTTTTCTGACAACCCTTTGGACAATTTCTAAACTACACACTCACACTTACACTGCATACAAGAGCATCCAATCCTCTCAAAAGTTGCCAAGCATTTGAGTGGTAGGCTCCTATTTACAAAAGTTTTGATAAGTTACACTTTTTGACACAAGAAAGGAGCACATTGGCAATGTCTGTTATGGTGGAAATGGAATGCTGTATGGGAAAGATGAGGCAGAAGGACATGTAACTAATAATTCAATTCCTAGCTAGATGCCATGTTTTATTCCGGCCAAAGTCATCACACCATACACCGGTTCTTAACGAACACCCTACACAGTCAGTAGTCATGTCAGCAGTGTGGGTACAGCTCACTTCTGGTCACACCAGCAGTGTGAGTACAGCCCTCTTCTGGTCACGTCAGCAGTGTGAACACAGCTCACTTCTGTTCCAGCAGTGTAGGCACAGCTCACTTCTGGTCACATCAGCAGTGTGAACACAGCTCACTTCTGGTCACATCAGCAGTGTGAACACAGCTCACTTCTGGACACATCAGCAGTGTGAGCACAGCTCACTTCTGGTCATGTCAGCAGTGTGAGTAGAGCTCTGTGGTGATATTTTACCTAAGCACCCCAATAAAGTTTATCTAAGGATCCAAGGGAAAAGCCAGCCACTACCGTAAACATAGAGGTCAGGAAATCGTGGCACATGGCCTTAATCCTAGAATTTGGGGAGGCAGAGATCCATCTGGATCTCTGTGAGTTCAAGGCCACACTAGGAACAGAGCCAGGCATGGTGGCACATACCTTTAGTTCCTAGCACTAACCCTAAAGGTCTGGAGGTCTGTACAGACAGACAGGAAGTGATGCAGCTGGGCAGAGAGAGGAAGTAAGAGGACAGGGACAGAAAGGATATAGGCGTGGGTATACAGGAAACAGGTCTCTCTTTGGCTGAGGATTTCTAGCAGTAAGAATGTGGCTGGCTTCCCTGATATCTCAGGTTTTTTACCCCAATATCTGGCTCCAGGTTTTTTATTAATAAGACCATTTAGCAATTAGTCTAACAGAGCTCACTTCTGATCACTTCAGCATGGGGCTTTTGGGAGGCGGGTTGTTTTGTTTTTGAGACAGGGTTTCTCTGTGTAACATCCTTGGCTGTCCTGAACTCACTCTGTAGATCAGGCTGGACTCGAACTCAGAGTGCTGGGATTAAAGACCCTGCGCCAAGACTTTTTTTTTTTTTTTTTTTTAAATGTGCTGTCCTTTGTTTCTGACCAGGAAGGAGCTAGAGCAGACTTTCACCAGAAATCTCCTTGGCTGTTCTATGGGAAAGGAAATTCTATCTCTGCTCTCCTGAATCCACCCTTTGGAAGCAGGCTGTTCTTCACACAGGTTAAAAACCTGTACATGTTTTGAAGGTGGTGAAAAGAATTTAGTTTGAGAGGGCAATCCAAAAGACACGTGGAAGCTCTTTGAGTGTGAGGATGAGGGTTTACCCAGGCCAATATGAGGAGGATCACCTGGAGAGAAGAAACTTGAGCCGCCTCCAGTGAGTGCTCCCCAAAATGCTTCCAAAGGGTCTGTATTCTTATATATTAAAAAAAATATACCAAAGAGGGCTACAGCACAGAAGTTGCTATATGGTATTGGTTGGCACAGGGCACTTGTACATGCCAGGCAAGACTTTCGGTATATACTCAAAACCAAATTTTTTAACTTAATCTTAGCTTTCTTTGTGATGCAGAGAGAATTCCTTCCCTACAAAAATTTTATGATGATAAACACAGCAAGGCAGTGACTACAATTTCTGCTTTTAAAAAACTCATAACCTATGAAAAGAAACACTTTACACACATATATAAATCTGTAAATAAAGGTTTTGTCAACAACATTTACCTGAGTATTTGAGATGCACTCTGACGGATCTCTAGACAATACTGGTTCATTCTCATCCAGTTTTGAAAAACCCTCAGAGGCCGTGGCTGTAGCTCAGCGCAGAAGAATACACTTAGTATGCACACAAGGCTCTGTGTTCAATCCCGCTGCCTCCCTCCAATAAAAATTCTAAATGTAATCCACTCTTGATTTGGAATATATTAAAGAGATGGAAGTCACAGCTTGGAAAGCATAAACCTAATTACTTGGCTCAATAAACATTACATTCTCTGTTTTTCTTTCTTCTCTTTAACTCTTTCAGTATTTCCTTCCACTGCTTTCTGATGTCCGTGCTTTGTGGTGGAAATTCTTCCATCAGGCACACCTGTGTGTAATGTGTTATTTTTTTTTTCTCCCGACAGCTTACACCAACTTTTAGCAATTGGCCTGTGATTTGACTTCCTGGGTAGGGAGAACAGGTCTGAGCCGAAGGGGTTTAAGTATCAGAGAAGACAGTGCTGCTCGGGAAGGTGTGTAAACTCCTGCTTTTAAGTTCCTCTCAGGCCCTGGGCTGACTCTTCAGGTGTTCTTGTGTGCGGAAGAGTCTAGAGGGCTGGCAGAGAGGGAGCCCCAGGACGTGGAGAACAGGGAACCTGTCCAAGGCAGCCCAGCACTGAGAGATGTTGGGTTCAGACCCATTCCCTCCCCAGAATGGGAAGATTTTGGTGACTGTTCTCAGCTTTTAGTTATGCTCCAGCAAAACCATAACCTAGAAGGAAGAATCGTGCTCGTGAGTCGGGAAAACCCAAGCAACCTGCCAACAAAGCTTTGCAAACTTCAGCCAGGACGTTGGATCTCAGAGTGGAAAGTGAACACTTTCGCAGCCAGCTAGCCGAGTCTGGATGCTTGTACCGCTTCTCATCCCAGCGGTTACTAGCATAAAATTTTAAATTATTACCTTTGATAAAGACCAGGGAAGGTGACCAATTTGCTGTTTAGCTAGTGTGTTGAAGAGAGGTGTAAATATGTCTGCAATTATCCTATGTTTGATTATGAAGAAAAAGGCTGAAATTCTCCAAATTTCATAAAAGTTATAATCTATACATCTGAGAAATTCTAGGAATATCAAATAGTGAAAGCACAGGAAAAACACATCCCAATAAAGGCAATGAGAATTCAATAAAGAGACTATGCTAAAAGCAGAAAAATGCATATTCCATGCACAGGAAAATGCAGGTAAGTATTATTGTCGTCCCTCAACAGGCCAGCCAAGACAATGGAAGAACATTTTTAAGTGCTGAAAGAAAATCCATTAAATTTCAATATTAAAACAAATTAATATTTAATTTTTAATCTTATGTATTTGAGTGTTTGCCTACATATTTGTCTGGGTACCCAAAGAGACCAGACAAGGGTGATAGATTCCCTAGATCTCAGATGGTTGTGAGCTGCCATAAGGCTGATGGGAACCGAACCTGGGTCCTCTGCAAGAGAAGCAAGTATTCTTAATCACTGAGCTGTCTCTCCAGCCCTCAAATGAATGCCTTTGATGAGGCCAGGGGATGCCTTGTGGTTAAGAGACATGGTGTCATGTGTGCTCTGGTTGCAGCTGGAGGCAGGGAGGCAGGCTAACTGCAGAGCATGCTCGCTCCCAGAAGAGGAAGACTTACGTCACAGAGGAAGACAGCCGGTGGAAGCGCCTATCTATAGACAGGGATGAAGTGTCCAGAGTGGCAGAAATGTTAAACTCAATGACAACACACAAGGATGTCTATAGCACACATAGCCATGAAGTCATGACGACGGAAAACTTCACTGGAGGAAGAAGATGCATGAGCAGTGTCCTTCCGTCCTCACATGATACATGTGTTGGTATAACATACTGAGGATTTTGAGAAATGATGTTTCTCAAGAAATGAAATTATTATTAGTGCAACCAATCAAAATAAACCAGCAACGAGATGTGACAGAGGGCTACAGAGCACTCATTCAATTGCAAATATCGTAAAAGAAGAGACAAGACCACCTAAGGCAAAAGGAAAACAAACAGCAAAACTGAAGATCAGAACCCAGTGCACCCACAGTTACACTAAATATAAACCGTGCCAATGAGAGCTACAGCCCCAGTCGGACTACCCACCTAGTTTAAAAGAAATTTTAGTGGCACTCAGCCACGTGCTCATTGACCTATTGCCTGCAGCTGCTTTTACTCATAATGGCAGACTAGTTTCAACAGAAACTATATAGCTCCAAAGCCCAAATACTCTCTTTGTCTCTCTGTCTGTCTCTGAATCTCTCTGTCTGTCTCTGTCTCTGTCTCTCTCTGTCTCTGTCTCTGTCTCTGTCTCTCTCTCTCTCTCTCTCTCTCTCTCTCTGTGTGTGTGTGTGTGTGTGTGTGTGTGTGTGTGTGTGTGTGTGTGTGTGTAGGGCGGTATTGTGGATTCCGAGTCTTAACTCTGAATTTAAAAGGAAGAGAACATCAGACTCGGTGTGTGTGTGTGGGAAGCTTTCTAAACCTTATAATTTCCTGTCTGTAGGAAACCAACTTACCTAGAAAGTCACAGAAGAACCTCTAGGGGACCTAGTCCTCTCCTTCTTCCCATCCCTTGTATCTAATACCTAAAGACACCCTTATCCGGAGGCACTCTCTCTACCCAGGAACCAGCTACCCACACCAGCCTAGATATCAGGTAGGTGACTTCACTTCCTTCCTCCAGTGCAAAACCCCAGTCTCATGCCCAGTCCTGTAGCAGAAGTCTGTCCTCCCTCTCGGTCTCCATTCCTTGGGAACTTCATCAGATCTTACAGCAGGCCCAGCTTTTTCTTCTTCCTGTGGACCCTCTTACCTCTCCCTCCTAATGCATCCCCATTCCTTTGTGTCAGCTCCCAATACCACATGAAGCAAGGACTAAGAAGAATTCCCTGCCAGGCAACCCACACCAACCACTGAACTTGCCTAAGATCCACAGACAGCAATGGAAACCAAGGAATGGAACGCTCACCCAACACAGACAAGGCCAGGTATCCACACCTAGAATCACAACCACCCCACACCCAGATGTCTAGACACCAGTGCAAAAACACAATCATTAACACCCAAGAAATATGACTCCACCAGAACCCAGAAACTCTACTATAGTGGCTCTAAGAAATGCACTGTAGCTGAGACACAAGACAAGGGCTCCAGAACAGCTACTATGAATATGTTCAAGGATATGAATAAATCCCCTCATGAAGTCTGTAAAAGCACAAAGAAAGAGTGGAATGAATTAATGAAAATTGTCCAAGACATGTAATTAATAATAGAATCACTAGTTCCAAAACTGAGCAAAATTGGAAATGAAAAATGTAGGAAATCAAACAAACACCTCAGAAGTAAGCCTCACCAACAGAGTACAAGAGATGAAAGACAAAATCACAACCGTTAAAGACAAAAGAAATGGATACTTTGGTCAAAGAAAATGTTATATCTAAAACATCCAGGCACAAAACATCCATGAAATCTGCTGCACCATGAAAGGACCAAATCTGTGAATCATAGGAATAAAGGAAGGAGAAGAAACCCATGTCAAAGGCACAGAAAATATTTTCAATAAAGTCATAGAAGAAAATTTCACTAACCTAAAGAAGGAGATTAATATAAAGGTACATGAAGCTTACACAACACCAAATATACTGGACAAGCAAAGAAATTCCCCTCAGCCCAAAATAATCAAAATATTAAATGTACAAAACAAAGAAAGAATATTAAAAGTTGGAAGAGAAAAAGACCAAGCAACATATAAAGGCAGACCTGTTAGAATAATGCCCAACTTCTCAAGAGACTCTGGAAGCCAGAAGGGTCTGGATGGATGTTATACAAACTCTATGAGACCACAGATGCCAGCCCAGAATACTATACCCAGCAAAACGTTCAATTACCTAGATGGGGAAACAAAAGCATTTTGCGATAAAACCAAATTTAAGCGGTATCTATCTACAAATCCTGCTCTACAAAAGTACTAGGAGGAAAATGTCAATGTGGAAAGGTTAACCACACCCAAGAAAACAAGGAATAAATAATCACAGACCAGCAAGTCCACAGAGAGGGAAAAACTCCACACCACAACAAAATGACAAGAATCAGCAAAGACTGTCACTGACAACTTTCAACATCAGTGGTGTCAATTCCCCCCAAAAAAGACACAGATTAATCGAGAGGGTTGAAAACCAGGAGTCACACTTCTGCTGTATCCAAAGACAAACAAACAAAAACCTTAACATCAAGGGTAGACATCACCTCAGGGTAAAAGAATGGAAAAAGACATTTCCAAGTAAATGAACTTAAGAAGTAAGCCCATTGTAGCTTTTAATATCTGACAAAATGGACTTCAAATCAAAACTAATCAGAAGAGATAGGGAAGGACACCGCATATTCATCAAAGGAAACTCCACCAAGAAGATGCTGTAATTCTTTTTTAAAATTATTTTTCTTTATTAAGAAATTTTCTACTTACTCTACATGCCACCCACAGATTCCCCCTCCCCTCTCCTCCCACCCTCCAGCCCTCTCTCCCAAGCCACCCCACATCCTCACTTCCTCCAAACCAAGGTCTCCCATGGGGAGTAAGCAGAGGCCAGCACACTGAGCCTAGGCAGGTCCAAGCCCCTTCCCACTGCACCAAGGCTGTGCAAGGTGTCACACCACAGGCACCAGATTCCAGAAGCCTGCCCATGCACCAGGGACGGATTCCAATCTCCCTGCCTGGGTGCCCCCCAAACAGTTCGAGCCAAACAACTGTCTTCTGTATCCAGAGGGCCTAGTCCAGTCCCATGGGAGCTCCACAGCCACCAGGCCACAGTTCACGGGCATCCATTAGTGTGGCCTGTCATCGCTGTACGTCTTCCCATCACGATCTCAAAGTCCCCCACCTGCAGAATCCCTCCTCTCTCTCATCGATTGGATTCCTGGAGCTCAGCCTGGCGCCGGGCCGTGGATCTCTATATCTGCCTCCATCAGTCACTGCAAAGGCTCTGTGGTGAAGGTTAGGGTGACAGCTAGACTAGTCACCAGAGTAGTCCAGTCCAGGCACCCTCTAGACCGCTGCCAGCACTCCAAGGTGGGGTCATCCTTGTGGATTCCTGAGAGCCTCCCCGGCACCCTGCCTCTTCTTACTCCCATGATGTCCTCATCTATCATTGTATCTCCCTCCCTGCCCTCCCACTCTGTCCCTGTCCCAGTTCGACCCTTCCATTTCCCTATGTTCTCATCCCCCACTCCTCGCCCTCTGCCACCCCACACACACCCAGTCCGCTCATGTAGATCTCATCCACTTCTCCTTCACCGGGGCATCCATGTGTCCCTCTTAGGGTCTTTTCATGTTAGATAGCCTCTCTGGAGCTGTGGGTTGCAGTCTGGCCATCCCTTCCCTTACATCTAGTATCCACTTATGAGTGAGTACATACTATGTTTGTCTTTCTGAGTCTGGGTTACCTCACTCAGGATGACATTTTCTAATTCTTTAATATCTATGCACCAAATACAAGGGTACCCAGGTTCATAAAAGAAACACTACTGCAGTGTCGGTCACATATTGACCCTAGCAGGTGACTTCAGTATTGTACTTTTGCCAACAGAGAGGTCATCCAGACAAAAACTAAACAGAGCAATGCTGGAGCTAACTGATGTTATAAACCAAATGGACGTAGAAGATATTTCACCCAAACAAAAAAGAATATACCTACTTCTCAGCAACTCATGAAACTTTCTCCAAAATTGACCACATACATGGACACAAAGCAAGCCTGAACAGATGCAAGAAAACTGAAATAGCACCCTGCATCCTATCTGACCACTGCAGATTAAAGCTGGAGAGCCACACCTACAGGAACAATAGAAAGCTTGCAAATGCATGAAAAATGAACAACTCACTACTGAATGAAAAATGGGCCAAACAGAAATCAGGAAAGAAATTCAAACCTTTTAAGAATTGAACAAATCTTAATAAAGAAAATGAAAGAAAAAAAGAATTGAACAAAAATGAAAACACATCATACCCAAACCCATGGCACACAATGAAGGCAGTTCTAAGAGGTAAGTTCACAGCACTAACTGCCTGCATAAAAAAAATAAATATTTTTTAAATGGATAGATCTCGTATTAGCAACTTAAAAGGCACATCTGAAAGCTCTAGAGCAAAAAGAGGAAACAATCCCCAAAGGAATAGACAGCAAGAAATAATCAAACTCGGAGCTAAAATCAATAAAATAGAAACAAATCACACAAGGAGTGAATGAAATGAAGAGTTGGTTCTTTGAGAAAATCAATACAATTGATAAACCCTCAGCCAAATTAACTAGCAGATGGAGAGAAAAGATCCGAATTAATAAAGTTAGAGAAGAAAGGGGGACATAGCAACAGATATTGAGGAAATCTAGAGAATCATAAGGGCATACTTTAAAAACTTGCACTCTACCAAACTGGAAAATCTAAGATAAATGGACAACTCTCTTGATATATACCACCTACTAAACTTAAATCAAGATCAGACAAGCAATTTGAATAATCTTATATTCCCTAGTAAAATAGACTCAGTCATTAAAAGTCTCCCAATCAAAAATAAAAGCCCAAGGCCAGATGGATTCAGTGCAGAATTCTACCTAACTTTCAAAAAGAATTAATGCCAATATTCCTTGTGGTGTTTGAATAGGAATGGCCCCCACAGACTCGTGTGTCTGAATCCTTGGTCCATAGCAAGTGGCACTATTAGGAGGTGTGGCCTTGTTGTTGTAGGTGTGGCTTTGATGGAGAAAATGTGTCACTGTGTTGGTGGGCTCTGAGGTATCAGAAGCTCAAGCCAATTCACTTCCTGCTGCCTGCTCATCTGAATGTAGAACTCTCAGCTCCTTCTCCAGCACCATGTCTGCCTGCATGCCCATCACAGTAATGACCTAAACATCTGAAACTGTAAGCCAGCCTCAATGAAATGTTTTCCTTTATAATAGTTGCTGTGGTCAAGGTGTCTCTTCACAGCAATAGAAACCCCAACTAAGACACTCCTCAAATTATTCTGTAAGATAAAAACAGAAGGAATATTGCCTAATTCTTTTATGAGGCCACAATTACTCTGATATCAAAAATCACATAAGGACCAAACAAAAAAGATTACAGACCAATTTTCCTTATGAGCATAGAAGCAAAATTCTCAATAAAATACTTGCAAACTGAATCCAAGAATACATCAAAAAGATCATCCATCATGACCAAGTAGGCTTTGTCCCAGAGATTCAGGGATGGTTCAACATACATATATTGGTAAATGCAATCCATCATATAAACAAACTGAAAGACAAAACCCACATGATCATCTCATTGGATGCAGAAAAGGCCTTTGACAAAAATCTAACATCCCTTCATAATAAAAGTCTTGGAGAGATTAGGAATATAGGGGTCATACCTCAGCATAATAAAGGATATTTGCAGCAAGGCCATAGAAAACATCAACTTAAATGGAGAGAAACTCAAAGTAATTCCACTAAAATCAGACACAAGACAAGGTTGTGCACTGTCTTCATACCTAAATACAGGACGTGAAGTCTTAGCTAGAGCAACAAGACAACTGAAGGAGATCAAGAGGATACAAGTAGGAAAGGAAGAAGTTAAAGTATCTTTGTTTGCAGATGACATGACAGTATACATAAATGACCCTAAAATTTTGCCAAGAAACTCCCATAGCTGATAAATACTTTCAGCAAAGTAGCTGGATACAAAATTAACTCACAAAAATCAGTAGCTTTCTTGTACATAAATGACAAACAGACTGAAAACAATATCAAGGAGACAATACTTTTACAATAGCTTCAAAAAACATAAAATCTTGGGATAACTCTAACCAAGCAAATGAAAGGCTTGTGTAATCAAAACTTTAAGACACCAAAAAAGACACTGAAGAAGATCTCAGAAGATGGAATATCTCCCATGTTCATGGATGAACATTAATTCATTGGTAGAATTAATATAATGGAAATGTCCATTCTACCAAAAGTAATCTACAGATTCAATGCAATCCTTATCAAAAGTCCAACGCAATTCCTCACATAAATTGAAAGGAAAAATTTCAGCTTCATATGGAAACATAAAAAGCCCAGGAGAGCTAAAACAATCCTGCATAATAAAAGAACTGCTGGGAATGTCATAACTGCTGATCTCAACTTGTACTATAGAGCTATAGTAATAAAAAACAGCATGGTATTGGCATTAAAAAAAGCATGTTGATCAATGGAATTTAATTTAAGACCCAGACATAATTCCTCATATCTATGGACATCTGATTTTTTTTTAAAGAAACCAGAAATACATAATGAACAAAGACAGCATCTTCAACAAATGGTGCTGGCCAAACAAGATGAATCCAAATAGATCTGTACTTATCATCCTGCACAAAACTCAACTCAGATGGACCAAGGACCTCAACATAAGGCCAGATACACTGAATCTAATAGAAGAGAAAACGAAAAATAATATTGAACTCATTAGCACAGGAAAAGATTTTCTACAGATAGTGTAGGCGCTTAGAACAGCAATTAATAAATGGGACCTCATGAAACTGAAAGCTTCTGTATGGCAAAGGATGCTGTCAGAAAAACCAACAGGCAACAGAATAGGAAAAAAAATTATCAACTCTACATCTGATGGTGGGCTAATATCTAAACTATATAAATAACTTTTAAAAACTGAACACCAAGAGAACAATAACCAATAAAATGAGGTACGGATCTAAACAGAGCGTTCCCAAAAGATGAAGCACAAATGGCCGAGAAACACTTGAAGAAAGGTGTTGAATCCATAGTCATCAGGGGAGTGAAAACCAAAACTACTTTGAGATGCCATCTTAAATCAGTCAGAATGGCCAAGAGAAATAAAACAGATAACGGCTCATGCTAGTGAGGATGTGAGGTAAGGGAGCACTCATCCATTGCTGGTGGGAGTGCGACTTGTACAGCCACTATGGTGATCAGTGTGGCAATTCCTTAGAAAGCTGGGAATAGGTCTACCTCAAGATTCAGCTCTGCTGCTCTTGGGCATATCATACACCCAAAGGATGCTTCATCCTACCACGTGGACACTATCTCAACCATGTTCATTGCTGTGCTATTCATAATATCCAGATTGAAACAGACTGGATGTCCATCAATGGATGGCACTGGCACTCACATGCACCTACTCACACATAGACACACACAGGAAAGGATATAAAGTATGACAAAGGCTGGCAGGGATCCTTACTCACTGTGTTGGGACCTGTAAACTAGTACAACCACTGTGGAAATCAGTAAGAAGTATCTCAAAACACTAAAAAGAGGAGGCTGGAGACATGGGTCAGCAGTTAGGAGCATGTGTTGCTCTGGCAGAGGGCCTGAGTTTAGTTCCCAGCACTCACATGGTGGCTCACAACCATCTATACCTCCAGTTTCCAATGTGATCTGAGACCGTCTTCTGGCCTCCTTAGGTACCAGGCATGAAGATGGTGCATCTACATACATGTAGCCCAAACACTCATCCACATAATATAAAAACAAATATTTTTTTAAAGCAGAAAACAAAACCACCTTATGAACCAACCATCCCACTCTTGGGCATTCACTCAAAGGAGTTTATATCATATGACAGAAATACCTGGACATCCATGTTCATTGCTGATCTATTCATGAAAGCAGGGAATGGTGTCAGCATAGACATCCATGAACTGATAAATGAGTAATGAAGATGTGGTCCATATACAAAATGGAATTATGAAATTTTCAGGAAAAATGGATGGAAGTGGGAAGTATTATATCAAGTGAGGGAGCCCAGGACCAGAAAAACAAATGTATATTTTCTCTCATATGTGGATCTTATCTTTTTTGGGGGCGGTTGCATTTTGATGAACTATTTTTATTGGAGTTTGCTCTTCAGTAGACAAAGATAATTTTACATTTTGTTTATTCTTCAAAATAGTCCGAGATATGAAAAATATTTTAGAAAAATAATCTGATTTCCTGATTCATCCCAAGTTGTTCAAAAAGTCATTAGTTGTAGAACTGTCCTAAATACTTTGCTAATCATCAGGTTATTGAAATATTTAAGGTTTGTCTATAAGAAAGTCAGCCGTCCCTCTTTCTAACAGTATCCCCTAAGCCAGCATACCTTCAATATGCACGTTTTGGGAAAGTTGTTTAAATAAATCTTCCGACCCGGGAGCAGGGAAGAGCCCCAGATTCTCTAGTCTAGTACTGGTCCCTGGTTACAGCTTATGTTGCTCTGTGAACTGTCTGAGAAGTCAGGTTTCATTTCAGTGATTCAGTGAACTGTTTCTTGCCCTTGAAACGACCTTTGTGAGTCTCATGAATTTTTCTGATTTTAAGTTTTGAAGCGACAATTCAAAGACAAAGAATTTTTAAATGAAATGAAGGAATTTCTTCCCACAGTGCAGTTTTGATTTTGGCTTGGACATTTGAAGAGCTTAGGGCCAGATTTCAGCATAAGCCACTTCCTCCAGATGCCCCAGTGTCAGAGGGCCACATTGCCATGGAACAGCAGAATCAGCAGAACTCATTCAAGATCACAGAGAGACTCAAGACATAGCATATCAATATGGCTGGTCACTAGTGACCACTTGTGTATCAGCTGTCCAAATATTAATTATATTGTTGACTTTTAAGGATCCTTATTATTGAGGCTTTCCCACTTGAAATTTCTTGATGAAGTCCTCTGCCTTTTCTAACTGCTAACTTGATTTGATTTTCAGACCATGGGCACACTTTGGCTTCAAGGTGATACTCCTGAGTGAAGTGTCCTTCAATGTAATTAAGATCTGATACTCCTTTCTGTGCAGGCCTTCTTATCTATGGTAAGGTCAGCCTTTCCTTTGCTGATGGTCACTGAAAGACCCTAACCCTTCAGGCTTATACCCCCAGGCTCCAGGAAATGAGAAACTAAAAATCTAGTTCCAAGGGCAAGCGGACTCAGCCATTATTCAACCACCCCTGTAACAATGTAAAAAGATTTCTGTTAAGAGATGTGCTCAACTGTGACTGGGATAGTTGCAAGTATTCCAGGAAGGACCACTGTGACCTTTGTGTAAACTCCACTCCCGCCCTGATATCCCCCCTTGAGGTTCCAGAAAGAATGTACATGCAGACGTTACTGTACCCACTCTGTGATCAGACCATGATCTTGTGAAATGAAATTGTATGGAAATTGTAATCTTATGGCTTTTGTGGGTTTTTCCTTTAAAAGCACCCATGTGGCTACAGTAAGATGCGACTCTTGCTCTCAGGACAAGAGTAGCCCGTCTGTACAGATGATTCAATAAAAACCTCGTGCTGATGCATCAACTGGACTGGAGTCTGGGTTCTTGGGGCGCCCACTTGAGACCCTAGATTTTGGGGTCTAACAGTCACCATGCAGGGATGTCTATGAAGTACTGCCTTTTATCTAGGCCCAAGGCCAAGCACTTCCAGCCAACATCTTCTTCTTAGGTTAGCCATTTGTGAAGTAAACGTTTGTCAAGTATCATTCCTGGCAGCTGAACTATGGTTGCAGTAGTCTTTTTTGAAGCAACTTCATCACTAAAAGTTCCTGAGGGTAGAAGGCAGACAAAACAAAACATCTTCATAATGATCCTTACTTTGGAATTCCAATGTTTAAATGTACATGTTTAAGTTGGAATGAGTACTCACAGAAGCCAGAAAGCAAGAAGGGATTCACAAGAAACATTGGGAGTGGGGGAGATAAAAACACGTGATTTGAAAAATCAGCCAGGAGTCGCTCAGCCTTTTCTAGGCCTGAGCTGGCAGAGGACACAGATGCCCCCACCCTTACCCCTGTCCCAGACTCCTGGGTCTCTGGGGAGCATAATCAACCAGGAGCCAGAGGCGTCAGGCAGTCAGGCACCATCATGCCAAGCAGGAGGTTTCTAGGCCCGGAAACTCGAGAGAAGAAAAGCAACAGCTCCATGCCATGCCTTGTGGCTAGGGCAGGCAGGACTCAACCAAACGCTACCTGTGACCCAACCAAGAGCCGTGGCACCAGGAAGTTGGGCACCATTATGGTGAGCGAGTACAGGGTGGAGAAATGGAAGGGAGAGACAGACAGACAGAAGGATACGTGGGCTGGGGAGAGAGGTGGCTCTGAAGAGGTGAGGGTGGTGAGGAAGAAGCTGATTGGAACAGCCTGCTAGCCACCTGAGAACGAGGTGACGACCAGGCTTGAGCTATTGCCAAGGGCCAGGACTTGGTCTGAGGCCGTGAAGCAGCTGAGGGGCCTGTGTTGATGTCTGTGGACCCTGTCGCCATTGAAGGCTATGCAGAGGCCGGTAGCCTGGGCCGCCACCTAGGGCCATGTCAATATCCAAGGGTCATGCTGCCTCAGGGGCCATGGTGACATCCTGACCCAGGCTGCTGCTGAGGATCTGGGTCCGTGGTCCTACCACAGCTGGGGTCTGTGTTGATGTCCTTGGCCCGTGATGCCGCCAAAGGTCACACAGATGCCCAGGGTCTAGGCCACAACCTGTGACAATGATGGGGTCTGAGGGCTGTGCTGCTGGCAGCAGCTTTGAGTGGCCAGGGCTGTCGTTCAGGCCAGGGCTGCTGCTGAGGATCTGCATGGTCTGGGTCCATGGCCCTGCAGCAGCCGGGGTCTGGGGTGATGTCCATGGCTCCTATCACCACTGAGGGCTCTGCAGATGCCCAGGGTCTGGTCGTCCACCTGAGACTATGCTGGTGCCCGAGGGCCACGCTGTTACTGGGACCATACTAATTAGGATGGCCTGTGCTGCCACCTGGGCCATGGTGACATCTGGGGACCAAGCTGCTGCCAAGGTCCATGTCTGGGTCTGTGGTCCTACTGCAGCTGGGGGTCTGTGATGACGTCTGTGGCCCATGTTAGCACAAGGGGTCATTAGAACCATGCTGTGCTGAGCCAGCTCTGGCCCTGCTTCCTGCTGGATACTGTAGCAGAAGAGCTGGGCCTGCCCCTCAGGGGAGAGCTGGGTCCCTACACCTGCATTCAGGAAAGATGGCCTCACCCACCCCTCACCACAGGCGTGCACCACACCTGGGCGGCACACTGGAGCTGACCCTGTTGTCAGCATGAAGGTGAGCCATCCCTGAGAGCAGCAGAGCTGACCCTGCCCACCCCTTGTCTGCCATCCAGTGACATAGATGAGGGAGGGGAAGATGTCCTTCCCTCTCTGCCCCTTACTACCTACGGCAGGTGAGAGACCTGGCCCCAGGGTCACACGAGTGAGAGAACTAGCCCTGCCCCTCACCAGCTGCAGCACACAGGAGAGCCGACGTTGCACACCCCCACCTCCCTGTATGCCCCCTACAGCAATAGGGATAAAGGGCCCTGCACCTTGCTTGGACAAAACAGTAGAGCCGGCCCTGGTGGTGTGAGTGTGGGTGAGCCAGACCCGGGGACCTAAGAACGGGAGAACTGGCCCTGCTCCTTGCTGCAGGCTGCCTTGGGTGAGCTAGCCAAGGCAGTGCTGGAGAGCTCCCTGGGGCGTAGTGATGACGATGAGGGAAAGAAGGTGACCGGCTGACCAACCCAGCTACCACCCAGGCCCAGAACCAGGGCTGTGAGCTGGCCCACCCCAACATCCACCTCATCTATGAACTGGTAGAGCAGGTAAACGGGATGGACCTACAGATTCAAAACAGCAGGATCTCCATGACACAGGACAACCACAGGATATCCAAGAGGAGCCCCAGTGAGAGCCCATTATTAGGGGTGTAGCAGAAGCCAGAGGCCTACAGCCAGACCAATGACTCAGGGCAATGAACACTTGCAAGTAAAGATGAATGGACTAAATGGTAGAGTGTGTGCCTCAACGGGCCACACTACCGCTTCCACAAGAGTCTCTCTTTCTTTGTTTGTTTTGTTTGCTTTTTTTGGTTTTTCTTTTAAGTTTGGGGGAATTGCAAGGGCAGAGGGCAGATGTGACAGGACAGGGAGATAAGTGGAATTAGAATGTATGATATGAAATCCACAGAGAATCGGTAAAAGTTAAAAAAATGTAATTTAAAAGTAGAGAAATACTAGGGGCAGAAAAGCATCAGCGAGGGTGGGGGTAGAGGGATGGGGGAAGGTGGAGGTTGAGGAAAAGTTCTATCAAAACCCAGGATGAGTGGGAAAAAAACCATGGGAAGTTGTCAAAACATGGTCCAGGCTATGCGAAGAGAATTCTGATTGCTTGTGAGAAAACTCTAAGAGAGCAGGTCAGGAGCCCTGTAACCTCGGCCCTCCAAGCACCAAGCGGAAAGTTGTTCTTCGACTGCTTTCGTGCTCCTCCCTGGTGCAGGAAATAGGATGGGTTTACTTTAGGCTGCCCATCCCCTTACTGCTGTTCAGATGATGTATCCAAGCACTGTCATCCCTGTGACTGTCCACAGCCTAAACTCACTTGAACACACCTTGCCCTTGAGTTGCAGGAATCCTAAATGGTCTTATAATAAAAACCCAGAGCCAGATATCAGGGTGCAAGCTGAAAGATCAGAAGTAGAGCAAGCCACCTCTTAACTCATCGACTCCTCGGCCTGAGAGAGGGACACCTGAGTTCCTGTCTTCTCCAGTCTTATATGCCTTTCTCCCCAGCCATACCACTTCCTGTCTCAACCTTCCTAGTGCTGGTATTAAAGGTATGTGCCACCACTGCCTGACTTCTGTGGCTAACTCTGTGGCTGGTTCTGTCCTCTGATCTCAGGCAAGCTTTATTTCTTAGATTATAAACAATATATCACCACACCCTTGTGACTGAACACAGCTTGAACTCAAGTGAACCTTGTTCATATGACCTTGCTTAACACCAGAATATAAATTGTCTGATGCTCTGAGTAAAGTTGGTTATTGCATGAGACTTTAGTCTGCCTCATGTTTAGGCTCCAATCTCCCAGGTTCATGCCATCAACTAGAATGGGAACCAAAAGCTATTTACTGTATACGACATTTATAAATTGAGAGTTAATGGAGGTATACTGTGTGAGTTCATAATGCTGCTCCCAGAAGCTGTAGGTTTTTAAACAAAATCCAAGTGCTGGGTATGAGGTATTCTTCTATGAGTTGTTCAACAGAAACTACCCAGTTGATCCCAAACCAACACATGGTGTTTCTATTGCTCTTGGTTACTCACCAAACTCCCCAGTAAAGTTCTACTTCTGCAGACACCATATACATCGGAAGCAGGACACAAAGAAATCATGCTGGAACTAAGCTTTTCACATCCTTTCTGTTGTCATCTGTAGTGACAGATAGTTCTATGCGAGCTGCGGGGGGAGAAAAGTCCATCCATGTTCTTTCTAAGCTGTGGCCCCTGCATGCTACAGTACCAGTCTGCCAGGAAAGATATGTTTACCGGCACAATAGTGGCAAGAATGTTCGGGGCTAACCAACCCCTTCCCAGCTTGGTTTAAGGTCCACTCCATGGAAAGAAATCCATGTCTGACACTGTAAACCTGGTCAGAAGCCCGTGGCTGAGGAGGTCGCAGGACATGGTACAAGTGCCATGTCTAGTCCAGACTGGTCCTTGAACTCTGACTAGTGGAAGCCAGGAAAAGAAGAAAGGACAGCTACACATGCAGAGAAGTTGGGGTGAGGTGAGGTGTGTGTAGTCCAATGGAGTGGAACACAGTGCCTCCACCACCTGGAACCTCAGTGTGTTGATTGTGTACAGCATGGGGGAGGGGCTGGCTACTCTCCCTCAGAGGTCTCTGTAGGTAAACATTCTCTGGCTATGAATATCTGGGAGGAGGAAGCTACAGTTGCTTGTTTTTGTCCACACTAATCATTGTCAGTAAACTCTTGTACTTGGACCAGAGAAAGAAGGCTTGGCCATGACAAGGACTAAGGCCCGGGACCCATGGGAAATTGCTATAAGAAAGCAGGCTGAGCCAGCCATGAAAAGTGGGCAAGTAATCAGTGATCCTCAATGGCAGGGATCCTCAACCTTCTTAATGCGGCCACCCTTTTAACACAGTTCCTTATGTTTGGTGACCTCCAAATATAAAATTATTTTTACTGCCAATTCATAACTGCAATTTTGCTACTGTTATGAACCATAACATGGATATTTTGGGGAGACAGAGGTTTGTCAAAGGGGTCCTGACCCCAGGTTGAGAACCACTGTTGTAGTCTCTGTTCCTGTTCCTGCCTCCAGGTTTCTACCCTGAGCTCCTGCCCAGGCTTCCTTCAGTGATGGACTTATACACTGGAAGATGAAATAAATCCTCCCCAAGCTGCTTTTGATCACAGTGTTTTATCACTACAACAGAAGCCCTAAGAGAACATGTATGAGCTGTCAAAAACAATTTTTAAAAAGATGCAGTTGTGGTATTTTAAAGGTAAGATTTAAGAAGAGAGTTTTAAAATTAGTTTTATGAAACAATCACATAGAAGTGCACTGAACTGATATAGGCACTTAGTTTTTTTTAGCTATACCAGATTCCTGATTCTCCAAAAATGTATTTGACCCATACAGTCTATATGTGCCTTCAATTTGTTGATTTTGAGGGAAGAAACGTCAAATATTGGCATCATCACAAAAAATCCTTGTTTGCACAAAACTCAGTATAAAGCAGTTTGCAAAGGTGTCAAGTAACGGAGACGGGTCAGACAAGCAGGGGGGTGGGGGGTGGGGGGTGTTTCCTAAAATGCAGACGCCGTCTTGCTGCCGACACAGACACACACACACAATGTGTGAAACTCGGAATGTGTGAGTGCTCTGCAGGGACGGCCTGAATTACCAGGAACGCATCAGGACTGACGAGGCACTAACTGCATTCAGGTGCACTCCAATCAGAGCTAGATTGCACCATTAAAATTAACGAGGCACAAGGAGACTTTAATGAATAAAAGAGGGCTGGTACCGAAGGGTTTTTTAAAATGCATTTTGTTCATTTGGCAACAAATTGGTTAGCAGTGCAATCAATGCTCTCTTTGGTAGACAGGTGAACAGTTTCAGTTCTTAAGATTTTGTTGAAGCAACACATACTTGAACTGTCCGCGGTGTATCTCTGTAAAGTTCACTTACATGGCCCGTCGAATTAGTTTAATGAAAACAGACACTAACTTATATGCATTTTGCTAATCTTTTTATTAAAAAAATAGAAATTAAATATTTAGCCATTCTCTCTCTGATCCAAATTTTCTCATTACATTGCTATGATGTTTTTCTCTCTTGAAGTTCATCAAAATTTTGAAGTAGAAACCCAGCCACCCTCAAGATATTCATCAGTATATTAACTTGGGAAGGAAATACAGTATTTGTCAGTTATTAGTATATACTTTCATGTTTGCCTGGAAAATAATAAAATAAAGGACATCCCCAGGAAAGTGCACGGCCAGACCTCTGGGATTACACAGTTCCAGTGCTGGATCCAGTTTTGACAAATTTAATGTTAGTTAAATCTTCCATCTCCTTAATTTCCTCAAATGAGTATTTCTGTTCATGGAACTAATATAAGGAGTCTTACCATTCATAATTTAGGAAGTTCTAGAACACAAGATGCTCAATAAACAGTGGGTATTATAAGTATTAAAAATGCCCTGTTTTGTAAGAGCACATTCCACATTCACACTGATGGGTATTGTGATAGGAAAGAAATTATATACAAATAGAACTTAATTCATAAATTTAAGAATAGATTTTTAAATAGTAAATAAAATAAAGATGCAAAAATGGGTTTCATGGCAATCATCATTTTTAAAAAAGCCTTTAAAAGGTAAAATGTCAGGTATAAAATACACATAACAACAAATTACCACTTCAGCCATTTTGTACATGTAGTTCAGTGTCACTGAGCACATCTACATTCGTATCATCACCACTATTTATGTATCTATCTATCTATCTATCTATCTATCTATTTATTTATTTTGAGACAGGATTTGTCTGTGTAGCTTTGGAGCCCATCCTGGATCTCGCTTTGTAGACCAGGCTGGCCTCGAACTCACAGAGATCCACCTGGCTCTGCCTCCAGAGTGCTGGGATTAAAGGCGTGCCGCCGCCGCCGCCGCCGCCGCCGCCGCCGCCGCCGCCACCACCACCACCACCACCACCATCGCCCGGCCATCACTGCTATCTTAACGGTCAGTCTTAAAAACGAATATCCACCACAGGAAAAACAGCAACACATACAGATTGGACACTGTGCCCTTGGGCCCGATCTTAACAAGGTCCTCCATCTGGTTTGCTCCCCTTGGGGCACACTGTCCGGAGAACGAAAGCAGCGCACGCGCATGCACGTATACACACACACACACACACACACACACACACACACACACACACACACACACACAGTGTACACGGTGTAGCTTTTGTCCTGCCGTGACGCCTGCTGCTGGCCTCCCCGTTGAGCTGCCACGGGCACACTTGTGCAGGTCGTCACATTGCCCCACCTCATTTCTCCTCACAGGCCCATCAGCGTCTGTGTCAGCCTTTTCCACTAGACCACAGGTTCCTCTGGGGCCTTCTTCACACATCTCACCATCACACCTCCAGAATGAATCCAAACACAACTTTGTACATTTTCCTGGCCCATAAGTGTTTCTTAAAATAGCTATGAGACTTCTTTTCCCATACTCATTTTGTTATGCAGGAGTTTTTCGAAGACTATGTTTATTCTACTTTACAATCCTCTTAAATTATTTCATCATCAATCATAATCTGATGTTTTTAACCAGAGTTTTAGATTAGGGAGGCTATTTCTTAGTTCCTAAATTTGTACTAAACATTCTGGCCACTTGGTGTTCAATTAGACTCCTTATAACGTAGCAGCACAATCTCTCTCTCTCTCTCTCTCTCTCTCTCTCTCTCTCTCTCTCTCTCTCTGTGTGTGTGTGTGTGTGTGTGTGCGTAGCTTGCTGGGAAGGATAGAGACACTGGGTACTTACCTTTTGAAATGGGCTCTGCCTTGGTATTTCCCTAATCTCTCTCTCCCTAGCTGCTGCAACATACTATATTTAGATATATTTCAAGACCTTCCAAGAATAATCAATGTATGTGAAATCTATACCATCACTGGTTCTTTCATTAGTTGTAGTCTTATTTGTGGTTTGTGAGTCTGCATAGCTTACCTTCCCAGGCTGCTGGCTGCTTAGAGTCAAGGACTCTTACTGTCTAGTCTTCACAGACTAAGAAGGTGCTGGAAAACAGTAGACATCAACAGTGCCTTTTCTTGATGGAATCCCATTATTCCCTGTGAGTGGATAGCTCATACCAGTATCGTTTCCTTAGACATGGGAGAAGGGGAAGTACTCACTTCAGATAATGCAAGCGACTTTGCCAATCCTGCCGCTTCCTTGAGATGGAGGTGTAAGCACACTCCTCTGGTGCACTTGACATGCTCACTTCTGTGGATTGTGATTAGGGACTTGAGTTTGAGAGAGGCCAGGAGAGGCTGAGAGCACAGTCAGAAGAACTCATCATTTTTGCAATTAGTGCTCTGATCCTATTAGCTGTCATTTTGAAGCAGAGGATGTGAAAAAGGGTTAGACATTTTCTGGGGGCAGCACAACTGCATCCACTCCCATGTACTGCTGAGCGACTTTAAACAACTCTCACTAACAGGTTTCTCTTTGCAGACACTTCAGATACCCTGCCCCTCACTTCTGAAATTCAGAAGCGATGCTTAAGACTTGTTACTGAGGAAGAAGACCAACAATGCAGGTGAAAATCAGGACCATATGGTGCATGTCAGGTCATAAAATTCTGATTCTAGCATTGCGTCTTAGAGTAGTCACTTTTCTGAGATTTATGGATCTGTGAAACAGGGAGATGGGCTAGTAAACGTATATAGGTTTATGTGTGTGTTTTATCACAAATTCTCATGTTCTGTGTCAGAGCCCCATGGCTTAAGACTCTTAAAATGATTCTAAATTTAACACATACTCATTGAATAATGTTTATAAAATGGTGTATGAAGAAACTCCTAATCGTATTATCTACAAGTCTTACTGCAAGGATTCTAAAACAGCTTTAAAAAGCATTGGCAGATTTTTAAGAAAGGGGTCGCTCAGGCAGCCTGGTCTACAAAGTGATTTCCAGTACAACCAGGGCTGTTACACAGAGAAATCCTGTCTTGAAAAACCAAAACAAACAAATGAACAAACAAATAAATAAGAAGAAAATAAGAGAGGCCGGGTACAGCACCACTGGCCTACATCTCCCCTCTGCTTCAAACAAAGGAGCTAGTAACTCATTTCCATCTCCTGCGGCTCTATTTTTCTGTACACTGTTTCTTTCTTTCTTTTAATGTCCAGAGGGTGCTGATCACCAAATTAGGCACTTTTTCATTTCATACGAAACCTTCTCAGTTTTACATGGTCTACCGTAAAATCTAGAACGACAGCCCACAGTTTTACAATCCTGCCATGCTTTGAATCTGGAACAACCCCCACAGGGCTGCCAGTGTTGTCTGGGGAGGCTGTGGAATATTTGAGAGGTGGGACCTAGCTGGGGCCCACTTTTGAAGTTTGTACCCAGCCCAGGGCTCTTCTCCCTTTCCTGTTTCCCATCTGCTCTCACTCAGCTTTCTGCCAGGCACTCCTGCCACAGACTGAGCTGTTCACAATGCTTTCCTGACACAATGGTCTGAAACAAAAACCAAACAAAATTTTCCTCCTCTCAGGGACTTGAAAGTAACCAATACTAAAGTACTTAAACCTTAAGCGATAAAAATTGAACACTTCAACTTGACAAAATGTGCTTCCAGATCTCCTCTCCGTGGTCAATACCCCGTCTGTATTCCACATGACCCTTGAGCAAAGCTGGCCTCCTTGAAGCTGCTCCCCGAGAAAGTCAGTGCCTCCAGTCAGGGCCTTGAAGACTCCTGGTCCCGTGGTACTCCCTGGTCCCTTTCATGAGGCTGGCCAAGCACCTGTCCCTCAGAGACGATTTGGACAGGAATGGGTGTATAAAATGTTAGTGGGGCTGGATCTAATTCCACATGCGATGGAAGAAGCAAACTGGTCATCTACTCTGCCTTCCACTCAGTACAACCATGAAACATAACACAGGGATCAGCTAGTGCTCACAAACACAAAAACTGTAGCAGCAAAACTGGGGGCGCAGAATTCCCAGGACCCCTGAACCAGTAAATAAGCAATTACTGCCCTCTGCTACGCCCTCACTGGACGCACGACTGCCTGGGCACAGAGAGAAAACTCCAGAACGCGTCTCTTCCGGGGGGCATGGGAAAGTCTAAGACCACAGTCAGTGCCCTATTTTTCATTCGTTCTCTCCCTCTCTTTTCTGTTCACTCTCGTTCTCCGCTTCTGTTTCTCTGCGTGTCTCTGTGTCTCTCTGACACTGAAGGATGTAAACTGTAGGAAACTGCCTTGGAGGACTTTGGGTGTTACAGCTGTTCGTGATCACGCATGCTCCTGTAAGTAATCTTAATAAGGCCGCTTACCTCTCCAGCTAGCCTCGACACAATCTTTAAGTCTGCCCGCTCCTTCTGTGTTTGGGGTAAATACATGATTCTTATACATTCCCCCCAGAAGAAGCATGTAATGAAACTTTAAAGTATGGCTAAAGCATATTACCAGAAGCTTGCGATGGGTGTCCTTATCAATTGATCTTTCTTAATACTCTAAGACAGGCTCTCTTGCTGAGCTTGGAGCTCACTAGCTGAGAAAGGCTGGTTGTCCAGAAGACTCAGAAATCTGCCTGCCTCTGCCTCCTTGGCACTGGGATTATAGCAGCCCACCACCATACTTGGCCTTCTACATGGATTCTTGGGATAGAAATTAACATCCTTAGGCTTATGTGGACAGTAATTTTATTAACTAAGCCACCTCTCCAGCCCTAAACTTATGTTTTGTTTTGAAGAAAATCTCACCTATGGCTGCTTGGCAACAACCCAAGTTTGTCAATCTAGTCTTCGGGAAGGATGAGGACCTGCTGCTCTTGTGCATTGCTTCTGAGTGAGGAAACTGGCGCAAGCTCTAGAACGACTAATTGGTATCTACCAAAATGGGAATGCATATTCTTCTCTGGGTTTTTCGATCAAATACGGGGAGGATCGTGCATGCTGGGCAAGTGCTCCACAACTCAGCCACACAGTGAGCCCTTGGTTCTTTTACATAAGAATAGGGCTGGGAAGATGGCATTAGGACCTGAGTTTCCATCCCTGGAACTTACATAAAAATCTCTATACTGAGACTGACCATCTTACCATCCATTCACAGCATTTTAAATAAAAAAATAAAAATTTTGCTTAAATTATTTATAGCAATTGTTTAGTTCCTTGAGCATTGATGTAAAATGTTATTTAAAGACCTAGTCTGATAATTCCAGCATCTAGGTCATTTTAGAGCTGTGATGGTTAATCTTGGTGTTTTTTTTGTTTGTTTGTTTGTTTGTTTTTGGGGGGGGCTGGATTGAGAGATGCTGAGGGGCTAATAAAACACATGTCCAGTTGGATCGATGAGGTATTTCCAGAGGACCAAAGGTGGGGGACACCTGAGGGGAAAAGACCCACTCTGATGCAGGGAGCACCACTCAATAGGCTGGGGGTACAGATGAAGAAAGTGGGGGAAAGCTGGTCAGCTCTGTTTGCTCCCCCTTCTTGACTGAATGCATCACTGCTGTTATCACCGTGGATGCAGACTCCCCCTCTTCACCCCTTCACAGCCGTGAGTCTCTGGGAAGCTTCTAGACTTCAGCATTGGACTATGCCCATCATTGCCAAGTCACCCCCATTATGAGGCTTCTGGCTTCTTGGAGTGAACAACTATTTGGCTCAAATACTACCAGGCTCTGTGGTTCCCCCAACACATCAAGTTTGAACCAACATCCAATCATACAAGCCAATTCAAAGAATCCCCCATATAATTTTCTCTTTTGGGTCTATCCCTCTAGAGACCTAGATAATAAAGGTGGCATTTCTTTTGGTGGGGTGTTGTTTGTTTCTGATAATGTTTTTACAATTTCTAGTTCTTTATTTATCAAATTATTTTAGATTTTTATCCTGAAAATGATGGATGTTATTTTGTACATACTTCAAGTTCTGTTTTATTCTTAGAGAAAAAAACAAATAAGCCAACCATGATGTGTTTAGACTTGAACTGTCAACTTCGTCTCACATTTTGTGGGTAGCAATTCCAATCTCAGTTCATTTTTAAGATTCGAGTTTGTCATGCGCATGGTGTTTTGGGGGCTAGTCCTGGAGTCCCACGTGGGTAAACACACACACACACACACACACACACACACACACACACACACACAGAGCAGCAGCAGCAGGACGCCTTTTCGTACACAGTTCCCACCTTCTACAATTCGCCCAGATATGGCTGTTGGATGCTGCTTTGGTTGGATTTTAGACTGTACAATGGTGAATTGGATGCTGCTTTAGTTGGATTTCAGACTGCACAATGGTGAATCTGACTCTATTATGGGTTTAGCCACTCCTGCTCTGCCACCTAGGAGTGCAGTCCACTCCTGATGCAAACGTCCCTTCCCCAAACAAGTATTAAAGGGGACATTCGGTCATGTACTTCTTTATGTTCTGACTCCCCTCTACAACTATTTATTAATTTTTTCTGAATCTCACAGTAGCTTTTAGTGTCTTTGTTTACAGGTATCAGGATGAGAAATGATTTGTAGAGTTTATATCATCATATAAACTCCTTTTGTTTGACCCATAAACATATACTGTCCGTGCTAAAAATTACATTAATGTAATGAAAAGAGTATGTGGCAGTGGCTAGTTTCTTAAACTGGGTAATATTTAAAAAGGTGTTTTGTATGTTTATATACTTCATATGTTACATACTTTGCATGTTACTTTTTTTTCTTTTCTTTTCTTTTTTCTTTTTTTTTTTTTTTTTTTAGAGCTGAGGACTGAACCCAGGGCCTTGCGCTTACTAGGCAAGCGCTTTACCACTGAGCTAAATCCCCAATCCCGCATGTTACTTATCATGTATCCTTTTTAAGATGTCATGGTGGCTATTCTTGGTTGTCAACTTGACTACATCTGGAATTAACTAAGTGACTGGGTACACTTGTGAATGATTTTTAAAAATTAAATCATATTAAGTGGGAAGACCCACTTTTAATCTGGATTTTTAAGGTGGGAAGATACATCTTTAATCCAGATCTTTTGAGGTGGGAAGATCCACCTTTAATCTGGGCCACACCATTCTGCTGGAAGTTTGTATAAAGGACAGGAAGAAGGAAGCTTGCTCTCTTTGCCTGGCTGCTCCATCAGTCGCAAGTCCATTCTTGCACTGGCATTGGAGCCTGCTCCCTTCACCTCCAGAATCCGATCTGCAAGCAAATTCAGCATTAAAAGGACACGTTTTCATCGACTGCGCCATCTAGTGGTATACATTATGTTCAAGGCTAGGCACCCACAAAAAGTAAAACTTCACACTGAGTTGAAACATCAGTAGGCTGGAGCCAACTGGCTGAAGTCAGAAAGGTAGGAGGAAAGTTATCAATATCTTTTAAGCAGCTCGCTTCCCAACAGCTAGGAGATGTTTTGTGTATCTTTAAACTTTCTAGTATATTTGTGGAAATATTTTTACCACATTGATTTTTCCTCTTAAGAAAAACCGAGCCGGGCGGTGGTGGCGCACGCCTTTAATCCCAGCACTCGGGAGGCAGAGCCAGGCGGATCTCTGTGAGTTCGAGGCCAGCCTGGGCTACCAAGTGAGCTCCAGGAAAGGCGCAAAGCTACACAGAGAAACCCTGTCTCGAAAAAACCAAAAAAAAAAAAAAAAAAGAAAGAAAGAAAAAAAAGAAAAACCGAGCCCATTTTAGTAACAAATATAGTAAGGAACAAGAATAAATTATGTGGGGGGGCAATCAGGATACAATAAAACTTATACAAGTCATTGTGGAAAGTGTCATCATAAAGTACAGCCTGTCATACGGTCTAGTGTGAGAAGACGTTTGGGAGGCTTAGATAAGAATAAAATCTTGCAAGTCCTGAAAGAGAACGTAATTGAAAAACCGGAGTATTACGCAAACAGGACGGCACGTGTAAATCCTGATGTAAAACAAGTACAGCAGCCACGTAAGAAAACGGGGGAGGGCTGTGCAGAGCTCACAAAGGACCGCCATTGTAGGAAGGTCAGACCAGCGAAGTTGGCAGGGACTTAACGCGCGCTCAAGAGTTTGACTATCATCCCAACAGTGAGAAGACGCAAGGGTGAAAGCAGGAAGGCACCAATTTGATTTGGCACTCTAATTTACATCTTCAAAAGTTCACTTGTGGGACACAACTTAGGCAGCGGGCAAAAAACGTCTGCCCAGAGGAGCGGCAGTGATTTGGGCCAACACAGTGAAAGCTGAGAAAGGGGGAGAGGGAGTCGGAGATTAAAAAGCAAGAAGAGCCGAGGGACAGAGAGGTGGGGAGATATTTAAGAGGCACATGGATAGAGCCGGAGGATGGCGAACTAAATGGATAGACAGTGCCGTTTCTCACTGAGCACAAGTGGCTGGAGGTGCTTTCCTGGGGGGGCTACGGGATGGAGGACTAGACTTTTCTTGAAAAGGGAACTCTGATCCAGGCAGGGCAACCACGAAGTACCACTCAGGACTAACAGGTACTCGCCCGGTGACACTCCTGCGGCACTGATCCCTTCGCCGAGCTCAGCCCTGCAATGCCCTTGGCTCCCTCCCACAGCCAACTTCCCTGCGTTTTGCATTTTCCAAGTCCAGCGCAAAGGACATTTTAAAGCAGACCTTCCTCCCGGCAGTCCTTTCGCCTGTCTCTCCCCCTCCACTGCGCATTCCCGGACCGCACAGACTGGGCGCCCACCTGCGTGTCCCGCGAGGCCACTGCCACCTCTGCACAACCCACTAACTTAACACCAGCCACCTCCCCGCGCGGAACCCCCACACGCGAGCCTCTCTACCCAGCCCGGGCCCGCCGGAAGTGACGCGTCGGGGAAGCTGTGCTTCCTGTCGCCAAGGCCGCGCCCACGTCCGGGGCCCGGGCTTCTCTGGCTGGCTGTCTCAGCTGCTCTGGAGGACTCACGCGGGGTAAGGGGCTCGGCGGGCGGGCAGCGCAGGTCGGGGTGTGCGAGCCTCCGTGCCGCCTCGGGCCGGCTGGAGCCGGACTCGTGCGGGAGGCGCGAGGACAGAGACCGGGGGCCGGGCCGATCGCCCAGCTCGGCTTTTGGGATCAGGCCGAGGGTGCCCGCGGGACGCGCTGCCGGGGGCGGAGGGGAAAAGTGCAGCCGCTGGTGTGGGAGCGTCTGGCTCGTCCCGCTGTTCCGTGCCACCCTCCGGACACCCCGAGCCTCCCCTCCGGGGTGGACCCGCCCTCCAGGTGACAGTCACCGCGGACCAGCGCGCTGTGAAGTGACGAGCAGCGTCACTCACCGGCCCGAAGGCGTGCTGCAGGCAGCGGGCGCCGAGGCTCGCGCTGCCCACCCAGTACACGGGATGCTGCCCTAAGAGTGGCAACTCCCGTTCTTTGATTGTGGCTGATGTTCTCACCGGCCGAAGAGGAAAAAGAAACGTTCTCGGAACTGCTAGGTAGCATGCAAAGTAAACGATTATGTTGGCACCAAATAATTAGTCTTAAAAAATAAACTACTCCTTTAAAAAAAATGTGCACATAGATACTCTAAATGAAACCTATTTATGACTATTCGAACGTATTTCTTAAAGGTATACAAACAAGTCTTCTTGGTATGAAGTTTGTTTTACAATTTGAATCATTAAAGTGGGATAGTTGAAAATGACTTAATACCATTGGACTACCCGTGGCAATCACCCTCATTAATAAGACTATCATGTGACTGCAAACACTTTATATACTGCTTTAATTTATAAATCTCTCGGGAAGAACTAGAAAGACCAACTTAAAGGACAAGACTTATGTGTTCTTACTAACGTGCTTTGCAGTTTGTCAATAGAAATGGCAAACTAAGCAAGCAGTTTGGGAGAAAGTAGTTTGGGATTTAAAGGTAGGAAAAGAAACAGCCAGGAAAACTGCAGGATATGAGAAGACCATTCACAGTATTTACATGTGATTTCTAATTTAAAAATCACGTCAAAACTTGTTACTTTCTAGTTTTAAGCACATGTATATGCCTTTTTCTTCAACTGGAATGAAACTTCTCTGATCAATGCCAAAATTATTTTAGAGAAATGTCTTTGCAGCATACCATGTGTTGATGCAGATAACTAAGTAAAGAGTTTTAATGATTTAAAGTTTGAGATAGGAGTATTTTTGATAATAATGACCTGGCTGTATATCTTCAGCTTTTAATTAATTGAATATTACTTGTTCTTATCTTGCAGATTGGTAAAGTACCTCTGCCGAAACCATGACCAGATGGGCTAGAGTGACTACCTCGAATAATAAGAGACCCTTGTCTGCGACATCATGGGAGGACATGAAGAAGGGGTCTTCAGAGAGCCCAGACCACAACCTCCCAAAGCATAAGCAGCGTCAGATCAGCAGGCTGCCCCTTAAAAATGATGCGCCTCAAGGAAAACATAAAAAGAACAAAAAGAAAAAAGAGTACTTAAATGAAGATGTGAATGGATTCATGGAATACCTAAAACAGAACTCGCAGATGCTTCGCCATGGAGAGTTGATCGCGACAGACAGCCAGGAAGTACGGGAAGAAATCGCGGTGGCCTTAAAGAAAGACAGCCGTCGGGAAGAAAGACGGTTAAAAAGACAAGCAGCAAAGAAAAACGCAATGGTGAGATCACTGTGTCTGTGCGTCGTTTACGTCTTTGTGTAACTAGAAACTCGTCCGTCTGCTCACACCATACGTTTTTTTTTTTTTTTTGGTTTTTCGAGACAGGGTTTCTCTGTGTAGCTTTGCGCCTTTCCTGGGACTCACTTGGTAGTCCAGGCTGGCCTCGAACTCACAGAGATCCGCCTGGCTCTGCCTCCCGAGTGCTGGGATTAAAGGCGTGCGCCACCACTGCCCGGCATACACCATACGTATTTTAACAGGGTCCTAGTGCATCTTTTTAAGGCTTGTGCTTTTTAGCCTGTGTACACACACACACTTCATACACTGGTTAGTTGTCGTAACCACGCTACACAGATGGCCATATTCCCATAGGACAGGCCGGAAACACAGAAGTCTGTCCAGGTTAAGTGAGAGGCACTTGGTCAGTGCTGGAGGTGAGATTCAAACTGAATTCAGAAGCTGTGTTTGTCCTGCCGCTGTCTTCTGGTAACACCTTTTCAAATGGCTGTTGAAAAAAACTGTTCAGTAGCACAAGTTAAAGGTGGTTCCCGTTACTTGGAAGGAGTGGCCATTCTTCTGCTCTTATCCATAAAATATCCATTCACGAGGAAGAGGTTGGGTCCATGTAATCCTCTCTACATGAAAGTTAAGGAATCTCCAAGACTTGTGTGTGGCAAGGATAGGTTTCAGACACTGAGGCAGCAAACCTTCCCGGGTTGGTGGAAGCCAGGCCCCTTGACTTCACAGCTAGCACTTGTGGCTTCCAAGCTCATAGCAATCCTCCTGCCGGGAACGGAATGCAGTCGTATGCCACCGTGCCTAGCCAAAAGCCATGTCTGTGTGTGTACATTTGTGCTCATGCACATGTTTGTGTGTGGTTGGTATGTGGGTGGCTGGAGGTACAGGTTTAGGACACCATGTCAGGCCAGAAGCCATTAGTGTGTGGTGCATGTGTGTAAGCGAGCAAGTGCACGTGTGTGCGCGCACATGTGTGTGGAAGCCAGAAGACAACTTCAGGCGTCAATCCTCAGGCACCATCCACCTTGTTTTCGAGACAGGATCTTTCGCTAGCTCTCCCCGTCTTGGAACTTTCTAGTTAAACTCTACAGGCTGGCCAACAGGCCACTCGCCTCTCCAGTAGTGGAATTCTAAGTGTGCTTTGCCACACTTGGCTTTTTTTTACATGGTGTCTGAGGCTTGAGTTCAGGTTGTCACGCATGTGTGGCAAGCACTTTACTGACTGAGCCGCCTCTCCAGCCCTAAAAGACATTTTTTTGAAAGTACATTTCATTTATCTTACCTACCTTGTGTTTGGTTTTTAGTTTTTGTTTTCTTTTTTGAGAAAGGGTGTCACTGCAGCCTTGGCTGCTGGCCTAGATCTGGCTCTGTAGACCCACTGGCCATGAAGTGACAAGGATCTGCCTACCTCTGCCACCCGAGTGCTGGAATTAAAAAATGTAAACATTCTACCAGAGTGTAAACCCCTGATTTAATCTGATGATGATGATGATGATGATGATGATTGAAAATAGAGTCTTCTCTCATACAATGCATCCTGATCAGTTTTCCCTCCGTCTACTCCTCCCAACTCCCCTTCCCCTTCCTTCTCCCCCAGTTCCATTCCCCCTCCATTTCCCTTCAGAAAAGAGCAGACCTCCAAGAGACAAAACATGATATGATAAGACAAGGCAAAGCCCTCATATTGAGGCTGGACGAGGCAACCCCACAGGAGGAAAAGAGTCCCGTGAGCAGGAGAAAAGTCAGAGACATACCAGTTCCCACTGTTAGGAGTCCCACGAAAACACCAAGCTGATAGCTGTAACATGTTCACAGACCTATGCAGGCCCCATGTTCGATGTTTCAGTCTCTGTGAACCCATATAAGCCCTGCTTAATTGATTCAATGGGCCGTGTTCTCCTGGTGTCCCCCATCCCCTCTGACTCTACAATCTTTCCTTCCCCCTCTTCCATGGGGTTCCCCGAGCTCCGAGGTCAGGGACCCGATGGAGACTTCCAGTTTAGACTCTCTCTCTGGTTATGTCCGGCTGTGGGTCAAATAAACTTTTCCATTTATGGGTGTGTTGCCTACATGTATGTCTATGAACCACTTATGTGCCTGGTGGCCTGGGAAGCCAGAAGAGGGCATCGATTCCCCTGGAACTGAAGTTACAGACAGTTGTGAGCCCCAACCCCCTCTTGTGGGTGCTGGAAATCGAACCTGGGTCCTCTGGAAGATCAGCAGTGCTCTTAACATCTCTTCAGACCTAATTCTGCAAAGAGACATTGGTTATCATAATGCCAGTGAGAGTATTTTGTTTACACCACCCATGTAGACAAAACCTTCAATATTATTTAGTATGATGTTTGAACTTTTAAAGTCTTTTCAATGTAAGAAAATAGTTGCTTTTATTTAAGTGGTTTTTTTTTTTTAAATAAAACATAATTAAAATTAGTGATGGTGGTTTTTGTAGCTCCTGATTAAGTCTTGTCTTACTTTTGCTTGTGGTTTAAATGCCATTCTGCTGCTTTTGGCCATTTTCCATTTCAACGTAAGGTAGATTGTTAGAGGCATTATGTTTTTGTTTGTTTGTTTGTTTGTTTTGAGATGGGGCCTTGCTATGTAGCCCTGGCTGAACTGGAACTAGCTATGTAGACATAGCTGGCCTCAGACATAGGGTGACTTCTTGTCCATGCCTCCCATGTCCTGGAGTTGCAGACATACGCCACCACACCTGACTTATAAATGACTTGAAATAGTTTAGATTTCTTCCATAGTCCGTAGTTCTCAGAAGAGACATATTTTGGAAGTCATGTAGTCTGGGTGATGTTTTGAATAAGCTGATGCTCTTTAGTCAGTGAAATCTCTCAGTGTAACTGTAGTGGACAAGCATCTACGTGTGTTATTGGCATGTCCTGGAAACAAAGTGAGATGGATTGATTTCCTCTTCCTATAGTTTACCTAATTGCCCTTTTAACATCTTAATGTTTCTGCCATTTAGAACTTCTGTTTTGGATGATAGTTCTGACCCACCACATACTAATGTCAACCACTATCGCATAGTCTTCAAATTTCCTTTCTGCTAGTCCCTTTAGTAGAGACAGCACATCAGATGAGATCTGTTGCTTTTCCTCTTGTGAACTATTGGCTATAACAGGAGTGCAGTCTACCACGACATCAGGGTCTTCTGGCCTCGCCAAACAGACCATGACTTCACTTAGTACTTCTCTTCCCTCCAGTCCTATTTCTCTTCCCTCCAGTCCAACACTCCTGCTAGACAAAACTTGGGCCATCGCTTCATGGAATTCAGAAACTTCTGGAAACCCCCACCATGTTGTGATGGACCTTCTGTCTATAAAGAAGCAGACTCATGCAGTACCAAGTGTTGCTGGATTATCATGGCCTCATTTTTTGAGGCAGTTGGTTGTATAAATCTGTTTGTGTTGGCTGTGCCAGAGTCCCCATTTTTAGGAGACTTTCTGTAACAGGATTTGGCTAGTGATGGTGACGTGACCTTTTCTTTCTGACAGGGTTTTTCTTTCATGTGATTTGTCCAGCTGTTCTGTTTATGTGAGCAGGCAACTATTCTAGTGATTTCCTGACCTCTCCATTCTTAGGGGCGACATTAGACCTGCCCTGGCGAGGCAGAGCAGTGGAATGGTCTTCAGTGCTATTCTTAGCATTGTGGGTCTCGGCTGCCATAATCTCTCAAAAACCCACACCTTAATGATGCTTTGGTGCCTCCCAGCACCGATGAACCTTGGCTCCTGGCCGGCTCCACCCAGCCATTCGAACACAGTCACCTGCTGGACCATCTCAGATAGCTCAGATCCTGTGATATGAATCATAGTGGAGACACTGAACCAGCTTCAGTCAACTATGTGAAATTTAAAAGTACAGGTAGTAATTTGAGTGATCTTTTTTTATAACCATTGTGTGACTGCTCCAGAGGCCCTTCCTCTGGACAAAACATACGCTTTGTTTTCCGGTGCAGGCATCCTTAGTAAAAGATGTATGATCCATATTTGTTCAGTTCATATGAGCAGTTGCCTCCTGCAAAGCCATTTATAACTCTGTGTCTGAGACTAATGGATTAAGGGGATTAGTTATCAGAAGCACTTAAGGTGCTGTAATAGAAAATGGCACCTGACCATTTGGGGATATGGAAAGCACTTTTTTCTACAGATACAATATTCATGCTTTTTCTTTTAAACTTTAAAATGCAAAATAAAGGTAGTTTTGATGAAAGGATGAGTGAAGGCAGGAGAGAGCTTTACCACGTGGAAGCTCATGTTTTGTTTCCTCAGGTGTGTTTCCACTGTAGAAGACCTGGCCACGGAGTTGCCGATTGCCCGGCTGCACTTGAGAGTCAGGACATGGGCACTGGCATTTGTTACCGCTGCGGGTCCACAGAGCACGAGATCACCAAGTGCAGAGCCAGCGTGGACCCTGCGCTCGGTATGTTCTCTTTCGGATTCTTGTTTGGTGCTTGTTAAATAGACAACTTGGTAAAAAGATGTATTTTCTGTGTATGGCATTTTAAAGTAATGTGACTTTTACAACTTGTCATATGTATACACAGTACACTAATGGGAACATTGATTCTTACAGGTGAATTTCCTTTTGCAAAGTGTTTTGTCTGTGGCGAAATGGGGCACCTGTCCAGGTCCTGCCCTGATAATCCCAAAGGAGTCTATGCTGACGGTGAGTGCCATTGTCCTCTGTGTCGGAAATGTGCACATCGCTCAGAACTGTGATCGGACTTTTTTTAAAATCCGTTTTTAAATACATTCTTGAATAGGTGAAACCTTGAGTACCTTTACCAAGTGCTATTCTGTGCTGGGCTATTTGTGTACTGTAGTTTAATTTCTTGATAAGTCAGGGAAAAGCTAAGGGATATCTTTCAGACTACTTGATTGAGCATTATTTGTGAGAATATATTAAATATCTGTTGGTATCTAAGCACAACAGAAGTGGAGAAAGTGTATCTCAAATTAGTAAAGATGTGAAAAGCTGTGCTGTGAGTGAGTGCTGTCCCAGCGTGCCGTTCTGCTGGAGTGTGTACACATGTTTCTGTTTTGTTGTGGTATTTGTGTCTGAAGTCTCTCCTTAGGCGTGACCTGGGGCTTCATGTAACTTTCTTGTCTGTGTCTCAGTGTCTGAGGCCTGCAGGAGGAAATTGTCTGTAATACAGTGACTGGTGCCCATGGACCCTTGGCATCTGGGTGTCATGGCTCAAGGTCTCCCTCCTCAGGGTCCAGTGGGAAGATGTGCGGCTCTTGGAGTCCGTCTCACATCTGTCCAGTGGCGGGTCCCCAGCCAGGTCACGGAACTGTCCTTGTGCCAGTGGGAATCACTGAACAATGGGAATAAGGAAGTTAGATTTCGTCGGTTCTAAGATGCTTTTTTTTTTTTTTCATTTTTATATCTGAAATCAACTGTGTCATACCATTAGTGGGTCCTACATGATTGTATCTTTTTTGACTTTCTGGAAGATGTGTAAAGTAATGACACTCCTTACAATCAGTGATAGTTGTTCTCACTGAGCCTCCAAGACTGCTAATAAAGTTAACTTTGAACCAGGGATGGGGTCAGCTGGCAGAGGACCCAGGGAGCTGGATAGAGAGATGCACAGGAAGTAGTAGGGAGGGACTTGAAGATTTTGCCAGGGAAATCTTTTGATCTGGGAAGCCTGGAAAGGTGGGATCTGCTGATGGTTCCTCTGCTGCTCTTTGGATCGATCAGGTTTTTACCCCAATATCTGACTCCTGAGTTTTTATTAATATAGAACAAGTTGGGTAAACACATCAGCGGTGTCTTAGATTTGCTTAGTTATGGCCTTTATCTGTTTTAAAGTAAATGCATCAGCCAAAGGCCTCTTCTGTTCTCACCATTGCGTGAAGAAGGTCTTGGGCCTGGGAGGCTGACTTGTGAGCAAAAATGCCGTGGCATGGTGAGCAGATTGGAGAGTTTTCGTTGTTCCCTTAAAGCAAGGGGAGTGTATCCCACACGTGAGACGGGTTTGTATCCTGTGGGGACGTTTTCTGAGTTGACTCTTCACACAAGCGTGATTATGAGAAGGCCTGACTATTACGTGAAAGCCCCGTTGTGGAAACCACATGTTGTAACTCACCATCCTGCAATGTTGCTTACCTTAGACAGACAGGGGTGTGTTTTGAGGTTAGCAGGATTGGCAGATGGAAGGCTCAGAACCAGATTTCCCTAAAGTAAAGACTACCCATCTGACCTATGTAGTAGAGCAATGGTGTTTACTAACCTTTGGGGATGGGGGCGCTTGCTGAGAAACTGATAGAAATGTGGGCATCCTTCTGTGTGTTGGCGGGAGGTATGACCCTATACAAGTTTTGTTTCCAAGTGAAGGCTCCACACCTTGACTGTCTCTCCAGGAGTAATCTTTAAACTTCTGTGCCATAGCTCTTGGAAAGATGACTTCTGTCTCATGTGTCTCTTCTCCACGTCTCTCTTGAAGGTCAGGTACAAGAAGCAGCTCCTGAATTTCGGGAGTGGCAAAGGAGTTTTAGCAGGTGTAGCAGTACCCACCCAGCTTCCTGACTCCAGCTGCCTTCAGAGTCATCAGCGATGTGAAGACAAGAAAACGTTCACCGGTATTACAAACCCTGGGTCGGTATGATGTAATACTCAGTGACTCTGTGGTTTTTTTTCTAGGTGGTGGATGTAAACTCTGTGGCTCTGTGGAACATTTTAAGAAAGATTGCCCTGAAAATCAAAATTCAGGTGAGCTCCTAGGCCTCCGTCTATGAGGGTGTTTCTGTGCTCACTGAGTTCCATTAATAATTAACTCGTAGAGGCACTGTTGACTGCACACAGCTGCTTTTGCCCACGACAATGACAAGTCAGCACAGTCCTGAGTCCCTGGACCTCAGGTCTGTTCTCAGGGGAAGAGAGCTGGTAAGCTGCAGGACTCCATTTTGAAAAGCATCTTATAAGCTTTAGTATTTGCTCAGAAATGGAATTAATTATACTAGAATTTACTTTGTTACTTACCAAAAAAGTATTGATTCCTAAGATAAAACTCAACTACAAAATTAATTTTCAACGCTCATAAGCCTGAGTGTCCTCGTGTGCTTTGCTTTGTGTGTTCTGAAATGACTGTAAAGCTGTTAAACTTATTAAAAATGTGTTATCAACGCAGCATCTGCCTACTGCTTTTCCTCTAGTGAAATATTAGCCTGGATCATTAAAAATTTCTAATGTTCACTGTTACACGCAGCAGACTTCTAAGAAAGTAGAGCTCATGATTCCCTTAGTTTGTCAGGATTAGAATAGAGATGGATGTTCTTGTATTAATGAACGCAGAACAGGCTTGGGCAGGTGGCCCGATGGCATGTGGACCTGAGTTTGGTCCCCAGAACTGACCAAAAGCTGGCTGTGGTGGTTGCAGGCTTTAATCTCAGCATTGGGGAGGCGCAGAGAGGTGGATCCCTGGGGTGCATTTCCTGGTCACGGTTCATCACCGAGTCTCCCCATTCTTACTTTCTTCCACTAATGTTTTTAAATGCAAAAGCCAGGAGTTCTTGTTTATAATCTTGTCTAGAAGGAGATCATCTTTATATGGTGTAGGCTGTGAGATTGAAATGATGAAGTGGGATTTGAATTCTCCCTCCTGGGACGATTGCCACTTCCCAAATGACAAAACTGACAAGCAGATGTTGCATAATTTCACAGGTGGAATCTTGTGCATTTAAAACTAATGCCTCCTAAGTCTTGCTGTTTACGGGCTCTTGGAATTCATTGGCTCTTCAGTGATGAACTCTGAGAAAGAATGAAGGAGCTTTCTCGTCAGTTTGTGCATTGCAAAGTAGCTGCTGCATTTCCCTAATTGGGATGAGAAATTGCCTGTGGTACTCAGAAATCAAGGGTTCTAATCAATTACAGAATTGCTCACTTTCCTGCGGTGATGGAGGCATCTCTCCTTGTGATTACGCATGTCAAAACGAGTTCCTTTGCTCAACCGATAGCACTCTAAGTGGAAATATTTGATTACTGTTGGTTTTATAGCTTGATTTTTTTTTTTTTTAAATCTCCCTGCAGATCGGGTGGTCACAGTTGGTCGCTGGGCAAAGGGAATGAGTGCAGACTATGAAGAAGTTCTGGATGTACCCAAACCACAGAAGCCTAAAACTAAAGTACCCAAAGTCGTCAATTTTTAATAAGAATCGGTCCTGTTGTTAATCACCACTTCACTGTTACTTTCCAAAGTAGGCCTTTACAGGCCAGAGCCGGGTGCCTGTGGAGGGAAGCCTCTAGTACAGACACCACTCTGACCTTGGCGGAGTCAAGTTGCCTGCATTCTGTGGGTCAAGGAGTATGGGGTGTGTTGACACTTGTGTGTGTGTGTGTGTGTGTGTGTGTCTGTATTTGATACAGATTCTGTGTAGCTCAGGTTGGCTTCAAACTAGTAATCCTGCCTCTGTGCCCTGGGTACTAAGGTTACAGGCGTGTGCCTAGAACATAATTTAACAGACAGAACTTGGACGTAACTAAGAGACTGTCACATCTGTAAATCTAAACTATTCATCAAAACTGATCACCCCTAAACAAAGCACACAGCTTCAAGTCTGTGAATAAGTAGAATTTTGTTATTCTTAATTCAGAGTGTCAATTTATTGTAATAGAACTTTATTTATATGTTGTCACAAAGTCTGTAATTTTTAGTACCGAATAAAATCTATGAGCTGTTTGTCTATATTGAACTGGCCATTGTTTGTTACTCTCATTTCAGAGTCCCCTTGGAAACAAGTCTTCTTAGGGATAAACGGGGATCTGTTTAGTTTTAATACAAAGAATTAGAAATTACTGATATTAAAATTAAGGAGCACTCCAGCCTCACAGCTCTGTTTGCCTTCAGTTTTTCAAGAGAGAAATTCTAGCCAAGGAAAAAAATGTGCAGTATTCAGAAGAGTGACTGACGGTATGACAGATCGTGTGTTAGACGTCCCTGCACTGTGTTCACGTGCCGTAGATGAGTCAGGATGTGATGGAAGGATCACCATAATAGAGTTAGAACACTAATCAGAGACCCATTAGCCTCTTTGTCTGATTTGATGAATACATGCATATTTAATACATATATTCCACAAGCCCTGCCGCGGCCATTGTGCCGTACAATGGAATGACTGGGGGTTTGTGAGTTCCATTTGAAATTTTACCTGATTGAATCCATTTGTAACTGAAGGAAGCAGCTGTGATTAGTTACTGATGCCTCAAAAGCTAAATATTTACCAAACAAGAAAAGAAGCGCTTTCTCTGTTTTCATGTCTGCACAGCTTAACAGTTCGGGCCTTAATGGGAGCTGTTCTTTTATTTTCAGTGAGACGGAAACATGCTGACAAAACAGTGCTCAGCACCCCAGAGCTGGAGGAAAGGAGTGCGCTTCAAAGGGATTGCCAGCCAGCCTCGCTGCTGGAGAGGGGCTAGAGAAGGCGACGCCTCCCCGTCCCAGGAGCACGGGGAAGCGTGTGCTTTCCGGAGGGTCCTCACTGCTGCAGTGCTGCTGCTGGCCGGTTTGCCTTCCTTAGAGCCCTCGGTGTAGGGGAATGGTTTAATCCGTCGGGGAGTGAAGGCGGTCAAAAGAAATCACAGGTGCTGAAGGCAGCATTTTAAAAGTGCGCAGGTGCTACAAGGAGTGTCCTGGAGGCGGGAGTGATGGGCGACCAGCGTGATTGGCTGTTCCTTGAACTGGGAATGCCAGAGAAGGTTGGCATTGACTTTGTCTACCCAGTATGGGAGCTCTGCTTGTCCTCAGGCACTGGGCTTATGTCTAGGAATAAACGCAGCCATGTGCATTAGTCAGTGGGACTGGAGAGTGAAGTTGGATTAGGAAAGTCGCCCTGCCTGACTTTTACAGGGTAGTGGAGATCTAAACTCAGCGCATAATATGTTTGTGTATATATTGTGGCAGTATATATTTGTACATAATACATATTTGTGTGTGTGTGTGTGTGTGTGTGTGTGTGTATCTTTGTTGGGTTTTTGAGACAGGGTTTCTCTGTGTAACAGTTCTGGCTCTCCTGGAACTTACTCTGTAGACGAGGCTATCCTTGAACTCACAGAGATCTGCTGCCTTTTCTTCCTAAGCGCTGGGATTAAAGGCGTGCGCCACCACCGCCCAGCTATTTGTGTATGTATTATGACTTCTAGTTTAGTGTTTTTATGGGATTCCTGAGTGTGTAAACAAGTGAGTCTCTGCATCTCTGTTTCTTGTGCCTTTTCTTGGGCTCTTTTCCTTCTGTTTGTTTTGCCCTATTCCAATGTGCTAGTATTTGTCCTGTCATATTATAATTCCTTAGAAGCCTGTTTGTTTTCTAGTGAGAGACAGAAGGCAGATAGATCTGGATGGGAGGAGAGGAGGGAGAAACTGGGAAGAGTAGAGGGGAGGGAAAATAATGGGAATATGTGAGAAAAAGAATATTTTCAACAAAAAGGAGAAAAATTTGAAGTATTAGAGATGAAACACATCATAGTAACAATGAAAGCCAGGAGACAGCGTCTGACATCTGTGATGTGGGAAGAAATGTCGTTTTCAGTCTAAACTCTCTCCCATTGAGATTGAATGTAAAGAACAAGAGCAAATAAAATGAGACACATCACCCGAAGCTCCTCTGTCAAACACTTCAGTGTTGCCCTTTGAGCAGAAGTGAGGGCCTGAGGAATGGAGTGCAAACCAATGCAAAAAGAGAGGTAAGAGCCCTCCTGGGGGCTGCGTGAGAGCCGCATGGTGGGAGAGGAGAACCAACTTCTGAGGGCTACCTTCTGCTTTGTATGTGCACCATAGCACATGGACCCCCCCCCCCCACACACACACATAAATACTTGGAATCAAGTGGATAAGAAGCCACACTGGTGGTGTAAGTGCATAAACTGGAATGAATACCGCTCCGAGTAAAGCGAAGGCGTAACACAGACGTCTGTCCTTTACCCTAAAGGACGTGTGTCAGCTGCTCTTCTCAGTGCTGATCCTGACTAGAAGCCGCCTCTGGGAGACTGTTTATTTGGGCTCACCATTTGAGAGGACGCAATCTATTCTGCAGGCAAGGCATGGTGGTCAGAGCGAGAGGCAGGATATGCAATCAGAAGCGGACAGCCTAAGAAGTGGGGTTGAGCCAAGAAACCTTAAGATCCACCCCCCAGAGATCCACCTCCTCCAGCTGTGCCCCACCCCAAGGCCCTCCCCTAGCTGAGCCTCGAGGTACATTTCACATTCAGACCACGACAGTGTATAAACAGAGAAGTGTTCCAATGAACGTAGGATAAAATTCTTCCCTCATACTGTTTTTGTGAAGAGAAGGGATACAAATATACTTGAAATTTTCAGGCTTTAACAGTAAAATGAGGATGCTGGGGAGAGGGCTATTTTAACTCAGACAATCCACTGAAAGCTTAGTACGTACACAAACAAGTACTGGGGATATAACAATGAACAAAATAGAAATCCTGGCTTTTGTAAAGCTTACCTTTGAATTGGGAATGAAAGAAAAAAAATGACTAAAAGTGTGTAAGTTAGGCAATGGTAACCAGTGAGCAGGAAACCTAGAAATGGGAGGTCTTAGGGGTGAGGATAGGTATATTTTACATGAAGATCAGGGAAAAAACGAGACAGTGAGCCTGGGGTCTCCTCGGGGTGAGAATAGACCTCACTGAGGTGGGAGCGAGCCTGATGGCTGGTGAGCAGCAAAGAGATCAGTGGGATTGGAAAAGCGTGAGGGGTCGGCTAGCTGGGGAAGGCCGGATAGTGAGTAGGAGTGCTGTCTTCTAAGCTGGACCCACCGGCGTCTGCCGAGGAACCACAGATGCTCAGAAGCATGCAGTAATGTGCATCCGAGGTCTTGGCTAGGAATCTCACGTGGGAGGGTCTGCATCCCTTAGCCATTTGGTTGGGAGTCAGCTGGCTTAAGCTGGCCTCACTTAAAGCTACTCTAGTGTGTATGTCTCTCTTCCTTTGTCCAAACCAGCAGCCAACCCCGATATGTGCGTCTCCAGATAGTGGCAAAGATGCCAGAGGGCAAGACCATTTCCAAGAACAGCCTTCCAGCTGCAGCATGTCTACTAACGTTCTGTGGCGGAATTACGTGGCTAAGCCCGGAGACAGGTGATGAGTACATCAGTCCATGGAGGTGGGGATGCAAGGAGAGAGTGAACATTTCTGGAAAGTTATCTAAAGTGCCACACAGGCCCTCAGGAGACGCTGGCCTTTCCTATGACATGCAACATTGCTCATCACAAGGGATGTGGCATGAGCAGAGTCTGGACTGAGAGGAGAGGGAAGGAGAGAGGAAGAAAAGAGGCAGGAAGATGAGTGGTGTCCAGATGGGAGCAGATGGTGGTGTGAGTTGGTGTGCTGAAGTTGATTTACAGTAGTCAGGTCCTGATACTATTTTTAACACAGAATTAATCAGATTTGCTGAGGGGATGGGGTGGGAGGGAGGCGATTTAATGTGGACAGGAAGCAGATTGAGTGTTGATGTGGAATATTACTTTAACTATGCAAAGATGTGTTGCATTTCTTCATGCTGCATTGTTTAACTATGTAAAGATGTGCTGCTGTTTCACCTTGCCTGCCTAAGGCACCTGATTGGTCTAATAAAAAGCTGAATGGCCAATAGCTAGGCAGAGGAGGGACAGGCAGGGCTGGCGGGCAGAGAGAATAAATAGGAGGAGGAATCTAGGCTCAAGAGAAGAGAATAAGGGAGAAAGAGAGGCAGGCACCAGCCAGTTAGACACAGAGTAGGACATACAGAAGGAAAGAAAGGTAAAAGACCCTGAGGCAAAACGCAGATGAAGAGAAACAGGCTAAGTTTACAAGAACTAGCAAGAAACAAGGCTAAGATAAGGCAGAGCACTCATAACTAGTAAGTCTCTGTGTCATGACTGGAGAGCTGGTTGGTGGCCCGAAAGAAAGCCTGCTACAGAGTGTTTTAGAGATGCTGGCTTTGAAATGACAGCGTCTTAGTGAAACTTTAAGCATGTAGTTAGCTGTTAGCGTCAGTACAGGCTAAGAGGAGATGCAGAAGCAGGGGGGGGGGGATTTACAGATGAACAGACGGCACTGAAAACCAGAGCCAGGTGGACTGACGGAGGAATAGAGACCAAGGACGAAGCCGGTCAGGCCCCTACTATTACAAGGTCTAATGGAAAGGAAAGGCTTAAGAGAGGCCTTTGCCAGTGAGTAGAAGAAAGCGGGAGACACTTTAGAAGGCAAGAGAAATTGCTGGTGGCTGATGGTGGAGAGATTCCAGCCCTAATGATGGGAAGGGAGCAGAGGTGGGAGGGGCGTAGATATGAGAACAGCTGCTTCATTCGGGGCTTGTGCCTTCTCAGAGGGCTGTCTCTAAGGTCCATGCTCTAGGCGGTGCAGGAGGCAGACATTTGAGGCAGTGTGCCTTCAGGAACACCTTGAGAGTGGTGTCGAAGCCCCCAGTGCCTTTTGGTATCAGTGATGAGAACTCTGAAGTGACATGAGTTTCAGTTCCCGGCTGCTCACACTGGCGGGGACCAATCGGGATAGTCCTACCACAGCTGGGTTTTGTTGGAGAAGCTGAGAGAAAAGAGAGGTAATTTCCCAGGAGTGAATACAAGGATCTCCCAGAGACTCTAAGCCGGGAGGCAGGTGGATCTCTGTGAGTCCAAGGCCAGCCTGGTCTACAGAGTGAGTTCCAGAAAGGCGCAAAGCTACACAGAGAAACCTTGTCTTGAAAAACTGGGGAAAAAAAGAGAATAACAAGGTGTTCTGAAGTGGATGCTTCAGACTTCAGACATGGGGGCGGGGTGTTAAGAGACTGACTGAGACCTAGAACAGACCTAGAACCTGAGAGACTCTGAACCTGAACTTTCTGACCAGGTCCTGTGGTCAGCAGCAGAAGAGCGCGTCCCTCCCGCTGGCCTCTGCCTGTGAGCTAGCGGTTGACCTGAAGCCATACAGGGGTCATCTTGACTTGTGACTGAGAACCAGGATATAGATGTCTCCGAGTCTGACACACTCAGAGCCAGCAAGAGTGAGGCCCTGAGAGAGCTAAGGTTCCAGGTATTCTCAAATGGAAGAAGTAGTCTATGAATGGATTTAATATTTCTTGCTTTAATAATTTATGCCAAGCTGTGAAACATACTCCTTTACATATATCTTTTTAATACATATTTTCAAAACTATCCCTTAAACTATGGCAGTAAAAATTTGTTAGGCTGTTTCTGAAGAAAAAACAAAATCACCCCTCTTGACTGTATTTTCTCCTCTCCTCATCTGGTTAGATTCCATGGGAGACCCTCGTATTCACTCCCCGGAGATCACCTATATTTACGCTATATAAATACCTCTCTATATACTCAACTCCAACAAACCCCAACCATGGCAGATGTCCTGACACTTCACCTGCACCGTGAGCAGCTTGGAAATAGAAGAGAGTGATGTGATGCTGTATTGCAAACGTATTCCGATTGGTTTTAATTGTATTAAAATCGGTTGTCATTTCCGACAGGGGTTGGAGTGCCGGGGAGCTCACGATCTGACCCATTTTCTCCTTTCTTCCTCTAGATTTTTTTCCTACGGCAGAGGTGAAAGAGAAGGAGATGCACACAGCAGCTCAGATGTATCAAAGCCAGGCAGACTAAACAGAAATGAGGTTTCTTTTTAAATAAGAAACCTCTTGGTCTTATTAGGAGCACTGGAAAACACCATAAAAAGGCTACAAAATCTCTAATGTTCTATAAAAATACCACAATGCTCAAAAGGAAAACCGACCATATTCTCCTCTCTTTTTAAATCATGCATTTATGGGCTTTATTAAGAGGAATCAAGACAGGACAGTGACATTGAAGCATGAATTTGATACATAAGAATGAAAGACTAAATGCTTGTTCAATTGTTAATATTTCTGTCTGAATAATAATGACTAGTCAGTGATCTTCTGTAGTGTTTCTCTAATTATGTAAACGCAGCATGTTTCTAGTGAAGTCTGCATTTAAGTGACTTCCTTTTTTGAGCTTGAAAACTTTATTTTTTAATGTATTCTTTGAGAATTTCATACATTATACAATAAGATGTGATAAGATCCAACCTCTCCATCTTCCCCAACCAGTTCCTCCTGAGCCCTCCCAATATCACTCCCAGCTTCCTGGCCTTTTTTGTTTGTTTAATTTAAATAACCCATTAAGTCCAATTAGTGCTGCCCATATGTGCAAGGGTATGGGACGTGGAACATGGGCAACTTGCCAGTAGCCACCCCCTCCCCCACCCTCTGCAAAAAAACCAAGAACGATGCTCTCTCCCTGAGTAACTGTCATGTACCAATATCCCTATCTATAGTTAGGGATAGGACCTGATGAGAGCCTCCCCATCCGAAGTACAACTTCCTGTCCTCATCCCCTGGCCAGCTGACATCTGCTGAACCCATCGACGGCTTACCTTAGAACATCCACATTTGCTTAGAGCCTGGCACTAGAGGGGAGAGAAATGTCTGAGATTCAGCTGTTTTTAATTATCTGTCACTTCGAGACAGACTCACTTGGTTCTCTGCTTTTCCTAGAATGAGGCAGAAGCATTGTCCTTGGGAGCTGACGACCCTTTGGTGGGGTCTCCCCTACAGCAACAGATCTTTGTGTCACTCTCTCTGTGTGTCTGGTTTATGCTCAAGTATCTCTAGTCACCCTAAAATCCATCCTCCCAGCTCATCTCCCTTGCCTGCTTTATTTTCCCAGATAGTGGACCGTCCAACATTGCATATTATTTATTCATTTTATTTATGCTATAAAAAGCACATTCCAGTTCCTTGCAGAAACCACAGAGCATAGAATGCCTAGCAGAAAAGATCTCAGTAGAATGAATGGCAGAAGGGGCAGACATCTTCCTATAATAAAGAGGAAATGCATGGCCCACAGAGATAGCTCATTAGGTCAAGGGGCTTACCCCTAAACCTGATGATTTCATTTCAAGCCCTGGGGCTCACATGGTGGAAGGAGAGAACTGACGCCCCCAGGTTGTTCTGACCTTCACCCAGGTGCAATGGCATGTGCCCACCCCCACCAATCAGATGAACACACATAAAACAAATAAATAAGATGTCATAAGAAGGTTTTTAAGACAATGCAAACCCAAGGGATATTGTGCTTCACAACTCAGATGCATTGTAGCATTGTTTTGGACAGTAGGTTTAGTTTTGGAATAGCCTAAGAAGACACCAGCATGCTGCTGTCTTTTCCTGTATCATGTCCTTTCAAAGTCTATAAAGACAAGGCATCCTAAAAATGAACACTTCAATATAGGATGGGCTGAATGATCCTGAAACAGCCAGCTAGATGGCTCTACATCTCTGCTCAGAAGCACAGAACCAAACCTTTAGGAAGATGGAATTCTTTGACAGATTGGGTGAAATTGGGAAAACAGCAGGGCCTGCCTGCGTCGTAAGACTGAGACAAACTGAACAGATCTTGAAGATGGACATGTTTCATGTCCATACCTCCCATTTCAGCAGTCACCAACTTTGGGTGACCAGCAGTACGTGAAAGGGGCTGGCGTGGCTGAAGAACTGCTTTAAATTCATTTAATGTTAAGGCATTTGTGAGGCTAATGACTATCATATCAGAAGATGCTGTTGAGTATGGTCTATGCCCATGTCACCCAGCCAACCCAGTGTGCCTGGTTGTCACTCCGTCAACCATTGGAAATAGTCAATGGAAAATTCTAGAATTAAGCAATTTGTAAGCAGTATTATGCAACATTCTGTGTAGTGTGTTAAAATTAGTCCTGCCAGGAGAATGAACCATCATCTTCCCATCCAGTGAATCTACAGTGTTTTCCTGTCTGTGAGACACTCAGCATTCCTTGTCACAATACTACAGTGCTTGCGTTCAAGACAGAAGGCCAAAGCAGCTAATGTGGTGTCTCGGTGTCTGCAGAGTTCACCTCTGCTTAGCTTCTCTGTACCTGTAGACACTGTGTCCTCTCTTCCCATCTCGGGAAGAGGTGAGAAAGGTCAGCTCAGCATGGCAAGGCATTTTGAGAGGGAGCTCGTATTCACAGTTTTTATTCTAGCATATTGCTATGATGGTTCTATTTTATTAAGGTGGTTGCAATTCTCTAACTTATCAACCAAACCTCATCATAAGTATGTGGTACGGGAAAAACCTAGACTAGGTGAGAGTGTTCTGTGTAGTTACTGTCCCTCCTGTGTAAGGTGGACCCTGCAAACAGGAGCAGACAGCATCTCTATGACTCAATGTGAGTCAGCTCAAGATACAATATTTCCATTTCTGTTCAGGAAAAATTTCAAGAACTGAAATCAAAGACCAACCCTGTGCATATAGCATTTGGAAGCGTCTTCATTTCGGAAGTCTGAAATCTTCACACACTAAATTGTAGTGTAATATAAGCCCTTCATCACTAATTCTGTTACCCTTTAGAATGTAAAATAGTTCCACAAGTCTTTTTAGTTCTAGAATGTTCTATTCCACCTATTGACTCTTTTGATACATAAATAGTAATTTATAGAATTAGAATGCAGTCTAAAGCTCACCTGCAGGAAAACTTGAAACAGATAAGTAAACATAGTTGTAACCAGCCCTAGACTATGCAAGGGGGGTAGTGGGAGGAGGCAGAGACCTGGTGAGCTCACAGCAGGATGGCCTGAGCCTGTCGCTTGCTCTCAACTCTAAAGAAGATCTTCAATTTGGAAAAGCCATCCTTTGAAGGGGGCTGGCCGGACACATTCTGTTTTGTCTTATGGGTTAAGACCCATCACAGTGTAGAATGGTAAATGTTGAAGTCTAGGGGATAGAGTACTAATGGGATAGCTATAAAGAAGAGCTCAGTCAATATTCTCCTTGTAATATCACACTTTACAGGTGCTTGGTGTGCATATAGAGAGAAATAGGTCCTAAATTGGCCATCTACCTGGAATATATATAAAATGACAAGAGTAAAGTAGTTCCTATTACCAGAATTGATTGAATTCCATTATGTTTTAATGCCTCCTAATTTAAAGTTCTAAAACATGGAATACATCTTCCCAGAGACCCCTGACAGAGACATCTGCTGCCCATGGAACGATATTAAACACCCGTCAGCTTGAAGCCTGCCATCGGTTCACATTTTATAAACCTGTCATTGCAGAATACACACTGGATTTCTGTAATCTGGAGATGTCCGTGAGAGTTTTCACTAACTTTGTGACATTTTATAGATCATGCAATATTGCGTCCAGGCAGTTTCCCAATGTCTGTACAATGGGGTTTTAGAGGTCTTGTAGTTTGAATCCAAATCACCAGAACACACGCTGGTTTTTAATATCTTCTTAACTGCATCTTGCTTAGGCTGCCATTAAATCATTGTATGGCCCCAAAGCTTGCCTCGGCTTTGAAAGGGCGAAGGACACTTGGAATTAAGCCTGGGAAATTAAATTACAGGTAATGGAGAGCTGACCATTTATAACACACTTTTAAGTCCATCATGAGCAGCATTCTCTATGAATTTTATACAAGCGGCGGCAGCTTCCTCAATGGATTTTGACCAGCCACCAATATTGCCAGCAAAGTAAGGGAGGATGCTGTCTGACATCTGGTTCAGGTACGCTACCTGTGTCAAAGAGAAAATACAGCATGGTGAGTTTTTATTGACTTAAGAGTTTTCACGCAAGAGACTGCAACTGTTGGTGAATGGCTCCGGAAAGAGGGACCAAAGGGGTCTTTTTTAGTGAGGACACACGTTACAAGACTATGATTAATTAGGAGATCTGGGGGGAATGAAGAGGTTTTCCCGTACCTGTGAGAATGACTTAAGGTACAAATATTTCAACAAACATACGGTGCATGAACTGCTGTCCACAGCCTGGATGAGGAACCCAGCACATATGACCTCGCTTCTGATGTACTGTGGATATGGCGGGACGGACGACAGAGAAACCGACTTCACTGCTACAGTGTAAGTGTTACTGAAACGTGAGAGCACATGTTGTTAGGCTTCTGCCACTCCTCCGGCTATATGGCCTCACGCGCACAGTTCGGTAGCTAAGTAAGGGGCCTCACATCTTACGTCATCCGTGCGTTCACACAATCTGCGCGTGTGTGGCATAACTCCCTAAGCCCACCTGCGCATGTGCAGGGGAATCCTTAAAAAGCTGGTCACAGACTCCTCCCCCTCATGTGCAGGGGAATCCTTAAAAAGCTGGTCACAGACTCCTCCCCCTCTTCTGCTCTCTCCTCCTCCTCCCCGCCCCCTCTCTCCCTGCTCGTGTGTGTCTTTCACAGGCCTGGTCACTCTCTTCTGCCTCCCCCCCCTCCCCCCCCCCCCCCCCCCCCCCCCCCCCCCCGCAATAAAGCTCTGACACTGGGTTTTGTCAGGTCTTGTGACCTTTCTCGCACAGTAGCAAGCACCCGAATTTAAAAACCAGCACATGTTCTCACTCCATGTCAGAATAGTTGCTAGACAGTAAATTTCTCAACAAATTTATACTGGCATTTATGAATTTGGTTTTGTGGTTCTAGGGGTTAAATTCAGGGCTTACTGCATGCTAGACAAGTTCTCCAACACTGACCATCCCCACCCCATGAGGCAAGGTCATTGTCTTGGCTGGAGTGAGCTCTGAAAACGAGACCCCTCTGGATGAATAGTTCAGGTTAACAAACCAACCAACCAACAAAAACCTTCTCTATAGTGACCTTCAAATGCAGGGAATAAGGTAACTTCACAAGGCACAAGCCTGGAAACACTGAAGTTTTAGTGTGCCCTAAAGGGTTATGATTTCAGTTTCCTGGCATTTTTCAATTAAGAAAACCAATATTCAAACAATAAAGAATGCAATTGACTACAAAATAAAAGTGGCCTCCAGTCTACTCTAGCTGTAATCCTGTTTCCTGTCACATGAGTGACTATTCTCACCTTTCATACACACTCTCTAGATTTTATTCCTGTTCCAAGCAGCGTTAGCAAACACACATATAGGTTTTTATACAAATACAGTCACTTTGCAAATACAGCCCACAACTTGATTTTCCACCTAACAATAAATATTTAGAGATAGGTTTTTATATTATTTGTTCCCCCCGTAACCACTTTCCCCTCCTTGGAGGTGGCTCGCCGCTCTGCATTTTGCATTTATCCTAATTTGTCAGATAGACATAAATTTGTTTGCCATATCCTTTGACATGATAGACGATGCTACAGTGAACACGTATGTACATTAGCCCACACGTGTAGGGAGTTACTTGGGACATGGCTCTTTCAATTCCAGGTTCTGTGTGGTCCAGTGTGCGTGGGAAGGCGATGTTCAAACTCTGGCCCGTGGCCCCAGCACACAGTACGCCAGTTTGGATGGCTAACACAGAACGGCCTTTGTGAATTCTAAGTCAATTTCTGATGTTTTCATTCCTCTTGCTGAGTTTACTGACAGCTAGAGGTCTCGAAGTCTTTTCAAATATTCATTTTAGTCTACACAGAGCAGAAGGGGGCTGCTTTGGAGTGCTTTGTGGGTCCTTTGCACATATCTGACAATGCATGGATGCATTTTTTAAACAGTAACTAAAGATCCACATATTTTGAAAAACTGTATGATGATATACATGGATGAATATGACAAAAGACTAGAAATGTCCACGATGGCTTTGTTGTTTTCAGAGCCTTTTGTTTCTAGTCTCAGGCAGACAGGGCTGGGACACCCCAGGAGCTGCATGTACTCACTCATCGTTGAGAGGCTTTCTTCGTGACACAAGAACTACGAAGTCTCTGGGTTTGTCTCCATTCGCCACAGAACAGGTGACGTGATATATCAGGTCATCCTCACTCACCTGGTCTATGACTTCACAGGATCTGTGTGAACAGAACAGTATTCAAAGACATGCTCCCTGCCCGCTAGAATGAGCCATTCACTTCCCTTATTTATTGGCCTGCTCTCCTTCGTGGCATCTGTATTCACGTGTTGTGATGATCGCTCCCCTCCCCCTGTCCCCACCCCTGCTTAAAGGCTGACTTTGGATAGAGCTGTTTGTTCAGGAGGAGGAATTTTACATGCCATGCAGAGACATCAGCTGTCTGGCCCCAAGGTCACCTCCCTCAAAACTCCAGAGGAAGGCAATAAGCTTTTCACAAAATTATCTTTTTCTGGGATCAAATAAATCATTCGGAAGATGAGTGAGATATAAGGCCGGTCCTGGTGCTCAAGAGATGCAGTATGCTGGGAAGAACACTAACTTTTGAAGCCAAACCATTTGCTTTTGATTTTCAGACTGCTGCTTCCTGGCCATACTACCTTAGACAAGTCATTTTATTATTTCATCTGTATAATGTGGGTAATAGTATCTGGGGGAGTTTCTAGGGGGTTATTGTGAGAGTTAAATGCAAACGCTTGATGCAGATCCTGAGTCTTAAGTAGACATACAAGAGAAGTTGGTTGAATTGAGATGAATTCACTGGCTTCTCCATTCATTCACGTTCAATTTCAATGGAATGCCAAGTCAAGCAGAATTGTGGCAGAAACGTTTAGAATACCTTGTTGAAAGATGAGGTGTCTTTGAGATGCTGCAGTGTTCTGTAGCTTTGGAGGCTAGGCCTGAATGGAACCTGTCACTACAGGGTAGTTGACAAGGCTCACAGCTCCATAGTCATCCCTAACCTGTGGTAACACCAAAACTTTTGATTCTCAAGTCCCTTATGTACAATGACATAGTATTTTCATGATAACATTTGCATATCCTTCAGTGTGCTTTAAAACATCTCTAGACCACTTATACAAAGTAAGTGACATGTTGAATAGTTGCTATACTATTTAAAGGAAGAAGTAAAAGAAATATGTACATGTTCGATGCTGTGCACAACCCCCTCACACACACACACACACACACACATGCACAAACACACATTTTTTATCCAAAGTGTTTAAATACGGAGATTGGGACCTACAGAAGATGGTTATGACCAATCATATTCCAGCAAATTTGGAATGGAAGAGACAGCTTCAGGAACGCTGAGACAGAAAGTGGCAGGAGAGAAGTGGATAGATGGGAGCAGGGCATGATCAGGTCATCAAGAGAGAGTCAAGAGAGAGCAGCAGGCAGAGTTTTTCTCTGGCACTCACTGCTAGCTTTTCACCAAGACTTGTGGCTTCATAGGAAAAGATCTCTGGGAAGACACGGAATACCTCCTCCAGAGCCATGAGGCCGTGTAGTAAAGAAAAAGGAGTGTGTGCTCCAGAGCCTGGCCAAGCTGGATTGCAGAGCAGGCCCTGACACGACTGTCAGTGCAGCCTTGGCCCGGCTCAGAAACAGGAACAGCATCAGCTTTGAATTTGTCAGGAGTGTCGGGGCTGTCAGGAGTAGCTGTGGGGCCGCATGTGCCAACTCAATACAGACGACAAACAGATGGGTGTAATGATGACGTTGTGCATGTCAGTATCACCCGATGCAGTAGTTTGGACAAAGCAAGCTCTAAAACTTCTCTAAATTCCTGAAACAATATATCATGCGTTGGGCCGTGGAGATGAAGTATAACTGAGGTTATTCTTCAAACAATGTCAGGCTGGACTAAGAAAAAAACATTTAAGTTTGTTCTCACATGTAATGGGGGTCCCACAAAGGTCTCATTGTGAAGTCGGACAAGAGATGATAAGCCGTGTGTGCTGGACTGCCAACACGCTTCTCAACCTTAACAGATATGGCATCTTGTTCTTCCAGGGTATATATTTTGATCTAAAAGATATGAAGAAAAATTAAATTATAAGAGAGAGCTATATTTTTGCTTTCGGAGACACTCACATACACACATGCTGCTGTCCTAAGTGCCTGCACCAGTTAAGGCATCTATCAATGGAAGCCAAACAATAACTTCACCTCAGTCCTGGATGCCCAGAAGCTGAGCAGGATGCTAGTTCTGTGCCATCCACATAGTATGGGGGTGAGTTCATTTGTATCATTTTTTTAAATGAAAAATAAAGAACAAAAGCTAGTCTATCTTGATCTCTGTGATATTTCCTGCCTCTGAACACTAAAGACAGAGAATGTCACCACGGTGCTAGACAGACCAGTACCTCCTCTACCCTAGGGCTTTAGAGACAAGATTGTGAATGACACCACTCTCTCAGGATGTCAGGCATGTCTTGAGTAATGTAAAGGTACCCAGGAAACAAGCCAACTGTCTCTAGGACAAACTCAATTTCTCTAAAGGACCCCGGGAACACACTTCTTCCCCACAAGTATTCTTGGCTTTCTGAGTCCCAAGGCCAGTTTCTAATATATAGTATCTGTGAGATAAGCAGGAGCCATTTGACATATACTTAAACACTAATATCATTTCTGTGGCTTTGAGCTTTCTTCCAACTTTTTTTTTTAAAATTATCAGATCTTTGTGTTCAGCTAAGAGCACATTTCTATTCTGCTCATTTTCTCCATCTCTCTCAGGGTGTTTTGAAGTTAGTGTTGAAATTTTCCATCTTATAATCATTCCCATGGCAACCAGCTGGGAGAAGACAAACAAAGACAAGGTTAGGACTTCAACCACAGGAATCGGGCAGATGGAAAGAAATCAAGCTGTGAAGATCTGACCTTTATTGAAGCCTATATCTGTACCTAATATCGTCCTCACTATGAGAATGAAGGAATGAGAAATAAACTACAGGAAGCTTAGGCAGGAAACGAACAGGTGACTACTCGCTTATGTAAAAAGGCATCCCTTCCAGGCCATGGGTGTCTTCAACTCCAGCCTGCAAAGAAAGGCCTGGCCTAGACTGTGAGCATTCATCAGAGACAAACAAGTCCAGGCGGAGCCCCACATGGCTGCCAACAGCCCAGAAGCCAAAGGAAATCCCCTGGTGAAAATCCACAGAGAAGCGTGGTGGCCAGGCTACCGGCGCGCTGCAGAATCAGTGGAGCTGGTCACATGCTTGCTTTGGGACTGTCATGGTCTCCTTTGGTGAATCAGGGGGTGGTGGTGAGAGAACATTGGGCTGAACACTTGCTAAGAGTTGAATCATGGTCCCCTCCTGCCCACACTTCTATGGGAGAGCCCTAATCTCTTGTGCCTTGTAAGGTGACTTTATATGGAAATGGGGTCTTTGCCAATATGCTTCATTAGAATGAGGTCATACTGCAGGAAGGTGGGCCCAATATGACTGATGTCTTTATAGAAAAGGAAAGCTGGACACAGACATGCACATGGGGAGCACACTGTGTGGAGATGAAGTCAGAGATTGGGTGATGCATCTACAAGCCAAGGCTCAGGAGGCTGACTAAAACAGTCTCTTCTCACAAGCAACCAGCCAGCCTCCACTTGATCTCAGAACACCCCCTTTCAGAAGAGAGAACCCATAGATTCCTATTGTTCAAGTGACCCAGTGAGTGGTCCTCTCTTGTGACAGACTTAGGAAATTAAACCAGTAGTTTTCCAGCAAGCTTCTCTCCAGCTTCCAGACGTATTTTATCCATGAGCCAAAAGGAGTAGCCACCATTAAATTCTACCTTCACAGATGGAGCTCACTGACTTATCCATAGTAGATGAGTGAATGGCATCTATTCCTTCCCTGAGAAGGCAAGGGGAGCAGGAAGTCCTTCTTATTATCCTGCTGCCTGAACCAATGTCATGGATGCAAACGAGACAAAGAAAGGCAGTGGTCCATTTTGGCTCTTTTTAGATTTGCCAGAGAAAAGCCACTGTGGAGTTGAATGAGATGCTCCACACAAGTCTCTGGCATTTGGATCCTTGGTCTTCAGGTGGTGGCTGTTTGGGAAGGATTAGGAGGTGTGGTCTTGTTGAAGATGGTGTGTCACTGGGGGTGGGCTTGTGGGGGTGGTGGGCCCGTGCCATTTCCAGGGTGCTTTCTCTGCCTTCTGCTTAAGGTTGCGCCGTGAACTCTCTGCTGTTCCTACCACCCATCGTGGACTCTAACCCTCTGGAACGTAAGCCTAATGAAACATTTTCTTTTAAGTTGCCTCAGTCGTGGTCATGGCGTCTTGTCACAGTCGTAGGACAGTAACCAATCCAGTTTTGGCTCCATGGAAAGATTCCCAAGCTACCCAAGATACTGGCTTCACTTTGCTCATGGGGATGGAAGTACATAGGATTCATAACCAATTCCGGTGTCTGGTGAGATTGCACAGTTTATTCTCTGAAATGAAGCTTAACACAAATAGCTCCAGACTCACTGAAGCAAGTCTGCGCAGACTCCATTAGTGGGACTGCTTTCATCATAATAACGCTCTGCTCTGATCTCTGCTTGGATGCCAACTAGTATTCCAATAAACATTCTAGACTTTTTGTACCAATTGGTAAATATGTTATTGAGATTACAATAGAGACAGGAAGAGGAAATTACTTTTTTTGAAACAACATTTCACTGTGTAACAGCCCTGGCTATCCTGGGAACTCACTCCGTAGACCAGGCTGGCCTGGAAGTCACAGAAATACGCCTGGCTCTGCCTCTTGAGTGCTGGGATTAAAGGCGTGCGCCACCACTGCCCAGCAGAAACTACTTTCTGTAGAGGCCTAGGGGCACCAGGGGATTACGACAGACGACAAGGGCTGGGGATGGGCAGGTGGCACTCTGTGCCTCGTTTGTCTCCTTCAGCTTTTCTGAGACTAGATCCCCTCTGGTCAGCTGTCTATACCAGGATCTTTCCCATAGAGGACTTTTGGGCAATCTATGCCATTTTTGTTTTCACCATTTTGGGGGGACACTCTCAGACTTCAGATAGTCCTTAAACTAGCCATGTCTGTCAGGCCAGCCCCCACCCCCGTGATAATTTAGCCCCTGGAGGACTCTGGAGGTGTTCAAGCTGAGCACCGCCTAGAGAGCTCTCTTCATCTTCTCTCATGACACTACCTCCAAGAGATGAGAATCTCACCTTTGGGGGCGCTTTGGTTGTTGCGTCTGTCTGTACCTTAACCTGCCTAAGTTAGACCTGGCCTCTCTCTATAGGCGAAACACTACAATATCTCCCTCATTTGCAAACCTCCCTAGATAATTCTTGAGCAGTTTCATGTGCATGTATGCCGTTTCTAGATTTGCCTTTGGCTTCTTGTATTACTTTTAGTTATTTCTACCCTTAAATATAGAAAATCAAATATGCATTAAAACCTTAAGCATTGTCCAATTTTATTATAAATATAAGACTTCAAATCCAATTACATTGAAAATAAGAATCAAAAATTGGCTGTGGTACACACTGGTGATACAAGTTCTTAGGAGAAAAATGTAATTCAAGGCCAGCTACAGAGTAAGACTGCTGGGGTGGGGGTGGGTAAAACCTATTGGTGATGATGCTCAGAAGCCAGCAAAAAAAAAAAAAAAAAAAAAAAAAAACAGTGAGAGACAGATTTCATTTCCAGAAAAGAAAAGAAGTATGGAAGTTCCTCCTATGAGCAACAGTGAGAAAGCAATGCTTGAGTTATTAAACCTGTTCCTGCATCACTGAGTCCAGTAGACCTGGGAACCTAGATCGCCGGATCTACAGGGCATAAGGAAGACCCTGGAAGGAGTCAACAGTGTGGACAGGGAAATAACCACAACAAAAAGGGAGAAGAAGAAGGCAAAGTGAGAACTGGAAACGACAAGGGAAACAACCCTGAAGTTCCTTAGAGTCCAAGGTGAGAGGGTTGTTTGAGTCTCATCCACACTGACACTGAGGCGGGACTGAAGGCAGGATGGGGCAACAGGTGTGAACTTGGACTGTTCCAGGACAGTCTGGACACTTGACTGCCTGTTTTCTGGGGTAGTGTTTCACTAGCAGACATACCCCAAAGCTGGCAACCCCGACTATCTTCCAAGGTCAGACACTACCATCTACCATGGTCTGAGAATGCAGTGGTTGAGCAAAATGTCCCCTAGAGCTTAGAGTCTAGTGATGTGGGCACTGGCTTTCAAGAGTCTGCCAACATCCTAAAATTAAGGCCCAAATGATACACACTTATTTCAACTGGATAATATGCCAAAATTGTATGCGAAGAGAGATACAAAGAAATTGAAACAAGGCTTCCCTCTTAAAAGGTTTATTATCTGTTTGGAAAAAAAAGATAATTGAAAACCTAAATTGCAATGTAAGGTTTAAATAGCAACTCATAGCAACTGTGGATGAAGCATCATCACAAGACAGAAAAGAATTCAAAAACAAATTAGTTTTAAAGACAAATTTGTTTCGGAGACATCACAATGAAATGAGCTACTAGAGAGAGAAGTGCATTACATGAAGAGAGAACTTATGGAGAAGTATTGGTCCTGGATCATCAAGACCATCAGGTTGGGGTGGATGGAAATGTAGAAAAGGGAGTGAGAGGTGAAAGGTGGGATGTGAGAACCCAGGCCTGCCAGGAGGCAGAGGTGTGGGGGACAGATGAGCAGTGCTCTAACTCATCCAGCAGGAAGGCCCAGGGCTAGAAAGAAGTCCACCTCTTGACAACAGTTGCCCCTTGAGCGAAGCATCGGATTGGCCTGACAATCATGATAACCATGCTGGCTTTAATCTGCTATGGGCAGCAACAGCATAAACATTGGGCACTTACCTTCTCCAAGGTGGTGGTAATCTCCCAACCGCTTTTGGATGCCAAATTTTTAAGAGCTTCCACATTGGCATTACTTAGGGATCCCTAAAACACACACACACACACACAAATTTAAAGCTATGTGTTCAATACATAGGCTTGGGGGCCATCATTTTCTGTTTCAATCAAGGCCAGTGTTGGAGGAGGCGTATTTTGAGCCAAAGTGATAATGCTGAGCACAAACTAAACTGTCTACTGCTAATATCTAACTTCTATCTCAAAGTCCAGACAAGGTAACTACGTGCTTATCAGATGTGTATGCTTTGAGTTGGTATCCTGAGCCAAGACAGATGCCCTTCCATGTGACTTGTAACAATGTGTGTGATACGTAAACTTGGATCCTGCATTAGATTTCGCTGCCAAAAATGTTTAAATTACTAATCCTTCTTTTCGAAAAAGTGTTTATTTTTATTTTATGAATATGGATATTTTGCCTACATGTATGTCTGTGCACCACGTGTGTGCAGTGCCTGTGGAGGACAGAAGAGGGCACCAGAGCTCCCGGAACTGGAGTTACAAATGGTTGTGAGCCTCCGAGTGGATGTGGGAATTGAACCCGGGTCCTCTGGAAGAGCTTCCGGTGCTCTTAACCACTGAGCCATCTCCCTTGACATAACTAATCCTTCTTGCTCTATAAGAGTTCAAGTTGATAAGCATGCCAATCGTTGCGAATCAAGGCAAGACACCAGATTGAGACATCCCATGCCAGCTGGTGTCATAACATCTTGGGGGCAGACTTGGGAAGCTGTTCACAGAGTTCAAATCTGACAGCAAGATAACCAGTGGCATCATTTAGAAATGGAGGGTTATACAGTTCACCTTGTTACCTAACCGTGTAGGTACAACCTGGCCCTGTTAAGCAAGGAGGGTTCCTGATGTTCCCTGTGTGATGTTCCCTGAAGCATTCCAAACTGTCAAACTGTTACCTTTTTGCTTATATCCCATTGTGTGTTGAGTGGAACTTCTTTTTTGTGGGAAATAACGTATTTCCTGAAAAAAATAAAATAAAATATTAAGTAACATTTTTTTCCTCTATGCTTAGTAGAGGACCCATGATAATTTCTTAATTTGAAGTTGATTGTTAAAAAAAAAAAAAAAAACCATGCTCTTTGGTGGGGGAATCAGGAAGAACCATTTCCAGGCTGAATCATTTTTAACTTTTAAGAAACATTAGGTGCCTTTTCTTCCCCATTATGTGGGACCCCAGGAGTGGCCAGTCAAATGGAGAATAGCCCATGAAATCCTCACACTTTATGTCTTTTACCTGCCTAGGCGAATTCTCCTTCTTGCGATAGCTCCCTGATAACGCCGAACATCATCCTTTAAAGAAAGAGTACAACCAGTCAGTTTCTAATATGTGGGCACTGCAATCCTTAAGTATCCTCCCCTAGACTAGCTGGGACTCCGCATCTCTGTGATACTTCCTTGTGAGGTCTGAGCCTCTCGGCGACCTTGACGGCCATTCATTTCCTTTTCAAAGTGGAGATTTTTTAAATTTCTGCTACTAAAATCACACAGATTTAACTCGAGAGTTTTTAGAGTGGGTGAGCATTAGCACTAAGTTGATTCCTGGATGAGAAAGACGGGTTTCCCATGAATGTGGCGCAGCATCCAGAACGGGATGCCCTAGACATGACGGCAGATTCCGAAAGGAGACACAGAAAGCCATATGCTCCACAACATCTATTGTAGAGAGAGGTGCATCACCAGAGTGATGTGAGGGGGGGAAAAACCCCATTGTACTTAGTTAGGCATAGAAGAAAGCAAACCTCCTGGAGACAGTGGCCGGTGGGAAGCTGCATGGAGCTCTGTGCCCACAGGTCACTGAAGCTTGCATGGTGACAAACTGACCTTTGATATGGGTTGGATTCTGGGGAAGATGATGGCCTCCTCCTGATCATCAACAGCATTGTAAATGAGAAAAGCGCTGTTGATGTGGCGGCCTCGGCCCTCGGCCCACTCCTGACAGTCAAAGGCCTCAACACGCACTCCAACTTCCACACTGCAAGGGGGATGCAGGGTGGTGGGCAAGGAGGACCGAGGCATGGTCGGCCTCCCCTCCCACCAAGCAACAAGAGGACAAGGCTCTGATTTTTCTCCTTGGATGTCAGCAAACCTGTACAACTACTAAAATCCACTTTGGGGTATTGCAGGAGTGCCTGAGTGAGTTTCTGTTTTCCTTTCCCACTGGGATACACATCCATTGACGTATTTAGTTCAAGGGGACAGTGAGTTAAACTGTGCTCAAAACACGTTTTCTTCCTTAAAAGCAATAGTACTATGGTTTAAAAGAATGAAAGGCTGAAGTTTGGCAGAAAACAGAGATACCCTCCCCTCTTATTATACATCTTAAAAAGAAGAAAATACAGACAGGTCGGTGGTGACACACACCTCTAATCTGAGCACTTAGGAGGCAGAAGCTGGCAGATCTCTGTGAGTTTGAGGCCAGCTTGAGCTACAGAGTGAGTTCCAGGAAAGGCTCCAAAGCTACACAGAGAAACACTGTCTCAAAAAGCCAAAAAAACAAAAAAACAAACAAACAAACCACCTTGTGAAACCTTTTCACTATGTACTGGGAATGACAAAAATAACTATGATGTTGTCTGAACTCACTACCATAAGCAACAAGCCCATCATGGATGCTGAAAGGAAGAACTCATTCTGGTAGGCTGGCAGGTACCAATTGGAACCATCCTGGGCCAGCTGGATGTCCCAACACTCTATGGGATAAAACAACTGGACGGTATTGGGATGCAGCCCCTACCCTCATTTGAAAGGAGAGCCCGGTTTGTGCATCGCTCTGAGTCAGAACAAGGAGCACACTTTACCTGTTCTGAAACGTGTTGTTGACTATGGCATTGAAGACGAGGCGGTCCCCAACTGCGGATGGTCCCCGGAATTTAAACATGTCCACAGACTTCAGAAAGGGGTGCCCATGGCACAGGCGGCTAAAGAAACGCAGGGAAGAGAAAACCAGAGATGGACATCCTCCAGAGGAGTCTCGTACACAGCCACTTCATTGAACGGCTGCCCTAGACAAGCAAGCAACCTGTTTTCTAAGCAGACAACTCCTTTGTCTCAAGAGGAGTTTGGAGGGGATCTGAAGACAACCTCCGACATTTGGGGGAACACAGCGGTTACTTCCTGAGGATGGCGGCTCTCTGGCATTGGTCTGTCTTCTACGGAAGTCCCTCCGAAAGCAAAGCAACGCTTTTTGCTGTCATTAGAGTGCCATACTCATCCTGACAGCTCCTGACAAAGGTCCCCAGTGTCCTGGGACTTGTCGATTGGGGTAGAACACAGTGAGGACAACTGCCAGCCAGTGTTGATCACACTTGTTCCTCAGCCTCCCCAGTCACTGAGCTGATCCAGAGATTAAAAGCCAAACTTTCCCTTCATAGAACAAATATGCCTGGATTGGTGCACAGAGCAAGAAAGGCTACAGAACAGACATTTCACAGCTTTTGCATAATTTATGAAAAGGGAAACCACTTCAAGCCATGTGTCCTGGGCCCCCACCCCCAGACCAACACACACTGAGAACCTTGCAGAAATGGTTGCCACCGTCTCCATCCATGCCATAATCTGCCCGCCAAATGTGTTTCCATGATGGTTGGCATGGGGTGGGAGGACGAGCTCAATGCTCTGGACGGAGGTGCCCATGGTGGTGGCCGTTCCTTCTTCACCATTGCAAATGGGATCTGTGAGGTGACGGCAGAGACAGGGGGATGAGCCACAGGACCTGCTCTGGACTTTCGCTTCCCTTCAGCAAACACAGCTCTCTTTCGGGAAAATGACATCATCCTTAAGACCTTACATCAAGGATGTGAGGGGGTTCTCAAGAGTGGCCTCCCTCTGAAAAGCAGCTGCTTCCAGTGTTCTGGGTTGATAACAGACCAGGAGGGCTCCTTAAGAGACAGGTAACCTCTGGAGACCCACAGAGATTTCCTAATGAGATCTGAGCTTGCTCTACCCAACAGGGCTGCATAAGGTAAGGATTTGACCACAGGCGCGTTTACCAAGTGTTTGGAAGGGTCTACACTTGGCTGTGTGGTATGCTTTGATCTAGCAAGAGTGAAGTCTTTGGACCCGCCCCTTGGCATTGTTATGAAAAGCCCTTTTGAAGAGACAGAAGGGGCTGGTGGATTTTGATCCAGGTCCTTTCAAAGCTGTCTTGTGTTTCTGTCTGTCTCCTCTCCGCTATCTTTCTATCTGAAAGTTTCTTATCCCTCTCTTCTCCTCATAGGAACCCTTTAAAAGGTGACAGCTGACCTCCCACAGTAACCCAGCCGGGCTTAGTGTTAATCCCAGCACTCAGGAGGTAGAGGCAGGCAGATCTCCATGAGTTCAAGGCCAGCCTGGTATACAAAGCGAGTTCCAGGACCGCCAAAACTACACAGAGAAACCCTGTCTCAAAAAACCACACACACACACACACACACACACACACACACACACACACACACACACAGAGAGAGAGAGAGAGAGAGAGAGAGAGAGAGAGAGAGAGAGAGAGAGAGAGAGAGAGAAATCCCCTACCTGTTAAGCAAATACACCAGAATTTTGATTAAAGTAACAGTTCCATTTAAACTGGAGCTTTCTGTGGTGGAAAAGGGCACAGAAGGGTCGAGATTTTGATGATGATCTGCCAGTATTTTGATGGTAATGATAGCTTTACTGTTGTATACCAGTGCACAAACTCAAGTTAGGTGCTTTAAATACAGACCATCGATCCTGTGTCAATTATCCTCACTGAAGTCACTAAAATCAGGTCTCTGGAGTGGGAGGGGCCACTGACACTATGTGGAGCCCCATAAACTGCAGCGTGGGGATGTGGTCCCCTATGCACAGTCACGGGAGAAGAGATATTTGCATCACTGCTCTTCCCTGTGTCCTCTGTGCCTTAGGACTCGGATATTTCATTTATTCACAGGTTAGTTTTACTCTCAGCAATGGAGAAGTCATTTGCTCTGAGTGCAAAGCAGTTACTACTTTGGCTCAGCCCTGCTGCCGGCATCACCCAGTAATTCGCATGCTGCTGTGGGAAGGAGATCTCCACATCCCAGGGACTGTGCTGGGTCAGCAGAGCTCAGCTGGCAGTGTGTTCATGTTCATATAAACCCAGCTGTCATTAATAGGAAATGGGCCATTCCGGGAGCAGCTTCTTCCAATTGACCAGAGTGTGGAACCAGGCACCTTTAGCTCCACTTCCTAAAGAGATTTTTAGATTCACAACTAACTGATGATCTGTTTCTTTCATTTCCGCCTTCTTCTGTCGATCATGTCTGATCTTTGCTGAGACTGTGGCAACGCTCCCATTGTTCTAGAAGAACTATCAAATCCTTCCCGTGACCTCCAAGCTCTCTGTCCGGGTCTAGCCTGCAGGACTACCAAACTCACCAACCAGCCCCTCCCCTCTTTCCTGTGCACTGTGGGATGACTCATCCCTAACAGGCTTGAGGGCCAGTGGGCCCAAAACCATTAAAAGGATACTTTCTGAGAGCCAACCTGTGTCTGCCTAAGGGCCTTAGCAACAGCCCCTGAGACATGATCTGGAAATAACTGAGGCCAATGAGAGGCAGCCATGCCACACCAGCAGATGCACATTCATCAGACACTCCTCCCCCCAGGGAGGGGTGGAGGGTATATAAGGTTTTCCTCTTCCTGAATAACTAACTGAGCTTGTTGTTTCAACATTCTCCCAGAGTCTGTGCCTACTTATAATAATTCTCAGCCACTTAAGAGATGAGATATCAATGGAGGTTCTCCCACAGGGAATGTTAAATAGCCCAACACTGTGCCAATATTTTGTATGACAGCTGCTGGAAGTAATCCATAAACAATTTCCTGAATCTATAATTTATCATTACACAGACTATATTTTACTAGCTGATTCAATGCAGATACCTTAGAAAGAATGTTTGAAGAAGTAAAGAAAATTCTGCCTTGTTGAGGATTACAAATTGCTCCTGAAAAGATACAAAGAGGAGATTCTATTAACTATTTAAGATCTAAAATAGGTCTACAAAAAAGTTAGACCCCAAAAGGTGCAAATTAGGAGAGATTGATTATGGACTCTTAATGACTTTCAAAGATTATTCGGAGACATTTCCTATCTGTGGACTGTTGTTGGGGTAAAAAAACGATGAACTGAGTAATTTGTTCAAAGCCTTAGAATGTGACAAGGACTTAAATAGTCCAAGAGAATTATCAGCTAAAGCTGAGAGAGAATTGGCCTTGGTGGAAAAGAAAGTACAGGAAGGATATGTGGATCATGTGGATTCAAGATTGATTACATTTTGGTTATTTTATCCTCTAAGCATTCTCCTATAGGAATTTGAATGCAGAGGGAAGATATTATACTGGAATGGATATTTCTACCAAATAAAGAGAGTAAAAAATTAAAAATTTATGTGGAAAAGATCTCTGAGTTGATTTTAAAAGGAAAATTGAGACTTTGTCAATTAGCAGGAATAGACCCAGCAGAAATTGTTGTACCTTTCACTAAGGAGGACATTGACAAATTATGAGCAGAAAGTGAACCTTGGCAAAGAGCTTGCAGTAACTTTTTGGGAGATACCAACAACAAATATCCCAAAAGCGAAAGAATTCAACTTATAAAGAGAGCTGATTGGCTCCTGCCTCACATTGTATAGGAAACTCCAATATCTGGAGCCCCTACATTTTATACAGATGCAAACAAACAGGAAAGGCAGGTAACAAATCATAAAATTTAAGTTAAGTGGTTCAAAGTCCTTATAATTTAGTTCAAAAATTGGAATTATGTGCTATTTTGATGGTATTAATGGACTTTTTGGAACCTCTCAACATAGTTACTGACTCTTAGTATGCTGAAAGAGTGGTATTACATATTGAGACTGCAGAATTTATCCCTGATGAGTCAGGATTAACTTTTTTATTTATTCATTTACAAGATATTATCAGGAATAGGAAGCATCCCTTATATATAACTCACATCTGATCCCATATGGGTCCATCTGCCAGGACCTCCACCACAAGGCAATGACAAGATTGATAAGCTATTGATAGGAAATGTACTGGAGGCCTCAGAATTTCATTAAAAAACATCATGTCAATAGAAAGGGTTTAAAAGGGGATTTTTTTTCATAACCTGGCAACAAGCCAAGAAAATTATAAGGAAATATCCCCCTTGTCCCTTTTACAACCAGACTCTACTACCAGCAGGATGTAACACAAAGGGTACTCAGAGGAATGAAATCTGGCAGATGGATGTGTTTCACTTTGCAGAATTTAGAAAATTGAAATATGTACACCACACCATGGACATCTATTCAGGATTTCAATGGGCAAATGCTCCGAGTTCTGAAAAGACTGATTCTGTAATCACTCATTTGCTAGAAGTTATGGCCATCATGGGCATACCTGCACAAATTAAAACTGACAATGCTCCATCATATGTCTCTGGTAAACTGAAACAGTTTTTTGCTTATTACAATATAAAGCATATTACAGGTATACCACACAATCCTACAGGCCAAGCAGTCACAGAAAGATCAAATAGAAATCTAAAGGATGTGCTAAATAAACAGAAAGGGGTAACAACACCACCCTCCCCAAGAAATAGATTCCATAATGCTCTATTAACTTTGAATTTTCTCAGTGCTAATGAGAAAGGAAAACAGCTGCAGAGAGACATCGGATAATAGAAAGAAACTACAGAATTAAATCAGCATATGTACTTTAAGAATGTGCTGACCTCAGAATGGAAACCAGGATGTGTGTTACGTTGGGGACAAGGTTTTGCTTTTGTTTCTCCAGGAGAAGATAAGCTATGGATATCATCAAAATTGATAAAGGTTCGATTTGAACAAGAGAGACCTCTTAATTAGAAGAGGTGATAGTTCATCAACCAGTATGACCATCCAATTTAGATTAACTTATACCACTAACAAATGCTTTTCATTTAGTCAGATATAACTTGCCAAAAGGGAACCTCTCCAAGAAGGTTTTTTGTTTTTGTTTTTCAGGAGAATGAAGGCTAAAGAATCTGAAGAACACTGGACAAATGAAACATCTGAAGAAAAAGGACAAATCATTCAGAAAAAAAATGTCCCAAGAAAAAAAGTAAATTGACCTCTTGGTTTATCACATATAAAATTTCATAAGTCTTCCTAAATGTTTGTTTCTGCTGTTCTCTATAGATGCTTGTTATAAATGGTCTTTATGTAGTCCCAGTTCAATTAAAAATTAAAGCTAGCTTTGGAGTTGGAGAATGTCTCTCTCCTTCTCTAAACCCAAACATGCTTGTTAAAAGAAAATGCAAAATCTCTGTATCATGTCATAAGAGCCATCTGATATGGGACAGAAGAAAACCAAAATTAAGGGACTATTCTATTGTCACTAATCTCACAATTCTTTGAATTTATTTTGACTCTTTAAAATTTTTCTTAAGGTATGCATTTTATATCAAAATTTATAAGATTAATGTATATATTTTTTAAATTTTGTCATGATATTAATGGACATATAGAGTACTAGCTAATTCTAGAAAATAGGCTTCATCTAGCTGCCTGTACATGTTTTTGTGTTTGAGTCTCTATCAGTTTTCTGCAGGGAATTATGACCACACCTAATAACAAACCTAAAGTCTCCAAAAAGATAATGGGGTCCCACAATGACGATTATATCAGGACAATAATAATATCACTAAGCTGACAAACACCACCCAAAGATCGGCTTTGGACTACAAACTGCTCAGGACAATTTCAAGATGGCTAGCTGAGATGATCCAACCTCACAGACTACTTGAGCAAGGACTTGAGATAAGCCCTGCACTTTTGCATTATGCAGAGACTGGACAACAAATGATACAGCTACCTCTCCCAGGACTTGACAATTAACTCCAAATTTTTCTTTTCAGGATCCCCTAAAGATGCCTTCACCCCCAAACAGCAAGAAGTAATTTTAAGAACATGACACCCACATTCCCAAGAGGTGAGGTAGGTGGTTTTTGGTTTTTCTATGAATTTTGGATAATTGTCATTGTTTAGGATGATTGGTTACAAGTTGTTATTGTTAATGGTCAGGAAAAAGGCTAAACAAAGCAGACTAGATTTAAGGTTCTTGTTTGAAAAAAGAAAAAGGAAAAGGAGGATATAGGTAAGAGGTTGATTATTGAATCTACTGTGAAAAAAAAAGACATCGAGATGATAGAATAAAGGGTAGATTATTGAAACTACTCTGAAAAGAAAAAAGAGAGGATATAGACATGATATAGATTTAAAAAGGTAGATTATTGAATCTACTTTTAAAAGGCAACTACTAGTTTTAAATATTTTCATTAGATTGGATTTTTATATTGTATACAAATTATGTATATTGATACAAATTTGAGATTGATTTTGTTAAAAAATACTGTACATATAGTTCTAATCTTGTTCAAGATATTGTACCTATACAGTTCATTTAACAATGTAATATAATGCAATTTGCTAATCCTTGAAAGTTATTATTACCAACTACTAGGATATAAAGAAATAAAAGTTAGTAGTTAGACATTATAATTGAACTTGTAGTCATATTAGGTATTTTTCAAGGTCAAGCAGAGATATATTTTAGATAGACAGGTCATGTTCAAATCCTTCAGAGATCTACAGAACATGGCATTTAAGATGTTTTAATGGCATAGATTTTTTTCTTTTTTTATGACTATGAGACATGTCTGCTCCTGGCAGCACCAATCTACTTTAGAGAAAGTGATGGGAATTGAAGAAACTCCACATGGAGGTAACTTCCATTGTAGCCAAAGGTAGCCACTGGGCAACAAAGTGCCCTTGCATCGACTGCTGACAGTATGCTGTCCAAAATGGACAGACAGGACACAAAACAAAGGACTGTCGATCCTTGCCAAGACAAGGTAGGAAAGCTCTTTAGAAAATCCTGCTTCACAGATGAGTCTGTCAGATATGCTAAGCCTGTAGGCTGAAGATGATGCCCCAACATTGCAGAGAAACCTTGGGTGACTGTCCAGGTAGCTGGCTGTTTCTGTCATAACTCACATTTTTTGAAAGTCACTTGTTTGTACTTCCTGTTTTACTAGGTAATATTATTTCCTTCTCAGGTCTCTGAGGGAGTTGAAGATTAGGTAGTTATAATTATAGTTTTCTCCATCAAGAAATTCAGAAAAGAAACTCAGTAAGAGGTGTAAAGTATGTAAGTTTGAAAGACATCAAAACATAGTTTGGTAATGCAAATTAGGATAGGAGATAAATTTAATACAATTCTTTCAATTCACTAAAATAGGATGGATAATAAAGTATTTTCTCTGAAATTTTCAAGAAATTGTGCAAATGGACTAGACATTGTTGATGTATTTATTGCTTATATATTGTATATAGTTATTGCAATTATTGTATATAGTTTTTCTTACATTAGTTATAACATTTTTTATTTTTTATTTTAGACAAAAAAGGGGAAATGTGGTGATGTATTGTGTCCCCCAATATTGTGCACCCTAATAAAGTTTATCTGAGGATCAGAGGAAAAGCCAGCCATAGTAAACATAGAGGTCAGGCAATGGTAGCACACACCTTTAATCCTATGACTCAAAAGGCAGAGATCTGACTGGATCTCTGTGAGTTCAAGGCCACACTGGAAACAGAGCCAGATGTGGTGGTACATACCTTTAATCCCAGCACTAACCATAAAGGTCTGGAAGTCTGTACAGGAAGACAGGAAGAGACAGAGCTAGGCAGGAAGAGGAAGTGGTGTAGCTGGGCAGAGAGAGGAAATGAGATGGCAGAACAGAAAGGCATATAGGCATGGGTATACAGGAAGTAGGTCTCTTTGGCCAAGGATCTCCAAGTGGTGAGAACATGGCTGGCTTCTTTCTCTGATCCTCAGATAAACTTTATTAGGGTGTACAATATTGGGAGACTCAATACATCACCACACAATCCCCTTATTTCCTTGTCAAACTTTTTAGATCATCTCTTTGTTCTTGAATCACACTTTGATTCTCTTTCCTTTCTCATCTAATTAAGTAAGTAATGGCACTGCACATTGCCTCTAAGGTCTCATGTTTAACGGGCACTCAAGCACCAGGCTGCATCCCAAGCCCATACTCCATAAGTTACAGTGACCTTGTTACTCTGTCATCTTCTATGAAATAGTCTTGATGGACCTCCTTCAAACTTTGTGGTTCTGGTGTCACTTCTAGATCTTTGGGTCTTTATTGATTTCAGTCTTTGTGAGATTTCATTGGAAGTCCTGTTCCCAGGAAATTGTGGAAGTCCCCAAAGCTTGGCCAGTCTCTTATCCACAGTGGATTTATATGCTGTTGCAATAACAGGGGGCCTAGAAGAGGTCCATAGTACACTAGCAGTCATGTGACCTGCTTCTGCACAGGCTGCTTGTGCATTTCTAGCACCAACTCTGCATGGAGATAAACTTGGGACTGGATTCTGGAAGGGACTGACTCCCCCTGTGCCACCCAAGGCTAATGTCAAGAGAGAAAGGCACCCACCAGGGCTCTCTGAAGGTGGGGCTTTTCTAGGGGACTCATGGAGAGTCCCTGGAGGACAGCAGCTCCCCATGATATCCTGGTTCACCCTTTGACCTATGACAAGTGCCTGACTCTTCCCCCGGTCTGTGGCCTTGGGTACCTGCAGGTTCCAGAGCCAATGCTGGGTTGAGCACAGTCTCTCTGCTTCTTTGGTGTTCTCAAGCCTTTGTCTGTGTCCCTGTTTTCTCTTCCTTTCTGACTGCTGAGACAGATTTGCAAACAATCTGTAGATTTTCCTCAGATTGTCAAGTCTACCACATTATGATAAACAAAACTGTTTTGTTTTCTGGCTGATTTTAAAGACATGTAAAAATCTTAACCTCTTCTAACTTCTATTTATTTTCAACTTTCTAACTATTTTTCTGAAATGGGATCTTGTTATGCTGTGCAGGCTGGCTCAGAACTCCCGAGTTCAAACAATCTTTCTGCATCAGCCCAGAGAGTATCTGGGATTCAGGTGCATGCCACCGTACCCTGCTCTCTGATTGCAAAATTGATTTTATTAGATGAGATTCTAAAAACATGATGAGTTAGTGCTGATTGAGAGATTTTCAGTTCAATATTGCTTGTCCAAATGGTATATTTTTATTCAAAAGAAAGTATTAACTTAGTTTATTAGAAACTAACTATAAGCTATATTATAAAATGATTAACAATCTAAGCCTTTAACTCTTGTACTACCGGAGCATATACATGACTATTCTATCTGAGAATTGTTGTTAAAAAAAAAAAACCCACCCATCAGTAGGTAGTATCCTCTTTTCTGAGGGACAGCTAAAGAAAATGTCATTCACTTCTCTGAAGATACATACACAGCACACACAAGGAACACTGCAGAATCCCTCCCTGGTCAGGTTAAATGCATACAGGCATCAGCCAGGGCATGTTTGCAGAAGTGGATTGAAGATAAGTATCTTTTGTGTGCAAGTGTGTCTTCTTGTAGATAATAGCCTATCAATGGAGAAAAAAAATAGAGTGTCCCCAGGTCCAGAGAACAGTTCAGGATCCCAGACCTGACTAGAGCTGAGTGTATATAGTAAACAGACCTCATTCTGTAAGCCAAGTGATCAAGTTCAACGGTTGTCCCTTGAATGTTTTGAAGGTATTGTTTCATCATTTTGTTGGTCAATTTCACATTTGTTCTGTATTTTTTAGATCGGGATCTTTGACCTGAATTCAGGTCATTTTATTCCAGGTCTTGTTTTCATTCTGCACGTCCAGAAAGGTTCAACCAGGACAATGCTCTGAAGATCTGATTTTATATGACAAGTAGCTCAAAATTTAGTTCTCCTCACCCTTAGTGATCTAGTGGTACAATAACACATTCCAATCATCCTCTTACAAACCTAATCTCATTTTTTTCCACTTTTCTTATGAAAACATAGAGTCTGGAATCAACTTTCCCAGTATTCCAACACTACTCATTTCTCTCATGCAACACCTTAAAAGATGAAGATGACTTAATCAGTCTGATATTAGAGATCCCTTAGTTCAGTGGTTCTCAACCTTCCTAACGCTGCGACCCTTTCATACAGTTCCTCATGCTGTGGTGACCCCCAACCATACGATTATTTTTGTTGCTATTTCATAACTGCAATTTTGATACTGTTATGAATCATAATGTAAATATCTGATATGCAGGATATCTGATATGTGATCCCTGGGAAAGGGTCATTTGACTCTCAAAGGGGTTGCGACCCACAGGTTGAGAACATCTGTCTTAGTTCACTAATGATAACCTGTCTACCTTCTTTTAGAACATGCTTCTGAATCAAAACCAGACTCTCTGAGACCTAAGGGACAGGGAGCAGACAGACCACAGTCCATCGTTCTTTCTTGGAGAAAATTGCCTCTAAGTTCTGTGGTATCATTGGTGACATGGAAGTTAGTAATATTTCCAAAAGTAAGATCAGATTGACAGAATAGAATTAGATGAAAAGTTGCTTCATTGAAAAGAATATAGGATGATTCGTGTTGGACTAGATTAAGTTAAATCAGTGAGAAAAGCTTTAAAAAAATGTAATTCTAAATTGAAGCAACCATGGATCTGCTCTGATCAGCCTCCTAGGAAAATTAAACTGGATGGCAATGTGACTGTTTAACTCCTTTTCCTTAATAACACAGCATCTCCCTCAATCATTCTGGACCCTCTCAGGGGTCCTCCCCTGGGCACACAGAATCTGGGGCCCACTTCTTTGATCACTGTCTACATTATTTTGGAACTATTCATGTACCCAGCACTGGGGCATGGGTTTGTCCAGTGCAACGACCTTGCATTATTCATCTTTTTTGCCTCTTATGGCAAGCTTGTTCCTTGCACATGGTAGGAGTGTAATGCATCTGTACTAGATAGAACTGAGCAGTTGACAGGTCCTTTCTTTCTTGATGCTGAGAGGGAAGGAGTCAGACATCCACAAGACAGTACATGATCCCATCCACAATCACACATTCAATTCTTCCGGTTAGTACCAGACCATCTGACCAGCCCCTCACTCAGCCCAGGGATGCCTTTTTCCTCAGGAGAACTCTTCTCTCGAGTTCTCAAGTTAAAACATTGGAAAATGATCCATGAGACACTGATGTGAGAGCGATGGCTGGGGAGGGTCAAGCATGTTCTTGCAAGATTTGGGATAAATACACACAGATGTTAGAACTTCCTTCTGAAATTACCAAAGAACCTTGTTACTCTTCAGTGACTTATTCCTACATTCCCCTTAAAAACTCAGGTGCTGTAACCTCAGTAAGGACAGAAGCATTTTTTGAAGAAAATGATTATGTGGAAAGGAAGGCCAGTGAAGGCTGGGTAACTGCACAGACTCATTAAGAGCCACATTAACAGCCAGGCAGTGGTGGCACATGCCTTTAATCCCAGCACTCAGGAGGCAGAGCCAGGTGGATCTTTGTGAGTTCGAGGCCAGCCTGGTCTACAGAGCAAGATCGAGGAAAGGCGCAAAGCTACACAAAGAAGCCCTGTCTCAAAAAACCGAAAAGAAAAAAGAGCCACATTAACTACTGGCATTTCCCTGAGTTAAGACTAAAGCAGATGTGAGGAACTTTGTCATCTCATTTCCTTCCTGGAGTTTTGTGGTGAGAAGACAACAAGGTGGACTTGGGCTGATGGCCTTTTTGGTTTTGTTTTTTATTAGTGGTTGCCTGGTTTGCCTTAGGAATATTATCATGGTTCACTGACTTCAGTCTTTAGGAAAAATGCATCTAAACACATCTTAGAATTAAGACCATCTTCTAAAAGAGACTCTTCAAAGCATTGTAAACTTAATGATGAAGTCTCTAATTCCGTAACTGATAGTGGATATTGCCCTTTATGAGGTCGTCACATCATACCAATATTCAGGAACTGTGAAGTACAACATCAACATGCATGCACTTTTTCCTAAAGTCATCTTCTACTTCAGTAATGACCATATCAACCATCCTGATCAGCCTTGAGTCGTGATCAAGATTTTCTGTTCTGGTAAACAATGCCATTGACCTTGAGGGTCCTGAAGACTGAACTAGAACTATCCTCTCAAGGCAGAAATCTTGGACATTTTCTCTCGTACCCAGTGGTTTTCTGTTGGGTTGTCCCATGACCCCGATAATGCCTCTTGGTCAGCACGAGGCCTCCATACTTCTGACATGCTATCTTCTCTTCCCATCTCTGGCCTTTACACATGTCCTTGTCCTCTCCCTCCTTCCCATTCTATCTTGACCTACTCCCGTCCTCTTCTTCCTTTTCCCCTTTTCCATGCTCTCCTTCAGAGTCAGGGGAGTTGGAGCGTCTGTCGGCTTCTCCAGCCCCCTGGGTTGGCTCACTCCATCTCCTCTCTCCTACTGTGTTCTCTCTTGGGGTTTTCAAGATGGAGTCAAATAAAGAGAAAGACCGAAGACTCAGAAGGGGAACTATGACATCAAAGCACTCAGGAAACCACTAGGAAATATTAATGAACTCTTTCCCTTCCTTTCTTATGGTAGGGGTCCTCCAGCAGGCTTCTTCCTGCTTGGAGTTCCCTTCTGTATTGAGAAGATATATGGTTCCTATGAAGCCTTGGTTGAGAAAATGCTTAGTGATCTGGGAAGCTCCGGATCAATGTGCCCTGGTCACCACCCCTTCATCCCCCATGCAGCTAAGGGCTTGCTGGCTAATAACCACCAAGACTTCATCTCTTGTCTCCCACTTCCTCCTCCAGAACAATTCTAGCCTGGAGGCCTAAGTCACTGTGGATACGCTGAATGCCCAGGCCTTTTCTTCCCTACTGCCTGGGTCTGTCAGGAAACAGGTCCAGCCTCATCCAAGCTGCATTGTGAAAGCGTGCGCTCTAAGAAAGCCCCCTTCCTGTGCCACGCCATAGAGAGTTCCTCTCTGTAGACGCACCCACCATCAAACCTGCCGCTTTCCTTCATGATGTTGTTGAAGGTGTTCTCATGCTGTAGGCGAACTTTCCTTCTCTCCGACGCCAGACTGTGCTCTACTTGGTCTTGCTCAGTCTGAAGCGGGACCGGTTTTAAATGGACCTGGAGGAAGAAAGTTTGGCTTTGGATTTGTCTTACACTGCTTCCTTAAATTATAATAAATTATAAATGCCCAATGTGAATTCTGCAAAAGCAGATGACATGCTATATGGCTTTTTAACTCAAGTAAATAGACTATTTATGGGTGCTTCCAGGAAACATTCTGGTGAAAATTTGTCTTCAAATGTTTTCAATTGAAAGATCAAAATAGGTTTTGTTATTTCTCATTTGAAAGCCATCCTTGTTTATTTTTCTCATTTGATAACTTTTCTGTGGGATCATAGAATCTAGGAGGGCTTTTGCCTTGTCTTATTCTATCATGTGCTGTCCTGTTTGGCTGTTGTCTCTTGAAGGCCTGCTGTTTTCTGAAGAGGAAATGGAGGGGGAGTGGATATGGACTATAGGACAGGTGTGGGGAGCTTGGAGCAGCGGAGGGAGGGGAAAGCATGGTCAGGATATATTGTCGGAGACAAAAATCTATTTTCAATAAAAATTAATATATGTGTAAATTCTATAAAATATGAAATCAATGAATAAGGTGTGGAGCTATAATTCCAACTGAATTTGTATTGATAATTTTTCCTTTTTTTTTTTTTTTTTTTTTTTTACAAAATTAAGATATCAAGGGGAGTTAATAAAGTCATTCTAGAGAAAACCATCTTGTACCGAGAGGTATTCCTGATTTGGATGTTTCATCACATGGCCAAAACAGTGTCTACTAGGTAAACTGAAAGAATCAATACGTCAGCATAACGCTTCAGCTGCCCTCCCGAGTCCTGGGATGCAGTGTCCAGGCTCCAGCTCCCCTACAGATGCCCACGTGCTGGTTCTGTGTGTGAAAGGTCTTGGCAGCTCCAAGATACCTCCGGTCTGAACCTGACCCTTTACCCAGATAAGGGTGAAAAATCTAGTGACTTGCAATGTGCTGCTTAAAGTCCAAGGCTCCCTGAGTTGCCTGTCTCATGTGTCAGGAATGTGTAGATTGACGGTGACTCTCTGGGATGTCACATTTTGGTTGCATGATCAGCAGAATATATTAGGTAGCCTGGGAAATTTGTACCTTGCCTCCTCTGAAAAGAAGACCCTTGCATCTGATGTGATGATTCCTAGTCCATGAAGTACATTTTGTGTGCCTGAAAATAAACCTGAGAGCAAGTGCTGCCTAGAAGCTGACGCCCTCTGAAGGTCACGGACCATCCTTCTGCTGCCTTCTTCCTTCCACACAGTGTAGTCTTGTGGGCCCTTCTAACTACTTGCTCCGTGCAACTGTTGAACCAAATCTTGTTAATCATTGCCAGTTTTGTCCTGGAATGAACTCACTTGGGATAGAGAGTCTGGTATTCCTTGTGGTTCAAACCAAACCCCAGCCTTTCACGCCTCTCCACATAATGTGCTATCAAATAAGAAGGTACCAACTAGAAAATTAGCTCATCTGGGAAAGATGCTTTCCCGTTTATGTTGACTGAAGTAGCTAGTTGTCATAACACCATAAGGTAGCTGGCTCCCCAGAGTGGCTCCTGGAAGCCAGTTCTCGTCTCTGTAGAGATGGGACTGAGGTGTGCCCACATGTACCTATTCCACTTGTTCCTAAATCCAGAATGAGAAGTATGAGGCTGGAGGGGGAAAACATGGCCTCTTCTTCCATGTGAAGCAAAGGATGGTGATGGATTCTCCATCCTGTCATTTGCTGTCAAGTGTGGGAACTCTGTACCTACCCCATGACACTCCCATTCTGAAAAGTCTAAAGGTTTTCAAGAGAATCAAGAAGAAACTGAAGGTGACCTCTCTCACTGCTTAGATTTTTCATGAACGCAGGGTCTCTGTGATGCTTTATCAATGACTTACAAGGTCCAGCTTATGTCCCAGGAAGCAGCATTTTCATTGTTTCGATAATGTAATTAGCAGATAGATGCGCACTTCAGTTTGGAAAGCATCCCTTTGGCAATGGGAATTGGCCTGCGGCACATTTATAACATGAGGCCTGTATTACAGAAAGTACTCCAGGTACCAAAATTCTGTGGGGTCATCTGCCAGCCAAGCATGATGGTGATGTCGCCCAGCTGTGCCATTGGCCTAGGTTTGGAGCAGCTGTAAAGCATGGCTCGGTGGTCCCCTTGGCTGGCGGCAGTGGAGCAAGACTTGGTTCAAGCTGTGTTGGCACAGCTGTGTGACTGCTATGGGGAAGATCGAGGGCACCAGGGAAGAGTGAGCAGTAGGCCTCGTCACTGGCAAGTGATTAGGAGAAGCCACCTTCCCCTGTTTCTTTATCGTTCTTGAGTGACATACTCGTATTATAATCTGAGTTATTACCGTTTTCAAGTGTGCCGATTTCCCCTACGTCTGAATGGAAGCAACATGGAGGAAATCCTGGCAATCCTACTCTGAGGTAGAGCTAGGCTCTGGCTGGGTGGGAGCTGGGCAATGTACAAGGACACAATATTCCTTTCAAGGATGTTTTCAGCCCAGATGCCCTAAAGTTTATTTTTAAATTTTACTAACTCAGCAACTTTGATACTTTCCTGAAGGTCTAAAAAATGATTGGACCATGACTTTCAACTAGTTGCCGAATTTTTCCTGCTTAAAAAAGGAGAAAAAGTCCAACTTAATTTTGAACTCCATGACCAAAAAAAGAATTAATCCAGTAAGCAATATTTTTAAGTAGATATGACTTTCAGATAATTTAAAACACTGTTTTCCTCCTTTATAAAGTTGGTACTTTTTTCCCCTTTAAGGTATTCCTCTCAAAAGATATTCCTCTTCAGCTCTATGATGTAACCACAGGATAATACCAATAAATATCAATGAATAAAAAATCTTGAGGAAGAAAAAAATAATTCGGAAGCAGTTATTCCTATGTCCTTGGCTTACAAGGAGGGTATCTGCTCATGTGGGAAATTTACCTTTTCTTTTCCAACTGGTTTAGCCACAAACGTAGAGAAAGCCACACAGAGGAGCTTCTCAGTGCCAGTGAACTTGTCCTGTACTATGACCTTGATACTGATCTGAAGGAAAGAAAACAAACCGTCAATCACCCAGATAAGAGATTCGACTGCAATGTGAAAAACACGGTTACACACTTCTCCACCCTGCCTTCCAGTTTTTAAGTGACATCGGCATTTTAGCTTATCTTTCAGTGACGCTATCTTTTCAGTGATGAGCTCTACACTATGACAAATGAAACTCTTCCGAATGTGGGAATACACACACTTACCTTGAAAAATAGCTGTGATCTAGCTATCTAGAAAACATTATATCAGCTCATTACCCAGAAGAAATACTTAACTAACTTTTAGGTTAATTTCTTCCAGCTACATATATGCTGTATTACATGTATATAATGTAATATTACATACATACATGTGATATTGCATATGTGTTTTATAAATGTATATACAAGGTACACATCAATGTTTACATACATTATAAATTTATCATGTTACATTTGAAGCTTTACACTCTAATTCTTAAAAGTTTGCTTTGCTCCAATAAACATTTCAAAATCATATTTGAGTGAATTCTCTCTCAGGGGCAAGACAGCCTACCAGCAAGAGAAACTATCACTGTTTTTAACCTTTAGTTGTTACGTTTTATACCCCACAATAACAGGGTCGGAATTGCTGTTAGCTGTGACTTAGTTTCCTCAGCTCGTTTTTTTTCTGGAGTAGTCAGCAAGTGACTAAGGCATTTTGTAAGGACTCTGCCGTGGGTGGCTCTCCCTCCCTGTGAGGAGTCCTGAAGCTAGCTCTGCAGACTTGCATGCCACAGAAAAAGGCCTCTAGAGTTGGACTAATAAACACTCTCCGCATATCTCACCCAGATAAGTAATACTATCTTCTGAGAATAATGGACAACCTGGGACATCTCAGTTCAGCACTGAGTAATGAATGATAAAGTACACATATTTCTACATCCTCGCCAGGAACACCATGTACAAAAATAATCAATAACCCATGACTCACTTTAAGTCACTTAATTTAAAACAGAAACTTATATTTGCACGGTAAATCTCAAGTTAACTGGATGGTAACCAATCAGACACAAATCAATCATTCTTCACCTCTATAAACAACCCTCAGCCACATGGATTTTCATGTTAGAGAAATACACAAGGAAGAATAAAATAAAACATCAAACAAGAAAAGCCTAGCTACAACTCCGGAGTGTTAAAGTTCAGACACTGTCAGCTACCAGGACAGTTGACTGAGGTATGTGTGATGAACAAGTGTCTCGGAGACACGGCATGGGGAATTCACTATGTTAGGGCAGAGTAGGGGAAAGGGAATTCCACTCTATGAAAAGAAGTAGAAAACCAGATAAGGTATAGGAAGTGACCATTTCTACAGATAGGAAACAGGTAACAAGTGTTGTGATGTCCCAGGACAGGAAAACAAATGAAGGGAACGTATCATTTCTTCTCATCCTGAAGGTAATTCACAGATGACAGTTGGGGAAGGGGAGCTCACCTCTGTTGTGTGGAAGAAGCAGAGAGCAAACAGACAAGGGATCTGGAATTTGTTGGGCAGGGTACCAGAAAAGAGATATCTACATAAAGAGAGAATTCTGGAAATGTGCATGTGGTCTTTGGCTTGATACCAATCTGAGCATGCCCAGCATGAATAAGTTCAGAGGAAACCACCTCACACCAGGGAGCTGTGAAGTGAATATCTCCAGATCTCCCACACTGCTAGGAACCTTCTGAGTTCTCTCTAGGCAGGCCTCACCAAGCCTGAGACACGCAGAGAGCCCACAGGAGGTTTCGCCCTGCAAGAGGCACCAATTGCCTCTTGTAGTTTTATTGGCTAGTTTGCCCTGCAGGGGGCCGGGGGAGATGGAGACACACAGCTTGGGTAATAGTAATGTAAGAAGAAGTAAGAAATAGAATCTATAGTTCGCAAAACGCAAAGGAAGCCCCTCCCCCCTTGCCCATTCACTTGGCGTGTGACCTTCTGTAGAACACGGTGTCACACTGAATGTGAGTGGCAGGATTAAGTGGGGGGCATCAGCTCCTCAGCCTTCACCCGCATGTCTGACTACAGACTTAAGGCTTTCTGAGATTCAGGATCCTATCAGCTGTAAGCATGTTCTAAGCACCCTCCTTGGTGCTCTGAAAGCAGTGAAGACACGTCCTCCAACAGGCAGCCCCGAGGAAAGGGGGCCACTCACCTCCATGCTCGTGCTGAACGCCCGAGTCACTTTCGCTCGGATGGTAATAATTTGTCCAATTCTGTTTCCAAAAAGAAAGAACGGTCTCGTCAATCCTAGCACATTTCATTTTCAACTTAGTAGACACATGTGGCATAAAGCAATTCCACCTGCACCTGCTGATAATACTCATCTATGGAAAACTCTGGTTAAAGCTAATAGCAAAGACAGGCCTTCAGGATAGATGTTAACCATTTAAATCACGCTTGTAATGTTAGCAGACTCCCTCTATCAATCAGAAAAGAGCTTTTGCAAGGACAGTGTACAAGGTGACCCTTTCCACAACAGATACTTTTTTGTATAGCCGCTGATGCCCACAGGAAATTCAGACAAGCACACAGGTAGCCCAGTACCACTGATGCTTGCTTTGAAACATGAGCTATAAACAAACAGACCAGCAAACGTAAAGAAACAGGCCAGGCCATCAGTGAGCTTGCTAGGTAGACGTGGGCCCTCCGAGCTGCTCCTGAGCCCCCCCCCCCCCCCCCCCCCCCCCCGCCTCCCCACTGCTATTAGAACTCTGAAAACGTTGAGGTCAAGACTTTGGGTCACTGGTCCCTTCATCTTAGTGGACATTAAGAGCTGCCCAACAAGGGCGCCTTTTGTTCCCCCATCCCACCTGACTCTATTTGACCACTTCCTCACGGCTCCCTCTCTACCCCACCCCATCACCTTGGCCCTACCCCACCCCATCACCTCCTCTCCCTCTGGGCTGTGCTGTTAACCCTTTCCTCTCTCAACTCTCCACCTCTCACTTTCGTCCGACATTTTATAAAAATATCGAAGGTTTCTCCTTCTAAAATCTTGCTTTCCTTCCTAGTTTCTTTGCTTAGCCAACCTTCCTGGAAGAGCCACCGGTCTTTCTAATTCACACTGCTCACTGAGCTTTGACTAGTGGTGCTGCTAGAACTAAGGTGTAGTCAACAAGTCAGGGCTGCTGAGCTCGATAAAACAAGGTTTACTTGGGGGCACAGGTATACAAACACACCAAGTCCACGGGCATACAAAGGAATGGCTGAAACTTCCCAACAGAAGCCTTTGTCATTCAGCGAAGGTGCTGCTCCTCGGTGCGGCCACATCAGTGACAAAATGAATGCTGTGCACAGACCAAGGCAGCATGCCAAGTTGCTTTGAGTCATAGGGAACAGCATGCCACTCGCCCAGCAATAATCCTGTGAGGTTAACACGATGATTCTCGTTTTACTCTCAACAGAAATTGGGCTTAAATGGTGATATAGCCAGCAGCTAGCTGGGCCAGAGTTCAAACCCTGGTCTTATCTGAGTTCAAAGTCAAAGCCGTGGAAACATGGACGTTTTTGGGCTCCTAGAAAGGCTAGCAATTAGCTCTGCTTTAATCACAGTGGAGAGGCTCATGCAGATATAGTAAGGATAGTCTATGGGGTAAGTCAGTCGGTTTTCCTGGAAGAATGGCCGTATCTACTAATTGACTTTGTGCACATACTGAGGCCCTATATACTGGGTCTCTCATAACTGTAACAATCCAGGCCGGAAAACAAGAAGTAAAGGAAGGAATTTACATTATGTACATAGATATATGTCTTTAAACAAGTAAGTCTTGTGTTGGAAGTCTGAACAAATCAGTATTTTAGTAATGCTTTTCTTAATGTTTAGATTCATCTAACTAATCTAAAAAGTAATAAAAGTCATACAAAACCCTTCAGAGAGAGGACTTAGGCAATGTTGACTAAAATGGCCTGTGCATTTGCATTTTGACCAAGCAGTTCTGTTTTCAGGGATCCAGGCCCAAAATACACTAGCAAAAATATGAATACACACCACATAAGTCCATATATTTAAGTATCTGTGATAGCAAAAGCAATTCAGTGTTTAGTAACGATGACCAATTGAATTAGGGAGCTCTCCAGTGAATATGAAAGTAAACATGATAACAGCTGTGTGCATTGCACCGGATGGTTTTATGGGTGGACTCTCACATGGAACAGGTGGGCAAAGTGACACCACATATTGGAATTTATTTTTTAAGGAATATGGACAAACTCTCACTTATATTTTAATGTAAAGGGGTAATTCTCGGGTAAAAAGGTAGATACTTAAGAGAGAGGAGGAAGCCTCAGAAGCAGTGCGATAGAAACTAAGTTTCCCAGAGTGAAATGCTTTCCCCACATTTGAGCTTCCTGCTTGTAAACGTTTTGAACGGCAAATCAGATACAACAAAATTAAAATGCCATCTTCAAACACAGAAAGCAGCTGGACTGGACTCAGTCCACATGGTAGTTCAACCCATCTGGAAGAGAGTTCTTTTAGTAACTTCAAATGCAGTGGTTGTGGCTATGTGATGTTTTTAAGAGGGACCTTGGTATTTATGAGTATTTACTGAATTATTTACAAATCATGACTGGTATTGCTTCAGAATAATTCCCAGATGGGAAAGACCACATAGGAATAAGAACAGATGTGAGCTGATCCTTCTTACAGGTTAGCGACGAGTTCATGTGATACACCACACTATTCTTTCTAGTTTTACTGTCTGGCTTGAAGTTCTCTCCAAAAGGGCCGCTAAAGCATCAACATTCTCACATATAAAATGTTCCTTAAAACTTACTTTGTGTACACACAGGAGCTAGTGTTTGTACCGCACCAACACAGAGACCCTTATTGTCATTATCATCTGTCATGCAGGAAAAACAGCCATTAAAGACGAGATGATAGAAAGCGTGCCATGCACGGCACTACCATGCCTCTAATGCTGACAGTGACTTAACAAAACTGAGACTGAACTTGTACTGAGAAGAGTGAGGACAAGTAGACACCAGGATGGGTTTTTTGTTTGTTTGTTTGTTTGTTGTTTTTGTTTTTGTTTTGTTTTGTTTGTTTTAGCTGATTTAGAGAAGGTCCAGTGCTTCTCGTTTTTTTTAAGAAACACGACCATTGGCTCCAAGTGAACAAGGTGCAATAAACATGTATTGTAAAGGAACCGGTAAGTCCCCAGGAAGTGGAAAGAGCAACACTCCTTACCTAGCTGTGTCCTCAAACAGAATGTCATCCATGGAGGCTGTGACGCACGAGATCCCGGCATGTTTTTCAGCTTCAAAAAACAGGTGAAAGCATGCCATGTTAGTGGCTGTGATTAAATGTTTTAGCAAAGGGAAAAAGGAACACATTGAAGTATATTTGTTTTAGGAACACATCCCCTCACTCGTTACAGCACCCTGGTCCTCACATACTCAAGACGATGTGTATTTACAAGCAGGCCTTTGCTCTGTATCGTATGATGATTACTGTACTTTCTCCTGAATTTTAACTTAGAAATCTCTTATTTGAACTTTAAAACCAATACTCTGGAAACCTGGCAACTGTAAGTAACAATTTTATAAGTTTTTGATAACTCTAAATATTGTTATATTACTATCACGTATTATGGTTCTTTTGTCTTATAAGTAAACATTAAAGCTACAGCCACTGTCTCATATATTTAAATATGGATATAATTAAATCATGAATGACTGTGGGTATGGAGGAGTTTGGGAGCCCCTGAGATCACCTCTCACATCAGAGGGGAATGTCCCTGGGAATCAGAGGACACACAGGAGGCAGGCAGGCTGTGCTCATCATTTATTATCACCAAACTGACACCAATTCTTCATGCATTACGGTGTTGTAGGAGAGTGTGGCTAAGGCGTGGGGCGATGGTGAAGAGGAGCGCACCATGTTCCGTGGCCCATGTCTGCACTTAATTTGTCCAGAACTGTTTTGATGATTGCTTTTGCTTAACATAAAAATACCAGAATTTATGCTATTGGAAAAGATTTTGATGTATGTTTCTCCCAGCTTTGTTTTTGAGAGGCATTCTGTCAAAATCCAAACAGATTTTCATCGACCTTTTTTTTGAGGCAGCTAACATATATGTTGACCAGGAATTCACTTTGCAGTGACCCAAGCTGACCTCCAGACTCTGATCCCCACCACCCCCAAATTCTTATGTAATAGATGACAATGTAAGTATTAATTGATCATCTCAGGTAAAGAGAGGTGAGAAATTAATCATTTTTGGAACTCTACGTGATAGCAATGGGCAGGGAGGAGGCTTGTTAGTTACAAAACAATCCAGCAGAAAGATGGGGAGATGGAGGTGTCCAACTCAGGCCTGCGCAGGGTGGGCTCAGCTGAAGCCAGTGTGGCATGTGAGGCATGCTTGGCTGATTTCCAGGTGTTGAGCAGGATCAGTGTCTTTTTTTTTTTTTTCTTAACCTATCTGCTCAGGGGCCATCACAGATCCATTCTGAGTCCATCTCCTTAGAGCTGACGTTTTCCAGAGAAGTACTAAATGTTCTCAACAACAAGCTACAAAACATTGACCAAAGCATGCCTAGTAGACACTCAGTCCACGAAGAGACAGGCTGTTAACTTAAAGTGTTCTTATTAATAAAGTATGGTTATGCACACCAATGTGATTTGCCAACTTTAAGTGATTGAAGTAATTTAAACGTAGTAACCAGTAAGAGCTGTACTGCATTTTCTGAGTGAGTGCTATGCTTATAAAGCACAGGGCTAGACTGTATGAGGGACCAGGGAGACTCAGCAGCAGTCTTACTTACTAAGTATTTCTCATTGGCCATGCACTAAGCATGGAGGCTAGTCCTGTCATTGGCTCCATCTTTAAATGAAGACATCCAATCCTAGAAAGATTCAAATGATTGTTCTAGTTTTTTTTTTTTTTTGATTACAAGAAATAAGAATTGTAGAAGAGAATTGGGTAGATGAAGCTGAGGAAACTCAGTGTGCCTCACTGAATGTGGACCCCAACAGCTAATACTTTCTGCTACAAACCTGCAGGAACCAATAAAAAAGAAAAGATAAAAATAGGAGAGGTCGACATAAGGTCCCTCACTCTTGCACGTGATTGTACATGGTCTTGTCTTCATTTCACAAGTGTGCCGGGTAGATGATATGAATTCAAAAGGTCCTTACATGTTGATTGCCCTTCACACTTTCATACGGTAGAAAAACTTAGAGCTATTATTGATTGCCTAGGGAAATTTGGAAGCAGACTAGCTGAGCAATTATAGAATCCGCAAAGGTGTCCAGAGAGAGGGTTTTTGAAGGATGAGCTGGAGTGGAATAGATTGGAGAGAAGAGTGGAAAGGAAGGTTGCCGAGCAGACAGAACGGTGATTCCAGTGAGTGTGAGGAAGGCTTCTGTGGTGAGAGCGGAGACAGCGAGGAGGAGGGCTGGATGGAGCTGGAAGGCCTGGAGGCTCTTGCTTGTCATCATTTTAGAACTGTTATTATTAGATATCGTTCACTGTCATTTTATCTCTGCTCTGACCATTTGGTTGTAAACTCTAATGTACTTGGTCCAACCAGGTCTCTGCTGTTACCAATGAGGTTGGTGGTAATTTTAACCACTGCTCTCCTACACTGAGCACTGCCTTTCTGGCTGCTTTTGAGACCCTCTTAAACATATCTGATTATGATATGCTTACATACGATAATTTTTAAATTAATCTTGTTTGGTGTTCTATGGATTCTTGACTTTAACTGTATGCTTTTCAGCATGTTTTGGGAACTTAAAGCTATTATTTTCTGAATAGAGGTGAGTTCCTCTTACTTTCTCCTTTGGGGGACTTTATATTTTGTTTTTTGTTTTTCATGACTGTGTGAGACTTTGTGTATGTGTGTGTAATGCTGGGGATTTAATTCTGACTTTATGCATGCTAGGCAAGCATGCTATAGCATTGGACCATAACCTCATTTTTTTTTTTTTGCAAAATTAGATAATTTATATTGATATATTTTTTACACTTGCTAACTTTTTTCTCAGCCATCTTCATTCTGTAGTTAAGGCTATCTAGCATATTTTAAATTTAGATGTTATTGTTTTAAACCATTGAGTTTCCATGTTGCCCTCATAAAACACTCTCTATTTCTCTTTTTGAGGTTTATTGCCTTTTTGCTCTTTACAATATTATTATCAATTTCCTTGAGTATAACTCCAATAGCTACATTAAGTCCTTGAATTTTAATTCTAGCATCCATGTCATCTATAGGTTGGTATTTATTGATCATCTTTGAAGAGTGAGTCATGTTTGCCTGCTTATTTGTGTGTAAGTGCTTTTTATTATCTCTGAGCCTTTGTTGATTTGTTGTTGAGACAGTGGGTTCCGATGAGCTCTTTGAAAAGGACTAGTTTTGCTTTTGGTGTTTTCTTGAAAAAGCAAGCAGTTCTGTTTACTAAGTCCAAACTATGAACCCTGTCTCTTTAGAGGTAGAGACGGCTCCTTCACTTTCTTTGGTCTTTACAAGAGGTTTGGAGTTTGTCCTATACACACAGAATTCAAAGTGTGCCAGATACCTGGTCAAGGGTTACAATCAGGGTGCTTTGCCTTCCTGACTTTCTCTTTTCTGAAAACATCTCTCTTCACATTCCAGTGGATGTGCTTTCCTCCAATAATGTCCTTTGGATGTCCAAACTGACAAACCTGTAGATTTCTAATTGAAAATTTAACTGGGAGAGAATTGGTGGAGTGATCTCTCATCTGTAATATTATTAAACATCCCACCCCCACCACACACACACACACACACACACACACACACACACACACACACACACCTCATAAAACTAAATAAAAAAGATTTAAGACAAAAGAAAAGTTAGACCATTTCCATTCTCTTCGAGTGTAACTTTCAAGTGTTCCAAACACTTCTGTTCACTTCTCAACTGCCTTAATCTACCTTAATTTGCTGTTTGTCCAAAGCTAATAGTTGTTATCTATAGGGGAAGGCTTTTTGGTAGGAAGTACTTGTCCAGGCTTTAGCGTTTTAGTAAAGAGATGAAGGATAAAGATGAAAAAAAAAAATCTGACATGATGAGATCAGCTATTTCCGGATGTCCTTTAGATGCATTATTAAGATGAAACCAGGATAAAGGAAACAGTTTCAGAGCCCCCTGAAGCCCACAACGCAGGGTGGTGGGGCTGGGTCTAGGCAGTGGTGTGGAGGCTCAGCATGGGGCTGGGATTAAAAGATTCCTCCAGAAGGAAGCGTCAGTACACCCAAAAAGGAAAGGGTTATTATCTATTGAATGTGTGGAGAAGGAAGCAATGTGGATAGCATGTCAGGGCTCAGTCCCAGATTTCTAACCACATGGTTGGATGAGTGTGGTGACACTCTTTAGAAGTGAACATTCAGATGACATGGAAAGGAATTGTGGTCTTGAGAGAGTTCAAAAACAGAAACAGACATGGGGTGGGTGGAGGATGACTCAGAGATGGTTTCAGGCTTCAGGTTTGAAGGGCTGAAAGAGGAGGGCCCACCCACAGCTATGGGGCCGAATGCTAATGTGATTGGAGCTGTTCGATTTTTCTTTAAATATTGAGAAGTTGTGTTGGAATCCAGCAGTGCTTGAGGGTTACAGCCGCGTCTTGGGACATGACTATGGTCATTATTTACCTTAGGAAACATAACTATACAGAGCACTAGTCAAGGGAACTCTGGTTGAAACAATGTTAAAAAATTGGCTTTTGTGTTATTTTTCAGATTCATTCACATCTTACTTGAGTAATGTCCCCTCTTATGTGGTGTCTCTTATTTCCATAGAAATGGCCATTATCTGTATTTCACAAGCCAACTTTATCTAAGGATTCTTTAGCATTTGTAATATTAACATTACCAGTTATGAAGGCACCGATAGCAATATAATTACTAAAGCATAGTGTAAATTGATCATCTACAGTCTTCCTATGGTCCAAGTCTCCAAAAAGGTCAAACTAGACCCTTTTCTGCCAATTGCATTTAGTTGCCTTGGAAATAGGCATCATTATTATCAGCAATGCCAATCCTGTCTATACTTGTTTCTTTTGTTTACATGTGGGTAAACTTCATTATTTCTGATTCCTTGTTACGTTGTAATCCAATTCAAATCTTGTTAGAAACTGTTAAGACAGAAGCCAAACAAATCAGCAAATAAAACAAATGAATTGTCATTGAAAATACAGCTGAGTTTTACAGGTGGTTAACACACAGGGATTAGTACTGTGTTACTCTATCACAAAAAGTGGGTTTATAATATTCTGAGCTTTACTTCTGCCACACACAGCTTAAGGGATGTGTCTAGAACACAAGGCATGTAAAGCCTCTCCCACCCCAGGTCTACTTTGTCATCTGAACATACATTTCCCCAAAGCTGGGACTAGGCTGTGGTAATGGAGATCCAGCACAGGGGCTTGACTTAAGAGACTTAGGGACTCTGGGGAAAGGGGAAAAGGATGTTGAAGCTGAGGGACAAGGCATGGAAATGGCCAAGAAAAGAGCAGGTGTGACGTTCCTTAGAGAGAAAAGCTTTGTACATACAAGAAAAATGCCAGAAGGCTGCCATTGCTGGTATCAGACAGTCTGGAGGGGAGAGGGTTACCATACTACATTGTATGGGGAACAAAATGTTACACTTATTCTTAATGTCAAGGCCCTCTGTCAGAACATCCCATAGCCAATCAGTCTGATGTTCTGAGCTAGGTTCAGAATCAATTCATATCTGTCTGTCTGGCCCCTCAGAGAATGAGTTTTCAGCTGCAAAAAGCATCTGTGAAGAATGAAGAAAGTTTGGGTTTTACTTCAAGGATGATGGGAAAATCTGAGCGGTCCTAAGCTGGGGGAGGTGAGTGGGAGTCGGTGATATGATTCATGTACTTAACGTTCACTGTGTATAGATAACAGATCCCAGGGAAGCAAGATACCACTAGGACACCAAAGGCATTTCCTCAGGAGGGAGGCACAGTAAGGCTGACTTGTATCCAAGACTGTATCTGTCACTGGTCTGAAGATGAGAGAAGTCAGCATGTGTATAGTTTCGAAAGTACTGCCCAACAGCCACCTTTGAAGGCTCTCACTTAGAAGACTCTCAGTTAGAAAACCCATTTCTATTATAACCCAGTGTTTTCAAAAGCAGAGTTTCCACCCCTCAGTGTAAGGAAATCAAAGTCATAGCCTAAGTGTAGCAATGGTGAGAGACTGCTTTTCCTGGGGTGATCATCACATGAGACTACGGACTGGGTGGACTGGACAATAGACATTTAGTTCTTCACACTTCTGAAGGCTATAGGGTCCACACCTGTCACTTTAGAAAGGCAAGAGCTCTCTTCCTGATTTGCAGATGGCTCTTGCTGTAGCCTCAGTTGTTCTAAGCTCCAAGACATTGTCCTGCGGGATCAGGATGTGCCCTTATCATCTCGCCAACCTTGATTACTCACTTTCAATTGTCACTTCCAAAACACAAACTTTGGGGGTGGCATGGAGAGAGACACCATTAGGTCCACAGTAGATGTTTTTATCACCACCCTCACTGGGGATGGAACTCAAGGGCTTCATGCAAGCCGGACAAGCCCTTCACAACTGGACTACACCCCCAGACCTTCTCCTTGATGTGTTCACTCTCATCCTCTCTCAAGAATATGGTCAGCCGGGCAGTGGTGGTGCACGCCTTTAATCCCAGCACTCGGGAGGCAGAGGCAGGTGGATCTCTGTGAGTTCGAGGCCAGCCTGGGCTACGAAGTGAGTTCCAGGAAAGGCGCAAAGCTACACAGAGAAACCCTGTCTCAAAAAACAAACAAACAAACAAAAAAAAAAAAAGAATATGGTCAAGTGTTCCCTGACCGCCTACCAGTTGATGGCAGTAAACAGAACAGAGAAGGGAATCTGGTAAAGGAGCCGTTTTGTACTAAGGAAACATTTAGCTCACTCGAGAAAGCATGAACTGTGACCAGTTCTGTAAGAACACTTCCGTTGTTGCAGTAAATAATCTAGTTGTTTGTCAAGAAAATGTGTTAACGTATGCAAGTACGCATGTGCGTGCTGTGTGTGCATATATATACACACACACAGGCACGCATGCACGCGGGTGAAAAGTTCGTGCTTGCAGTGTGAGCACTTTTTCTAGCCTCAGTTTTGCTTGGCCAATGAACTCAATCTGTCGATTTTTAAAATATAGTCAAGTAGAGATACAAGCAATCTATATAACAGTCTTCTAGGGGGGTCTTCACTAGTTTGTGTGTCAGAAGGGAGTCCTGTGAAGTAAACATCCGAGGACCACTGGTCTAGGTCGCTGTCAGTAGCTGTCTCAGACATCACTTCTGTCTCTACAGCTCTCCTGCTCTCAGCTCTTGGGAACATTGCCCTTCCCCTTGGCTTCCTTCTCCCAAGCTATCTCAGGCTTCCACGCCAGCCTAGCGCATCGCCAGATCCAGACTCCTGTCTTCCAGGATCCCCAGACGCCATCACCGTCTCTGGCCGCCCTGGCCGCCACCCGCCCTGCCCGACGGTGCCCTCGCCTGGGCCGCGCGCTTACCCGCCAGGCAGGCGGTGGTGTCCATCCACTTGAGCAGCTGCCCGGCGCTCAGCTCCCCGCGGGAGTCGGCGTGCGCCGGCTGGATGGCCTGGCTCATGAGCACCTCGCCGGGCGCCACCATCGCTTCCATCGTCCCGGCAGCGGCGGAGAGAGCCGAGCGCTGGGGGCCAGCGCCAGGCCATCCCGCTCCCCCGGGGCCCGCCCCCGCTCCAAAGGGCGCCGCCCGCTGCAGCCGCCAGGTGCTCAGGAGGTGAGAGGTCAGGGTCCCACGAGTCACCCGGGGACTGCAGCGAGGAGGGCCAGGGAGGACGCTGGCCTCTTCCCGGGGCAGATCCGGGAGCACTGCCTCAGCTCTGAAACCAGGGCGACTGGTGTTCTCTAGAATGCAGGACAGCGGTCACCGGCTGAAGTCCTAGGCAGAGGAGGGCGCATGACAAGGGATTGCATGCTCTCCAGAGAGGGCCGAGCCTTTGCTGGGCTCCTGGGCTTTATTGCTTAGTCGGTTTGGTAGTTGGCCCTTTGTTTTTTTTTTTTTTTTCCTGCTAGGAATTGCAACACTTCAAGCCTTTGTTCAAACTCTACCTTCTAATTCTTAGGACATTGTAGTGGCTCCAAAAATCATTTTGTTAGGAAATTGATTCCACTGCCAAACAAACGAAAAACACGAAGTCATGGGAAGCTGGTGTGTGTGGGTATATCAGAGCACCCAACTAGAGAAGGCAACACCCTTGAGTTTTATCTAGAAAATACAAGATCAGAAACTGTCACATTGTTACCAATGGTCCCCACAAGTCCCTAAAGATGCCTTCTTCAGTATCTTCATTGGAGACGAATCTAGGACACTGTGTATGAACTTGAGGCCCGCACTCAGAGGCAACAACCTACGGTATGCTTCGTAGAGCTTCGGCCACGGGCTTTACAAGGCAGTTCCTATCAGGGAAACCGCATCAAAACCCTCCTGTGGCCCCTGGACCCATGGATGGCTGCCCTGGGGAGCACACTTGTGGATGAAGTGGTGGAGGCCTGGAGAGGTGAGCTAAGACATCAGGACCAATTGGCTGGAAGCCAGACCTCCTGTCCTTCTTGGGACCTCACTGAATCCAGGGAATGGTGCTTCGCTTTCAGCGTTAGGACTCTGGCCACTAAGCCCAGCCTCGGAGCATCAACAAGGAGAGCCTGGGGGTTTAAAGATTTCATCTGTATTACTTTAAATTAGGTGTATGTATGCACGTTCATGTGTGTGTGTGTGTGTGTGTGTGTGTGTGTGTGTGTGTGTGTGTGTGTGTACGCGCACCTGAGTGCAGGTCCTCAGAACCCCTAGGCTTGGAGGGACGGGATCACCTTGGAGCTGGAATCACAGGCAGTGGTGAGCCGCCTGATGTCAGAGCTGAGAGCCAAACCTCTGGAAGAGCAATACCAGCTGTTGATCAGTGATCCATCTCTCCAGCCCTGAGCCTGGGTGTTTTGCTTCCCCTTTAGGCACATACATACTTAAACAAAGAGAAAAAAGAGGCATTGACTTGACAGACTTTAGGAGCCTTTGTATCTGGTTAGGTTCAGACTATATAAGCACAAAATAAAAATGGAATGTCTTCAGTTAGGCAAGCATTACGTTTGGTTTTGTAAGAGGTGTGACGCAATTAAAAATGGCTTTTAAAAAAGGGGGTCTTGTGTAGCCCGGGCTGGATTTGAACTTTTCTGCCTTACCTCCCAGAATGAGATTACAGGCAAGTGTCACTATTCCCTATTTCTGATGTGCTGGGGGAGTGAACCTATGGCCCCCACACCATACATACCAAATGAGTCACATTCCCAGGCTCCTAAAGTGACTTTAAAACCAATTAAAGCTGTTGTATCCAAGATGATCCTTTTTCACAGTCACACAGTTATTCAATGGCAACGTGATTGTGTCCATATGATGTGTGAAAATCCCCTTTGGAAAGTGCCTGGGAAGTTCTTAATACCTTTTTATCTATCTTCTGTAATGACAGCCTCATCATTTCGAAATTAGTGGGTTCAGGGACTTTTCAGCATGTCTTCACTCCATCTACTGATAGCTCTATGGGAGGTTTTCATTGATGTTGGACTTGGTCATGTGATTTGTCTGGGGATGGGAAGTGGGAAGGTAGAAGTGTATCAGATTTCCCCTTGTACCCCCAGGAACATCTGACTTTTGCCATAAGGAGCGTCTACACCCCACTAATGACCGGTCAGCATTTGACTGGATTCACACATTTTAGTCACGGTGCTGGTGGTCCCCCAAACCCGCAGCCTTCAAACAGGGCCACCAGCAGACTTAGGGATGAGACATTAGTGTTTTTACGTGGGTGCCACTGTGGTATGTGGGCTCATTTGTTACACAGCAATAACAGAGTGGGTTTTTATTTGTAGATGCTTAGGAAAATTAATTAAAGTATTAGAAGTAAAGCATCTGTGACCCAAGGTGCGTTCCTTTGAATAAAAAGTGAGAACTAAAATGGTGGTATTGAATCGTGTGCTTTCACATAGTTGAGTTTTTATCCACTTTAGACATTTCATAAACGTTTCAGCTTGGGTATAAGAAGACATTTTCCAAAGACATGATTTGAAATGAGACAACATGCGTTTGTATATGTCTATCTAGAGATATTTCACCAAGGAATAGACAAAATATACAAACTCACTCGTGTGTCTCCTTATCTCGGTCACCTCTGGTTTGGGTGGCTTGATTACAGTTCCATCTCTTTTTGTTGGAGTCACACTAATTTTCCTCTCTCTCTCTCTCTCTCTCTCTCTCTCTCTCTCTCTCTCTCTCTCTCTCTCTCTCTCTTTAAAAGATTTATTTATTATGTATACAGTATTCTGCCTGCATGTGTCCCTGCAGGCCAGAAGAGGGCACCAGATCTTATTATAGGTAGTTGTGAGCCACCATGTGGGTGCTGGGAATTGAACTCAGGACCTCTGGAAGAGCAGTCAGTGCTCTTAACTGCTGAGCCATCTCTCCAGCCCTAATTTTCCCCTCAATAGCATGAAATTTCTCCTTTTGTTTTCCTGCATGGTCTTTTTCTCCCTCTCACAGTGATCTGCATGTGGGAACATTTTCTATCTCAAATTCCCTGGTATAAAACTGTCATTATTTGGAGGAAGCCCCCACAGTTGTCCACTTATATCCAGAGACATCTTTTGGGAACTAACAGTGTGCAGAGCCAGACCATTTTGAAAGATTGTGCACTGAACAAGAAAACTTCCCAAGTAGAGAGCTGTAAGTTACGTAATCTCAAGAAAGGAGGCACTCTTCAGAATGATTGAGTGGGAAGCATCTAAACCCCTCACTCTGGAGATGAGGGTGTCTTCCTCAGTTCCTACTGTTAAGAATGTGGAATTCAGGAAGAGGCAGAAAAAGACCCTCCCAGAAGCAGACCCTCAGACAGGCGTTTGAGAGCAAGCAGTTCACTGTAGTGGAAAGTGAAGTTTTGGGGGGTGGGGAGCAGCCAAGAGGGGACTCCAGACCAGTAGTACCACTCATCAGGAGTGTGGAACTGAGCCCCCGACCCCAGACATCCCAGTCAGAATGGGAACTTCGTTTAGATTTCCAGGAGTTTCACCGGCACATTCAAGCTTGCTTATAGATAGATGTATTAGTTACTTTTCTGTTGCTGTGAGAAAAACACCATGACCAAAAGCAACTTATGGAAGTAAGCGTATCTTGGTTTACAGTTCCAGAGGGATAAGGGTCCCTGAGGATGGGGAGTGAGCAGCCCGCCTGGCAGCTGGAGCAGAGAGCTGAGAGAGCACATCTCCATGTGCACACAGAAGGTGGCCTAGAGTAAACCGGAAGTATAAACCCTCAAAGCCTGCCTCTGGTGACATGCTTTCTCCAGCAAGGCTCCAAACAGAGCCACCAAATGGGGACCAAGTGTGCATATACCTGAGCCTTTGGGGGACATTTTCTATTTAAACCACTACAGCAGGCCAGGTGTCCCTCCCGGATGCACAGAAGTTGAGGTAACCTCATCTACCTGTGTGCTCCCTTGACAAAGGTCTGTCTCAACAGGACAAGAGGATACCAATCGCTGGCACGAGCCGGAAATGGTGAGCACTGAAGAGAGTGGAAGCAGCTGAAACATGCACCAACAGGAAAGGGAGCCTGCTGTGGAATGGTCTGTTTGTCAAATTACTCTGATTAGTCAATAAATAAGCCAGGCGGATCTCTGTGAGTTCGAGGCCAGCCTGGGCTACCAAGTGAGTTCCAGGAAAGGCGCAAAGCTACACAGAGAAACCCTGTCTCAAAAAAAAAAAAAAAAAAAAAAAAAACACACTGATTGGCCAGTGGCTAGGCAGGAAGTATAGGCGGGACTAACAGAGAGGAGAAAAGAAAACAGGAAGGCGGAAGGAGACACTGCCAGCTGCCAGCTACATGTGAAGATGCCCGTAAGCCACATGGCAAGGTATAGATTTATAGAAATGGGTTGATTTAAGATATAAGCACAGTTAGCAAGAAGCCTTCCACGGCCATACAGTTTGTAAGCAATATAAGTCTCTGTGTTTACTTGGTTGGGTCTGAGCGGCTGTGGGACTGGCAGGTGAGAGAGATTTGTCCTGACTGTGGGCAAGGCAGGAAAACTCTAGATACAGGAGCTCCTCCATCACAGGAGGAAACCCCAAGCTGAGGGTGGGGCTGGTCCACAGATTTTATAGTATTTTATACCAAGATCAGTCGACTAACTCCTCCTGTTGTTGGTTTTATCTTGTTTTGTGAGATAGAGCCCGAGTTTTCCTGACAGTCTCTCTGTGCTGGAGGCTGGCCTCAAACTTGTAGTAATCCTCCTGCCTCAGCTGCTCAAGCGTTGTATTTACAGATACAACATCTGTACTTACATCACCACAGCCATTTTTCTTTCTTCTATTCGCTTTCTAGGACTGCCTTTGCCTGGTTTGGTTTTAGGTCTGGGAAGTGTTCCCTTCTGGATTCCGCGACCGGAAGCGTTGTGTAGCTCTGCTGTTCTTTAAAAGCCTAGGATACGCCAGTGAAGCTCTGGGAACCACGGGGCTTTCTTTCGGGGGAATTTTTAAATTATGGATTTACTTTTTAGATAGTTACTAAGCTACTCAACAGTATCCTAGCTCACGTGGTCATTTCTGGTTGGAGAAGATCGGCGTTGGCGCGCTCATCTCGGAAGGCGACTTGCCACAGGCAGAGCTGAGCTCCGGGTGAGCTGGTGCTTTTCTCATTTGGGGCAGCATGGTGCCAGCTCTGCTGAGTCCCCGCTGACAGCTGTCCTGTCCTGACCCTCCAGTTTCACCACAGGGGCTCTGTCTCCTGCCCACTGTTTCCTTGCCTCGTGAGCAGGTTCTCATGGCTCTCCTGTCGTCCCGAGGCTCCTCCCCAGGTCAGGAGTTCTAGGGCTGGGAGCAAACTCCTGTATTTACCAACCTTCCACATGACTGCTGTGCGCTAATGCTGGGCACCTCTGTTGTAAGAGGTATTTCATCAAAGGGATAAAGCTTAGCTAGCAACCTTTCCCAAAGTGTCCTCTCTTTAACATAGGCCACTTTTGATCTGGGGAGGCCTTGGCGATGTGGGGAAAGACCTAGACTCCGGTCTGGAAAGATTCTGTGCTTGTGTCTGAGTTGGACCGTCCCATCTTGAATACATCACTCTGTTGATTTTCAGCACATTAGACTTTTTGTTTTTACAAAATGGATACTTTTCCTACTTCGTGAAGTGTAATCAGACCATAGAAATTATTGTTATAAAGTATAATCATGACCAGTGTGATTTATTGTTTATTTATTGAGTGGCCTTTAATTCTCAAAACCATCCCACAGGTAGTGTCTCCTTAGAGAGCTGAGTCTAGATAATTAACACAAAAACGTGTCACACATCCCAATAAAATATATAAACTATTTTAAAGTTCCCATTTTACAGTTAAGGAAACTGTGATAACTTGCCCAAGATCATATGACTAGGAATTGCCTCAGCTGGGCTGTGATATCCATGAACAGGGTCTGTGGCACATGGACTAAGAAGTGGAGGTGTGGGGATTGTGGAAGGGGCATCGGCTCTGCCTGACTCCACAGGCCTGCTGCTCTTCTGGACCACATCCATCCCTCTCTACTCGTTTGGGACATGCCCATCGAAGGCCTACTTTGTCTAGGGCATTTGAGCAAGCGCTGCTGGCTCAGTCCTTACATTAACAGGGTTTGTAGTTGAAAGACAGCAAGATAGCACCTGGGGATGTGCTGAAAATGTGACTTACTCTAGGTAAGGTGTGGTGGGGTAATACGCATGCTTGGAAACCCTCTGGTGGACTTGTGTATCTCCTCAGTTACACACTACTTTTGACTATCTATCAGACTTAAGACCAGTCTCCTTTAACCGTGTGTGTGTGTGTGTGTGTGTGTGTGTGTGTGTGTGTGTGAGAGAGAGAGAGAGAGAGAGAGAGAGAGAGAGAGAGAGAGAGAGACTTGTACATTTATAGTCACAACAGAAAATTTGGAAGTACCTTGCAAAAAGCTTATTTTCTCTAAAAAACCATTTAAAATTTAAAAGTGGTGATAGCACACACCTTTAATCCCAGAACTTGGGAGGCAGAAGCAGGTAGATCTCTGAGTTCCAGGTCAGCCTAGTCTACAGAGCAAATTCTAGCATGGCCAGGGCTACACAGAAAAACTCTATCTTGGAAAAAAAAAAGTACATCATCAATTTGATGACTCATTAACCCAAAAATGTTAGTGTGAAATTTTTCTAAACAGGACATGTCAATTAATTGTAAAACACTATCAAAATGGGGGGGGGGACATTCATTCCCGACTAACATCTAATCTTCCAAGTCCATTCGTGTTTCAACAACTCAGGAAAGCCTGTGTTACAGTCCAAGTCTCTTCAGTCACCCTCGGCAAAGAACAATTACATTTCCCCCTTGTGTTTTATGATTTTGAAACTCCTGAAGTTCACTAAGCAGTTATTTTGTAAATTAACTCCCCGATTGGAGCAACCCATGTCTCCTGTAACCCCACTGTATCTTTAGCAAGGATGCTAATTTAGTTAGGTTGCTATTGCTGTGATCATACCATGTTCAAAAGCAACCTGTAGAGGAAAAGGTTTATTTCATCTTACAGGTTACTGTTGCTGGAGGGCTTCTCTCCAGCCTCCACCAAGCCCCGCAGTCCCACAATCCACGTATAAAATAATCACTCAGACACTTATATTACTTATAAACTGTATGGCCGTGGCAGGCTTCTTGCTAACTGTTCTTATATCTTAAATTAACCCATTTCTATAAATCTATACCTTGCCACGTGGCTGGTGGCTTACCAGCGTCTTTACATGCTGCTTGTCCTGTCGGTGGCTGCAGTGTCTCTCCCTCCTTCTTCCTGTTTCCCCAATTCTCCTCTCTCTTTGTCCTGCCTATACTTCCTGCCTGGTCACTGGCCATCAGTGTTTTATTTATATAGAGTGATATCCACAGCACTTCCCCTTTTCTTCTTTTTTTTAAAAAGAAGGTTTTAATTTTAACATAGTAAAATTACATATAACAAAGCAATTATCAAGCAAGAATTATAGTTACAATATTAAAGAAGATGTCCTATCTATCTTATATTTGTGAGTTTAAGGTTTTATATATAACTTATCTTTTATCATAACTGAGGAAATTACAACTATCTAGTCTTTAACCACATCAAAGACCTGAGAAGGAACATAATGGTACCTGAGAAATGGTAGATGGATGCAAGCAACTTTTGGGAATCTTGCAAGAGTAGACCAAGACAGCTGGCAGCCTGGACAGTCACCTAATGTTTCTCAGCATTGTTGGTGCATTCAAATTGGCTACAGGCCTAGAGTATCTGACAGACCATTTTCAGAAGCAGGATTTCTGAAAGACCATCTTACCCTGTCTTGGCAGAGTACAGTGGTCGCTTTCCTTGTGTCCCGCTTGTCCAGAAAGGACAGCATTGCATTTGTACTGTCAGCCATCAAGGCAAGGGCAGTTCTTTGCCCAGTAGGCCATTTTGTGCCAAGAAGACAAACTTCCAAATGGAAATGTCTTAGAAGCCCAACATTCTCCCGGGATCAATTGGTGCAGCCAGGAGCAATTGTGTCTCACGTCAACTGAATTCTAAGTTATTTAAATGCCATATTCTCTAGGTCTATGAAGTGTTTGAAGATTACCTGTCCATCTGACCTATGTATCTGTAAATCTGGATAACCTAACTAATGTAACTATAGAGATGACAGGCATAGGTGACTATAAATCTATAAGTCTTATCTACCGAAATAACCTAAGGACTAAGGCTTCACGTAAACAAGGTAAACAGTCTATAAGCAAATGTATAGTGAAGAACGGATATTGGAGAAATTATTTTGGCCACTCTATGTAGTTAAAAGGATATTTATTTAATGGCGTAACTCACAAATTAAGTAATGGGTAGGTCACAGGGTCTGGGGAAGGTGTAACGCAGTCCAGCGGTGTTCTCCAGAGTTCTGCACAATCAATCTCCACTGGTCAGCGTCCCGGCACAGAGAGAGCGCTGGCCCATCCAGCTCTCTGGTCTCCAGGCGCCTCCCCTTGCCCCACCTCATAGGCGTGACAGTTGCCAGAGTCTCAGTGGGGGTTGGAACTTCCAGATCCAAGCTGGAATGGCTACCCACTACAGGTTACAGTCCACCATCCTGGGAAATCAGGGCAGGAACTCAAGGCCAGAACCTGGAGGCAGAAACTGATGTGGAGATCATGGAGGAGCGCCGCTTACTAATTTGATTTTCATGGCTTGCTTAGCCTGCTTTCTTATAAAACCCAGGACCACCTACCCAAGGGTGAAACCACCCAAAATGGACTGAACCATCCCATATCAATCACTAATTAAGAAAATGCCCCAGAAGAATGCCCTCAGGCTGATCTGTTGCGGGTATTTTCTCGGTTGAGGTTCTCTCTTCCCAAATGACTCTAGCTTGTGTCAAGCTGACAAAAAAACGAATCAGGACAATTGACTCTTGGTGAACTTGACACACTAATGCACCACTATTAAACCATTACCTTTCCTTTCTTGTTCAACCTCATATCTTATGATATCAGTATCAAAACATAAAACACATTGTAACTTAAAAAAAACCAAAACCCTACAGTCCCTAAAAATTCAAACACTTTAAAAGTTCAGTCTCTTTAAAATTTCAGTTTCTGGAAAATTCCAAAGTCTCTTAAATGTGGGCTCTTGTAAAAATAAAAATTAAGCCAGGTGCTTTCTTCCTTTAAAAGAGAAGAAACAGGCCACGGTCACAATCAAACAAAAGAAAAATCCAAGTTCAGTGGTGTGAAAAGCTCAGTGTTGAGCATCTGGGCTTCACTCATGGTCTTGAAGATCATAACCTTCACTCAGTGGCCTTCCTAGCCCCAAGTTAAAAGGTCACCACCATACTTCCCAACACACTGCTCTGGTCTGTCTCAGCAGTACCCCCAGAACTGGCACCATCAGAGCAGTACTCCCAGAATTGGCACCCATCACCGCAGTACCCCAGAACTGGCAACCATCACAGCAGTACCCCAGAACTGGCAACCATCATAGCAGTACCCCAGAACTGGCATCCATCACAGCAGTACCCCAGAACTGGCACCATCACAGCAGTACCCCAGAACTGGCATCCATCACAGCAGTACCCCAGAATTGGCATCCATCACAGCAGTACCACTGGTATTGACACCAACTCTTGTCTTAGGGTTTCTTTTTTTTTTTTTTTTTTTTTTTTGGTTTTTCGAGACAGGGTTTCTCTGTGTAGCTTTGCGCCTTTCCTGGAACTCACTTGGTAGCCCAGGCTGGCCTCGAACTCACAGAGATCCGCCTGTCTCTGCCTCCCAAGTGCTGGGATTAAAGGCGTGCGCCACCACCGCCCGGCCTAGGGCTTCTATTGTTGTAATAAAACACCAAAAGTGGGGCTGGAGAGATGGCTCAGAGGTTAAGAGCACTGGTTGTTCTTCCAGAGGTCCTGAGTACAATTCCCAGCAACCACATGGTGGCTCACAGCCATCTATAATGAGATCTGGTGCCCTCTTCTGGCCTGCAGCGCAGGCAGAACATAGTATACATAATAAATACATAAATCTTTAAAAAAAACAAACAAACACCAAAAGCAACTTGGGGAGGAAACAGTTTATTTTATTTTACATTTCCACGCAGTTGAGGAGGAAGCTAATCAGGACCTGGAGGAAAAAAGTCAGCAGCATGAGTGGAAATTAAGGAAGGAAACAGATTCTGAAAAATAAATAAGCAAATAAATGTTAGAAGTGAAAAACCCAATGGATCAAATAAAATCACAGTGAAAAACATCACCAACAGATTAGAAAAATAAGAGAAAAACTGTCAGGGAGGGAAGACAGACTCCAGGGAACACTACATTCAAACATCATTAAAGAAATATAAAGAAGCCGGCAGGACACCTTCCCAAAACTCTGAACATAATCAAGAGACCACACCTAAGAACCTATGAGTATCAAAAGGAGTTGAGATCAAAACTTAAGGCATAGAAAATAAATTCAATGGAATTATAGGAGAAAAATCCCCAAATTCATGGAAAGAAATAAATGGACATTCAGGCTAACAAGTTACTTAGAAGCCCCAAAAGTCATAACCAGAGAAGATTTCTTCATGATGCATGATAGTTAAATACCGAGGGCTGCATTTCACACTGGCAGACCTGTGTAATAACAGATCTCTCCGCAGAAGGTCCCCAAACCCTGAAAATAAATAACCGCCATCAAAGATGACTATAGCCAGCAAAGTTACATTTTAAAAGCAACAGAGGAATGGAGACATCTTAAAGCATATGCTAAAGCAATTCATGACCACCAAGACAGTGCTGCAGAAGATAGAGAGTCACCGTCACAGAGGAAGAACAATGGTTTCAATCATGAGATCACAGGAGAGGGGTGAGATGAGAGAAACTCAGAAACTCCATCATGTCCAACAGATTACCAACCAAGGCCCTAATGGGAATAAAGGAGAAAGTAAAAAGAACAGACAATAAATCAACCAACCAGAAAACAATCCACAAAACCACAGCATTCTGAAAACATCTCAGTTGGAACCCTAAATGTAAATAGGCTTAACTTAAAAGCTACTTGCTTTAAAAAATGAGATCTAACTATCGCTTTTGACAAAATAACACATATCACTGGCAAAGACAGAGAAATTGAAAGTTAAAGGACAGAGGGTAACATATGAAAACAACAGACCAAACAGGCTAGCATAGTTTTTCTGATATCCGAAGCACGTTGGCTTCCAACAAAAGTAGTCAAAGAATAAAGACAGACACCATATAGTAATACAAAGGATAATTCAGGAAGACATATGAATTGTAAGCATCAATTAACCAAAAGCCAAGATCATTCATAAAATAAACACTAATGGGAATAAAGGGGTCCTAAGCCAATAATACAAAATGGCTTCAATTTCCTATTCTCATCACAGGTAGGTCATCCAGACTAAGTCAACAAATTTCAGAATTAATCTGCACCATAGATGAAATGTGCTGAGGCACTTACAGAATATTTCTTTCACTATTTTTTCCAGCAGCCAATGGAACCTCCTCTAAAATAGATCACATTTTAGGACATAAGCTAAGTGTTAAGAGATATAAAAAAAATCAAAGTAATGTATTTGATCAGATCATATAGCTGGATACAACTAAGTAAAAACTGATAGCAAAAGAAACTATACAAATAGTTGGAGATTGAACAGTACACTCTTAGTGACCAATGAATTGTTAAATAAATAAATCAAAGAGATAATTAAAAAGTTTCAGAATCAAATGAAAATGAAAGTGTATTTTATTGGAACCTTTGGACTATGGTAGAGGCAGTGCTGAGAAGAAATCCTAGCTATTAGTGCATCCATAAAAAATAATCAGAGCTTTCTAACATAAATAACTTAATGATGTATATCAAAGACCTAGAAAAACAAGAATAAGCCAAGCCTAAAAGCAGTAGAGGGTAAAAAATAATAGAGATTGGGGACAAAATGAATTAATTCAAGACTGAAAGAACAATACAAAGAATTAATGAAATAAAGACTTAGTTCACTGTGGGGGCATATTATTTTAAGGTGTGTTACTTTTGTTTATGTTGCATTTGTTTAACTCTGTGAAACTGTGTTACTGTGCCTGTCTAAAACACCTGATGGTCTAATAAAGAACTGGCCAATAGCAAGGCAGGAGAAAGAATAGGCAGGGATGGCAAGCAGAGAAGATAAATAGAAGGAGAAGGACTCCAGGGGCCAGCCACCCAGCAAGACAGCAAGTCATGGAGTAAGAGTAAGATTTACAGCAGTAAGAGAATGGGAAAAGCCCTGAGGCAAAAGGTAGATAGCATAATTTAAAGTTAAGGACAGCTGGCTAGCAACAACCCAAGCTAAGGCCAAGCATTGATAAGTAAGAATAAGCTTCCATGTGTGTGTGACTTATTTGGGAGCTCTGTGATGGGACCCCAAAAGAGCAAAAGAACAAAAACTAAACGTCAGCAGTCCCAGAAGGTCATTAGAGAATACTTCAAAAACCTATATACTTAGAGACACATGACTACCAAATTAAAGGAGCTATAAGCAATTTAAATACATATATGAGCAATGAGATTGAGGCAGTAATAATCTCCCAAAAAAGAAAGCACAGACTCGGATGGAATCACTGCTGACTGTTATTAGATTTTTAAAGAAGAGGTAATACCAATGTTCCTCAAAAGAATCCATTAAACAGAGAATGAAAGAATCATTCAATGCTACTACTTTACCTTGAAACTAAAACCAGATAAAGATAAAACAAAGGAACAAATGCAACATTATGATTATAAGGACATGAAATTCTTTTTCTTTTTTTTTTTGGTTTCTTGAGACAGGGTTTCTCTGTGTAGCTTTGGTGCCTGTCCTGGATCTCGCTCTGTAGACCAGGCTGGCCTCAAACTCACAGAGATCTGCCTGCCTCTGCCTCCCGAGTGCCGGGATTAAAGGTGTGAACCACCACTGCCCGGCTTAGGACATGAAATTCTTAGTGCAACGTTTGCAAAATAAATTCACCAACACATTAAGATTATATATTATGACCAAGTTGGATTAATTCCAGAGATGCAAAGATGGTTCAACATGATGCAAACCAACAAATGTAATTCAGCACATAGAATCCAGAACAGAAATCATACGATCATTTAAATAGATGCAGAAAGAAAAAAAAAAACCTTTGGCAAAATTCAATCATAAAAGCCCTAAAGAAAGTGGGACTAGAAGGAACATATCTCAACCTAATAAAGGCTATATATGACAGTCAACATTATCCTAATGGGAAGAAATTGAAAGTATTTTCTTTAAAATAAGAAATAATAGAATAGTTTCCACTTTCTCCATTACTATTCAGTACAGTGCTTGATGTCTCAGCTAGAGTAATAAAGGCAGAAAAGGAAATGAAAAGATACAAGCTGGAAAAGAAAATATCAAATTATCCATATTTGTAAATTTAACTCTATTGAAATTTAACTCTATCAAAACAGTCTTCAATTTAATAAAAACCTTTCAGCAAAGTAGGATGCAAAATTAACATGGGAGCAAATCTTCATCAGTTATACATCTGATGGGAGGATTAGCATTTAGAATCTATAAAGAACTCAGAAGATAAACAACCCAAACCCAAATCATCCAATAAACAAACAGGCAAATGAATTGGATAGCCCTCAAATGAAGACTTATGAATGACCAATACATATATAAAAAAATTATTCCTACTCAGGAGTGAAACGAACATTAAAACTATATTGAGGTTCTATCTCATAACATTCAGGATGGCCATTATAAAGAAAATTTAAAAATATGCTGGTGAGGAAGTGATGAAGATTCTTTTAATGCTAGTGGTGGAATATAAAGTGGAACAACTACTATAAAACCAGTATGAGGTGCCTCAGAAGGCACAAGTGGAACCACTTCATGACTTCGCTATAACACCCTCAGGCATACACCCAAAGGAACATAAGTCAGCATACAACAGTGATGCTCAAACACTCATATTTGCTGCATATTACTACTTCACAACAGTCAAGAAATAGAATCAGCTTAAAAGTCCATCAATATATGATGGATAAAGAAAATGTGGCATACACACAGTGGAGTTCTATCTATAAAGAAGTATGTTTGCAGAAAAATGAATGAAATTAGACATCACCATGCTAAGTGAAATAAGCCATATTCAAAGAGTCAAATGTCATGTTTCCTCCATCTGAAGAATCTAGACTCTTCCCCTCCCTCACCCTCCTCCTTCTCTGTGTATGACTGTGATATAGAAGCAGAAGCAGGTCTATGGGGGGGGGGGAGGGGAACAAAAGAAGATTATAAGGAAAAAGAAAGCCAAAAATATCACATGTTCTCTCATATGAGGACACAAACACACACATGCACCAAGCTGAAGAAGGGGATGAGTGATTATTTGGAAGGATGGGGACCAGTTGACAGACAAAGAAATGGAATGTACAATCATTGCATGTATGCAGATGTCACAGTCAAACCCATTATTTTGTGTGGCAACTGAAATAGTGTATAAAATGCAAAACAAACAAACACACAAACAAAAACCCAGCAGTTTGACTTCTTCCAGATGAAGAATGCCCCTGGAAAACACCACAGCCAGCCCTACAGACAGTGGCCTTCTCAGGTTCACTTCACAGGACAGGTCCCTCTTTTTGTCTTATTAGCCATGCCACAAGCTGGATATTTGGAGCAGATTCTCATCTAGTTTGCTTGGCTTCGGTCTTCCTGGAATTAAGAACATTCCTCAGATCTATATTCCTTGGATCCAGGATTATAGCAATAAGAATTTTGAGAGGACACCTGAATAATTTGCCTCTTCTGACATTTCTGGTGGATCTCTGACCAGTGTGCATGTTACCCTGAGGAAGCCTCTAATGGAGCTGCTGGAGTACACAGACTGATGAGGACTATGATGGCATTAGACACACTTTGATCAAAGGTGGGTCTAAGTCTGACTGCATTGAAACTGATACCGAGTTACATCCAAGACTTGATGATGCAAGGCTGGAGACACTGGTCTGCTTCTTTTGGGTCCTCTCTTTCTTACCCACAAGAAGTTGAGTTACCCAGAGCCACTCTGTTGGAAGTGGCATGGGGGAAGCCTCTGGTTAGCAGTGATTGATAGCCAGCATCAATAGCCTATGACTGAGCCTGGAGAAAGGATTCAGCCAGCTGACATCTGCCTGGAAATGCATGACAGGCCTTGAGTGAGGATTTCCCAGCCAAGCCATTGTGTTTCTGACACATCGCTTTTTTTAACCTTCATTCATAAGTTACTGCAAGCTGCCAAGTTTGTGAGTGTTAGTAAAAGTAACCGGCCCACAGGTCCAGGGAAGAACACATTCTCTTCACTTTAGGCCTGTTCTTAGAAACTGTGGATCCACAGTGAGAATCCAAATGAGGGCCCACACACCATATGGCTAGATGCTTAAAATCATAAATAAAGTGAGCAAATTGTTAAATAAAATACATTCCATCCTCTCATCTTAAAAGGATACACATTCATGGTGACAAAGTAGAAAGCTGGCAACGTATAAAATACAACTGAATGAATGAGCTCTACACAGTCCATTTAGGTGATGGGTTTGTGATGTTCAGTGAGTAATTGTTGCCCATGCAGGAAGCTGAGTGACTGCTGTGTGCTGCTGCTGCTGCTGCTGCTGCTGCTGCTGCTGCAAACATGGTCAGGATTCCCTGGAATCTTCTTGGTCAGGAATTGAAGGAGGAAGAGAAGAAAGAAAAGAGGCAAGAGGAGGAGAAGGGAGGGGAGGGAAGTGGGGAGAGGGAAGGGGAAGAGAGAAGGAAAGGGAGAAGAGGGAAGGGGGAGAGAGAAGGAAAGGGAGGAGAGGGGAGGGAGGGAAGGGAAGGGGGAGAGGTTTCTGCTGGTTGAGATGCAGTATTAGCAATACAAAAGCCTTGGCTAGGGGCCTAGGCAGGTGTCCCCATCAGAGTGGACATTCAACGTCAAAGGTGGCACCATAACAGGGCCAAGTGCCAGATTCCAAGAGCTGGAGCATGTCATGGCCACTTTAATGGACTTAGGTGTGTGTGCCTGTGGTATATGTGGAAACCCATGACAGGGCCCTTGTGTTATGTTGTTGCCACTTCATTGTTAATACCCAAGGGCAGGTACTTGGGAAACAGTGACTGAAATCTAACCAAAGAAGTCTACCCGCATCCAGCTCCCAAATTCCCAAGTATACAAGGATGCAAACAGAAGCCCCCTGTTTCTGTAGCTCTAACCAATGCATCACTATCAGTACACTGTTTCTGTAGCTCTAACCAATGCATCACTACCAGTACACTGTTTCTGTAGCTCTAACCAATGCATCACTACCAGTACACTGTTTCTGTAGCTCTAACCAATGCATCACTATCAGTACACTGTTTCTGTAGCTCTAACCAATGCATCACTACCAGTACACTGTTTCTGTAGCTCTAACCAATGCATCGCTATCAGTAACTCAATCTGCACCGTGTGCCAGATGTTGCTCTCAGCAGGGAGCAAAATGGTGTTCTCAGAGAGCACACGTCATAGTGAGGAAAAACTAAAGGTGCACGCATGGACAAATCAATGAGATGTTTAATAGTGTAATAATTGTCTTGAAGAAAACAGCAGAAGCGGGGTTGGGAGTGACTGCAGTTGAGCGCCGATGGAGAGCTTTCTGGGGCAGTGATCTTGGGCTTTGGAGGAAACAGTGCATAAGACAAATTAGATCACTGTTGTCCCCATGCTGGAGGGTTAAACAGAAGTCGGTTTTTGTTGTTTTTTGTTTGTTTTGTTCAACTATGGCTTTCTACTAAATCAGCATAATTCTCCACTGCATTCTAAATACTTACCTCACGCCCACAAATGTGTATAGCTCTGAGCCTTCAGCAATGAAGCTTCTCTTTGCAACAGACAGAAACTATTACAGAAAACCACAACTGGTCAAAATGAAGAGAACAGCTCTCTGGGGTGATCATAGGGTGTCCAGCTCCAACGGATACATCTATAACATCTTGCCAAAGAAGGGGAAGGAACAATTGTAAGGACTGAAGGGCCAGGCAATCTGCTGTGAGATTGCAGCTCCTCAGAATGACAGAGATGCTTTACCCACGATACCTCCACAACATGGCTGCCCAAACAAGAACAACACAAATCGACCTGCCAAATGGAAGGGGGATGGAGCTCATGGGTCCATACATAGATAAGGAACTATAGGCAACCAAGGGACTCTGAGAGCAGAATAGCAATCTACCCCACGGGAGAGCCGTCTAACTGCTCACCCAGTTCCAAGTGGTCAGCCCTGAAATTGTGTACATACAAGGAACACCAGAGTCACCAGGTTGTATTTACATGTTTGCATATATATATATGTAATAATAAAGAAAATAGGTCAGAAATCAGAGGGAAGGAAAGGGAATGGAGGAAGCGTGTGTGTGTGTGTGTGTGTGTGTGTGTGTGTGTGTGTGTGTGTGTGTGTGGTGTATCATGCCTGGCTTGATGGAATTGTATTTTAATTTAAAAAGTTCACAACCAACACCAACACCAAAACTTGTAGCTTTCTCAAGTGCCTTGGTTCCCTTTCTTCTCTACCATCCAGCACCCCAGGAGTCAACGCCAAGAATGCCATGTGGAGCTTGTGATGCCGTCTGGCCCGCATCTGGAATTTCCCACAGGAAGAACTATTATCAGGGTCTCATGAATGGCTAACTTCCTGCTTTTCTGCCTTAAATAACAGCAAAGTATTAAAAATTAAGAATCTTTGAGACTTCCGATGAGTTGTGCTTTCTATAACAGATTTTAACATAAAAACTTAATTTGACTAGATATGGTTATTGAAAGCTCAATCAACATATGTTATGATTGTTAGAAAATATGTTTAAGATCTAATACTAGAAAATTCCAGAAGGAGGCCTTTGATTAAAAGAACCCATGAGGTTGTAACTTCTTGGTCAGTCAATGCACCTCATAAGCTGGGAAACAAAACAAAACGCTTACTTTCTTCATCCTAAAAGAGAAAAATTTACTCATAGATTTGAGGAAAAATGTGTGTGTGTAATTTGGGACTTCATCTGGGCCATAAACATTTTATTAAACTTAGAATAAATCTAAAATGTTTTCTTTCAATATTTTTTAAATATACAAGAGAATAGTTAGGTTTTATTTATTGTTAACATTTATAGCAACATTTATGGTGCTAGATATGTGATGTAGATTATTTGATGTCACTTATACAGTGCCTGTAGGGTTAGTATAGGGCATTATTAACAATATTGATTATATATTTGAGAAAAATAAACACAGAATTCTGAGTTGGGTACCTTGTTCAAAGTCATGGGTGGTACCAGGAACTGAACCCATGTGGTCACTTAATGCTGAGGTTAGGGCAAGAACGTTCTAGGCATTTACTGCTACTTTTATTTATTGTTCTTGACAATATTGGCATAACTACAATTTTATTTTCAAAATTTCCTTGGAAATATTTTTATCTTGAGTTCCTATGTAATTTTAATTGTAGAAGTTTATCATAGTTTTTTAAAAAAAATTGTAAATGAAATATTCTGTTCTAAGTTGTATTCAAAATAGTAAGACACAAGTCTTGCTGAAACAGGTCTGTCTATCTATCTATCTATCTATCTATCTATCTATCTATCTATCTATCTATCTACCTATCAATCAACCATCTATTTGGTTATCTATCATGGGGAACCACAGAGAACAAGTCATAACCTTTCAAAGAATATTTGTAAGTGAAAACCACATTGGAAGGTTTTCTCAGTTGTTAACATTTCTCTCTCCATATATATAATATTTTAGTTATGGCACAATTTTTAGCCAATCCAGCATAAACACTATGTGATAAACTTGTGCACGTTTAGGGAGCAGAAGTTTCACTGTAATTCAGAACAAGCTGCACAGCTCCGTAAGAGGAAATGCCCATCACAAACTATAAACCAACAACGATCACAGGGGACGACTATCAAAGGGTCATTTCAGAATCTCTCATGCAACCTGGCAACGGCCACCTCCCCTTCTCCTAACTCCAAATTGTCAGGTTACATGGAGTCTGGTATTTAACCATGAGCAGCTTATTTAGGCTTTAGGCATATTTAAACAAGACCTTCTCATTAAATGCTTTCCTGCAACATCTTTTTTCTTCTTTTCCTAGATTTGAATTCAAAAGGCATTAAAAGTCTCAGCACTACAGCAGTAATATTGCATGGTGACTTTCTTCCTCCAGGTGGGCACTGAAAGTTCTTGCCAACAAAAGGAGAAGCTGAGCATCTTCACACCAACAGCATGGTTTCACAAACTATATTTTATATTCTCATAATCCCATCCTTGAAATACAATTAGCAACTCATGAGGTCAGAGTTTGAGAGCCTAGATTTAAAACTTCTGAGTTTATTTTTACTTTACTTCACACAGGAAAACTAAGGATGTGGTCACGGGAACAAAAAAATCAGCCTATAGACCAAGCATTTTATTGTGAAATCTCCCAGTAAATATTGACTGAACTTAACTCATTTGGGCAGGAGATGACTTTAATCATGTCTAAATTTCTTGGTAAATATTGACTTGATTTAGTCTATTTAGGCAGAGGATGACTTTAATCATAACCATCATGACCTCTTGGTTGCTTCTTTCTTTCTTTAGGAACCTGATGTCTGAGAAAACTGCCAAGTTTAGTAGACTAGTTCTGTTCTTTCTTTTCTTCTTCCCCGCTCTGACTTCTTTGGAACTTTTAGTGAGAAATAATTACCGATATAGAAAAGTAAAGTCAACAATAGAAGGAAAATTTCAGAAAACAATAGGCTGAGATTAGACGAGGGTGGCCATGCCTTCCTGGAATTTGTGAAGGTGCTGGGGACCCTATGTCCTGTCCTCTTGAGGCATTTTTCCAAGAACTATCTCTGAAGCCCCTATTGACTAAGATTTTAAGTAATAAAAATAAATGTCAAGAATAATTTATGGGGCTGGAGAGATGACTGAGCAATTAAAAGCACATATTGTTCTTGCAGAGGACCTGAGTTTGATTCCCAGGACCCACATCTGGTAGCTCACAGCTGCCAGTAACTCCAGCTCCATGGAATCTGACATGAATCTGACTGCTTCAGACACAGGTACACACACTCTCTCTCTCTCTCTCTCTCTCTCTCTCTCTCTCTCTCTCTCTCTCTCTCTCACACACACACACACACACACACACACACACACATACACTCACACACACATACTCTCTCTCTCACACACACACAGACACACACTAATGGAAATATTTTAAAAGAAAAAAAGAGGGGGCTGGAGAGATGGCTCAGAGGTTAAGAGCACTGGCTGCTCTTCCAGAGGTCCTGAGTTCAATTCCCAGCAACCACATGGTGGCTCACAACCATCTTTAATGAAATCTGGTGCCCTCTTCTGGTGTATATGTGGGCAGAACACTGTATACATAATAAATAAATCTTAAAAAAAAAAAAGAAAAAAAGAATAATTCAATTTAAAAATCCACCTTTGAAAGTCAGCATCATAAGCCAACAAACCCATGGAAACTGAACAACTCCACACTGAACGACCACCATGTCAATGCAATGAAAATGAATGCACAACACACCCGAACTTACCAGACACAATGAAAGTGGTGCTAAGAGAAAAATACACAGCACTAAGTGCCTCCATAAAGAAACTGAGGAGAGCTCATACTAGCAACTTAACATCACACCGGAAAGCACCAGAACTGACGGAAGCAAACACACCTAGGAAGAGTAGAGAGCAGGAAATAAAGCCAGGGCTGAAATCAATAAAATATAAACAAAGAGAACAATACAAAGAATCAATGAGATGAAGAGTTGAATCTTTGAGAAAATCAACAAGATACACAAACCCTTATTCAAACTAACCAAAGGACACAGAGAAAACATCCAAATTAACAAACTCAAACAAAAAAGGGGACATAACAACAGATACCAAGGAAATCCAAAGAATCATTAGGTTACACTTCAAAACCTGTACTCCAGAAAATTGGAAAATCTAAAAGAAATGGACAACTTTCTTGATAGATACCACTTACCAAAGTTAAATCAAGATCAGATAAATGACCTAAATAGACCTATAACCCCTAAGGAAATAGAAGGAGGCATTAAAAGTTTCCTGACCCAAAAAAAAGCCCAGGGCCAGATGGTTTTAGTGCAGAATTCTACCAGACTTTCAAAGAAGACCTAATAGCAATACTCCTCAAATTATTTCACAAAATAGAAAGAGAGGAACATTGCCAAATTCATTTTGTGAGGCCACAGTCACCTGATACTCAAATCACACAAAGATTAGACAAAGAAAGAGAATTACAGACCAATTCCCCTCATGAACATGATGCAAAATACTCAATAGAATACCCACAAACCAAATCCAAGAACACATCAAAAAGATCATCCACTATGATCAAGTAGGCTTCCATCCAGAGATGCAGGGATGATTCAACATATGAAAAAAATCTGTCAATGTAATCCACCATATAAATAAACTAAAAGAAAAAAACCCACAAGATCATTTCATTAGATGATGGAAAGGCCTTTGACAAAATCCAACACACTTTTACGATGAAAGTCTTGGAGAGAGTAGGAATACAGGGGACTTACCTAAACTAATGAAGGCAATTACAGCCAGGCTATATAAATGAAGAGAAACTCAAAGCAATTCCACTAAAATCATGAGCAAGTCAAGGCTGTCCACTCTCTCCATATCTATTCAATATAGTACTCAAAGTTCTAGCTAGAGCAATAAGACAACTAAAGGAGATCAAGGGGATACAAACTGAAAAGGAAGAAGTCATACTTTTGCTATTTGAAGATGATGATATGATAGTTTACATAATGACCCCCAAAATCTACCAGGGAACTCCTGCAGCTGATAAACACCTTCAGCAAATTGACTGGATACAAGACTAACTCAAAAAATGAGTAGTACTCCTATATACAAATGACAAATGGATTGAAAAAGAAATCAGAGAAACAACACCCTTCACAATAACCACAAATAATATAAAATATTCTGGGAAAACTGTAACCAAGCAAGTGAAAGACCTGTATTGAAAAAAAAAAGACCTGTATGATAAAAACTTCAAGTCTTTGAAGAAGGAAAATGAAAATATCAGAAGATGGAAAGATAGTCCATGCTCATGGATCAGTAGTATTAACATAGTAAAAAATGGTCATCCTACTAAAAGCAATCTACAGAGTCAATGCAAAAACAGTCCCCATCCAAATTCCAACACAATTCTTTACAGACCTTGAAAGAACAATACTCAACTTCATATGGGAAAAAAAACAACTCAGGATAGCTAAAAACAATCCTGAACAATGTAAGAATTTTCATACGCATTGCCATCCCTGATTTCAAGCTGTAATACAGAGCTGTTGTAATAAAAACTACAATGTATCACCATAAAAACAGACACATTGATCAATGGAATTGAATTGAAGACCAAGATGTAAATCCATACAACTATGGATACCTGATTTTTAATAAAGAAGATAAAATTTTACAATAGGAAAAAAATCTTCAAAAAATGGTTGAATGTCAGCATGTTGAATAATACAAAGAGATCCATATCTATCATCCTGCACAAAACTCACATCCAAGTGGATCAATACCTCAACATAAATCCAGATACACTGAACCTGATAGAAGAGAAAGTGGGCAATAGCCTTGAATGCATTGGCACAGGAGACCACTTCCTGAACAGATCACCAAAAGTGCAGACACTAAGATCGACAATAAATAACTGGGACCTCATGAAACTGAAGAGCATCTGTAAGGCAAAGGGTATCAGCAATAGGACAAAAAAGTTAGTCCACAAAATGGGAAAAGATCTTCCCCAACCCCACATCTAACAGAGGGCTAATATCCAAAATATATAAAGAACTAAAGAAACTAGACATGAACAAAATTAATAATCCAACTAAAAATGGGGTTCATTCTAAACAGAGAATTCTCAACAAAGGAAACCAAAATGGCTGAGATATACTTAAAGAATGTTCAACATTCTTAGCCATCAGGGAAATACAAACCAAAACTACTTTGAGATTCCATCTTACCCCTGTCAGAATGGCTAAGATAAAATCACAAATGACAGCTCATGCTGGTAATGATGTGGAGCAAGGGGAACACTCCTCCATTGTTAGTGGGAGTGCAAACATGTGCAGCTACTATGGAAATCAATATGGCAGCTACTCAGAAAATTGGGAATCCATCTACCTCAAGATCCAGCTATACTACTTCTAGGCATATACCCAAAGGATGCCCTATCCTATCATAAGGGCACTTGCCCAACTATTTTCATAGTAGCTTTATTTGTAATAGCCAGAAATTGGATACAATATAGATGTTCCTCAACCAAACAATAGATAATATATATGTACATTTATACAATGGAATATTACTCAGTTGTTAAAAACAATGACATCATGAAATGTGCAGGCAAATGGATGGAACTTGAAAAAAAAATCAACCTGAGTAAGGTAACCCAGACCCAGAATGACAAACATGATTATGTACTCACTTATAAGTTGATATTAGCTATAAAATAAAAGATAATCATGCTACAATCTATAGACCCAGAGAAGTTAAGTACCAAGGAGGGCTTAAGGGGGTTATAAGAATCTCCCTGGGAAGAAGAAATAGATTTTGTAGGTGGACTACAGGCAGTTGGTGTTAGGAATAGCAGGGATCAAGTTGGGGGGGGGATACTGGGAGAAATGACTGGAATTGGGGGACATTTCAGGGGCGAGGTGGAAATCCAATGCAATGGAAACTCCGTGGAATCTATGAGTAGTCCTAGCAAAGGCTCCTAATAATGGGGGGAAAGAAGTCTAAACTGGCCATCTTCTGTAATCGAACAAGGCCTCAAATGGAGGGATTGGAACATCAATGCAGCCATAAAACCTTCGACCTACAGTGTGTCCTGCCTGCAGAGTGTTCTGGGATCAAAGCCTAGCAGAATCATCATCAAAGAGACAAGAGAGACTTCATCCAGCATCTGATGAGAGCAGATGCAGAGTCCCCAGCTAAACATTAGATGGAGCCCCAGGAGTCCTATGGAGGAGGGGAGGAAGGATTGGAGGAACCAGAGGGTTCAGGGACACCAGAATCAACTGATTCATGGGGGTTCACAGAGATCAGGGAGCCTGCATCTAGGTTCTCTGCATATATGTTATGGATGAGAAGCCTGGTGTGCCTGTGTGATCCCCAACTTTGGGAGCAGAGGCTGTCTTGCATTCTTTTGCTTGTCTGTGGGACCTACTGGGTTACCTTGTCCAGCTTTGATGTGATGGTATGTACCTGGTCTTATTGTAGCATATTATGCCATGCTTGGTTGATGTCCCTGGGAAGCCTGCTCTTTTCTGAGGGGATGGGGGGATCTGGGAGAGAGGGGACGGGGGGGGATCTGGGGGAGAGGGGACAGAGGGAAGGAGAGAGACCGAAGGGAGGGGAGGAATGGGAAACTGTGGCTGGGATGTAATATATGAGAGAAGAATTTTTTTTAAAAAAAAGTCAGCATAATAAAAATATTTTTAAAAGAAAAATGAATAACTCAATTTAAAAATTCAACTTTGAAAGTCAACATCAAAGTTTTTTGGAAAGTTTTTTTTCATGGATGCAGATTAATAGAGATAAGGGATAGCACAGTGGCTAAACACAAAAGCTGCAACAGTTTTCAGAACACCTCTGCTGTGGTCTTTGAGCTTACTTAGAATGTCTGAGGCCCTAGGCTTCATTCTGAACATGACCAAAACCAAAACCAAAACAACCTATCCCTAACTCAGAACTTCAAAGAAAGAATTTACAGCTCTTAATGTTGATGCTGACCATGGCTGTGGTTGCAGCTGCAGGGACTTCTGGAAACCAGTTGGCTCTTAACCCTTTCCAAGACACAAGCTCCTGGGAGTTGGGGGATCAGGAGGGATATGTGTTTTTGTGCCCATAGCATGGTTCTCCAACTCAGCCAGAGTGTAGTGTGCATGTACCCACCCACGCTGGCTGCCAACTCAGCCTTTGGGCCCATGTGGGAACTGTGTAGGACATAGTAAAGTCCCAGTATTTCAGTGAGCAGAGTCCCTAGCTCATTTGATTTGCCTCCTTATGAAGTTTCTGTGAAGCAGTTTCTGTGATTGTACACAACCACCAAATGCCCACATCTCAGAAATATGTTGGACTATAATTTAATTGTCTTCCTTAGGCACCTGCTTAGTATTTTAGTTTTTGAAAGCCATACAATTAATCAGTTACAACTGGTTATGACTGCCCCCTGACCCTTTACCCAGCCATTAGGCATGGAAATAATTGAATAAATTGGTCTTTGGATAAGAAACCTGCATTGATATGCTTGGGCGGATTATGTTTATGGAAACCACTCAGACCAAGTAGGCTTGCAGGCTAAAGTGTGTTTATGCACTACTTATGTCTGCAGGTTTTTAGAAGACTTGGATGTAGTTACTGTGAATGATATTTAGGAACTGTTGGCTGAAGAGGTAGACGATGAGGTCATGATTTACCCACAAGACCAGTGGTTCAAGATAAAGAGCCATGTCCTCTCCTGCCCATTTTTTCTATCATTTCAACACATATTACTGAAAATTGAACAGATAACATCACCACACACAACACCCAATTAAGTTAATATGTAAATTATTAGTAGATATTTATGTTATGATGTGTAGCCACATGATTTTTTTTTTTAAAAAGAACTGAACAAACATGGGCTCTACAAGGCTAAATATAAAAAGAACTCATGCTTTTCATTTTCTGTCATTAAACGCTTTCTTAACTTAAAAACTGCTGAAACTGGATAGCTTGGTAAAATACATTTTTTTAAAAACCTGCCAAAAACACAGATGATACAATTCTTAATAATATACTGACAGAAGATAGTAAGTTGGAAGTAAAATTTACCTCTGTGGAAGCCACAGAGAAGGGATTGGTGTGAGGAGGCACAGTGGAGCTGCCTTTGTTGAAATGAGCTGTGCAAGTGTGTCACTGACCAGAGGAACCACCCACTGCCTCTCCAGTGGTGGGCGTTTACTGTGGGGGGGGCGGGGGGGGGCGGAGGGAGCTGCAGCAGAAAGGACACACTGACCACGTCAACTGGCTTGATTGCAAACATTCAGTCTTGCGGTAGAGATGAGGTTATGAGTTAGCCCCAAAGAAAACATCGTAAACAGTGTTTGGAAATGATGGAGAAATGGGATTCTTTTGATCAAATATAGTAATTCAGGGCAGGAAAGATTCAATTGTGAGACGACATTATCACTTGTCCCAACAAATTAAGACCTGTGCTGATTTGGCCGCTCTTTTGTCTTACGAATATTTCAGGTAAAGGCAGAATTCTGGGCACCACATTGTGAAGAAATAAAGAATTCAAGAGCCACGTGAGTCTTTTCAAGAGAATAAATTACAGACGTGCATTATCTTTTCCATATTCTATTTCATACCCCAATTAGAAACCCAACTACAGGCATGGCAGAAAACAAGACTCTGAGAAGAGATAAGAAAGAAAAGTGAGGGGGGATGGAGAGAGAGAGAGAGAGAGACAGAGACAGAGACAGAGAGACAGAGACAGAGAGAGAGAGACAGAGAGAGAAATTTGGACTTGCAAAATGTCCATTTCTATTGCATCAGAGTTCAGGTAACCAAAACAATGCATTATTGGATAACTGATTTGTTCTCTGACCATTAAACTCTTTCATATATAATATTTTGCAGACTCCCCATGGGAGCCCATACTCTTTTGGAAGAGGGGATGGGAGGTGGGTCAAGGGAGCAAGAGGAGGAATGAAAGGGGGATCTTAGCCGGGTGGTGGTGGCGCACACCTTTAATCCCAGCACTTGGGAGGCAGAGGCAGGCGGATCTCTGTGAGTTCGAGACCAGCCTGGGCTACCAAGTGAGTTCCAGGAAAGGTGCAAAGCTACATAGAGAAACCCTGTCTCGAAAAACCAAAAAAAGAAAAAAAAAAAAAGAAAAAAAAAAGAAAGGGGGATCTGTTGTTGGTATATAAAATGAATTAAAAAAATAGGTACAAAAAAAGAAAAAAAAAAAAAAAAGAGTTCCCCCTCCCCCACGTCCATTCAGCCTGTGACTGTAAACAGGACTTGAGGAGTTACCAGGAGGCAGGCTGCAGAAGTTTGGGCTGCAGGAAACAGAGTGTGTGTTACTCAAGTTGGGGGAAAAACAGGATTCTTTAAAGGACAAAGGAAGAGCCAGCCCTGCAACCATATGGCTCTTCTTGGTCCTCTGCAGCAATGTCCCTCCATCTTCTAGTTCTTTCTTCTGGACTGTAGAGAGCACAGGACACCGCAGTCACTGTCACTGCTTGGGGCTGTGGCTCAAAGGATCAAGGGAATATTGACATTCAAACAGAAGGCTAATTTCATAATTGTTTGCATTCCAAATTGCACAGTCTATGCTTTTCAATTCAATCAATTCCTCTTAAAACAGCTCCCAAAGCAGGTTTTCCACATCTTTGATTTGTCTCATAATTAAGTCTGAAGAAGTTTAATCTACTCTTTTAACAGAATCACGGAGAATAAAAATCTGTAGCCTAGTTAAATATTGTCTTGAACTTTAGGCACGTTCTGAATATTGAAGTCAATTATCATCCTTTAAACAAATGCAGGGATGAAAAGTCAATTGTGAAATAAAGTAGTTAAGAGTTGGGGAGCTGAAATTCATCCGTCACCGAGAATCACTCCCCCCCCCCCCCCCCCCGCAGAGCCGAGTTGGCCCCTTTCAACATCTTCCAGAAACTTGGTTTCCTTCAAGGCTTTTCTTCTGAATACAAATTTGAAGTGTTTTAGTTGTTGCTGTTTGAATTTGAAAACAGTTTAAGTCATGAAGTTTGAGGCCATGGGAAAGATCACCATGAAGAAACCAATAGTATCAATTTTCTTCTTCAGCCGAAAGGCATCTTCCAGGAAGGCTAGTCACAGCTGTGTGTGTTTCATATCTGGGCTGGGAGTCTATGTGGCAGTTTCATGACTAACTGTTCATCTCTGTAGGTGCCAATTTCCTCCTCAGAGCAAGGGCATCTACTTTTGCAACTCAAGTGGAAAAGATTATTGACTTAATCGCTTGTCTGCTGAGAACTCTTGTTCAGCTGGGTAAGTTCACTCACTCCAGTGCTGTCTGTATTCACAAGGCACAAACAGAACAGCAAGTTTGGGACCCAGTGTCAAGAGCTCACATCATGGTAAACTTGGTAGGAGACAAAGCTGCCTAGTACACCATAAAGAAAATTTGTGTGGTTTGAGAAAGTTGAAGTGAACACAAAAGCCTTTGGGAGCATACACGTTTGCAATCTCTTTTATATTTTCTGAAGTGTCCACTGCTAGAGCCAAACAGCAAAACTATCTTCAGTTACACAAACGGGAGAAGACCTCACTCAGCTGTGCAAAGGCTCAGCTGAGCAACCGTCTTACACAGACACTCCACACACATCTCTCTAGAATGCAGACCTGCAGGAGTAAGTGCATTTCTCCACAAGGTTTACCGTAACCTGAAAAATGAAGCAACGGAAGGCAGCCCCTGCTCTCCCCAGACCACTTCCCCTGTGGGCTGATTTAAGAGACTCCGTTTAGAACACTCATGGTCACAGGCAATCAGGAGCCTGGGTGGTGAACACTTGAATTTTAAACTTCAAAGACTCAGTATTGAGAACTTAGTTATAGTCTTGTTTTATAGAGATCATTACCTTAGAAATCCTGGCAATGGATTTACCAATCTACCTTTTGTACAAAATACTGGTTTTGATTTGGTTATTTGGTTCAACAAATGTTTATTAATGACTATTACACAGAACATTTAATTGGGCATTTCCATATTAATTTGGAGGCTTTTTTGAAGAGCTGGATCCCATGCAATTGCTAATGCTGCTATTTGTATTAAATATTTTTATATATTGTAGATATGCGTTTTAAGTATTATGTGAGTTATCTTTTTTTGTATAGATTTAAGTTCAGCTCTCCAGGAGTTTGTTGAATGAAGAATGGTGTGTGGGTAAGCACTCCAATTGGAAATGAAGTAACTATTTAAGACCTGCCTGGCAGCTGCCGTTTAAGAGCAGGTTGAGCTCTAAAGCCCATCACTCTCACTGCTTGACACATACGTTCTGTTGAACGTCTCAAGACCATTAAGTGTGTGTGCAGTCCCTTTGGTTCTAAGAGAAGAATGGCTAACAAAACGGCGAGAAAGACAATGCAAACGACTATGGAACAGATACATTTGATTTTCCAAAGTTTTCCATTCATAAGCCATTTATGTGAAACTCTATGTGTGCACATGTGTACACACACACACACACACACACATACACGTATAATTTGACGATGATGCTGGCTTCCTTTATGCTAATGATGCCTGTCATATAATGTATAGGGATACTTTGATGGAAAGCATGCTTAAGAGTAACCTTTAAAGCATGCCCTTCTGCACATTAAGAGTTCCACCCATCAGCAAACACTATGGATGCAAATGCATATATTTTGGGGGAAATCTCCAGACTTGTAGCTATAGCCACGAAGAGCCTAAAGTTGACATAGAAGGAAGATCTGCAAACAACATTTTTACACATATTGTCTTCTGACTAGAGTTTTCTAAAAAGCTATAGTCTCATCAAATTGTACTGGAAATAAAACCTAGAATTTACCAGTTATCCCTTTTTTGATGGAGAAAGTTTTTTCGTCTGAAGTATATATTAAACCATGGGAACAAACACTCCCTGACTCAGATTGCTCTGGGATCAGGTGTGCGCATGCTCGTCTCCATCTTTCTCTTCATCATTTTGTGGTGTGTTGCCTCACTCAGCGTGATTAGCTGATGTTCTGACAGCTGTTACCTATCTGCACAACCATTACCCTGACCCTACATGATGATTCTACTGTTAACAACCTTTATAGACAATCAGAAATAGTTTAAGTAACAAACTCCAGATCAGTTCTTCACTCCCTGACTTGTACCTATTGTGAAGTCAAGGGTGGTCAGTTGCCTTCCGTCTACCCTTCAGGATACCCTACTTAGAGATTCAGACACTGCACAAACAGAACAAAACAAGACAAACAAACAAATCACCTGACAAGCCACATGAGGTAATCCTTGACTTACGCTGTCTGGTCATTGGGATTTATAATACTGTCTATCACATACAAATGTGCCACATCACCAAATTGAAATATCCCATTTGGATCAAAGGTATACTAAATAATGTGGAACCAGTACTCAGCACATCACTGAGGGGTGATGTTGAGTTATGCATTTCCATTTCATTCCAAGGATGAATTCTCAATACAATGAGGAGGGTCGTCTTCTTCCTCCTCATCATGTTAGGGTAGTATAGGGCCTCCACTTTAAAACCTTTTGGGCAGATGTTTACAGTGACTCAATTGACCACCTGCATAGTTCATCACAGAGATGGAAGCACTGTGTGAATTATCTGAACAACTGCCTCGGGTTTTGACATTGTGTTTAGTTTTACTTGAAATAAAATACTAAAACCTCATTAACAGCTGTCTGTTCTCTAGTATTATTTGGGGGCAAGATTGTAACCTTTCCTTAAGTGTATACACATCCTTTGCCTCTACAGATCCCTGAATTTTATTTAGGGTATGATGTCCAGTTCCCATCTAGGCCTACATGTGCACGTTACAGTTTGACTTTTCACTCAGGAACATTTATGCTGTCTTCAGACAATTTCCTTTACTTTCCCAATAAGTACTAAGTTAAGGGCAGAAATAAAAGGGAAGAAACCATAAATCAAAAGCAGTATTTTTATAAATTAAAGGTGATGACATGTCAAATGAAGGGACATTTATGTACATCTTTATGGTGATTTTTTTCTATTACACGAACAGCTCAAGGACGTTTACAAAAACATTAAGTGATCAATTCACTTGAGAACCAATGTAACCATGTGTATGTGCGCACACATATGCACACAGGTGCTAAGTTTACGAACGTGTCAGTTATCTGGTGGCCATTACTGAATTAAGAATAGCAATTACTGAGTCACCCCAGATTTCAATTATATTTATACATAAATTGTGCATTTATAAAAACCTTACAAATAATTCTATTTTCCAGGAAGACATTGTAGGTAACAATTTAACACATGTAGTAAGAAAACATTTTATATTCTTAAAATCACAAACAATTCAATAGTCTTATGGCTACTATGAATCAAGAATTCTATGTATCAAGACTTCTCCATCTTTTTGTCACAGTAACATGTCCTTCAAATTATTTGTCCTAACATAGTTTATACATTGGTTATCTTAATGCAAGGGAAGTAAACATTTTTGAAGTCTGATCTGATATAAATCCACACAAATTTTAATCAGTTATGTCAAGAAAATCTCAAAAGTATTGCAAAAATTTGGATTTCTACTCAAACCATATAAGATGGACAGATTATGAGTTGTTTTCAAACAAATAAATGATTAATTACATTTTACTGACAATTTTACGACATGTTAGAAACTTAGTTTATAGCATGTTGTGTAGAGTTTGAGAATCCTGTACAGGATCCAAATCCTGCCCTTGGGCGATGCACTGAGGTCACTTGCCAAAAAAGAGAAAGTGAAATGTATTAACTGGGAACAACTATTTATATCATTTTTTCAAGAAATAATGATACTTACCTTTGCCAATAGTAACAGCCTGTCTTCTTTTAGAAATGAAATGCTAAGTATTTTAGAAGCCAACGATAAGATTCGAATGACCAGGATAATCAAAATGAATCAAACATTTGTCCTAATAATACCCAGTAAATGCATACATGAAAATACCTAGTTCCACATTAAATGCTGTAACATTTATATATAGTAGTGTATTTCATTTTTAAAATGTAGACAGCAAAAATATTCACATTTAAACTCTGTACAGAAATTATTCCTTTAGTCAAGAAAACAAATTATGTAAGTTACCAAGGGAAACTCAACAGAGGAAATTTCCTTGGGAGATTCACTCAGCTGAATATTTCTCTTCATAATAGAGCCTAGAGAAGTAATTAAAGAGACCTCAGGTTTGTTTTTATCAGTAGGTCATCCAAATTGAATGATGGTTCATGGGTAAAGTTAATGCTTTAGGTGATGTCTATTCAATTTCTCATAAGTGTGTATATCAGGAAGCTATAATTATTGCACGATTTCTGACAAGACCAGTACAAAATCCAATGTTGAGAAGCTAAATCTGGGCCCGAGAAACCCCTCCTGCTTATATAGAGGCCTAGACATAGCATAGAGCTGTGTAACTCTCTTTGTATCCTAAGGAACTTTTGGCAGATACTTTACCACTGAAATGAAAAAGAGTCAAAAGAAAGAATAGTTTGCTATGTGTCAATAACATGATTCTTAGTAGGAATGAGGTTTTTTGAGCAAAATTGATGCTGCCATCGTCAACACATACACACAGGCACACACACATGTAGTATGCAAACCTGAAGTGGGATTAATAATGCTTCACTGCTCTTGCTTTTCCAGTATTTTTCAAGGCATATTTCTCAGACTGGGGTGGGGGGGGGATGGAACTGTTACAAATGTTTAAAATTGGAACCGTTGTTATAAGCAAACACAGTCTTGTGCTTCTCATAGCAGAGAAATTTAGCCCACCAGGAAGGAAAACTACAAAACAGACCAACCCACGTCAGGTAAACCATGTGACCATGGTCTCCTCACATCAACCTTCCCCCTTACCATGTACTCATGGGCTGCTTGCCTCAGCTAATGTGTCAAGGGAAGAGAACTACAGCACAGAAAACATGAAAACCATGTCAAGAGAACATCCAGATGTTGAGTAATTGTGATCTGTAATACTGCTTATGACGAACAGTAATAACCAAGCAATGGAAACTGAAATCTGGTACTATACTGAGCAGAAAGGAAAGATGTGAGGCTGAGAGGGCAAGATGTTCAACCCTTGTATCCCGTCTCCATGGAGAAACCAGGCAGGAAGCTGACCGGGCTTTTCCAGTATGGAGGACCGCCAGTCTGCCTGCAGAGGGGGCAGTCCCAGAATACAAGGGAAAGGTGGAGGCAGACTAGCGGTGTACTCATATGCCAAACCCGCCGTCTCCAAACTGAAGGCTGTTTAACTGAGTGGCCCTTTCCAGCAATGGAGTTCAGATACCTTACACAATCGTAAACATCGAAATGGAAGAACTTTTCTCTACTTAATTTCTGTAGGGACAGGTCTGTCTGAGCACTCCCCATAGCTGAGGGGGAACAGAATTGATTTGTTAGTCTTTTGGCAATTGAGAAATCTTAACCTTGGAGTTTTAGCTATAAAAGTTTTGTTCACTAGCAATTGAACCTGGAACACTTTCAAAGGAGTGCTGAGTCACCCAAGAAATCTGTGGTATTACGAGAGAGACAAGTGTAGCCCAAAGCTTTTGCTCACATTAGGCATCTCCACCGTATGAAAGTCGCCTGGTTAAGAACCATTCACATCTTAGCATGACGTGTTTTTTCAATTTCAGTGAGTTAGGCAGGACAGAGCAGAATAACAAGAATTAATGCTTATACCTATTTATTCTCATGTTTTATGTGTGCGTGTCATGTTTAATGTAGGAAAATATTGCTGATTTCATTACTATGGGGTGAAATGTGCAAAAATAAGCCCTGGCCGGCAGACAAGAGAAATGTGGAGACAGTGGTGGAATGTATAAGAAAGGGTTCAACTTTTCTACCAGCAAAATAATGTTAAGTAATTAAAATCTAAACAAAATCAATATACTGATACTGTTCACCACTCAGATAACAAAATTGTTTGGCTATAAAAATTAAGAATTCTTATTTTCCTGTTGTGAATGTAGTTTTGTCTTAAAAATATTTTTTTAAGGTTTTTCAGGAATTTATAAAGTGGAAATAAGTATTTTTAATTTGGGTTCCAAGAAAGGAAAGAAATGATAAATTGATCCCTACATGTTGAAAACAAACACATAAAACAAAATACAAGCCCATTTTACTCCCCCCCCATACACTCGCACTTTTTTGACCAAACAGGTTAAAAGTGCCACGTGATGCCATTTATATTCCAGAACTATTCTCAAATAAGGGCAAATAAAATCAGGTTCACGGTTTTTGTTTGTTTTTTTGTGATAAGAAACAATGCTTTCCTTCTCAGAAGGCAAATGAAATGAAAAATTAGTGATGATGGAGAGGAGAGCCAACAAAATGGTTTGCAACTCTGGCATTGTAAAGCTGAGCTCACTGAAGAGTTGATTTTTGCACAATTGTCATAGGAAGTGGAAGCTGCCACTACTCCTGGTGAATCCTGTGGGAATGCACAGAGCGTCACCTTCAGGTCACCTGGGCTCCAGGTCTGTGTGAGCTGTTTGCGACCTGTCTCTGGAGTCTGCTACTACAAGGCAGCTCTCTGGGGCAGTTGTGGGCTCCTATGTTGTGCTACGGATTATGACTCATAATTTTGTCTAGATCTTCAGTGTAGAGCTAATTCATCTTCTTGATCTTCTATGATTCTCCCAGAATCCCTGGTGTGTACAGCCAAAATTTTTAATTTTCAGAAAGAATGAATCAATCACCTGGAAGGGAGAGCTGGCAGATACAGTGTCAACATTTTTACTCAGGCTGCAAGCCCAGCGGCTTCTCCTAGCAGGACAGGGGTTGGCTAGGGTTCTCCTAGTTGGACAGTGCCTTCTCCTAGCAGGACAGGGGTTGGCTAGGGTTCTCCTAGTTGGACAGTGCCTTCTCCTAGCAGGTAGGGAGCGCGATCAGTAGTTATTTGTATCACAAGTAAGAGAAAGGATCTTTCAGAGTATCAGGTAAACTCGACATACTTTTCCTGTTGGGATTTTGGTGTTTGGAGATAGGGTTAAACCTAACGGCAAAGACTGGAAGTGTCATGCAGCAAGGCTCTTTGTGAGCGAGATAAGTAAGAGCTATTTCTTTACCCCTTCCAAACTGTCAGAGACACAGTGGAGACTTGGCCGTCTGCAGTCACAACCTTACACGGATAACCTGCCTCCTAATGCCAGTGCTCTGACCCCACACCAGAGCAGACAGGGCCTGCTCTCTGCAGCCAGGGAGCAGGGACTCCAGAAGGCCAGGCTCCCATCTGCTCCACAAGTAAGCTACTGGCCGAGGAAAAACAAACTCCCGAAGTCTCTAAGGCTTCTTTTCTCTCTGGTGCTAAAAGCCTGAATAATATCAGTGTGTCCGTCTGTTTTCAAGTCTCTGTGGAAATGTCCACAGGAAATCCAAATAAAAACCCAAATACTATTTCGCAATGTATATTATAAAAAATTTACCTCCAGTTACCTGTGTGAAAAGTCACAAATTCAGACAAGTGGCTTTATTATCATTTTTGGGTTTTGTCAGGATAAATGTGGTGCTAAAAATATGTCACTTTATTACTATGGGCTAGGTCATTTGAGTCAGGTAATGATTTCTGCATCATGTAAGACAAACACATCAAGAAAGAACTCACTAGAAAGCAGTCAGTGCAGAAATGCACTGCGGGAGGCTCCATCTGAACGATGCTGAAGTGCTTTCCTAACGAACAAGGTACTGAGCTACTTGGCTCAGATGGTCACCGAGGAAACGTCGGCCGGGCATAGGATGAAGACACACTCTCACTTAGTGCCCTCTGGGCTCCCAGGTAACTTGCATCAGACACAAGTGAATGAAAGCTCTCAAATAAGCGATTTTATTCCTATCCATGATTGCAGACATTTACAAAACCATAACATCTGAGTTCACCTTAAAAAATAACTTATATAAAGCAGTGATATACACAGCACAAAATAGTTCAGGGAGGGGCAGGAGCAACCTTTAATAATTAAAATGTAAACGTGAAAAAAAGGATGGAATAAAAGTCCCTACTTACTTCTACTTAAGATGTCATGTGATAATATCTTACAATGTCCTGTGGGTCAATGCATGTATGCGTATATGTGCATATAGATCTGCATATACGATACATTCTCTTTCCCACACATATACATACACAGATGATTATTTGCAGTTCAGTTTAGGGCAATTCTAATGTGCCACTCCGTACAGCTGTTTGAATCACGTTTGGACCCGCTTTCTTCACAAAATGGGGAGAGCAGGAGCTAAAGGTTGGTTTGGTTGACTGGGATTCCTTTAACCGTACACTGATGAGCAGTTTTCTTCCGTAGTAGTTCTGTGAAGGGCTGACTCACGATGCTTTTCATGAGGAGACTTGGTAATGGATCACACACTCATGGTCATGCTGGGGGAGTACTGCAAGGACAGAGAATCACTGGTTAACAGGGATCCTGTCACCGGTCAGTGTGGTTCAACTTAGTACAGAAGGATAAATCATGAATTTTCGTTTCTATGAACATTTATGCATACACCTTTAACCTCAGGACAATAAGGAACTATATATAACAAGAGGGGTTTGTATGGCTTTTCTTAGTTGTGAAATTTTAAACTATTTCCTCTACCAAGTTTGATTCTTCCCCAGGACCTAGATAATCATCCAGTCCCTCAGACACTCCTTGCAGCCAGATGAGGGTTTTGCCGACAGGCTTCTCACCCTTCTAACAGCCTTTATGACAGCACCCAGGAGTTTGGGGATGACTAAACACATAATCCTTAAACTACAGACTTGATGAGACACACAGAGAGTGCTCAGTACTGAACAGTGTAAGGAAACAGAGCGACCGCCAGCTCTGCGGAGTCTCACGGGAACACCAGATGCTCCAGTGTGCACCACCATAGAGCCCCTCCCCCAACCCAGTGTTAGTCCACTGCAGGAAAGAGCAGGGACTCGGCTTTACAGTATGATGAGGCTGACATGACGTAGGGTGGAAATTTAGAACATTACCTGACTTCAATTTACTTAAGTGTGAATCACCACATGCAGCTAGAGGCTGCCGTCATGGATGGCACAGCTCTGGAGCTTCTGAGTCAAGACAAGCACCTTTTGTAAATGGTAGGGGGTCTACATGATGGTTTCTACATGAAAATAAAAAACGTGAACCTTGGAATAGCCTAATGCTTGATGGAAAATCTGCAAAAAGCACTTCAAAGGGTGATTTCTTTTAATGTTCTACTAATGACTGTGTCTCAGGATGAGAGGTAGATGAATCCAAAGGACAGATTCCACACTGCAGAATCCAATGACTAACTGTGGCTATGTGGGCAGTGGGATGTGACTTTTCACAAAGTTGGGAGAACAGGAAAATCGTGTTGGAGGAACCGCAGGCCAGCTGGGATGGATTGCAGGCAGAGCTGAAGTTCAGGTGAACTCAAGTGGGAAGAGGCCCCAGGTAAGCATTACCTGGGACAGGGGCTTGGTCCTCTGAAGCACAAGTTATTAGGATGTAAGCCCCCAAGTGCACTGTTCTGAGTAAATATAGAGAATGAGGTAGAGGAGGAGGAGGAGGCTGGGAAAAGAGTACCTGGACCACAGGAGGGGGCTGCTAATTCTTCGAACACTGGTCACACCAAGCAGAATCTATTTGTCCCTGAATAGCTGAGCTCTATATTGGTAAAAGGAAGGTAAGCTAGTTAAGTAGTTCTGACTCCCATGTTGGATAATAGGGAACATTGAGCAATAAAAATGATGGGAAAAAGGAAATGATGTAACTGTTTATAATCTCAAAGAATAAAAAAATAAAAATGTATTCTAACCCAGAAAGAAAGGCAAGATGGAAAATACAAGTCAAAAGCAAATCAATGGCCCCGTTTGCCATCATACGTAAGGAGTACTTGGAGCCACCCTGTGCTGAAAAGGAAACATCCAATGACCTGGCAATGTGACAAAGTTTCACCTCACCATGCTGCAACTTATTACCCACTGCCTGGGACTAAATGTACTTAGTCACACAATATAACTATATAAACTATAGAGTACAGTTATATTCAGAGACCAGGACAAGCAATAAGAAAAGAGGAAAACACATCTCTACAGAAAAATGGGGGCAGAGAAATTTAATCCATGCTTTCCGTACTCCTTGTAGCCACCATAAGAACTGGGAATGCCTTTCTGTGGTTCAACAGAACCTGTGATGATAGAACTTTCTACTCTGTCCCAGCCAGTATAACAGGCTCCATAGACATGTGGCTTCTAAGTTCTTGAAATGTAGCCATTGAAGACTCAGCAGTGAAAATTTCCATGTTTCACTTTAATCACATATTTAAATTGCATGGCCGGATTACCAGCATTATTTCTGAGAGTTGCTGTGCCAGTGACCTAAAGCAAGGTAGGATAGTTTCCTTCAGAGTCTCACAGGAAATGCTTTTGACAGTCTCTGGGACTCTAGAGACCCTTCCATTGAACGTGCGGCTCAGGCAATCTGGATTTAAGATGTTTGGAATCCTTTCTCCCTAAGGATTCCAGCTCATTCATATATCTCATAACATTAGGAAGCTCATAAAATACTTCTTATTCTAATGTACACTGTCCAATGATGTACATGTGCACATGCTCTGTTGTCAAGTGTTTTAGTAGCTGCTATTATCCCTTAACACTAGTTGTTGTTGAAACGTGGCAGATCAAATGCCTTGAGAAAAATCTCACAGAAAAGTAAAATACTGTTGATACATCAGGGGGTCAGAGAAGTCGCTTTGCCCCTAACAGAAACTGAGGAGAAAAAAAATTAGGTGCAGAGAAACTGAGGGTCAGGGCCAGTCAGAAAGGACTGATGCATCAGCTCCAGGAAACCAAACTCAGAGTCTACAAGACTCTAATGAAGTAGAACTTCTGAGTAATGCATGCAGCTACAGAGCGACATGTCATAGTCTGGCACAGAACGTCAGGATGCACTGGTGCCCGGGCGTCCCCAGGCCATGCGTCACATGCTCCCGAAGGCTGTGGACTGCTCACTGTCAGTTTCTATTATCAAAATCATTTCAAGAAAATGAAACTACAGAAAGTTATAAAATTCTAGGAAGCCTCCCAGAATGCAAGCAAACAGGAGTATTTCCACAGATCACGCTCTTCAGAGTCCTGAAGGGGTGGCTCACATTTTCCCAGAAGAAAGGAAGAGTGAGCGGTAAACAGAAACACACTATTCCTGATGCCCGGTGCTGACTCATATCAGCGTTTCTGCTGTGTTGTTACATCCATGTACAACGAGACACTGTGATGTTTATATCAAAGGCTGTGATATCAGGCCGTACTGTTGGAACTGCTCGGCTACTCTGGTTCTCTCTCCTCAGAGAATAAAACGGCCCGTTAGCCACTGACAGCACTCGTTTGGCTTAGGGAAAAAAAATCAAAAGCTATTATTTTAAAAATATGTCTATGTTATCTATTTTTGTAAAGCATATTTTGAGATAGCATGTCCTAGTATGAACTTGTGGAGTCTCCTCCTTATCACCTAATATTCCACAGACTCTGTTAGGCGCAGTCATTAAGTCTCCTGAAGGACAAGAGAAACAGGGTCTAGTTCTGCTCCCCTGAATATAACGTGAACTAACTCAATGTGTGCGTCACTACCTAAGGAACTCGGGCTCACAGTTTCCTGACAATAGCAGGAGACAATGGAGAGGAGGTGGGAGCCTTGTCTGCCAGCCTGTCACTGCTCAGTACCGTCATTCTAATAACATACCCACTCATCTGATTAGACAATCGTCATGTGCAAACATTTCTTACGAATTAACGCAACAAATTAATTCAACCGCTTTCTTCTTTTGAATCATTTTTGTATCTGCACCATCAAAACCAAACATTTACAGCATGCGAACACTAGGGGGCAGCTTTGTTTCTTGAAAGAAGGAGCCTTGTTTTGCTGCTTTGGCTCGGCCAAGCATGCGTGCAGCGCTGGCTCTGTGGATAGGCGTTGTTTTTGTCTTGGTGTAATGAAACGAAGTAGCATGTAGGGAGAGAGCCGGATACCGTCTAGTCTACAGCCAGCCCTGAGCAGTTGTGTTTCCTCTGGACTTCGGTTTCACCGCTAGGGAAGGTGACTGACCGTCAAGGGGCAGCCTGCTCCAGCGCGTGCCTTTCAGGGTCACACGCCTTCAAAATCTAGACTCTGCACACTTGTTTCCTGGGGTTTTGAATTCCCTCGGTAGTTCTGCGTTTTCTTGGTTACAGTACACCTGAAGTTACTGGAGACACAAGCTCTGTCACTTCTTGACTCCCACGTTCGTCAGCACAGAACCTCTCCTTTCACACCCATCCTACTTCAATACATGTAAACAACATGTGTGGTAACATCCACACCATGCAGCACCAGGACACCCGGTGGGCTTAAAAACAGGGCACAGGGCGCTGGCAGGGGCGAGTGGGGACGGGGCAGGTTTGATCAAAACACATTACATGCGCGGATGAAATTCTTCCTCAGTAAACTGTGGAACACAAAGGACGCCCCAGATAACTCCGACAGCAGCTCCAGCAAGTGGACTCCCTCACTGGACAGTCCAGAGGCCGGGGCAGCCAGCAGGAGCCGTACAGACTTACTCCTCCCGACTGCGGTGGCTGCATCCCCTTCCCATCCCCCACTGTGCCCGTCCCCCGGGGTGGTGATGCAGTATCTCTCTTTCCTTTTGTGAATTCTCCTGCTGGGGCCACGAGAGAGGAAGGAAGCTTCATTTTTCAAGACTGCCCACAGTTTTACTCCACACTGAAGCTCCTTTTGAGTTCAGGGCAGCCAGGCTTGGCCAGGGGTCGGGTGAGGAAACCCTGTTCCAGCTACTCTCACTAAGTGTTCTGCTGGACACAGTCTGCTGGGATCTAAGGGTGAGGCCGTGATCACGCAGCAGCCCACAGCTCTTGTCTCTGTCCTCCGATTCTCTGCCCCCTCGCAGGGCTTTCTGAATCTGCTGCCCTCTCTTTCCAAGCCAGTGCAGCGGCACTGACAATCAGGATGCCCTTCGTTAAAGTCATGTGGAACTTTTTCAAAAGGTTTACTTTCTATCCCTAACTAATAATTCCTCTTACCTTTGAAATACCCAATTTATATCGACCCCAGCATTTATTTAAAACTATTTTAATTTAAAAAGTGACACAACAATTACTTATATTTATGGAGTACCATGTAATATTTTGATGATATATTATAGACTGTTCAAATGAGGCTAAACATAGCTATGTCCTTAAATGATGCCATGTTTCTGCAGTGAAACGTTAAAGCCCTTTCTCCTGGCTGTTGAAAGAATACAGCATACACTGTCAATCTCTCTGTATTCTGCAACTCCTTTCTTCCCTTAAACTTAGCTCAGCCTTTTCTGACCCATCCCACTGGGCTCTGGTTTCCTGTAACCCAGAGTCACAAACTGTGGCTTGAGACTCCAGGTGGGGTCATGTAGCCAAATGTATGTATGTGGGGTGGGGGAGGGGGATGAGCAACAGTTAAAATGGTTCTGAATGTACAATAACCAAAAATTAATGCAAAATCAAACATGTAACGAGCGTCAAGTACCTCCTGGCAGTGCTTAGGCACGATGCACTGTGAAGCGTCACTGAAGCCTTGGTTTGGAACAGTCAGGGGGAACTTTCAGTGCATGTGGCATTCACGCTAGCCAGGGCCAGCAGCTCAGCGCAGAGTGAGGACGCTCTACATTCTGAACTGTTTTTTGCCATATACACAAAGTTTTCTGCTTTGATAGAAATAATAATTTAATTATGGGAAACAAAAACTTTCTGTCTTCTCCTGCAGTCATCCACTAGCATGGAAGCATCAAATTAGTTTATCTTAGGGCAGTAATCCCATGGGAAAATGTCTCATTTTAAAAACTGCTGCTTGAGTTGCTGACCTCTGGTTGCTAAAAAGTGATTAAATGGATTTTTTCTTGATTTTGACAGACTTCCATCAATTTATGAAATGGTCCTAAACATTCTTCAGCTATCTTGTATCATATATTTACGTGAATAGATTCTTAGCATTGATGATTATAGGTTAAAAATATCAATCAACTCTGAAAATATGAAGATGTTCTGTGTCCTGTAGTAACAAACAGCCAAAACTCCTTATGTGAACACATAAAACAGCACTCAGGAGGCAAAGCCAGACGATCTCTGTGAGTTCGAGGCCAGCCTGGTCTACAGAGCAGCTCCAGATCAGCCAGAACTACATAGAGCGTCCCTATCTCAAATAAGCAAACTAACAACCATGGAAGAACATTTATTTCAACAGATCTTGTCCTTAATAAATTGTAAAAAGACATGTGCACACCAAAGCACTGTTTTAAAACGCATTTCTTTATGACTTATTACCAGTAAGTGCTTGATTTGCAAGTCTGGTTTATACCTGTAACCTAGGGCTGCACACATATTACGGTCTCAAGCGGGACGTTTAAGAGGCCCATCACAGCCAGCTTCTATGGAAGACTTTGCCAGACCAACAGTGTTTAGATTCTGTATATGAGTGAGGCCACCCAGTGTTGTCTTTCTGTACCTCTCTTCTGTCACCACACACACTGTCCTCCAGTTTGGTCAAAGTTGTTGAAATAACAAGACTGTGTGTTCTGGAATGGAGCAGCACTCTATTACACAGATGCTCTCTTTTCAGTCCCTTCTTCAGCGTTGATGGTTACTGTAGTATGTCTGTGTCTATGTGTGACATACAAGCTAGTCACGGAAACATGTTAGTGGAACTGCACTCTTAAGGACAGGGATGGTATCCTCCTCACTTTAGAAAACTCTGCAAACACAGTAAATGAACTGAACTGACTCACCATACACCTCACCGTGACATTACAGTATGTCACTGCTGGAAGAATTCAACAGAGGGAAATAAATGTCTCCTATTAGATAAAGTGAGCAGTGAAGATGACGGATCTGTCCACGTTCCTGAGCGACACCAGTGACCAAGTTTCTAAAAACATCATTCCTGGACTCTCCTGTGTGACCAAACCCTGCTTTCCCCTGCTCACTCAATGACAGCTACGCTTTCTCGTATAATTTTATCTATCTCCTTTGTCCTCACCAAGCATATAAATATAGCAAACTAGCAGAAAGAAAACTTTTTACAGTCTAAACTCAGGGACAGCCTTGTTTCTAGTAGAGGCTATCGGTAAAGCCAAGAAGCAAAAGAATCCACAGACCATCATCCACCCCCGGGCTCCGTGTGTGGTGCCCGTCACTCTGCACTAAAGTAGACCGCTCTTAGCCACGGCTTCACTCACCCGTGGTGGTAGCTCTGGGAACTGCTGCCTCTGCCCCTCCCACTGCTGACAGACCCACATGTGTGAGACATGGGTTACATGGGCTCTGCAATAGCTTGTCCTGTAACCCAACTCAGTGGCTCCAGTAGAGAGCAACCCTTGCCATCACTAATTGGGCCTTTTTATCCACATACCCCCAACCTGACTCCCAGAAATCTTGAGTCCATTGACTTTTGAGGAGACTCTTGGAAACTTAAAAAATTCCTTGAGTGTTTCTAGAGTTAAATACCAGTTAAAAACCACTGCATTACATAGTAGCTCTTCGAGAAAGGCACCACATTGTCTCTCTGGTCCTCTCAGTGTCTAGCACACTGCCTTGATATCAGTGCTTAGGAACTGTTTGCTAGATAAACAAATGAACTTTGCAGCTTCACTTTTTGTCCTGTCTACATCTGTGAAGATGACTTATAACCCTAGAAGAACACTTTAAAAATGCCATGGGTGTCAAACTCAGGCTGACAGACCACCCATGTGACCTGCACTGCAATAAAGCCTACTGTGAAGCCACAATACATGTAGATTATTGTCACAGTCTTAGGATGACATTTTGCGAGAAGGTAGGACACACCAAAGAGGCAAGCTGCTTTCCATTTGATCTATGACATGGATGTTCCCTTCCAGAAAATTAGTATTATGGTTTTGGTAACTGCACATAAATAAAAGGTCTCTTAGAACCCTTTGTCCTAAGACTGCACTTGAAGATTCTTCTGACTTGTAGAAGATCAACCAATTGAACACTATGTAAACATCAATAATAACAGCTGTAAGCATTTTTACTGATAGCATAATAACACAGTCAAGGCAATACTTACACTCTCACTCTGAAAAGGGTTTAAGAAATTTCCCCCCATTTCACCGTCGTCTCTTGGGGTGCCCGGCTGGTTACTCAGGCTCATATTATTGGGAGAATTCTGTAAATAAGATTCAGAAGAGAAGTCAGTGTTGAAGATTTTCCTCTCCCTCCTGCGCTGCAGCTTCAAACACTCAATGGACAGGCCGTGCGTACTTTGGACAAAGCAGATGGGATGCTAACTGGCTCTTCCTCATCCTCTACCTCACACTCTGCACCAGAAGAAGAGTTAACACCTTTGCAAATGAAAGTCTGAGAACAAGCAAAACCCTGAATAAACTATAATTATTTTCCTCCTCCCAGAATCAATGTTTATGCAATTCCTCACTCTCAGTTTATAGTTTCTAGAATTCTAGAGTTAAAAACCAACCAACCAAACAAACAAACAACAAAACAAAACAACAATAACAACCCCCCCAACTTTCCCAGTAGGAGGCTGATGAAGAGAGCCAACCATGGATAAGGCATGATAGAGGCTAACTCCCTTAGTAATTGTACTAATCAAACTTTGAAAGGTCACTGCTTTAGTAGACATTTCCTTTAATTCTTTGTGAACTTTGGAGATAATACTACTTCAATTATTTTGATGTGAGTCATAAGGAAGAGAGATTGTTAACAACAGAGATGCCTTAGGACCAGAAAACTCACTTTCAGAGTTCCACTGAAGTAACATCTGCCATTAATTTAAAAAGACAGATCCTATGGAAGTTTCTCGGAGACAAAGCAGCTGCTATTAGCAATCATCACGAGGTTGGCAGGGCCTCTGTAAGAACCTGTTTAAGCTTGCCCATCTTATCTTTACCTTACAGTATACTTTGGACTATGCACAGTACCTGGCAGTCCAGGCCAATAGGAAACATAGAGTGGCATATAAATCATGTTTATACTGCCCTGCAATGGTGACTGAAGGAAGCATTTCAAGTTATAATTTATCAAGTTTAAAAAATTCACGACCAAACACTTTGTTATTTTAAATGGAAGATTTCTAGATTACTTTTGCCCTAAACCACATGGCATATTATTTCAGGTTTGTTTTGTTTTTTTTTTTTTGGAGACAGGGTTTCTCCGTGTAGCTTTGCACCTTTCCTGGATCTTGCTCTGTAGACCAGGCTGGCCTCAAACTCACAAAGATCTGCCTGGCTCTGCCTCCCGAGTGCTGGGATTAAAGGCATGCGCAACCACCATTTGGAATTTTTTTTTTTTTTAAAGAGAATTACTTAGAAGATTTTGATTGACTACAACAAGACCTATCACAAACACAAAGTTTTATGAATGAGTTCCTAAAAGGATGTGTGCTTTTTACATCTATGGTTGACCTGTGGAGCAGAGGCAGGCAGATGAGCTGTTGTTAATGCAGCTCCTGCCTTGTCTCTCTGTCCCCTGCAGGGAGGATCTGGGAGCAAGGGTCCTCTGAAGCCCACAGGAGTTCTATATGCCCATGGCTGAGAGCCACACTTCCATAGCAGAAAAAGAATTCTATCGTTTCTGGTAAGCTTTTCCTCCAAAATGCTAGTTGCCCAAGAATGAAGAGAGGTAAGTGCACTCTGAAATCAACCTGACAACTTCATTTCCTTTAAAGTTTTTATAAAATGCACCACCTTAGATTCATTAGTTATTAGAGCTGCTAATTCAATAATATATTGTGCTTTGAAAACAGGAATGATAATCTGATGGTCTGAATGAGAACGGCCCCATAGGCTCAGATATCTGAATACTTGGTCCCCATTGGTAGAATGGTTTATAAAGGATAAGGAGGTGTGGCCTCATGGGAGGAAGATTGGCACCACTCGGGGTGGGCTTTAAGCCCATGCCAGCTACAGCTCTAGTGCTCTGCTGCCTGTCTGCTGCCTCGCTCCCACCCTGTCATGGCATGGACTCTACCCTTTGAACAATGGGCCCCAAATTAAACACTGTCTTTTATAAGCGTCCTTGGTCATGGAGACCATCATAGCCATTGAAAAGTAACTAAGGCACTGATTTAGTTCAAAAAAGAAAACCAAACTTTGTGTGAGGATTTTCACTGAACATTTGGGGTGATTTAGATCTGGGTTGTACTTTTTCACATATCATTTTTTATTCTAAAAGTTTAGCTAACTTCAAGCCTGATTTCTGACTTAAAGTATTGGTTTTATTTTACTTAGTTAATTAGTATTTTTAGTGCTGATTTGAATCTATGGGCTTGTATATGTTAGACAAATGCTCTATCACTTAGCTACACCTCCAGACTCAAGGTATTGATCTGACAATATTTAGAATTAAAAATAACACTGATTTTTTTAATGAACAACACTATGTTATTATTTCTGTTTTCTATGCAATCTCTTCATAGCACGGTGGCTCAAACTCATGCTTTTTTAAAGAGGGGTGGGTTATATAAGTAAGTTGAAAGGAATTTTAAAAGAATACAACATAAATCAGGGCAGCATTAGATCTTTGAAACCCATTTCTTCTAGTCACTGGATCATGTTTGAAAATATTATAATGATAAGGACAAAATACGTTGTTTTGTTTTTACCTGAAGTATTTATTATCGGCAAAGGCTGTAATATGACATGTCTCCTTCAATGTGGAGGATTAAAGAAACTGAGCTGCACAGAACCAGTCACAAGATGAAGACTCACGCAAAAGGGCCCTGGCCCCTGAGCCTGGCAGGGAACTCTGTGACACCTCGTTTAGCTATGGCCACATCTGTGGGCAGCGTCTCCAGCAGAATTCATCACCGAGGCAAGATTACCACGCAGAAAAGGTACTCAGAATGACCAGAAAGCACAGCTGTCGGAGCACATAACCAGGGACTAGTATGACAGGAAGAGTTCAGGAAAGGTTATTTTTACCTCTTTTAACCGTGTTGGTGACATTTTTCTTATTTCAGTGGATAGGTATGTTGTGTATTTCTGCTCTAAGATTTAGCTTTAAAATACAATTCAGATTTTACTTAGCCCATATTTAAGGGATTTATTACATCGCACTTAGCCGGGCTGTGGTGGCACATGTCTTTATCCCAGCACTTGGGAGGCAGAGGCAGGAGGATCTCTGTGAGTTTGAGGCCAGCCTGGTCTGCAAAGAGAGTTCCAGAACAGCCAGGGCTAAACAGAGAAACCCTGTCTCGAAAAACCGAAAACAACAACAACAACAAAAAATCACACACACAATTCCTCTGGCTAAATGTTTACCTCTCTTGAACTTTGTAGTCTCCACTTAATTTTTAAAAATGTATTATTAGTGTGTGTGTGTGTGTGTGTGTGTGTGTGTGTGTGTGTGTGTGTGTGTGTGTATGTGTGCTGTGGGCATGTGTGTTATGGGCATGTGTGTTGTGAGTATGTGTGCCGTGGGCGTGTGTGCCGTGGGCATGTATGTTATGGGCATGTGTATTGTGAGTATGTGTGCCGTGGGCGTGTGTGCCGTGGGCATGTATGTTGTGAGCAAGTGTGCTGTGGCACACAGATGTCAGATACAACTTCAAGGAGTCACTTCTCACTCCACCTGTACCTGAGTCCTGGGGGTCAAGCACAGGTTTCTGGACTCACACTGCAGGTGCCTTCACCTGCGGAGCCATTTAACTGTCCAGTCTTCAATTTTTATCTTTTAAGTATTCTTTTCAAAGCCTCTCTTAATTAGTAAGTTATTGCTTCTTCTATTCTCAAAACACATGACCCAAACGTTTTAAAACTTTTTCCAGTTTTGTCTGCTCAGTTACACAGAGCTTCTTAGGGGGCAGTGATCTCACATTTGCTTATCTTTGGGGTTAGAGCCCAGCAGGCTGCCTTGGCACATTGTTCTTCACTGAAAGAAAGAATCCACACCCCCCCCCACTCTTTTTCCTTCTCACTGTTCACATATCAAGACTTAGCCCACAATATATAGTCAACTAATGCTTAGGCATTAAGAAAAAGAACTAAAAGTTCATTAAGCAAGTTAGTAGCGTTGGATGATGAAAAAACTAGTATTTAATTCATCATTATAATTCTATTTAAAAATATTTAAAGTGTTTTATAAGTTATAAAGTCCTTATCCCTATAGAATTTTGCTTATGTCTGTTTAATATAAAAGTTATAGTTTATTAATGCAAGTTTTAGGAAGATGTTCCTATAGCAATTAAGACATTCCAAGTTTTATGTTCAGAACCACCTCTAAATACAAGAACAAGCTCCTCAAATACGACCTTAACATTTCACTGCTAACTAAGGAGAGTCCAGCCAGCTCCCATCATAGGCAGGTCCTCGCATCTGAAAGGGCACCTCCCACATAGACAGCTGTAATAAAATCACACAGGGCCTCTTGCTTTGGAAACAGACTTTGTGAATACCATTTCTCACAGAGGTAAATTAGTACTTGTTATAAATAAATGTTTTCCTAGAATATCTCTCTGATTGTTTCCAAACACCTCCATCCAAGTATCCACAGACCTTGTATGGCAACTAGACACTCCAGGTGAATGTCAGAACTCCAGTTTACAATGTTTTAGGGCCTGAAGTCTTAGTTTAAATTGTTTTACATTTCAGTTAACCTTATATTATTTTTTTTGTGGTGCCAGGAATTTTATATTGTTCTACAAATATAAATAGAATTAAAAGCACAGTTGTCCTTCAGTGAATTTCTCTACTTACTGATCTAAAGCAGACTTCGAAGGGAATTATTTTAGTGTTAGCTAATTTTAGTTCTCATCAAACATTTTAAATATATTTGACTCTCAGAGAACTACTTTAATTTCATTACAACCTAGGAAGTATTTAGATGTTATTTTTAAAAAATATGTACAGCATTTTACCAAAAGATTAATTTTAGATACTCAAATTACTGAAGGAGGAAAAATGCAGACACATTTGGTTTTCTACATGTATTAATATAATTTCCTTCTAATTACTTTCCTACCATTTTGACTGCACATGCCAACAGCATCTAATGAAGGCTTGGAAGGCCAAGTTAACATACAAATGCAATGTTCTTATACCGTATACACCAACTTCTCAGCAGTATCTACTGTCACATTGCTGTAGACACTTCACAAACTTTTACAACTTTTCCAAAGATTGTCCAAACTGTCAGTCCAACTCACTACGTAGCATTGAACATGATTAAGTTGGCTATCATATTTTCCTTTCTTAAAGATTACGTATATTCATATTTTAATTGCTGAATGATCATATCTGAACTTCTACTTTCAAATTTTTATGGAAGAACAATATTCATAAAACTCATTTAGTACCCTTAGTGTTCCATGTGGAATAAGTGGAGATAAAAACATAGAATACACATTACTCACCTTGGAAATACTGTCCATATCTCCTGAGCCTGAAGCAAAATGTGAAAAGATAACCTTCATTAGGTAAGAGAGCATTTATAAATGGAAACTCCTGAAGGTGAGTGAACTACTTCTAAAGCAAAGAACTCTGCTGCTACTTCCTATCACCAGGACCCTAACAGCAGGAGCAGAGTCATGGCTACAGACCCCCTGGAGACCATTAGAGATATCATCTACATGTACAGATCTTTATCTTTTAATGAAAATGTTATAAATCTGATAATTTAAAATAGACATTTCTAAGAATATCTGACAATATTCTGAACAGTATTTTACTACAATATTCAAAAGTATTTTTACTAATATTAAAAATAGCTCTCAATATACACAATAGAAACTAAACATATCTTCAAGATATATTAATTTTAATTTTGATTCTTGAGAGACATAGGCAATGGGATTATATACTAACTAGCAATAATCATAACTTTGCCACAATATCAGTTTTATTTGAACTATTTTATTCTCTACAATTAATCTTAGTGTAAAAGATTGCATTTTAATAGCAGTATTTATTGGACAGCAAAAATAAAGGCTTAGCATGACTTGATTGTGAGTAAAAAGGTACAGCATTGTTACACACTGAGTGTACACATGCTATACTGTTACATGTAAATATGTAGAATAATGTTCACTTCAGAATGTAAGGAGTTAGTTGTCAACCGTTGTGAAACTTCTAAAAGCTGATTCTAGTAGTACTGTAATCAAAGGCCTTCTAACAATTTGACTAATTCTACAACTTAGCAGGTTAGAGTATTTTTGCAATACCTTGAAAAAATCAAATCCTATAGCAGGACTGTCAAACTGAACACTCTGTGATGGTGTGTATGTTTCTCTGTGGTGTCCATATGGTAGCCTGTAGTGTGTGTGCCTGCTGTATACACAGTATGTGCTGTGTGCCTGAGGAGTGGAACGTTAGAATCTCTCTGCCTTTAAATTAAATAGTTAAACATGACTATTGGCTGTAATAATCAAGACACTTCGTGTCAACCAAAATAAAATGAATCAAAACTTTGAAACCTACCAAAAATAAATATGGATCCTTAAAAGCACAAGGTCTCTTGTTGCACTGCAAGTCATTTGAATCACTTAGTGCAGACTTTCAGGGAACCGAGGGACGTGTCTGACCTGGAGTCTATCCTAGGTAGGCAGTCTGAGCATGGTTGGGCTAACGTAAGTGAGAGGCTCCTTTACAAGCCTTGGCACCACTGTTAGCTCCCAGGTTTTCTATGATCACAAGCACATCCTTTTATACCTTCCATCCATGAGCATGGGGGGTCGAGACCTGAGCAGTTTTACTTTTCCCTCTGTCTGATCATTGTCAGGATTGTATTTGCCTTACAGATTCTGGGCCTCATCTGCTAAGAAGGTGCCACATGTGAAGCACACTGCCAACTACTGCTTTACTTGAGATCAGCTCTCTCCTGAAGGCAGGCGCACAGCATGGTCTCATCAGGGAATTATTAGTATTATCAGAGCATGGTTACTAATTTTATTTAAAATGAGGCAAACATTAAAAATACACAACAGAATTAAGGAATTATTACAGAGACCTAGTTTCTCTATATTATGTTCACAGACTGGAGACAAAAACATCTGTGGGAAGGACAGGAGCCCTCTGGGCTAGGCAGCATGGCACATGCTCAGTGGAATAGTCTCCGTCAGCCACAAGACACTTACGCTGTGGTAGACTGGCATCCATACTTGTGGGGCAATCTGGACAGAACCAAACTCAAGTATCCTCCAGTTCTCATCCAATACACTATGGATCACGTGACCACACAAACAAGTATCCGTACATGGAAGAGCTTTGTGGGCCATAATACCCACTGTACTGAACTAATGTTCAAGTTTGAATTTATTCCATACACCTAATGTAAAAAGCCTTACCTAAAGAGCCATTCATGTGATGGGACTCCATTCCTCCTAATCCACCCATGGGACCATCGGACCCAGGGCCCATTGGAAACTGTTTTTAAAAATGAAGAAAGTTATTGTTATCATACGGAAAATGATTTTAACATTATTTATTAACATCAGAAATTGCCTGGTTTACTTCCAGGTGCAGAGACTTTTCAGAACGCTTTTCAAGGTTGTGGATTCTTTAATTGTCTTTCCCACCTCTCTCATCTCTGTGGTCTGGATGCTCAGGCTAATCCTTTCTGTTCATTTTTTTTCCTCATTGAGATATGCCCAACTGGAAAGCATGGCCATTCCATGCAAATGAGATGATCAGCATTCTCTCCTTGGCGGTGACAAATTTCCTCTTACACGCCCAAGGTAGTTCTTAAGAAGCTGCTGAGGCTACTGGCTCACTATGAAGAATATTTCTGTTGAATCACGGAGCTAGTATCAACGCCTTCTTAGGTGGGGATGTATCCATGTTTGAATGGGTACAGGGAATGATTTCACCTTGCAGGTTAAATGCATTTAGCTACCTAGGGACAGCTGAACAATGCTAACTCTTTAGTCAGCTGTTAGCTCACTGCAGTAGCTCTGCTCACACTTGTAAAGCATCAGGATTGTTTCAAGTACAATCTTAGTAGTAGCTGTGAACAGACATGCTGGGGTAGAGCTGTGATGGGAAGTTCAAGGTCAGTGCCCTTTCACCTCCTCTTCACTCCTCCAGAATGCTTCTGTGCCCATTTGAAGGCAGGTATCATCATCTTACGTTTGGAGGCAAGTACCTACTAAAGTTAGGATTTTCTTTTCCATGTTCCCAAGCTCCAATCATATTCCAATACAGATGGATTGAGCATTGATTACGGTGTGTGTCCAGAGTGCTGACGGTTAAGAATCATGCTGGCTTCCAAGACCACAACAGATTAAACAAGAAAGGAAGGGGAGGGGACAGGGAAAAGGAAAGGAAAGATGGAGGAAGAAGACAGGCAGGCAGGCTAGGTGGCTTAGGGGGAAAACTATTCAGACGAGCCTGGATGCTAGCAGCTCACACACCTTCCCAGGAGGACAAGGCTGCTGCTTATGACTATCTAAAAACACACAGGTAGGAAAGATGCAGGTAAAGGCACTCGTCATAAAAAACATGAGCTCAATCCACAGGATTCACATAGTGGATGGAGAGAACAGTCCACTCCGAGTTGTTCTCTGACCTGCACGTGTGCTACAGCACACTCACTAGCACGAGTGCGTGCACGCACACACACACACACACACACACACACACACACACACACACACACACACACATAATAAGTGAATGCAATGAAATAAAAGTACATGATTGGTCTTTTAGAAAATAACTTGCAATGCACACACACAACTGGAAAGTCAGGGACTGACTGAATAGAACATTCTTACTCAGCTTTTAAGAGCACAGTTTGGAGCTGGGCTGAGAAGTTAGACCAGTAAGCCGTGGATGTGCTGTGCTCTACTCTCTTCCCTGACTCTGCAACTTTAAAAGGCATTTAATGGTTTAAAAGACTAAGACTATAGGCATGGAGGTCTTAATCAGTTTACTGTACAATAAATGTATTTACTGACTCTTTTCCATTTTAGTTACCCTATGTACTTATGTATCAGCATAACATTTATATCTATATTTAAATTTATTGGGAGTATTACTATACTACAGTCCAAATTTAAAATTCATATTTACATTAGGTCTGTTAGGCCCAGGAGGTACTGCATTCATTAAAGTATACATGTTGTCTCCAGAATTGGTTGAATCTGAAACAAAACATCACTTAATTAATATCTCTACCAAAGCCATCACAAAATAACCAAAGATAATCTAGGCACACACAGAAATTGACAGCTGGATACACAGCAGACACAGTCATGACCAACGTCTGGAAACAAACACCTGGCTGTCACTTTCTGACCCAAACTGTACTGTTCTGAAGTCATAAATTAGGGACATGATGAGAGGAGCAAGCACCTCAGTGATTCAGGCCAACTGAACATTATGAGAAATAACTACAGTATATTTCTTTCATAAAACATGGATTAATTTTTACTTCATATGCAATAGCATATATATATATGTATACATACATATACACACACATCTCAGACAATTTTAAAAGTTCAAATCCAGTAGCTATTCAATCTTCAGGGTTTTCTTAGAATTCCTATAGAGAAAAACTGAATCTGAGGATGAAACTGGAAGAATATACTGACTGAATTTCAAACGTGAGTTCACAATACTAGAAAAAGAAACTACCTTGCTTGAAGAAAAAGCCAGATACTTCTATCAATTTTTTTCCTTTCCTTTTTTCTTCTGGCTGTGGCTGGCCTGTAACTCATTTGGTGGCCCAGGCTGGCCTTGAATTCACAGCAATCCTCCTGTCTCAATTTTCCAAGTATTGACTCACTACCCATGGCTTCCAGCAATTTTTTGATAACTTTCTTCAGTACTTTTATTAAAATAACTGCAATGTATTCTCCATGAATATACGTAAGATTTTACACTATTCTAAAACTTATACTTCATGTCTACTAGCTAATTCTAATTAAATCTCCACATATATTTTTATGAAGTAAAACCCAGCATTAAAGCCAACAATTACTTTACATTGAGGAAATATTAGTTATGAAATAGTTTTCTATTTTCTTACAATTACAAAGTTTCCTTAGATGTATTATAATAATTATTTTGAAAATGATGAAGGGATTGAAAAAATGTTTTTTGTATTGATTCAAAAGAGAGGGTAAAATAATATGCTTTCTTATGGTAGTGACCATAGAGAGACATAATTCCTTCTGCCACTTGTGTGATTACTTACTAGACATTAATTAGCTTGTGATTTTAGTGTGTATCACTTAGAGTAAGCAGGATATTATTCATTGGTCATTTATCAAGAATGATATATGAATCTCAGTATTAGATTTTACTTTTTTTTTCCTTTGAGACAAGGTCTCACTGTAGCTCTAGCTGTCCTGGATCTCGCTCTGTAGACCAGGCTGGCCTTGAACTCACAGAGAACCACCTGCCTCTGTCTCCCAAGTGCTGGGATTAAAGGTGTGCATCACTTATGCCTGGCTAGATATTACTTTTTTTTCTTTTTTTTTTTGTTTTTGTTTTTTTTTTTTTCGAGACAGGGTTTCTCTGTGTAGCTTTGCGCCTTTCCTGGAACTTGCTCTGTAGCCCAGGCTGGCCTTGAACTCACAGAGATCCGCCTGCCTCTGCCTCCCGAGTGCTGGTTTTAAAGTTGTGCACCTGCACCACCACCAGGCTTTAGATATTACTTCTAAGTGAATGCCTCATAGTACCGAATGAACCAGATGCACCCCCTCAGGTTGCCCTTTGTTTTCAATACTAAGTGAAGTCTCAAAGCTATTTTTGTGGCTATAACTTTTTCATGTCCTCATTTATGAAGTACTTCTGTCACGTAAGATCACTGATTCCTTCCTGCCTACCAGCAGCCTTGCCCATCTTCATATTTTCATTCCTTCTCCTGCCTGGCATCTTCTCACCAGTCCCACCTCCTATAGTTCCCATCACTATCCAAGACCTATTTATTTCCAGTATGAGTTTTCCCTGAGGTTTCTGAGCATACTCCCATGAATACAATGCGCCTTGTCTTTTCTCTCCTGCTCACATGTGGCTATCAAGAGTTCATCAGAAGGAAGGGGCTATGTCTTACTTAGCTTGTGTACCTCAGACAACAAATTAGATCTATTGCATTTAATTTGTCTAGATAGTTCTATCACATTTCAGAAAATTTTGTATTTGTTTTTAAATTTATGAAAACTTTAAATGGGCTTAATCTTTAACTTTTGGTGAACGAAAAATGGACTACATATTTTAAATATGAAAGAGGTGAATTTATCATTTTTAATACTAGTTGGAAATATAATTTCATCGAAAAGAAAGAAAACCATCAAAAGGAAGAAGGAGGGTTGTATAGGAAATGCCTGATTCCTTTTGATTCATGGAAGAGCCTTACACTAAAGTGCATCTATGGGCATGTGTCTTTTGGCCTGAGGACCCTGGCTCACTGTTAAAGGATGATTTGACAGAAGTGTGTGGACAAGGCCAGCGAGACCGACTGAAGCAGTGGTTAGATTCCTTATCCCTGCTATGCCCAGTGTGACTCGAAGCTGGGCTCTAGTCTCTAGCCAAATGAGCACAAATCGCATGCTATCTCCATAAACCACACATTAACTTCACAATATGAGAATAAGATACAGGGGAGGCAATCAGTTCATATAATTCATCTTTGATGGATTCTGCTTTTCAATGTGGACACTTTGAATATAGAGATGATGACATTTTTATGGATAGAGAGAAAACAATAAATTTAAGGTAATATTTTGTATTACCAAATTTGATTTTAAATAAAATGTAAAAAGCAAAATATTATTTACCGGAATTATTAACAATAATGACTTTTAAACTCCTATATATCTTAGAACTAAACCTAAATACTTAAGAACATTTGACTTCACAGTGAACCATAACTAAAATTATTTTTAATTATAAACACTTCAAATCTATGTTATTTCCAAGAAACACTTAAAGTTTTAGCTTATTTTCTGCTTTTACGATTTCAGTGATACATACCTATGTATAAATATACGTGTGTACACATATATACACAGATACACACACACACACACACACACCTATTCAAAGCTGTGGGGTAGGAGAGGTAACTCAACTATTAAGAGCACACACTGGTCTTGCAGAGGACGTGAGCTCAGTTCCCAATATAAACATTAAGGGACTCATGTAGTCGGAAGTTTTCCCAGTCCCGTCTGGCTCTGTGGTCCCTCAGCCACATATAAAGTAATCATCCAATATTAATTACCAATCGTATGGTCTATGGCAGGCTTCTTGCTAGCTAGCTCTTATATCTTAAATTAGCCCATTTCTATTAATCTATGTTTGCCACGTGTTCCATGGCTTACTGGTCTGTTGGCATGTTGTTTCTCCTTCAGTGGTGGCTGGCATCTCTCCTGCCTCTCTCTTCTCTTCCTGTCTATCTGCCTGGATTTCCCACCTGCCTCTAAGCTGCCTTGCCATAGGCCAAACAGATTGACTTTTCAACCAATCAGAGCAACACATATTCACAGCATACAGAAAGACATCCCACAGCCGACTCACAATCATCTGTAACTCCAGCACCAGGGGATCTGAGGCTGCCTGCCAGACTCCTGGGGGCCAAACCCATGTGCTCATGCTCACACACAGATATCACAAGTGTATATAATTAAAATAAACCATTAAAAGTGAATGAATAAAACTGTGATAATATTGTGCTGAATAATAAACATTTATTTTTCTCACAACAAAAAAAATTGTTTTATGATTACTTCTGTAAAATTTTAATTACATCCTATCATATGCCTTAAATTGAATAATTTCACTACTATTGGGCTAGGAATGAAGACTAGTCTAACTATTGATAACAGTTAATGAGATAGTCTAACTTGTATAGAATCTTGGATTGCATCTCTAATCATTTATAGTATTAGGACTATAGGGTCAATTCTTTTATTTAAAATGTGCATTGGTGTTTTGCCTGCATGAATCTGTCTGAGGTCCTCTTAGAACTGAAGTTACAGATAGTTGTAAGCTGCCATGTGGGTCCTTTGGAAGAGCAGTCAGTGCTCTTAACCACTGAGCCATGTCTCCAGCCTCTGAGTCAACTCGTAAGAACCATCTAATAGCCCTTGATACATGTTCCATAACTTGCTGGACTCTAGACAATTTAAATTCCAATCACTAGTCTCCAGACAAGCTTAATACTCTGTTAAAGTCTCAAGGAAAAAAAGGCTAATGCTACTTGAAATAATTACGTTGAATTATTAGGGATATAGTAAAGTGTATCTTATTTTAGAAAATTAAAAAAATCTTTCAGCACTGTTTAGTAAATTTATAACCAATAAATTCCTATAGACATGTAGAGTAAACAATACCATAAGCACATTGATACTCAGTAAGATGGTAAGTTATGTGAGTGGGTGTCAGCTTGCTATCCTAACCTAACGGGGCTACAGTGTTTGACTCCTGTAGATTTCTCTGAGGTGGGGGCTATAGATTCTTTTCAGTTTTAAGGGATTTTTAGGTAAGTTGTTACTTGCAATTCATATAAATTAACACATTGCTCATACTGACTAAATCTATAATCTACACAAGGAATTTTCTAAGTCCTCAACTGGACCAAAGCTGTTTAAGAACTTGACTTCTTCCTACCTGCTTCCTCTATGGCCTTTAATAATGCTGAGACAATGAAAATTCCTAAGTTTATTTCAAAAACAATTTCTATAGTCTGTGGTTTCACCCTAGGAGTCAAATGTCCATGGAGCTAGTTTGATTTACAATACCTGCTGGACTAGGCATGATGGGCGTTCCTGGTGGCCCTCCACCTCCTGGAGGACCCTAAATAATTACACAAAATTTCAGTAAAAATAAAGCAGTTCATTAAACACCGTAAGGAAAAGCAGAAAAAGGCTATACTTATCTCAATAATAATCCAATTTTGAAATACAAAGCAAATATATTTCCTCTGTAATTTATTTTCTTTGATTCACAATCAACTCAATATTATGCAAAACATAATTTAGCTTAACTATGTTGAGACTGTTTTGACAAGTTTCCAAAAACAATAAGCCTGTAACACTGGTTTATTATTCATGACTTAATCACATCACCTATAATGAGGTTAAGAAGAAACCACTTAATAGGGCCTTTACAAATCAACAAAATAGGAATAATTCACGTGTACTTTAATTGTTTGCTGTAATTTTCTTACATTCTGTGTCACTAGCTTTTACTAACACTACAAAGACATCCACATAGAGAGCATTTAAGAGATACCCATTTAGAGATCCACATTACAGACCCACTAAAGCTACTTCTTTTCTCTGTCAGCTTCAGCTGTAACACCGAGAGCTCCACACGTTAGCTATCAATTCAGTGGGAAATGAGACATGATCCTCACTAATGGTGCAGGCTATGGAGGCTGCAGCTCTACAACCACTGACTGGGCAGGAGTGAATCTGCCCTTAATTCTGACAACCAATCGCACATGCTAGGCAATGAGCTTTAGAATTCTCCAGGTACTCTATGTATAATGTCAAATGAACTCTCAAGTGGCTTAAATCTTGACTTTATTCTGAGTGTATACATATAGCCTACCAATTACTTCAAATAATATACATATGTCCCACTAAGTAAACAACTAAAATTTATTTTAAAATAAATGTATATAATTTCATAAAAATTTATCAGGCTTATTAAGTGATTTTAAGAGTGTTTATTCTAATTTATTTCCTTTGTTTCATTCAAATTGTGTCAAGAATTGGACTCCCCTGGCTGGAACAGCGCAGAGGAACATTGAACACAAAGAACACAGGTCTGGAGAGCAGCGTGTGCTTTTCACTATGTTAATAAAACAGTGTTTCTGTAGGGGGTTAAAATGCTCATTGATTTTCTTCTGTGTCCTCCTATTTACTGCACTGCAGTTGCCCATAACCTCTGAAAATTACTTTAGGAAAGGCTTCCGATTTTACCATTTTATCTTTGCTTCTCTGCTAATATTTTCTCCTAAATTTTATAAAAATCTATCCCTTATGGTGTTCTCTGGATGAACAAGAATCATAAAAGAGGTGATGCAAAAGGATTGTTTGTGAATATAAAAGAGATGGTCCAAACTCACTGGCTTCAGGTCTACATGAACACTGAGAAATGTTACTATGTATTAGGCTGTAACAAGGAAACAGGTTTTTCAGCTTCTAGGAATAGACAAAACCTAAAAGACCCTTCCAAATTATTACTTTATTCTGTAGTCTGATCCACATTGTGGTTGGGATAAAGTTTAATGTTTTCTTATCCTTTATGTGTGGTGAGCAGGCCTGGAGAGGGGGTGTGTACATTATTCTTATGGAGAACTGCGAATTCAAGCATATTGTTGTGTAACTGGGAATGACTCTCTTCATGATTGGATAGAGAGTATTGTAGTGGCTCCCAGAAACATATGCCAAAGTCAAACCGAGTACTCAAGGCAATTCTAGCCAGACTGATAACTGTTTCACTAATGAACATCAACATATGTATTGAGGTTGGCAGATGAAACAACTCAAGATGTTCACTTCTTGGTCAATACACAAGGGCTCTTCTTAACATCTGGGCAACAATTTCTTGCCCAAATAAAATGTAACATCAATTCTTATGAGCAAACAAACCCAAATGTACTTACTACATAGTTCCCAGGAGACGCTGAGGAGTACGGTATCTGGAACATGAGCAGAACAGAAACAAATATTTTCATTTCATGTGACTGCATGAGATTGAATTAAATAAATTGACTTCTCTTTTATCAAGTTTAAAATGCATCACAAAGTATAATAAAACATAAAGGAATTTCCATCTGTGTAAGTGCAAAAAAAATCTAAGCAATTATAATATTATATTGAACTCACAAGAAAATGTAGATTTCAGTCAAGAGGAACTTAAAACTATAGCTTCAAATTATATTGGCTTAAGTCAGTTGTATCCACTGTGTGGTACTAATGAGATAGTCTATAAATAGAAAGATGTATACTTGTACAGCTAACACTAGGAGACCAGAAGATTTCAGATTAGTATCCTGTACATATAAAACTTCTAATTTATGCAAAATTTAAAGACATTTACTGCTACTTTCATGCAGTACATGTTGATTCTCACATTCCCTGCTTAGTTAGTATTAAAACAATGCAATAAATTCCAAGGAATTTGCTAACTACAATGACCAAAGGCTGATAATCTGTGAGGACCAGATCCAAACAACGAATTTCCTTTCTCTTCAAATGAAGCCCCTCCTGAAAGTTTCAGGCAAGAGAGCTACTAATTCACAGTGCTCTGATGAAGGAAGTGAATAATTCAAAACATACTTTAAAATAAACACCTAAGTGTGAGTGTTAATAGGAAAATTAAACATTTTCTTTTTTAACAAGCCCACTTGCATGACACAGCCATATGATTTATTCTGAGAAAAGGCAGTAATCTGTCTCTCCAGACTGAGCTAGTGAAGGCCAGAAGAAGACCTTCTGAGAGGCGAACATGCTGATTCCTTTCTCTGATGGCCCCAAACCTGCCATAACAATGCAGTAATATGAAATCACAAAGAAGGAAGTCTACACACCACAATTTTCCCCTTAAAATACTTGATGGTTTTGTAACTATTTAATAGTAGGCTTTCTCCTCACTGTTTGGTGCCCTTGTTTTCTATAAGCACAGAACACATGTCGCCCGAGCCTCTACTTCAGTGTGTGTGAGAGGGTTGATGGAGCCTGAGCGCCCACAGCTACCGCAGTGACAGTCTCTGGTGAAGGGGATCACTTCCCCTGAGAACTAAGGTCTCTCCAGCATTAAACCTGGCCTCCTTCAGTAAATGCATGACTTTGCTTTCTTGTGCCCTCTTCAATTCATGATCTACCAGTCTTTTCAATGCATTGCTTTAAATACATACATTTGCCCCCTCTGAACTGCCAACATTCTCTTGGTCCCTGGAATGCATTTCATCTCCCTGTCTTCAGCTCCTGGTCAGTGTTTTCTTACTCTGATATTGTCTGGCACAACAATCTAATCATCTTTTAGCTATTTATTATTCACAATATAGTATATTCCTGAATTCTGTGATATATTGCTCTCTCTCTTCCCTTTTTGAAAGTTCAGAACATCAGTAGCGAGATCTGGAAAATTCCTTTGCCTGACCTCTTTCTTACTACTTATGCTTACAAAACTTATCCTGTATTCCTGTCAGATTATTTTTTTTTATTCCTTTCATCTTTTCTTAGTCAATTAGTTGTTTTGTTTATAAACTAAATTACCTCTACATTCTCCTATACGCTGTAGTTTATTTCTCAAATATCTTAAGTTTATTCTTCCAAACATTGGTTCCTATTTCTTTGATCATCTGCTAGTTAGTCTCTGTTTTACAAGAGCTTTCCTGGAGGAAGGCACAAAGCCAGGATGACAAGATTACAAATACAATCACACTCCATAACATGTTCATTACATGCCACATGCTCTGTACGAACATCTTCCCATTTTCTGGTCCAGCCTTTGCAAAACCCCTGACGGCTAAGTGATGAGCACATAAACTTAGTCAACTTTAGGAGGAAGGAAAATTCTTGACCTGTAGTATTCATCCACTTCTTTGTATAAATATTCTCATTTGTTAGATTTCAAGTTACGAAAGGAGTTCCACACACAGTTCATGAAATTACTGAATGAAAAACGAATTCTGAAATTTGGACTTATTTTTCTCTCTTGTGAGCTGGCCTTTACAGCTATTATGTCATCCTGAGTAGATATTTTGCCCTCCTGCCATACATTAAACCATCATTTTCAGGTGGGCATGCCACTGTTTACAGATTTAAAATTACACCTATTATGCTCGAGAGAAAAAGACAAGAATCTTTTGTTAGTTTCCCAGGACAGCACCTCCAGCCTTTTTCTCCACCCAAGTCTCTACAATTCCTTCACATGGTGAAATAGAACTACCACTTTTAAATACTTTACAAATTGTTATCTTGCTGTGGGATGGTCTGTATGTCAAATGTGTTGCTCTGATTGGTCAATAAATAAACACTGATTGGCCAGTGGCCAGGCAGGAAGTATAGGTGGGACTAACAGAGAGGAGAATGAGAGAACAGGAAGGCGGAGGGAGACACTGCCAGCCGCTGCCATGATAAGCAGCATGTGAAGATGCCGGTAAGCCACGAGTCACGTGGCAAGGTATAGATTTATAGAAATGGATTAATTTAAGATGTAAGAACTGGATAGCTAGAAGCCTGAGCCATTAGGCCAACCAGTTTAAATAATGTAAGTGTCTGTGTGTTTATTTTATAAGTCGGTTGTCGGACTGTGGGGGCTTGGTGGGACCCGGAGAGAAAACTCTCCAGCTACATTATCTCATCTAGCTGTTGAATTTATTTCCATCTCTGTCTGGACAAGCTCTTCTATTTTAGCTTATATCAACTATTTCTACATTCTAATCTTTAGTTTTCTGATTATACTTCAGCCTGTGGGCTCCTACCCTGGCACATAACAGAACCGCCACTCCTGAAAGCTGCCAGCAAGATGTGATAGCACAGTGTAAAAGACATACATCACATCAAAAGAGACAGAAATGCTATGTGAGTATCGTGGGTCTGTTTCTGAGCTGGAGACCTGGGGACGCACAGAAAGGAGGTAGGTGTGACATGAGAAAGATGAGGAGAACTGATGGGGAAAAGGAATGTGAGATCACACAGCACATTCAGGGAATGTCAGGCAATTTTTTTATGGCTGATACACTGTAGGACTTATGTATTGAACAGGAATGAGTGCATGCTATCAAAAATAAAAGGTTTTCTAGACATGTTCAAGTGCATGTCTTAGTAAGGTGACTCTACAGGGACCAAGGAAAGTGAATCCAAGTGGACTACTGCAAAATTTCAGCCAAGAGATGACAAAGGGAGTTGTGGATAATGTTGACCACAATAAACAATGCTGACCAAAAAATAAAGAATTGGGAATCATTTCACAAATTAATTGAAAGGACACAATGACAAACGGTTCATAATTACATTACAGAGGATCCAATGTGCTCTTCTGAATTCCATGGGCTCCTGTATGTTCTTACATATAGTCAGGAACACACACACACACACACACACACACACACTCACTAATAAATGTTTTAAAACATGTTAAATTGAAGACACAGTTGATAAGTAAGATCACAGAGTCAGAGGGTCAGACTCATCTAGCTACAAAAATCTGATGAAGAAAATTAAGGGTCAAATATGTTGCATGACTAAGCCAGAAGGGAATTCTGCGTCTTAACACTCCTGATGGTGGTGGTATGAATAAGGGCTCAAGCAGTAATGCTGCATTGAAAAGGATCGCCATCATTCCAGTTACACCTTTCTCCAGTAGGGAAGTCTACAATGATGTTGTGAGTACTGATGAGCTATAGTTGGGCAGCACAACGTCATGCATTGTGCCAATGGAAAGTAGGAACCAGTTTTTAGTGTTTTTTTTTTTTTTTAATTAAAAAAATGTATTGTAGTGTAAAAAAATGGCCTGTATGGTTAGTCATATTTTTCCTGAAAGGAATTCCTTCCATTTGCTTTTTCATATGCAATCAGAGAACTGATTAATAGAATGACATACTAAACATCTGGTGTTGTGTCTACCCCTTTCATACTTTCCAGTTAACTGGACTTTCCTTATCTTGACTAGACATGAGTTGCACAGGCTCAGGAGTAGGCATGTGATGTAGGCAGGACATATTTATCCCCTCTGTTTCATGAAGGAGCACATGACTCAAGACAAGCAAATATAGTTCAGTTAGAGTTATTTCTAATTCCTTTCCTTAACTGGTAAGTGGCATTCTTTTATGTTCAACTAGAAGCTACAGACATAAAGATCTGGGGTGACACACAGCCTTTGTGTGTTCTAAGGGGACAGAGATAAGGAAAAAAGAAGGCACATTTTTCTGAACTTGTGGAACCTGAATCAGATTTAAATCAGGATTTTTAGAAGAAAAAATATTAAGGATTGGGGAGGGGGCTAGAGCAATAATGAAAAAGGTATAATAGATATGACAGACGAACAAATGCATGTGAGAACAGAGATCCCCATCAATTTGTACAATTAATACATGTTAATAACTATCATGAAAAGTAAATGGACAGGGAGTTTTCAGGATGAACTAGCCTTTGCTCTAGTAAAAAGTCAACTGTTAGAGAAGGAAAGAAAACATTTAAAAATATCCATTTGGTGACCAACTCAGTGGGAAAAGGAAAGATTCAGGTAAGAATCACTAATAGATGCCAAAAATGGTGGCTGCTGAGGAGAAGGAAGGAAAAGAACATTCCCCACAAGTTCAAGTATGGTTTCACATGGATCTTTCCAGAGGAAAAACGGTAATTTTAGTGCAATAGACAGCAGCTTAGCCAAGCAATCCAAACTAAGGTGACCAGAGATGAGGCAGGTTCACCAGGAGCCTCCTGCAACGGTGTTCTGAGGAAAACACAAGGCTCCTCCCACCACAGCCTGGCAGTGAAAACAAGCTACAGGACCTTCTAAACAACTGGTCAGTCAGTCAACACAACTGCAGGTTAACAGAGACGGCGTGAGGGGGGCGGTTCCCGAGGAAAAGCACCAGACACGTGGCCGATGAGTGGCCTAAAGGTATTATCTAGACAACGGGACAGAGTCAAGTCAGATCTGTAGATTAGAAAGCAGTATTAAGCAGGGTTAGTGCTGTGATTCCGAGCACTGTTTTTGCGGCTATGAAAGATGACATCTTATGTTTAGGAGACACTGAAACACAACAGGAAAAACTGTGGAGAGAATGAATCCCGGAGCCAATGTGGTAAGCTCAGCACTGGGGTACTGGAGCAGGGGCATGGAATTATTAGATTCTTTCAAAATAATGGGGAGAAGGTGGAGCATATGGAAAAAGATAAAACACCGAAAGCCTCTTTAATATGCTGCCCTGAGCAGGCAGACACATACTGCACTGCTATCAGTGAAAGGCATCTGTCATAGTAAATATGTACAGCAAGTCCGAGGAACTTGGAATTCAAAATAACACAGAGGAGTCATCACTGCAAAATAATCAACTGTGTCTGGGGGGGGGGACGTCCCTGTAACGCCTCTCACTGCTTCACAGAAGCCCCCTCCTCTACAAGGCCACCCGCTCTGCAGTTTCTCCTTGGGCTCTTCACCCCGTGAGAGGAGTATTTTCTCTCTGTATGCTCAGGAGGATGACTTCCTTCTCTTTCTGGGGAAAGCCCACACATCCCCCACTATTTGCCCGATGCCCTTTGAGTTGGGGGTAGATATTTCTGTCTGTGGCATGCACGAACAGAAAGGATCACCTTCAATCTTCACCTGTTCATACTGGCCAGATGTACATTCCAGACTGATCATGGACATTCCAGACTGATCATGGACATTCCAGACTGATCATGGTTGTGCACATTTCCACTCCAGTTTCTAGTATTTCTTGGGGTCTAAAATGATTTTGAGCTACTGATCTGATTAGCACACCAATGGTGCTTGGGTAAATCCTCAAGAGATGGGGCCCTCACAACTGAAATTCAACAGAATAAGGGATTTGCTTCTCATCTCTACTTCTATTAAATACACTTCAATCGGATAATACACTACCAGGCACAACACAGCTGTTTCTCTAGCACCTCCCCAAATGCCGTGCATGGTCCTCAGCGGCTCTAGGCTACACTCACAGGTACGTATGGAAAGGTGCTGATGGACATGGATGGAGTGTGAGTTATTATCTGCCTAGAGTGGATGGCTGTGTGGACACTAAGCTTAAGGTGGAGTACAGGCTTCACTTTTCTATCTAGTTTCATTAATCATGGAGGAAACAGGGATTTTTTTCTAGACCCTGGTACTAGGAAGACTGTTACCTAGAAACAGTTTAATGGGTACTTTAATAGGACAAAAATGATGTGTTTGGGCTGCATGTCAGATGCCATTTCAAAGTGAAATCCTGAATAAACTAATTAAGGCAAAGAGGAAGAAGCAAAGAAAAAAAAAAAAAAAAAAAAGACTCCTGAGGCACAGAGGCAACTGAAAGCCCGGGAAGAAGTTATCCACATTACAATATAATCTGGCAAAATACTATTTGACAAAGACTTGCTGAACAGGTCACTGACGGCCCAAGTAGAAGCAACAGCTCTCTCTTTACCTGAAATAATTAGTAAATGTCATGACTACTAAAACCCAAAGAAAATAAGATAATACAAAACTAATTATTTCCTCTAAAACATGAATGATTTAATTAACTGAAAGGAAATTTGGCTTTTGCTGTAGAACAACATTGGATCTATGATTATTTTTCCCATACTTCACACACCTTGGTTCTCACTTCTTCGACGTTTTCAATTAATCTGGAATATTAGCTGCATTTCAGACTTACTTAGCACTCGGGCAGTTGGCCGCGACTGGAAGGTAGCACCTGTGCACAGCCTGCAAGCCACGTGCGTCTCTTCTTGGTTAGCGCTCAGGAACTTCGTCCATGGAGTTCAGTCTGCCGGCCCTCACTGCACCCTTAACCTGGCTGGCTGTGTACAGTGTACACACTACGCTAATGTATAAAGCAGGCTTCTCTCACACACTGACATGCTTATGATTTCAAAAATGAAGAAATCATCTCCAGGATCATAAAACTAAAATCATTCAGTTTAAAACCTGATAGCTTAATTTGCAACCTGAGCATATATTTCTGTGACCTCATTAAGAGAAAAAAAAAATGCATTAAACCACTGCCACAAAAAATATAAGAAAAATTCCCAGGATGTCAGATACATAGATGAGCAGGGATGGCAATTTAGCTAATAGGCACTAGGCAAATGTGCACCTGGTAGGTATGATAAACACAACTCACAATCATAGTAATTCAGTTTCCTCTAATTGAGATGCATCTTATCTGGCAACTTAATGATCTTGTAGCTACTCCAGAAGATCCAGCCTTATGATAAGTAGAGACTGCTACACACACTATTGTATTACTCACTGTTTCTGTCTTTACTTTTGAAGATCTAGTAACTGACAGAGAACATATTTACATAAGGAAATGAAAAAAAAATCACAAAATTTCAAAAATTAGATTTTTTAAAAGAATATAAACAAACCTATATTTTTGAGTAACTTCTTTAAACGCATAAAACAACTGTGTTAAGTTCTTGTGAAGCTCTCAAAAGCAATAGTCTTTTCACTGCTAAATGTTACAAAGTGCAAAATATATATACTCACTGAATTGGCATTTGTTGGGTTTGGCCAAGGTCTACCACCACCTGGACCCCTACAAAATGATATGACAGATTACATTTCAACATGTGCCTAAATAGTTCCACAGTAAGTAAAGAACAAGGCAAAAAACATTAATGTTTGTAATTCAGTTACTACACATGGTTCTAGTTAAGCACCAAAATCACTTTTTAGTCATCTTAATAGTTTTTCCTTGAATAAGAAAACAATTATTTCATGAAACAGTTTCATGTATAGCTAGTTTAATATTATTTATTTTTATAAACAAGAAATGGAAATTACCCATAGCAGTCTATATATGCTCCTAAATGATTTTTTTTTTTTTTACCAGTTTTGGAGTAAAAGAGATAAAATACAGATAAATATAATCCAATAGACCAGTAAGAACCACCTGTGTATCATTCAAAATGATTTTATAAAGTATCTACATAAATGATTATTGTCACATTATAAATAAGCACTATCTAAACTTGCCTCCTTAAAAATTATATTAAAGTAGATTATATGTCTTTTTTTTTTTTCTGGAGCTGAGGACCTAACCCAGGGCCTTGCACTTGCTAGGCAAGAGCTCTACCACTGAGCTAAATCCCCAACCCCTAAAGTATCACCCAGTGCTAATGATGACTTAGTTACCACTGGGAAGCACTTAGTCCGGTGTTAGCCTCATGGCCAATACCATTATAACGTAAGGCTGCCACTGAATTACTAATGTAAGTACTGCTGTCTGCCAGAAGAGAATGTAGCCTTTAAATGGGCATGTGAATTACAGTTGTACAGATATAAAAATTCATACTTCATAATTTTAGTTGAAGATAGTAGAGAGAACAAGTCTTGAAATGAAAGGAGATAATCTATACCAATATATTACTTTATTTTAGAATTCATGAGAATGTTTTATATTTCATAGCCTATAAACAAAATTAATGCCCGTTAATTAAATCAGAGTCATATACTTGGGATGTGGTATTAAATACATTTGAATCAATATTGTTTTATGAGAGGCAGACTATTTTCAACTTTCTTTGATTAGTTATAGAAAATTCTCTTTATACTCACTAAGGCAATGAAATTGTTTAGTTTTAAAGTTCCCTTGAATCTATGAATCTTAAATGTAAAGTAATAAACATTAAACAAAGACACTGTCCTAGTTATCTTGCTTGGACTCATTACAACTGTTTGAGATTTAGTCTGGTATTCATAGGGTGTAAACAAAGGGATATGGCGTAAATCCCTCCTTCGGCTCTGTTCCAAGTGCCCTAAGGAGAATTCTCCCCTTGAGGTGATATTGATGATAAGAATGACAGTGGTGACGAAAATTTTACAATTGATTACTGAACACTTTTCAAAGACGATTTTACATCTAGGATTCAGTGTCCTGATGGACATAAAATGATGTGAAACAGGATGCATGTTGATCAAGTGAAACGCTTGAGTAGGAATATTAGACAGTGTCTGTCGGGTGCTAAATATAACACAGTGAAGAAGCTGGGCAACCTAGAAAACAGTCAAATCATGGGAAACTTGAACTGCACTGATGATACATAGTTAATTGTGTTCTAACTTTGAATATGACCCATGAAGAACTGTAGGAATCGGTCTCACAACGTGGCTCAGTGGGTCAAGATGTTTGCTGCCCAGCCTCCTATCCTGAGCTCTGTCCCCAGGATCCACATGGAGATGGATAACAGCTTCCTCAAAGCTGCCCTCAAACCTCTCCACACATACTGTGGCATGTGCATCCCTGACACAAAGTCAATGCAATTTCTCTTAAAGGATTGTATGAATAAGGTATATAAAATAAGACATTTAACTTAAAGTTGTCTACTATTAAATTAGAAGCTAAATTAAAAGTCAGAAATTTTTTAGTTGAATAACATAAATTCAGAGTTAAACTTATTCTAAGTAACATCATCTCTATTGTTTATACTACTCTAGTCCCAGAATTCTGTATTTCACATCAACTTCATTTGAGCATTATAGGAATGGAATTACATATGAACTCACACAAACACACTGTGCGAGTTCCACTGACAGCACTGGAGCCAACGCCTAGTGGTTTAAAGATCAACTAAGTTAGTCGATCATGTCCGCTTCTGCTGGAGCCGCAAGCACCAAGAAGCTGATCCAGCAACTGTAAGCATGATTCCGAATAAACACTAGGGGATGAGCCCTTTTTAGAAGCAAAGAAGAAGAAAACGTGACAGATGTACGTGTTTTTGGTTAGCATCTATTATGATGGGCTGTTGGAATGACTACCAGGGAGATAATTCTCCTTTGGAATTCACTCATTTAAATAACCCACTGAACAGTCCCTTCCGGAAGCCATGGGATCTTTGCAGCTCCTTGCTTCTATAAATGGCTACAAGGCTGAGGAGCAGTGTTCCAGGGCAGGCCTTGTAAATTTCACATCACTTAATATTGGGTGTTTACTTGTTATAGAAATGTTGAAAACCTACTCTGAATGTTCAGGACAAACTACTGTGCAGTTTGTTCCAAGTTTAAAAAACAGAAGTGTCAAGTTCCCACCACCATAAGCCGTTTTCCCCCAATGTTTTTGTGATCAATTTCTACTGTTTGTTTGTTTGTTTGAGACAGGTTGTCTCTGTGTAACAGCCCTGGTTGTCCTGGAACTGGCATCGTAGACCAGGCTGGCTTTGAACTCACAGGGACCCACCAGCCTCTGCCTGCTTCCCTGAGCTGGGATTAAAGGCATGTGCTACCACAGCCCAGCAACCAATTTCTATATATGAACTTCCATTAATGGGATTAACAAAATTTGTGTTGTGAATGTTTAATTTTGCAATTAAAAGTTCTGGTGGCTGGTCAGAACACAGTATTGAATCACTGGGGGGCCAGGACTGGCTTTTATTTCACTGTCCCTATATTCTCCTGGCAAATGAAAGGAATGAAGAAACATTCCGGGTATCTGGCAAGCCTGTCCTTGCTCCTAACCCATTTCAAAGTGGAGCTTGAGGGAACACCATGTCCTATCTTTCAAATTTTCAGTAGCCCGACAGTGTTCTCTTTTTCTTTTTTCTTTAAAAATGTCATGGAGAGAGTCATGGGTGCCATTTAACCCCCCCGTGCCCCGTTGGAGGGGGTGTCACACATTTGTGTTAAAGATTAAAATAATGAATTTTAATTCAATGTACTTTACAAGTTTCCCTGCCATAAGAAAGCATTTATTGTGCTTAAATCTATATGTGCTTTTCACTGTCTCTGAGAGAATCCCAATTTACTAAAAATGGAAAGAATTACAGAAGACTCCAAAATAAAGGGAAAGTAACAAAAAAATGAGAATAAGCAGGTAAATCTTCATTCTCTTTAATAATTAGAATTCATATCAACAGTGAACTCTCATATAAGAGAAAATATTTCAAACTACCTAAGAATATGTAAGAAGGCTAAATATCAAAAAAAAAAAATCCTACTAAGAATTTCAGCCACATTTTTCATCTTAATGGTCTAGGGAATTAAGAGTACTCATATGTGAATGCTTAAGCACATATATCAGAAGGAACTAGGTAATTTTAAGTAATTATTTGAGTCTCTTAAATCATATGAAAATAAAATTTTATTATGTACCAGCAAAATCAGGTTTACTTCAAGTTGGCCGTGTGGCTAATTATTACACAGAGTACTATATTGTTTCATATTAGATATGTCCTTATCACTTATAACAACTTGATTGAGCATAATATTACAATTTTATTGAAATATATTGACTTTTAAAGTGAGAATCTAAATTAAGTTTCATGTATTTTCTAGCCTACTGTTAAGAGCTCCAGCTTTTAACATAAGTACAAAATACCATTCAACCCTCTGGAGCAACTGCTAATAAAGGGTGAGCCTGTGAGGAGTTCAAGAGCTAGACTTCATGTCTATCCATTTTTATTTCAAAGGCAAAAAAGACCTTATAGGACAATTTGACCTACTTTTCTCCCTGTTCCGTTAGTTTTGAGTCTGGCTGGTATCCACTTATTAACCTATTTTCAGTTTTAGTAAAAATTGCATCCTATGAAAATGGTTTCAGAAGCTTAAAAAATCCTGCATACATCAAAAGAGCTTATTTCACAGTATGTCTTCATGCCACTGGATGACAGAGAGTTGTTTCATTTAATACGTAAGGAGCTAAAAACAGGCAGATGGGAAGTAAAGTTGAGGATCCTCAAGCCCACGTGGAACACAGTAATCACTTCTGATGAGCTTCCTTTAGGCCCCATCACCCTGGTGATCCTCTGGTGAGTTCATAAACGTCATTAGCAAGATCTAGTGTATACAAGCCTTCAAGTGAAGGTTGGAGAATGCAAAATAAATTAAAAATATCTTAGCAAATTGCACTGCAACATAAACAAACTGGAAAGGTCATTCTAGTAATACCAACATGAAGATGTTTATTTCTTACCCAGTTACATCTTGAGTTTTCAAAGAGAACCAATCCTGTACTATGTAGTTCTTTAACACAGGATATCACCACAGAGAAGTTTTTTGTGTTGAAAGTGATCCCAGTAATGCAAACGTAGACATATGTTTATGAGACTAACTCACCGTCAGCTCCCACAAAGAACTTATCAACATGACTAAGAACTCTCATTTATTAACTTCTGTAGAATTAGTACATGGTTCTGGTATCTGCATCTCTTCATAATGTCATATAGATTTCATATGAAATCTATACATAATTATTAAAAAGAAACAGACTTAAAAGTTGTGAATTTATGGTACCTAAAATGCAAAAGAATTTGAAAGTTTCATGAAAAGAAGAAAAACATGATAGTAAGTCATGAAAATGAAGTAAAAAATTTGCACTCATGTTTAGCTCATTTTCATACAGTAAAGACATTGAGGTACTTAAATTGCTTTACAAATTTGTGTAATTTCAGAAGACAGAAAACAGAATACTTCACTAAACAGAGTAATAAGCATTTTGCTTACATGTTCATTGCAGGCATTCCGGGGCCACCTAAAGCATTCAGTGGGGGTCTCATTGCACCTCCATAGTTCTGTAATGATAACCAAGGGTCAGACTACCACAAAACAAAAAAACAAAACCAAAGAGGAGGGGGGAAAGAAAGGAGAGCAGGTTAATGACTTCCCTACGTAACTCCTGACTGGATAAGGCCTGTGCAATTCATTCTCTGAAGGGTCCACTCTGGTATTTTTGCTTCTATTTTAACAACTACTTTGGTTCATGCCATTTAAAAATTCTATGAATATGGACAATCATTGGATCATGTTAAATGATCAAGATATGATGAAAATTATAACATTTAGCATATCTTTTATTAATTACCTAATATCTATACATTAGTTCCTTTTTCAAATAAACATTTTATAAGTCCAAAATTCTGTTTTTAGATAAACTATTAATTCAACAGGTTTGAAATTATTAGATAAGAACAATTACATGAAGTCTGAAAACTGAACAGGTAAACCCAGCCCCAAAATGCTGACAACAAGTGTCTATTCATAGACAAAGAGATCCAACATGGGCATGTGCTATTATAACACTCAAACTATATGAGAACTAAAGCATACTGAAAATACACATGCATGAATTATGTGACTCAGTGAACCTTAGGCAATACCTATTGTGTGCATTAAAGGAGATGAAAGCAGTTTAATGCTTTAGTATGCATATCATATTAGCTTACTAGTTGACAATAAGGGTCAAAAGTTGCTGTGGGATGTTCTGTATGTTAAATGTGTTGCTCTGATTGGTTAATAAATAAAACACTGATTGGCCAGTAGCCAGGCAGGAAGTATAGGTGGGACAAGTTGAGAGGAGAATTTGGGGAACAGGAAGGCTGAGGCAGAGAGAGACACTGCCAGCTGCCACCATGACAAGCAAGATGTAAAGTACTGGTAAGCCACGAGCCACATGGCAACTTATAGACTAATAGAAATGGGTTAATTTAAGATAGAAGAACTAGATAACAAGAAGCCTGCTGCGGCCATACAGTTTGTAAGCAATATAAGTCTTTGTGTGTTTACTTGGTTGGGCCTGAGCAGCTGTGGGGCTGGCAGGTGAGAGAGATTTGTCCTGACCATGGGCCAGGCAGGACTGGAGAAAACTCTAGCTACAAAAGGTTATTTTCTGATTATCATGTTAATACATTGGGCACTGTCAAGGACTTTCACATTTGGTTTTCTGATGCTAATCTCTCTCCTCTCCAGTCTTGTATTCCAGTTACACTGCTGGTTCCTTTGCTTTGCTCACTCTTTAAATGTTACTTTCCCCCACATTTTAGCTACAGCATCATTTGCAATAAATATACACTCATGGGTAATCTTATCCACTACAATCTGTTCAAACACTGCTTATACACTAGGACTCTGAATCTATTTTATCATGTGTCTCTGTGTGCCTGAATTATGCTGAACTCCACAGTGGTAGGTTCTGCCTGGCTGCCATCTCATGCTCGGCACATAGAAATAATGATCATCTGCTTGTGCTTAAGTTCTTTATAGTTTCTCCTCCTTTAGTACTTTGGCATCACCTGCCACATAATAAACCATGCTAGGAATTTCTAGAAGTTCCTGGATAGCCTTTCTTTTTTAAACATTTCCTATCTGATCAAGTGCCAGGGTCTGTTGGCTGCAGCAGTGAAGGCTCCTGCACGGTGCTCTACTTCCTACTGTGAAGACGGTGGCACCGTCTTAACTGGTTTCTGTTCTACTCTTTCTTGATCCCAATGTATTCTGTATACTTCCTCGAGCAATTTTGTTTCTAAACCACAGTATTACCCATGCCAGTTAAAAGATATGACCCAGATTACCCATCAAATAAGCCTAAACTCCTGAATACATCCCCATAAAGGCAATCCCAGGCCAGCCCCAGCCTATGCTTTCTGCCTTCATTTCTACGTTTTGAACTTCTTCTCCCAGTTATATTTCTAGCCTACTGAACTTTTCCAAATTAAAGAAACTACACTTTCACAGTCATGTTGTCTCATCTACAGGAACACTTGGAGGAGGTGTTAAGAGGACAAGGAAATGAATCAATGAGAAAGGTCTGTTAATCTAGACAGAATGACATACTTGATAAGATAAATCCCCAGCCACTTGCTACTGTCATTGTTGATTCACTTTCACATTAAGGAAATATTTACACTCAAGTGTGTGAGCTGTAGGAGAATCATTCTAGCCACATAAGTCATCGGGTGAAATGGCAGCCAACTGTCTTCCTCTCTGGGTGAAGCATGGGAGCAGCAGGGTAGTAATCAGCAAGGGGTTTCAGAGCCAGAAGTCTTGGAAATGAAAACTATACATGGTAAAGGAAGGCAGAGATTCTTTCTGGGACAGCTGGCCACTTTTCTCCTTATTTGTAAGTTTTAGAGAATCTAACAGTCCACGGATGTCCCCCAGAGCTTTGGGCACAGAAAGGCATTAGCTTGGGTATCTACTGCCATAGCATTACGGCTTCTGTAACACACTGCCTTTGGGAGCCAGGGGCTTTCCACAGAGTCTGGTTGGCCTTGGGCTTGCAATCCTCCTGCCCCAGCCTTTGGAGTTCAGGGATTACAGATGTGTACCACAGCAGCCACTCCTTCATATGGGCCAACAATTCTCTTAACCTTATTTCCCTTACCTGCACAGCAATAATATTAATTTCCATGTAGACTTTTCACAGGACAAAATGAAATATAAACTATCCGAGTGCTTAATGAATTAAAATATGGCACTTGCTACTCAAAACCTGTAGCTATTTTAATTCGTTTTCAAGGATATTAATACAATGTAATGACCCCCTTTGCTCCATGCTCATGTAGCCTCAACTCTAAAGCATCACTTCTCTGTTCATGTGATGACCTGCTCGCTGCATTATTACATAAGGGCTCCATGTTTTGTTTTCTAGGCATTTGGTATTGGATAATAACTTTTCTAAATGCAGCTGCATTTTCTGCTCAACAACATGCACCTTGAAGACAGAAATCCTATTTTATTAATCTTTTTATACTCAATGGTCAAGTAAGATGTCTGATACACAGTAGGCCTTCAATAAATGATGAGCTAATTAAACTGAATTGTCACAGAAAGTGAGGGATTATCCAGTATAATACATGATTTTTGTGACTAATATTCCCAATCACAAAGAACTCAGGAAGAAAAGAAAGAAAGAAAAAAGGCTTTCCACGTGGCTCAACAAAGGCAGAATGGGATGAGCTCATAGAGAATCTCTGAACCTTAGCGCTGGTGGCCACTGTCTATTCCTTCCGGGCTAATCTCTTAGAGCTGGTGGCCACTGTCTATTCCTTCCGAGCTAATCTCTCAGTGTTGGTGGCCACTGTCTATTCCTTCCGGGCGAATCTGTCTTCCAATGCAATTTGCCTCACAAAAAGGTGTTCAGACTCTGTCTGCTAGGAAACTTTAAAACGTCTTTCCTTGATTGGAATGTTTAATTATTAGGAAGTTTTATCCTGCAGTAAGTTGAATTCTACAATTTAGGCTGAATTTAAATATATGGAATCAGTTTATTTTCTATATGTGAGCTATACATTCTCATCTCGCATTCATCCACCCCAACTACCTGATTTTTAGATGTTACTTGTATGTTGCTTATTTACCCTTCAAGGTTCTAGAGAAAATTAAAATAGCTGTGTAACTTAAGAGGCTATTTCCATGAGCCCCATGGGATTTGCTTTTCTTTCTTTCTTTTCTTTTTTTAAGAAACAGGTTAGCTAAGTGACTATCACAAAAATAAAGAGAAAACAATTTCAAACATTGTATCAGAAGACCTTTTTTTCCCTCTGATTAAATAATTTTTGCTTTTCTGTTTAAAGTATATTGGTACTAATTTAAAAATCACTTGTGGTTGCTGTCCTTAGATTGAAAACATATTATAAATATGCCTTGACTCGGGGTAAGAGTTTATGTCTTCACCCATACAATACACATAAACCACATGGTCACTCTGTTCTGTCTACATCTGCTTAACACACAGTCCTCAAGAACCATTATGCTAAGTATATTTCTGTTTCAGACTTAAGTTGTTACCAGAAATGACTATCTCATTTTATTATACATGCCTTAAGATAAAAAAAAAACAAAAACAAAAACAAACAAACAAACAAACAAACAAACAAACAAAAACAACCCTCAGAAGTGGTATTTATGGAAAAATTAGGGAGACTGGACAATGGCACAGGCCTTTAAGTCCTAGCACTCTGGGGATTCAGAGGCAGGAGGATTTCTGAGTTCAAGGTCAGTCTGGTCTACAGAATGATTTCCATGCCAGCCAAGGCTACACAGTGAGACCTTGTCTCAAGCAAAACAAGCATGCATGTATATTTTGTCTGTGCATAGAGCTACAAACACCATTCCAGAGCCTGTTTCTACAATATAGGTATAGAGACAGGACAGTTTATCTTTGAGTGGCAGCTATGTGGTAAAATGTCTGTTGTAGGGATTGTTTTCATCATCTTTCAGGAAATGAAGCTTATTTTTTTTGATGCACACATTTCATATGAAAGGTGAAATGTGTGACTATGTAATGAGATTCCTGCTATTTCAAATGATTTTACTTAAACTTTCTCTCATATCCATTCATGAGCATGGCTCTTGCTTTTGTTTAAATGCATGGTCTTTATAACAAATTTTCATCAATTCCTTTTGTGTGGTGTAACTTTTATGGTTATTGTTAGTTTTTCTGGGATAAATTTATACCAGGATACTTTATTTCCTTCATACTAACAGAAATAGATATAAAAGATACTGCTAATATAAATAGAAAAAAATACACTACAATCTGGCTTTGCAGAGGAAGTATTCACACTGACATAATAAATAGTGACTAAAAGTTATCACAAGAGTTTAGTAGCCAGAAGTATGTTTTTATTCTCTCGTAATTTTTTATAATATAAAATATAGTTATTTATAACATAAAGCATAGAACCTAGTGTACTTTTAATTTCAGAATTTTATAGTGAGATCTACATGTCCAATGCAGTCAGCCCATGAGGTCTGTCAATACTCCAGTGCATATGCTAACAGCCAGAAAACAATGGCCCCTTATTAGGAGGCAGCAGCCACGCGCTCTCAGGCTGATTATTTACCTGTGGTCCTAAGGGCACCATTCCTCTCGGAGGAGTCATTCTCTGCATTGGTCCACCCATATTTGGATGTCCTAAAGGAAGTATGACGAGATTAGCAATGAGCACCATGAGACCAGTTCCCGTCTTGAGGGTAAAACCATGCCATATCTGAGCATTGCCACCAACGTGTTTCGACTTTTGTAACCACAATTTTCAGCTCTGGCTATCAGCTATCCCACACCTCTATTGCTTTCTTGGCTGAAACTTTCTTCCTTCTCTGTGTTGAATTACTTCTCTCACAGCCTTTGATCTTCTTTCCTTAGGACAGTATTTCCTGCACTACATACAGCCTTCGCTGTCCATGGTCCCTAAGTATCTCCAAGGAAGGACGAGGATATTGGGACCCTTGAACTAATGAAGTCAGGTGTCACTTTGTCCTCTTCCTGTCTATCAACACTAAGTCCTCTACCTGAAAAAGGCAGAGGAACTGATAAATGTGTTACCCTTTAACTTCCTATGAGTCCGAAGTCATAGAGAGACTTTAGACATTTTAATATTCTGTCTCTATGTCAGCATCTCTAACCTGCTATAGTGCATAATTGAGAATTAGCTGGAAGTAGAAACCATTTAGTATTGTTGCTGTGAAAATGCATCTGGTAAGATGATGGAGTATTTATACCAACGAAGTTCTTCTCAGAGATTCCCTCACAGGCCCAGCACCTCCTCAGTTTCACCTTCCTTTAATCACCTTGTTGTCGGGTTGGGTCCATTCCACTGGGGAGTAATGGCTGACTTCCCGGGACACCGCCAAGTGCCTAGCAATTAGTAAAACAGAAATAAAAAGCAATAGTGTAAATATTTATGAAACATGTGCTGTAAACATTCCCCTTTTAAGTTTCTACAACTACAAATGCATTTGAATCTCTCTCAAGATCTTTCAGTTTCTCATTCATTTTATAAACTTCATCCTTGTACATCCTAAACGTAAAAGAAATTCTGTTTGGGGCCGGGCGGTGGCGCACGCCTTTAATCCCAGCAATGGGAGGCAGAGGCAGGCAAAGAATCTGAGTTTGCGGCCATCTTGGTCTACAAAGTGATTTCCAGGACAGCCAGGGCTACACAGACAAACCCTGTCTCACACACACACACACACACACACACACACACACACACACACACACACACACACACAGAGAGAGAGAGAGAGAGAGAGAGAGAGAGAGAGAGAGAGAGAGAGAGACAGAGAGAGAGAGAGAGAGAGACAGAGAGAGAGAAGAAATTGTTTGATCCAAACTTGTACATAAATATTGTGGAGATAAGACAACAATAAGCTATCCTATTTCTTCTTTAGTAGTTGAATGGCATCTTCAAAATGTAATTTTATAGGGATACTGAAATACCTTTCCATAAAGATCTTCTAATTTAACTTATATTGGAAAATCTTATCAAATTAAATATTCAAATATTTTTAAAAAGAAATTGAACAACTGTGCACCCAGAGTTGGCCAGTTGCCTTAGCTGTCATCATGGCATGTAGCAAGAGCTCTAGTTTCTTTTTTGTTTAATTCTTGGATTTTGTTGTTGTTGCTTCCAAGTCCACCCACTATACACTTACTGTTCTGTCTGTATAGTGTTACTTGTATGTATGATTTCGGACAAGTATTAGATAACCAGTTGGTGTACTCTTCTTCTCTCAAGAACCCGTATGTGGCCACTGATGACATCTTTATGAGGCTGTTTTGGGATCACTTCCTTACAGAATTCTTGGAACAAACCTTACAGTTGCATAACTTCATGAACATATGAAGCATTCCTGTATATCCCAACCCAGAGTCCTCAGAGGCCAACATTAACCTCTGTCCTACCATCGCCCCCATCATAAATTATCTTCTGGATCTCTTGAGAGCAAGTTGCAGATGGAGTGCCTCATCATCCTACTATTTCAAGTCAGGAAATAGCCTGATACAGCAGCACCTCCACACCACAGAGCTAACGTAAGTCTTGTCATTTCTCTTATTTCTTTCTGGTGCAGGACATCATGGAGCATGTGGTGCCTTGAGCTGCTATGACTCTGCTTTTCTAAGCAGAAACAACTCCTGTTTTTCCTCTCCATGCCAACCCTTCTCTATCAGCCCTCACTGGCTGTAAGGAGAATAATCTGTGTATTTTACAGGGTGACTCTGATATTCTTTTCATGACCTGGACTCAGGTCATGTCTTCCTAACATGAAGGAATATCACAGAGAAGCATTGATGCTCTTCTTTGTGTACCACACCTGAGGATACAGGATGCCCACTCACCCACTACTGGCCATCCTAGGCTTTCTATATCTATAATATAGATTTCTATATTATAAAGCCACCATCCCCACCCCTGCAACTGATGATTTTTATTATCAGAACTATTCTAATACTGTCAACATCCCATTCCTCACACTCCTTTGTTAGCTTTCTCACGAATCCTCGACCACTGAGATGATTGCCATACGGAGATACTCCATGCCCATCATTGCCTCTATGTTTCCTGGCTGACATTTAATGCAAGAAAGCCATATTTACTTATTTACTACTCATGGGTCCTGTTTTATTCAATTGGTTATAATCCTTCAATTATCGGTTCCTTTTGTATGTGTATAGTATATTTGTGTATGTGCTTATGTGTATGTGGATTTGGAGGTTGATACCAGGTGTATTCAAATGCTCTCCACCTTATTTTTTGAGACAAGAATCTTTGCTGAAAGTAGAGCTTCCCAGTTACATTGACTTGGGATGGCCACGAGCCCCACTGATCACCTGGCTCTCTCCCCCAGCACTGGGATTACAGAGGCATGCTGCTATGTCTGCATCTTATGTGGATGCTGGATTTGAGTTCAGGTTTCGAGTATTTTTAACTTTCTGCCATAAAACTCTCCATGTGCACACTGCTTTTTACTTTGGCCTAGCTCTTGAAGCAGCCCCTTCTAAAAGGATCTTGATTCTCTTCATAAGCACAGCACTTAAGCATCATGATCTGGACAACTGGTCTTCTTTCTTGGGTGCAATGCCTTTAGACACTTGTAGTGACCAATGAGCTCGAAAAAAATCTATACAGGAGAATAATAAATTCATATGCTATATACATATGTACATCGGACTCACTGCATATTACCCATTCAATACTCAAGTTCAAATCTGTTGCTACCTTGGTATTATTTTTGTCTCCTATGTAGGCTTGTCAGTATTTTATCCAACAGTAGAAGGTGGCCTTTACTACTTCAGTGTATTTTCTTCTGTAAGTCCTAAGTGTATTTCTTTGCCTAGCATAACTCCTTTTCCAACCACACTTCCAGCCACTGCAGAGTGGCCCTGGTGCAGCCCCGGGCATTCTTGTGATGATGGAGGACACTGATAGCAGCAGCAATACAAACTACGTAATACAAACATTTAACTGACCCAACAACACACTTCTGAATGAACAGTGTGGGTCATTAAAGAACTCGGAGAGGAAATTAACAATTCTTATAGTCAGGTGACAGCACAATAAATACAACATCCTTTGATCCACAGCCAAGGCAGCCCTAAGACAAAGTTTACAGACATAGGGGCTCGTATTACAAAACTAGAGACATCTCAAATAAACAACCTAGTGATGTATTCAAAATTCTGGAAAAATAATAAGTCAATCTCAAACCTGGCAGATGGAAAGAAATAATAAAAAATAAGACAAAAATTAATGAAATAAAGATTAAAAGAGCACACAAAAACAAAGAGTCAGTTCTTTGAAAAAGTTAGTAATATTGACCAACCCTTAGCTAAACTGGCAAAAAGAAAGAGGAAAAAGACCCACATTAAGGCTACATCTAACAAACCTATAGCTAGTATTATACCAAAATCAAAAATTGCTGATATTATTTCCCCTGAAGACAGGAACAAGATGAGGATGCCTGCTTTTACTTTGATTCAACACAGTGCTCTCTGCCTTAGCTATGGGATTAAACAAGAAAAAGACACACAGGAATAAAATAAGGAAGAAATGTGTTACACTAGCCCCATCTAATCTACACATGAAAGACCCTAAAGAATCATCTAGAAAGCTTTCAGATCTAAGAAACATTTTAAGCAAAGTTTTAGAACACAAAATCAATAAACAAAATGATTTACCCTTTGCATATATGAACAATAAACTCCCAAAGAAATTAGAAATATCTTATTCATAGTAGCTCCCAAAAAAGTAGCTAAAATAAACCTAAGCAAGGTTGTAAAAGACCTCTACACTGAAAACTTCATCATCATTAAAAAATGACAGAAAAGAAAATACTAGATGATGTAAATAATCTCTGTCTTCCTTCCTGATCATCAGATATTAGGAATTAATGTCATGAAAATAGCGACAGTACTGGAAGTGGTCAACAGACTGAATGTAATTCCCATCAGGATTCTGATGTCATTCTTCACAGAGCTGTAATAAAACAATCCAAGAATTCATATAGAACCACAATAGGCCATGTTTCTGGTTAGTTTTATGTCAACTCAACATGTCATTTGTGAAGAGGGAAGTTCAATTGAGAAAATGCCCCCACCAGCCTGGCCCATTGACAAGCCTGTGAGGATTAATTTCTTAATTGATGACTCATATTGGTGGGTCCAGCTCACTGGGACAGTTCCACCCCTGCGGAAGATGCTGGTCCTAGATGCTCTAAGAAAGCAGCCTGAACAACCCACGAGGACACCAAGACGTCAGCAGCACTCCCATAGCTTCTGCTTTGGTGTCTGCCTCTGGATTCCAGCCTTGTGTTCCTGCCCTGACTTCTCTAGAGGTTGGAGTGTTAGCAGTAAGGTGAAATAAACCCTTCCCTCCACCAAACTGCTTTGGGTCATGGTGTTTTATCATGACAAAAGCCCCAACTAATACAAAATTGGCAGACTTGACCATGTATTTTTGGGAGGATTGTGCTGGAAATGCCACTGAGTGCTCAGAGCTCAGTGGACCATTCTGTGGGAGCATGGAAGATACAGAAACCAAAACAATACAGATGATGGAGACCTAGCTTGTGATGTTTCACAGGAAATACAGACTCTAACCAGGCTATCTGAGTGATATATTTTAAATGAAGGCCATGGCACCTAGAAATCAAGAACTGACTTTGATTACTAAGACACTTTGCTTTGTGTGGACAGTCAATACAGATTAGCTGGAACTGATAAATTAGCAATGATTAGGAAGCGATCAGCATCACTGAGGTAAGATCTTCTGGGAAGCAGTTCCTTAGGATCAGTATACAGAAGCTGTGGCCCAGAGCTGGCCAAGGCTGTATCTTGTACCAGCAGCTAAACTTGGTAATATGTAAGAGCTTCCCAGGTGGCACTTGTTTGAAGGTATGAAGAAGGGCTGAGCCTTGGCACTGTATGGAAGGGCTGGTCTTTAGGAGAGGCTACCAGTGAAGGTACAGTCTCAGTTTCAGGAGAAGCCACATGATTAAAGGGCTTACGGAGATATGGAGGCTTGAAGTAATGTGGCAGGTCAGAGTCCCTGAGAGGCCATCAGAGGTTACTAGTGAATTGGCAGCCCGAATGCAATGGAGACCCCAACATTTTGGAGATGTCAGTATCACAGGACAATGACCAAAGACAGCAGCCACTGCAGAGTGATTCCAGGTTGAATTTAGAAGATAAGCTATGTGTGCTAACAATGGCAGAGCTGGAGAAATGGAGGGAGTCCTTCAGAGGAGCCCAAAACACGGTGAGTGAGGAGTCCTAGAAGTCAGATGCTGAACTTTTTATACTGTTGCACTTTGGTTTTGTCTGCTTTGGTCTGATTGCGACTGTACCCTGGTTCTTCCCTCTTTGATTAAAAAAGCATGCAAGTTTGCACTCCCACCAGCAATGGAGGAGTGTCCCCCTTGCTCCACATGAGCTTTCAGTTGTGTTTTTAGTCTCAGCCATTCTGACAGGTATAAGATGAAATCTCAGAGTCGTTTTGATTTGTGTATCAATATGGTGGTTTCTCAGAAAACTGGGAATCAATCTACCATAAGACCCAGCTATACCACTCTTGGGCATATACTCAAAGGATGCTCAATCCTACCACCAGGACACTTGCTCAGCTATGTTCATAGCAGCTTTATTTGTAATAGCCAGAACCCGAAAACAACCTATATGCCCCTAAACCAAGGGATGGATAAAGAAAATGTGGTACATATACACAATGGAATATTACTCAGACACTAAAAACAATGACATCAGGAAATCTGAGGGCAAATGGATGGAACTAGAAAAAAAAAAATCATCCTGAGTGAGGTAACCCAGACACAGAAAGACAAACATGGTATGTACTCACTCATAAGTGGATATTAGCTGTAAAATAAAGGATAACTCTACTATAATCTACAGACCCAAAGAGACTAGGTAACAAGAAGGGATGGGGGGGGGACACCTGGATCCCTCTGGAAGGGGAAATAGAAGAGATTTCGTGAGTGGAGGGCAGGTGGGTGGGAATGGGAACATGAGCGATCAGGTTGGGGTGGGGTAGGAGAGAGTACTGAAAAACTACTGGAGGGGGTGCAGTTTGGGGTCAGGCAAAAACGTGGCACAAGGGAATCCCAGGAATCTACAAGGAATACCCTAGCTAAGACTCCTAGCAATATGGATACGTAGCCTGAACTGGCCACCTTCTGTGATGAGATTGGTACCTAGTCCAACTGTCATTAGAAAGGCTTCATCCAGCAACTGATGGAAACAGATGCAGACCCACAGCCAAATATTAGGCAGAGTTTGGGGAACCCTGAAGAAGAGAGGGAGGAAGGATTGTAGTAGCCAGAGGGGTCAAGGACACCACAAGAAAACTCACAGAACCAACTAACCTGGGCTCAGAGAGACTGAACTGACAACTAGGAAGTCTGCATGGGACTGATCTAGGCACTCTGCATATGTGTTACAGTTGTGTAGCTTGGTCCTCTTGTGGGACTCCTAACAGTGGGAATGGGGGCTGTCACTGACCCTTTTACAGGCTTCTGGGACCCTACTCCTCATACTGGGTCACCTTGTCCAGCCTAATACATGGGGAGGTGCTTAGTCTTATTGAAATTTGATATGACATGCTTTGTTGATATCCATGGAAAAGCCCGCCCTTTCCTAACAGAAACAGAGAAGGAGTGGATTGGGGGATGGGTGGAACAACTAGGAGGATTGGAGGGAGGGGAGACTGCGGCCAGGATGTAAAATAAATAAATAAAAATTTAAAAATGCAGTAAGTCAAAATCCAGGTAGAATACTTTGCCTTATTATGTGTCTCTAAAGTTTGCAACTATTAGACACTGGAGAGCTTCTGTACTCTTATAAAGGACGCTTTGTCCAGAAAACAAACAAAAAAAAGAAAGCACGTAGTTTAGTTTTGATTTTACAGGAGTCCACAGCTGAGAGACCTTGGAATTTTAGAGAGACTTGGAATATTTTATGCTTGGATATTACTGAGAAACTCTGGATATTTTCTAGAAACTTTGAACTTTAAAAAAGACTTTGGATGTTTTAAAGAGACTGCATTTTTGAAGTGTTTGAATTTTGAAAGGCTGTGGGACTTTAAAAAGTTGGAAGGTTTTAGATTGTAAAAGGAATGTTAATATGCCATCTTGAAGGTTCTAGTTGAATAGTCACGTGTTTTTGTGCCAACTTCACAAGAACTCAACTGTACTGGCTACTTTTATGTCAAACTAGAGTTATTTGGGAAGGTAGATCCTTAGCTGAGAATATGTCTCCATCAGACTGGTCTGTAGTCATGTATTGTACATTTTCTCAATTGATATGCATGGATCCAGTTTCCTGTATGTGGCTCCAGCCCTAGACTGGTGGTCCTAGGTGCTATAAGAAAGCAGACTCAGCAAGCTACGAGGAGGAAACCATCACACTCTAGCACTCTTTCACAGCTCTTACTTCCGTTCCTGCCTTGAGTTCCTACCCTGACTTCCCAAGTGATGGACTGTGACCTGGAAGTCACATGGAATAAATACTTTCCTGAAGTTGTTGCATGTCATGTGTTTTAATCACAGGAAAAGAAACCCCAACTAAGACAACCATGAATAGCCATGAATAGCAATGCAATCCTAGTAGAAAGAACCTAAGTGGAGGCAGCTATATAGACAAAGACAGAAGGACACAGGGATATGGAAAGGCAAAGCAGTGTAACAGAACACAGGACCTAGAAATCAAACAACGATGCTAACAGACACCTAATTTTTGACAAATGGCCCAATATCCACAGTTTATAAAGAACTACAAAAATTAAACCACACACCAAAGAAAATTTTGGCTATCAACAAATGGGCTAATGAAATCAACAGTTAAAGAAAGAAAGAAAGAAAGAAAGAAAGAAAGAAAGAAAGAAAGAAAGAAAGAAAGAAAGGAAGGAAGGAAGGAAGGAAGGAAGGAAGGAAGGAAGGAAGGAAGGAAGGAAGGAAGGAAGGAAGGAAGGAAGGAAGGAAGGAAGGAGAAAGAAAAGAAAGAAGGAAAGGGAGGGAGGGAGGGAGGGGGGAGGGAGGGAAAGGAGAAGAAAGAGGGAGAGAAAGAAAGAAAGAGAAAAAGAAAGAGAGAAATAGAGAAAGAAAGAAAAGAGAAAGAAATAAAAGAATGAGAGAGAAAGAAAGAAAGGGAAAGAAAGAAAGAGAGAGAGGAAGAAAGAAAGAAAGAAAGACAGACAATTGGCTAGTAAATATTTTTTAAAGAGTTCAAAAATCCCTAGTCATCAGAGGAAGCAATTTAAAACTACTTTGAGACACCATCTCACGCTGGTCAGAATGGCTATCATCAAGGAATCCAACAAAAAACGGTGCGGTTCTAATGAAAGAAGCTTTATACATTCCCGTGGAGCAACACTACCACATCAGTGTGTAGGTTTCCCCAAAAGTTAAAACTATAACTACTGTATGGCTCAGCTACACCAACCCCAGGCACATGCCTAGAGGAATCCATATCCTATGGCAGATATGCTTGCTTATCTGTGTTTATTATTATTATTCTATTCACAATAGCAAGGAAATAGAACCATGGTAGATGTCCACTAACCAAGGAATGGATAAAGAATATGTGGTACATAGTGAAGTATTGCTCAGCTATAACAAAAAGAGAAATCATGGACTTTGCAAGGAAATGGATAGACTTGGAAAGTATACTATTAACTGAGGTGACTCAAATGCAAGCAGAAAAAAAGCATGTCCTGTCTCATGTGTGAATCCTGGACTGTAACATATGTGCATGCAAACATGTGATGTGATGTAGCATGCGTTTGTGTAAACATGGCTCAGGCCCAACACGCAGTAGGAAGGAGATGAAAGAGGGTAAAACAGGTGATAAGGAAATGGAGGTGGGCAAATGCACACACAGGACAGGAAAGGGGCAAAGGGTCTGGGGTGAGGAGGCTGGGGTGGGGTGGGGGGAGGACCAGGCAGATAAGTGGGATAGAGAGTTTACTCACACACTTGGTTAAAAAAATGACGTAAAAGCTGGGTGGTGGTGTCACACACCTTTAATTCCAGCACTCAGGTGGATCTTTGTGGATTCAAGGCCAGCCTGGGCTACAGAGTGAGTTCCAGGAAAGGCGCAAAGCTACACAAAGAAACCCTGTCTTGAAAAACCAAAAAAAAAAAAAAAAAAAAAAAAAACTCTCTCTCTCTCTCCCCACCTCCTAATAAAGCTCTAAAAGGTTAAAAAAAAAAAAACAGAAAAGAAAAACAATGATTTAAAAGATCTAATAGCTTGCATGCTAATTTAAAAATAAAAACTAAAAGTTAAAATGGATTTTCAATAGTAGAGTCACTGATCTATGACTTCACTGAAATGGTGCCCATATCTATAGATCTCACCAAGTATCTTTTTCTGAGGTGGATTTTGTATAGATTATTACATTTCTAACCAAGTGTGTCACAATGCACTCTTACAAATGCACCTAAGACAAAATGACTAGGACACAAAGGAATATGATGTGTCTGAAACACACATTGTACCAGAAAATGTCAATAGAACCAATGACTTGATCTGGGAAGCCCAGGCTGGATCCACAGTGTGAGCTTTTCTTGGGTTGGGAAGAGAATGTAATGTTTTGTTTTGTTTTCAAACATATTGCGCTTTTTTTTTCTTCCTCTGTCTTACAAGAGGAGAAATAATTGGGGGAAACACATATATACCAATATAACTCAAATTCAAAATCATAAGGAAATAATATTCTTTTAGTTAAACTTCAAATAATTATTTCAAACAAGATTAGTATAATTCCCATGAAGTAAGGGGATTCTATGATCGAGAGTGGCCTTCTGAACCGGCCAGGGAGGCAGCTTTGCCTGTTCTGCCGTTAGCCTTACACTGAGCAGGTGCACTGGGTTTCTGTGTAAGGTCAGATACTGAGACTTTCCACAGTGGCAGCAGCGCGGCCATGTTACCTTCTCAGTGGAAGGCATCCCTCTGGATGCATCTGAAAACGTCTTACATTTCATTCTGATAGCACTAAATCAAAGCCAAACTTCATATGCAAAAAGTTGAACGAGGATTTAAAGAATACCTGCAAAGGGGGCATGAAGCAGTGCTTCCCCTCAGTAAGAAAGCATGCTGTGAAGAGTGTGCAGTCTGTCTGAAATGTAAGCAACTTGGGTAGACGGTGCTATAGTAAAATTTCAACTTTTCAGTGAATGTCTACATTTTTGCTTTCTGAGACAAAAACCTCACTATGCAGCCTAGGCTGACCTTGCATTCATGGCACCCTCTTGCCCCTGCCTCTCAGGAGATGGGATTGCCACTGTCTAAACATCTCTTGCTTTGCTTCAAATGTCAGCTGATTTTTTTTTTCTTATCTGAAAAGTTCTTGCAGGCTGCAAGAATATATTATAGAGATTCAGATTAATCACAGGAAAAGAAACCCCAACTAAGCCAACCATGAATAGCAACGCAATCCTAAGTAGAAAGAACCTAAGTAGAGGCAGCTATATTGATAAAGACAGAATGACAGAGGCATAACTTTGACCCACCAAGGGTCTGTCAAGAGGCAAGCCAATTATTATGAATAGTTGGTGCTATCCAACCTTTAAAATTTCAGCTGTCTTCCACTATGAAATTCTTGCATGCCCAAATATTTCCAGACCTGCTGAATTCCTAGGTTACTAACTAACTCCCCTGGTGAGCCTAGGGGACAAGCTGGCTGTAGATGCATAGCTTTGCTTCTTGTGCAAATGAAGCTCAGACCATTCCCTCCCCTTGAGGCCTGGTGGCTCTCCATAGCAACTGACTGAGAACAAAAGAGGTTTTTACATATGAAGGTGGAAGGTAGAGTGGAGGAATGTTCCTGAGGAGGCAGAGAACTGTATGCTGTGCTCAGGGAAAGAAAGGGCAGGCATTTTCTGTAGAAAGGGACAGAACAGCATGGTGAGACAGACAGAAGAGAGGATGACAGAGGTTCTGTAGAGGGTGAGCAGATCTCGTGCAGAGTTTTCTGAGTGCCAGGAGTAGAGAGTAGCAGAAATGGAGAAAGAGGATACAGAGGATGAAGATGAGGCTGGAAGCACAGGAGTTTAGTCGTTAGCAGGACTATGAAGTAGGGAACCAGACAGAACTGAAGCTATGAAGACACGATTTCATCCCAGAGAAATAAAGTAGATGGATACAGAGGTTGGTTCATCTAGATTTATTCTTGTCCTGAATGCCTGATAGAGCTATAGCTGTATTGATAGAATTTTGTCTTAGAGGAATAAAATCAACACACATAACACACACTGCATAGTGTATATAGATTTTTTGCCTCAGATATCCCACTCTGGACTTAGCTACCTTTGGGCCCCTGGGTATTCCATAAAAAGTCATTAAGTCTTTTTAGGATTAACTTATCCTTAGTGTCCATTCTATCTGTTTTCTTCCCATTAAAGGAATAATGCATTAAATATTTAAGAAGGTTAATCTTATTCAAACTATAACATTTTCATTCCTTTATATATACAGTTAGTGTTTTCTCTAACTACAGGTACAGAACCTGCTCAATGGGAACTATAGACACACTGAAATTTTCAAATAGCAAAATCATTCATAATCCTACCACTCAGAAATAAAGGATATGGTCCTTAGTCTTCTTTTGCACAATGTGAGTGTATGTGATGGGAACGAGCTTGTACAATGACATGGCTGCAATGATGCATTTCTTACATTGGTTAATACATTCGCATCAGCACTTGAGTAGATTTTATTCCACAGGTTATTTTTAACATACATATACAATTTCACTATTTGCGTCATACTTTAACTGCTCATCTATATTTGACAGTTATTCCTGAAGATCTGGATACTATGTTCAAATGTTTGTAGAGAATTAAATTTAACCTTGGCATATAAAATGGACAATAGGGTGGGCTCCATGTACTCTCAACTCACATATCTATTTTAAGAATGGTGAGAATTAAAGGCAATAAGACATAGACAACAGCTTATTCTTTTGTTTTGTTTTTTGTTTTTCAAGACAGGGTTTCTCTGTGTAGCTTTGGAGCCTGTCCTGGAAATTTCTTTGTAGACCAGGCTGGCCTTGAACTCACAGAGATCCACCTACCTCTGCCTCCTGAATGCTGGGATTAAAAGTGTGTGTGTGCTACCACTGCCCAGCAACAATAGCTTATTCTTCACTCAACCATGAACAGTTTATATATTGTTTGGACTGCATAACAGTGTTGGATAAATGCTGTGGACTTTTATGTTCAGGCAGTTTATACATGAGAAATACGAAAATACGAAGAGCTACTTCACTTAAGGTTATGGATGTTTCAACAACTGAAGAGGGCCCCTTCTGAGAGGAATCAGTTCCGGCATAAAACTGTGAGCCACAGGTATTTTGTGGATTTAATTTTTGCTCCATGAATCTCTTCATATACATTTATTCTCTATACTTTTTTATAGAGAATATTGTATACTTTTGCTATCTCTTACCATTTTAGACATGATTGCCCATTTCTGTATTTTCAACACACTGGCTCCATAACATATTCCAAATACCCAGTCCTATCAATAAATAGCATAGCAAATAGTATAAGCTGTTGTAGAGTTAATACAGAACCATAAAAATATTTCAGAAAAACTAAAATATGTAACTTAATAATTAGTAAATATAAATTGTAAAGGTCCTGTTCATTAAAGAGTACTTTTCACATATTCCAAATGACTAGCCAAGGCCAATGAAAAGGGATGCTTCACTTTCTGTTTCTACTTTGTATACTCTACTAACAAGAAAAACATTTCATTATATTATAATCAACTTAAATAAAGCATAAATATAAAATGTTAATATATTTGCTCAATAGATGTTATTACAATTAGAAACAAAAATGCCAATTCTGCTTTAATTAAGAAATAGTTTAGTTGAAAAGCATCTGTCTGAACAGGTTATTCACTTAAATATATTAAACGCATCCAAAACAACACTATTTAAACTATTAATGTGATTATATCAAAAATAGTGAAAATGAAAATTAACCTAAGTTTAGATAACGGATGTCTGAGTTAACATAATTCAGTGGAAGGCTGAGGCAGGAGGGTGGAGAGGAGCCACTTGTAAAGAATGTAATGTTCAAAATGCATCAACGGAAATGCTGTCAAGTTCTACAGGAAAACACCCTTACAGTAAGATCTGTTACTTTCGATTTCTGATTACTTCTTTATAAAAACAGTCATTACTTGGTTGTTTTCAAGAACTTTCAAATACCAGACTCCACCTTAACCTGAGCGCTCAGGAGGATGAGGCAGAAGGATCAAGATTTTGAGGTCAACCTGGGCTGTTGAGTGAAATTCTGCCATAAACAAAAATTTAAACGATCTATGTAAATATAGGTTGTTTCAATGTGTATTGTATTTTGTTAATTTTTTATAGATTATGAGACTTAACACAGTATCTTGTGTGTGTGCATTCATACTGTCTGTGAATATGTGTATGCATGTTATCACATGTGAGTACATGTGTGTGAATGCACATGTAAGCACAATATGGTGAGGACAGAGGTGGATGCCGATGTCTTTCAATTGCCGATGTCTTTTAATTACCGAGGCAGGGTCTTTCACAGAATGTAGAGCTAGCCAATGGGGTCAACAGTCTCGCTAGCCAGCTTCTCTTGAAGATTCCCTCATCTCTACTTCCAATTTCCACAATGTCAGAACCACTAATCAAATCCAGCTTTTAGACGGGTTCTAGGATTCGCCCACGGTCCCCGTGCATGCCCCGTGGTCCCCGTGCATGCCCCGCGGTCCCCGTGCATGCCCCGTGGTTCCCGTGAATGCTCCATGGTTCCCATGAATGCCCCGCAGTCCTCGTGCGTGCCCCATGGTGTCATATACATGACACTGGAATGGCTTCACATGACTAGAATTCTAGTAATTACATCATGTTTTCATCATCACAAGGATAAAGATATTTTCGTAACATATTTATGCTGGAATTTCAGTTTCCTAATTCAGATTTTCAGAACTCTCCTAGATATATGCAAAATATAATGCTAGGGAAACACCATGAAGACTCCAACAGAAGGTATAAGGTTTCATTCTTAAAAAATGAAAATTAAAAGGTTCATGCCCTATGTAAGTGTCTGTTGATACACCCAGGTTCATCCACACGGAAAAACAAGGTTCCTACACGGTGGCATCTATGTACTTCTCTACTGTCTCATGGCCTGTTCTCTGACCCAAGAAACAAATGCACATTCAGTCTGCAAGGGACATATGAGGACTGCTGAGCCCAAATCAGGGACAAGCTGGTGCTGGCTTTTCTGCTTCCTTCCCCAGGAGGAGAACCTGGGGGCTGGCACTTCCTGCAGCATCCCACACAGAGAATGCCAGAAATCTGGGGCACTTCAAAGATTTAGATAGCATCATTTCTCTTCTCCCCTCCTCTCCCTTCCTTTATTTTTGTGTTTTTAAGACAGGGTCTCTCTACACAGCTCTGGATGCTATGGAACTCACTACGTAGAGCAGGCTGGCCTCAAATTCACAGAAATCTGTCTGTCTCTGCCTCCTGGGTGCGGGAATTAAAGATGTGCACTATCAATGCCAGGCTCAGCAAAATTTCAGTAACAATTTGGATAAGAAAACCAAACTTTTGTTGCTACAAGTGATTAATAAGTGCAACTTTCTTGTTCCATTTTTGATAGCGAAAAATACAGAAATAAAAAGTAAAGAATGGAAAAGAGAACTTAAAATTATTTTATTCTGGGATAAAACTGACAAATGACATACTGTTAAGCATCAAATCTCTTCTTTTACAACATTCAAGTCTACACACCACATCATAAAACTCAACCGTAAACTCTTTACAAATAAAAAGGTGCCTTGTTCTTTTTAGTAAATAAGAACCTATAGTGTTGATTAAAAACCACATGAAAATGAAATATTTAGAAACTTAGAACTCTTGAAATAAAAAACTGGAAGATCACACACACACACACACACACACACACACACACACACACACACACACACACCCTGTAAGATTTATTGTTAAATATTTAGACTTAGCCCTTCAAGATGCAGCTAGTTATGTGTTGACATGCCATTATATCAAGACACAATGTATAGGAATTTTATACCATAGAAAATAAATCAAAGTATGTTATAGACAATTTCACTGAGAGGATGACCAACATTTAGCAAAATTAGCTCCAGAAGTCAGCCCATCATTTTCTGGAAATACGTAGATAGTATATACTACAGGGTTCCAAGCCACACACACTATGACTCCTCCAATCTATAAAGGTATGTAGAGAGTCACTGATGAAGCATGGGGATATCCATGATCTGTGTTCCACGAACACTTCCCAGAAAGTCAGTCAGCACAGGGGCTGCCTCTGCAACCTTCAAGCAGACCACACGTTACAGAGCAGCAGCAAGTGGAGATAACAGATGCTGTTAGATCCGATATTTCCAAGATCTTCTTAAAAAATTTAAGTAGCGCAGACATCTTACCTGATTAGGTATCCTCAGTGGGGGTCTTGGGCCTCCAGGGTACCGAGGGGACATAAAAGGCTATTGAAGACAAACAAACAAACCACAAATCAGGACAATGTAAAATACAAATCTAAAAACAAACTATTTCAAAAATTCAGAATTAATACAAATCATACATCAATTTATTTTCCTATGTGGCTGTTTTCAGCAGAATGAAACCTTCCAAGGAAAGCGTCATCCTGTTTTTTATTTTGTAGAATATCTGAAAGTTTTCCAAAGAAAATATGAAACCATAAAAGATTATTAACTATACAATTCAAAATATAAATTTCTAAAATAAGGATACCAAAGACAAAATAAAGAACCCATAACTATTTGAAGAGGAGGCTTGATGGTTACTGCAGTATACAAGATAAGTTCTGAATGTATACTTTTGAATATATTATAAATCTTTATTATCAGTTTTCAATAAAAATTTAAAGTCAAATTTCATTCCTTCATGGCTGTTCCCTATAAGATTGCAAAGAACTTTGTTTTCTAAGAGTCGTCTATGGTCAAAAATACTTTGTTAGCTTTTTCCCATTGTGAGTTTGTTATTAACTATAAACTTTAAAGGTAAAACTCCTTTCCATATTTTGATTGTAGCATATTTTGAACTCTATACATTTAAACAAAAGGGAAATTGTCTTCTTTTAAAAGTCATGCTAATTTATGTTGTTGGAGGAAACGCAGGTTCCTCTAAGTTGGGTTAAATCTTTCAGTAGGAAACTGAGTATCTGGGAGTGTCTTTGCAGCCAATGCCTACAGGGAAGTGTCTAATACTTGACTCCTTAGACTTGGGTGTTCATTTTTTAGAGGCCACTAAATTATTCAAAATTTATATTTTATTATACTTTTAATCACTAGCAAAGTAATTATAATTTTTCTGATTTATATATTAATACTATTTCTTAAATATAAGATCCTTTACATATAAAATAAGCAAGTGTTTATTTCTAATGGGCTGCATATTAATTAAAATATCAAGACTAGTTTAATGTATACTAAGAGTCAATTTAGTAGATAGCAAGTATATCAAGTTCACAACATTTTACTTTATTGAACCTTGCATTTATACCTTTTATAAATCAGAAATCAGGTCTGCAGCAATAACTCTCGAGAAAGCTCTGCCATGCAGATCTGTTTCTATAGTCTATTTTTCCATCTAAGAAGCCAACAAATGAAGGTTACGATGAATAGGCGGCTTGCTTTGCTCTTTGCGCTCTTGTGTGTCACTGTGTTCCCAGGAGACCACTGACTGGGCAGAAGTGGAGGACTGTTCAGGTAATAGAGTTACCTCCAGCTGCTAGACCTTAAGTAGACTTTCCTATGTTAACAAAGTTGATTATAAAAAGGTTTAGCTTTCATGGACGTGACCAGAGTCTGCTCTCCTCTTCACTGGAGAAGCTATTCTAAGTGACTTGATAAGTAACTCCATGCTACCAGCTAGAAGCTTACTCCAATATCCAGGCTCTGTTCTTTTCTAAATTATCCAATTTTACTTACACAATTACAATGGTCAATTCTGGATTCACTTCTAAATTTACTAATTAGGTACTATATTATTAGTTCTATAATAGTTGCCTTTCTTTACAAAGTGATGTTTCATGATATAAGTCATAAATTCAAGGTATAATATCAGTTTACTGAAATATGGAGAAATAAATATAACCTACTAATAATTCCTACTTACGATAAAATCAGTTGGAAATGGAGTAAAGTTAAAAAAAAAAATGTGAAAAGTATCACTAAATACCAAATGTTGGGGTAAATAACTGTTCAGTACCTTATTTGAAATATAGCACTTGGGAATGATATGATCACCCAATGTGAAAAGATGTCACAGTGTTAATGTCATGGAATATTTGACCTCTAGACTGAATTATGAATCAGTCTATTTGAATGAGATTATGCATACCTTTCTATCTGTCTTACAGAAGTTACCTGAGGCTGCTGGGAGAGAGCATCACTATGTAGTGACTAGGGATGTATAGGTCCTTGTAAGACAATATTGAGAGATATAGACTGGCTTAGACAACTTATTTCCTCATATGCCTTCCTCCAAAAAAATCACTTTGCATTTTGGTAAAGGCAGGAAGGACAGGAGACAGGGAGAGAGGAAAGGAAAGGAGACGGAGGAGGGAGTCACAAATCAAGTATCTTCACAAAGCATACATGACAATAAGTCTAGCTCATTTTGATTTTTAGAAATATTTCTAAGTCATAAAGAATGCTTTGGTGGCCGGGCGGTGGTGGCGCACGCCTTTAATCCTAGCACTTGGGAGGCAGAGCCAGGCGGATCTCTGTGAGTTCGAGGCCAGCCTGGGCTACCAAGTGAGCTCCAGGAAAGGCGCAAAGCTACGCAGAGAAACCCTGTCTCGAAAAACCAAAAAAAAAAAAAAAAAAAAGAATGCTTTGGTGAAAGCTTTCTTTAAAATTGGTGCTGATATAAATTCTAAATGTTCAGACCAATCCTAACTCTAAGGTAGCTAACAGCCACCTAAGTCTTGACTGTCCAATGAGTTAGCTTAGCAAACACAGCATTAGAGGACCAGATTGTCTGCAACGGATCAGCTGAGCGAATTCTATACTGGCATCTGTACTTCACCATTAGGAAGGCAACTTAAATTAAGCTACAGTAAAAAACTGATCTAGGCCAGAGATTATCCACTGGTAATGTGAGTTACACGTGTTCATAGACATGTTAGTACTCTCTGCATTCCTAATTTAGGACAAACATGTTCTTCAAAGACTCCTTAACCCTGAAAATGAGCTTATTCTTTATATCTGAGGCAGTTTGTTTTGTTTAATTTTGGTTTTTGATTTAAGTAGGGCATCAAATCCCTGGGAAAAGTTATTTATAATGTATGTGAAAAAAAATCTGTGAGTCTAGAGCTTGGATGCTAGTATTTGCTTCATAACTAATTAGTAGGTTGGCCTTGAGCTGTAAGCTCTGGGGGCTGCAGTTTTCTTAACCTTAAAATGAAGAAGTTGGAACAGATAATTTTTAAAATTCTTTACTAAACAAGGGATCCATGATTCTGGGATAAGTCCTTTCCACTTTGCCTTTAAATACAAAGACTCGTATACTTTGCAGCTGTAGACATTCAAGTCGTGTACGAGTGGGGAGGGGTGAGGAAAAAGGCATATGTTTCTAAGACACAAGCCATCTTTATCAAAGAGTCGGAGAAAATGACCATGTGTTCTAGAGTAAAAGAAAAGCATGGTTAAGGAAGAAATACAGCCACAGACAATGGCGCTCACTGTCACGAGGCATTAGAGGTCAACCAGGGACACAACAGAAGTGCCGACTGATCTGAGAATGCGGTGATGGGGTCCCTCATTTGACAAGTCACTCACAGGGCACAGGTTTAGGTGGCCGGATCTGCCAGTGAACAAAGCAGATAAAGCTTACTGTTCTCTCCCTGGGAGTCTTCAAGGTTCACCATGTTATTATTAGTCTAAGATATAATTTTCTGGAAAAATGCTCCATGCACCAGTCCTCTAATTTGGAACAAATCGAATGTTCTCTTCAGCAAATGTCAAGTGCCAATGAAAGCACCAAGAGGATAATACTTCACTCTGTCTTCCCGGGAAGCCGACTGCATCGTCCTTACTGGATCAAAATGCAGCTCTAAGTGACTGCAAAGCTAGATAAGGTTTCCAGTTCTGCAACTGGTCCACCTGTATAACACACGATCATCTGGCTCGCAAAGTTCTTTCTGCGTGTTCCCATTATCAACATGTGCTTTGGGTGTTTGTGTTGCACAGAATTCCTATGATGAATCCGGGATCTCCAGCGCAAAGCTATTTGAAGACGGCCTGTGGGGTCGGGGTGGAGCTGTCCTGAAGAGTCTGCTGTCTTAAGGAAGAGGCAGAGAGAGATGACTGCCCCACTGTGAGCAAATGGCTGTCTGCCCACTAAGAAGGAACTGAACACAAGGCTGCTTGGATTTTTAGTTTTTTTGTGGGTATTTTATTTTTGAGACAGAATCTCATAGCTCAGAGTAGCCTTAAACTTGCTGTGGAGCTGAGGATGACTTTGAATTTAGGATTCTCTGGCCTCCATCTCCTGAGTATTGGGATGTAGGTGTGCCACCATTCCAGGCTAACTGGGTGATAGAAGATGGCGCTTACTTCATGTAAACATATGACAAAACACTCTACTAACTGAGCTATGCCCTCAGCCCAGCTCCTTCATCTTGACTATTCTTAGCATCAGGACTATGAGGAATAAGTCTGTCGCTTAAATCATCTAATCTACAGTATTTTTGTTATAGCAGCCCAAACTGACTAAACCTAAAAGAAATGGGCTAAAGAAAAGCAGGAAGACTACAGATATATGATATTAGAAAATCACTGTGTGCCGACAAAACAGAAGGCTGACAATACCTAACAGGAACACCAGCTCACTGCCGCCAGTCTTTCAGGAAATAAAATTATGTCACTTAGGATCATAATGTATTTAAGAATAAATGTCATTAAGTTTTGGTGTATTACTATTTTCTATTCTCCCAAGAATTATTTAGAATTTTTAAACTGCTTTTCTAAAGGGAAGATTATCATTTATTCCTTATCCTTTCTGTTACATTTATAATAAAATATGACCTATATAATCATATATATATATATATGCTTTTTGATACATTTTAAACTAGGAGGTTTTCCTTTTTAGAATTCATTAAATCAACCTTTTTATATGTGAAAGAAAACCAAAGTTCAAATTTCTTAATTACCATTTTAGTTTTCCTACTTCTGACTCTGCTACCAGAACGGGGATAGCATGCATACATGCTTCATTCTTAGGACCACCCAACACAAACCAACTGCTTGACTTAGCATTTCCTCACAGGCCCCTGCAACTGTGTGACCATTCACTTAATGTGGCCTTCCTTCCCCCAGCCACCATTCAACCATGAAAAGCTGAAAAGGCAGCAGTATTTCCAGTAAGCAAGTTAATTTGCATATAAACCACTAATTAGCATGTGGTCTTGGTTCATCAGACAAAAAGAACCGCCATAATTGAAATAAAAGAATTGAACAAGCTCTTCCTCTTTTTCCTTAAACATTGTGAGTAGAGTTTTGATAATATATAAACTTTGGGCATGGTTATTTTGTTTTTTGAGAGAGATGCTGACAGAGAAGAACACAGGAGGGGAGCGGGGTAAACGCACACGGTGTGATTAGAAGAGTGTTACCATCACAATAAAACTGCCCGTTAAAACATGGTACTTTATGAGTTCTCCAGGAAAGAAAGGCAAGTGCCTCTGAGGAAGGAGGTACAGAAGAAGCTGCAGCAAACATCTGGCTTATTCCTCACATCATTCGGTAACCGAGTCATAAAGAGCATTAATGGAGGACTCAGAACTACCTGAGGATGTGACAAAGCTTGGCTGTTTGGTATAAAATCTCACCTGGTCAATGTACTTGTCTTGTTAAAAATACATAATACCAACGGATATTGTAAAGAATGGACCACACCACAGGGAGAGTGTGTCTGGTTTAGTGAGAAGATACCTGCAAAGTACGTCCAGATGGAAAAAACAAACTGAGTTTGCTTAGATAAGATAAATTACTAACTTCCAAAGTGCCCAGTAAGAACTAGAACAAAGAGATACCCCAGAGTTATAATGACAATATCCATATTAACTATACACAGAAAGGTTACAATTTAGGTCAACTAAACAAAGACCTTTTGTTTTCTACTACTATTTCTGAGTTTTTGCAATTAGTCCTGGGTGCCAAGTTGTAAAATAATGACCAGTCATAAGAAAACTAACAATTCTGAACAGCAGCTTGTCTCATCCAGTGCCTCGCCTACAAACGGGATCCTGACATTTTCACAGTAAAATACTGCACTGTAATTCATGTTACTTTCTGTGCAGATGTGCATCTGTTTATTTGTGTGGGTGCATGTGTGTGGAAGCCAGTGAATGAATGACCTTGGATGTTCCACAGGAGCTGCCCGATTTTTTTCAGCAAGGGTCTCTCACTGGCCAGGAACTCACCACACAGACAGGGCTGAAGCAAGCCCCAAGGTTCCAGCTGCCCCCACCTCCCCAGTGCCGGGATACAGTGTGTACACTGCACTCAGCTGCTGTTCACATGGGTTCTGGGCACTGAACTCACTGAACTGAACCATCTCCCCAGCCCCCAAAACACATTTCAAAAGCCTGTAAGTCTTAAGTCTCATCTTAGAAACCTGTTTTCAAAATACATTTCTTTCTATCAGGACTCAACATTTCAGTATGAACATACACTATTTTGTCTTCTTAAAATGCAGTATTTAGCATAAAAGATACATAAGAAAAAGGTTATTTTTTAAAATGTAGTTTATATACTACAACATTTAGACAAAAATGTGAGGTGTAAAATGAAACACGCTCTGGCAAAATATGAACTGTCTTCAATAACTTCAATGATTAGATAAGGATTAAATGTCTCTGTCTCGGTCCCGAGGGGCCATTACTTTAGCCTAGTTTACTCTTTTCTCTAGTTTGGCCAATGTATGTATTAAGCAGAGCCTGAGTCCAGCATAATTATATGACATGATTATTCTAGAAGCTACAAAACATACTTTTAGAAAATAAAAAATGCCAGGATACAATTATTCATAGTGCTAGCAATGCTTCCAAAATATATTCACTACTAGGTTTAACCAAAGGACAAATATTCTTTTAAAAACAAAATGCTATTTTTGTTACTATATATTTGTTTTGTTAATTAAAGTCTCTTCATATGACCTTCTCTATGTAGATTTCTACTCTGTTGTTTACTTGCAAATAAATTCTTATTAAACTTAAGTACGTTAACTCTTTTGAAGTTATATGTTACCAATAATAAATACTACTTTAGAATATTACTTTGAAAATCATTAATGTAGTGTGAATTCCTTATTTTATCTTAGTCACACTTTATATACAGATGTTTACATATCTTTATAATTCCATGAGATGCTTGAATTTTTTATAGAAAAGTAATGGTCCATAAGTTACATACAAATGAATCTACAGACCTTTTACAATTTAGTCATCTTAATTTGTTTGGTTTCTTTTCTGTTTTTCATGAACGTCTCCATCAGACATCACTGGCACCCCAGTGAATGAGACACTCTTGATTACCACATTTTAATTCTAACTAGTACTAAACTAATTTAGCTCACAAATGACATACTTGTGCTAGCATATTCTGCTGATCAGCATAAGTATGTAGTTTATCTTCCATGCATCTGAGATATTCGATCATCATCAACACTTAATTAAAATAACTGTAAAGTAATAACAGATCTAGTTTCTTTGATGTGTTTTTGGCAAGCTAATCCCATAGAGCAGTCACAAGCGGGATGATTATTTATGGATTTATTCTAAATATCAAAATTGGTCACTTACATTATGGGTCTTTTCAAGAAGATGAGAGTGCTTCTCGAGCTTTTACTACCATGCAATTGCTACATGGAGGTGTGTACCGCACACTTCTGGATTGTGAATGAACACCATACTGTCTGCTGGTCTAGCAGTGTAAATAAGTGAATGACATTCTGTAAAGACTAGTAATTCACTTACGTCGATTTATATCCGTAAGTACACACACACATGCTTATTTGTGTGTGTGTACTATGGTAACAACAGTCCAATCACCTTTAATAAATGTCTGATTATGAAAATAAATAACTGAGATTGACAGCTTAGGATAGAGTACCAGGGTGACTCAATTTAAAAGCTAAAATTTTCAAGTGAATGGATGGAGGCAGAAACAACTGTCCTAAGTGGGACAGCCCAGACCTCAGACCCCTAAGACAAGTTTTGCATGTGTTCTCTTCTAAGCGGACTTTAGCTTTCAAGCTTTAGGTATGTGCTGTGAGATGTTCTGTATGGCAAATGTGTTGCTCTGATTGGTTAATGAATAAAACACTGATTGGCCAGTAGCCAGGCAGGAAGTATAGGTGGGACAAGGAGAGAGGAGAATTCTGGGAAGTGGAAGGCTGAGTCAGAGAGACGCTGCCAGCTGCCACCATGAAAAGCAAGATGTAAGGTACTGGTAAGCCACGAGCCACATGGCAAGTTATAGATTAATAGAAATGGGTTAATTTAAGATATAAGATAACAAGAAGCCTGCTGTGGTCATACAGTTTGTAAGCAATATAAGTCTCTGTGTGTTTACTCAGTTGGGTCTGAGCAGCTGTGGGAGATTTGTCCTGACCATGGGCCAGGCAGGATGGGAGAAAACTCCAGCTACAGGTATGTGTTTCAATCTGAATAAAAACAGGGCAGATAGCTAGTGAGGGAGCAGGGGAAAGAGGGGATCTCCCTGGGAAGGGGAAATAGAATATAGTGTTATAAAGAGATAAGAGGGAAATGGAATGAAATGATTAAATGGGGAAAGGGATAGAAGGGCAGGGTAAAGGAAGAAAGATGGGGAGGGACAACTAAAGCCTTTTGAAAAGCCATATGGAAACCCACTACTATAGAAAATTCCCCAAATGGATACACAGATGCAAGGAATTGAAATGGGATCACCATGTACTGGGCGGACAATGCCATAGTTAGACTTTTTATTCCACCAAGTCAAACCTCCGGTGTCAGGAAAGGGCCCTATCTTGTTGAACTGTTGGCCAAAAGGAGCTCAATGGCCCTCCCAACGTCACAGGCTGTTAGCAAGGCTGTTGGTTGCTCTCCACAGACTGAGGGAAGGCCCTACTGCTGAAGACACAGCTTCCTTACATCATCAAACACGGAGAAATCGAGCTGGTGCCAACTGGAAGGCTCCCCGCTCTGCCTAGACTAGTCTTCACAGTGCCAGAAGGTACTCTATATGCTACCGGGGAAGAAAAGTACTCACCAATGCCCCAGCTACGAACCTTGCAACCTACAACAGTGACCTACCTGCAAGGTATACTGGTGCCACAGTGGCACAAATGTTTTGGAAGTGACCACTTCCTGACTGGATTTATGACGCACTCAATGAAATGGAACTTGAACGTGATACCACTAAAATGACTAAAACCTAAGACAAGATGGGTCATGGGCCTAGGGAAAAACCTAATACTATTATCTCCTAAAGGAACATTGCCATGAAATAATCCCTAATGAATATTCCTGCAGTTGATGAAAATTAACAATGAGGCCCACAACTGAAGAATGTGCAGAGAGTGAGAGCCTTTGGAACACTCAGTCCTTCATTGGATGTCTTCATCAAAACCCTCACCTCAAGGCTTCGGGAATTATGCAGAAGAGGAGGCAGAAAGATTTTATGACCCAGAGCTGGTCAACGACTCCAGGGAAACAGCATCTTTCGATAGGACTGATGCACACACAACACCTGCACAAGTTTAAACCAGACAAAAGTCCAGCGTGTCCGAGAAGGGGAGTGGACACAAAGTTCTACCTCTAACCAAGAATTGATTTTCAAATTGATACCTGCTAGGAAAGGGAAAATCCATTTCCACCAATGGAACGACACTCTATATAGCAATCACACTCTACGGCAGGCCACATGCCTGGTGGGAGTACTCAGGCAATGTAAAATCAACTCCATATTTGTTTGGATTTTTTGTGTGCTTTTCCTTTCTTTCTTTCTTTCTTTCTTTCTTTCTTTCTTTCTTTCTTTCTTTCTTTCTTTCTTTCTTTCTTGTATTTTTTGCCTATTGATTTTCTTTCTCTCCCTTGTTTTTTTTTCTTTTCTTTTTTATTCTGTGCATATGTTTTGATTTTGCTTTTTTGTTGACTTGTTTTGCCTAGTTTTTGTTTTGAGACATCAGGGGAGTAAATGAACATGAAGAGGGTGGGTAGGGAGGATCTGGGAGGAGGAGTTGGGGAGACTTAACAATAATGATAAAAATATATTGTATACATTCTTTAAAAAGCTAACATTAAAGCAATACTTCTAACTTTTCCTTAAAGAATACACATGCATTCCTTTTCTGCACTGTATGAGAAATATTTTCATGTAAAGTTGTTCTAGGAGAGGGTATTGAAGATATATACTTTACCTTACTCAGCTATCATTGCTAAAATAACTTAAAATGCTGTATTTTGTTATCTTTCTGGCGTCTTGATAGCTTGTGACATTTCTGCTGACTCAGCAGTAGTCCTCTGACCTGTCCATGCAGACAGATTAATATATTTGTCTAAGAAAATGACCTAGATAGAGCTTAGGGGTGCAGTGCTTGCCTAGCAGGTCTGAGGCTGTGAGTTCCACTCCCAGAACCACAAATGAAACAAAACACACGAGATACCTATGGTGGTGCACACCTGTAATGCCAGCAGTCTGCTGGCTGAGACAGGGGTCTTATGCTACTCTCAGGTCAGCCTGGGTTATACGGCATTTTAGAGCCCAGATTAGGCAACACAGTGAAATCCTGTTCCAAATAAAAAGTCTAGTGAGGACTAGAGATACAGCTCACTGGAGATTCTCTTAGCTACCATGTAGGAGGCTTTGAGCTCACCCCCTAACAATCAAGAGGAGGAGGAGGAAGGGAGAGAGGAGGAGGGAAGTGGGGAGGGAGGGAGGGAGGGAAGAAAGAAGTACAGGTGTCAAGGAACAAGCAAGAGCTTGTTTGGGATTTTAGGAGGAAAAGTGTGTTGTGATAAATCTATACCACTTTCATGGATTTCTAGATTAAAGTTGCAAGTAGTTTGATTTTGCATGAAGTGGGGAGGAGATGGAGATGGGGAGACTGCTCAGCAGGTGCTGAGCTGTACTGAGGAGAAGGGAGAGCATGTCTGGGAAGGTGGAGCAGACTGCAGGTTACAGCACCCAGGTGCCACAAAAGCCCACGACAGCATCGGACCTCTTTCACCATGAGAAATGACAAATATCTGACATAGGTATGTTACCCTAATTTGAAATACAAATTACCTTATATCAATATATTATATTAATAAACTCAATATATTAATATAATATATAATATTAATATAAGGTACCATATTAATAGATTATCTTATATTAGTAGAAATATAAATTATTACCTTTTAAAATAAATATAGTCAGTATTTATATGTCAGTTTTAAAAAGAAAAAAAGATGTTAGCATGTACACTCATGAATTACACTAGTCTCACTCATAGAGAAAATTCTGCAAATTTGAGAGATGAGGGAGAGAGAGAAAGAGACCCAGGATCTGTGTCACAACCCGCAACAGTAGCTCTAAGTTGGCAGAGGAAAGAGGCTGCAGCAGGTTTAAGCATGAGCAACACATTTAACCTATCTTGAGAAAGAAAAGGAGAGTGTGGGCACCACGGGGCACCACACATACTGCCACTGGCTCTCTCAGGCAGCGCCTCTCCAACTCCAGCTCATAAAGTTCTATGTCAAAAACAAAACAGCACCACCATAAAAATATGAGTTCTAGTCCCTACCTGTCGATCCCTTGACCTTTAGGAAACCATACTAGTCTCTGATGGCCAGGCGAACCATCAAGTCCTCACTTAGCTAAACAAGTGGATTTCTCACAAACCGGAAGACAGATTCAACAGGTGACAGGCCGTCCTTTGCTCCCTGTCCAAACAGAAACTGCTGCAGGGCTTTCAGCTTTCTGAGTTGCAGGTTTTAAAAAGCTCCTTTAGTTACTCAAGCTGAGAAGTTTTAATTTGTTCCATAGCCGAGACCAGAAAAGTCACCAGGACTGCAGGAGAGCGTCATCGAAGCCAGTAGTCATCAGGCACCTCTCCATGTTTAGCTGCTTTTATTTTTGCACTGTCGAAGGCCTTGCTCCATTTGCAATGCTCAGACTCTCTGCTCTTTAACATTCAAAATTACATTTTTAGGAAATTTAATTTTTACTGTTTGAACTTTGATAAATAAGCAGTATCCCCTCAATCCCACTATACAAATCTGATGCCTTTAATTCTGGGAAATAGTATTTCTACTATCTGAATTTTAAAGCTGTGTGTGTGTGTGTGTGTGTGTGTGTGTGTGTGTGTGTGTGTGTGTGTGTCTGTCTGCAGACAATATTAGATGTTGTATTTTATTGTTAATTATACTTGATATTTAAAGTACCCTACTCAACAAAAGCAAGGAATGATACAATGAACTTCTGGTTCATTAAGATTTAGGTGACATCTACATACATACAACTTCTGGAGAGTGGGAAAGGGGGTGTCTCTAGAGTTACAGTATTTCCAAAGACTCACTTCTGAAGCATCATCAGGAAAAGAGGAAAGGCAGATCACAGGAAGGAAGGGCAATAGCAGGATTAGTGAGAACAAGAGCAGAGAAGACGGGACAAGGCACGCGGACAGTTGAACTGCATGTGGGTCCAAGTCAGGAAGACTCAGCGGCAGCGGAGCACGTGGCACAGATGAAGCATCTTCGCAGAAGTCAAGTACAGAGACATTCACCTCCCAAAAGCATTTAAGCCAGAGCTTGTAGAAAATACTTCCTTTTCTTTCTTTTTAGTTGCAAGAGCTGGGGCAAGTAACTGTTTTCCTCACATCTGAGTCTTTTTTCTTTAAAGAATTGCCAATACTGTTTTGCTCTGAGTCTCCACTCAGCTGGTTTATGTCACTGATGTGGAGCCTTTTCTAGTCAATAAGAACACTGAAGAAACAAGCAAGTTCCTACCTATTTCCTTTCCTCCTTTTCCTTCCCCTTCCCTCCTTCCTTCCTTTCTCTGTCGCTATTACTATGTCAGAGCGTTAGGTCAGCTTTGCTACAGTGCAGTTTTGTTAAAAATAGAATCCTGGGGAAACAGATCCTAACATGGAGACATCACTACACTGCCACTAGATGGCAAAGCAGCTTTCCCATCGCTGCCCTGGTCCTGAAAAGGGGCGACAGTCCCGTGGCAATGCATCTTCTAGCACAACAGCATTCTAATCAACTTAGATGGAAAATATGGATGAGCACCTCGTCCCCAAGCTAAATTACTTAGTACACTCATTTCAACACAGATTTATAACCTTAATCACACCAAAATCTTTCTTTTCCAACCTAACATCAATACATTATTAGTTTTTAACAGTTTCTGTTAAGGATACTAAGATTTAGTGACTATAGGATAATAAATGTATCAAGATAAAAAATAAAGCAAAATATAATACACAGCAAAACTGAACAAGTCTATAGATTGGTGTACACTCAAATCAAGTATTTACAAGTATTTCCCATTAGCTATAGTCTCAGGTATGATGTATATTAGTACCTATTAAAAGACCGCATCATGCTTTTCAATAAAGGATGTGTCCAGTTACTAGAGCGATACATAAGGGTCAGTTCCCATCTTGGAAGTTTTCTGTTGTAAGGAGTAGGAAGAGGGAAATTACGACACTCTTTCACATCCCAAAAATGAGAAGTGGCTTTCACTTAAATATTCTATAAATTATTGTAATTCATGGGAGAATCTTTGTAACAACCCACAAATTACTGAATCTTACAAAGCAACAGACAGAATTGTTAATCTGGCTTTCTTAAAACACAAAAGAATGTTTACTTTTGTTTTATAAAGACTATTTATGATATTGACCACTATACATAAATTAGAACATCTAAAATGGTCTAAGGAAATACTGCTGCTGCCTATTTTAATACGGCTGCAGTTAGCAAGAGCCTTTGCCTATGTTTTGAATGAATGAATATATATATATATATGTATATATATATATATATATATATATATGTAGACATACAACAGGTTGATATAATTTCTAGTTAAAGTTCCTTAGCATACCCTGAAGCTGTTGGATTAGGCTACATGAGATCACTGACCCATTACTGTATTTTTTCTACTAAAACTGAACTCCAGACTCCTGCACAGTCCCATGGCCTTTCCTCTGGTCCCAGTCAGTCATGTCTTATACCTGGAGGGGGTACTGTTTGGGGAGGTTATGGGACCTTTAGGAGGGTTAGCCTGGCCGACGGAGATGGGTTGCTAGACTTTGGGGCTATATAAAGCCCATGGCCACGTCCAGTCACTTTCTTATTCCTGGTCCACTAAGATGTGGACAAACACATAGCAAGCTCCGACTACCAAGGACTGGCCACCACAGCCATCAAGCTTCCTTCTCGCAGAGTTATCCTGGTCCCTCTCACACTGTGATCTCACCACTAAGTTCCCTCTGCCAGGTACTCTGTCAAAATGACAGGAACGAAACTAATACTGTGGGAACAAAATCTCAAATAAAGGCAATAATCGAAAGGCTGTTTTCCTTAATGGACACATTAAATGACTGGAATATTAATCACAAGTTATTGATTTTCCAATTAAAGGTAGTTGCAGTTGTTTTGAATTCGTAAGTTTAGAATTTGTAGTAAGGTCACTTGCTAATGAATGTAAGTTATACCTGGGGGGTGCTTGTTCATCAGTGTAAATGGGAATGAAAGAAATACATTTTATCTATTTAGAAAAACTATTTTCCATGTAATTTTTACAGTCTGATTATAGAATGAGTACAGCTCAAAACTACTTACACTTGAACCTCGTAGGCTAATATAAAATTTATAAAGTTATTAATTTTATTCACTTAGTACTAATACTTTAATCTCTTCATGGTGACTTCCATTCCAGCCATGCCCAAATAAGCTTTGCATCCCTCCTGAGAATATGAAGTACTCCCACACTCTACCTAAGTGTTAAATGCAGGAGAAGGGAACACCCTTTGGAACCCAGTTGCCCCAAGCAAGGTGAGGGCAGGAAGCTTAGTGCTCCTCTGAGTGCTAGGAATTCTCTGCTATCTGCGAACTTGATCTTCCAGAACCCTGGGCTCTTTGCTAGGAACCTTCCGGAGCCAGTCACCAGGAGAACCACACAGCCTGTCCCTCTGTAGCTAGTGGCTGTGCTGAACTCTGAAATGATTCCCTTTTCTAAATTTCCTAGACGTGAACCATTCTCAGAGGAAAACATCTAGGGATTCAGGAGTAGAAACTGGTGTTTTGCTGTCAGGTAGAATTCTTTGGGCCTTCTGACTATTACACGCCAAAGGTAGCTACTATTCATAAACAGCATATGTTATGCCTAGGCTTGCACGGAAGTACAGTCTAAACGCTGCAGAAAACCAAGACTGACTGACTTAGGAAACACGTCAGCTGATCTCATCTCCGTATCACTAAAAGATGGCAGCCTTTTAGCATTGGACTGAGTTTTTCAATCCTTGATGCAGGGGGAGGGGCTTGGACCTGCCTCAACTGAACATACCAGTCTTTGCTGAGTCCCCATAGGAGGCCTTACCTTTTAGGAGGAGGGGATGGGGGGGGGGGGGTGAGTGGGGAGGGGGTGCTGGGAGGAAGCAGGGGGAGTTTAGGATCATTTTTAAATACTGAGTATATATAATTGTTGAATAGGTAGGAAAAGTCTTTGAGGTAAGTTGAAACAGCTTTCCTGGGTAAACAGAAACAATGCAAATATATCTATCTCAATTTTTCCATCTCCTATTTTTCTTTACATTGATAAAAGCATTACAATCATTCAGAGATCCAAAATAGGAACTGCAGTATTTTCCTTGATTCTTGCAACTTTTTCTCTTTTATGCTTAATTATGGCAATCAACTAAAGTTTTTCAAACATCATTAGCAACTGTTGCTTTCTTTCTAACCCTACTGTCCCAGATCTAGTCAGAAAGACACTTTCTGGAGCTCTATCTCCTGAACAGACTCTTCTTCTAGACTTCTTCTTCTCAACTCAGTTCTAGCTGATACTAGTTGAAATGATTTTCCTCTTTCAAGATGCAAATGTGAAGAGGCTCCTCCTGACAGCTCATTACAGTCTTTAAGATCAGGCTCACACTCTGTACTGCCTTCCAGGCTCTCTGTCTCTCAGGCTGCATTGCCATCCAGCCCCTGAACTAGTCAGGCTGCCAACTCTGTTGAAATACTTGGTTTCTATTCTTTTCCCCTCGGGGTTTCTGCCATGAATTCTCTTTCCTTTCTTGTTCTTCTCTCTGTCTGCCTCCTTTGCCTAACTCCTCATTTATCTTAAGATATTAATATGGATTATAGCTTCCATTTTGACAATACTTTCCCAACTATACCTTTCCCAAGACTGAGTGTGTTGATCTGCTTTGCCACAAGAAAGCGTTCTACCCATTTAATGTGCCTATTTTCAAAATTTCCATACTTACACCATTTTTTCCCCTCAATTCACCATTCTCTGGACTTCTTGATGTCAGGGATTTTATAAACATGTTTATCAGAGATGCCCAAACAAAGTCTCAACCAACTGTAGCCTAGACAGAGTCTGAATCAATTACACATTGAGAAAGTCACTGCCTTTCTCAAAGAGCTGATGGTTCCTAGAAGCATACTAACCAGACTGAGCTCTTAACATGCCATTTTGGGCTCTTCTCCACAGACCAGAGCACATCTTTCCATTTTGTGACCAGGACCCTTCACCTCACTCCTGCGCTTTCTGTGTGGTGTACCCTGGACAGCTCTGTTGCTCTTCTGTTGCTGGCACACTTTGGCCAGTGGCCCTGTCTCTGAGACGCCATTCCTCTGCTTGTTTTGCTGGGCAGTTTTTCTAGCCCCCTCTCATCTCTACTCTGGTAGATCTAAGCATTCTGTCTTCTTGGCCATCACAGAATTTTCCACTTTACTTTGTCAATTTTAAAGCTGCATTTTTTTGTTAATGCACTGAGCTTCAGGAAATTGTATATTGTATGTGCTTTATTTTGGATATCATAGTGTCTGGGATCTAGTGGCACCTGATCATGAACTGTATCAGAATAATTAAAAGGAAGTTAAAGTTATTTTGACTACTCTTAACAAGAAAACAGGTAAGGGGAGGGGCTAACTTTGCAAATGCAAAAATGAAAATGTATGGGTTTATCCATCCTGGCATAATGCTATAGTGCAAGAATTTGGCTTCCTCCCAACCAACCTTCTCTTTTTAACAATGCCATTTAGAGTGCTCCTAAACTGTCTAATAGATAAAACTCTCCGACTTTCTCCCTAACCCTAACCCACCTTTGGCAAGAGAACTAAGAGTGTGAAGCAAAACCAAAATGAGCTGGAAATATGTCATGGATGACAACTTCCAAGGGCAATTTCCACAACAGAAACTCAGACTGCTTTGACTGGAGTGCCAGTCTGCCACTGTCCTGAACATCATTTATCTATCAATGCTTTGGTATTTTCATCTGCACAGTAAGAATCAGAGCGATCCATATGTCACACTTTTGAGTGCTGAAGGAACTGAAATCTTTGTAAAGCATGTAGACTACACTAAAGCACAGTACACAGAAAACAATTATTATGTGTTTGCTATTATTATCATTGTCTTAAGTGGTGATTATTTAATAATCGAGAGTCATACTCAGTTCCTAGAGTATAAAAATGGGCCTGAAGATAGAATGTGGCTTTAATATGACTTTTAAATATTACAAATGACTCAAGTAGTAATAATAAAGAGCAGCTAGGCAAATAAATATGCCATAAAAGCACAGGGTTTGTACGAGGCTGTAACTGAGATCCTTTAATTCAATGTATCTATTTTGAAAATTTACTTATAATTTAATCTCTCCATTTTCACCTTTATAAATACCTTAATAACAGATGATTATCAGGAATTTTAAAATTAAAATTAAACCAAAATATCAATTTGGCTTATAGGTACCTACTATATTATCAAGATAGCATTTATATATTAATTTCTATGATGCCTCCCACCTCTAATTCTAACTCGTAAATTCTTAATTTTCTCAGAGTGTTATAAAATTAACCATATACAAAAAAAACTCTTTAGAATTTATACTGATATGTTGGTTTGGGTTAGAATTCTATCAGATTTAAGATGAAGATCCATAAAATTAAAAATGATGTATTATAGCTCTAAAATCATTACTGTCACTGCTAAAAGAAGCAGGTACTAAAATTTTAAAATGCTAAATACACAGTTGAAAATTTTGATCTTCAAATTTTATATAATTATATTAATAGAAATCCCAGCTGAAAAATCACAAAGGCGATTTCAGATATTTTGATACAGCCTGTAATTTTTGTTATGTGAATAGAGTATGACTTGGCTACTTCTGATACAGCCAAATCTTGATTAGTCTTAGTCTACAGAAATACGGACAGATGAAAATGGACCTCTTCACATCTTTAGCATCTTTCCCACAGTGTTCACCACAGTGAACTTACTCTAATTTGCACTTTGATTTCTTTTCCTTCTTAATCAATGGCATGGTTTAATATTAATTATAACAAATAATACAACAGAGGAAGGGAACTGTAATAGATAACCAGTCTGAGCAATCAAGAGTTGGCTGTACAGTATCATATTTACCTTAAGAATCAAACTAGAAGAACTAAACAGCCTCATCCTACTTCATTGTCGTAAATAAACACCAAGCAGGAGTTCCTATGCCTTAACAGTCCTAGTCAAGTCTCCGAGTACCTGAAAGAACCCTGGTGGCACAGGACCTACTGGCATGCCATCTCCTGGGGGCATGTTTCCTAGCACGGGGCTGGGAGCTGCTGCAGCACTCTGCAAAGAATAAAGGAGAGACAGAGCTACATCATTACAGAGAAGGCACAGGACCACAGGCTGCTCAGCTGAGCACAGACCACAGGGCTGCTTTCGCACTCCTGGGGGCAAAAGCTGCTCATTTCCCATTCGACAAGTGAACTGAGGTTAACAGTGTGATAAACAATGTCAGTGGCTTTAACGGACCTCTAGAAATTCCGTGAAGGCAAAGATCTTTCATAAGATGACACATTTGAATATATATTAAAGGCTGACGGTAATGTGACAGATGATAAAAGTTTAAATAAATGACTAATTTTAAGGTACAGACATTTGAAATGACAAACATTAGAAATGAATGTACAAATAGGTAAAAGTCTGTGTACGATGATCACAGGGATTAGGAGAAAGACTAGGTTATACTTAAATATGTCATAAACAAGTATAATTAATTTCCCGCCTATAGGTAGCCATTCACTTTCAATATGTCATAATCATTACTAAAATATACAGTATAAGGTGGTGAAGATGAAAATGCAAATAGGAGACTGAAGAAGAAAAATAAACTAGATTTGAAGACACTGGTCTCACACAAGTTATAAAAAATATAGACTGAAAAATTCAGTTTACTTCATTTATAAACTTTTCATGAAATCCTAGCATTTAATTAAACAGGAATATGAAAAAATAAAACCTTTGGCTTAGATTCTTCGTAGTCAGGTCAAGATTAAAGATTTTTTTATATATATCAGATACACATAAAATTGCTCTGCAACTATGGATTTTATTTTCCAACTTGATTAAACACAAGTTAAAGTCCTAAAATTACTCAAGAAGGGACCCGATGGGGATATAAACTAGTACCACCTTTATGGAAAAACACATGCAAGGTCCTCAAAACGATCGGAACAGAGCTATTACACCAGCTGACATTCTTACTACTGTGTATACATCCAGAAGAAAAGAAATTATTGTGTTGAAGAGACATCTGCAATCCTGTTCTATCTAAAGTGCTGTTTATGACAACCAAAATAAAGAATCAACCTAAATGTTCACTGATAAATGGATGATTAAGGAAAACATGACCCATATACACAATGGAATTTTATTTAGCCATAAAAAACGTTGACAGCATGAATGAACCTCGACGACGACATTATGTTAAGTTCAAACAAGGCAGGGCAGAGACAAACAGCACATGATCTGCTGCAAATGTGGAATTTCAAGAGCTGACCTCAGAAGCTGAGAATAGCAGGGGTTAGTGGAGGACCGAGGATAAGGAGACAGGCTGTGAGTAAGTCCAGTGTCACAGTCAGATGTGGGGAGCAAGTTCTGGTGTTACACTGGATGGAGTGTGATGTGGCTAGCAACAACATATCATATGTTTCAAAACAGTAGGAAGAGAAGATTCTGAATGATTTTACTACAAAGGCACCACAGAGGCTGAGGACAAACTGATTTGATTCTTAACAGCTTTGTTGTGAAAAATATTCCAAGCATGTTCCACAGTTATGTACATGCTGTCTTGCCTTCCTATGTACACAAGTGCATCTATCCAAGCATTTGTAGCCCACAGAAGATATGGTATTTTAGCATGTTCTACTGCATAGTTCCTGAATTTTTTTAAACAACAACAACAACAACAAAAAACAAGTTTATTCCACAAAACTTGAAGTTGTTCAGAGCAATGTTTTCACAGTTCCCAAAGACATGTAGACTAAACTGTGATTGTGTGAAATACTGCTTATGAACCCAAATGTAATTTCAGCCAAAGAATATGAATACAAAAGAGAAAACTACTTCTCAAACACTAAGGTATAGGAACATACTCGTAGGAAAGGATGCAATGTCATTTAGTGACTATTACCTGACTGTTGCCCTGACCAGCTACTGTTTCATTTTGCACAGTGTCACACATGCTCTTTCTAAAATGAAAATAAACTAACTGCCTTTCCATTTAACTAAGCTTGCATAAAAATTCAATACACTGTTGGGGGTGCAAATTTACAATCAACAACCCTGTGAGCCTTAAATGCATAGTTACAGCCAGGTCTAGGAAGTGGGATTTCATCTACGTCCTTGAGACTGTAACTCAAATCTATTTTTTCATCTATTCTTAGTTGCCCCAAAACTACACTGGTAAGTTTTTTCCTGTATTAGAAAAATAAAACCGGTTCATCATTTGCACCAATGGACTGGTAAAAAATGTATATTGTTTTTCCCCCTGACTACATTGTCTATAGGTATTTGTTACTTTTTCCGTGAAAGATCTTCATAACATGTATATCCTGTGATATGTTTGCTTCATGAGTGTTTATGCTCTTATTTTATAAGTTCAGGACATAATCACTGTTTTCGTTTTCTCACCCTCATCAAGGGTTTTGAGGGTTAACACAGTAGCCGACATAACAAAAATAAAACCCTTGCTTTACGGCTTATTCCTAGCAAGGGGAGAGAGACAGTCAACAGAACAAACAAAGGAGACGAGAATACTACTGTGACCTGCTCCACGACAACACAAGAACAGGGTAGAGAATACTACTGTGACCTGCTCCACGACAACACAAGGACAGGGCAGAGGAGAATACTACTGTGACCTGCTCCACGACAACACAAGGACAGGGCAGAGGAGAATACTACTGTGACCTGCTCCACGACAACACAAGGACAGGGCAGAGGAGAATACTACTGTGACCTGCTCCACGACAACACAAGAACAGGGTAGAGAATACTACTGTGACCTGCTCCACGACAACACAAGAACAGGGCAGAGAATACTACTGTGACCTGCTCCACGACAACACAAGGACAGGGCAGAGAATACTACTGTGACCTGCTCCACGACAACACAAGGACAGGGCAGAGGAGAATACTACTGTGACCTGCTCCACGACAACACAAGGACAGGGCAGAGAATACTACTGTGACCTGCTCCACGACAACACAAGAACAGGGTAGAGAATACTACTGTGATCTGCTCCACGACAACACAAGGACAGGGCAGAGCTCTCAGCGGTCAAGAGGACAGCGCTGACAATTTTGAAAGCCCTGTGAAGACACAGGAAGCTCTGGACCAGGCGACAGTGACTCCTGACTGACGTAAATGAGTCTTTCATTGTTTTGTCGTTGTCTTCTCTGTTTCTGTCTGTCTATCTCTGTCTCTACATGTTTGTATATTCTAGAGTTTAACATAGAGTCTCATGTAGCAGTTTCTCATAGTCCTGACTGGCCTAGAACTCACCACATACCTGAAGCTGGTCTTGAACTCCTGCCCCTCCTGCCCTCCCCCACTCATCCCCCACCCCTAGGTGTGTGCTACCAGTCCCAGCTCTTACTGTCGTTAGACTCTCCTTACATTTCAAGACAGGCCAAATTCTTATTGTACAAGGGTAAGTGTGAGGAGCTTCCCTTTCAACGTCCATGCTGGCACACACGGTAGGGTTACCCGGAAACGCAGGAGTCTGATGCCTAGAGGACTCACAGCACAGGGCACAGGTAGTTATTTGGTGTGAGAATAACTTCTAGTCCTCTTTTAAAGATACAAAAGGAACACAATATTAGAAATGATCCAAGGCACGAAGTCCTAGTCCAGATCACTCTGACAGACTTGGCTCCGTGGACCACAGGCTGAGCCATGCCGTCATTCACTCTGCTAGGCTTTACTCACAAGCCCACCGTGCTCTTGTATTATGTGACTCAGCTTAGCACACCATTTGGTCCACTAGCAATCGCTACCCTGATAAATACCACAGACGTATACTAATTAGTACTGTAAGCACTGTCCAACAATAACCCTCCAACTGACTACCATGCTAATTTATACACAGCGGCTACCTAATATTGTAAGTATTGACTCTGCAAACTGAAGAATCAAGCTGTTTGGATTAAAGCTCCTAGAAAGAAAGGGTTCTAAGTTTCTTGGAAAAACTTGTTTCAAGTTTACTTATAACACATGAGACAAATTTAATCCGTTACCTAAGAATGAAGAGAAAGTTCTAGCTGGGCCTGAGTCAGAAGTGTGCGGGAGTCTGTGTAGCTGAATACAAGAGAAAACGGCTTTATATATGAAAACTACGGATCAGTTCCACTGGAATTGCATGACTTTTTATAAAAGTATCATGGGATAGCCTTTATTATATAATTGTTTTGGGTTGATTTTTATAATTACTTCTTATCTTAATAAAATAAAAACATACAACATGGCTTTAGGATATTTCTTGTAATTAAACTGAATGTGAGACACTTCCATTCAGATATAAACATATCTTTTTATTGTCTCTTCTACTGGATTCATTTGTGTGCTTTAAATACGTATTTTTCAGATATATGCATCCTAATACACATTTTATGAAGTCATTAGTTCTGTTATTTGAATATTGTAGAGAAAAGGAGATGCCTATACCTCTAAGAGGTTTTCAAACAGTAGACAAAGCTAAAAATATTCATCTATCATAAAATATCACAAGCTTTTTTCAAGACTTTATACACCTAGTAACTAACTGCTCCTTGAGTTACTAAGAGGGCCAGGGAACCAGATCTGACTATAAAGTGAGAGAGAAGATGTAAAGCCTGTGTTTGGAGGAACAGAAAGGATACTAAGGATGTGTAAAAATATAAAGTAGTAACTGTAAAGATAAGAAGGGGTATGACTTAGGGGGTATGGAGGGGATTGAAAGGTTTTCATTACTAAGTCATGTGTGCTATTTAAGACTCTGATTTCAGCTGTGTCTCCTCCCAATCCAGGTGTTGCCAATGTGACTGAAGTGAGCGGTAGCGCCTCTAAGAGGAGATGGGGTACGAAGCACCTGTTTCTAACAGCTCTATGTATCCTCATAAAAGAATGTGGGGAGCAAGTTCGTTCTGTGGCCTTCTGCCTTCCTCAAACAAGGACACAGAGAAGGTCCTCCCACTAGGTGGCAGTGCTCAGTCTCAGACTTCCCAGTCGCCAGGCTGTGACAGAGATTTCTTTTTCTTTCTTTCTCTTTTTCTTTCTAAATTCCCGGTCTTAGATACTTTGTTATGGCAACACAACACACTAGCCATGTATAGACATTTTAAATAAAACCTTAAAATGGTGGTAGTAGTTATTGTGCTATACCAATTATAAGGCCAGGTACACTGAAACAGTCTTCCATTTCTACCCACATTGGATCTGAAGGTCTCAGATGCCCAAACTAATATGCTATAGCTCTTCCTATCAGCTCAAAGAGAATGAGTTAAAAACTAAACTCCTACTTCTCCCAGTCACCACTAGCTGCAGCCAGAGTCCCTGGAAATCAACAGTTCATCTACCTATATTTTTGCCATGTCTGCCTGATACATATTGGTTGTCCTACCTGGAGGGCATTTCTGTCCTTCACCCTAACCCATCATGATAACAATGATTACTTGCACAGCTCTCTCTACATGCGCCTGCCCCAGTATATAAGAGCTACAAGGCACATAGACTTCCTAACAATGGTTTGCTGCACAATTTCCTTCGTTTGCTTAAGTTCATCATCCGAGAACAGTCTTGTCTCTGAATCCAAGCACATTTGTTCTAAACATACTCCCATAGCCCTTCCTTTCTCCTGAAGAAGCTCTTCTGAAAAATCTTGGTCACAGAACGATCACAATTGTGGAACTACATCTCTGTACCAATAGCAAGAACTAAATCACTGGCATTTTTATTTCAATATTGACTGTTTTCCTAAGAAGGTAATCATAACACTCATTTAAAAGATACAATATCATTTACAATCTTAGTTTACAATTATGCAAGATGGATGTTTCTGTTGGGAGCAGTAGTGCCTGTCTATAGTCCCAGCACATAAGAGGATGAGGCAGGAGGATGCTATGAATTTAGGGCCAGACTGTACTACATAGTGAAACCATAGCTACAAGATGTAAATAAACAGACAAACAAAAACCAATGTATCTCCTCAAAAACATGTTTATATATGTTAAACTCTTAGGAAGAAATCTGAAGCTTACCATTCTCTAATTCATTTCCCTTAACAACACTGTTAGCCTGGATCTGAAATAGCATTTAACTAATAAACTACTTCAAGATTTACCCAGAACAAATAGGAACACACCATCAAGCAGAAATTTAATGGATTTTTAAGTAAAAAATTTTTAATTACTTTACTTTAATACCTTGGATGATTTTTAATCAATGAATATTTTTAAAGCTATCTAGAATGTTTCTTCTTTCAAAAAAGTTAGTACACATAAAAAAAGAAACCCGAGACTAGCTTGAGCCAAAATCTTATTACTTAGTTTTAAAAGATGTTCATTTAAAGGGGACATAGCAGGTGGCTTACAAAAAGGCACACGATGAAACTAAATTAGTAAATGAAAATACTTGTTTCTATTCACTCCAAACGGAACCAGTAATTAAATCACGGAGCCTGCTCTCACATGCAAGCACGTGGCCATCTTCGCCTCCTTTCCTCTCGGTACAGAGTGTAACTGCTTATCTCTGCTACTGGATTGTAAACTAGTCCACTGCTTCATAGAGCAAAGCCAAGCGGCACCACAGGTCAGCACATAAAAACATAAAAGGTAACCGCAAAGGGAGCTGCTTAATCTGTAATATTTGGAAGTGGTAACTTTAAATTACTTGTCAGAGAGCCTAAAAATTGATCGTATCTATACAAAACACAATACACCCAAGGGAAAGCAGGAAGTTCAGCCAATAACTGGTTCTCCCTTTTAGAGCACATAAACGAAGGGGTTTTGCTGTTTTGTTTTGTTTTTTAAGCATTCTAGTGAGCTGTTTTAAAATCAGGCCCTTGTGAGACAGTGGGTGAAACAAAACCTTCCCATGATTCTCTAACTCTATGTCAGCATGCTCCATAAGAATTACTGATGTTCATATGTGAACTTGCATGAGATGTACATCTGTGATCTTCATGAAGGTTGTTAAAAGCCTCAACATAGACAGTTAGTATGCCGTATTAAAATGGATCTATCTAATCCTAGGCTGCAGAGGGATGCTGCCCCTAAAACAGGCATACTGAAGCCTCGAGTCTGTTCTTGTTCCTCAAATTGCCCCTTGAAATCCTAAGGAAAAGCCTTTGAAACTGTCCTTACACACTGCATCTCATTCTTCAGGATATTCTCATGCTGAGAATACTCATCCTTAAAAAGGTGAGCCTCTTTTTTCAAAGCAAATAAAAATCAGTACAGTTCTGGGGAAACTGAGTGGAAAAAAACTGGGTGAAAAATTTTTGAAACAGAAACTTAAATAGGACTTTTTTTCATATAAAAACTGGCTCAAAAGCCAGGTGTGGTAGAGCATGTCAGTATTCTCAATATTTGCAAAGAAGAGGCAGGAGGATCATTGAGTTTGGGGACAGCTTGCTCTACATAGAGAGTTCCAGACCACCTAGGAGTATCCATCTTAAAATCAAAAATAAATAAAATATAGTAGGCCCAGAATTCAAATGAAAGAATGTGAAGTTTTAATGACGCTAACAAACTGAGGTGCCTTAGGCTTGTACACATATTTCAAGTCCATTTTTGACTTGACATTTTTCGTTCATGCACACATTTAAATCACAACAAACTTTACAAACACCCCATATGTAAGGGTGTACTGAGCAGACCCTGCTCTTGTTCAGAGACGTTTATAATCTTAAAAGAAGACAGGTAATTATACTCAGTTTTACTTGGTAGCATGGTAACAGTTACAAAGCTGAGACCCGAAGAAAGAGTTGGTGACGAGGGTTAGAAATCCGTCAGGCTGGTTACGCGCTGTAAAGCAAAGGATGAGGAAGTCAGGACCCAGGCTGTGCAGCCGAGTGAAGGAACACGGCAATGTCAGAAAGGTCTGCACACTGGATGTAAGCATGTCAAAGTGCTGTGTAAGGTGGCGCCAGCCTTGTCCTAAGTGGGTGAAAAGACAGCCACGGACTTCCCGGTGGCACTCCCGCATACCTCTCTCTTTTCTGCCCTACGCCACTGTTCCCACTTTTCCCTGCTGCCCTTCTGCTGTCCTCCCACAGTACCCGGCTTCTACCTTTATGTCACGGATAGTTCACTACCCTCACCTTAAGGTCTTTTCTTCCCCTCTTACGGTGCCCTTTCCAGTTTCATGGTCTACACAACAACAAACAAATCAAAATTTATGGTTCCTGTGACCCTTGCATTAATTTACTGTAGTGTCTACCACATTATAATTAAAATTTCTACTTTCAAACTGAGAAGAGTCCTCAAAGGACACGCCCTTTTCTTTCTTGTGTAGGGAGAACTTACTCTGAACACAAAGACAGTAAAAGTCAGCTGAATTGAGCCTCAGTTTATCAGGCTGATCTTTACGTAAATAAAACTTGTCATTTACAGATTTAGTAAGTATACAGATTCTGAAATAGCACATGCTATTTTACACCAGGCAAAGACATCAAGTTTCTGGAAGAAACTGACAGAAGCCAACTTAGTTCCTATTTACTTTTCTTGTTTCCCAATAGGTGCATGTAGTTTTAAAGAAGGGGAACACAGGTAAACTCCATAACCTTCATGTTAACATTTCCCATGGATGATGAACAGGAGTCGATGGTGCTACTACATACGAAGTGTCAATTGATTTGTAGAATCATTTCATCTGAATAGGAATCTGAGTTCTGAAAGATGACCATATAACTCATTTTTAAGATCAGGCTCTAATGTGTGGTACCCAGTCACAGCTAGCCATCAAGTGAACACGGTTTTAAACACTGCTTTAAGACGAAGCCATAAAATAATCCTTTTTTAACTGTAGAATCATAAATGGTAGGTTACTCAACTAAATCAAATTAGATGCTTTAAACAAAATAAAATTTAAGGCAAAAAGAATTAGTGCATATAAAAGGCATTTTTACTCAATAAAAGGAGTAATTCATAAGTAAATTATAACCTTTAATGCATTTAAGAGCATAACCACAAAACTGACAAAACTACAAGTAAACTAATAAATTCAAAATCCAGTGAAAGACTCAGAGGCCTCCGAGAAACTGATACATTATGTAAACTAACCAGGTTTATAACCAAAACTGACAAGCGAAGTGTAATGGACACATACAAATAGCTTTCCCACAAGCAGAAAATGCACATTCTTTCCAGAATTCTTTCTGCTTTAGGTACATGGAACACAAGAAGGGGTTCTTAAGTATTTGGTAAAGTGAAACAGAAATAATTATTTGACACTCTAAGGTAATAAATAATGGAATCTAATAAATTGATAAAGACACAGCTAGAGGGAAACCACCCACCCTGTGTTCTTTCTGCCCTCCCAAGGAGCACTGAAGTAGAACGTAAACAGAAATACCTCTGAGGGAAGTAAACATCATTTAGGTTAGAAAGGCAATGGCTGTACGGAGGGGCGATGTCTCTGCCCCAGTAAAAATGGCATGTTCTTTAGATATTTGCAAGCCCTTTGGGTGCTCATGCCTAAGAGAGGCACTGTCACTTATATTCTACCTGTCAAAAGCAGGTTCAACCATCTCCAAATACCCAAGAAACCAATGGCCACTGAAACTGCACTAACTTAATCAGAGCTGTGAGAAAACACAGTCAAATTGAATGAATTTCATGAAAAACAGTTTTAGTTAAGCTAATAATCTTGAAGAAAAAAATAAGATGTTGGGAAGGAATTTAAAAAACAAGAACCTCTTACTAGACTAGTAATGCTAATAAACCTTACTAGACTAGTAATGCTAATAAGCCTTGAAAAAACAATGATTGTTGACCCGAAGAAAACAGAAAAAGAATCCTTGATAATCAAGGAAAAGCAAGATACGTGAGATAAGACCATTAACAAAAATTCTTGAATATCAAGATATAGATGATTCAATGAGTGAATGAAAATTATATTTTCACAAGAACTGAATAAATTTTTTAAAACCCCATTAATGAGGGATGAGGAAATTTCTCCAGCAGTAAAAAGAGGCCAGAAAAAAAAAAAATGACAGCGGAGACACTGCCACTTAAATGAATCGGTGGTTAGGTGAGAAAGTGGACCCCAGAAATCACAACCCAGGAACGAAAGCAACTGGCTGAGGCGTGGCACCACATGGAAGGGCTGGGGTCCCCAAAGACAGCCGGGGAGAGGCCACTGGTGAAGGTGCAGCCTTTGGAGAGCCAGCATGCTGGAGATCCCAGGACTGTGGGACAACCAGTGTGGAAAGCAGACACTGTGGTGGGGAGCTTGCCTGGACCCCGAGGTCAGCTGTGTGTGCTGTGAATGGCAGAGAAGTGGAGCCGCCCAGAGTTTCTGGAGCCCAGAGCATCATGAGTCCCAGAACGTCAAACACTGAATTTCTTACACTATTGACTTTGGTTTTTCTTTAGTTTGCTTGTAACTGTGTCCTCTTCTTCCCTTTTGGAATAAGAAGTATGCAATTTTATTTTTTTAAATAGAAGTCCATAGTCAAGAGACTTTGGAGTTTTAGAAAAACTTGAGAGTTTCAAAGATAGAACTTTTAAAGTGTTTCAACTTTTAAAAATGTGCGACTTTAAAAAGTTAGAATGTGTTTTACATTTTGATTTTGGTATTAATTTAAAATATAAAGAAATTGCAAGAAATAACCAAGCCAAGATTCAGATAATATAATATAATATAATAGATACAGTTGAAAGAAAGACAATAAGAATGTAGATGCTGGCCAGGCGGTGGTGGTGCACGCCTTTAATCCCAGCACTTGGGAGGCAGAGGCAGGTGGATCTCTGTGAGTTCGAGGCTAGCCTGGTCTACCAAGCGAATTCCAGGACAGGCGCAAAGCTACACAGAGAAACCCTGTCTCGAAAAAACAAAAACAAAAACAAAAACAAAAACAAAAAAAAGAAGAAGAAGAAGAATGTAGATGCCATCTGAAACTTGTTCAGGGGTTCCGTGAATGAATTTAGATAGAGCAGCTGGAATAGTGTCTGGCATAAAATACGGAATCAGTAAATATTAGCTATTATTATTACCATCTTTTATGTCAAGTTTAGTTGCTACATAATCAGGTGTTTCAGAGGTCAGTGTGACATCACAGCTGAAGCATGTCTGGAGAACAGAGGTGGATAAATAAATATCTTTGACATCTTTGACATCCTTACAATAATCAAGGTTTCCTTATCCTCCCCATAAAAATTATTTAGGCAGCCTTGCCTGCTTCTCTATCTCTGTATCTTCACTATTTCTTTACCAATCTGCTCATATTTTTAGGTTGCTGATATTTATTTATAAGAATAAACGTGTCTATGTCAATTTTTTCAAATGACTTTAAAACAAATGATGCTATCTTGTTTCTTAGAGGACGAATAACAGATAACTCAGAAGAGTAGGGACACATTATTATGACGTTTTCCTCTACCTTGAGTGTTATTAGTAGACAAGACATGGCTAATGGAAGACTGTGAATCTGACAATTTCCACAACCAAAATGCAAGGAGAAAACCACTAAAAATAGAACAAAACAAAAAACCGAGCAGAATATTCAAGAAGTGAGGGGCAACTACAAAAGTATAATATACACACAGAACAGTCGGATATTAAGACAGAAGCACCAAACCTGAAATTTCTTAGTTAATGGTAGATACCAAAGCCCAAACTAGGAAACATAGAACACCAACCGCTTCACAAACAAAAATACATCATCCTTAAAATGCAGAAAATAAAGAATAAGAAATGCTGCAAGAAGTTAAACATCCTCTTGTTCTCCCAGCCCCAATCATCCCTCAGGCTGGACCAGAACCCAGCCGCAGCCTCCTTCCCCCGTCCATTTCTCCTGTGGATCCTGTACAGCTGCAGCCTCCTTCCCCCGTCCATTTCTCCTGTGGATCCTGTCATGGCCTTCCTTCCAACAACTGTCACTGTGTCCAAGTGGCCTCAGCAGACAGCCTCTACCCAACCACAGAGCACACCTGCCAGAAGACCAGGTAGCGTGCCCACAGAACTTCTCCACTCTCTCTGTTCCCCTAGACCAAATCCCTCAGTCCCCTCCCTCGTCCTGCAGCAGACCCCAAGCTGCAGCCTTGTTTGACCCCTGCCCACATCTCCTGTGGATGCACAGAACATCCCTCCTGAGCTCCTTCCCTCACCTGGCCCTGCATCCCAGCCTCTAGCACAAACAGGCATTCCCCGTGAACACAAGAGCCTAGGAGGCCAGTAACACAAGCAGCACACAGCCATCACACTCTCTGAAATCCAAAAAGAAACAGAAACCAAGGAACAATACAGTCACTCAACAAAGACAAACCCAGAAATCAGAATCTAGACCTAAATTATCCCAAATACAGATGCCAATGTGAGAGCAGAGTCAATGACAGCCAGTACAATATGTCTCCAACAGTGCTCAGCTATTCTACCACAGCAGGTCCTGATACTCCAACACAGCTGAAGCATAAGAAAAAACTTTAAAACTACATATATGACAATGATAAAAGTCTTTAAAGAAGAAATGAATAAATTCTTTAAAGAAAGCCAAGAAAAAACAAACAGTTGAAGGAAATAAAACTGTTCAAAACCAAAAAATGGAAATAGAAGCAATAAAGAAAACACAAACTGAGGGACTTCTGTGTTGTGATATATTATTTTAACTAGGCAAACGTGTTACATTTGTTTATGCTGCGGACTATTACTTTAACTGGGTAAAGGTGTGTTACATTTGTTTATGCTGCTTTTGTTAAATGATGTGTGTATATTTAGTTATGTAAAGATGCTTCTTGTACCTTTTAGGCATCTCCTTCTTTATGTTAGAAAAATTTGCGTTTGTTTCACCTTGCCTGCCTAAGGCACATGATTGGTCTAATAAAGAGCTGAACAGCCAATAGCAAGGCAGAGAAAGGATAGGTGGGGCTGGCGGGCAGAGAGAATAAAAAGGAGGATTCTAGAACATGAGAAGAAGAGAAGGAGGGAGAAGGAGAGGAATGTGCCTGGGGCCAGAAGCCAGGCAGCTGCCAGCCAGCAGTGAAAGTGAGATACACAGAAGGGAAGAAAAGTAAAAAGACCCGAGGCAAAAGGTAGATAAAGAGAAACAGGTTTATTTAAGTGAAAATGGCTAGCCAGAAATGAGCCTAAGCTAGGCTGGGCATTCATAACTAATAAAGAAGTCTCGGTATCATGATTTGGGAGCTGGTTGGTGGACCAAAAGAAAAAGCCTGGTACAATGCTAGAAATGAAAAATTTAGGAATTCTAATAAGAACTACAAAGGCAAGTTTTACCAACAGAATAAGAGATGGAAGACAGAATCTCAGGCATTGACCTTATGATAAAAGAAATGGATACACCAGTCAAAAAAAATGTTAAATATAAAAAATTCCTGACACAAAACATCCAGAAATCTCAGAAACTATGAAAAGATCAAACCTAAGAATAATAAGAATAGATGAAAAAGAAGGAACCCAGCTCAAAGGCCCAGAAAATATTTTCAACAAGATCATAGAAGAAAATTTTCCTAACATAAAGGAGATGCCTATAAGGTACAAGAAGCATATAGAACACCAAATAAATTGGACAAAAAAAGAAAGTCCTCTGCCACACAATAATCAAACCACTAAACATACACAACAAAGAAAAAATAGTAAAAGCTGTGAGAGAAAAGACCAAGTAACATATAAAGGCAGACCTATTAGAATTACACCTGACTTCTCAATGAAGACTCTAAAAGTCAGAAGGGTTTGGAGAGATATGATGCAGACTCTAAGAGATCACAGATGCCAGACAAGACTATTATACTCAGCAAAAGTTTCAATCACCATAGATGGAGAAAATAATATACTCCATGATAAAGACAAATACAAAAATAGGTTTCTACAAATCTAGCCCTATAGGAGGTTCTAGAAAGAAAACTAGCCCAAGAAGGTTAACTACAACCATGAAAACAGAGGAAATAAATCTCACACAAACAAAACCAAAAGAAGAAAACTTCTCTCCTGTCTCTGTCTCTGTCTCTCTCAGTGTGATCCTAATTAGTCTGACCAATAAAAACCAGGAGACAGATATCGGGGTATAACCTGAAAGATCAGAGAAGCAAAGGAGCAGCCACCAGCAATTTACCTCTCCAGATCCTCAGACCTAAAGGGGGCCAAGATCCTGTCTCCACCTGCTTTATATTCCTGTCTCCACCTTCCGATTGTGCTGGGAATAAAGGTGTGAGCCTCCCAAGTGCTGGAATTAAAGACATGAGCCTCTCAAGTGCTGGGATTAAAGGCATGTATCACCACCACCTGGCCTCTATGGTTAAGTAGTGGCTAGCTCCACCCTCTGAATCTCCAGGCAAGCGTTATTTGTTCAGAACACAAACAAAATATCATACAACAATCTCTTTCTCTCTATCTCATACACACACATGCGCACACACACACACCACCACCACCACCACCACCAACAACAACAACAAAATAAACAGGAATCAACAATCACTGGTAACTGACATTCCTCAATATCAATACTCTCAATTCTCCATAAAAAGACACAAGCTAACAGAATGGATGTGAAAACAGGATCCATGCTTCTGATGCATCCAAGAAACACACCTCAACATCAAGGATAGGTATTACCTCAGGATAAATGGGTGGAAAAGATATTCTAAGCATAAAAACAGACAGGTTGATCAATGGAATTGATTTAAAGAGTCAGATATAAATCTGCATACTTATGGATACCTGATTTTTTGATAAAGAGGACAGAAATACACACTGGACTAAAGACAGCATCTTCAACAAATGGTGCTGGTCTAACTGGATACTTGCAGTAGAAAACTGTAAATAGATCCGTACTTATCACCCTAAATAAAACTCATGTCCAAGTGGATCAAAGACCTTAACATAAAACCAGACACACTGAACTTGATAGAAGAAAAAGTGGGAAATAGCCTGGCATAGGAGACAAGTTCCTGAACAGATCACTCACTGTGCAGGCATTAAGATCAACAATAATGAATGGAACCTCATGAAACTGAAAAGTTTCTGTAAGGTAAAGGACACGGTCAATAGGACAAAGCAGCAGCGTACAGAATGGGGAAAGAGCTTCACCAAACCTACATCTGACAGAGGGCTGGTCTCCAAAATATATAAAGAACTCAAGAAACTAGACATCAATTGCTGTGGGATGGTCTGTATGTCAAATTGCTCTGATTGGTCAATAAATAAAACACTGACTGGCCAGTGGCCAGGCAGGAAGTATAGGCGGGACTAACAGAGAGGAGAATTGAGAGAACAGGAAGGCAGAGGGAGACACTGCCAGCCGCCGCCATGACAAGCAGCATGTGAAGATGCCGGTAAGCCACGAGCCACATGGCAAGGTATAGATTTATAGAAATGGATTAATTTAAGATGTAAGAACTAGATAGCTAGAAGCCTGAGCCATTAGGCCAAACAGTTTAAACAATATAAATCTCTGTGTTTACTTGGTTGGGTCTGAGTGGCTATGGGACTGACAGGACAGAGATTTGTCCTGACTGTGGGCCAGGCAGGAAAACTCTAGCTACAATCAAAATACCAAATAATCCAATTAAAGTGTTACAGATCTAGACAGAGACTCAGTTATATATACTCACAAGGCTGAAACAGGAGCACTAAACCTGGCAGCTAATACAGCAAAACCCACTTTTGAAGAAGCCAAACCAAACCAGGACAATATGAACAAAGCTGAAAAATAAAAACCTGCACAAAAATGTTGGTGGCCACTTAATCCTGACTGTGAATGCTGAGAAGCAACCAAGATGCACTTCTGTAAGTAAACAGACAAGTAAGCTTTATTCTACATGAAGGGGTCATATTTATGCACTAAAAAAAGTTATCAAGACCTGAAAAGCCATGGAGGAATGTTAAATGAGTCCACAAGAGTCTGTCAAAGGGTATGAAGGACTTACTCGACATAAAATGGGGAGAAATACACTCAGGGATACAGAACAAAGTAAACAGCCGTCCTCATCCTCTGTCTGGTCTCGGACCACCCCAAGAGAGAGCAAATGTGCTCCTCCTCCTCAGTTTTAAGCAGTCAAGTACCCAGAAAAAAAAAAGTGGCCTCTATTGAGCCAGATACCCTAAGGTCATTGGTGGAAGAATTCCCACAGCAGAGGAAATGCAAATGCACATTACAAATGAAGTAAATCTACCTGAATAGGCTGCATACTGATTCCAAGTACATGACAGTCTAGAAAAGACAAAAGGGGTCAATGAAAGCTCCAGGGTTATCAGAAGTTGGGCAGGATGAGGACTTTAGAGACAGAAACTATTCCGTAACTACATGGGGAACACATGTCATTATACACAGAATTTTTACAACTCCAAAGGTCTACCGTAGATAAGGTAAGGCCTTTGGGTGAAAATGATGTTCTATGTAGAGTTACAAAGTGTAAGAAGTATGTGGTAGGGGATGTGGATTGTGGATAAGCCAGGTGGCAATGTGTAATGGGAAGTTATATGGGAAATCTCTTAGCACTGTGAATGTATCTGTGAACTGTTCTAAAGCTGCTCTAAATGAATGTGTTAAAAAAGAAACAAAGAAAACGAAAAAATATCCAGAGATTATGGTATCATTTTCGAGTTCTTAACAAAGAAAACTGTGGTGCTGGAGAGATGGCTGGGGTGGGGTTGGGGGGTGGGTGGGGCGGCATTAAGACTGCTCGCTGCTCTCACAGGCCTAGAGCTTGGATAGCACATACACTGGCAGCCTACAAATGCCTATAACTTCAGCTCCAAGGGATTTAATGAGCTCTTCTGACCTCTGTGGGCACAGGTGCATGTATACACACATGCAGGTGTGTGGAAGTAATAAATAAAAATAAATTTAAAAAAAGGAAGAAAAATGTTCTGAGCTACAATCGGATGTCCTACTTGTGCCCAAAGAAACAACTCAGAAAAGGGCTGGGTGTGGGGGGCTGTCTAAGGGAAGAGGGTCAGCAGTCATGGGCAAAGTGAAGTAGAGAGCAGCGAGGGGCGATGGGACAAAGAGGGGGTTAACCCAAAGGAAAGGGGTACGAGGGGCACATGGGAGCCCACCTTTTTGAACCCAGTCCTGGTTAGGTTTTGGTCTTTGTTGTTACTGCTTTGTCAACTTGACACAAGCTAGGGTCTCCTGGGAAGAAGAGAGTTCAATAGAGAAAAAGCCTTCGGCGGACTGGCTGTAGTTAACTGTAGTTAAGTCTACCGGGCATTTTCCTGACCAGTGACTGATGTGCAGGCTCTAGCCCACTGTGGGTGGTGTCAAACAGGTGGTCCTGGGGTGTCTAAGAGTGCAAGCTGAGTGAGCAGGAGAGGCAGGCCAGGAAGCAACATGCCCATGGCCACTGCCTTAGTTCCTGTCTCTAGGTTCCTACTTTGAGTTTCTCTGCTGACTTTCCTGAATGATGGAATATAATACATGTGGGATGTAGTAAGCCCCCTTTCTTCTTCAGGTTGCTTTTGGTAGGTGTTTTATCACAGCACTAGAAAGCTAAGACAAAACCCAATGTCATAAAATAATTGGAGGGGTAGTAGAATATGTGGGAAATGAAAAAGAGGCATGGTTAAAGGATTAAGTGGAGACAGGCTTGGGAAAAGGAGGGGTAGTGAGTGGGTGGACCAACCAAAATTAAGTATGAGAAAGCTTTATGGAAACCCACCAGTTATTATGGTAAATTTTTAAATCCAACTTAAAAAACAAAGCAAAACCAACAAAAATGAGTTTGAATGGAATTACTGTGCCTGGGTGGAGAATGTTGCCCCAGAAGAAGAAGGTTGTTAAAATGAAAATCACAGTGTAAGGCATGGGGTATCTCCCTACAAATATTGGTCAGGGAGTCCTCTAATGTCTCAAAAACAACATAGGTATTGTCATTTCCAGTAACCATGGTTACCACCATAACTACAAAGGAAGACCTTATGGTTAAAGGCATCTAATACTTTGGCTGCAAGACATATAGGGAAGTCATCCTCAAACCAATGGGAAACTCTGTGCCCGCCACCAGCATGTGCTACAGGCCATTGGAAAAGACAGAGCAGCAATTGGATTCCCAGCACAGGATTCCGCATGCTGCAGTACTGTGCCAGGCCATATGTGCTCACCTGTCGATCGTGGCATGACTGTCACAATTGAGGAACTGCTCTCTGATTAGATCTGAGGGTTGCATCACAGGAGGAAGTTTTTGGCTGGGACTGGTAATTCTGGTCAAAAGTCCCTGGCTGGGGAGAGGTTGAGGGCTCTATGGTAGAACCTGTTGTTTTTATTTTGGTAGATGGTCATACTACCAAACTGCCTTTTAAATATTTATTCTGTTATCCCCCTAGACCAGGGTTGCTTTCACCCTTGGTCCTGGAAACTTCATTTTGCAGCAAGTGGCAGCCAATAGAGACAGTCTTGAAAATATTAAATTTACAAATATTTCAAATTATTCTTGTGGTATTGTTTTCTGCTCTTTTTTGGTGGGCCCACCACCCAGCTCCCAAATCAATCATATACAGAGGCTTATTCTTAATTATGAATGCCTAGCCTTAGCTTGGCTTAGTTTCTAGCCAGATTTTCTTCTTATTTTTATTGTTTATTTTTTTGAGACAGGTTTTCTCTGTGTAGTTTTGGTGCCTATCCTAAACCTCACTCTGTAGAACAGGCTGGCTCACAGAGATCCATCTGGCTCTGCCTCCCGAGCTGGGATTAAAGGCGTGTGCCACTAACACCCCCGACATAGCCAGCTTTTCTTAAGCTAAATTATTCCATCTATCTTTGCCTCTGGGCTTTTCCCATTCCCTGACTTCTGTAAATCTTACTCTTACTCTGTGGCTGGCTGTGTGGCTGTGTGGCTGAGTGGCTGGCCCCTAGCCTCCTCTTCTCTTTGTTCTCTTGCTCTTTCTTCTTCCCAGATTTCTCCTTCTATTTATTCTCTCTGCCTGCCAGCCCCACCTGTCCTTTCTCCTGCTGTGCAATTGGCTGTTCAGTTCATTATTAGACCATCAGCTTCACAGAGTTAAACAAATGCAACATAAACAAAGCAACACCTTAAAATACTATCCTACCACACCCTTGTTCTCCTTTCCATTTACAATGCTGAAGTGCCAGCTCAGGGATTACAGCTACATCACTGACATAGAGAACATCTGATTGTTGACACTGTACTGTAAGTGGTGCTTGACTTCCTGCCTTAGTTTAGTCTTTATCATCACTCATTCCTTCTGCCCTGACCATGTCTTATCACACTGTCCATTATCTATGCTGTGATCATGTCACTGATACAGTCAATCAAACATTTTTTTCAAGTCTCACTTTTCTACATTGATTCTAGTCTCTTCACTATGTGCTCGGAATCTGGGTGGGTGGGGGCTTTACTCCCACCGCCTTCCTGTATGCATCTTCTATCTTGTCACCACTTTTGTTTATATGGATCTATAATCCAGGCCCAAAGTGTAAACCATTGCAAAGAACAGTGCACACCTAGATCCCTTCTGTATCAAAGGTGTTTGGTAGCATGTATACAAAGAAAAAAAGTTACTTCCTTGCCTAGAATTGTATCAATTAAAGAGTTCTTATTATATACCCACGAAACTATCACTACTAACACTCTACTCACATATTGACTGCCTGTTAATATAAAACTATAGAAGTACTTTTAAAAAGTCAAACTCTTCTCTCTCTCTCTCTCTCTGTCTCTCTCTCTCTCTCTCTCTGTCTCTCTCTCTCTCTGTCTCTCTCTCTCTGTGTTTGTGTGTATGTGTGTATGTGTGTGTGTGTGTGTGTGTCTGTGTCTGTGTCTGTGTCCCTTTTAGAGCTGTTGGCCAGTGAGGTCCCACAGATGCCTGAAACATTACAAGTTATTGCCAATGCTCTTGATTTACCCCCAGAACTTGACAGTAAGACCCTACTGCAGAAAATACTGCAGGTCAGAAGCACAAACATGGAGAAATCAAGCCGGTGTCATACTGTAGGCTTCACCCTTATCAGTTAGCTTCCATGGTATTAGAATGGCTGCGGCCATGCTGGGAGGATAAAGTAACCATTGCTCTTACACAGCTGTGAGCAACAACAACTACTGGGCCGGAAGACACATGCCTACTAGTGCAATGGTGGTAACAGTGTCCTGGGAACAGCCAATCACTTTCTGATTGAATTTAGGCTTAGTCCCCAAGATGAAACCAATCGCCAGAACAGTTAGTTATCAAGACCAAGAACCTGTGGCTAGACAGGTCATAGGCCCTGGGGGAAGAGCCTACTACTATTATTTTGCTAAATGATATAGTATTGAACCAACTCCCAATGACTTATTGTTATATCCATACTATAACATGGGTTAGCACCTCTCTCAAGCCTCATCAGAGACACTTCTATTTGCAGTAAATAGCAATGAACACAGGAAACCACTGGCCAAAGCGTAGAGACTAAGAGTGTGAAGTGCTAAGTGGGAAAAGTATATCACACATCTCCTCTCAAAGCTTAGGTATCGTTTTGGGAGAGGGGGTGGAAAGACTAAGACCAGAGCAGTGGAGGACTACAGCAAAGCAGTGTCTTCTGGACACAACGCAACAGTCACACATCAACTCACAGTAGTGCACAAGACCTGTGCAAGCTCACAGCAGACAAACGCACACGTGGACAGAGAAGGTGGACATGAAATCCCACTCCTAGCTGAGGAGCGATTGGCAGTGGACAGCTCCTGGGAGAGACAGAGTCAGTTTCCTTTAAGGGTGTGACCCTAGCAGCTTCTCAGCCCCACTACTTGCCAGTGGATGGCTATGCACCCAGGAATACGGGCAGCACAAACTGTACTTGATGAGGACACAAAGATGTGTGGGCAGTGATGGGAACTAGATCTGGGAAGAGCAGGGAAGTTAACATGATCAAAACATACAGTATGAGACTCTCAACTAATGTTTAAAAAGTTTCACTAAGGTGTTTAAGTACCACAATCTTACATTAAGTTGGTTTTGATGTCCATTTTCTCCTTCTGTGATGTTTTTCCTGCTGGAACTCTTCTCTGGGAAGGATACCTTGTCTTCCTCCATTTTATGATACACTTACCCATATTCTCCTAGCTCATCTCATATCCAGAGTCAAAGTTCAAATGAATAAAACATTCTATTATATACTTATTCTTGCCTGCTGATGAACTAAATTTCAATGTAAATAATTTTCACTTACATCACTGTAAATAAAGTTATATTTAATTTCTTTATATCCCAAGTCTGCTGACATTTGGAAAGCTAGCCCATGCTTCTAAAACTGTTTTTCTTCCTGATCTTGTCTGTTAATAACTTTGTTCAATTGTTCTTATGTCTGCATGTTGAATTTTTCTAATCTGTACTTCCCTAAGAACTACCCTAGTCTTCTTACCTAACTGAATCTCCTCCCAGGCCTTAGACTTGCTACCTAGACTTGAACCAAAGTGCAGAGTAAAATGTGAGATGAGGTGATCCAATGATTTACCAAATAAATCTTAAAGACAAGTTAAAAACAATACTATATAAAATTTTAAAGGGGGGCTTGAAAATCACTCTCTACTCATTCTTCGAATGTTAGTTTCATTTTGCACAAACTATGTAAAATCTCAAAACAATCCTTGGCTTTATCTGTGTGAAATGGGACATTTCGAATCTTTAACAGACCTTTTAACAGGACCTACACTGTCTAAACTTAAATATGTAGATATAATTTCAGGATTTGGTCCTTGCTGAGATTCCTCAGAAATATGAACTAGAGTTTATCAAGTTCACTGTGAACGTCTACAACATTGGCACGGTAATTCACTCCAAAGCAAACTTAACAATCCTAGGAAAGGAAAGCCCAGTGCACCGGGAGCAGTGCATTTCTGTCTCTACCGTTTGTATCTGACTGTTCAAAGCACATCAAGGTCTTTTCAGTTCCCTGCAATGCTTAACTAGCTACAAGACTAAGACATCTATAAACATTTATGATCTCCTCCACACCCCTTCTCCAGCGACAGTCCCTGGAGATTAGGGGGAAAGTCCAGGTTACTCTCTTTTGTTTGGTTACATGACAGAAAGATTGGCAGACTAGAAATGCAGATTTGGATGATTTTTTTTAACTTAGCCTATGACTCAAGCAGTCATAGTTTTAATAGTTGTAAAGAGCATGAAAATGGAAAATCAATTCATAACTGATAAATTTTTCTTCATACATTTGAGTGGTATCTATTAAATACAACATGTAGTTTCTCTCTGTCTGAAAGGGTGACATTAACTATAGACCAGAGCTTCTGAGGGAGGGCACAGACTGCCAGGAAGACAGCAAACTGTGGCAATTCAAGAGATGGTGGGGATGGATCACGGGACTGCCCATTGCTGGCCATCACAAGGGACAAGGAGCTCTCCTTCAGCTGTGTGTGACAGTTTGTCTTCCCCACTGCTGTTAGAAGGCTCCAGCAGCCCTGATGAGATGTACTCGTGATTCATATTCCTTCACTCATGACTCTTGTCTCTATAATTACCTTCCACAGTCCATTTTCTTTTAGACAGCTAGAATATTTACATGCATCACAAAGGATGAGAGATCATTCCTAAAAATGAGAAGACTCTTCCAGAAAAGGAATTTATTTTAAAAGGAAAGGAGAGAGAGGGGGAGAGAGGACCTTCAAAATACTGGATGTGTTTTTCCTCACTTCATACAGAAGAGAATTTAAAATATTGTTATGAAGATGGGCCAAACATCTGATCTTTGATGAACAGAGCGTGTGCAACCTAATACTTGTAGTGCTTAATCCTGTAAATTATAACATTTTCATCTTTCAGAACTTTAAAAAGGACTCAGGAGGTTCCACTTTACTAGCCCTGAGAACTGCTGATTTAAAATCCATTTCTGCAGAGCTTTTGCATGGCCTCTAAATTTTACTTTTCATTTTTGATATACACACTAGTTAGCCTGTTTTCCATCACCTAAGTTTGATGCACTCCTCTTGACATCCCCCACGCACTTCCTACTGACCCTCCCTCCAACTCTGAGTCACTACAACAGTTTCTCTACTCAGAGCATCGAGAGACAGAGCTGAACGCCAAGATGTGCCCATAATCACAGCACTTGGGAAGCTGACACAGAAAAATCACAAGTTCAAGTCCTGCCTGGGCTACGTGCTGAGAACCTGTACCATCCCTAAAATTTATTATCAACAAGTATCATCACTCAAATAAGCTTCAGAAGTTACAGAAATGAATGAATAATGAAAATGTGGTATATTTACACAAAGGAATAACATTCAGATATTAATAAAAATGAAATTATGGAGCTGGGCGGTGGTGGCACACGTCTTTAATCCCAGCACTTAGGAGACAGAGGCAGGAGGATCTCTGTGAATTCAAGGTCAGCCTGGTCTACAGAGTGAGTTCCAGGACAGCCAGGCTCCACAGAGAAACCCTGTCTCATAAAACCAAAAAGAAAAAAAGAAAGCAAAGAAAAGGGAAAAAATGAAATTATGAAATGTGCAGGTAAATGGGTAGAGCTGGAGACATCCCTGAGTGAGCTGACACAGACCCAGAGAGACTCCATCTGTGGATATTATCTTTGACTCTTCAGATGCGTGTGTTTCGTCGGGAATACCCTTAAATATCTGTACATCTATCAACCCTCATCTGACAAGCTTCTGTTTGCAGTAGATGGCAATTAACTCAGACACTCACACCTGGCTAAGGTGCAGAGCCTAGGAGACGATAGAATGATCAGCCCTAAATGGGACATACATGTGATATCCTTCCCAAGACTCAGACATCATTACAGGAAAGAGGATGGACAGAGTGTAAGAGCCAGGCAGTGGGTGACTACACAGGATATCTTCAGGGCAGCCGCACATAAGAAGTCACAGTGGTGACTTATGAGACCTGTGCAAAGTCAAGCCGGACAAAATCCCAGCATGGGGAGGGGAGGTACAATCCTACCCTTTGCAGTGGGTACTACTACCCACAGTACATGTTTCTGTCAGTAAAAAAGGATCAGTTTTCCTATGAGCATAGCCTTGGAAAACTGACCCTGCCTTAGCGGAGGACCACATACCTCTGCTAAGAGTATTTAGTGTTTCCCCAAGAGTATTTGGGGCCACACAAATTGGCCATGCAAGTTTGTCTCTTTGTTTGTTTTAAGGATACAAAGTCAGGTGTATAGGGGAAGGGGTGTGGATCTGGGAAGAGTTGGGGTAGAGGTGACTATGATCAAACCACATTATATAGAACTTAAAACCCTCCAAGCACTAATTGAAAATGGGAAAATAGAAATAAAACTGTGAAGGGAGTTATAGAAATGGCTATTTTCCAGTTGTTGAATGAAAAATTAAAAACAAAACAAGGAAAGTGACCTTGTTTCAATTACTTAGAAATTCTGTGACAGGAGCCCTGCATGTTTGCTTCCAGGTACCTGCAGAGTGGCAGAGGGAACGAAGTGACAGGGTTTGTGTTTCAGCCAAACTTTACAATGACTCAGTGTTCGCACAATTAGCTTTCTGATTTTCCTCTCTGTTCCTGCTTACAATCCTATCCTTTCCTCCCTCTGCTTTTCATTCATGACTCTTTCTTTCCACCAACTGGTTTTTGGCCGAGACCACAATTTCAATAAAAAATAAAAGCTGCATTAGTCAGGAAGGAAGCTAACAAGCTTCCTCCCCTCAAATGTCATTAGAGACTTCCTGAATAAAGAAGAAACACATTAATTAAAATTTTTAAAAAGGGTACTGGTATAGGCAACAAAAACAGATTTCACATTTATTATGATTATAGCCAACCAGAACAGTGAAAATGAGATCTGGCTAAGACTTACTATGACATCCTGCACACCTGTGGACAAAAAGGAGTGTGCGCAACAGCACAGAGTTGTTTAGGGCACTGGTAAACAGTGACTTCTACCACCTCCTTCAAAAATCATTTCATGACCTAACAGATTCAAAACATTTCATTAACAACACATTTCTTATAGATACATTTTCCTGGAGGTTTATTAAATTCAAATTACTCCATTATCTATAATTAGTGGAAAGGATAAATTTCTTTCTCTCCCCACACACATCTATGTATACAGGTATAATTTAAATACATGATTACATTTATTTAGTACTATATAATTATTATTTATATATTTTATTAACACATGCTCAAAGTTCACATTTTGCATCCAGAACAGTACGTATATAGCTCATACATTCTGTTCTGAAGTGCATTCATTACTGATTTAATTATTTTTTATATATAAATTATATAAAATTCCTCCTAACAAACTATTTAAACTAATAAATCATGTCTATTTAATTTGTATTCAAAGGGTAAATGAAATAAGATTTCATTTATTTTTATTTTGTATGACAGCTTACAGGCAAGCTAGTAGTTTGTATATCAAGTTTCAATCTTGAGATTGCTTTCAACAACTGATTTTGTATTATCTGGAGAAAAGAGAACATTCACACTAATTTAAATAAAACATACTAACTTAAGATGAAATTTGGTAAAAACTAGTTTCTCTTATTTTTCAAGGATTCCTAACATAGTATAGCTACTGAAATCAACTCAATGCTTGTCAAGATCCATTGAACTTTATAGCAAGCATCTGGATAGTACTATAGTGCAGATGTTGAAATAGACTTCCACAGTAAGCCTACTTTAAGTTTCATCTGGCTAATAACAGTTTTCCATTGAGGAGATTATTCTCTCTAATTTCCAACTTATTTTTGTCCAAATAAAATCTGTTTGCCTTTCTGCAGGGCATGGGAATGACTGTTAATAGGACAAAGCCCTCCACATCTCTAATACAGACTCTACTTACAGCAAAATAACCACAATTTTCACTTCGAAATCAACCATTAACTTGAAGCATTACATTACAAAGTTAAGAACAGTTCCATAAGCTAAAATTTGATATTTCTATCTTTGTAAATAGAGAATGTGTCTAAATGCTCTTAAATGTAATGTATAATTGGTTAACTGCATAGCTCCTTTTTTGTGGGAAGTCACACAGTACAGCCAGGAAGTGCTCCTTAAAGATAAAGAACTGAAGGCCTGAGAGTGTTCTTAGAGAGACTAGCAAGATGCTATTAAAAAAATACTCTCCACCTCTTTTGTAACCAATAAGCATTCTGGATTTAAATCTTGTGTGGTTTGACCTGGACAAATTCTCTTCAAACTATGATTGGCTTTGCCTCAAAGATCTTATCCTGATTAAGTATTAGTTGGTTTTATCAATAACACAGTAAGACATGATTCACTGTATGTAGCTGGAGTTTTCTCCAGTCCCGGCCAGGCTCACAGCCGCTCAGACCAAAATAAACACACAGATGCTTATATTAATTAAAACTGTTTGGCCTAATGGCTCAGGCATCTTGCTAGCTAGATCTTACCCTTAAATTAACCCATAATTCTCATTTATGTTTACCCACGTGGCTTGGTACCTTTTCTCAGTTCTGCCTTCACATATTGTTTCCTGTGTGTCTGGCTGGTGACACCTGACTCAGCCTTCCTGTTCCCAGAATTCTCCTCTCTTTGTCCCGTCTATACTTCCTGCCTGGCTACTAGCCAATCGGCACTTTATTTATTAACTAATCAGAGCAACACATTCACAGCATACAGAGCGATACCCACAGCAACTGTATGAAACACAAATGTAAGAACAAATAAGAAAAACAAAATGCAAACTAAACATTCAAAACTAACTACTGTTAAAAACTTCATATAACTTTTAAAATAAATATTAGATTAACATACAATTTAGTCATCTAAATTTAGCAGTAGATGCTATATATCTTCTAGTTCTCTAATTCTCATCATTTCTTTCTCTCAATTTCCTCCCAAAGGCTTTATAGCTTCTTATTGTAAACAGGAGTAAATATCTTCCCTTTTTTTTGCTATATACTTTCTAGTTCTCTGCACTTTTCCCTAAGTGACACACCTTACAGTTCACTAAGGGTATATATCTAAAGTACACACCTTATAGTTCACTAAGGATATATATCTAAAGTGACACATCTTACAGTTCACTACAGCTATATGTCTAAAGTGATACACCTTACAGTTCACTAAGGGTATATGTCTAAAGTTATCTTCTCAATATATTCCATATCCATCCTACTGGATATATCATAAGTCAGTTTGACTGCTTTAGCATATTCTAAAAACTGAGTGGCTTAAATGACAAAATTTTTTTTCATATATCTGAGGATTGGGATGTCCAAGATCAAGGTGTTAGTAGATGTAGTGACTGATGAGGTCTTTGTTCTTCATTTCCAGATGGGCATCTTCTCATCTCTCATTTACATTGCAGACAGAACACACAAGTTCCCTTCCTCCTTTTATATAAGGCAATAAACACTACCATAACACCCCTCGGGTCATGGCCTGTCTAATTCCACATACCACTGCACTAGGGTTAAGACTTCAATTTTAGGAACATGTATTCAGTCCATAGCACTCTACTAAGTTCATAATTAGTTAATGCATACTTAGTATTCTCGAGCCTGGAGAAAAAGACACCATTTGCATAAACATAAACACTCATATACACAGGCTGTCAAAATGTAAAATGCTGCATGTTTAAGCCAGATTTGTAGTACAAAATCTCTAAGGCTGGACAGCCCTTTTGGAATGCATATGGCTGTCTAAACACCAGTGGACTTTTATAAAGGCACCAGCTACGTTAGTTAAGCAGAAAACCTTGCTTCAACTTGTGTTTTGCTCTAGGTCAAGAACAAACTACTGTCAAAAATCATTTATCCAGTGGGTGGTGGCATGATCTCTCTCTCTCTCTATGGGGTCAAATGAACCCTGAACAGTGCTGCAACAGTCCTAACCATGGGAGAGTGTATGGGAAGTCTCGGTTTCTTGAGAAGATGCTTATAAGACACGTTTAACAAACAATGGAAATTAATTTCTTCCTTGTACTGTGCACTTCTGAACTTCAAAATTAATTTGCTTTACCAAATATCACAAGCACATTTATAAAATCATTTGTTTTTAATAAATGTTAGTATTTATGCAAGTGTTCAATGTTCTCAGATATGGCATGAGTCAAAAATCTTAAGGTAAACCTCAAAAGACTGTTAAAATCATTTGTCAAAGTAACTATTCTAACAGTATTGCATATTGTTATAGCTTATCTAAAATCAGAGGCTTTTATTTGTTGAAAAAGTAAAACTAATATTCAACTATTTTGAATTGTGCTGAAAACACAAATCAATACATACAGCATATAAATTGCTGAATTTGTGTTGAAGGCACAAATCAACACATATAGCACAATCACTTTAAAATTATACAATTATCAACTTAAAACCAGTGTTTCCCTTGAAAACTAAAATGTTACAAAATTTTATTAAGTAAAAAAATATGTGTCACAGTGAACAGAGCACACTTCACATTTAGTTAGAAAAGATTTACAATGCTTTTAGATTCATATTATTTCTGATATTTTTAAAAAAGATGTTAAATTTTCAAATATGAGTAACTACCATGTGGCTTAAATCATCAACTCCTCCCTCAAATCAACTATCAGAAACTATTTAATTTACTGACCTCATCTACTTAGAAAGGAGCTGAGTGTCTTTGGAAGAACCTCAGGATCAGTCTGAGGAAACACATATTACAGAAATGCAGGCAGGAGCAGAAGCATTCCAGATTGATAGGGTAGAATGTCACCATGGAGAACTATCCCTCCCCCCTTCCCATTCCCCTTATTCTTTTCATACTCTGCCCAAAGAGAAACATCACTAAAAAAGCCTAGAGCAATTCCTCTGAGATTTTATAACAGGTACCTTTTAACAGACTTGTCTATGAAATTAGGTTTCATAAGTTGCTTTCATTAAGCATTCCAATGGGTAATAATTTTCTAACTTTTTTGCAGTGTGTGTGTGTGTGTGTGTATCGTATAGCGCGCACGTGCTATACGATATGTGCATACATTGTGAAGTAACAAGCACTATCAAGTAACTATTATATCCACCCAAAGCCACAAAGCTGCCTGTTTGGGAATATCGGGGGACTACTCTTTGCAGATTTCCAGAACAGAACACTGTATTAACAGCTATATCCCTGTTTAAGGAAAAATGGTTTATTAAGCACAACTACAGCTGTCACAAGAAAAAACTGGTCCTTTCCTGTTCATCATAACGCTCACAGAGAGCAAACCAATATCACTATGATTTCATGCCTCCTCAAGCTATTGAAAGGAGACAGGAAAGTATTCTTAAACAATGAACTAGTCAGATAGTCATACGTCAAAAATAGAAAACAAATCACCAAAATCTTACACCATATATAAACTCAGCAGATAATAGAACAAAATTTAAAAACATATCACAGAACTTCTAAAGGTAAATATAGAAATAATAATCAGTGGCCTTGATCTCGATCAGCTAGACTTTATTAAAACAATAAGAACACTTTGAATAATGCTATACCTAAAACAGCATAGTCATCCATAAGGAGAGACAAATGGACCAAAGGCCTAGAACAGAGTCCAGAAAGAAACCTGTGGATATACTGTGCAATGATTTCAGCAAAAACACAGGAATACTCAATGGGAAAGCATAGTCTCTCCCACAAATCCTGTTAGAAAAGTGGATATTCAAATACAGAAGAGTGAAACGGGGTGGTAAGGTGGTGTGGTGGGCAAAAGCATCTGCCACAACAACCTGAAGACCTGAGTTCTATCTAAAGATCATATGTCGGCCCACAGTGGAAGGAGAGAACCCACTTCCAAAAGAGAGCTGTCCTCTGATCTCCACACACGCCATGGCACACATGCCTGCACCCACAGGCACACATCACACACTACACACAGAGAGACGGGGAAGGGCAGGAGGAAAGACTGGAGTCAAGATTTAAACATAAAACAGTAAAACTACTAGAAGTATATGGACAGTGGTCACGACACTGGTCATCACTAATTTCATGAACGTAACACAGAAAATACAGAAAACAAAGGCCAACTAAGTGAACAGTACTGACTAAACAAAAGAGCAGAGTAAAGCATGCGTCGGAAGGATGAAAAAGGCAGCACCCCTGAATGGAAGGAAATATATACACATGAACTGCTCTCCAAACTCTGGGTGGACAACCTACCACTAAGTGACAAACACAAATAATCCAATTAAATTTGGTTGTGAGACGTGAGCTGGCATTTCTCCAATGAATAAATCAAAATGCCCAATAGGTATATAAAAATATTCTTAAACATAACTCCATCCTGAACCAAAAACTGATCTGCATTTTGATATGTATGTGTACTTCTACTATAGATTTATTAACTCATATTATAGGTGATTGTGCCTTCACATATACCATAAACTCATCAAAAAAAAAAAAAGTAACATTCTTGGTGCCCTTAACACCTGCTACGGTTGGAATACGTCTCCTAAAAGTTCATGCTAGAAATTCAATCCTCAGTTTCCCATGTAAATGCCTGTGGGGTGAGGTAAAGAATTCAGAATCAGAAGGGGTAGAGAGGTGAGGCCCATGCTGCCATTCGTATATTAGAAGAGAGAGACTTGATACAGCACATGCCTCGCTCACCATGTGATGTCCTATACCATGTCATGATATATGAAGGCCCTCACCAGATGCTCAGCACATGCAGGTCCATACCTTTGGTTTGCCAATCTCTGAGGCTATGAGTAAAAATAAACTTATTTTCTTTATAAATTACTCAGGATCAGATATTTTGTTATAGCAACCAAAACTACAGTAAGATAGCACCTAAAATAGTACATACTTTACAGCAGACACTTTAAAAATAAGATAAGAGAAATATACATTATAAATCTTAGTGAGTGAACCTTACATTTCTAGCTCCTCATGTATTTAGAAAAGTTTCCAACTACTATACTCAAGATCTTTCTTAATCTGATTACAAAGAAAGGCTGAACTTCCATTCATACAATAATTAAATTCAGAATAATATTTTCTTTTCATTGATCACTTAGTAGAAAGAAAGCAAAGGAGAGAATAAAAGTCCTGAGGTCAGCCATGGTAAAGAAAATGCCTTACTCCCATAAAAATTGTATACAAGTGATAATCATTACCTGTGGGCAAAACTTGTGGGCTTTGGTAAAGACACCCTCCTACCCATCTAGCTCGAGTTCATACTTAGATAAATAACTGATTTTTATGATACTGATAGACTATACATATAACATACAGATTCTAAACTCAATTCTTGTGGAAAAAAGTAATTTATTGTGTCCTGTAGTTTACTCTGGAGACACATGTTACTATTCAGATGGAAGATTAGATGATGTAGCTGCTCATTTACAAACATAACTACCATTATAGAAATGGTATAAATTAATTTTTATATAAATATAAAAATATAAATCAAATTTTCAAGTCAATCATTGCTATGTATATAATGATAAATATGTAACTATTTAAAATATTTGCTTTAAGATCATCCTTGGTTACACAGTGAGTCTGAGGCCAGCTCAGGACAATCAAACCATTTTTAAAATTATTTTTACATACATGTAACAAGCAAAAGGCTTCCTTTAGAAATAACAAACTCACATTTGTCTTGTGTAAACACTACAAGAGACCTAGCTTGGAAGAGTCTACGGTAGACTTGGACTCATATTCCTATCTACGAACATCTCACACCAAATGTACATAAAGACAATGCTGAGGATGAGAGAAGAAAGGGAGGGAGGGTAAGAGATGAAGGTTGTTTCAAGTCTTACTAGGAACTAAAGTCTGAGACCCACACAAGGCAAGGGATGTACTTGGATTCAGAGTAAAAACAAAATGGTGTAAGGGCACCAGGCATTTGTAATATACATCTAATGAATTTTCAGAAATAAGAAAAGATAGGTGCATTTTAAAGCTTTCATTTTTGTTTTTGAATTATAACAATTCACTATTTTACATTAAATATTTCTATGAGTTCTCATAGTAGGCCCTGTAGTCAAGATATAAAATAGACATATCCTATGAAAGTTTCCTTTGTCTCTGGATATTGAGCATCAGCCAAACATTATACTCTGTGTGTGTGTCTCTGTGTGTGTGTGTGTGTGTGTGTGTGTGTGCGCGCGCGCGCGCGTGTGTGTGTTACTGTGTCTGTGTGTGTCTGTCTCTTGGTGTGTGTATCTGTCTGTGTCTATGTCTCCCTGAGTGTGTATGTGTGTGTCTCTCTGTGTCTGTATGTGTCTGTCTGTCTGTTTCTGTAGGTGTGTGTGTCTGTCTGCCTGTCTCTGTGTATGTCTTCCTGTGTCTGTCTGTCTGTCTGTCTGTGTGTCTTCCTGTGTCTGTGTATCTATGTGTCTGTCTGTGTGAGTCTGCGTGTGCACGTGCGTGCACCATGCATGTGTGCGTGCAGAGGACAGAGGCTGATGCCCATATATGCTCTTGCTCTCCATCTTGTTTTTTAGAAAGGGGTCTTTCACTGAACTCAGGGATCTTCCATTAGTCTAGAGTTCCCAACGGTCTTCCGACTTCACAGGCCGGTGCTGGGATCTAACGCACACCCCTCCTGGATTTTGTTTGTTCGTCCCATGTGGACCCTGGGGACTCGAGCTCAGATCTCCCGCTTACACAGAAAATACTCAGCTGCTGGGCTTTCGTCCGAGGCCTTACTGTTACTCTGGAATTGAAGTACCTTTGGGCTAGGAAACGGTTTAGTCAGGGTAGCCTAGGGATGGGATATTAACTAGAGTTAACTAATTTTTTAAAAATCATTTACATTATTAGTTTATACATACACACATATGTAGTGTACATGTAAATATTAATAGCATGAAAGTCTCGAAACTTTCCTGATATTAGAAAGCAAACAAAACAAACAGATGAATGATCCTCATGCCAAACACCTACTTTGTTCTACGCAGTTAATTCAGCAAAGTCCTTAAAAAAAAAAAAAAAGCAGAGCTGAACTCAAGCTCTATATATCCAAGCAGACACTAATACAGTGATAATTTAAGCAAAACATCAGGCTGCTCTGCTAACAGGTTTAAAAGCCTCTTCTCACAGGTAGAGCAACAGCTGCTGCTGAGTGGTTCTAGTCACCAGAGAATTTCTTTCAACACAGTTTGATATCATTGCCTAAATTCAAAGTGACACCAAATTAAAGCTTGTTATGGCAATAATCATCACAGGATAAAGTGGTTTAGGAAAACAAGGCTCAGGCTTCAGAATTAATTCAATTATATCACCTTTAACTGGTGAGTTTCAAGCCTTACTTAAAGGTAACACTATAATGACTTAAATGTGTTTAAAATATTTATTAAAATATGATTCCAGGGGTTATAAAAACAACCCAGGTCAAAAACACTTGCTGCTCTTCCAGATGACCGGGCTTCAGTCCCGTACCCATAAGTGGCTCACAAACATCTGTATTCCAGTTCCAGAGTTCCACCACTCTCTTTTGTCCTTCTGAGGCAACAAGCACATATGTGGCATGTGATGCACATGCATGTGCATGTAAACAGTAATACACACAAATTAAAAAATGTTTTAAAATTTAAAAACCATGATTTTGAATAAATGAGTTAATAAAATGTTACATTTAATTAATGTGATATTTGCATATCAAAGGAATGAAACAAACTTTCTTTTCAGTGGCCATGAATGTAACTTTTCAGTTTTAATAAAAAAAACTGTACAAAACTTTCAATCACCATACATGGAGTGAACAAGATATTCCAAGACAAAACCAGATTTAAACAGTATGTATCTACAAATCCAGCCCTACACAAAGCCCCTAGAAGGAAAACTCCAACCTAAGGAAGTTAGATGCACCCACAAAGACACAGGCAATAGATAATCCCACAGCAGTAAATCCCAAAGAAGGGAAATATACACACACTACCATCAAAAGATAACAGGAATGAACAATCACTGGTCATTAATATCTTTTAATATCGATGGACTCAATTCATTTATAAAAAGACACAGGCTAACAGAATGGATGTAAAAACAGGATCCATCCTTCTGCTGGACACAAGAAACATACCTCAACTTCAAAGACAGACAGTCCCTCAGACTAAAAAGCTGGGAAAAGACTTTCCAATCAAATGGATTTAAGAAGAAAGCTGATTTAGTTATCCTAATATTTAACAAAATAGACTTCAAACTAAAATCAATCAAAAGAGATCGGGAAGGACATTACATATTCATCACAGGAAAAATCAACTAAGATGAAGTCTCAATTCTGAACATTTATGCTTCAAATACAAGGGCAACCATGTATGTAAAAGAAACATTACTAAAGCTTAAACCACACATCAAACCCCACACACTAGTAATGGGAGACTTCAACACCCCACTCTTACCAATGGACAGATCTGCCAGATGGAAACTTAACAGAGAAATAAAGGATCTAACAGATGTTATGACTCAAATGGACTTAACATATCTATAAAACATTCCACCCTAACAAAAAAGAATATACCTTCTTCTCAGTACCTCACAGAACCTTCTCTAAAATTGACCACATACTCAGTCACAAAGCAAATCTCAACAGATACAAAAGAAATGGAACAACCTCTTGTATTTTATCAGACCACCATGGCTTAAAGTTAGATTTCAACAACAACAAAAAATTACAGAAAGCCTACAATCTCATGGAAACTGAATAATAACTGAATAATGCTCAACTGAATCACCAATGGGTCAAGAAAGAAATAAAGAAATTAAAGACTTCCTACAATTCAGTGAAAATGAATACACAACATACTCAAACATAAGAGAAAAAAATCATAGCACTAAATGACCACATAAAAAATCTCACACTAGCAACTTAACAGCACACCTAAAAGCTCTAAAACAAAAAGAATTAAATTCACCCAGGAGGAATAGACGTCAGAAAATAATCAAACTGAAAGCAGAAATCAATAAAATAGAAACAGAGGGAATACAAAGAATCAATGAAACAAAGAGTTGGTTCTTTGAGAAAATAAACAAGATAGACAAGTCCTTATCCAAACTAACCCAAAGGCAGAGAGAGAGAACATCCAAATTAGCAAAATCAGAAATGAAAAGGGAGACATAACAACTAACATTGAGGAAATCCAGAGAACCATCATACTTCAAAAACCTGTACTCCACAAAATTGGAAAATCTAAAAGAAATGAACAATTTTTGGGGTAGGTAGCATATACCAAAACTAAATCAACTAAACTTATAGCCCCTAAGGAAATAGAAACCCTCATTAAAAGTCTCCCAACCAAAAAACAGCCCAGGGCCAGATGGTTTCAGTATAGAATTCTACCAGAATTTCAAAGAAGAGCTAATACTAATACTCTTCAAATTGTTCCACACAATAGAAACAGAAGGAACATTACCAAACTCTTTTTATGAGGCTACAGTTACCCTGATACCCAAACCACACAAAGATGAAACAAAGAGAGAGAATTATAGACTAATCTCCTTCATGAACATTGATGCAAAAATAATCAATAAAATACTGGCAAATCGAATCCAAGAATACAACAAAAAACTTATCCACCATGACCAAGTCAGCTTCATCCCAGAGATGCAAGGATGGTTCAACATAGAAAAATCTGTCAATGTAATACACCATATAAACAAACTGAAAGAAAAAAAACCACATGATCATTTCATTAGATGCTGAAAAGGCCTTTGACAAAATCCAACACCCCTTCATGATAAAGGTCTTGGAGACATCAGGAATACAAGGAACATACCTAAACATAATAAAGGCAAATTAAATCAAGCCAACAGCCAACATCAAATTAAATGAAGAGAAACTCAAAGTGATTCCACTAAAATCAGGAACAAGACAAGGCTGTCCACTCTCTCCATACTTATTCAACATAGTACCTGAAGTTCTAGCTAGAGCAATAAGACAACATAAGGAGATAAAGGAGATACAAATTGGGAAAAAAGAAGTCAAACTTTCACTATTTGCAGATGATATGATAGTTTATATAAGTGATCCCAAAAATTCTACCAGGGAACTCCTACAGCTGATAAACTTCTTCAGTAATGTGGCAGGATACAAGATTAACTTAAAAAAAAAAAAAAACAGTAGCCCTCCTATATACAAATGACAAATGGGCAGAGAAACATCACCCTTTATAACAGCCACAAATAATATAAAATACCTTGGGGTAACTCTAACTAAGCAAGTGAAAGACCTATATGATAAGAACTTTAAGTCTCTGAAGAAATAAATTGAAGAAGATATCAGAAAATGGAAAGCTCTCCCATGCTCATGGATAGATAGTATTAACATAGTAAAAATAGCAATCTTAACCAAAAATAATCTACAGTTTCAATGCAATCCCCATCAAATTCCAACACAATTCTTCACAGACCTGGAAAGAACAATATTCAACTTCATATGGAAAAACAATAAACCCACGATAGCTAAAAGAACCCTATATAATAAAACCACCTCTGGAGGAATCACCATCTCTGACCTCAAGCTCTACTATAGAGCTATAGTAATATAAAAACAGCTTGGTATTGGCATAAAAACTGACTTGTGGACCAATGGAATTGAATTGAAGACCCTGACATTAACCCCCACACCTATAAACACCTGATTTTTGACAAAGAAGCCAAAACTGTACAAGGAAAAAAGAAAGCATCTTCAACAAATGGTGATGGCATAACTGAATGTCAACATGTAGAAGATTGCAAATAGTTCCATATCTGTAGCCATGCACAAAACTCAAGTCCAGGTGGATCAAAGACCTCAACAAAAATCCAGTTACACTGAACCTGATGGAGAAAGTAGGAAGTAGACTTGAATGCACTGGCACAGGAGATCACTTCCTAAATATAACACCAGTAGCACAGACACTGAGAGCAACAGTTAATAAATGGGACCTCCCGAAACTGAGATGCTTCTGTAAGGCAAAGGACACAGTAAATAAAACAAAAAATGACGACAGCCTACAGAATGGAAAAAGATCTTCACCAACCCTACATCTGACAGAGGAGTGATCTCCAAAAATATATAAAGAACTCAAGAAACTAGACATCAAAATACCAAACAATCCAATTAAAAAATGTGCTATATATAGATCTAACAGAGAATTCTCAACAGAAAAATCTCAAATGGCCTAAAAATATTTAAGGAATTGTTCAACATCCTTAGTCATCAGGGAAATGCACATCAAAATGACTTTGAGATACTATCTTACACCTGTCAGAATGGCTATGATCAAAAACACTGAAGAGAGCTTATGTTGGAGAGGATGCAGAGCAAGGGGAACACTCCTCCACTGTTGGTGGGAGTGCAAACCTATACAGCCACTGTGGAAATCAGTAATGGAGGTTTCTCAGAAAATTTGGAGTCAATCTAACTAAAGACCCAGCTACACCACTCTTGGGCATATACCCAAGGAATGTTCAATCATACCACAAGGACACATGCTTCCTTGTGTCCTTGTGGTATATTCATAGCAGCATTATTTGTAACAGCCAGAACCTGGAAACAACCTAGATGCCCCTCAAATGAAGAACGGGATAAAGAAAATATGGTACATATACACAATGGTGTGCTATTCAACAGTTAAAAACAATGACATCATGAAATGTGCAGGCAAATGTATAGAACTAGAAAGTATCATCCTGAGTGAGGTAACCCAGACTCAGAAGGACAAACATGGTATGTACTCACTCATAAGTGGATATTAGATGTAAAACAAAGGATAACCTGACTATAATCCATAGCTCCAGAGAAGCTAGCTAACAAGGAGGACCCTAAGAGGGATGCATAGAAGGCCCTGGAAAGGGGAAATAGATGAGTTCTCCATGAGTAAACTGGGGATGAGGGGGGGAGCAATGGAGGGTAGGGGATTGGGGATGGGAACATAAGGGAAAGGGATGGTTCAGTTGGAGAAAGGACAGAGTGGGGGAGCAGTAAGGGAGACACCATGATGAAGGGAGACATCCTAGGAATGGGGAGAGGCCAGGTGTTGAGGAGGTTCCCAGGAACCCAAAAGGATAACCTCAGCTTAGACTACTAGCAATAGTGGAGAGGGTGCCTGAATTGGCTTATCCCAGTAATCAGATCAGTGAATATCCTAACTGTCATCACAGAGTCTTCATCCAGTAACTGATGGAAGCAGATGTAGAGATCCACAGACAAGTACCAGGCTGAGCTCCAGGAGTCCATTTGAAGAGAGAGAAGAGGGATTCTATGAGCAAAGATCATGATGGGGAAACCTACAGAGACAACCAAACCAAGCAAGTGGGAACTCATGAACTTTAGACCAACAGCTGTGGAGCCTCCATGGGACTGGACTAGGCCATGGATCTGCTTAAGGGGCCCCCTGGTAGTAGGATCAGGATCCATCCCTGGTACATGAGCTGGCTTTTTGAAGCCCACCACCTATGGCGGGATACCTTGAACAGCCTTGATGCAGGGGGAGGGGCTTGGACCTGCCACTACTGAATGTACCAGGCTCTGCTGACTCCCCATGGGAGGCCTTACCTTGTTGGAGGAGTGAAAGGGGGGTGGGTTTGGGGGGAGGCTGGGGTGGCGAGAGGAGGGAAGAGAGGGGGATCTGTGGTTGGTATGTAAAATGAATAAAAAAATTCCTTAATAAAAAAATATGTGTGTGTGTGTGTATAAACATATATGTGTGTTCTTACCTCTCACACAGAGATATGGAGTCGCCTAGAGGAAGTGTAAAGCACGACAGAAACTTCCTAGAAAACACTGCATTGTTAAAGCCACTCAAGACAGAACTGCCAAGGAAAGTGCAAAGAATTCATTTTCATTAATTCCTTTTTGACCAGTGCCACCTCTATCACAGCATCCAATGCAGATGTGCACTCAGCTGTGCCTGCCCAAAGCTCTGCTCTTTGCCACTATGGACCTGTGATACATAACACAATCAGAGGGTATCCAGGGTTGTTGTCTTTAATTGTCTGTGCTGTAACATTCGATTCCTTTAACTCATAAGCACTTGTGTATTTCTAGATAGCAGGAACTTCAGAGTTCATATATAGAGTATCCTGGGGTCTTGTCTTAGAAGTTTACTTTGTAGAACAGTTTCTACTTAGCATTTGTGTGATACTTTTCTTCCCCTGGTGATTGCCCAATTATTCCAAGGACAGATGAAAGCATTCTTAGTTTCCTCCATGAACTCACAACTCAAGCTTTGCTTTATTGGCTTCCACATTTTAAACACATGCTTTGTTAATCCCTCTATATCATTCTTTCTTTTCCATGACTTTAGCCAGTCACTAAAGGGGCAGACACAAATCACAAAGTGTATTTTCAGCCCTCTAATGCATCTGGACTAGTCAACATTCTCCTTCAAAGTTCTGTTCAAGAAGAAATCAAAATAAATACAAATTGGCAATCTTTTTTCTCATGATACTGAAATGTATTAAATCATCTAAGACCCTTAGTTATAGTCTCCCAAAAGAACTTCTATCTAGTCAGCGTCTACATTATATATATTTTTTTAGTTTAAATATAGAATGGGCTTTCCTTGTGTCTAACATTTTCCTTCTAATTATTAAGTATTTGGAGAAGGAATACAATGTTTCCTGACCTGATCTGCTGAAGGTCCTGTGGGCAACATGCTTCTCATTATGCTGGCATTTTTCCTTCCAGAGCTCTCCAGGAACTGAAAGCAACTTAGAATTTAGTGATGTGCTACTATGAAGGGAAGGTGTCTATGGGGAAAGAAACTTAGTTTTCAGCTGCTAACCATGGTAAGCCACCCACTAGTAGGGTAAATTATTATGTTCTTCCATGTTTTCTAGCTTTTACACCCCAAAGAAATTGATTTGATGCATAAGTTATTCAATATTTTTCCATGTGCGGGTGTGTGCACACGTGTGCGTACATGAACCAGAGGTCAATATCAGTGTCTTCCTCTGTTGGCTGCCCACCTTCATTATTGAGACAAAAATTGACTAGATTAGTTCATGAGTGAACTCTTGTCTCTGGCTCCCATCTCCCAAAGCCTAGCACTGTGGTTACAGATGGACGAAGGCCACTACTTCCAGGATCTATTCGGAGGTGGTGATCTGAATATCTGAACTTAGATCCTTGTTCTTGCATGGCAACATTTTACCAACCGAGTCTCTAAATACAATGCCACACTGAACATTAATAAAGAAAGCACACTACTATTTTCATCAGCCTTCATCTATACTATTTTGCATTCTATATAGTTCTGATGGTTAATAATACATATACATTCTAAAGGATATAGTTCATGGCTTTCTAGGAAAATACAGAATAAATAAATACAGAACCTAGAAATAAATCTGGGTAACTAGAGAATGCAGTTTCTACAGGCCTGTTCTAAGTTTTATAGCAACAGTTTAGAACCTCGGGGACAAGTGTTAAGAAATAAATCTGCTTGGGTTGCTAATGCCAATGAATTCCTTTGTGAAACTTTCAAACCACAGGAATTATCCTGTTTGGAGGCTGTAATTCTCTTATAAGATGTGCTTCTCAATTAAGAACTACAGCATAGGAAGGATGTCAATAAACATTATGGCTTCTTAGATAATCCAGAGGGAAGATTTCAATGGCCATTACGAAGGGAGCTTATTCACACTAGATCTACAAATCTGCAAGTCCAGGACGTCAGTAAAGAAATGACCCACTAGTGTTACAAATACAGCAAAGGCGTTGAGTGAGCTACAGGATCAGCGTGTTCTGCTGCTTAGAAGAAATGTTAGAAATTATTCAAGAGATATGAATGAAAATCTGTTCTACAGAGCCAAAGCATCCCCTTCCCTTGCCACAAAGGCAGAGTTACAAACAGCAAAGGAAACATCAGCATGTTCAATCTGTGTCATTTCTAGCATCTCTAATAAGACTGAGACACATAACTAGTTCATCAGGATTTCAGGACAAGGACGTACACACAAAGTGTTACCACTTCCATCACTTCTGGCTCAGCAACTAGACCTAAGCTGAAATGTAGGTTCATAGAGGAAGGAGGAATGAGAGGTTCTTTTCCACTCTCCACAGTATCATCAAGATGGTCTGTTTACACATCAACAACAGAAAAGAAAACTGGAGGCCAATGTCCCTGATGAACATAGACTCAAATATGCTCAATAAAACACTTGCAAACAGAATACAAACATACATCAAAAAGATTAGACAACATAAACTGTTTGATCAATTAATACCTACAATACTTGGGTTTTTTTCTCAAAGAAGCACAGTCCCTTAGAAGCCCTAGAATCTAGGAGCTAAGAGACATTTTCAAATCTACAAGCTCCTGATACCTGAAGTGCTAATGCCATAAAATATCAACTCTGTCAAGACATCTTTGATGTCAAGGGAATCACATTAGTTTTCAGCAGTTATTGAGTACTTTGTGAATGACAAGCTTGAGAAACTTCCAGTTCTGATATCAGAATAAATGAAAATCAGCCGGGCGGTGGTGGCGCACGCCTTTAATCCCAGCACTTGGGAGGCAGAGCCAGGCGGATCTCTGTGAGTTCGAGGCCAGCCTGGGCTACCAAGTTAGTCCCAGGAAAGGCGCAAAGCTACACAGAGAAACCCTGTCTCGAAAAAAAAAAAAAGAAAAAAAAAAAAAAAAAAAAAAGGAAAAAAAAAAATAAATGAAAATCAGTGTGAAACAGTAAATATGTTCAATGGAATCCCAAGTAGGTACTCCAATTATATGAGTAACTGTAATGAATAAATGTGTATGATATTTCAAATGCATAGTAAACTGTTAGGTAAAGGTATTTAAGACCTATCTGCTAGGATTTTGTTGTTTCTATTAATGGGAAAAATAACTAGTAATGTAATATTAATTACATCATTAATTTTACTAATACTAATATTAAAACTAGTAATTTTAAACAAAAACTAATGAAGATACTAAGGGTTCTATGTGAAGAGTCAATTTCAGAATGTGTTGATGTAAAAGAGGTGTATGTGCACAGAAGATTAAACACTATGTATAAAGTCAACAAGCTGCGAAGGACTAAGAATCTCGGTCCCAGACAGAGACACACTTAAAAAGGAGTAAATTCAGAAGGTCATGTGGAATCTGTGGCGACTCTTGCTCAAGCCTTCTCTAAATGTCAAAAACATGGCTGAGAGGCTTAGAAAGGAAGCAGAAGTTTTCACAAACTCACAGTGAGAGGCACAGGCATTACAATTCAAAACTCTCCACAGATGAACTAAAACCTAATATGAGTTAGAATTTCACATGGTTATCATCTCGACGAATGAAATCGGAAACAAACCATCATACACAGGAAGTAAAATATTAACACCAGCAGATCTGCAACTTGCCACAGGTAAATGCAAATCCTTTTGAAGTATTATTAAGGTTCTCAAGTTGCCTTTGGTTTGTGAAGAACATCTAAGATTGAGACACATGAAAAAAAATAATACAAAAGTACAAATAAACTATATCCTCTGTAGAGTCACAGATTAAAATTTTCAGAGGTTGGGTTAAAAGAGAAACCATTAGGCTTGGTGCTGGAGAGCTGGCTCTGGTTAAGAGCACTTGCTGCTCTCTTCCAGAGAACCCGAGTTCAGTCCCCAGAACTAGATCAGGTAGTTCACACTCATCTGCACCTTCAGCTCCAGTGACTCCAACATCATCTCTGACCTTCGTGGACACTTGCATACATGTACTGCGCACACACACACACACACACACACACACACACACACACACACACAAATATATATATATATATATATGCATACATACACAAAAAAACTTTATAAAAATAATTGCTATGATCAATAAATTAAGCAACAGCATTGAGAATGTCTGCAAACGAGTAAAGTAATGTCATCCTAGGACACTTCTTCAAATTAGAATATTAAATATGGTACTGGGACATAAAATGTATTTAAATGAAGTTACCATATAATGCAGGAGATAATGCCCCAGCAAGACATCATAGGCTACCAAATAAAACCTCAGTACCAAGAATGGTTGCATCTTTTTGAGTCGTTAGACAAAAAGGTCCCATAGACACTCCCAAACATTACAGGCTACTGTCAATGTTATTGATTACCCTCCACAATCTGACAGTAATGATCTTTTGTTGAAGACGCCATATACTTATGTCACAGAACATGGAGAAATCAAGCTGCTTCCCAACTAGAGGCTACTAACTAGTGTTCATAGTGCTGGAAGGTGCTATAAAGGATACCAATAATCGCAACCTGCCTGCAAACTATGTCCATTGGTTCAAAGTGGCACAAATGATATGGGAGTATCCAACCACTTTTTGATTGGATTTAAAGCCTACTACATGGGACAGATCTAATATCTGACATTGTTTATGAGGTCAAGACCCTGGACGAGGTAATTATGTCATTTCTCCCCTTGCTGTGGACTACATGAACCTTGTATAACCAATATACCAAGCACATGCATCTCTTTTAAAATAACAGATTATGATTTTATATAGTCATTGTGTTTAATGGTAATATTTCTGTTCTTCGAATCATCGGCAGTATTATTTATAGTGCTGAGGATCAAGCATGGGGCCTCATAAACTAAGCAAATGCTCCACCACTAGTTATACTCCTAGCCCAATAGTATCTATATTTGTTACTATAATCAATTCTATATATCCCCCTTCTAAAGAGTAATTACCACTGTTGTTCAAGACAAATATTTCTGAATGGCTTGTTCTGAAGCTTATCAATCAACATGAGCTTTAAACTCCCGCTAAGGGACAAGAGAAAAGTAAGAACACTGTCTAATCTTTCTATCTCTGAGTTCCTTATGTCTCCTTTTATTTTATAAAGAGCCAGAACAATAAAGCATCTATTAGGAAGTAAGTCCTTAATAAATTATAAGCAACTGTGCTCCATAGCAACCTAAGTTACCAAGAATGTATGTGAAATAGAACTGCAGGGGATGAGGGACAGGAACAAATTGAGAAAAGACAGAGTTATGTGCTCGAAAATAAATGAAGAATTTATATTCCCTTTATAAAAATCACATTTTCCATATAATTGAAGAAATAAAAGGAAAACTATTCCCGGTGCCCCTCTGCTGGAAGACTTGCTCTTCCTCTGTGTCATCAGATTTCTGTTAACACCGTGCTACCGCCACGGAAGTGCACGGTTTAAGAAGCAGCAGATACTTAGAGCTCCAAGTGACGTTTCGGAGCATCTAGTCAATCTCCTTCATCTTCCACTGAACTCAGAGGCCAGCTCAAGCCTTGAGTCCGTCTGTGAGCTCTGGAGCACTACTGTGGACTCCGAGGGATTAGCCGTTAGTGTTTCCTTCCAGCTTCCTTCCAATCTCTGCTCTGTGGGGAGTTTTTATTTCACCTGCTCCCTATCTTGTCCACCCTTCCCTTTTCTCTGTTAACTTAGAGACACAGGCAGTAAGCGTTTGAACTGTGACCAATTGGTGTGTATCAGGCAACAATTAGCATACTTAGAAAAATCCGAGCAATGGACTGCAATTTTTAAATTAATTGGCTCTATAAGTATAAAAGCATAATACACATTTTGTTTCTTTCTTCCATTTTAAATATCAGGTGTTTAGTATTCTAAAGACGTTACCAATGAACATAATCATATATGAAGGCTATCTTTACTTTATGCTTAACAGTGTCCTGGGACAACAGTGACATCAGAAAGTGAGCACCATAGAAGCAGCAGTGGGTGCTAACACACATGGTGTCACTGTGTGTCCTTGCCCGATGCTAACAAAGCATTGTTTTCCTCATCTCCACCTGGATTTTTAGAGAAAATTCCTAGTTAAAAGGCTTGCCTTCATTAGTGCCTTGACACCGAGCAGAACTATGCATAAGGAAGTATTCTGAGCCTCACACTGCACTAGGACCAACAAAAAGACACAGATCTCCCATTAAAAACAATCTACTCGAGTTTGTTTTCATTGTGTTACTCATTTATTTTTAGATGTCTGTTTTCTAATGAGAGAGAGCAAAAAGTTGTAGATTTATATGGGTGGAGAGGTAGAGGATATGGAAGGAGAACCGTTTCATTCAAATATATTGAATGAAAATATCTGTTTTCAATTATATATATATATATATATATATATATGGGTTACATAACTCTCACATAAACACACAAAAACAACACAATTTAGGAATTCAAACATAAAAGCCTGGGAGACAGACACAAAGATGCTCTTCTTTCCTAAGCTAAACTTCACTGTTTAGCGTTCAGAACTGAACTAACAGGGAACACTGGCATGCATTCTGATTGCACCCTTTACCCTCTCACCGAGCTGCAGGTGCCCTGGCAATGCAATGGGCTTGAAGAGAATGTGGTTATCTCAACCCTCCACTGTCTGAGATAGACCACCACGACTGTTTGCTTCTTCTGTCCACTGCTGTACCTCAGTCTGTCTCCATGAAGCTAATCTAAACCTAATCTAATCCCATCTAAAAGCTGTAGAGCTAGACTGAAACCATTCAGTTTTAAAAATATTTTATTTACTTATTGAGAATTTCTTACAATGTGCTTGTATTCATTAGATATCCAAAGAGAATCTATAGATATTTAATGGTAGTAAATTTCTATAATTCTGTTTTAATATCTTGCATCATACCATAATTTTGTGAAATACATGAGGTTTTAAACCTACAGAAAAGCCACATGTCCCATATTTTTAACCCAGCCCTCACCCCAATATAAATATTTTAAGTGGAAACCAAAAGAACATATATTTTATGGCTTTACAGAACTCTTCTGTAAGGCCTATAAAATAGTATGCTTTAATAAGACATTAAACATAATTTATAAAACATTAATTGCTAAAAAAAAAAAAAAGACTAAAGGACTAACTGGCCACTGAACTGAGTTTTGTAGACCTCTCCTCCCAGATTGAGACATTCTATCCTACAGAAAGCTCATTAAGAGAGAAAGTAAGCAACTCAAAGCAATTTCAGGGCGTCCCTAAAGCCCTACCAGATTTACTACTAGGCCCCTCCATTCTCCTAAGTATATAAACAGAAAAATTTCTGAGATTCATTCTCAGATAAGCCCAGGAGGCTGGAAGAAGCAGCAGCCATCTAAACTCTCTAGAGGAAACAAAGACCAGCGAGCTGCTTAGAAGATGCTCAGATCAAACTGAGCCACCCAGAAAGGACACTCTCCAACCTGTTGAGCTGCCTGCGGGCTGTGCAGTGTGCTCCTGGTTCCCAGCTTTGTGAGCTCTCACCCATGCTGGGGTGGGCTTTGGTGATGCAGCTGTCTTTGAGTCATTTCTGCTGCTATAAGAACCCCTCACCCATATTCCTGTAAAGTCACCCAAATAAAACTTTTAGTTCACCAAGTTGGACTTTGGCAGTATCTGTATTTTTGTCCTTTGTGGGATCCTTATCTGATGTGAGTAGATGTGTGTTGCATCTCCCCAGGAAAAGTCTGTTCCATAATACAATGCCATGTTAATACAAACAGAAATTAAGAGAAAATGGCTTTTAAGTTTTAAAATTATATTTGCAATGTCTTTGGTGCAAAAGAGGTAAATTTGTAGAGCATGTTAAGTATGAATTTAATGACCATATGTTTTAATTAATTTGAAAACTGTTGTTGGCAGTTGGTCTAGACAAAAACTGGCAGAAGTATCCACCCTCCAGGTAGTGTCTCGGGGCTATTTGACAGCTTCTGTTCCTGTTGTGAAAGCTTTTATTTGATTACATAATGTGTGCATGTGCTGAGGGGGCCAGTGCTTTTTCTTGCTGTCAACCATCTGAAGCCGCACAGTAGAAAGCACAGCTTTCATACCCAGAATACTCCCACACCTGTTCTCTAGTGGGTGAGGACAGAAGCAGGTAAAGTAAAAATGACAAACCTAAGTCTATGTAATCCTGGATGTGGTCTTCTCATTTTTAATATGAAGCCATACCTTCATCTGTTAATGCTTTACTTGTTTCTTAATGCATGGAATATGCACTCTACTAACAATTATAATTTTTCTCATTTTATATTTTTGGAATGTGTGCTAGGTAGTTTTATGACAACTTGACACAAGGTAGAGTCACTGGAGTGGAGGGACCCTCAACTCAGAAAAATGCCCCATAAAATCAGACTGTAGGCAAGCCTGTAGGGCATTTTCCTAATTAGTGGTTGATGTGGGAGGACTCAGCCCATTGAAGGTGGTGCCATGCCTGGGTTCTGTAAGAAAGCAGGCTGAGCAATTCATGGGAAGCAAGCCAGGAAGCAGAACCTCTCCATAGCCTCTGCATCACCTTCTGCCTCCAGGTTCCTGTCCTGTTTGAGTTCCTGTCCTGACTTCCTTCAATGATGGACTGTGATCTGGAAACATAAGCTCAATGAACTTCCCCAACTTGCTTTGGTCATGGTGTTGCATCAGAGCAACAGAACCCCTAATTAGGACAAGGTGTCTCTCCAAACCCTCTCAAATACTAAGCCTTGCTTCTCTAGTGTAGGCATTTGGACAATTTTACTATCTTTTGTCACTTTCAATTTTAATGTCTTCAAGATAGCAAACATCACTCTGACCTGTCAAACTCATCAAAGGAAACACTGTGAAAGAAGCTTGTTTTGATGACTGGCAATTCTATTTCTGCTAACAGTTTTCATCTAACTGTTCCAGGATGCTGGGGTTTGACTCCTTCTTTCTCTGACAACATCCACTAACCTTTTTTGTCTGTTCTGTTTTCCTTGTTGCCAAACCAATAAATAGTCTCTAGGTATTGCTTTTATCCAGTGATCTCTCAAAAAACATTTAGTCGTTTAGTACTTTTAGGAAGAAATCTGAGTTCTTTTACCGGGCATTCAGATTCATGATTGTTTACTTCCATTCTCTGTGTTTACTGTTAAGTTTTTATTCTAACCTACTTCAGCCAAACTTGCTTGCATATTGTCATATATATATATATATATATATATATATATATATATATATTTAAATTATGCACAAACCTACATCTCTTTAAATCAATCTGGCCCTTTCTCTGGCCCTGGAAATGTTTCACTGATTTTTTTTTTCTAATAGTTCAATCCCATTTGTCCTTGTCAAATGGAATCTATATAAACTGAAGTTTCTCTCCCACCCAACCATTCAGAGGCTTAATATTAATTATAAATGCTTGGCCTATTGCTCAGGCTTATTATTAACTAGCTCTTATAACTTAAATTAGCCCATTTCTACTAATCGATGTATTGCCAAGTAGCTATGGCACCACTGGTCAGCTGGCATCTTGCTCCTTTGGTGGCTGGATGGCATCTTCCAGACTCTGTCCTTCTTCTCCCCATATCTCTGCTTGGATTTCTCACCTAGCTCTATCCTACCTTGCCATAGCTAAAGCAGCTTTATTTATTAACCAATGGGAACAACACATATTCACAGTGTACAGAAAGACATCCCATATCATTTCCCCATTTCTGTCTAATAAAAACGGAAGGTTTTAATTTTAACATAGTAAAATTATATATAACAAAGCAGTTATCAAGTAAGAATTATAGTTACAATATCTATTCTATTTGTATTTGATAAGATTAAAGACAATAATCTATAATCTATCCAATCATTGTGTGTTTAAAGTTTCACATCTAATTTATCTTTTATCATAACTAAGGAAAACTAACTATCTAATCTTCAACTCCATTAAAGACCTCAGAAGGATATAATATTATCTGAGTAAACAGGAAGTGCATTATAAGCAATTTCCAAAATTCTAGAAATGACAGAGACATCTAACTGCCTGGACAGCCATCCAAAGTTCCTCTGCAATGTTGAGGCATCCATCTTCAGCCTATAGGCCTAAGGTATATGGCAGACTTTTCTGTGAAGCAGGAACCTGAAGGACCATCCTACCTTATTTTGGCAGAGTTCAGCAGTCATTTTCCTGTGGGTCCTGAATGTCCAGTTTATATAGCATACAGTCAAGCAGTCAAGGCAAGAGCAGTTTCTTGCCCAAATGGCTAATCTTTACATAATGAAAGCAAACTCCTATGAAGTTTTTACACTCCTATGAGGTGTCCATCATCCTTTTATGAAGTAAATCGGTGCTTCCATGAGCACATGTGTCTCATTGTCATGAAACGTCTAAGTTATTAAAACATTTTCAATGCCTTATTCTGTAGGTCTTTGAAGTGTTTCAAGACTTATCTATCTATCTGAAATATATCTCTGTATACCTAGAAAACGTACCTAACAGGATTATAAGTTTGACTATTATAGATGTTAACTAACTATTAATCTATATTTCTTAATTATATATTATATTTTTAAGTAAGTTGCATAAACATATTATCTTAAACAAGAGTAGAAATATACATACAGTATAACAAAATTGACTTTAAATTTGTATCAATAACCCAAAACCTTAAGCCTGAACAATAGGCCAAGCAATTATAATTAATATAAGCCTCTGAATGATTATTTACAAACTGCTGCAGGACAGGGTGGGACAAATGAGACTCCATTTACAAATCTATCCTTTGAAATCTTAGCTAAGTTTCAGTTTTCTTGATAAACCTTTTGATGATCCAGCCAATACATGCACTTCTGCATAGGGCTTGTCATTACCTTTTCCTCAATATCTACTAACAAAACTAAATGTTAACTATTGTCATAACTCATTGCCTTTAAACAGCTGCAAATGTTCAGAAGACAATGAACATCTTTCCTTGTTTCTTCACAATGTTCAGCAGAATGTCTAGTATATTTAATTTAAATGTTTAATAATTATGGAATGATTGTTTTGCTGTAGTCATTTTGGATTGATGACAATGGAGCTTAATTACCAAGGACAGACTGTTTCTTTGGTATTAGGCATATTGAGAGATCTGACAATTATCTCTGTGTAATCATATAACATAAACAATATGCTAATGGACCTGAGACTCATTTCCCAATCTTTAAAATAAAAACATTTATTCAAGTATAGTAACATAGATACACACAACTGTATGCACATGTAGAAATATTTTTTGTTCATTTAACACCTTCTTTACATTGTATTGATATACTGGATTTTTATATAGTTATTTGCTGTGGGATGTTCTGTATGGCAAATATGTTGCTCTGATTGGTCAATAAATAAAACACTGACTGGCCAGTGGCCAGGCAGGAAGTATAGGCGGGACTAACAGAGAAGAGAAAAGAAAGAACAGGAAGGCAGAAGGAGTCACTGCCAGCTGCCCCCATGACAAGATGCCAGTAAGCCACAAGCCATGTGGCAAGGTCTAGATTTATAGAAATGGGTTAATTTAAGATATAACAACAGTTAGCAAGAAGCCTGCCACGGCCATACAGTTTGTAAGCAATATAAGTCTCTTTGTTTACTTGGTTGGGTCTGAGCGGCTGAGGGACTGACAGGTGACAGAGATTTGTCCTGACTGTGGACCAGGCAGGAAAACTCTAGCTACAGTTATTTATATCCAGAATTTAATGACTAGATTGCTTTGTCTTTCTGAAACTGATTTTGTAACTACTATCCATCACTCTATCATAAAGTACCTTGTATTGCATTAAATTTTCCTCTCAATTCCTCAAATGTTAAGTGATTATCAAGACCAAGTTGCAAGGGCTTGAAGTCAATATTATTTTTATTTTACCTTTCTTTTTGTTTCTGTAGTACTGAGCAGGGACCAGGCACTCACACATGCCAAGCAAGTACACTACTAGTGAGCTATATCCTAGCCCATCATTTTGATTTTGTCAACAAAAAATTGATTAGTCAATAGTGCTAACCTGGTATCTAGCTTGATGGTAATGGATGTCTGTTCTTAAATACGTATACAAAGAGTGTCCTCATTATTTCATCATGAAAAACACTTGAGAAAAACAACTGAGGGTGGAAGAATTTATTTTGGCTTACCATTTCAGAGGTTATATTCCATGACTGCCTTGCTTTGATGCTATGAGCCTGTGATGACACTGCACTATGGTGAAGAGGGCTGAGTGAAGTGTATACTGAAGCAGAGATATGCAGTCACGAAACAGAGAATGAGGAAGAGGCCTGAGAAAGATACAATCTCCAAGAACAGATACCCTATGACATATTTCCTCCAACAAGTTCCTACACCTCCAGAAGTTTCTACTGCCTCCCACTAATACCATCAAAAGAAGACCCATGGATGGACTAACACTGAGTAGGTCCCATCATCTCCCGCTAATACTATCAGAGAAAGACCCATGGATGGACTAACACTGAGTAGGTCCCATCATCTCCCACTAATACCATCAAAGGAAAACCCATGGATGAACTAACTCATTGGGTAGGTCCCATCATCTCCCTGCTGGGAGTCAGAGTTTTGACAGGGAAGTGTTGAAGAGATACTTCATATCTAAACCACAACAGGAAGATTTAAAAATGGTTCTGTAGTTTATGTACACTTCCACTTAAGTTCCTTGCACATTTTAAACAGAGTCTCACATTGTAGCCCAACCTGGCCTTTGAACTCTGGAAGAATCTACTGTTTCAACCTTCCATGCATTGGAATTACCAGGTGAATCACCATGCATGCCCTAGAACATGTAATTTCTAATAGTATACCCTACTTATAATGCAAAAGAGCAGTGTGTATCAGGGAAATAGGAGTAAAATAAAATATAGTACTTTTAAATATTCCACAGCCCACTTAAACTCTTGGGTTTTAGTTTATGTACATTAAAAACAAGTGTTTACAGAGCAATCCTAACTGAAGGGCACAGCCCCTCACTGGTGTTTTCCTGTTCTACAGAACAGCAAGCACTGTTTGAATACAAACCAAGGCTGAGGTCAGGAAGAGTAAGTAACAATGAGCAGACCTCGAGGAGGTAGATCCTCTGTTCTTCACTGATTTCTGTCAGTCTTTTTATAATTTTCATTTACCATATAAATCACCTTTAAAACATATGTATGACCTATGTTGTATAATGTGCTCATTCCTGTCTGGTCTGCATTTCTTTTACCCATTTCTTCTCTTTCCTTTCAGGCAATCCCCTCTACTCTTCTTCTTTCCCTATCAGGGCTTTCTGTTCCCTTAATCCCTGTGTCTACAGTTCCTTTCTTCATTCTTATTAAATAGTATACATGAAAAAGACCTAGGACAATTTAAAATTAGTCATACAATGATGATAAACAACTTTTTCTAACCACTAGGACAAATCAGTATGGTTTCTGTCAAGCTAACCTACATTTTCTTTTTTTCCTTATTATTATTATTTTATTTTATTTTACAATATAATTTAATTCTACATATCAACCACAGATTCCCTTGTTCTCCCCCCTCCTGCCCCCTCCTCTTCCCCCCAGCCCACCCCCCATTCCTATCTCCTCCAGGGCAAAGACTTCCCCAAGGATTGAGATCAACCTGGTAGACTCAGTCCAGGCAGGTCCAGTCCCCTCCTCCCAGGCTGAGCCAAGTGTCCCTGCATAAGCTCCAGGTTTCAAACAGCCAACTCATGTACTGAGTACAGGTCCCGGTCCCACTGCCTGGATGCCTCCCAAACAGATCAAGCTAATCAACTGTCTCACCTATCCAGAGGGCCTGATCCAGTTGGTGGCCGCTCAGCCATTGGTTCATAGTTCATGTGTTTCCATTCGTTTGGCTATTTGTCCCTGTGCTTTTTCCAGTCTTGGTCTCAACAATTCTCGCTCATATAAACCCTCCTCTTTCTCGCCAATTGGACTCCCGGAGCTCCACCTGGGGCCTAGCGGTGGATCTCTGCATCCAGATTCCTCAGTCCTTGGATGGGGTTTCTGGCATGACTATTAGGGTGTTTGGCCATCCCATCACCAGAGTAGGTCAGTTCCCGCTGTCTCTCTACCATTGCCAGCAGTCTATTGTGGGGGCATCTTTGTGGATTTCTGTGGACCTCTCTAAACACTAAGTTTCTCTGGGATTCCAGAGTGGTGACAGGGAGTCATGAGAAGTGACAATTCACAGAACAGCTGTCAGTGTAGGTATCAAGTGGCTCTGCAATTCAAGGGTCCTCTGGATCTCACTTGAAAATAACAAATGGGATAGTGCATATAGTCTGGACACACATAATTACTGACTAAAGGAAATTATGACTCTAAATGAAAAACGAGAGAATTGCACTCTGCTGTTTTTATATAGTTAAAATTGCTCCTAAGTTTGCTCTTAGTTCAACCTTTCTGGTTTAAATCACAAGGGAATCATATTTGCAAGCTGTCTGATCTTGAGCTAGTCAACTCATTATAAAATTACAAACAGAAATATCTGCCTGATGGGGATGTTAAAAGAAATATAATGAGCCCTATAGTATGTCTAGTACAATCTGATAACACCATAAACACTTAATAATATTAGCTGGGAGTTCTGCTACTGCAGTTGTAACTAGCACTTTATTGTACTTTGAACACCCCTAAGCCAAAAATCTGAAATCTAAGATGCCCCAAATCTAAAACTTCCTTAGTACCAAAACCCCAATGCACAATTCTACATGTGATATCATGTAATGAGTTGTCATTAAAATGTGGACAGATTAAATATACTGAGTAAAATTATTGCCAGATGGATTGGGGAGATGGCTTAGTAGATAAGAAGACTCACGGCCTAAGCATAAGGACCTGAGTTCAAATCCCCACCATGTATGTGCGTGCATGTGCGTGTGCGCGTGCGTGCGTGCGTGCGTGTGTGTGTGTGTGTGTGTGTGTGTGTGTGTGTGTGTGTGTGTGTGTATAAGCTGGCCATGGCCATTCCGACCTGCAAAGCCAGCACTGGGAAGAAAAGCAGGCAGACCCCAGAGCTTCCTGGCCATTTAGCACAATCGAAAGGCAAACAGATGAGCATTAGGTTCAGTGAGAAACTGTATCAGGGCAGTAGAGACTGACACAGGAAGACACCCAATATCCTCCTCTGGCCTCTGCACGTGCATACATGCATGCAGACTCCCCCAAATACATGTGCATATATAGAAATAACACACATAAAACAATAAAAAGTACCTCCAAGATACTCAGGCTATTTGTATATGTATATGAGACACTGTTGAATTTTATTAGAGTTGTATTCTATCCCTCAAGTATTTCATTATGCATGTGAAAATAAATATTCTCATCTCCAAAAATTATCCAATCTTAAACCAATTATTTAGCTTGCCCCAAACAACAGTCTTGTTCTCATAATGGGGGCTCTATGTCCTATGAGCTCAGAATTTACTATATGACTGTATTTAAATGACTGTATGTGAATAAAAATGCAATTGCCTCAAAAAATACTTTAATCAACCTGAACTTCATTCTAGTTTTAAGTTCTAACTATAATTCTAACATGAAATGTTTTTTAAATAAACTCATAATCTTTAAGTATACCAGGGTAAAATTCAGAATGTAATAGCAACAGTAATGAATATCTGTCTTAGACAAGATCTCAGCGTTCACTCCAGCTCGCTCTCTCCTCCCTGCCCTGACCCCTCTCTCTCTCTTTCTCTCTCCCCCCACCTCTCTCTCCCTGTCTCAGTCTCTCTCTCTCTCTCTCTCTCTCTCTCTCTCTCTCTCTCTCTCACACACACACACACACACACACACACACACACACACACACACACACAGGCTTCTAAACAAGCTGTATCTCAAAGTAAACAGCTCTCTCTTGGTCTATAAGTTCAGTTTACCTAAGCATTAGGTTAAAGCTCTGGCTCTATTGCCTAGGAAAAGCCAACTTCACAAAAAAAAAAAAAAAAAAAAAAAAAAAAAAAAAAAAAAAAAAGTAATTCCCCTTTGTTTGGACTTGAAATCTATGTGTTACTGATATTTCTCCCCTTAATAAATTTCACAGAAATACTAAAATTAAAATAATAAAATAGCAACATTTCTTTTTTATGATATCCATGCTTTAAATTTTTTCATGATAAAATGGATACATATCTATTTTAATAATTTTAAAAAGCTTACTGGCCAATAACTAGTCTTGTAATACTCATAAAAACATTTTCTGAAAGTACCTTTCTTGAACCTAATGCAAATATCATCGATTTTTCTACTAGGCTTTTACTAACATAAAATTTATTTTAAGGTGTATTTTTCATTTTTAGAAGGCATATTAATGACACAAGTTAGAATATAGATTCTCCAATGGTGACTAAAAATTTGATAGTAAACACATATCAAATAAAAATTATTACCACTGCATTTAATATATATCCACTAAAATAAATACCTAGCAATCAGGAAAATTCTGAACACTAACTCATCAGACAGAAACGCAAGTGCTACACACATGCATATTTCCACATGACAGTAAAAAGTAGCCATTTGGACATCTGGAACTGTTAATATGGTTGGAGGAGTGCTTGCTAAAACACAGAGAACCCTGGGTTCCCAGCATTTAACACCTGGGGTGGGGGCACATGCCTGCAATCCAGAGTACTGTGCAGGAGGAGGCAGGAGGGTCAGAAGTCCAATGTCATGTTTGGGATTTGGTGCGTAGGCACTGTTAAATGCTAAGAAAAACAAACAAACAAATAAAAGACTCATTTTTATACATTTCCCATACTAAATATAGCTGCCAATCGTTGCCCTAATAGTTACTCAACTATGATGGACACATGAGATCCCTGGAGACATGTACACAGAATGTACACAGAAACCACTTCTGAGAGTTTCACAGCCTTCTAGCGGCTGCATGGTGGTGCAGATGTAACTACCAAATGCCCCTGTCATTTCAGCCAAAGTCTACTTGTAGTTAGTTTCTAGTCTCTTAATTTTAAATGTTTATATAATTAGGATTAATATACCAGATATTACACAGAGCAGTTGCTAGTCTTGGATTTTCTGACACAATGACTGTATTTCAGTAGTTGCTGTATTTAAAAGCTAGTCTGACGCAGAGGCATCACAGTTGATCACTGTACTATTGCTACATCTACCTTCTTAGACCTTCAGAATGTTCCTCATGACATGGGTCTGGAGAGTTCAGCACAAATCATCACCTCATTAAGAAGTAATGGGTTGTTTTGTTTTGTTTTTTTTTCAGTGAGCAGCACAATAGTTGAGTCTTCGGTTTGAAATTTTTAAATCTGTATCTAGATATTTACTGAGGACTTGTTTGCTGCCAGGTGGTAATACCTTATCTAAAAGTGCTAAAATATACATTGTATTCAGAAGAATCACAGAAGGAAGCTGATTAATTTTCCACATTCAGACACATTACTATTACATTTATATTATGCTTATTTCCCATAGATATTTCTAGGCTAGGAAGCAGGTAAATGAAATGATTTCTTTCTCTTTGTTACGCAGTTTTCTCCCTGTACCCGAGTCTTACTCAGTGTGAGAGGAGAAAGCATCCCTGAGATGCCGTTGTTAAAAAGGCTCACATGCAAGTTTGCAATTTGCCTGACATTTGGCAACACTGGGATGGTGAGGGTGGCACACTGTCCCTAGACTACAGACAAGATGGTCTGTATCATTTTCCTCCTAAGATCTGACTTGCTGAGGTGCAGGAAGAAGAGGGTGCCTCTGTGCAGACTGGTGGGCACTAAGACTAATGGCATTTCACGTGCGTCATCACGGTAGCTGCACCATGTCACAGTGTGGTATTTAAAACTGGTGGACATCCTCCACTGGGAAGAGATCCTTAGACTTTTCCTCCAGAGTTATGCCCTTTCTCCTTTGTTCTCCCTCTCTCTATGTGTTTACCTAATAGGCTTTTACTACAATATACACAGCAGCAATTAAGGTTGCTTCCAGTTCTGCATCCTTCTAGCAAATCACTGAAGATGGGTGTCCTGGAGACCACTGAAGCTGGCTGTTAGAGCTGTCTTACTCCCATCAACTGCACCAATACTCATCCTTGTGGATAAGCTAATGCATTGTTCTTATTCTCCTCACTTCTGACTAGGCTTGTCTGAGGTTCTTTATAAAGAAGAGGTGAACTCAAGAAAAATTAATAGTTCATTCTGGTTGAAGATTTAGCTCAGTGGTAGAAAACTTGCCTAACATAGACAAAATCCTGGATCTGTCCCCAATACCAGAAAAAATAAAGGCAGATTGAGAACAGGGAAAAAAATGTTAACTAGAATGTCAATATATAAACAGAACATTTAGGACACAAGAAAACTGTATGGCAAGGTATGCATGTGAGAAAAAAAATTGACGCTTGAAATGAAATGAATTGAGATGTGAGTCAGGAAAGGAGTGCCTGGTAAGAGGAACCCTGAGAAGCACCACTTCTATGAAAATGATGATGGTGGGTGAGACAGACCAGTTCTGCCCTTGCCACCATATGAATGTAAAATACATTGGTTCTAAGATCTTATAAAAGCAAACGACTGACACACTATGCCATGTACTAGGTGCACTGCGTATAAAACTTGACATATAATAACACTGCCCTCAACGATTCCCTAGGTAAATGTTAATTTCCTTATTTTACAGACTGCTAGGAGCCACAAAAATATGAAGTAGGAATTCAGCTGGCTATGGCGAGAGCTAGTATCTGGAAGAAGGCAAGAGCCTTTCCAGAGGCTAAAGCGAAGACGCAAGGAGTCTTGGTGATATTGGCTCTTGAATATTAGCCGTTTTCCTGCAATGAATTTCTTGTGTGCTACTGTAGTTTCTCCATTTCTAGAACAATATGCTGATCATTCATTGGGCACAATTTCCTCTATGCTACTGGAATATTTGGAGAACCTTCCCCAACTGTGCTAAAAGCAAAAACACAGCCAGACCCCCAATTTCAAGCCTCTCTGTAAGTATTGTCATTAGCAACATCCAGCCAGAACCTTCTCTGGAGAAAAGTATTTTATTTGAGAGACTTCACAGACTCTTTAAGAACAGACCATCTGTCAGAGAAAGTAAAGATTTACACTGACAATTGCCCAGGCCAGGTGAATGTGCTAATTAAGCTTAACTTTCTCCTTTTCTAAATCTTATCTCTAGTTCCAGATCTCCCTTTAACAATTGTTAGGTGCATCTAGATGTGACTCAGGGTGCCCAGCCACAGAGTGCACTCCCCGACTCTGCCAGAAAACAGCAGCAGCCAAGATAGCTTGGACAGACAAGGAGCCAAGGAAAATAAGGCAGTTTATTTTCACTCGTCACCAATAGACTCCTAACACTTTACCTAACCACTTCTAAGAACACAGTTTGAGCATATAAAACCCCCTTTGCTTAGATATTAACCAACTTTAGCCCTGAGTTGATTCATTTCCCCATTAGTCACTTCCCTTTTGGGTTGCAGAGGATGGCTGGCAATTACTGCTCTTTTGTGTGGATCTTATTACCCCTCCTTTGACCCTGAGGGAATTCAAGCCTGGTGACCTTGCCTTAGCCAGAGCATTGCTATTGAGTGGGTATATAACTGTAAACCTCAGGGAATTGAGGGGATCTAGAGTGGAGAACTAGAAGAGAGAATTAGAAGAATGAGATGGAAGATGAGGAACCAGGTGAAGAAGAACAAGATGAGGAGGAAGGAGATGGGAGAGGGGCTAAGATGGGGAAGAACTAGATGGATGAGAACCTGGATGGGGCAGGACTAGAAGAAGGAGTTTAGACAGCACTTATAGGGAACAGCAGAAAAATAGAGAGAGAAATCAGGTGAGAAAGGAGCTCAACAAGAGAGCAGAATAGAAGCTGTGTAGAGAGAAGTGACTCAGAAGAATCAAGTGAATGGACTGAAGAGTTTCGTGTATGAGATTCATGTCATATGGTTTAAGATTAGATTATTACCTGGTTGTAGATTTTTCCACAGACTCTGGGAGAAGGCTATTGAGGGGCTGGAGAACAAGAGCCTTCATTAATAGATAGGGAAAGAAACTCAGTAACTTCTCCACAGTTATTACTAAATTGCAGAGATGGCATTTGAGTTTGGATGTTTATAATGTTAAAGCATATATTCCATATTAACATAGAGGGGCAGAATGTGTATGAGTCAGTCAAGATGTTCTTAATTTCTTTTGTTCTGTTTAGTGAATTCATGATTTTTATATAACAAGGTTACAGACAGTGAAGGTAACTTGAGTCTGTTTTATCTCACAAAGAACAGGACAAGTGCTAGGCACAGCTGAGCGGGCAGGCTTGATGATCTTGATGATCAAGATCCACTTGCTCAGGAAATAGCTATGGAGTCACTGAATTTTCAAAGTTATGAATATTAAATTTTGGAGAAAGTACTTTTTAAACATATAATGACAAAGGCTTGGAAGTTTAAAATATACTAAGAAAAAGAAAGACAGAAAGGTAGGAAGGAAAGAAAGGAGGGAGGGAGGAAAGATAGAATAAGACAAAAATATACAAAAAGACAGTGGCAAACAAGCTCTAACACTGGCAACTAATAAAGTTAAAGAAAATTTTAACATAAAAAGCTATATTTTGCCAGGTGGTAGTGGCGCACGCCTTTAGTCCCAGCACTCGGGAGGCAGAGGCAGGCGGATCTCTGTGAGTTCGAGGCCAGCCTGGTCTACCAAGTGAGTTCCAGGAAAGGCACAAAACTGCACAGAGAAACCCTGTCTCGAAAAACCAAAAAAAAAAAAAAAAAAAAAAAAAAAAGCTGTATTTTGCTAGAAAAAAATTATGAACAAAAGAAAAATGGAATGTCTATGAAGTAGAACAGAAGAGATTCAAATCAGAAGTTAGATAAGAAAAAAATAAAACAAAACAATGCAAGTCCTTACAAGAACTTTGAGCCAATAACAAAAGTCTTTGAATAAATTGAAAACAGGAAGTCATTATATAACCCATCCACCTCAATCATGATAAAAATAAATGCATTATGGGTGAAAAGCAGAAAAAGAAAACCTAATTGTTAAGTCATTATCTGTAAGGAATCCTGCTTTTCAAAGATGATTTCTACCTCTGCCGCAGCAATGTAAGAGTGAAGGTCCTAAAATGCCCTTTTTTGAAAAGTGGGAGAGAGGTCCTCTAGGTGAGTGGTGACTCTAGAATAAAAGAACCACTGGCTGGTGCTTCCATGCTGGCATGGACAGCATGCATGAAGTCCTGGTGTTTCATAAAATGCTTTGGATCTGTACATCTGTGATAGCAGGAAAGGCGTTAGAATCATCAGGCTCTTGCCAGAGATTTTTAAAAACAATCTATTAGAAAAAAAGGCAAAGTGGGAATGTGGATCCTCCGGTTAATGCCTAGCCTAGCAGTTATGTGGGATGTAACACACAGTGTGATAAGACTTGCTCAGGCATAGAAAGCTGGAAACAGTACTACTGGCCACCCCACAACAACCACTCAAGGAGTATTTCTAAAAAACTCCTGTGTTCTGAACTTACCACAGCGTTTGCTGTAGAAAAAGGCAGAGACTCCCAAGGGTAAACAGGACATGCAATGCACCTTTGATGCGTGAAAGGGCTGCTAGGGGAATCAGCCTGTCAAGAGGCACTCAAGCTAAAGGTTTCACTGCTCCAGACTGAGTAGGAACTAGCTGGACGATTCAGAATGTCCTTCAGCCACAAACACCAGGACGAGGCTCATCCACTCAGAGACTAGTTCCTACACATCTCACAAAGTACTCACAAGAAAAACTGGGTAGAACAAGAGAATAAAAAGAGACTCTGAGATAACAGGTCTTGTCGGCTGGAGGAACAGCTTCATCCAGTCAGTCCCTGTCTCCACTAAGAGGCACAAGAATTTAAGCTGCAGAAACAACAGCAGAATATGCAGTGCTCTCAGAGCACGGGTTAAGACCCACACAGCTCTCAGAGCACGGGTTAAGACCCACGCAGCAGGAAAGGGTACAATAAATAAAATCTGTCCAACTTTATGAACCAAGACCTCACCTCCCACAGGATATGGTAGGCTTACCCGGGACAGGGAAACAGGCTATGCCCAAGCCTGAGTCTCAACTAGAACAGAGCTCACCATTCCACCCCTCCCCACGACCCAGCCAGCAAGAATCAGATAAAAAAAAAAAAATGTTATAGCCATGGTGCACAACTCAGACCAGAAGACTAACCTGCCATCACACACATTAAAGGACTAGAATCAAGTCCATTTTCCAAGCATAATTTTACAACTGTTTCCACTAATATATATAAATGTTTTGCTTTGAACTAAACATGTCAGGCATACAAAATAGCATGAAAGTAAAAACACATCCAAGAAATGAAGCCAAAGACTGACATACAAGTTATTGGAACTAAAGTGCATGAAATTTAAGATATCTACAATAACATGGTACAGGTTCTAGTGTAGCCAGGGATTAACTGGGGGTGAGAACACTTGCCTAGCACTCTAGGTTTGATTCAGCATTGTAAAAATGAACAAAAATAAACAAATAAGCAAAAACTGAAACAAGAGGTTCTAGCAGAAAGGGTTAAACACAAACCAAAAAAATAGAGATAGAAGCTATGAAAAGAATTCAAACTGAAATAAAAAGTACGGCAGCAGAGCTGTGTTTAACCAAATCATCAGTAAACTCAACAATACTTGTACATGACATGCACTGTGAAGAGACATGGGTGGGTGAGTAGTTTATGGGTCTTTGCTTTACTAATGGCCTGACCTTTTTTTTTTTCGAGACAGGGTTTCTCTGTGTAGCTTTGCGCCTTTTCCTGGAACTCACTTGGTAGCCCAGGCTCTGCCTCCCGAGTGCTGGGATTAAAGGCGTGCGCCACCACCGCCCGGCTTACCTGACTTTTAATAGATTCTGGAGAGTGGAATCACTGTCTTCAACAGTGCACACACTGAGGACACTCGGGTAGCCCCAAGCCCATGGCCATACAGACAGCCCTGGTTCAAGTTAATAGGTCACAAAACAAAACTTGTTATGGAAAGAGAGGATGGCGGGGAGAGGGAGATGGTAGAGGTGAGCATGGGCAGTGCATTAGGTACATGTGTAACTGTCAAAAAAATCTTTAATTAGTAAAAAGTGAAAAATTAGTAAACCATGATACTAAAACAGTCTCAAACTGAAATATATGGGAAAGTGAACAGGAAAGATGGTCTAAGAGTAGCAGAATTACAAACTCCCAAAAGAAAAAGAAAGAAATTACAGAAAAAAATAAGAGATACACGACTGAGGGGTGGATGGCGCAGGAGGAAAAGCACTTGCTATACAAGCATGAGGCCCTGAGTTCAGAACCCCAGACCCACAGAAAAGCCAGGTGTGGAAGCATGTCTGAACCCCCAGTGCAGAGGAGGCAGAGACAGAGAGAGCCCTGGAGTCTGCTGGCCGTCCGTCTACACTGCACAGCTGCAAGCTTCAGAGTCACTGGGAGAGCCTGTCTCAAAAACCAAGGAAGAGAATGATAGAGGGAGACATCCAACATCGACCGTGGCCTCATGTGTGCATGAGTATTCGAACCTGGACACAGATGTGCACACACAGAGACACACTCCCCATCCATCTTCCCAACACTTCCCAAAATGTAATAGCTGAGAATTTTTCAAAATCAATAAAATATATCCACTATTACTGATATTAGAAAATATCAAGCAGGGAAAACAAACAAAATCACATCACACACATCAACATACTTAAATCAAGACATAAGGTCCTGAAGAAATTCACATGAATGAAAGGACACACTCCACACAAAAGATTGTGATAGGAACAGAATGTGAATATCACAGCAAGCTTTATATCATCGCTTTCGACACACAGAACATGGTGATGAACAAAAGTTCAACACACTCAACTAATAATTCTATCCCACGGGAAAACTTTTGTCAAAACCCCAAAAGAAATGTATGGGTGCTTAGAGTGAAGCAGTGACCAGCTCATCGCCTACCCTGTCTCAGTTCCTGGACCAAGGCAGACAAGGTGATGGCTTTAGTCTGTTTGGATTGCCTAATGATACACACAGAACAAGAACAGGAGTCCATATGCATCCTTCCCTCTAGGTTTGCTTCCCTCAATACACTGCACACTGATGGCCGAGTGAACTTTTAAAAAATGCAGTGCTCTGCACTGAGGAAGCTCCTCTGGGCAGCCTTCCCTGGCCTCTGCAGACTGGTCTAAAGCTCACCCTCCAAAGTTCCCACAGTCCAATGTCCGCTTATCTCCAAGAGCAGGCTCTGCTCTCATCACCTGCTGACTGACTCCCCATTGGAAGAAGCTCCTCAAGGCTGGGTTCTGTCTCCATGCTAGTTCCTCGGCACCTTCTATTGTGCCTTACAACGTCAATAAATATACTTTTAATTAAAGAAAAAAGTTTTAAAAAAGATTTGAGATGGCTGAACTTGCATGTTAAAGAACACAAGATGTACAGTAAATGCTAGATAAATCAGTTGCAGCACTAGCTTTCAGGTATTTCTGTGGCCACAAATACACATCCGATGCACTAACAGCCCAAAACATTAAATCTGTGTTCTATTTTGCTCACATTTTAGTTACAAAATAAGACTCATACCAATCTTCCATAATGATTCTGGCATTGTGTTAAATAATTCAGAATTACCGGAAAGAACTGTAAGGAACAGCTGCATACATAAGGAAAACAGGAAAAGATAGAAGCCAGAAATAATTTGGTAATCAAAAGTTTTGAAATACACACTATCTAAAGGAAAAATACTAAATTCTTTACAAGCTATTTTGCTTATTTTTCTTACTGTAGCAACAAAATGGCAAAATGAATAATATTAGGACAGCCAGAAAAGCCATCTTTCTTTAAGAAATGCTTCCTTTATGACTTTCATAGTTAATTTGACTGGATGTTCTGAACAATAAAGAAAAAAACAACAACTGTGTACTTAATATAAAAGTAAAGAGCCCTGCACCCTCCTCGGAGGATCTGAGAACATGCAGATGAAGAAAGCCCTTCCATGCAAGCTACCCCTGGACAGAATGGGAAAAGATGGAAAGCTAAATTTAAAGTATTCTTCACTAGTATACATAATTGTTTATTTTATCAACAGATAAAACCTAAATTTAGAAAAGACAATCATTATGCATCTTTAGTGTAAATCTGGCATGGAATAGGAAAGATTAAAGAGGTGGCTATAGACATAAAAAAAAAAAAAAAAAAAAAAAAAAAAAAAAGCCAGAGAAGGCATACTTGCTCTGTATCTTAACTGATTGGTAGATTTGAAAATACAACCTATGATAAAAGTTAAACACACACACTGCAGTACACATAAAAGTTTGCAAATCTCAATAAAATCAGTAGACTATATCAAGGTCAACATCCCTGTAGTGGGTAGCTGTTCTAGCTATGACCTTGAAGCATTGCCCCTAGTGAGGTAGCAGGTAACTGTTACATCTGCCTATGACCTTGAAGATTATGCCCTTGGGGCGTGGCTGCTCAGGAACCTTAAGACCTGAGATGCACATACAAAGCTTTCTTTTTTCTCTCCCTCATGGGACTTGGATGCTGGGATGATCTCAGGCGGAAAAGCAGCATGAGACCATGCCTCACCCTACCAGGATCCTGTGACAATTCCTCTATTTTGTCTAATGAGTTTTCCTTCCCTAATAAATTCCTTTGCCTTAGCCGGGCGGTGGTGGTACTCGCCTTCAATCCCAGCACTCGGGAGGCAGAGTCAGGTGAATCTCTGTGAGTTCAAGGCCAGCCTGGTCTACAGAGTGAGTTCCAGGAAAGGCGCAAAGCTACACAGAGAAACCCTGTCTTGAAAAACAAACAAACAAAAAAAATTCCTTTGCCTTTAAAGCAGACTCTGTGGATTTCTCGCATTATCTGGTGCCCAATGTGGGGCACGAGCCCATGACCCTGGGATTAAGAGACCCATGTTCTACCAACTGAGCTAGCCAGTAAGATGTCACCTTAAGGGCAAATTTTTTGAAATAGTATATGAGATCTCTTAATATTTCTTGCAACTGCTTCTAAATCTATCAAAATATGAAGGTTACTTAAAATATCAATCTTTTAAAATCTGCCCTTTGTTTACAACAGTTTATGTCCATTTCAAAACAAAATACACTTCTTCCTTCTCCAAGACTGATAGTACTTCCTAATTAAACATCCATCCTGCCAGGTGTGATGATGTGTGTCATCACTTTGGAGGCAGAGGCAGGCAGATCTCTGTGCGTTTGAGGCCAGCATGATCTGTAATAGCAAGCTCCAGGAAAGTCAGGAATACACAGAGAAACCCTGTCTCAAAAAGATAAAGAAAGAATCCAAAGTCAGGGTCAAATCTCAGTCAAGTAGAGATGCAAATGAGGTTTAGATCTATGCTTGAGCTCCTTTTTGCTCAATCTAAACACCTGTGATTAAAAAAGACATGATCAAGTCTTCTGTACACCTAAAAAATGCCTCAGTAATTCAGAGACCAGCTAATCAATAGATATTCCCATTCAAAGTCATGGGGAGAGTAAAGAATGGCATGCAGTGTGAATGATCAATAATTCTTCTGATATGCAGGGGGCACAGGCAGCCAGGACCTACAGCCTTCAGACTGATCTTATCACAAAATGCTCCCCACATTTTCAAAGGGATAATCGCAAGAAGACAGAGCTACAAAGCAAGTGTTCCAGGCTCTTTCTGACTCAGCATCATTCCCAACATTCTAATGATTCTAAGTGATCATTGAAGTTAGCTTAGAGAAGTCTGGCTGCAGATTTTGATGACAGGCTGACAAAACCACACTAGGGAGAGCATATAGAATGAGAGATATCACTGCCTCTATCTTTTGAAAATGTAAAAATCCGCGCCGGGCGGTGGTGGCGCACGCCTTTAATCCCAGCACTCGGGAGGCAGAGCCAGGCGGATCTCTGTGAGTTCGAGGCCAGCCTGGGCTACCAAGTGAGCTCCAGGAAAGGCGCAAAACTACGCAGAGAAACCCTGTCTCGAAAAAAACAAAAAAAAAAAAAAAAGAAAGAAAATGTAAAAATCCATAATTGATATGAAAAGATTGGCCAAGCTCAAGATGATAACCATTGTGGCTTCTAAAGTGGTATTAATAAATACAGAAAAATTAGCATGACTGCTTACAAGACTGGGGATGGAATCCTGTGGTAGGATGATTACTTAACATGTGTGAGGCCATGGGTTCAATCCCTGGCACCATAAACACTTATACATAGTTTCTCAGAAAGCAAAGAAGACTACAAGATTATAGCAATTATTCATTATTGGGGTCTCTTTTTACAAAAGATGATTAGCTTATTTGAGTCTTACTCTGGTTATGCTAGCTACACTTTCTAAATTAGACCCATGGCTTCTACTATATTATGATATCTATCTTGCAAAATATAATGAGTGTATACAAAAAAGATGAATATTTTTTCTAATATAGCAGCTTAATGTTGTCATACGATTTGAAAATGAGCCTATTTATCATTGCAAATATTACACCATATTGTATATAAGAGGGAAAACATGCTATTACTTTAACTCTGTGAACATTAAAAAATAACAAATGTGAAAACATCTTATTTTAGTGATTTGAATACACAATAATCAAGCAGAATACTGAAAGTCAATCTCTTATCTATATGCCATAGAAGGGATCAGTTTGAGAGAAGATAGTCTCTACCAAGGAGGCAGAACCTGAACTGATCTGAATGAAGGACTAGCAGAGGCTTGCCATTTCCCACTGGGGGTTACGTGTGGAGGGGCTGGTCAGGAAATATGCTGGAGATAATAAAAGGGGCACCTGTGTACTAGGCAAATGTTTTATCAATGAGCTACAGCTAAAGCCTCCGTCTTGTTTCGTAAAAGGAAAAGTTTACCATGACCCACTGAAACTTGTAAAAAGTTGATGACTAGTTAATAGAACTTGAATTTGAAAAGAAGACCAACAATTGTTCTGCCTGCAAGATGTGCTAGGATAATGGTGGCACACAACTTGTGGGAGTGGCTACCAATGACTAGTCTAACTTGAGGTCTATGCCACAAGAGGGAGCCCATACCTGACACTGCCTAGAGGACCTGGAACCAGAGGCAGGGCAGCCCAGAAACCCAGGACAGACCCACACAACGACTGGAAAACAAAAGTCATGAAATGCTTCCTAACGATATTCTGCTATACTCATGGATCAGTGCCTAGCCCAATTGTCATCAGAAAGGCTTTATCCAGCAACTGATGGGAGCAGATGCAGAGACAGCCAATCACAAGGCAGGGCTTTGTGAATCCCATGGAAGATCAAGAGGAGCTGGAGGGGTTGAGGACACCAGAAGAACACAGTCAGCAGACTCAAATAAGCAGGCTCATAGGGGCCGCAGAAACTGAAGCAACGACCAGAGCCTGCATGGGTCTGAGCTAGGTCCTCTGCATATGTTATGGTTATGTAGCTTGGTGTTCTTGTGGGACTCCTAACAGTGGGAATGGGGGTGTCTCTGACACTTCTGCCTGCTCTTGGGACCCTTTTCCTCCCCTGGGCTGCCTTGTCCAGTCTTGACATGAGGGTTTGTGCCTAGTATTATTGTGACTTGCTATGCTGTGTTCAGTTAATACTCTTGGGAGGCCTGTTCTTTTCTAAAGGGAAACAGGAAGAGTGGGTCTGGGGGAGAGGAGAGGCAGGTGGGGAGAGAACTAGGAGTGGAGGGAGGAGAAACTATGGTAGGGATGTAATATGTGGTAAACAGGATGCAAGCATGCAGGCATCAAAGAAGGTTTGCAATCACATTTATTATGAAAGTGGGTACAAGACCAATAGATGGTCCATCGGGGTGCACTTCTTTAACCAGAACAATCTAGATGCTGCCTGTGTAATTGGGAAAGGTTTGTTTGTTTGGTTGGTTGGTTGGTTATTAAAAGGCAAAAAGCTTCCTAAGCAACATCTGCTCTGAAAATGTCACTGATGTGAAGAAACCAAACCTGAATATTCTTGAAGAACAGAGCAGCCTAGTTTCTCTCAGAGGTGGTTTTCCAGGAAGTCCAAGATATGAATACTCTCATGAAAACCCAGGCAGTAAAAGGACATCTGCACAGCCCTTCAGGGAGCTCACTGCAACAGTAGGAGGTCTGCAAAAACACCAAGTCTACAGGACTCGGCAGTATGTCCACCTCAACCTTGGTGTGAACCCAGGTATGTGACCTTCCATCCTGCTAAGACCAGAACTTCTAATGCCCACTACTCCACTTCCCCACAACCAAATAAAGACATAATTACCACTGCAGGAGTGCAAACAAACAGGTAAGTGCCATCTATGTTTCCAACATAAAATCTTAGTGGGATTCCAATACTCTGCTGCCCTCCTTATGTTTTTGATTACCTAAGTAATTCTCTATAGGGAATGACATTTAAACCCCAGACAGAAAGACAAGTATGCATACCCTATAGGAGGAAAATTTTAATCCATTATTATCATCATTATCATTAGAGAGAGAGAGTCGGAGGGTGGGAGAGTTTGCACATGCATGCGTGATGGAGGCACTCATGCCACAAAGCACACCTGGGGGTTGGAGGACAATTTTCTAGGATTGACTCTCTCTTCCATTTTTACATAGGCTCCGGGGATTGAACCTGGGTTGCCAGGCTTGCACTGCAATCATCTTTACTCACTGAGCCATCTCGCCAGCCCCAAGGGAGGAAAATATAGCAAAAGTAAATGGAAAAGAAAGACCTGAGATTGTAAGTAATGGTATATAGGTAAGTAGACTGGGATGGAAACAGCCACATTTATAATTTACAAGTTTCAACTGGAAAGATTATTCTATACCGATGCAAAAAAGAAAGAGCTTGGTAAATGTATGATTTACAAATGGTAATGATGCTATTTACACATGGAAAATGACTCCACAATTTCCAATACAAACATTAACTCAACTATCTATTACTGCGTAGAGGACACATGTCGTCTGTGACATCCAAAACTTTGTCTACTTCCTTGAGTTATTTGTGTTTATTACATGGACAGCTCCAAATACTTCTCTAAAGCAATGAGGATGAAGAGGAGAGGTGCAAGCAGAGGGAAATAATAACAAAAGCAACGTGTTCCGGTTTGTTCTCTCTGGCTGTGCTATAGACCACAACCAAAACCAACTTGGGGAGGAACGTGTTTATTTGGCTTACACATCCCATATCACAGTCCATTGAAGAACTCAGGGCAGGAACTCAAAGCAGGAACCTAGAGACAGGAACAAAGGCCATGGAGGAATGACGCTCACGCAGCCTGCTTTCTAACAGCACCCAGGAACACCTGTGTAGTGGTGGCATCTACCACTGTGGGTCACCTGCCCCCATCAGTCATTAATCAAGAAAATGCCCCACAACATGCCTACATGGCAATCTGATTTGAGGCATTTTCTCAATTAACGTTCCCTCTTCCAAGATGACCCTGGATTGTGCCAAACTGAAAACAAAAAACAAACAAACAAACAAAAACCCTCTAATCGGTACAGAAAGCAAGAAGGAATGGGCTTTCAACCATTTATTAAATATGAGTTAAATGAGAAAACAACAAATTAGACATGATATATATTTTTAGTTTTTATGTGTGTTTATGTGCTTAAGGAATATATTCTAAGAGCTAATATTATGCTTTGGCTATGACTCATAATTTACATTTTTACACTGTTCTTTACTCAACTGACAGTTTAATATATGCTTTCTAAACTTCAGGAAGAAAAGAGTGCTAATATACTAAGAGATCTCTCTACCTGTTATTCCAAGTTCAAACTTGAAGAAACAAGCCAAAGGTCACTTAGATCTATTTCATTTCCTACAATATTGGAATCTATCCTGCTCCCTATAATACATGACTGGTTTCTAAAATGGAATTATGGCCTATAAAAATCACTCCAGCACTGAAATAGTTTGAACCTCATGTCTTATTTCAACAACCTTTTGAATATCAAGGAGCCCAAGGCATAACATCAACACTGAACAATTTTTATTAGGCCCTGAGATATAGAGATCAATTTGGAAGCACCTTGATACAGGGAACAAATCTGAAACCTTCCTGGATTATAGGACATACCAATTACAGAATATAATTCAGTCTAACTAGTATTTCTCACTGACTTGTACCCACCACCCATCTGTCTTAATGATATTCCTTCCTTAAATGTGAGCATTTTTCTTCAATTTCTCTGCTCAGGCCTAAATTCTTACCTAACTGCACTTCCTCATTAATTTACCCCATTCTTATAGCTTAGCCCATTTTCTGTATGGTCTTTTTCCAGGTCTTGAGAGTTCTCATCCTGGTGTCCCAAGTTTCAGCCCCTAACTACAAGTGTGTGTGTGTGTGTGTGTGTGTGTGTGTGTGTGTGTGTGTGTGTGTGTATGTATGTGTGTGTTTGTGTGTATGTGTGTGTGTGTGTGTGTGTGTGTGTGTCTGTCTGTCTGTCTGTGCTTGTGATCTGTTTTATAATTTTACTCTTTATTTTCAATTTCTTTGGTACCATCCTAATACAGGGCTTTTCCTTTTACAAGACTCATGAGTACAGCTTCCTTGTAGTATTGTCCCAAGTTCTTTCTTGAGTTCTTTCCTCTTAACCACACTGCTGGATCAACTATCATAAACTCCTTGCTATTCTTAAAAGTGATTCCACATTGCAGGCAGAAATTTTACCAGGTATACGTAGGAATATACACTATGAGAACTTGGAAAACCTTAGCCTTCCTGGATATGGCACACTGCATTTATACACTCCCTTAGGACCTTAGCCTCGATAGATATCAGGTTTCTTACCTACTGAAATGACTAGGTTTGGCTAAATAAGCAGCCTCTAAGTAAGAACTTTTATAATGTTTTGAAGCACAAAGACATGAACAAAAGCACCCGAGTAGCTCGTCTTGACTGTCAACTTAGCTGGAGTTAGAATGTCACCTAGGTGACACATCTGTGCATGTCTGTAAAGACATTTCTAGAGAGATTTAGCCAAGTGGGAGGCCCACTCTGAATGTGAGCAGCACCACCAGGAGAAACGGTGAGATGTCAGTCAAAGCACAAGGCTTCAGCCCTCTAGCGAAAGAAGATCTGGAGATACACTGTGCACCGTGGAGCACATAATCAATGACCCTGCATTTCATACTTAAAACTGTCCAGGAGTATGTCATACACTGAGGACTCTCAATGCAGTAGAAGGAAAAAAAAGAGAAAAAAAATTTGCAGGTAATGAGTAAGTTCATGGCATTGGTTGTGAGGAAGCTGTAAATGGGTATATTCATCTATAGTTTTTTGTATGTCAATAATGACAAAATAAGCTGTCTTAGAATAATGATTCAAAGTTACAGCCATTCAGTTTATAGATTTATTTTATTACGTACCTACCCATGCAAAAAAAAAAAAAACAAAAAAAAAAAACTAAAGATATCCTTCATGGGAAACACTAAATATCTAATATGGTTGTAGAAAATGTATCTTCATCTTATAGTTCATATTTCATTTTGCCAAAATTTTTACTGTCCAATTTAAGAGAAATAAAAACTTTAACCAGGAGTGAAAACTGTTTTAAAGAGCTCTCCTGAATATAAAATTAATATTCACTATATATCTGTAAATTACACAAATTATGTAAACAAAACCCAAAGTGATGTGTGACCCAAATGTGAAAAGACAATTAACATTTTAGTTTGGGGGTTGTATTGATTATTTACTTTTTAAAGCTTCTATAATTTCGTTTTATCATTCATATATTTTTTTAAAAAGAGTCATTTTACTTGAATCATATAGATAAAAGCTAATAAAAAAATGAGGCAGATTTTAATCACCTGATAATTAACACAAACAAGTAAGTTCACTCTAAAGTCAGTAAACAAATCCATTCACTCTAAGGGCTTCATCCACAGAAGAAAATGAAATTCATATTTAACTACCAGAAAAATCAGCAAGAAACATCAATTTTCATATGGAAATGATTACATGATGGACTCTAGGAAACATGACATATTAGAATGGTACCACAATCCTCTGCATGCCCTCTCCCTGCTCTTCTTCCCCGCGTCTTTCAGAGCTCTGTGTCTACATGAGACATCAACTATGTTGGTTTACTTCAGAAACTGCACTATTCAAGAATCAGGAGCTAAAGCTCACATAATTGAGTTACAGAAAATAAATGAATTTCCAGAAAGAAAACAGTTCTAAACACAGATGCTCAGGTCAATGTGAACACAAAGATGATGAAAGCAGCTGTGACAATATGAGGTGCTTACTTTATCTACCTATTGTTTCTAAAAATCAGTCTCTAAATGAGTTCAGTACTCCCCAGACTGTCTCCATGGTGAACACTATGGAATCGGTTTCTTGTTTTAACTGTGTGTGTGTGTGTGTGTGTGTGTGTGTGTGTGTGTGTGTGTGTGTGTGAAACTTGGTGACTGAGTCATCTCTCTAAACCTAGTTATTTTCTTAAGCTGTAGACTGTGAGGTATTAAAACTCCTTTAATAACAGAGCACTGGCTCTTTCTAGTGCCATCCCGTTTTTAAAATGAGTGGGTAGGTTTACAACTTAATGGTACCACGAGTCCCTACATGTGTCTCTCTTGGTGTGAGGGACAGGAGAGACGGAGACTCCCACTCCATCCCGATTCCCTGGAATCCGCATGGCTGGACACCGCTTCACTCTCTGTCCTCACTCATGTGTAAAAAGGCAAAACAAGCTGTCGGGATAAAGACACTGTTCTGTGCCCTGATCATCTGCCTGTTTCTCCTTCTCCTCTGTGGCAGCAGCAGCAGTCCTTCCCTGGCCTTGTCCCCAGAAGCTGTTCTGTCCACACAGAGCTTAGAAGTACAATGTGCTATCATCGGTTAGGGCACGGCCCTGCCACAGACCCAAGAACTGACTCCTCAAGTCTGCATATTCTTTTAGCACGACTTTAGGGGCTATGATTGTTCAGGACAATGCTCTTGATTTTAAACCTTTTTTTTCTTTTTCCTTAAGAAAAACAAGGCATGTTTCTCTTTTGAGACCTAGTTTTGGTTTTTAAAGATTTTTGCACAGAATGATACTTTCCTCTGCCACCAAAACATGTTGGGTTAAGGATATGCCATCAAGTATTTCTTCAGGCTCCAGACTAGAGACTATTGTCAGAAAAGGAAGGCAGAATTTCCTCCATCCCACCGTCAATTGTATTTCTTCTGGGTCAGCTCCACAGGGACCCCTCACAGGACCACCTTATATGCAAATTTTCTTTGAAGAAATTTTACCATGATATAATCTGATTTTGAAAGTTAGGTTTATATTTCTAAAGCGCACTTAAGCCAAGGGGGTTTGCTCCCTTTCTTTAAGAAATCTTTTTTAACAAATCACATTTTTATTTTGCTTGGAATTTTTAGGTCTCTTCTCTAATGTTTCCTTTAACTCAAATAAATTTCAATTGAGGCACTGAATTCTATAGATTTGGTTAAAAGTATTCTTTACTTTTAATTCAGTATTTTGTAAATCTGTGCAAAAGAGCTTATCATTTACACAAAGCTTAAGATGGATTTCTTTTGAAAATAAAGAAATACTGTTTCATGAATCTACATTTGAAATTTCAGCAGTAGAGAGTTTCCCTAACATGTGTGAGGCCCTGGGTTATCTCCAGCAACTTCCCCCACCCACCTCCAAAACATTAATGCAGACAGACTGCAATTACAAAAATTATATATACATGAGTGCACAATGCTAAGATTTTACAAGTCATATATGCTTAATAAGAACCTTCCATAGTTTAGAGGAGTCAGTCCTATACTCTAGACGAAGTTTCAACAAATACCAAACATCTTTTTCTAAGGTTAAATGGCCCACTGTGTTGTTAAGAGCACTGGTCAGAAAGAACACGGGCAATGATACTTGGTTCTCAAAGTGTATGTTCTCTTACATAATCATGGAAGGCTTTCGCTTCGCTGGAGTGTTCACATGTTTCCCGTCTCTCTGGAGCTGCACAGTAGAGATCCCAAAACACACTGAAAAGTAATTATGGAACATGGAGAAAATTATTAATTGATAAGACGAGAAATCACAATTTAACAAACATAAGACACTTAACTCTATACAAACCCTTTCTTCCTTAGGACAGGTATCATTTCTCTGAAAGATTTAAATTCAGTTCCTTAATTCATAACTGCATTTTACCCAAACATCTTTCCAAACTGTTAAGCATTTCCCTAAAAGGATAAAGAATTTTAAAACAATGTGGTTTTGTCCAGTCCTGAGGATCAAACCCTCATGAATAAGTTGTTGAATACCTTCATTCTCATAATTGGCTGTTCACATGACTGACAATCAGCTGAAATAATATTTAAGCCAACTTTCCCATGAAGAATAGAAATATAAATGATGTCCTACTGTAATTAATAAGAAAAAAGTGGTTCCTTTTTTGCAAGGCAATCTTACTGTCCAGTTCATAGACTACTACCCTAGCCAGCACATTGAACTGATTGAACAAGTTTTTCTTTAAAAAAATCTCTTCAATTACAAAAAGAGGTTAATAATTTTGAAACTAAAATAATCCATCTCAACTCCTTAACTGTCCTAATTAAAAAGCTGTCCTTAAAAAAAAAAAATAGGCCCTGGTCATCCTTCCAGCTATTAAGTTAACATGAGCATGAGCAAGGGTTAAACTCATGGTAAGCAGATGTCAGAGGGGTGCTTCTGAACAAAAGTTCTTCACGTTATTTGATTCCACTTTTCCAATCCACAAACCGGAGCAGTCAAGAACATGGCAGTCAGAGCAGGGCAGAGACTCACCTGCTGCTGCTTACCAGCTGTGAAAGACCAAGAGGAACTTGTTTCCACTGGTCAGAAACAACTTCCTCTTCCACACGGTTTGACTTTTGAGATTAAATCATACAACACAAACACGTCTGCCGTGCAGTAAGGATGCATTACATATCAACTGTAATCTGTGTGAGGGCCCAGGAACCTTTGGCCTTTGAAGCCTCACTTAGTCTGGCTCTTTCTCTCCTCAACAAGAAAACACTGGAGGCCTGGAGATGGAGATAATAACTTCAGTAGGACTGCCTTCAAAAAGAAACTGAGAGGCTAAGCTCTGCCACACCTTCAGTGTCTTATGTATTATTCCTTTTTCCATACGTGAAAAGAAAATCTATTTTCCTGCTTAATAAAATCCTACAACAAGAGAAATACAAAGAGGGAAATAAAGACAAAAGTAAGTTAAGTTCAATATTCAAACAAGAATGAAAGCTGTTAAAACTGTATGTGGCTTTCCCAGAGCTCTACCAAGATGAAAAGCATGAGACTCATAGATGTTCAGGGATACAGCCAGACTACCACATGGGTAAGGTGTGCATGAAGTACAGTATTCTATGATTACTCATGTCCATCTTCCAAAGGAAATGTAAAACCCTAAAAGTAAAGTGTTTAGCAGGGTTTAGTTACAGTCACAGAATGCTATACACAGCATCATGATAAGCAGCTCAGTATTATTCTTCTTCTTCTTCTTCTTCTTCTTCTTCTTCTTCTTCTTCTTCTTCTTCTTCTTCTTCTTTTTTTTTTTTTTTTTTTTTTTTTTTGAGACAGGGTTTCTCTGTGTAGCTTTGCGCTTTTCCTGGAACTCACTTAGTAGACCAGGCTAGCCTGGAACTCACAGAGATCTGCCTGGCTCTGCCTCCCGAGTGCTGGGATTAAAGGCGTGCGCCGCCACCACTGTCCAGCTCAGTATTTCTTCTTATTCTCAAATTTCCTTCATTTGCTAACAAGTATCCTAAGACCTCTCCCAAAAGTCACTCTGTAACTTTATTTTTGTTTGTTTTGCTCTCTATTTTTTTGTCATAACATTTCATCTAACCTAGACTGCCCTCAGACTCTAGGTAAGCAATGATGACGATGAACCGCTAACCCTTCAGTCCCCACCTCCAAGTGCTGAGATTATAGTCATATACACCATTGCACCTTGCTTGGAATATTACATTGAAAAGACCAGATTACACAATTATTGTTTTCACTGAATATGTCCTAATAACTACTAAAGATTTTTATTAACACACATAAATATTTATCTTATAACATTAACACTGTTCTATTTCTTCCCTAACAAATTTAGTGAGCAATCAAAAGTTTACAGGATGAAGTCTTTAGATAATAAACAAGTTAATAAAATATAAAATTAATGTTATACATTTTACTTTATAGAAAGATGGTCTTCTCAAATAAAGACTAAAATGCACCATCTAAAAACATTTGCCTGCCCCACAAAATTGTTGTAAGGACAGCAAGCCTGGCGCTAGGCTATCTCACAGCACCTCAGGTAAGGGCAGCTACACTGGTTAGTCTGTCAACTTGACACAAACTGGAGTCACCTGGGAAGACAGAGACTCAGTGGAGGAACTGCTCCTTTTGATTGGTCTGTGGGCATGTCTGTAGAGGTATTTTCTTAATTAATGAGTGATGTGGGACGGACGGTCCTACCAGGCAGGTGGTCCTGAGTTGAATAAGAAGGTAGCTTAGCCAATCAGAGAGAGCAAGCCAGCAAGGATCATTCTTCCATGCTCTCAGTTCCTACTGGGATCTTACTCTGGCCCTTCTGGGATGGACTGATGGCGACCTAAAGTGTATGCCAAGTAATCCTTTTCCTCCTCAAGTTGCTTTTGGTCAGCAACAGAGAAGCAAATTAGAACACATGCATTCCCATCCTCTCTATTCTATGGAGTCAATGATTATACAGCCAAAGGAGGCCGAGAAAAGCCAGGAGAAAGTATGGCAAAGAACTCTCATAAAACAGGATGTTTTATTTAGAAACCGTATTTATTAGAAGTATTTTTGTTTGTTTTTTTCAAGACAGGGTTTCTCTGTGTAGTTTTGGTGCCTGTCCTGGATCTTGCTCTGTAGACCAGGCTGGCCTGGAACTCAGAGATCCGCCTGGCTCTGCCTCCCAAGTGCTGGGATTAAAGGCATGTGCCACCACTGCCCGGCTCTTATTAGGAGTATTTTATATTTAAGTCTAGAGTAATCTAAGATATATATCATGAAACTTCAAAATAAAAGTAAAAACAAGATAGGCCGAACTTCGGAGCTAGAATATGCGTGTTTTAAGAAGGCATCCTCTGCTTTATAACTATGTTTGTTGAGCTCTACTAACTACAAGTGGTAAAGACATCTCAAAACTGTATCTTCTCATAGGTAAAGACATCTCAAAACTGTATCTTCTCATAAGGCTCAATCCTGCTTCAACAGTGATACAGGTCATACAGCACAGTGACTATCAACCTAATATTTGGGAACAAAGGGCTATATTAGCACTCATGCCAAAAAAAAAAAAGAAAAAAAAAACTGCAGGAAGACCAAAGGACATGGTTTTATTCCACAGTAAGGACATTAAAGCCAGAAGTTCTCTACTGAATCCTTTCTTGAATTGAAAAATTTTAAATACTTTTTCTTCTAGCAATATTTAAAATCTTATCTGGATTAAATATGTCATATATTACCCATAAAAGAGACATACCATCCATTGCACACAGGTGACTGAATCTTAAGGCAATGATGAGTTGAACTGATAACTGCTCAATTGCTAAATCTCCTAAATATAAAAGTTGTATTTCATAAATCATTAAAATTCAAAAAATTCCATGGGCTTGAACAGTGACAATGAGTTTATCTCGCAGAGAAAGATTCACTGAAACACTTAATTTGTCCTTCCTGAAGGGGTTTATTGTAAGCTGTTCCAATGACCACTCAACCTGATCCTTGGTTCCCAGACCTCTAACAGCACAAGATGCTGGACTTCTGTGGGGACAGACTTTGTAACCTGAGGTGCTGGAGACTAAGGAGCATTATCTTTGGTATACATAAGCATGATGATTAATGCTTTAGATTTATGTACACACTGTATTTATCACTGAGAAAGAAGCAGAAAATGTGAATTCTATAAATGAAAACAAAAGCTGTATTAACAGAAGTAAAACTTCCAAGTAAGAAAATCTTTGGGTTTGTATCATTTACTACATTTATTATTAAAGTCTGCTCTATATAAATAAAAGAAAAACAAACTTAGTCCCCAAATTTATGGTTTTCCCCAAAAATAGTTTTCACTTCTATCCCTGAAAACATGATTCTAGAATGACTTAACTAGCTTAACATGTGATGGGAACACAGAAACAAAATGGTGGCCAGGAATCTAAAAAGCTTAATAAACAGGCTACATGTGGCCCAGAAGATAGGAAGGACCTTATTACAGTAACTAGATGGTGGACTTTCTAAAATCAGAAATTAAAAAAATGAAAGACAAATAAACAAAAATTCATATGGGAAAAATTTTTAGGAAAAAAAAGCTTTGTTATAAGTTCAAGTATGATATAAATGAATGCTAGGTATTCATAATTCCTGTAATAGTTTGGATCTGGAATGGCGTGTGTCTTAAAAACCCAGCTTGGAACTATTTTGTGGAGAGCAGGGTGTGTGCACAGGTGAGGGACGACTTTAAAACCTGGGGCCTAGTAAAGCCATCTTCTGTGTCCTTGAAGGGGACAGTGAGACATCAGATCCTACTCTTCCTTTTTCTCTTTCTTTTGTGTCCAAACCATTAGACAAAGTGGTTGCTCCATCATGTCCTCCAGTCATGATGGGCTACTTGCTTTAGGTTGAAAGAAAACGAGCCAGTAAGTCATAGGCTACAACCTCCAAAATGTTAAGTCAGTCATTCTTTTCTCTTTGTTAGCTAACTGTCCCAGGCATTTGTTGAACAACCAGAGAGCACAGTGACATACTCTCTATTGAACAAAACTATTTAGTCACAAGACCAAGGATACTTTCCATAAAATATACATACTGAACTCTTCTTCACCTTAGGACTTCCACACACATGCACTTTTAACAATAGTAAGGAGTATTTAATATCTTTAAAACATTCTTAGCCGGGCGTTGGTGGCACATGCCTTTAATCCCAGCACTCGGGAGGCAGAGCCAGGTGGATCTCTGTGAGTTCAAGGCCAGCCTGGGCTACCAAGTGAGCTCCAGGAAAGGCGCAAAGCTACACAGAGAAACCCTGTCTCGAAAAAACAAAAACAAAAAAAACAAAAAAAATCTTATAATGCTTTTGAATTACTGATAAATTCATGTTTTAAAGTGTGGTAAGTTAGCATCTATTGAGTCTCTGTTAATTCAAACACCACATACTAAGTATCTCAATCCTGCATTTGACCTTAATTATTATCATCATTTTTAATTTAAACTTAGACAAATTAGATAATTTTCCTACGACCATAGAGTTGCTTGGTGAGAGACCTGAGCTTACACTTTTTAATTATTACATTATTTTGCTTCTGTATAAGTACAGCAACGAGAGCTCATGTTCCAAGACTCCTAACTCTGATTATGGACAGGTTTACACGGATCCAGCTAGGTGAGCAGCATCCATTGTTATAAGAACAGCAGGTAAGACCCTAAGCATCACTATCCTACTTTTGATCTTCATACTCTACTTTTGTTTCCAAGGATCCTATGGTAACCACACCCTCACCTTCCCTGCAGCTGCCAGTGGTCCAAAGATGCCTTGATGCAGATACAACTTAAGAGAAAACATCCCCGAGTCCCTTTTCATGCACATAGCATGCCAACTTCCCATCTTGGCATACTTATACCGAATCATGTCTCAAGTCTTAAGGACAGTCAATCAGCTCTGTGGTAAAGAATGAATAGCCGTGCTGCCTTCCCTGAGGACTCCCCTCCTTTGGTTAGGTCCAGCTTTGCTCCTTTCTGTGGACCCTCTCAGCTCTCCCTTCCACCCTTCCAGCCCATCCCATCCCTTTGTGATAGCACCAGGATACCTAGAAACCCTTCCTCCCCTCCCTCTTTCCTTTTTCTTTTGGAGTCAGGGTTTCTCTGTGTAGCCTTGGCTGTTCAGCAACTCTTTCTGTAGACCACGCTGGCCTTGAACTCACAGATATGGCCTGCGTCTGCCTCCTGAGTGATTAAAGGTGTGCGCCACCGCTGCCGCCCCTGCCCGACTTTCTATATGGGATCCCCCAATAGCCACACCAGGCTGGGACTGGGTAGGTGATTTGCACTCTCCTTCCTGTCCTCCATTTCAACCACCCCTGTTAACACCCTCACCCCTGCAGCAGCCTGCTTACAGGTGCCCCCATCAACCTCCACTCCACTTACTAGAGACTCCTCCAACACTTGGTACAGACACCCCCCTCCCCCAGCCCTTTAATCCCTGTCACCCCAGACATAGTCTTTGTCCTACTACAGCATACTTGATGCTCCCAATACAGCCCCAACACCCCAGGGCCCTGCATCTTGATATGGACAAGATCCCCTTAGTTCTTTCCCACAGCCCCTCTGAGACTTTTGTTCCTAGCCCACCTCTATTCCTCTGTGACACCCACTGACCTGCAGAAGCACTCTCTACCAGGGAATCCACAGCCACCACTCTTCTCTAAGATTCGGAGAGGGCAGCAGCAACCAAGGGGAAGAGCATACGCGCCCAACCAAGCCAAGCCCAGACACCAACATCTACAACAGTCTCAGCCATCACTGCCTAGACACCATCACGAAACACAACATGAAAAGCTAGGATAACAGTCTTCCCCAGGACTCTGCTACTGTAGGCCTGAGCAATGAAGAGCAGCTGAAGGACAAGACAAGGACTGCAAAACAGCAGGTAGGAACGTGTGCAAGGACCTTAACGACGACTATACAAATAAATCCCTCAATGAAGTCTGTGAAAAAACAATGGAACAAAATCATGAAAACAGTTCCAAACACCAAGTCAGAAACAGGATCCCTAAAGAAAACCCAAACTGAAATAAAGCTGGAAATGAGGGACCAGAGAGGATACAAGTGATTCCAAGAAAAGTCTTCTCAGACACAACCAAACTGATGCACATATGAACTCCAGCCAGCCCGGTTCCCAGGTTCCCAGCACTGAGTGTAAGAGGACAGGGCTCCTCCTAACCAAGGCTCTCTCTCCAACTGAGAACATTTGCAAAGGAAAAACTAGATTTCTCCAATGGTATCTAGTTGGGTATATTAACTACACTTGAGGGTAGGCCCCATACACACGCAGCAGGAGATGGCCACACAATTGAACTAAATGGTATTCTGTTAGACAAAGTCCCTTTTGTCTCCCTCTGCTTTGTTTGAGACGTGTCCCACCATTGTGTTGTGTACTAATTATGGTTTCTGATTTTGTGTTTTTATGGGTATTTGTGTGCATGTTTCTTGCAGGTTTTTTTCTTTCTTTTAAAAAGGTCTGAATTGTTTAGGTCTTGTTTGTTTGTTTGCTTGTTTTCTAGAGAAAGAAAGAAGGGGCGTGAAGCTGGGTGGGTGAGGAGGACCCAGGAGGAGTTCGAGGAGAGAAACCATGATAAGAATATGTTGTATGAAACAAACTTCAATTAAAAAGATGAATTATTAGCCTGGGGCTGAAGAGACGGCTTTGCAGTTAGGAACACATGCTGCTGCTGCTGCTGCTGCTGCTGCTGCTGCTGCTGCTGCTGCTGCTGCTGACGACCCAAGTGCAGTCCCCAGCAGCCACAGCAGCCAGATCACAACTGACGCTACCGAAGCTCCAGAGGAACCCAACCAACACCTCTGCCTTCCACAAGCACCCGCATCCACGGACACATGGCCACCTCCGCCTTCCAGAAGCACCCGCATCCACAGACACACGGCCACCTCCGCCTTCCATGAGCACCCGCATCCACAGACACATGGCCACATGCACATAGTTAAAAATAATGAACAAACAGTTTTAAAGAAGAATCCTTAACCTTTACTGAAATGAACTCTGATTAGAAATCAAGATGCTCCAGCTCTAGTTCCCCTGACTTGAAGCAAAAGGTACGTTACTCCACTTCTGGTAAAGATGAAGAAAACCATCTATTTCATAGGGCTTATGAGGATTCAAAATGATGACACATGCAAAAGTACTTTAAGATGTTTAAAGTACTAAAAGCAAATTATTCTAACAGTCTCTTAGAGCTAATCCGATAAGGAAGAAGTTTACATTAAATGAATAAAATCTGTCTCCCATTTCTCTCCAATTCTTTGTGTTTCATGGAAGATCATTTAGTTTTTGTTTGTACATTTGTTTTTCTCTCCAGTGAATTTTCCTTGTTCTACCCATTCCTTTTCTCCCAGAGAATGCCTGTTTTTCCTCTATGGTATAATGAACTCTGTTGTTCTATCTCACTGGCATGTTTCTTCTATTTACACACTCATCACACCCCTGTTTCTGTCCCAGGTGTTACCCAGGTTGTCTTGCATGATGCTTATTAGTTCAAATGAATTTGACTAAGTAGTTGTGACTCACTGACTATCCAGGAAGGCACACCAAGAGTGGTAAGGGCCAGTCAGCCAATCACTAACAACCCTTTCTAGCCAGCCAGCTGAAGAATTCTAATGCTACTGTTTTCATGCAAGTATTTGGCTATTTTTAGCTGTATCTGATGTCATTCATTAAATTCTGAAATCACTGGAGTGCTAGCATACTGCAAGATTTGATTTCCAGCTGCCAGGTGAAATAAACTAAGTTCTTATGATAATCTTATTAGTCAATTATATATTAAGATTACAAATTTATAGACCTAAAGTTATTTTAAAAGGTAGTTTATATTTTTGTTATTAAATTAAAATGCATAGTTTTTTAATTAAGTCATCAAATGGCAGCTTTTTTTTAAGCCTGTGTTTTCAAATTCTATGTGTTTAAAAAGATCCTTACCTCAGAAGAAAGAAGTTTCTGGGAATTTTTATTTTTAAAATGAATGGAAGAAGTGGGTACATGACTCATGAGTACAAACAGGAAATAAATCTTGCAGGGGTATTTGCTCCAGAGGAAGGTAACAGACAGGCTGGGTATGCCGTGTTCTGCTGTGGGACAAACAGGACGAACAGCAAGTGATGGGGAGATCAGTGAAAAGAGAGACTGAAGGCTCAGACCATGTGCTTCCCTCTCAAGGGTAAACTCCTCGCCTCCCCAAGGCCTCCCCAAGGCCACTGGCTCTCATTTCTCCTGTACTGTGTGTGTGCGTGTATGTGTGCATGTGCGTGTGTGTGTGCGCGTGTGCATTTCATATAGCCCACTACTCCACCTCTCCTATACTTTCCATTGACTTTTCATGCTTAGGTCGTGTTCTGTGTTAACTCTGGAAACATTACACATGCCATCACATTCTTCAACTACTCAGGGTAACACTCTAGCTGAAAACATTAACTACAGTGATCTTCTAGATCTCATCTCACCATGAGTTAAGATGCTCTTCATTACTGTACCAAAATATATCAATTTAAAGTGGAAGGACTTGCTTAGGATCTGGTTTCAGAAGTCTCGAACAGTGGCCGGTGGGCTCTGTGGTTCTATGGTAAGGCAGATGTCCATCACAGTAAGAGACAGCTGCTTGTTGCAAGGCAGCCAGGACAGGGAGGAGAAGATAAAGATGCTGAGCAAAAGAGAAGGGTCCAGTTTCAAGATGTCCCTCTAAAGGTACCCAACGACTGCCAGCCATCTCTTCACCCATCTGACCCCAAGTCTTGGACTTTTTGTTCTACTGAGTAACTTCATCTCTGAACACTCTACCTGGACTGTGGTCTATGCTGCAAAGTCCCCAATGGTTCTGTAGCTATCTTAGAGCTGCAGACCCAGATCTCTCACTTTGTATGGGGCATCTCAAAATTTAACCCGTGCCAGCTAATGCATGTTCCTTTATCTAAAGGCCAACGCCCTCTCTGTACTTTACCTAGTCAATGTCATCACTGTCCATCCCACCACTCAAATCCAAAACGGGAAACCCTTTGTTCACCTCAAAATGATAAGACACATTGTTATCTGAGATCTCTCTCCTTATCACTTTTCAGCTAAATAATTACAAGCCCCCTATAACTAATCTCTACCTGTTCTCAACCTTCTTGAATCTGTCTCTATGTTGATACCCAGTACTTGTCTAAAAGCACAAAAGTAATCATGACATGTACTTGGTTTAAAATGTCGGGGCAGTAAGTCCAAAATCATCCACAGACTCCACAACTTCCTAATCTGGCCACTGCCTTGTTTCCTAGCGGTGCAGACTGTCTTTTCCTAGTACTGCATCCTCGCCAGCGAGTGGTTCAGACTCCCTGTTACTCCTTGAGTGCACGGTCAGCCCCTCTGAGATCTGCAGTAACTCCTCTTGGCCCTTGATGCTTCTTCTCATCTGACTTTCAGTCGGCTCCACTTTGCTTCCTCGGCAATGCCCTTTCTCACTCTTCCCACTGATGAGTGCTGCTCCCGTACTTACATTGTAACCACAACACATGCTCCATTAGACTTTGTGTGACCTGGTTATCTAGCCAACTACTGATCTTCCTGAGGGGAGTGTAGTTTGAATTTCATAAGTTTTTGGTAAATAGGCTTAAACAACAACAACAAAAACAAAATTCCAATTTCAAATCTTTTTTTTTTTTTTCAAGTGACAGAAAGTTATAAAATTACAACTGGTCCACTGGTTAGTCTTAGTTGAGCTACACAAGTGAGCAGAGCTATAATTACTCAAATATGTGACTCCAACAGCACCAGCATTTCCATCAGAGGTAAGCACTAATACAGGCCTGCTTCCTTCAGCAGACCACAGCCTACAAAGCCCAGGTCTAAACTCCTAAGATAAGAGAGTCATGCATCTGCTGGATTTGAATTCAGCTCTCAGTAAAAGTTTCACTTTACAAAATGATCAGGAAGGCTTATGAATCTGGCATTTTTCTGAAGGAACAGATTCACAGCTTTTTGTCAGTCCTCAGAAGACTCCTTGACTTCAACATTATTAAGCATCAATGACTCACATATATGAAGCAAATGCTGAAAAGAACATGTTGATAGTTTTATGGGGAAAAAACTAAAAAAAAAATTTTAAATAATGTATATGCTGCATTTTAAGTTCAGCAGTTAGTCTAAAATATTTATATGCCAATTAGTATTAATTGGATATCTCCAAATTAAGTTACTTAAAAGTTCAAAGCCAAGGTGTTCTTCTGAATCTCTGAGTGACAGAAAAAAATAAATAAATAAACAATGGCAGGTTTAAGAGCTATACCTTCTGATAGCTGATGTAGAAAGCTAAAGTCTAGTACAAAAAAGGCCAAAGCATGCAGGAAGTTATTATCGACCACCATGCTGTAGATTTAGGTTAACTTACTGAAGAAGGGTAAAATTAAACAGGCACAAGAAATGAAGTAAGAGAGCACCTAGAAACCCTCACTCTTCTAGCCCACTTGTCCAATATGAACAGATGTCTATGATGATTTGTATGCCACTTTATATTCATAAGCGTAAGCACACCTAGAAAGATGTCATAGGTGAGAGGACTTGATGACCTCTGAAGGCAGCTAAGAATTTAGGGCTGCAGATACAGGGGTGGAGTACTCGCCTAGTCTGCACAATACCCTGAGCTCAATCCCACGACTAGAAAAAAGGACAGTCTAGATCTAAATACCTTAAATCCATAAATTATCCAATTGCAATTTTGATTGTTAACAACATACAAGAGACTAGTCTTAAGCCTCAGCAAACAGCACAATGACCATGCTCAACTGTCGTGAACAGTTGGTCCAAGCACAGGAACCATGTTCAAACAAAGGCCTGCATCTGTTTGTGCTGTGAGAGAGACAAGTGGGAAACCATCAACCACGACTGACTGAGTGTGGCTCAAGGACCACAGAACTTCGAGGGAGACGTGCTTCCATGGAGAAGCTAAAAAGATGATGATTAATAATATGCAAGGGACCCTATGCCAGGCATTACAAGAGGCCTTCTGTTTCCTTCCTTTAAAGAAGATGTTGAAAATGAGTGGCCAAGGCAACAGGTAATGCTTCTGATAGAGATGCAGACGCAGATAGAGACACTGAGACCCCCAGCTAATCCAGTTCATCCAAATGTCTGTTCTACTGATTGCTGCTACAAAAGTGCTACTCTCTGTGTGGAAATGACTTTACATACACCAATATTAACTTGGCCCTGAACAGTTTCTAGCAAGGTTTTGTGTGTTTCTAATCTTTCAATATTCTCTCTCTCTCTCTTCCCTTCCCTCCCTCCCTCTTTTCTCTTCCCCTTTGGTCTATACATAAATACTTCAAATGATCCCTTCTAAAAATATACTACCACAATCACTGCCCTCAGCACCCTCCTCATAGGCCTCTTGTCATCCTCTGCAGAGAAAACAAGCCATGGGAACGAGAACTGGATGCCCATCCTAAACCTACACACAGCCTGGCACCTTCTCTCATGGCCTAGCAGCAGAGATGGACTTCCCTTAAGGCTCGTACAATCACACACTCTTCTCCGACCTCCACCTCTAATTACCCCCTTTGTAGTAGCAACCTCTGCTCCTCCACCACTCCTCTGTGTAAGCCCCAGAACTACGGCCACCCCTCCCTGTGCAATGAGGGGATCCCAGTCAGGGCGACATACTCTTCCAGGGGGCGCCCTTCCCTCTCACCACAGCTGAAGCTTTGGAACGGACTCAGTGTATCTACCACTGGCCACTTCCCAAGCCCTGTCATGTCTCAATCCAGTACCCGCTGGCTGCCCTCCCGACCAGTCTTGCACAGTCAGTCACTAGTGACTGCTCACCGGCTTCCAAGAGGACACATGCACCCTCACTACTCTGCCTCTCCGCCACTAATGATCCAGCAAGCTGGCTTTTTAGTTCTAAAAGTCTTATTTTGGCTTTTCTGTCACAAACCTTACAGGTTTTCCGTCTACCTTTTGAGGGACTTTATCTTCTTCATAGCCTCCTCTTCCTCTCTGTCCTTAAATGTTAACTAAAGATGCCAGTTTCTGTACAATGAGCACCGCGCGCGCACGCATGCGCTCTCTCGCTCTCTCATTTTTTTGTTTTGTTTTTCAAGACAGGGCTTCTCTGTGTAACAGCCCTAACTGTCCTGGAATTGACTCTGTAGACCAGGCTGGCCTTGAACTTACAGAGATCTGCCTGCCTCTGCCTCCTTAGTGCTGGGATTAAAGGTATGTGCCACAAAAAAAAAAAAAAAAAGAAGTGCCACCCAGCAAAACAAAGTTTTTGAAACTTCTTTTTATTGTATATGTATTGGTGTTTTCCAAGCATCAGTTCCCCCTTGGAACAGGAGTTAGAGGCCACTGTTAGCTCCCGTGTAGGTGCTGGGGGTTGAACCCAGGGAGTCTGGAAGCGTAGTCAGTGTTCCTAACCACTGAGCAGCCCCAGCATCCTTTATTCATAAGGAACATCATTCACTCCTCTTCCTCTCCTTTGAACAGCAGACCCTACAGCTACCTCACTCAACATGTCCTGTTGGAATCCTGTACCTTCAGCATGCCTGAGACACTGCACTTGAGCAAACCGGCCTATGCCTCACTGGCCACATCCCTCCATGTGAGTTGCTCTCTAGCTCGTGCCCTGTCTCACACACCCACTCTACTCTGCCCCACACTATGTCTCTCAGTGCTTTGCTGCTTCTGGACTTAATCTAGCTCCATCCGTTCTCTACTTTAAGGAGCTAGAGAGATGTTATGAAGATGCGTGAGGAACATGCTACTAACACGATTACTTTCCTACTTAAAAATGTACCTGCCTTGTCTTTATAACATATGCAAACTCCCCGGTCTCCAATCACACGATCACATCGATTCCCAATATGCTGAACTGCTTTCACCTCTTCCTGTAAACCATTCTTTTCTTCCCTTGACCTCTAGATCCTTGCCATAGTATGGTTTATTAAAACGTTTCCCTTTTCTATTTCTCCACACCTCTTTGGTTATCCCTTTATATCTACTCAAGGCCTTGGCTTCAACAGCAACTCCTCCAGTTGATGTATAGAGTGTATGTCTATCAAGTAACCTGCATATGCCCAATAAGACACTTATTTCTTGTTGCCCATTGAACTATGTACTTTTCCCAAAGACTGTAATCAATAAGAAGGTATGTTTTCATAATCAATAGGAATATGTATGCTTTCTTTACTGATGTATCCAGAGTATCAAATGTATTGCCTGGCACTCAATGAATACATTTACTGAGTTTGTTGACAATAAGCAACAAACACATTTTACTAGGTTTGCAAAAAGATGTTTGCTCAAAGCCTCACGAGTAAATAAAACTTTCTAAAAATAGCTTCCATTATATAATAGAAATACAAAGAAATGTAAAAGTATAAAAGGCATTTCCTCAAGGTAAAAATTTTAAAAAAATCTCTTTGAACAGTTCAATACCTGATGATCATTATATCAAGAAACAGGTTCTTATGAATATGTTCTTCCATCTCAAGAAAAGACAAATTCATTTCAGTACCCGATCACTGTAACTCATCCATTCCCTTTGTGTTCATTCTTTGTTCTATGAGCGACTATCTGTAAGATGTGACTAGCCTAGTGTTGATATGTCAGTCAGATCACCATCTCCTGCCTGCACTGTTCCCAAGAGAAGGGAGTTCAAAGAACAAACTGAGGGCCAGCCCAGCAACCCCGGTGCACTAATTTAGTCTCCTGACAGCCTGCAGCCCTCTCTACAGGAAGCAATCTTAGAGCTGGTGAGTAAGCTAAGAGCCAAGGAAACGTGCTGTCCTCATCTGCCACAGAGACACAAAAAAGGAGACTGCTATGGAATGAATTGTACCTTCTCCAAGTTCAGACGGGGAAGTCCTGACTCCCTGTGTGAGGGTACTTTGAGTAGTCTCTGGAAAATAATCACATTTAGCTGACATCTTGAGGGTAGGACCCTTGTGATGAGATTAGTTCCCTTGTAAGAATAAACGCAGATATCTTGCCTCCCCTCCCTCCCACCTCCACGGAAGGATATGCTGTCTATGAATGGAATTCCACAAACCAGCTCCAATTCCATTTTTATTCAACAGTAATATCTTTAAGTCAACACAAGGATGTTGGTCTTGAAGTTTTGTTTTTGTTTTCAAATACTACCTTTTAGTTGACAATTTTAGAAAATGAAAATCAAACAGGAGTAGGGGTCATAGACCTCACTGGAAGGCAGTATCAATCAGGGAATAAAATAAAATGGTACTCACCACCACCAAGAGTGTAAGAATCCTGGCGGCTCCCCCAGTGTGATGTTTTTTTCCCATCTTATCTAAAACGAATTTAAAAAAACATTAAATACTTTCCTTGTAGTACGTTTCCCCCATACATATTACCAAGCAATGTTTTTCCTCATTTAAAATGCTAAGTGATTTGAAGTTCTTCATCATTTTTGTGTTATTCTTTCTTCAAGTTTTCCAAGTACTCCTTTTACATAGTGATTAGGAGACTAAATGGGTGTGTGAGAAGATGCCACCGTAACTGTCTTGGATTTGCTTCTCACCACTTCAGGGATCAACGTTTGTGTCTTGGTGCTCCATAGGTCCGTGACCAGAGAAGCGGCTCAGCCATTAAAAGCATTCTGTGCACACCTGGTGACCAAAGTTCAGTTCCAGGCACCTACTTAAAGGGCGTTGAGGGATACCAGAGTTCTCCTTCCACCTCTAGGTGCACGCCAGGCACGCGCATTCCCCACACATGATGGGTGTGTACGTGCACATGTGCGCGCGCGCGCGCGCGCGCGCGCACACACACACACACACACACTCATCAGTAGACTGACACTAAGAATGTCTTTCCTGCTCTAGTCATTCACTAACTGCCTTCCTGTTAAGGTCTCACAGAACAGCTCTGGGAGGAGAACGAAGGGAGGAGGACGGGAAAGAGTTGCCAACATCGGGGCTGCTCCATTGGTCTGCTCCACCAGCATCGATGAGTGAGGATAACAGCCAGCTCCACTGTTTCCAGCAGAAGCCGGCTGGTTTCTTCCTGACCTAAGATGCACAAACAAAATGGAGCAAAACCTCTCCTCCAAGAGCAGTAGGTAGCCCATGAGGCTCCCTGAGCTCCTCAAGTCCCTGAGGCCAGGAAGCTCACTCCTTCCTTGGAGATCAAAACTACAGCTGTGTAAAATCTCTTACCCATGGCTTTGTAAGCACAACCTCTTTGGTTTGGTCTCTCAGTCCTGATGACTGGTTATGGAGATGAATGATTCCATGTAAACATATCACTTCAATGTTCCTTCTATGCCTTTTTAAATTAAACAGTTTAGTTATTTTCCTGTGTTTCTGCTGATATTTAGTGTGCTTTTAACTAGTGTGTCTAGATCCTCATTGATATCACCAAGCCACAGCACTTCATGAAAGAATATTTAAATTGCATTCCTTTTAAGCAGAATGAAGCAAAAGCATTAGCAACATGAACCCAGGACTAGTTAAGACTTCTTTGCCTCTGTTTTCTCATCCATAAAGTAAGCTAGTGATTACGTGCCTAAAAAGGGTTTTGAGAGGATTAAACTGGTTAGTGCCTGAAGTCACTTAAAATAGTGAGTACAGAAATAGTGGTACCTGTTGGCTGTTGAGCAGTCTGCTCTTACCCTGAAGACACTCTCACCAACAGTTGATCTAGCATCATTTTCACTATACCAAAACAGCCAGAGACACGCCACACAAAAACACTATGTGTTTAGGCTTATACTAAACAAAATTAAACTTACTCCTCAGAAAGTACCTTTGTGGATATCCTATGTACAACCGAGAAGAGAATACACTTGTAACCACACGAGGATTGAAACAGAACCCAGCCTTGAGGAGCTTCCTCCAACGGGAGACAGTCAGTCAGCAGGTGATGAGAGCAGAGCCTGCTCTTGGAGATAAGTGGACATTGGACTGTGGGAACTTTGGAGGGTGAGCTTTAGACCAGTCTGCAGAGGCCAGGGAAGGCTGCCCAGAGGAGCTTCCTCAGTGCAGAGCACTGGCAACCGGTTCCCTCCCTGCGTCTCCCCCAACCCTCTAACACCCAGGAGGAAGTGACCATGCAGTATGCATGGCAATTACTGCAAAAGCATTATAGGTGTCCTGGCTTGATTTCAGCAGGAAACTTCTGGAACAAGCTGGGTAATTGCAAGCTTGATCTAGACAGAGGAAGATCTCTGGGGAGGCCTCTGCTGAGGAGAATTCTCAGACTTCACCATCCAATCACTCATTCTCCCTCCACAGCCACATCAATGGACCATGGCTGTTTCGAGGCAAAACTCTACACAAATGCTTGTGATCCTTCTGTTGTAGTTAAAGCTGTATTCAGGAAAACAGAGGGGAAAAAAAGGCTGCTCTTCTCAGAGCTGGAGAAACGAAGGGAAGTTTACCTGGACTCTCCACTGAGCCCAGACTAGTGATCTAAAGCACCTGTGACAGACTAGCATCCTGTTAGGCTGGTCAGGGAGGAAGAGGTGAACACTGGTGCTCTTTCCCAGCAGTCCCCTGGCAGATGTCAGCTACCTGGTCAGGTTCCAAATACAGATGTGTAGGTTTTGGAGTGCTAGATGACTTAAGGGGTACCTCACTCAGTGAAAACATACAGGCCATTGTTTGGCACCACACTGGAGAACAAAGTCAGGTTCCTTTGTATTTCAAAGGGGAAGGCTTATAATTCTGGTTTGGCTTAGAGGGATAATCTCTTAGTTTTGGCAATTACAAACCAATAGAGAAGATTAAGTATGACACACTTAAGAGAGTTTCCACATAGTGGGAGGGAAAGAATAAAGGTTGTAAGAGAGATGTGACCTGATGAGTAAGCAGGAACCAGATCAAGGAACACTTTGAGACTTAATTTAAAAACAAAAAGGTTGAAACGTCTACGAGAAACATGGGGAATATTCTTCAAGACACTGGGGTAGGCAAGAAGTTTCTGAATAGAACTTTATTAGCAAAGGAATGAGCCCCAAGTATCACAGACTGGGACTACATGAAGTTAAAATGAAACCATCAGTACAGCAAACAGCCCATAGGAAGAGGGGCTGGAATCTTTCAGCGACACTTCAGATCGGGGCTAACATCCAGACTGTACAAAAACAAACACAAAAACAAAACAAACAAACAAAAAAACCTGCAGAAATTAAATGCCAAAGAACTAAAATTGCCAGCCAACAAATGGTCTAATGAAATGAACAGACAGTTTTTAAAGAAAGAAAGACAAAAGGCCAATAACTATTTTTAAAGTGTTCAACATCTATAGTCATCAGGAAAATACAAATCAAAACTACTTCAAGAGCTCATCTCACCAGCCATAATGCTATCATCAAGAAATCTCACAACAGATGATGGGGAGGATGCAGGGGCAAGAGACCCTACTCACTGCTGTTTGGGATGCCAATTAATAAGCCATTATGGATCTCAGTTTGGAGGTTCCTCAAAAAGTTAAAACTAGAACTGCCATATGATCCGGTTATTCCACTCCTGGGGGTGTGCCCAGAGAACTGTATTTCCTTCCACACAGATACTGCACTTCTTTATTTACTACAGCCAGGAAACATAACAGACAGACATCTATCAGCAGATGAATAGAGAATAAAAATTAATGAAGAAAATAAGGTTTTTGATGTGAGAGTGTGGGGAGGGGCCAGGAGGAGCTCCAGGGTCGGCAGCTATGAGGAGCTGAAGGAAGGAAAAAGAAGGGAGAAAGTAATAAAATTCTATTTCAACTAAAATAAATGCCAAATAAAAACAAAACTGACTATTACTCAGGTATAAAGAAAAAAATGAAATCACAAAATTTGCAAACAAATAGATGGACTTAGAATGTATAGTATTAAACAAAGTCACCCAAATTCAGAAAGAAGAAAAAAAACGGATGCTCTCCCTCATATGTAGCCTATAACGTAAACACCTCTAAGTGTGGGGCTACTTTCCCATTCCGTATGAAAACAAAGAAGGGGTAATCAGGTGATTAGGGAGGATTAAATCAGATAAAAGGACACATGAGTCATGAAAGTGATACAAAGCTAACAGTTTCTGTAGTCTCAACTCTGTCGTGTTTTTATTTATATAATGGGTAAGTACATAAAATGTACATGAGCGTGTAAAAGCACGCTCAATAATCAGCTAAGCCCTACAGCTTCAGAGTCGAGGCTCTAACTGGACAGTTCACTGTGCTGTACAGAGAGGTTAGAACTGAGCACACTTTTGTTTGGGTCCCTATCTTAAGTACATAAGATGTAAATGAATTGGAATTGTAAGGTAAATAACTAATGTACTACCAACAAAATAAACAAAATGTAACAGCAATCTTAAGAAAGCTAAATAAAAACCCAAGCAATCAATTAAGTTAGGAGACTAAATGTAAACAATAAACACAAACACATCATATAAATGTGAGGTAGATTTTAATTTGAATTCCCCTAAGTAGTAACATTTTTAAAAAAAAAACTGTCCATTTTTGTCTCCTTGTATCTATTAATTTCATTCGCTCATATCCTTTGGTTCATAAACACTAAGGAATATGACTTAACTAATATTGGTCAGAAATAAAACTCTGATGTCCTATAGATAGAATGTAGTTGAAAACATTTTTGTTGCTCTCTCAACCTTTTGCCTTACCAGATCGTTATGGCTTGTGTCTTCATAAAAGGGCATAAGATCATAAATGTACCCCAAACACACAAATATTCTGAGCACTGGAATTAGCCCTATCTTACAAATAACAAGATTTTCAAAATACTGTTTCTCATATTTCATGCCAGTTCACCTTGGCTTTGCATAATATGCTCATGAAACAAAACTACCACTGTTCTTATTAAAAACAGAAAGTGAGGTCTCAGTGCCAGGCACACTGGAGGTAGGGTTAGACTCATGGTCCAACCTGCCCTGCACACCCATCACCACGCAGTCTCCTACCTGAGCGACCAGCCAATCAGAAGCTCTTTCAAAGATAATGGACTCTGAGACGCTACCATATGTGTTTTCCTGATACAGTCTTTTATCAAAAGAAGCCTGAAGGTAATCAGTGAGGGTTTTAAAGCACTACATCTTATGATTCCTTAAAGAATCACAAATGCATCTCACATATCACTGCTCTCAGCCTGGTAACATATTTAATAGAAAGTGACAAGAGTTCATCTTTGCCATGTCAAATTAGAGTTCTGTACCAGAAGCAGCTCCGCGGACTTCAGACCACCGGACAGAAGAGTCTGCCTGCCTTTGACCATTACTGAACAACACTGAAGCCAGGAACGTTCCCGTAGCGAGTGATACTTCCAAACTGTCACTAGGCCACCCAGGGCTTATCTATGGAGAGAATGAAATCCTCTCACAACGGGGCAAAACGGATCAGGGAAATGAACATCAGAAACAACCTAAGAAATGTCAACAGCAAATGTAATTGCAAATTTTCATACCTATACTCCCAGAGCAGCATGAGGCCATTACAAAGAACAGGCCATATCTCCATGGAAAAGACATGCTCTCCTAGTTTGACAAGTTGAAAGGAGAACAGCATGTACAATAGGAAAATGTTCTGTTTGAAAGCAAAGGGGTGTGTGTGTGTGTGTGTGTGTGTGTGTGTGTGTGTGTGTGTGTGTGTGCAGAGTTGAGTGTGTGTATATAAAGCACATCACACCAAATTTACAACTATCTTCTGGAAAGGGGTGGCGGAAGTCTTCCATTGAAAAATTACATTCATTTACACATTTGTTGTTTAGCTACCATACATTAATAATCAGCGGCATGGATAAACGGCCAGAATATACCCATGTCAGCTGACAGTTTAGAAACACATTTGTCCCAAATGGGGATCTTCGGTTCACTGAGGGCTTCGCTGTGGGCTCCAGCTTGTCTCTATGGTTGGACAGCATCTATGTCAACAAGTTCTCTGTCTCGACTGGGTTTTCCTTCTCTGACACTTTCCTGATTAAATATCATATCCACCTCTCTTCCTATCACCACAGGCCCAGCTAGAATCTCTATACACCTGGAACTTCCATGCAGTTCTCAAAACCTGTTCTTCTGCCGTAGTTTGGATTTGGGTCCTTGTCTGTGAGTATGCTGGCTCTATCATGTAATCTAGCCTATGTTTTCAGCATTTCTAATAAGCTAAGAACCAAACACCGAGTCATGAACAAAATACGCATTAACTGATGCTTGGCTTGTGGTGTAAGGACAAGTGATGTGCTTGTTATCTCACACAACAATGCTCCCATGAATCATCTCATAAATATGGTCAAAAAGCCTAATCAAACATCCCATGAAAAATGAAGCGTGTGTGTAGTGTATAAAAATACAATACATTTTCATTTGAGGAAAATTAGAAAATAAATATTACCAATAAAGGAAAACTTTGAACCATGTGCAGTTATTATTTTTATACCAGAGATTTTTAATCTGGGTCAATAACTGGGTTACAGGATTAGTAAGCCTTTGACAGTTGGCAAAAAAAAAAGTAATAATGACACGTATTTTTCTAAGGTGAGGGCCTATTTACTATTCATCAGGTTCTTAAGAATCTCCAATTTAAAAATTAAGAACTAGCTCTATCCCCATAACTTTACAAAATAAATAAAAATGTCAAGTGTATAACATTTTATATCTTTACATATTTTTCATATACATATGTTTAAATATATATGTATTACATTTAAGTATTTTTTTGCATTTGCAAAATACAGGAAGCAACCTGAATGGTCATCTATAGTGGGCATCAAAAAATAAAATAGATCATGAAAGATTTCAGAAAATGAAATATTCTACAGCCATAAAAAGAGAATTATGACATTTTTTAAATCAACAGAACCCAAGTTTCTACATCAATGAGAAAAAAAATCCAAGTACTGAACAATATGTATGATAAAAATTCATGTCAACAACCAAAAACCAGATATGCATACATCTATTTAACTTTTTCATCTTTGCATGCTTCTAACTAGATATACTGTTACTTGCCAGGCATTGTGGCTCACATCTATAAACCCAGCACTCAGGTGACTGAAACAGAAGACTTCCCAGGAATTTGAGGCCCACTTTAGCTAAATGGCAAGTACCAGGCCCACTCACGGATGCTGCCAAGATTCAGTCTCAAAAACTAAAACCAAAAGTCAACAATAACATAAATAAATACACACCCTCAAAGCATACTGGTACGCATAGTTTACCCATGTCTTAGTTCCAGCTACCTCCGTATATACACCATTCTGTATTTAGGGATGGGATTCTGGAAATGGCATTTCATTACTTAGCTCCTTGCTGGGGGCTAGCTTTCTGCTGAGTTCTGCCTTCAGGAGATGCTAGCAGGACATCAAGAGTAGGCAGGCCTGTGGCTCCAAAAGTGAAGCAGCTGACAATTCTGGACATCAGCAACACCTATTCATAGGGATAGGGGTGTGTGTGTGTGTGTGTGTGTGTGTGTGTGTGTGTGTGTGTGTGTGTGTAGACAAGAGGTCAGTATTGTGAATTTCCTTGAAACTGTCCTCTATGTATTTCTCAGATAAGGTCTCTGGCTGAGCCCAGAGTTCACTAATTGACTACATACACTTGCTGACCACCAAATCCCAAGCACTGGGGTACAAGTGGGCTCTGCTGAACCCAGCTTTTGATGCGAGTCAAAAATAGGGTATGAACTCTGGTCTTCGTGTGTGTAAAAAGCACTCTAGTCACTGATACATCTCCACACCCCATTAACAACCCTTCCTGCAAAGCTCTGGTCTTGTCAACACGACACCTTTTCAGCAGACCTATGCCCCTTCAAGAACATCTCTACAAGTATACCGACAGGCCTCGAGCTCATGGTCTCCAAACTTTTCTCTTTTCCTAAATTCTCTCACACTTTTTAAATGTGTACCATTTAAAAAAATTTTAACAACATAAAGGATAAAACCAGTTCCTGAGTGAATATCAGGGGTATCCTATTCATTCTCAAATAAAATGCCTGAGATTTCTAATCTAGAAAGAATGTGCTGTTCCCTCTAATTTCTAAGGTGTAAGTATATGCACATATCAAACTAAATGCAAATAAATGCAAGTGAAATAAAAATACTTAAAAGTTGAAACAAAAGAAACCTAACAGAAGGAAAAATCTGACCATGCTTTGAAGTGACTAGTCTACAACTCTGCTGTTCTGTCCACATATGGCTCCCAGATTTCAATCCAGCTAGCTAACATTTCCCAGTTGTCCCTGCCACATCGCAAGTCCTCCAGTCATGTGACCGCAGGGAGCCTTACCAAATGGTCCACACTGGCAGCCTTCCATGAGCAGTCTCATCGGACAGCACTGATTTGCTTTAGAAGGAAGAAAGAGGAAAAATACATACATATATACATACATGCATATATACATATATGCGTGTGTATGTATGTGTGTATATATGTATATGTATATATATATGTATATGTATATATATGTATATATATATATATATGTGTGTAATTTTTATTGGGAAACTCCTCAATGGTTCTTTGCTGGGTTTTTTTGGGGGTTTTTTTTGGTTTTATTCTAAAGGTCATTAGAAGGTTACGAAAGGAAAGACTTTTCAGTATTCTGTGTAACAAAAGTTTTAAAAATTACAAATGATATCTTGAAAAGAAGTGCAGGATGTCTAGGAGGATTTGTTTTAATGACAATCTGGAAAACTGCAAGGAGTCAACAGTCAGAAGGCAAACTGCAGCTCAGGAGAACAGCTAGTGGGAAATTCAATGTGGCAAGAGAAAAACAAACCACAAGCCGTATCAGTTGTGTCTAATCAGTTTTAGCATCCATAAAATCCTCAAGACTTGTCCCACTGTTCTTTGACCTTCTTTCTCAATGAGTTCATGGAGATTAGGAACTCTCCAGGGAATAAAACCTTGGGACAGGAAAGGGATGAGCTGATGGGACAGCGGCACACCTTGTAATGCTCAAACGAAGCGAGAAAGCACAGTGAGAGAACTCAATGTTCCTCTACTAAGATTCACTGCCGGCAGGGCGGACTTGAAGGAGAACGGGTCATGCCCAAAGCCAGATTATCATAGGCCATCCAAGTGACAGACATCTGACACACTCATGTACACATAAGACGTATAGTTACTACTGTGCCCAGAAAGGACACAAAAATAGAAAAAACACAGAAACAACAAAATAGAGAAAAATGACTGGTCCCAAGTGTGAAAGGCAACACTGTGGAGCACTCGCTACCTTCCAGACTATTCTATTCCACTTACTGTACTAATCAATGTAAACCCTGTGCAAATCTGCCATATTATCTTCTTTCAAAATTAAGAAAAGCATCTAAGACGTGGAGCATATTCAAACTCAAGACATTTGGTTAAAAGGCACTTACAGATTGGACTCTATGACCTTCCATTAAAGCTCAAGCAACTGGCTAGCAAGTATACTCTTCTTCCTTTCTTTATGCAGGTGAAAGAGGGAACAGAACTTCGGGGCCTATAGTGTCCAATAACTGGGTACTGAAGAAGCAACCTGTTCATTAGATGTGGCAAGGCTACCATTTTTGGCCATCTTGTTGGGCAAGAAAAGAGGTTAGCAAGAGTGTAAACTGTAAAAGAAAGGGGAAAATGTATAAACTCTACAGCAGCATTTTACTCTTCTTCCCCCCTCAGGACAGGGTTTCTCTATGTAGCCCCGGCTGTCCTAGAACTCACTCTGTAACCCAAGCTGGCCTCAAACTCAGAGATCCACTTTCCTTTGCCTTCTAAGCACTAGGATTAAAGGTATGCATCACTACCCCTGGCTAGCATTTTAATACTTAATTATATATTTGTTAACAATATCCAGCCTCATTTCCAAGCACAAACATTATAAAAATTTCAAAGACCAACAGGAATCTCTCTGGATATGAGAATGCTATAACAATAAAAACACAACTAGCGATGAGCACAAAGTACTAAAGTTGACCTGGAGTTGAAAAGTTTCCAAACATTCTCCTGCAGCTGAATTTCACCGGTCGTCTTCCCAGCAGAACAGCACTGTGCTGCTATGGTTCCTAAAGAGCATCTACAGTACGGAAGTGGAAAGCCACTCAAACTATATTGAGGTTTGAGGCGGTGATTAAAGTTTGCCATACATCAAAAGTAACACTGAACCCACCGCTGCTACCTAGTTAGAGAATAGTTGGACCACTACTGTTAGTCCAGTGTTCTCAGTTTCCTTTAGACAGAGAAAAGAGAATGGAATTCCTGAATTCGTGAACGAGTGGGTCTCTGCATCGACATCTCTTTCTTGTTCCTCTTCTTGGGTCCTTTTCCTGTTTGTTTTATCCCAGTCCAGTGTGCTGGTTTTCATTTTATCTTACTATATTTTATTTTATAGTAAAAAAGAAAGGCAAAAGGAGCTGGTCTAATATAATGATGGTCTTCATCCTTCTAACCAAGAGGAAAACCATCAGAGGCAGTCCAATTTCTGACGGCTTAGGTCAGGAGCACTTGTTCAAAGATTAAGGCCCCTGAGTGGCTGGGCTGATAAGAGACACACCTTGCTTGTCCAAATGCCATGAACACAGCTTCCCCTTTAACAACCAGCCCGTGTAAGTGGAAGAAACAGTCAAGCACATTAATCTTCACTCAGAAGAACTTATTAACATCATGGTCATTATAACCTCATTGACCCTGAAGGAGAACTTGAAAATATAAACAAGTGGCTACTTTGCATTGAACCTGAGTGAAAACATTAGATTGAAGTAGCTATTTCAATCCTTTATCAGAATGCTCAATCCAAATAAGTCATTCTGCCTGTTTTAAGTTTCTTGTGTAACAGTTCTGAGAGAGGTAAAAATCTGGGGTACAGTAAGAAGGACTGCTGGACATGAACAGTCATATACAACTGAACTGCTTAAAAAGTCATTCTACAAAGAGCACCCTCTAGCTCTGTGTGGGTTCCAAGTAAAGTGAAGAGTGAAAGCGACTCTGAGGAGGTTGCCAAGCTCTAAATACTACATTCACTCATTTCTCTCTTCTGTCCTGTCTACAGTCAGGGGACCGGGTAACACAGACATCATAGCACAGACTTGATGGTGGTGTTCTTCTATTTTAAACTGCCGTAGGCTCTTCCATCAAGACGACAGGAGGAAGACCTCCTACTCAAGTATGTAATGGTCTTCCTGTGAGGGCCCCTGCAGGCTGCAGTGACATCTTAAAGACAGGAAATCCTGAGAAAGCCTTCCTAGTAAATGATGACATCCAAGTCCTTTAGGTACATAAGAGGAGAAGGGTTTAGGCAGAGCAACACAAAACGGAGCACTGCCCAGAAGACAGAGCCTAGTGGTCTATCCAGCAAACACAAGCAACTAGATACTGCAGACACTTACAATGTGAGGAAATAAAGAAAGGTACTGAAATATAACCAACTGAAGTGATCAGGAAATCTCGTGTGTGCTCAGCAAAGTGGTATCACAAACACACCCCAGGCTTCCATTTGTAGATTCAGAACACTTAAGAGAATGTATGCTCTATATTTTTAAACAATTATAAATATACAAACATGTTTTTCTATGTCAAGACTCTACACCTAGGGAGACATCCTCCCTCCTTCCTGGAACTCTTCTCTGATGGTGGACACACACTGTAGACAGCGCTAGGCATCACAACAGTTTCTCTCAAGTATATCATGTGCTTTGACCATGTGCTCCACCCCACCCATCTACCAGTCTACTTCCTTACCCAGCCTCCTTCTGCTTCCATTGTGTGTGTGTGTGTGTGTGTGTGTGTGTATGTGTGTGTGTGTGTGCGCGCGCGCACGCGCGCGTGTACACTTTTATGTAACCTACACTGTCTAGGATCTGCAAATGAAAGAAAACATGATATAACCTTTCTCAGATTGGTTTATTTTATTCAATATGATGAGCTCAAGTTGTATCTATTTTCCTAGAAAATTGCAAATTTATATTCTTCTTTATGACTGAATAAAACTTCACTGTGCATATAACCATATTTTATTTATTTATCCTTCAATTTATGGACACCTAAACAAGTAGTGCTATAATCAACATGAATGTACAGCACATCTGTGGTGACTGACCTAGAGTCCTGTAGATATAGATCCAGACGGAGTTGTACAGTGGGTCATACAGTACTTAGCTCGGTGAGAAACTTCTGGAAGTGATCTCCATAGTGACTGGAACTGTCCATAGCTCCCCACTAGAAGTTTTACCCACACCCTCACTAGAATTTGTCTTTAGCCACTACAGGGTGAGATGGCACTTCAGGGTAGTTCTAGCGTGCACTTCCCTGATTGCTAAGCATGAGACAGTTTTCTTATTAGTAGCCGTCTGTGCTTCATCTTCTGAAACAGACGTCTCATTAGCTCGTGTATTGATAGAGGTGTTTGGTGTCGAATGTTGAGTTCTCCATACACTCCGGCTGTTAACTCTCCGTGAGATGTCTAGCTGGGAAAGACCTCTCCTGTGTGCAGGGTGTCTGCTCACTTGAATGCTTACTGTACAGCGGCTCCGTCACCTCTGCAATCCCATTCAACAATTCCCGGGTTTTATTTCCTGAGCTGGGATTTAAAAAAATCCTTATCTACGCCTATGAATTGTTATCCTGAAACTTCCATGCAACGGCATTTCAAGTCTCATATTAAGGTCTCTGACACACACCTGCAACTGAGTTTTGCAAAGAATAAGAATTTAGTTTCATTTCCCTACGTATGGAAACAGACTTACCAGCACCATATTTGGAAATGCTTCCTATTCTTCAATCTATGTTTTCTACATGGTTGTCAAACATGTAAAACCATGTAGCTTTAGGGGTGTAATGCGTGGGTGCTCTATTTCATGAATCTACATACCTGTTTGGGGGCCAATACTACACTGTTTTTTGTTATCACAGACATATAATATAACTAGAAACTGGGTGCTTGACTATCTCTAGCACTGTTCTTTTTCTCAAAACTGTAACCTCGGGTTTTATATGCTCTCATGTGAATTTTAGCATTTCTTCCTATTTCTGTGAAGAATTTTGTTATCTTTTGATGGAGACTGCATTGTTTCTGAAGATCATTCTTGATAATATGGCCATTTTTCACAATATTGATACTGATAATCCATGAACATAGGGAGTGTTTTCTTCAATTTCCTTATTTGACATTTATGTTGGTTTGAATCAGAATGGCCACCACAGGGCCATATATTTGAATGTTTGGTCTGTGTGTTAATGTATGCACTCGTTTGAGAACAAAGGAATCACAAGTAAGCCATCCCTCAGGCGAAGCAATACCAGCAATGGGTTTCCCACACACACAACAAGTGGAAGACCAATGGCCGTGGAAATAACATGAACAATTTGATTTCTAGTTCCGTAACTCATTAACTTGTGTGACCCCCAAGTTAGTCATGTTCCAATTAATGAAAGGGCAATAATACGATGTATCATGCAAATTTCTTAAAAGAATTTGAAATAATAAATATAATACCCCTTGATACATGCTATGCCTACTACACAACAGAATCCAACATCCTCATTTCCTTATCATCATGTAGATTAGAGAAGAAAAATAGAGTTCTATTGTGAGAAAGCTCAGATGCAGAGCTGGAAGACGTAAAAGGGGAGCAGACACTTGCCTGTAATGCCAGCACTCAGGAGGCTAAGGCAGGTGTGATGGCAAGTTTGAGGTCAGCCTGTTTCCAACAACAAAATCAAACCAGAACAGAGAAGGAGAGAGAGAATAGAAAGAATTTGAAATAAGATTTTCAGAAATGTTTCAAAACAACCAACTCTTATTCATGTAAAATAAAGACAAACAAATCTACATTATCAAAACTTATAAACAAATGCTAACATGTTAGAAATAGGTGAAGGAAGGAAGCTTAATGTGCACACACACATATGTGTCCATGTGTGAGCATGCACTTAGGAGCATCATGGAATTTGTGTGGCGCTCAGAGGACAACTTAGAGGGATCATGCTCTCTTCCTCCACAGTGTTGGCCTGGGGATCAAACTCAGATCATCAGGCATGTCGACAAGGACTTTTACCCGAAGAGCCATCCCACTGGCCCTCATCTACATTTTCTGGAGACAGACCCTCTTGTGGCCTGAACTTTGATGAGCAGGCTGGGCTGCCTAGTCTGTTTGCCTGTCTTCACCTCCATGGTACTAGGGAATAGAAATGCACACCACCACAATCACATTTTGATGTATGTACGTTCTGGAGATTAAACTAACAGAGGCATCTCCTTGGGCCTAGTGGAAGCTTCTAAAGCAAATTTGCTTTTTTGATTATTATTGCCATGCTGAGATAACTTTCTAAGGGCATAAATGACTAGAAAATCTCCTAGAATGTTATTGAGTTGCACAGAAAATGTGTTTTGTGATACTAAAAATGCTTAACCTAAAAAATCTACAAAGATTACATTATACAAAATGCAACCTGAGCACTTACTATATAACAACTTTCAAATCATCATTCTGTATATTTTTCATTCATTTACATAGCAAATGTAATGCAAAAAATATATAAAACATACCTCTGATAAAAATGTTTGGGCCGATTTCTGAGCTCCTACATGGAGCAGATATTCATATACGTAGAGCGCTAACCTGGAAAACAGACAAGACATTCACTGAGAGGAGGAGATTTAAGATGTGTTTATCCATATAATTCTACATCAAAGACATTTTGTACTAGTAGTGACCAAAAATAAGCCTTTGCCCACGCCCTTTCAATGAGAATGTGTCTATATTCAGAAAGAAATTTAATTATACTAATGTGTTGTTTTTTAGAAAAAAATTACTAACTACATATTATTCTTACATCATCTCACTTACTCAAATATTCTGTTATACTTAATATAATCAATAGTTTAAAATAAAAAATTAACAATTCCTGAATCCCATTTTAAGGTAAAATTTTCTTTCATTAGTAAAATAGATGAATTTAATTGACTGGCTTTTATTACCTTTGACCTTTTTAGTGACAATATTGTTAACCCACCTATGTATACATCCAGCTCAAAATGTGTGTCGTATCAATGTTAACATTTGTTTAGAAGTTTCTACCTTCTACTTAATCTTTCATTTGATTATTAGGCCAATCAATACTTTAGTTTAAAAAGCATTCAAATTCACCAGCTAATCAGAGTATCATGCAAACTTCAAAGTTAATTAATATATTAATCATTTGGGGACTGAAGAATTTAAAGGTTAATACAAAATTATATATAGATTTATTACTCAAACACAGAATGTGGAGTATGTCATATATATTTATACTGCTCTCCGTATCTTGTAGATTCAGAATTTTTACACTGTACCATGTGGTTTGATTTCAGTTGAGCTGTTAAGATGTTATTCACAAACTCAATGAATTTCAGGCAGTATTTTAATGATATCTTGGACAGATGCCCAGATATCTCACAACAGTTCAGCTTCCACTGCAGTATATTTACCAATATTGAACCAGGTTTACCGTAAATAATGCAATGTAACAATAACCACAATTCTGTATGGCTACACCACTTTTCTTGCCAAGGGAATTTTGATTATTAAAGATTGATAGCATTTGCAAAAGTGATAATGTTCTTCATTCCCATGAAAACACACCAAGCATCTGTCACAAAACAGAAAATCCTGTTCAAATTAAGTTGTTCTATCCATTTAATTGCCTCTCCATTTCAAGTCAACAAATATTTTGCTGAGACCCACTAAGCACCGCCAGTAGACATTCCCAAAGTGACTCAGAGATGAATGTACACCAGTGGCAGTGAGTATACAGTACAAATGAGAAGGAAGAGTTCCTCCAGTGGGATGGCACTCTTAGGACCGCATCGCTCCCTTCCCATGCATGTACGATGGACATGCAGCTTCTTTCAAAAGCCATACCTCACAGTGGAAGTGTGGCTCACCCTGAGCACACCACTGGAAATGCAGGCATTGCAATGTGCCTCTGGTTTAAACATACATTGCTGCTAGTAAATCTGAACACCCACTAAACACACATATCTTGCACACCTTGATTCTCCATGAACCACAAAAATCATATGATTCACTGACTATGATGGCAAGTTTTACTTTGAAAAGAGAAAAACAGAGTATCTCTCTGGATAGATGTGAAGCCTCAAAACTGCTCGCCTGTGGCCAGATGCCCTACTGCTACATGAGAACAAATGTAGCTTCATGTAATCCCTTATGACTTGTAAAGCCCTGGGTCGAAAGCCACCAGGACCCACTAGGAAGGAGATGGGGCCTGTGTCAAAGGCTGAAGGCTATTCTACCAAGTGTGGGGAATATGAAAGAGACAGATGGAAGCAGAGGGACCATGATGGGCGTGTGGGGAAGAGGCAGAGTGATGACAGGGTCCACTGAAGTTTCTCACCAAGTTCCATCCTTTATACTGACCTCTTGCAGATTATTGTTTTAAGGTGTGTTACTTTTGCTTATGTTGCATTTGTTTAAGTCTGTGAAGCTGTGTTACTGTGCCTGTCTAAAACACCTGATGGTCTAATAAAGAGCTGTTTGGTCAATGGCAAGGCAGGAGAAAGGACAGGTGGGGCTGGCAGGCAGAGAGAACACACAGAAGGAGAAAACTGAGAGGAGAGATCTAACTTCTAACAGTCAGAGAAGAAGGAGGAATCCAGGGGCCAGCCACCCAGGTACACAGCAAGCCACCAAGTAAGAGTAAGAGTTACAGAAGTAAGAGAACCAGAAAAGCCCAGAGGGAAAAGGTAGATGGGATAAGTTAAGAAAAGGAAAGCTGGCAAGAAACAAGCCAAGCTAAGGCCAGGCATTCATAAATAAAAATAAGCCTCCATGTGTAATTTATTTGGGAGCTGGGTGGTGGCCCCCAAAGAGAAGAAAAAAAAAAAAACACTGATCATGTCCTAAATTAAATTTGCCTTATCCATCTGCTTTTATGGTTCTTGTATTCAAAATAAAAATAATTTTTTTAAAATAATTTGGGTCTCAGTTTCCTGAATCTGCCAAATAGAAGAACATGTTCCTTCCATTATTGACAGATATTTACTATTATAATTTTGGCTGGCTAAAATCCAGTAATATAGAACCAAGTCCTACACTGGATACCAGTGACTCCTGCTCCTGAAGAGCCCACACACAGCAGCAGTCGAGGTTTTTATCATTAAATACAGGTATTCTGTACTTCCCAACAGCTCCCCACAATAACAGCACTGAAAACACCAAGATAAGAGTATCTGAAAGTTCTTGTCTTCCTTGGGGTTATTTCTATGATGAAACACCATGACCAAAACAACTTGGGGTGGGGGGGGAAGGTTTTACTTGGCTAATACTTCCATATCACTGTTCCTCACTGAAGGATGGAAACTCAACAGAGCAGGAACCTGGAGGCAGAAGCTGATGTACAGGCCATGGAGGGGTGCTGCTTACTGGCTTGCTCATCATGACTTGCTCAGCCTGCTTTCTTACATGACCACCAGCCCAGGGATGGCACCACCAACAATGGGCTAGGCTCTCCCCCATCAATCACTAATTAATAAAATGCCCTACAGCTGGGTCTTATGGAGTCCTTTTCTCAATTGAGATTCCCTCCTTTCAAATGACTCTAGCCTGTGTCAAGCTGACATAAAACCAGCCAGCACAATTCTGGAAGGAAGATTCTGCAATAAAAGACACTGTTGTCTGAAGACAAATATTTCAAGAACTAGAGAGTGAAATTTCTCCATCTGTGCAGTAAGTCACAATTCATGTGGGTAAGATCACCCAACATGAGAGCAACACTTAATTTAGATCCAGTTGTTATCAAACAGGATGATTTTAAGAATATTGATATTACTAGTATTTGAAAGGCATAAACTTTTGAATTAACAGTTTCTCTTTCTTTTCATGGTCTTTCAGAAATTTAAGTACTTTTCATAACATACAAAATGGATATTTAACCTAATGACATAATAACATTTAAGTATATAAAATAGCAGTGTTGTAGTAAAAGGCCACTGCAACAGGTAGACCCAGTTTCTTTTCTTCTTGACGCTACTTTGATAAATGAAAAGTCCATCCAAGATTCATGAGTCAAATATCTTTAATTATGTTTCACTTCATTTGAAGTCAGTGATGACAAATGATTTTGTTTTCATTTTACTACCTTCTTTTATTTAGCAAGAAAAAGTTATTCAAGTAAACAAAGCCTGAAATTTAAAAAATAGTTATAATTTTTAAACTATTTTGGTTATATTTTATACATTCATAACTAGGTAGAGGCCATGTAGCATTACAGCTTCAGAAAAAAGCTGCCTCTAATCTCATACAATTAGCCTACCATGATCATATTGACTGTGTTTTCCTATAGCCAGTACCTTAAGAATATGTATCCAGCAAATACCTATGAATCAGTCATAGATATGGCACTTAAGGAATCACTGGGTTTCACCCTCTCCAGGCATTCAGGGGCAGAAAAGTAAGATTGTCTCTTAGGTACCAATTCTAGCAGAGCATCTCCTCAGAACACTTAAGATTTGGTTTCTTTGCTATGCACACTGGTTACAGGACATGAAGAAAGCAAGTTGGCACTGACCAAGAAAATGTCAACCCTAGTGGCTAGTTTTCATAGTACCAAAGAAGGTGCTCTTCAGGACAGTAGGAGACAAGTCATCATTAGTCTCACCCAGCTGGGAACTCTGGGAACTACAATAATGACCCATGGGCGCAGTGGTGGCACAAACATCAGCAAGGCAGTCAACTACTTTCTAAGTGGACTGAAGGCCCATCCCACCTACGAAACACATGCCTGGTACTGCAACTGAGTATAAGAACTTGTAGTTGGTGAGGCATGCAGGTCCCAGGGATGGATCTACTGATATTTCTCTGCTCAATGGGCACAGCATCAAACTGCCCTGTGAATCTGTATCTCTCGACCCATAGACTGTTCAGGTCCCAGGCTCCATCAGAGGTTTTTCTTTGTGTAATGGAGCTGGTTAATGTGGAAACTCACAAGTTAAAGTACAGCAAATACATGTCAGTGACATGCTCACCCACAAATGGAGCATCTGCATCACATTCCCTACCCAAGTCAGGGACCACCGTGAAAGAGGGGACAGAAAATTGTACGAGCAGAGACTAGGGAGAGCCACAGTGAACGATGTCTTCTAGGAACGGCAGAAGTGCTTCCCTCATGAGCTCACGGCAACTGTGGCCTCTTCACAAGACCAACCAGTCAGCATTCTAGCATGGGGCAGGGGTTCACAAAGCCCATCCCTGAGGATCCATGAATAGCTGATGGCTTCTGGGGAGGGAATCAGTTTTCTTTAATGGTGTGGCCCTTGATAGTTCAATCACATTCCAGCAGATGACCCTAAATCCATGCATATATGGGTAGCTGATGGCTACTGAGAGAGAGGGAGAGAGAGATGGAGGGAGGGAGGGGAGGGGTGGAAAGGGAGAGAGAGAGAGAACACAAAGTTATGAGAGAAGTAGAGGTAGATTTGAGAGGTGTTGGGGGAGGAGATAGGGCAAATATGACTAAAATACATCAAATAAAACTCAGCATTAATAAAAATTTTTTAATATTTGCTTTCAGTAGATAATGTACAGTTTCACAGTGAGAACATTATGGAGGTAACACCTTCACATCAGTTCCCCACTTGCTGCATAAAAAGACAATTAAAAAATCAACTTGTTCATTACTGTATATTTCATGTGGGGTATTTGTTGTCGTTATTGTTAATTAAAAAATCTTCAAAGGGAACTAACAACTTCCCTATTTCTTATTCCCCTTTAAAAGGAAATAAAGCAAGATTAGGGAATCTCAAGGGATGAAGAACATTTTATGAAAGTAGGGCTGGACAGATGGCTCAGAGGTTAATAGTACCAGCTGCTCTTCCAGAGGACCTGGGTTCAAGACCCAGGGCAGCTCAGAACCATCTGTAACTCGAGGATCCAACACCCTCATACAGACATGCATGCAGACAAAACACCAACGTACATGAAAATACAAATAAATAAATAATTTTTTAAAAACTTAAGTCATAAGTAGTCAATTCTATAGTTTATATACTTTTTAAAAATCTCACTTCCCATGCGTAGACCTTAAATCCTTACATCCCAGCATCAATGACCAGAAAAGCATTAAAGAATAGACTCTCTTATGCAAACAGTAAACCAGCAAATTGAAGACTTACATTTTCTCTTTGAAAGGGACCCCAAACATAACTCCACATAAGTTTGTGCACACTAGGGAAAGCCTGCCTTAAGCATCCCCTACCCCCTTAAATGACTAATTAGATTCAATTCTTTCAGAGTTCAACAAATTGTTGCTGAGACATCACACCCTACCCTGATTCTTACTGTTTTAATTTTGCTTTGTCTTCAGTTCCTATTCATTCCTGAGTGATGCCTTCCAGATTCAGGCACTAAGTCTTCAAAGACTACTGCCAAAGGATACCAACTTTGACCATCATGACCACCTCCTTCTACCAAGAGCTGCTGAATCACCCCAAGTAATGCCACACACCCCATCTTCCTCATAACCACAGAGACGGACCCAGCCCTTTCATTACTTCCTATCCTGCCTCAAATATTCAAGAGTGGTCATCCATACCACAAAGGTCTGGGTGACAGACCCTGGAGGAAAGAGACACCCGATAGTAAGAATTGACATTTCACTTTCATGATCTGTAAAGAACACATTCTCTTACGGGTCTTTCAAATACATGTGAGAGAGAGACAAGACACTTCCCTTCCTAAACCACTACATAATCCCAGTGTTGACCAGTGGCACATACCAGTGTCTAAATGGAATTCCTGGGTGAGAAAATGCCAATGTTCGTCAGGTTACAGCCAGCTAAGGTGTCTCCAGAAGCAGTTGGCAGCCACTAAAAGGCTACTCATAGGACTGTAAGCAGTTATTAGCAGTGAAACTAGAGCAGCCTGATCCAATGTTTAATAGCACTTGCGACCTGGTGTTAAGGAGGTGTGAAAAGTTAAAAATCTGTTTCTAACATTGTCTTTTTAAACTTCCTCTTCATTAACAGTTAGGCTAAAAACCAGACTTGGAGTGTCAAAAACTGTGAAACCACATAATAATGCTAAAACCAAGCTTTTATTTTTAAGTCATACTAAAACTGTCTATTTCCCCATATTCTCTAGATCAGTTGGCATAGGATAGGACATGTTGGATAGATGGGTAGTTAAGCACAAAAAAATACATGACTTTGCTGCTGTTTCATGCTGGGTTGAGAGGCAAGCAATACATGATCGGGTATACCCAGAAGCAGAAAACACTTGCCTCCTGCAGATAGGCAAGTTAAAAATTAAATGTTTAATACCAACTTTGGAAAACTTCAAAGAGCAAAGATACAATAAGAATTAATTTAAGGAACTAATTGACAGTTGTGGAAATACAGTTACTCATAGAATTTAAATAAAACTTCCATCCAGGACCACCAAGATGGCTCAGGCTGTAAAGGCACTTGCTGCCAAACACTGATGGCCTGAGTTCGATCCCTGGAACCCACCTGAACAATAGAGAGAACCAACTCCCACAAGCCGTCCTCCTCTGACCTCCACACGTGTATCATGAAGTGCACACACACGTGTACACACAGGATTAAATAAACAAACATTAAAACAAACTTTCTGTCTATTGTGTGCTTGAAACACTGGAGGCCACACTTGAAGACAAGAGTTTACGCTCATGCAAACTGAAGAGAGTCCTGGGACTCCCACTTGCAGTGGGATTTTGAAATACACAAATGAAGTCATGATTCATCTGCTGCGTGTGCTTTTCTCATAGAGCAGATTGCTATGTATGTCCAGAGCACCACTGGTGACATGCTACTGGTGTTCCTGTAACTGACTTTGTTTCAGAATTTTAGTACCAAAACTAATGTCACTAAACTTCCACTTAGGAGGAGTGACTGGGACTGGATCCCCCCACCCCGTCCCCCAGCTTTCTAAGCTGTGGGTTGTAACCCCAAATGGAGTCACTTGCTGAACATGGCAGTAGAGAAATTTGGGGCAACAGATTTTTTAATACACAATTACCAAAAATTCATTCAAAATCAAATGAGCAATTCACTGAAGCTGCTTCCGGCAGTGTCTGCCTTGTGCATCATGCAGCCTCGCTGCAGGCTTGGTCCTGAGCACACATTAGCATTCTGCACTGTGCACTCACCATGCCTCACAGCAGCATGCCAACAAACACTGCCACAAACGATGCAGCCCTGACTCCAGACTTTTCTGTTGTGAATCAAAGTGTTTTTAACACGCACACAAAGTTTTCTAATTTTTTAGAAACACATGGTTTGAATTATTTTAAAAAAAGACTTCTCATATTTCTAGCATCATTCCTGCTCATGCATCATGCTAGGTTATCTTTGGATTCTACTATGTTAGAATGTTTGTTTTTAAGAACTGGTATTTTAGTTACTTTCTTTTATTTCATAAAAAAATGGTTAAATAAAATTTGACTTAGTGTTATCAAACAATTTCCAACAATTTCTGAAAGGCCCTAAATATACTTCTGCCATGTACCAGTGGCGTTCTCGGCACTGATGATTGATTTTCAAAGTATCAGTCAACAGTGAAAGATGGGTGTGGACATAAATGTGCAGGCATGTGCCCAGGTACATGTGTTAGACAATGTTGACACTGGCTGTTTTCACCTATCCCTCTCCACCTTAGTTTTTGAGACTGGGTCTGTCAATGAACTTGGAGCTCACCGTCTTACCTAGATGGGATGAACAGCAAGCTCCTGTCTGCTCCCACAAGGAGATGAAAACAACTTTCCTAATACTATGACCCTTAATACAATTGTTTCAATGACCCCCAACTATAAAATTATTTTTTGTTGCTACCTCATAACTGTAATTTTGCTACTGTCAGGAATCATAATGTAAATATCTGATATTCAGGATATCTGACATGCAATCCCTGTGAAGGGGTCATTTGATCCCCAAAGGGATCATGACCTAAAGGCTGGGAACCAGTGTTTAGAGGTTAAGACTCATGAGAATCCCCATCCATATTGGCACGTGTGCTGGCTAGTTTTTAAGTCAACTTGGCACGGGCCAGTAGTTGGAAAGAATCGACTTCAATTAAGAAAAGGCCCCCACTAGATTGCCTGTTGGGATGCCTGTGATGCATTTTCTTGATTGGTGCCTTGATATAGGAGGACCCAGATCACTGTGGGTGGCACTACTCCTGGGCTGGTGGTCTTGTGTGTTATCAGTACACAGGCTCATCAAGATATGAGGAGAAAGCCACCAGTGAGCAGCTCTTCTCCATGGCCTCTGCATCAGCTCCTGCCTCCAGGTTCCTGCCCTGACTTCTCTCAACAATGAAGTGTGGCCTCAGAGTTGTGAGCTAAAACCAACCCTTTCTTTCCCCAGTCACGGTCATCATGTTTTATCAATAGAAACCCCAAGAGGGTACCAGTCGGAGCTGTCATTAGGTGGCACTTATTTAAGCATCCACATTGTGGACATCTCTTGGATGCAGCTTCCCCATCGTATATAGAAACATAATCTCACAGCAGATGTCCCATGATGTCCCTCTTTCCACCCAATCTTCCTCTGACTGCCTCTGAGCCTAGGTATGGGGTGGTGTTTCAGATGAATCACTGGGGCGAGGGACCCCACCATCACCGGTCTCTGCACTTGACCAGTTGTGGCTTTCTCTAACGGCTTCCACCTGCTATGGAAAAAACTCTTTGCTGAGTATACTGATCTGTGGGTACAAGTATTAAGACTGCAGTTAGGAATTAGACTGGTTTAAAAAATAAAAACAGTAGTTCCTCCTCTAGGGCCCATGGCCTCATCAGCCATGGTTTGCTTTCATCTTTGATAAATGAGCGGTAAAATAGGAAAAGTTTAAAAGTCTCAGTTATAAATAACTTGGAAAGTGTGTAACACAAAACAACTGATTCTGGAGTCCAGACAACAGGCAGTGCAGGGCCATCATTGCTGAGAAAACAGGAACAAATTAGCTGTTTCCTGACATTCTCCTCTTTCTACCACAAAACAGAGTCCACCACAGGGTGCAGAGAGTAAGAAAGCCACACACACAGGAGCAGTCTCTTTAGTTGGGGTCGGGGTGGTAAGACACTGAGTGAGCTGGAATTTACAGAGCAGGACAGCATGTGATAGAGCTCTATAGAGGAAAACATTCTCTTTCAAATTCAGAAAGGGGTATGTGGGAGGGTTTGGAGGAGAGACAGGGATGGGGGGGATGATGTGATTACAGTTTAATCTCAAAAAGTAAAGCAATTAGTTAAAAGGAACACTGAGGTCTTTGGGGGTGAAACTCCACCAGAAGAGGCAAAGCACCCTTTACCACTGCAGACACAGGGCTGGGGGCGCACTTGCTGACTACTCAGACTTCAGTGAACACCAGGAGCCTCCGAAGAGGCTTGGGGCCACATTCCAGAAGCAGGCTTGAACCAACTCTTGAGTAAAAGCTGTCACAGACTCTCCCTACCAATAGAAGCTGATTTTAACAACCAAAACAGGCTTGTAGGAATACATATGTGTAGCCAGATCAATGTCCCTGAGAAGCATCTTTGAATAAAGATAATTATCCCTCTTGACACCACTACAATGGTGGGTTGAATGAGAATGTTCCCAAGACTCAGATTAGTCCCCAGCTGAGAGTGCTGTCTGGTTAGTCTCAGGAGGTGTGACCTTGCTGGAGGAAGTATGTCACTGGGGGTGGGCTTTGGGGTTTCAAAGCCAGTTGCCGTTGCTCCTGTGAGCTCTCTCTGCTTCCTGTTTGTGGTCTGAGATTTGAGTTCTTGGCTGCTTCTCCAGGGGGCACTCCTGCCACTAATGCCCCTAGCCTTCTGGAACCCTTTCCCAAATACACTCTTTCCCCTGGTCATGGCGTTTTAGCAACAGAAAAGACAGACAACTGCTCTTCTCTTCCATCAATAATGTGATACAAGCTTCAAAATAAACAGTGCTCAAATGACTTGGCCAAATTACTGAAACTGTGTTGAATTGTTACTGTTACAGAGAAAACATGAAGCACTAATTAAAAAAAAAATCAATGTAATGATAAATCTGCACCATTCATTAATATTGAGTATTGCTATCCTGTGACATTCTGAAGTTTGCAGTTTTCTACAAGGTTATAACTTCAACTTTGACATGAGATCAAGAGAAGAGGAAAGAAGTCACTTAAAGAACTCAAGTGAAGGCAAAATGTCCTAGAATTACTATTTTATTAAAAACGTGTCGCTATACATTTAAAGCCAATGAGACCTACATAGTTTTCCCGCCAGAAGGGACACTACTAATTGGTAATGAGCTGCCTTCTGTAGATTGAGAAAGTAAACCCTGCTTGTTGCTAGAGCACAGTAGGAGTGGAGATTTACTTCGGTTAATTACTGCTAACAGGGATCCCTGGCAGAGCACTTCCCAGTGAGCACGGTGGCAAGGCAGCACTTCCATTACAGCACCAGCAAAGACCGACATTAAACAGGACTTTACCGAAAAGCTGGAGGCACTGTTTTCTCCTGAGTTCCCCCTGGTCAGTTTTACAACATAACAAACTCTTCTTCATGCACACAATTGTTAACTAACCAAATATTCTGAAGTACCATTAAAATGATTTAATCCAGCCTCGTTTTCCAAACACAAAGTTAAGTTTTCCTTTCAGAAAAGGAACAAGCTATGCATAATGATAAGGTTCCATCTTCACTTCTGAAGTGAAATTAGATTTATTTTCTAGTGTATAAAATAAAAACCTGACCTCATATTTCATAATATTCCATTTTGATTACTTTTAATCAGCTTAAGCACTATTTAAATGTCTTTGCTTCAATTTCATTGTATAACAAAATTTCATCACATTAAATTACACTAAATATTTTAAAGAAAATTATTTGGATCACACTTGAAATTAGTGTGTTTAATGAAGTTCTTATTAAATTTATATTGTATTTATTCAAGGCAAGGTTATCACCATTTACACAGAAAATTCAAAGACAGAAAAACATAAATTATCTTTCTAAATTACTTCAAAAGTCAAAAAGTATCTCAGTCTTGACGCTGCGGGGCTGAGGACAACCTCAATGTCAAATGTCTGCCTCATATACATATAGGCCTTGGGCTCAACTCCCAGCACCATGCAGGAAAAACAAAAATATTGAAATTCTTTAAAACATCTTTGTATATTAGAATAGTATAACTCTACCTCTAGATTTTATTAAAGAGCTTATGACAGTTTAAATAGCAGCAAAAAGAGAAAAAGAATAATATGTCTGTAAAAGTCTATGGAAAGCATTAGACTGTAACATGAACACATATGTGCCTAACAATGAGATGCAGACACAACAAAGTACTAGGACTGGAATGCACTGACAATACCAAATGCTGGCACGGTCGGAGAGTGAGAGAAACATCCTTCACTGTTAGTGGAAACAGAAAACTGCACAGCAACTTTGGAAGACAGTTTGACTGCTTTATACAGATGTATTGTATTACAATCTAAAAAACTTAAGGAAAGAACTAAAAGAACTAAAGAAATTCTTAAACAATCCCACCACTTGTGCCCCTTGGTATGTGCCAAATCAATTGAAATTTTATGTCCACACCCAACCCTGTTGCCCACAGCAGCTTTATTGATTGGAAGCAACCAACATGGCATTCAGTAGGTGAATGAAAAACAACACAAAACCTGGAGCACAAAACCTGGAGCACACCACACAGCAGAACAGTACTCAATGAAGAGAGTGAGGGGACACTCGCCCACTCCCCAGACAGGAGAACAGTACTCAATGAAGAGAGTGGGGGACACTCGCCCACTCCCCAGACAGCAGAACAGTACTCAATGAAGAGAGTGGGGGACACTCGCCCACTCCCCAGACAGCAGAACAGTACTCAATGAAGAGAGTGGGGGACACTCGCCCACTCCCCACTCCAGCATGTGGCTCTGGCAGGCCTTGCCCCTCTACCCTGTTCCTTCTGCCTTGCTAAAAACCACTGGATTGCACTCCTAAAGCTAGCCACCAAGGTTATTCACCTATTAAGTTATACCACCTCCTCCTCCTGAGGCTGACTACCAAAGTGCCCAATTAAAATTGAACACCTCATCCTAACACAGGGTTTCCCATCTTACCTTTATAAATCACTGTTTGCCTATGGGCCACATCTGTCCCCTCTCTATCCAGAGGCAGTCCTTTGTCCCCCCAAGAAAAATACCCCTGTCCCCTCCCCCTTCTCCCTTGTCCCCTAGCTCCTTCACCACTGCATCCTAGCCCATTCTAACACAGACCTCCCTTTTTCTCCTCTTAAAATTACACCTCAAAAGGTCATTTGCTGCTGTTTTTCTGCCTGAGTCAGCAATCACTCCCCCCCCCCCCCCCCCCCGTTTAAGAAAGGATCTCTCTGTGAAAACAAGTGTTTGGGTGTGGTTTGTGCCTAATCCGGGGTCCAGGAGGAAGCCCCCATTGTGTGGGGGTCCCCCAGAAAGAAATCATGAGAAGGCATGGAAGCCATCTAAATGCACACTGCTAAAAACAAGTCCAATGCTCATCTACCTACAAGACATTCTACAAAGTCTTTAGTTATACCTACTTCAAAATCACCATCATTTAAGTTTGCATATTAGTTATGTGCTGTTAAGCAAGGCTAGTGCTTAAAATCCACTTTCTGTTTTCTCTAAAGAACTTCTGGAAGAGTTTTTCTCACAGCAAATTCCAGAAATGTCACTGTGCTTCACTCCCCCGTGTACAGATGGAAGAGCTTGGCTAGATGGGTCACAGAAGCTAGATAAGACCCTACTATTACTAATCTGCTAAATGGACACAGCATTAAGTCAATCCCTAAAGAATTATTATGCCAATAGTGCATCTCTCGGCCCTCATGAGAGAACCTTCTATTTGTAGCAGCCAGTGACAAACAGAGTCCCCCAACTAGTCAAGGTGCAGAGGACAGGATACTGCAGAATGCTCGGCCCTAGGTGGGCCATCTATACCATACCTCTCCCTGCCAAGCTTCAGGGATCATGGAGGAAGACAGGACAGAAAACATATAAAAGCCAGGTGGTAGATGCCTGCAAAGAAAGTGTCTTCTGGACACAAAGCTGCACATATGACCTCACAGAACTCATGACAGCAAGCAAAAGACAAGCCATGCAAGCCTAAGCAGATGAAAGCCCACCACGGAGAGGAACTACCAGCAACTGATAGCTGCTGGGAAAGGAGAATCGGTTTTCTTTAGGCGTGTACTTCTTGGTAAGTTCACCACGATCCAGTGGAAGACTAGCTATCCAAGAATCTATAAGAAGCTCAAACTGGAATTAAAGAGTAAATTGGACACAAAGTGGGGGGTAATAGGTGGGTATGGGAGGAGCTGGGAGAGGGGTGAACATAATTAAAACACACTATTTGCAATAAAAAGCTAATTAAAATTTTAAACTTGTAGACAGAGTTCAGAAGTACAAATACCAGAGAAGGAAGTGAGCAGATGTTCAAAGGAAAATCCAACCTCAAAAATAAAGACATAAGGCAATTTTCCTCCTTATTTTTTAGAGTATATAAATATATGAAATCATATTTAAAACTATTTTTTAAAGCTACAAATAAAATCAGAATCTTAGGGATATCCCCACCCCTAGAAAAGCCATTTCCTAGTATGAATTCAATATATTTAGATACCAATGGCATTGGCTTTTAGAAACTCTTTATTAGACAACATTTTGTGGGTGTGCATCTGAGTATGTATGTACACACAGTGGGAGGGACTGTGTATTATGTTGCACGTATTTGTGTATGTATGTGGAGGTCACAGGACAATCTTGGGTACTGTTCAGCAGGAGGCTTCCACTCTGTTTTCAGACAGGGTCACTCTCTAGCCCGGGTTTGCCAAGCAGGGGAGGAGGCTGAGCAGTCAGCAAGCTCCACGTTGTGTCCGACCCCACCTCCCAGCAGGGGATTACAAACACACGTGCACAAGCACACGGCCACGCCTCTTTGTTTGCCACATAGTGGGTACTGGGGGTTCAAACTCTCAGGTCCTCAATCTTGCATGGCAAACAGTTTGCAAACTGAGCCCTGAATCCTTCACAACTCTCCAGCTTCTACCTTCTATGAAGTAACAAGAAGGAAGCATGAATTTAGAACACACTAACAAAGAATTTATGGCAATCAAGCTTAGAAAATTAGTAGCATGCAGCTATTTTAATTAGATAAAATTAGAAAAAAACTATTTTCAAATACCCTGAGAAACTATAAGTGCACTCGCTATACTAACCACTAACAACAGTTAATAAGGTTGTAGAACTTCTTTAACTTAGACAAAAACAAAAAGACAATACAAATCCTGCCATCAAGTAATTTTCAGACTTGTTAATGGGGCAAGACATACAATTAAAAATAAGATGAATAATAGAATGTAGTGCATAGTGGTTATGCTGGGAGTCAAAAAAAAATCAAGACTTCAGGATGGAAAGAGACTATAATAAGAAATCTTTAACATAAATATTTTAACTGACAGAAGAAATAGCATTAAATGAGGCATTAAGGGAAAAATAGTGAGTAAACAGGATTTTTTTTTTTAAGAATAACATAAAAAAATGGTCTATAGTCTATGACAATGGTAGCCCTCTATTTAAAATCCTCTATGTTCCTAAAAGTAGTGAAAAGTGTTCAATAAGGCATTATGCTATTGAGATTTATTATTACGTTACTGAGATTTATTTCTACATATCAAGACGTGATAGACTTTACCCCATTCTTACAGAATGATAAATAGCAACATATATGATTTTTTAAGGTTTATAAAAACTTTCACATATGAAAGTAAATTATTAACTAATATTAACTATAATAATTTGATAAAAATTATTTCAAATAATTTTATTTTACTTGTTTCAACTTTTAATAGATAAAGCTGTATTCTGTCCATTTTTAAGTGAAAAAATATTTATCTAGATGGAATTTCCTAATTAATATTTAGATTATTTGGAAAGCTTTAATATATCTCTATATAGGAATCAACAGATGAAAGGAACAAATGAGGACATAAAATTAATTAAATAGATCAATTTCTAGATTCCTAATTTCCAGTCAGTTATACTGACAAGCAAGCATTTTACAGCCCTGACTGCCTATGTCAATGAAAGAAATTAAACTAAAATGTCTTCATTTTTAAAACCCAGATTAAAATAATCAACTAAGCTCTTTGACTTTAGAAAAAAAAGATTCCAGCAAAATTATCCAATTTGAAAACAAAACTAAGGAAATAACTGACATAGTTGGCATTCCAAAAGGACAGCACACTCTGCAACCTATTACTAAACCAATGACATTCATTAAAGAACTGTAAAAGTCTGTGCTTTAAAACACACAGAACAAAACAAACAAACAAACAAAACCCTTGGGGCTGGAGAGACAGGTAGAAGGCCAGAAACACTCAATCTTTCCCACATCAAGACTCACAAAGGCCTCAACTCCAGTTCTGGAGACCTCATGACTTCTTCTGACGTCCATGGCACTGCACGTGCGCGCGCGCGCACACACACACACACACACACACACACACACACACACACACAATTAAAAAAAATCTTTACCAAAACAAAAAACAAAACAAAACAAAACGACTTGTATAGAATGACAGGTATGAGTTACCAGTGGACTGCAAAAGACAGGTGACTAGATTTCAACGTGACTTTTTAGCACTGGACTGCCCTGCTGAAAGAGGAAACTTAATATGCATCAACAATCTGTAGGAACTAGAAAGGAAACACACCTAGAAAGAAGCGCAAGAAGAGACAAGCCATGAGCAATGGCTGAAAGGGTCGGTGATGCACACCTAGGAAGACTCCAAAACTTCATCTGTCGGGCACTGGAAGGCCTGGCTTTACTTTACATGACCTCAGAGGGTGGAACTAAACCCGTAAGTTACAATATGGGGCAAAATTTAACTCCATACGCTGAAACCCATTTCTGTAACAATTAGAGTTATTTAAGGAAGGGTGTCATGAGGGATGGCAGGATGGGTCAGTAGCAGGAAAAGACATGTGCTATGGAAGCCTGCTGGCCTAAATCCAATCCCAAGAACCCTCATAAAGGCTGAAAGAGAGAACCAACTCCAGTAATTGTCTGGCATCACCTACGTGCAATGGCACATGCACAGCCACACTCAATCGCACAGCATATAGAAAACACATAATAATAACAATAACAAATTGAAAGCAATTCAAGATGAATCTTAAAAAGGAAGAGAAAAACATTATGGCTTGGGCTATGTATCATTTGGGGTTTAGGAATTGGGCTTCTCTGACCACTGAGGAGTGAAGGAGTGAATGCTGAATGAAGCTGGGTACACTGCAGGTTTTATTCACTGAAGAGAAGTCTAGACAATCCCTCCCAAGTACGAAAATGTGGGTGCCCACAGAGGTTTCCTAGTGAGATCTGAGCTTGCTTTACCCAGCAGGGCTGCATTAAGGGATGGCTTGACCATGCGCATGGTTACCAGGTGTCTGTGATCCTCTGCACTTGGCTGTGCTGGGGGGAGGTCTTTTGCTCCACCCCTTGGCGTTCCTGTAAAAGCCCTTGACCAGAGACAGAAGGGGCTGGTGGGTTTTGACCCAGGCTCTCCCAAGGCTATCCTATGTTTCTAACTGTCTCCTTCTCCTCTGTATTTGTATCTAAATCTCTTATCCCTCACTCAAGAGTCCCTGGGGTAAATAAATGTGGAAGCTGGTCTTCCATACAAAAACAGTCAATCTACTTCTTACTAAAAGGTGGCCAGAGGGAATAAACACCTTTCTTCAAAACTAGAAAGCGACTGAGACTAGGAAACATGACTCTCAGACTTAGTCCCCTGTATCTAGGAAAACACTGCAAAATATCACAATGCCATATCTGTCATGAAAGAAATTATACTTCCCACAAAATGTCACTTTGTAACCAAGTTGTGGTAATAATGTGTCCCCCAATATATTGTGCACCCTAATAAACTTATCTGGGTTCAAAGAACAGCCACTAGATAGACATAGAGGCCAGAAAATGGTGGTACACACACCTTTAATGCTAGCATTCTGGAGGCAGAGATCCATGGATCTCTGTGAGTTCACAAAGCCACACTGGAAATAGAGCCAGGCATGGTGACACATGCCTTTAATCCCAGGACTTGAGATCAAGATTCACGTTACACCAAGTAAAGGACACAGTGACAGATTCAACCTACAAATGTTGGGGCTAAGGCAACCTCTAGATTAGATGTCACCAATCCCCTACTATGCACCCCTCAAACGAGATAAACTGTGTCTCCACAGTATGTCTGGGCAAGTCCCTCTTGTCCACTGAGGACCACTGTTCCAAGCTTTCCACACTAAAATGAGGTAAGATAAAAGGATGTTATGGAAAATACCTTGTCCTAACTGTCAAGGACTATCCAGCCAATGCCTTGTCAGCTACTTTAGCAAGGAAACACAGGGCAAGGGGAGTAGTAACCAACAAATGGTAAAAACACGCCCCTTTGCAGTGCTCATAAAAACACGCCCCTTTGCAGTGCTCATAAAAACACGCCCCTTTGCAGTGCTCATCTAAAACACGCCCCTTTGCAGTGCTCATAAAAACACGCCCCTTTGCAGTGCTCATCTAAAACACGCCCCTTTGCAGTGCTCATAAAAACACGCCCCTTTGCAGTGCTCATAAAAACACGCCCCTTTGCAGTGCTCATAAAAACACGCCCCTTTGCAGTGCTCATCTAAAACAGTGCACATTCTAAGCACACGTGCTCTTTCCAAACTCCCTAGCTGTCAGCTTTTCAGCACAGATCATTTCTATGTCCTCTATTAAGTGAATCCATTTAACCTAATCAGCACTAAAATTCTAAAGTGTACTTTTATCCCAAAGCAGTTGGAAGGGATAAATTATACTAATATTAACAATTACAAAGTCACTGAAATAGATAATGTGTTATAATAAGGTCATGGTACTGGTCAGATCACTGTGCCATTTCAGTGTTTTCTTGGTATATCAAAATATAATTTAAGAATGTAATTAAAATAATTTAGCAAAAGTCTTTCTTCCTTAATTGACTGTCCTAAACATCTTCAAAATTTAACAGCACAATTGTTTGCAGATCTAAACACAGACATATGCACAGTCTATTTCTTACTAAGCAGTATTTTTTTCAGTATCCACAGTAATACCTAGGAGAAATACAATGGAAATTCCAAACATCGGAATAAACACATACCCTGTGAGTCCTGGTAAATTTCTCTCCCTCAAACATGCACAATCTCTCACACACACACACACACACACACACACACACACACACACACACACACACACACTTTAACCCTTTCTGCAGCGTAGACTGTAGGATGCCTACAGCATTACTGTTTTAAGGAGTAAGAAACCAATTTTTCAATGAAGACTAGACCTTTGTTATAGCAATTGTGTGACTACATAACTATAAGAGAGTTTAGCATTTAATTATTTTGTTTTAGATTTTGAGGCTAAAGTAATGATTATCTTTGTAACACTTGCATTTTTGTTGACATTTGACAGTATTAGTGGGAAAAGGAAACAAAGTAGAGGAAAAGAAAGGAAAGGAGGAAAAATTGTCCTATTAATCTTCACAACTCAAAAGGCAAAATGTAAAGATGGAATGTTTCCAATGGTATGAAGGACGAGGAAGGAGAGAAACGGTGAAAATACAGTACCCATGTATGAAAGTCTCAAAAAATATGCAAAGATTATTTAGCCCTTTTTAAATGTTCAGTTGTATCAACAGAACAAAAAAAAAAAGAGAGAGAGAGAGAGAAGAGCTACACTGCTTTCAGATAGCAGAACTTGGAGCAAGTTATCAGGGCTTAGGCGAGCCTTCCACAGTAACAATGCAGTCGGTACTGTAGACATAACCAAGTTAACAAGTAACAGCACGAGGGAAGGACGGCCAGTGCCTTATCGGAATGAGATGGATCCGTCACCAGGAGACATTCCCATCACTCTACCTGCAACAGGCAGCTCTGGCAACCATCAGTGAGCACACAGCTCTGTTCAACACTCTTCTCCAACTAGACAGACTGACAACCACTTCTGCCGACAAAAGCGGATCACACTTCTTCTCAAGCTCACCTGGGTATTCGTGACCATGTGACACTTTCTGCATCATCAAACAATCCTCACAAGATTAAGAGAACAGAAAGCATGCAATATCTGCTCCAAATGACAGAAAAATGAAACCCAAAACCATTGACAGAAAGACAGCACTTCCAAATGTCATTATGAGCAAAACGGAAATCTCAAGAGAGATTATAAAATACTTTCAACAAAAATGAAAATACACCTCACTGAAATACATGAGACATAAAAAAAAAGAGTTAAAGTTACAGATTCAATGCATACTTTAGAAAGAAGTAGCTAAACTCAATAGCTAAACTCCCATCAGAGGAAAGTAGAAAAATGGTGAGTTAAACCCAAATTGAGCAAGGGAAAAAAAGGCCAGAAATTAGATTTGAAGTCAATTAAATTGGGGGGAAAAAATCTAGTTGCTTCAAAAAGTAAATTTTTATTTATTTATTTATTTATTTATTTATTTATTTATTTGGTTTTTTTGAGAAAGGATTTCTCTGTATAGCTTTGGCTGTCCTGAAACTTGCTCTGTAGACCAGGCTGGTCTTACACTCTGCCTCCCAAGTACTGGGAAGGAGAAAACACAAAATCTTAATACCATAAACATGACAGATCTTACTAACATTAGAAGGATAATAAAAGATAGTATGAACAACTCTATAATTACAGATACTTGGATAAATTTATGTAAAATAGGAAACCAGTCACTTGAAAGTCAGACTATGTCAAATAATCACAAAAGAGTTAGAAAATCCTAACAGGTTTATATCTGTAACAGAGATTAAATCAGTAATTCAAAACTCTCCCAAGTAGAAAGCAATTAGCCAAGATGTATTTACAGAGAAAGTCTAATATTTAAGAATGACATTATACCAATTCTCTATAATCTCTTCCATAATAAAGAAATCAATAACTACTAACATATAATAAGCCAGCATTCTACAAACACTGAAAACCAGACAAAGTCACTGTAAGAAAAGTACAGACTAATATCTTTCCCAAATACAGATGCAAAACTCAACAAGATATCAGCAAATCAAATCAACCCATCAATGCATAAAAGAAATTATATACACAACTGGGATTTATTCCAGATATGCAAAGTCTGGTTCAACCTTTGAATTTGGAATAATGTAACTGGCAATATCAGTAGGTTAAAGAAAACAAATGATCTTAACATGCACAAAGAACACTGACAAAAATCAAACATCAGTCATTCTAACAACTCTTGGCAGTCTAAAACTAAAATTTCTTCTGCCTACAAAAACGTCTAAAGTAACCTATAGCTAACAGTAATCATTTCAGGATGTGTGTATGTGTGTGTGTGTGTGTGTGTGTGTGTATTTACACATGTATGTGCAGGTTGGGTACCCTATGTACACATACAGAGGCTAAAGGTGTATGTCCTGCTCTATCATGATCCACTGAAGCTGGAGTTACATTAGGGGCCAGGAAGCCCCAATAACCCTGTCTCTGTGCACCAACACACATAATGAGGTCACAGGTACATGCTTCAGCTATAACCAGATTTTTACACAGATCTGGAGATAGCAACTCAGATTCTCAATATGGTTGAGAATTTCTTTTCCAACTGAATGAGAATGCTACCCACAGATGCACATCCTGCTCCAGTGCCTGCCTCTGCTACCTTACTCCCCACCATGATGGTCATGAATTCTACTACCCTCTGGAAATGGAAATCACCAAATTAAATGCTTTTACAAGTTGCCTTGGTCATGGTGCCTATTCACAGCCAGAGAAAAGTAGCTAAAACAGAAGCTGGTGCCAGGTAGTGGCAATCTGCTATGAAGGGCCTGACCATGCTGGGTTTGTCTGAGGAATGTGAAAGACTTTGAGGCTTTAACCTGGGAAAGCAAATTCCGTAAGCAGAGTTGAATGGGCCTTCTTGGCAGAAGCTTGGAAGACAGTGGTGCTGAGAGGAGCAGTGTGGACTAAGGAGGCCGATCAAGAGGTTCCAGGAGGGAACACTATCAGCAACTGAGCTCGAGACCATTCTTGTTTTGGCAAAGAATGTGGCTGCTTTCTGCCCTTGTCCTAAGAATCTGCCTGTAGCTAGGCTGAAGAGTTCCAGACTAATTTCACTGGTAGGGAAGATTTCAAACAGCCTAATATTGACCTCAGTGTGGTTTTTAGTGGCCATTCATCTCCAGATCTGCAATGAAAAAGAGCAAATGCACCAAAGGAAAAAATACAAAATGTACAGTGTAAGGGAGAACAAGAGCACCAGGAAATTTAACGTTAGAACCTGGGTTTACTCTGAAAGAGATAAAGAGAAATGGAACCAAGAGGGCGGTGCTCTAAGGGCAAGAGCCACCCAGCTAACAGGGCCATCAGTGAAAATAACAGGCCTGAGGAACTGTCTGTTCCTAAAGAAATCAACAAATCAAAGCTTATGCAAATGTTGTTCAAGGACGGGGCAGGTCCCACTCCAAGGAGACAGCAGAACTTGGCTGTATTAGCTGCATGGCTTTACTGATGCAGGATACAGGAGTAAAGGGTTGTGGAATCTTCCTCCCTAGTTAAAGAAAGCAGCTGAGGCCAGGGGTGTGGCTTGGGGGTCCCGGCATGGAGACTCAGAGTGGTCATTATGGGAAGCTGTGAAGGTGAAGCGTGGATTGTGTTGGAGAGACCGAGATGTGGGAGATGCCAGAGCTGTGGGATATCTGCCAGAGCTGTATGTATATATCCTACATACAGGGAGTGGAGCCAGCCCAGGAGAGAGAAATGATGGAAGGGCAGAGCCATCGAGGTCCTTAGACACTGGACATGGGGTTACAGTATTTGGAGTTTGCCCTCCTGGTTTCCAGTTTCTTGTTTTGGTCCTGAAGTTCCTCACTACATCCCTTTTCCTCCGTTTGGAATTGCAATGTATATTCTGGGCCATTGTATGTTAGAAGTATATAATTTGTCTTTTTATTTTTACAGGGTGTTACAATTAAGAGACTGCCTTGAAGCCGGGCGGTGGTGGCGCACGCCTTTAATCCCAGCACTCGAGAGGCAGAGGCAGGCGGATCTCTATGAGTTCAAGGCCAGCCTGGACTACAGAGTGAACTCCAGGAAAGGCACAAAGCTACACAGAGAAACGCTGTCTCAAAACACCAGAGAGAGAGAGAGAGAGAGAGAGAGAGAGAGAGAGAGAGAGATTGAGATTGAGATTGAGATTGAGATTGCCTTGAGTTTCTGAAGAGGCTTTGGACCTTTGAGCTGTGCTGAGACTGTAAAAGACTATGGGGACTTTTGAAGTGGACCCAATGCATTTTGTATTATGATATGGCCACAAGCCTATAAGGGCCAGGGAGCAGAATGTGGTGGTTTGAATGGGAATGGACCCATTAAGCTCATATTTAATTGAATGCTTGGTCCCCAGCTGGTGGACTGCTTGGGAAGAATAAGGAGGTGTGGCCTTGTGGGAGGAGGTGTGTCACTGGGAGTGGGCTTTGAGGTTTCCAAAGCCATTGTTATTAACTGTTAGCATGCCCATCCCTTGTCTTGCTTGTGAGTCAGATGGAAGCTCTCAGTTGCTGCTCCAGTGCCTGCCTGATGGCACGGTCCCCAGTATGATGAACATGGAACTGTGAACACCTCATTAAATACTTTCTCTTATGAGCTGCATTTGTAAATAGCTCTTTACAGCAGTAGAAAAGTAACTAAGACACGCATACTTGTACAGAAAGTGCTAATCTCCCTACCCCTAACATCATCCGTTCTTAATTAATAGTAAGAAACTTAGCTTCCCACTAAAGTAAGGGTCAAAGCAAAGGTGTTTTCTCCCATTGGTTTTTAACACTATGCTAGACCTCTTAGCTAGTGCAATATATCAAGAAAATGAATTTAAAGGTAAGCAGATTTGAAACAAATCAAACTCTGTCTTCAGATGACATGGTCATCTATAAAGAAAAGTCATAAGGAATAGACAACAGCAAACCTGATGAAACTAATAAGCAACTGTAATGAGGCTGGAGAACACAAATTAATAACCAAAGAACAACTGGTTCCCTACAGACTAGCAATAAACCAAAAGAATTTAACATTAAAAGCACAGTACCACTTACATTAGTATAAAACACCAACAAAGTACATGCAGGATTTAGATGAGGAAAAGTATAAAATCCTGATGAAAGTTCTCATCAAGAAAGAACACACAAAAGCCCAGGTTGTGATCTCCGACATGAGCAAAGGCAACCCGACATGACAAAGATAACCTTTCAGCAAACAGCAGGTCAGAAAACAGAAGCACACGGGAAACGGATGAATCGGGACAGGAATCTCCTTAAACACTTCAAAATGGATCACAACCCTAAGTGGACCGTGTGGGACAACAACACGGCTAAAGCACGACACAGGAGAGACTCAGGTGACCCAGGGTCTGGGGACAAATTCTTAATGCAATGCACGCAGGAGTGAAAAGGAAGAGGGAAAATGATTAGCTAGACTGTATTAAAATTACAAACTTCTGCTGTGTTTTCACTCATTTTAAAATTCTTTCAAAGAAATAAAATAGTTGTCACTAGAGGCTAAGAGGGAAAGGCAGAGGCAGAGTTGGTAGTTAGATAGTGGGTTCCATAATACAGTTCAAGGGAAATGGTAAATGTTAGGAAGAGGAAATGTGACTGTTAATTACATGAATCTAACTACAAACGTGTATCAAATTATCGTACTATATCCAATAAACACACACAAATATCATGTGTTGACTAAATCTTTTTTCAACTCTTCTACAAAACACAGTCAAACTAATGGGAAAACAAGCCAGAAAATGGGAGAAAATATGTTCAAAAGATACATTTTATTTAAAAAAAAAAAAATACTATTGAGCCTGCTAAGTGGCTGAGGAGGTAGAGTTGCTAGCTGTATATCCCTGAGATGCATGCATGCGCGCGCACGAGCGCGCGCGCGCACACACACACACACACACACACACAGTAAGAAATAGTTTTAAAAGAACAAACCTGTATATAAAATGTGCAAAGAATGCTTAAAATTGAACGGTAAAAGGCTAGGAATATGAGAGTGAATGCTTAGACTGTGTGAGGTCCTATATTTAATTCCTAGCATTAAAAAATTATCCACAAAATAAAGATTATAAAATATATATCATATTTTATATAAAGAATATAACCTGATTATGGTGATATACTGTGCACCCCAATAAAACTTATCTGAGGATCAGAGGACAGAGCCAGCCACTAGATTAGACAGAGAGGCCTCTGTGAGTCAAGGCCACACTGGGAACAGAGCCAGGCATGGTGGCACACACTTTTAATCCCAACACTTGAGATCTCATGCCTTTGTTTGGGAAGCACACAGGCCTTTAACCCAAGGAAGTAAGATGGCAGGGCAGAAAAAGTTATATAAGGCATGAGAAAAAAGGAACTCTCTCATGAGGCTGAGGACTTCATAGAGGTAAGAGCTTGGCTGGCTTCTTCCGTCTATCTGATCTTTCAGCTTTCACCACAATATCTGGCTCCGGGTTTTCTATTAATAAAACTGTTTAGCAATTTGTGTTATATCTGATTATATATATTATATATAAAGAGTATAACCTGATTAAAAAGTGGACAAAAAACCCTCTGCAGAGACTCCATAAAAGGCATACACACCTATGACAACTATATATATACAATGACATTCAACATTATAAACCATTAGGAAATTCAAGTTAAAATGCTGAGATGCCATTATACAAATATTAGAATAGCCAAAATATGATCCACTGTCATTACATGATGACAAGAATACAGAACAAGGGACTGGCACTCATCTGTGGTAGAAAGGCAAATAGCACAGTCACTTTTGAATGTGGTCTCATGGCTTCTTTCAAAGGTAAATAAGTTAACATATCCATCTAATAACCAATCGCCTTGGCATTTACACAAATAAATGGAAAACCTATGTTCACACAGAAATCTGGTAGTAACACTTGGAAGAAACCAAGATGATTTTCAATAGGTAGATGAAATAATATAGTCTGCTATAGCCAGACTATAAAATACAACTCAGCACTAAAGAAATGATCTATCAAGCCAGAAAAGATAAATGCACATTACTAAATGAAAGAAGCTAACTTCTACTCTGCACTCCCAATCAATTTTGCTGAGTCAAAAACTGCTCTTAAAAAATAACATTTAATATTTAAAAAGTATGTACCCAAGGACCCAGAGAAAAGGCTCATCTAGTAACATTTGCAGGGGACACTGTTGGACTGTATTCACTTACTTTGTTTCTGAGGTGAGACATGTCACACTTCACTGAGTAGGTAGCTATTTCCAAAACCAACAGGTGGGGTCCTAGGTATCTAAGCAGTAAGAACTCCTTATTCAATAGGGTGGGCTGCCAGCATCCTTAAGGGCTAGTACATGCTCCTCATAGCACACATTGCACAAACCAGATTTTGTCTGTGTGAAACCGATCTTGGAACTAGTCTACTTGTAGAAATGATGCACAATGACTAAGCCAGACTACGTTCGTTAGTCTTCTTTGCAGCCTTTCACAGTTGCAGCCTTTCATAGATAACATTCTTCAAAGCAGGTGTGGAAAATCGACAATTTTCTCAAAAGTTTAGAGTAACAAAGCCAAATACCAACAAAAGTAGTAATTAACTTAATCCATTTAAGTTAAAATTTAATTGAATCCAAAAAGCCTCACTATTTAATTCAACTAGTCAGTTCATTAAAATAAAGAGCTACATTTATCTGCTACATTCTCATTAAATGTCATCAAAATGAACAGTGCAGATTGAAATATATGTGTTTTATAGACAGAAATACAAATTAATTCTAGGTACAGTCAATACAAATTAAGGTCTCTTGGGTGTTTTTCATGTAAATCAAACTCATATCATAACATTACTACATAAGATACAATATTCATTAAATCAGCACACTTTCACATGTATTGGCTGCTTACTTTGAAATATAAACCAGCTCTAACACAAAATCACTTAAACAACTAAAATCAATTTGCTAAAACTGGAAAAGCATATATTTAATTTTTTACTTAAAATTTCTTATTCTGGGATTATATTTTCATGATTATTGGGATTTGCTCTTTTGGGGGTCACGTTTAAATATTTAATTTTTAAATTAGATATAAAATTTGAACATTCAAACATTACTAATGTTGCTTATTTCGTACTTGTTTTCCATCCACGAGAAACCCATGGTTCGGTTCAGTTTTTTGTTTTTTGTTTTTGTTTGTTTGTTTGTCTTTGAGACAGGGTCTCCCCTACCTGTCCTAGAACTCACTGTGTAGACAAGGCAATTCAAAGAGAGCTGCCTGCCTCTGCCTCCCAAGTGCTGGAATTAAAGGTGTATGTCACCATGCCCAGCTACGTTTCTTTTTAGATTAAGATTACTAGAAACTTCTTTGATTAGATGTGGTTCAATTAGCATTTTTTGTTACTTAATAGTGCTCTTCTCTTCGTTGGAGATTTTATTTCATACCATCTTATATTTATAGAAAGTAATTTTTTTCTTTGTTTTATTTTGTTTAGTTTGAGTTTTGGTTTTTCAAGATAAGGTTTCTCTGTGTAACAGCTCTTGCTGTTCTGGAACTCACTCTGTAGACCAGGCTGGCCTCGAACTCACAGAGATCCATCTGCCTCTGCCTCCTGAGTGCTGGGATTAAAGGCACAAATTTTTAACTTTGAAAATATTCTAAGAATTATATACATCACACTAACTATGTATGCTAGGGTCAATTAAATATCTTCCAATGAGATGCTCTGTGCAGGCAGACCTGACCTGCAAATATCCATTAAGTACAGTATCTGGGACATTCAAGACCCAGGCTAGGCTGACTGTAGACACTCTGATCGCCTTCCTGTCACTGTTAAACACTCTTCCAGAGTTCCTGGCCTGCACATCAGATCTACTCTACCACATTCCTTTAGTACTAATGACTGTGAGCACTAAAACCCAACACTACCTCATCTCCCTGAACTCTGGTCCTCCCTTTGCTGTATGTCAAGGATTCTCCATCTGCAGAATGGTCTTTAGGTGTCTCTGAGTAAGCTTCTCCACCTGTCTCCACAATCCATGGAGCCCACCTCTCCTTCCTGTTAAGACTGTTTGTGAATACTTGTTCCCCTCTCTCCACGGCCACTGATACAGAACATGACAATGTGAACCCCTCTCACTGACAATGGAAAGAAATGGAAAGACATCCCTCGGTACAGGGGGAATAGAAGTCAAAAGAGGGTCAGATGGGTTCTTGTTGCTGCTTTTAAAGCTAAGCAGTTTCTCTAGAGCATCAATTACAGGTGCCGTTCACGTTCTCATATCGTTAACTGCTGGGATCAGCTCTATTAATGGGCACACTCTGGAAAGGCTTCCTCTGAGACCAAACATACCACCTTTTGAAAGAAACCCCATTAAAACACTGGGGGAAGAACAGCAAGTCCTATAAGCAGACTCTCGTGGATTTCTCGTTATACCTGGCATCCAACGTGGGGCATGAACCCACGACCCTGAGATTAAGAGTCTCAGGCTCCACCTACTGAGCTAGCAAGGCCATCCAAGCCCACGAGGGAGAGAAGAGCACACTCTACATGCCTCTCTGGTCTCCCAGAGGCCATGCCCCAGGGGCTGGTATTTCAACATCATAGGTAGAACACTTATCCACTACAGTTACTCATTCATATTTTCATACATGAAGAAATATAAACTATAAGGAGATAAAACCGTAAACTGCTGAACCCTGCATACCCTGCTCATCACCACATAATTTATCCTCCATTTGACACTTTAAACACTAGACAACTCTTAGGGAAAATAAAGCAGGTAGAGAGTGGGAGAGAGAGAGGCCCAACATCTTCACGGGTTCCCATTAGTGATGAATTTGTGTCTAATTAATCATGGGGAAATACAAGGCATTCCCATTAACAAAAAGGAAGGAACCTCTTGTCTTAGGGCATCTATTGCTGCGATGAAACACAATGACTACAAAGGAATGGGTTGTTTGGCTCACACTTCCACAGCACTGTCCATCACTGAAGGAAGTCAGAATGGGAAGTCAAACAGAGCAGGATCCTGGAGGCAGGAGCTAATGCAGAGGCCATGGAGGGGTGCTGTCTACTGCCTTGATCCTCATAACTTACTCAGTCTGCTTTCTTAAAGAACTCAGGACCACCAACCCAGGGATGGCTCCCCCCACAATGGGCTGCCTCCTCCATCAATCACTAATTAAGAAAACATCTTACAGCCTGAAATATGGAAGGATTTTCTCAATTAAGGTTCCCTCCTTTCAGATAACTCTAGCTTGTGTGTCAAGATGACATAAGACTAGCCAGCACACTTCTTAATCTTTCATGTTTCCTGAGATAACTGAAGAATCATGTTAAACAATCTTCATTCATACTTGACCAAGAAGCACCTGAAATAAGTCAAAAATTAGGTCCGGGGCTAAATGAGGCTGAGACAAGAGGATCAAAAAATTTGAGATCATCCTGGGCCACACAGTGAGTTGGAAGCCTGTCAAGGATACATAGCTAATATTCTGTCTTTAAAATAAAAAGAAAATAGATGTATCTAGTTGAAACCTGATATCCAGTTATCTTTAATGGACAAATCTGTACGATAAAGTAATAAATGCCTGTAAAAGAACCAATAGAAAAATAAAGAGGAGGGTAGGAATTTGTTTTGCATATACAGGAGCATACCAAAAGGCTCATTTAGTATAAAACCCTTCCAGACCAAATTGTCTAGATCAGTTGTTTTTGTTTTATTCATTAAAATAGGTATACCCTTGGGAATGCTTTCGTTGCAGAAGTCTATGCTGGTTTCTGCTGCAATCACAACCTAGTGTCTGGTTACAGTCATGCTTTGTTAATAAGCTCCTGCTCATCTATTTTCACAAGACTTAAGCCAACAGAAATAAAACCATTGTTTCAGGCTATATGCCCAACAGGTACGAATAATGATTAACTACAACTACTAGCACAAACATTTTGGGCTTTGTTTCCAGAACTGCTTAGAAGAGAATTTTGAAAAACAAGGTAATGCAGGATCCAAGTTGTAGCTGTTTTCTAATTTTCTAAAGATCACCAAAAACTCTCAAACAAAGCATAAAGCTTGCAAAAATACACAGGGTGCTGTGGGACCTGATACTGCACTATTTGTAGATTTAGCCCCTAAATACAGATTATGCATTAAGACACTAAAACACACTGGGCTGGAGAGACAGCTCAATAGTAAAGTGCATGCCTTGCAAATGTGAGGCCCAAAATCAAGTCTCAGAAACCAATATTTTAAAAAAAAAAAAAAAAAAAAAAAAAAAAAAGCCAGATGCTTGTGATCCCAGTGCTGGGAAGGCATAGCCAAACAGATCCCTGGGACTCAGTGGCCAACCACTAGCATACCTCATACCTGACCACCTGATAAGATCCAGGCCAATAAGAGGCTCTATTTCAAAGGGAGAGAAAAACTAGATGATGCTTTAGGAATGACACCCAAGTTTGTCTTCTGGCTTCTACACATACAGGCACATGCATACACATGCACCATGCACTCACATACACATGATTCTCTCTCTCTCTCTCTCTCTCTCACACACACACACACACACACACACACACACACACACACACACCACAGTAACAGCATACTGATGGTGCAAAACTATAACCCCAATGATTGACCCTTAAAGTAAAACTATATTTTTTTAATTTCATCATACAAAGTATGAAAACCTACTACTGTAGAAGCTTCTTAAAATGTATACATGTATGAAAGAAATCTAAATGGAGTCACCCAATAACAGGGAGAGAATGCCCTAGCCAGACATCTCTCACCACCAAATGAAACCTCCAGTGACAGAAATAGGTTACATCTAAACAAGTTGTTGACCAAAAAGGGCCTCATGGGAACCCCCAAACAATCCAAGCTACTGTCAAGGCTATTGGTTGCTCTTCAAAAAATGATAAGGCCCTATTGTCAAAGACAACACTCTTATTAACTTCTTCAACCAGAAGTTGAACTGGTGCCTAACTAGGGCCTTCACCCCTCCTGACTAGTGCTCATGGTACTGGAAGACACTCTGCACACTACCAGCAGAGAAAAGTAACCACCAACCCAGCTACAAACCTTGAGATCTACAATGTGACCTGCCTGCATGATATGCAATGATGGCACAATGTTATGGGAGTAACTAACCACTGTGTAATTGGATTTAAGGTCCACTCCACAAGACAGAACCCATGCCTGACTCTGCTCAGAAGGCCTAGAACCCTGAGAGTAGATAGGTCACAGGACTAGAGGAAAACAAAATACTATTGTTCTGCTAAAGGAACACTGCAATGACATTACTCCTAACAACATCCTGCTACAGCCACAGATCAGCCTTGCTCAGCCATCATCAGGAAGGCTTCCTCTTGCAGTAGATGAGAACTAACTCAGAGACCCACAACGGAACAATGTGCAGAGAGTGAGAGACTTTGGAACAGTCAGTCCTAACCAGGATATCTTCATCGAATCCTCTGCCTCAAGGATCAGGGAGCTTTGCAGAAGAGGAGGCAGACGTGATGAAGGACACCAAGAAAACTGTCTTTTCATGAACTGACATACATGAACTCACACAGCACGCACTGCATCCACGTTCAAGTTCAAGTCAGACAGGGTCCCAGTGCTGAGAGGGGGAAGTGGACATGCGCTCCCATCCCTAACCAAGAAGCTATCTCCAATTGACATCAACTTGTAAAAGAAAAAATATTGTGTGAAAAAATTTTCAATAAAAAAATTAAACAACATTTTTGCAAAGTTAGTCTTTACATTGTGTTTTATTATCCCAACTAATTTTTGTAGTCAGCTTATTTTTAACACTTTCTTCACAAATATTAAAGACACTAGAAAATGTAAGTGGTCATTAAAAATAATCAGACAATCACCAATAAGTATGAACGACAAAGAAAATCATCTTAATCCATTAATAAAGCACCAACATGAAATTATATTATAGTTAAATAGGTAAGATTGTGGCACAGTAAATTTAATCTTCAAGTAAGCAACAAAATTGGTGGCCTGATGCAATCTACAATATACAACAAGCATTTAATAAGTTTTTAACATGGGTATTTCACCTATTTCTAAATTTCTTAATTTATACCAGTTTTAAAAACAATGGTCCAACTCAGTTAAAAAGTTAAAAAAAAAAAATCAAATACCAAAATTACCCCATGTTTAACAATGCTCTCATCAACAGGAAGAGCTCTATGGTGACAATGAAAGCCAACAGGAACTTCAGTTCTTTCTGCTGCTGTGAGAAAACTGTGACCAAACCGACCTGGGTGCAGTTATTTGACCTACCAATTATAGTCCTCCATTGAAGGACATCAGGGCAGGAACTCAAGCAGGCTCGCTCTACACACCTGCTCAGCTCCCTTTCTTGTTCAATCCAGGACCACCACCCAGGAGCTGCTCCACTCACCATGGACTGGGACCTCCCATATCAATTACTAATAAAGAAAACGTCCCAGAGACAACACCACAGCCAAGCAGAGGAGGCAAGTCCTCAGGTGAGGGTCCTTTCCCAGGGTGATTCTAGTTTGCTCCAGACTGAGAGAAACTAGCCGGCATAAACAGCAAAAGGTATTCACTCCAACGATGCATGCAAGTGCTAAGTTTCCACAGGACAGCTTGTGTAAAAGAGAGAGCTATTCTTCAAAACGGAGTCCAACAAACATTTACAGTCTTCCCCTGCCAGGAAGAGTTTGAACAGAAAACAAAGGGGCACAGGTATACACGTCATATAAGTCTACCACCAAGCACAGGAACTACTACGCTTCAGTGCTATGGGCACCAGTGCCCACTGGGTTAGCCATAACCACTGTAACAGCTGGCCTTGACTATAAGGACCACATCATAACTGCATAAAGCATTAATTTGAGAAAAAAAATTGAGGTCAAAACAGGAAAATTAGTGCCAACAGTCCAAATAAACAATTACTGAGTATAATGCAATATGGAGTGATTGTTATTGGAAAAATAAAGTAACTTTGGATAGCCATGCTTCAATTCTCACATGAAAAATAAATAAATACAAAATGTTTAAAAATCTAAAAATTGCCAGGACCCCCCAGATCAGTTGATGCTACCTACTTACTACTTTTGCCTGGAGAGTGATGTTTAGTCCAGCACCACACCCTTTATGCGCTCAGCAACCTTTGCCTCTGTGATGAAGCGACTCACAGGACTGAAAGGCAGCGGAGGCCAGTGTAAAGGACAGGTTAATTCTTTAGTCTGAGTAAGGATCCCTTTCTGCTGAACTGGGTTCAACTTCTTAAACAAAACACACACAAAACGGGAAGGTAAAAAACTCTTAAGCCAGTGACTACTAGTGTGAGTTTAAGAGGTAGAATGTGTCCATGAGTAAAATGGACCAATACAACTTTTTAAAAATGAGAAGTAAGCGGGGTTTCTCTCTCATCACCTTTAAGATCAATCCTTATCCTAACTGAAAGTTTTAAGAGAAAATTGAATGGGGCTGGAAAGATGGCTGGCAGTTAAGAACACTGACTGCTCTTGCAGTGGCCTGGGCTCTAGCTCCCAGCACCCACATGGGAACTCCCTAGTCCAGCACCACTGGCTGCTGAGGGCTCCTGCTTCCACAGGATGCACATCTGTGCATCCAAGCACACATGCATACACATTAATAAATAAATATCATAAAAATGTTTAAACTAGAGCAACCGCTTATGAAATTGAGTGTAGAGGTGCCTCAAAAAGTCAGAAATAGATCTATCAGAAGATCCAGTTACCGCATTCTGAGGCATATAGCCCTTAAAGACTCAGTACAGAGGTTATCTACTCTCCCATGTCATTGCTGCTGTCTTCAAAATACCAGGAGATGGAAATCGCCTATGTGCCCATCAATGAAAATATACCATCGAAGTGGTATATTTATACACTGGAATAGTGTTCAGTTGTTACAAATAAAACAATAAAACTAAGATAGTTGTAGGTAAATGTTCAGAACTGGAAACAGTCTTCCTAGATCCACAGAAACATCATGTTTTCTATCACATTTGGATATGTGTTTCACTGAGGTTATGTAACTAGTAGAGGGCCAACAGGGGGGGAAGGAAATCTTTCAAGGAAGGGGAAATAGAATATTATAAAGGGGAGAAGGAGAAATGGAACAGGAAGGGTTAAATAAGAGGAGATGAGGAGGCAGGATAGAGGATTCCTACGGGAAGGGTTAACTAACACTAAAGGCCTTTGGAAAAGCTTTATTCCAGGGCAGACCCAGAAGCAGTCACCAACACAATTGGACTCAATGGTGTTCAGAGAGAGAGACAGAGTAAGGAGGGGGAGGGAGAAAGAAGTGGGAAGAGAGACACAAGAATGTACATGAAGAGAGGTGGGGAGGAGCTGGAAGAGTTGGGGGAGGGGGGTGAGGATGATCAAAATTCTCCAATTTAATCAAAATCGAAATTCTCAAAGAATTAATAAAAACATTCAAAATGCTTTTTAAACTGGCCAAAGGTCTTTAAATTTACAAAAAGAAAACAATTACAGATGAAAGAATTCCATAGGAAGAATTATAACAAATTATATATTATACATATACTTACAGATTGAGATCGTACGGAGACCATCTCTCATCTGTGAAATTGAGGTGCCTACCAACTGCCCTTTGGAGTTGTGAGAATTACAGATCATAACCCCTGGCACGTTAGTGTTAAATGAGTATTATGTTAAACATTCTGGACATACTAATAAGTAGATAAGCTTGACCACATCATCAAAGTAGTTCAACGAGAACTGAAGAAGTCAGAAGTGTTGTGAAAGGCTTCAGATTTCTAATGCAGGACGGATGAGAAGCAGCATGGTCGTAAACACAGTGGGCCTGATGAACTCCGATCCAGCCTGACCTCCCCTTGCTGCCTTACAACGACATGGGCAGTATAGTGCATGCATAATGAAAGAAAGAAAATTCAGCCCTACACGTTGGCCTCATACAGGCCCTGGGATGTCTAAGGCCAGGGTTTCAGAGTTCATGCACAATCTGGCTTCCCCACCTACCATCAACCTGCCTAACCCAGTACATGACACCAGACAAAAAAGCCAAAGAAATACATTCAGAGAGAATATTTCCCAGAAAAAAATCTAGGAAGAAAGTTCTACCTAAAAACCAGTAACGCACAAGTCCAATCTAATTGTAAGCTCTTTGTACTTTGTGTCTCAAATTAAGTTAAACCTTTGGATTAGACTATTTCCTAAGGCCTTTCACCTTAGTAATATCAAAACAAGACCATCAGCTGGGCATCATGGCATATGCCTGTGATCCCAGCACTAAGGAGGCTGTAATAGGAAAGTCATGAGTTCAAGGCCAGCCTGGGCTAAATAGCCAGTGTGAAGCTAGTCTCATTCCATCAACCTAGTTGACCTCAGAAACATTTTGGGAAATCAATTTACATAGCAATTAATGAAAATTTTGGAAAAAATACATTATTCACATGAGATTAAATTTTGAATTTGAATAATTAGAAACAAAGTTATATGAAACTAATAGGCATACCAAAAGGTATCAATACCATTAATTTTTAATACTAAGCAGGTTTGACATTATTTAGAGGAGGGACAAAGCTATCGACACACTCCTCCTCCTACTCAATCCATTTACACATGAGCTTAGATGCACGACAAGAGGAACTAGACAAGGAAGCTGTCAAGCAGGCATCTGAAGAGCAAAGTGTGCGCAGAGATGCGGGAGGCTACTGTCTGGAAATGAAGCCTGTCGGTTTCCGCTTTCATCCACACATCTGAGAATGAATCCTCTGCCAGTATTCCACCCCAAATCCAGTGTCCCTGTGTCAGACAACTCTAATGCCAACTCAAACTGGGTCATCACAGCTCTCTGTCATTTTATTATTTGGGGATAAAAACCAGAATTTATTTTTGCAACTTTCCCACTAGGTCCCATTGAAAAGCAACATAATATCTTCACAGCCTTTGGCCAGCTAAGATCTGTGACCTATTCCAAGTTGCCATGAAAGTCTTATATTGAACTACTGGGCAGTAAAAGAACTTTGAATTCTCACACTGGCTGAACGAACCTTAACGCACCTAAGCTCCAATAACTGGGAGTAAGAGCAGACACTGCCCACACCCCCACTGTTTACCACAGAAGAAAAGCTGCTCATTTTAATGAGGGAGTCTTTTCCCTTTCCTTTCTCTTCACTCCCTTTTTTGTAAGTAGCTTATTCAGTATTCTTATGTGAGGGCAACTTTGTTAAAGTGGTTCAATATTTAATTAAGGATTAAATGGTAAGGCAACCTGCCTACTAAATTATAATACTGTCAGTGTTGACATATCTTCTAATTAATTAAATAACTTAACAGAAATATAAAATTAGATTTCAAGTGAGCTTTTGGAAGACACAGGTTATTCTGAAGGTGCTAAGTGGTGAACAAAACACATGGCATCATGGCCCAACATGCATACAGCAGCAGCAACCAAGAGATGCACAAGCACCCTGAGCCATAATCTCAATGGCCATCAACAGACAGGAAACTCAGCAGTTGTATGGGGGTTCTGGGGGACCAATGATGCCATCAGGGAAGGGCCAAGGGGAAATACCATAGTCCCTTCTAGAGAGAAAAGTCAAAACATGTTTTAAATTCAACTGCTCAAATTCCATTTCTCTTTCAGTTAGTGGTTAAACGTCAAGTCGTTGAGTTTGTTTTTCTACTACAGATAACACTGGACTTGTGTTCCTTGGGATTTATCTTAAAAGAGAAAAGCCAAACAGAAGCCAAGTTTCAACTTAACTTTAAATGTTTTCTTTGTCATTTAAGATGCAGAATTTGATGCCAAGTAACGTGTGTCCTCATGACATTTTCTTGTATAATAAATACAGCAAACAAACTGAACAATTTAATGTCTAAAGTGAACAAATGCTGAGTATCTAAACTAAGCTTCCCAGCTGCTTTAGTGCTTTGGGCACGAAAACAAAGAAGTAGAAGCTGGAGAAACTGGGCAGAAACAGCAAGGGGATGCACAAGCCAGGCAGGAAGCCAGGCCAAGACACAGGGCAGACAGAAGAGCACAGTTGTCCAATAAGCACTGGACTAGTGGCACCCAAGTAACCAAGCAGGCAACTTGGCATGAACATATATTCATTGCCCTCCACAGTGGCTTAAGAAAGCACCTTCAAAAGCTTCTCTTCTTGCTGTATCGCCAACACGAGCCCTACCACTTGATCAAATGGAAAGCCACTACGTTCCATGCTTTTACAGACGAAAGCAGGTGTATGCACGCGCACACACAGAGTTTCATACAGCATGTCTTATTCACACCTGAAAATGCTAGACTAAGTGTAGTTTCTTTTCTCAGAATCTTTAATGAGCTATATATTAGGGGGTTTTGACATAAACATAATATGCCACATTTCCAAATGTATTTGGCTGTATAAAAGTGTGTGTGTGTATGTGTGTGTGTGTGTGTGTGTGTGTCTATGTGTATTTTGTAGCATATATCTTGGAAAACTCTTAAACTATTTAAAATAGATTTTATATATATCTGCCTATGTGTGTACATACACATACACAAAAATTAAAATAGTAATTAGTTCACCTAGCTATTTACCTACCCATTATACTAGCTAGCCATCAGTACATATGTGTATATGCACACAAGAAAGAGAGTCTTGTGTCTGGGAAATATATTTAATGCTTTATCATTCAGCAATTTATTTATTTATATATATATATATTAGTATATTTTAGAATATTTTATTCTAAAAGTTCCTAGAAATAACTGACATAAAATAACTGATTTTTTCAAGTGTGAAAAATCTGAAGTGTACTGATAATAAACATATACTTTCAGATTTGAAAACCATAACCCTAAGGAGACATCAGTTAATTAATTATACAAAAGCTATGATTTTAGACCTCTCCCCCACACATTTGTCTAAGTCCATGTGAAAGCTGCCCTTGTTCACCCGACTCTTCTGGGCAAACTCAGGAAGAAATCTAAGGTGACGTGACTACAAACGGAGAAGTGGGGGGGGGGATGTGTTTACGTGAACAGGTCAAGAGCAGACACCTTTGTGACTGTCTGCTGCGATTCAGGAACAGCCTCACTTCTTATAAACAGTCTTTCCCCACCTCCACACAAGTAGCACAGACTCTCCGATTAGTTCCACCCCTTAACCTGAGCACTCTTCCAAACGATTTAACCTTACAGATACTTACTTCCATATCATTCATAGAGTGCACGGTCACATCGGATATTATTACTTTATAATGAACTCTTCACATATACTAGCTCTCCATCTTTCTAAATATCTCTAAGAATGAAGAATTTGGTTCCCTTTTTCAATCCTTAACTATCTAGAAATGGATATTACTCCACAGAATGCATAGGTTCCACTGCTGAACGGAAGTCTACCCCCACCAACATGGTGAACATAAGTTCACAAAGCAGGGAAAGTTGGAGTTATTTGTTCAAAGTCACTCAATGAGCTCAGACCTGGATGAGTACAAGATTCCTAGTGTTTGAACGCCATCTGTGTTATTTATCTTGTGTTAAAAGGAAAGCATTATGCCAAAATGCCTGTGTTCTAGTTTGTACTTAAATAAGTACAAAAAAACCAAACTAAATATAGCCAAAAATTCTGCATGATTTCAAAATTAAAATCACCTTTAAGGTCAGTCATTTTCCTGCCCTGGCATTTAATATAAATATAAATTATAGTGACTTAACTGCTCCTGGCCCAGAGCAGACTTGACATCATGTAAGTTGCCCTTCCTTGATGGCAGCAGGGAGGGGGACTAGTTTCTGGGGTTTATCTGAGTACCAGCAGTGAGTTCCCTGCACTTCCCTCTGGGTCTCACTCCCCCATGGGTTTAACAAAACAGCTGCTCTGTGGTCTGACGAGCAGGCTTTCCTGCAGACTCCACCATCCTCTGATGATGTCCTCCAGGGAGCAGCCATTCACAGTGCTCAGGAGGACTGCTGGAGTATGAGGTGACACACGAGAGAAGAGCTAAGTTCATTTTATATTATGTTATATTATTATATTGTATATTATATATTATACAAGATTAGAAATCGGAATATTTCTGCAAGTAATCATTGGATAACTCTTTGATCCTAACACTTGTAACATAAATGTTTGTTTTAAAAAAAAAGACAGAAAGGAGGGAGAGGCGTGAGATGGAGGGGAGGGGAGGAGCAGGCAGGAGAGGGGAGGGGAGGGGAGGAGCAGGCAGGAGAGGGGAGGGGAGGGGGAAAATTCCTTCCACTATAACGAAACCAGTTTTCACTGAAAGGTAACAGAGTTGTAAGGATCAAGAGAGGCGCATCAACTAAGTTCTTGAAAAGAAAAGCTCCATCTTCAGTGAGTCTCTTCCTGTTCTGGAAGATGAATGTTACTGGTTACATTGCATTCTCCCCAATATAAAAGACACATAGCTGGGCAGTGGTGGCACATGGCCTTTAATCCCAGCACTCTGGAGGCAGAGGCAGGTGGATCTCTGTGAGTTCAAGGCCAACCTGGGCTACAGAGTGAGTTCCAGGAAAGGTGCAAAGCTACACAAAGAAACTCTGTCTCACACTACCACCACCACCCCAAAAAAATTAAAAGGCACATGATACATTAGAGTCCAAGGACCTAGCATCTCAGAAATTTTAATTGGGAATTCTGTTTAGATTAGGATTTCATTTGGAATAGGATGGATAAAACTGGGCCATACTAGAATCCCATTGGTGCCAGTCTTAGTTAGGGTTACTGTTGCTGTGACGAAACACCATGACCAAAGCAATTTGGGGAGGAAAGGATTATTTTACTTACAGTTCCATATAAAAGTTCTTCATCAAAAGCAGTAAAGACAGGAACTCAAGCAGGGCAGGAACCTGGAGGCAGGAGCTGATGCAGAGGCCATGGAGGAGTGCTGCTTACTGGCTCGCTCCTCATGGCTTGCTCAGCCTGCTTTCTTATAGAACCCAGGACCACCAGTCCAGGGATGGCCCCATCCACAACAGGGTGGGCCCTCCTCGATCAATCACTAAGAAAATACAGGCTTGCCTACAACCCTGTCTTATGGAAGCATTTTCTCAATTGAGGCTCCCTCCTCTCAGATGACTCTAGCTTGTTTCCAGCTGACATAAAACTACCCAGTCCAGCACATAATAAAGTGTAACCGGTACTGTTTGAAAAGGAGAAAAACTGAACACAGACATTTAAAAGGGAAGATGATGAAGAGTCATGAGGAGCAGATGGTCATGCACCAGGTACAGTGAGAGGCCAGGAAAACTCCTCCCTCACAGCCCTCTTTGAACTACGCAGACTACATCTGCACTCACTTACAGCTTCCAGGACTCAGACAACAGAGTATCCCTTATTTAAGCTAGCTCTTTTGTGGACCTTTGTTACAGCCATCATAACAAACTAATACAACAATTCAATTACACTGAAAAAGTGTGTATGCCTGGTGCCCAGAGAAGTCAGAAGAGGGCACTGAATCCTCTGGAAATGTAGTTATGGATGATTGTGAGCACCATGTGGGTGTTGGAAGCCGAACTTGGGTCTTCTGCAAGAGCAACAAATTCTGTTAACCACAGAGCTACCTCTCTAACCTCATCTGTTGTTTTATTTTTTTAATAATTTATTTGTTTGTATTTTATGTATCTCGGTGTTTTGCCTGCATGTGTGTTTGTTTTGAAAGTGTCAGATCCCCAGGAACAGGAGTTACAGACAGTTGTGAGCTGCCATGTGGGTGCTGGGAATTGAACCAGGATCTTCTGGAAGAGCAGCCAAAGAATCAGCCGATGAGCCATCCCTACAACCCATTTTGGTTTTGCTTTTTGTTGTTGTTGTTGTTGCTGGTTTTTCAAGACAGGGTTTCTCTGTGTAGTTTTGGTTCCTGTCCTGGATCTTGCTCTGTAGACCAGGCTGACCTAGAACTCACAGAGATCCGCCTGGCTCTGCCTCCTGACTGCTGGGATTAAAGGCGTGCATTATCACCGCCCGGCCTGTTTTTGTTTTTTTCACTTGTATTTTATTGCCTCTTTGTACCAAGAAGGAAAATTACAGTCAAAGCTTCATAGTTATTTTTTTTCCTTATTACAAAACAAAATCAAGAAAGTAAATGCTTCAACTCTTTCTGAAAATCTTTTCTCAACATATTGTGTTGTTTGTATTCATAAGCAGATGACACATCTCAATAAAAGCTGTCTGATGTCTGAAGAGTCTCTAAGGTCCTTAGGAATCAGCTGAGTGTCAGTTTTATGCAAGCATGGCACTGTACCTAAATACAGAAGAAAGAGAGTGATGGGTTGACATTTTATTCCTCATTATATGATGAGAAAGGGAACGAGGCTAAAAGTCAATTTAAAAACTAGAGCAGAGAAATAACTGATCATTTCTTATAGTTATATGTGTACTCATATAAAGGGGTGTGCATGAGTCTGGTGGGGTGGGGACTGATCCATTCTAACTCAAACTAAAGATTCACTGTTAACAGCTTGCTTTAAGAGTGCCAAAGCATGAAATGGTGACATGATTCCAGGAGTCTTGATCATCTTTGTTTACTTATTTTGCAAGAACTTGAGAGCTACATTTGCAAAGGCTAAAGCACAAAGCAGATAATTTCTCACAACTGGGTTGACACTGTTAGAATCTGGGTGTTTCAAAGAGGGAAGGCGTAATGACCAACATTTTCTGGAGTTACAATTTTAATGAGAAAAAGTAAAAACAAAGAGATTAAAATAGAAGGCAATATATAACCAGCTACAGATAGACAGCCCAATCTCTCCATTCTCACATTTCTGTTCCTTATCTCTTCTCTCATCCTACTTTATCTCCTACAACGTACTTAAGCATTTGAGATATATAGTTCTCTCTACTCTATCAAGCAATAAATACAATTCTTAGTAATATATGAATAATAATCTAATCAAAATTCATAGTATATAAACAATACCTTGGAGAAAACAGAAACATGCTAAAGTGTGAGCAATAAGAAAGAAGAGAAAACTAGAGAACTACATACCCACAGCTAATGAGATCTCTGAAAGTATAAGTGATCACAAAGGCAGGGGGAAAAATGAGACTTCTAAATAATCTATGTTCTCTAAAAATTTAACACATTTTCCATATTTTTGAATTTAAAGCATATCCACTTTAGAATTAGTTTCTTCCAAAATTTAATTTTAAGAAATAATTTTAAAAAATCCAGTGGAAGGAAATTTATAAAGGCCATCAATCACAGCCAGATGTGTAACACTTAAGAGAATTATTCTTTCACAAGCAATTTAGGAGTCGCTTTGTCTGGGATGTAGTCCCTTCAATTCAATATTTTAATTTAAAAAATTAAAGATTCATCAGCAGAAGGAAAATGAGCAGTCGAAAATTCTTACTAAAACTTTCAGGTCATGCTTTTAATTTTGCACTGACAATTCTAATTCCAAGTAGAGATGATTCTCACAGTGTCTTCAAATTCAGAAAACTCACTGCTCATTAAATTAAGAGAAAAAATTCAAGAGGGTGAGCTCTATTAAAAGAATTCAAACTGAGAACACTGTTGATAAAGCTCCACTTGGTCCAATGGCCATGAATGGAAAGGTCATGTGGTAGACTAGAAAGCACTGCCAACTTTAACAGAACGGAAAGGATGAAATGAAGTCGTGGGATAGCCTGGGAGGGACTGGGGCTTCTCCACAAAGGCAGCACGTCCTATCGCCCAACGCCAATTTGAACATGCCTGTGAAGCTTCCATCGGTCTCATCTGCCAGATGAAGCCAACCAGGGAACTCATGATAAAGACCAACACTTCCATCATTCCTCTTGACTAAGAGTGGACAGAGGATGATGAATGTTTCAAACGACATGATAACGACTTAAATAGTGAGGAAATTTAGTCCCCTTTTTCTATGGAATTACAGTGTCAACACTTCTACATCATCTTTGAGAAGCCAAAGTTCTATGAAGAGCTGATAAGACTATAACTAGAAGACACGAACTATACAACACTTTTAGCCTTGATTGGGGGCACAGACTTAAAACAGGACACTAGAGCAGACCTCCACAGAAACAAAGCGCCAGCCCTTTTAAGATGAATTCGAGCAGAGGGTATCTTCAGCAGCCCTCCTCTGGGAGTGAGCTGGAATCTGCAAATGAAAGGACTGTGCCTCAACACAGGAAACATTATTTCAAGGGCTTGAAGAAAAGAAAATTGCATTCATCATTCAATAAGAATTTTTAAAAAGAAACCTGCAAAAATGTTTTTTAAAATCTGATTACTAGATTTATTAAAAATAAACATGCAATTACCTTAATAGCACAATATTTTTTATTTATTGAACAAGGCAAGTAAATGCATAGATTCAAGATATATTGCTATACATGTATACTAATGAGTATAACCACATTCAACGTGCTCAAATTTAATAACAATAAAAATGACAAATCTGATTCTTTTCAGGCATAAACTAAAGTAGTTTAAAGGATACAGAGTGAAGTGAGGTATATTCTATAATGCTGGTTATTTATTTATGTCTTAATGCAGAATGTGAACTAATAAGGTACCTGTCTTTAAGAGTTTCTTTCTCAGAGGGGCTTGGTCCTGCCTCATCTGAATGTACCAGGCTCTGCTGACTCCCCAGGGGAGACCTTGCCTTGGAGGAAGTAGGAATGAGCAAAGGGGAGGTTGCGGGGGGAGGGGGGGGGGGACTAGGAGGTGAGAGGAGGGAGGACAGGGGAGTCTATAGTTGATATGTAAAATGAATAGAAAATCTCTCAATAAAAAAATAAAAGGGTGCCGGGCGTTGGTGGCGCACGCCTTTAATCCCAGCACTCGGGAGGCAGAGCCAGGCGGATCTCTGTGAGTTCGAGGCCAGCCTGGGCTACCAAGTGAGCTCCAGGAAAGGCGCAAAGCTACACAGAGAAACCCTGTCTTGAAAAAACCAAAAAAAAAAAAAAAAATAATAAAAAAAAAAATAAATAAATAAATAAAAGGGTTTCTTCCTCAAAACTAAATCAAAGGGATGTTATGTTTTCAAAGACTAAACAGCTCATTATTGAGTAAGTTCTGAATTAAATACCTATTACAAATATACCAAATATGAAGAATTCCCCTTCAGGATAACTAGTATTTGACTGTATCTGAAAAAGATTTTTCTAGAGCTCACCACTTCCAGTGCTACCATATGCTCAACAGGAGCATACCCCAGGAAAGCAGGAGGGAGGCTTTGGACTCCCCCCCCCAGTCAGTGACAGCCCAGCTGCAGGGGACCCCAGAACTGTATCCACTGACAGGCAGACAAGGAAGCAAGCCTTTTAGGATATGCCGGAATAGTCCGAGGCAACAACTTCTCCTTACTATAAATCAACAACAGGAAAATAACGTTTTTAACTTTGTAGATTATATGATAAATAATGTCTAAAGAAATAAGTGATAATAGACCACTAAAGCTCATCAGTCTAGGCCGCAGGAGAAACAAAAACTTCCCATCACCCCCAAAGGAAAGCATCCCAGCAGTGCAGGGACTCAGGGTGCGCGTGGCTCAATGACACTCTGAGCGGCACAGTCTGCAGCCAGACTATGATGGTTTACTCTTGCATGTCCCACTCCCTGCTGGGCTGAGTTGCCTAGGGTGCAGTATTTCTAGACCCTGGTTCCCTCCTCTGTAAAGGAGAATAAGAGGGTTCCATTCTACAAGCTGGCCTGAACACAAGAGAGGAAAATTAGCGTCTGGCGCTCACTGCACAACTCTGAGCAGGCCACGCCCTTTGTGTGACGTCCGTGGGCACCGCTGGAGCTAGTGTTGTCCTCAGCAGCCCTCCTCTCTCTCTCTCTCTCTCTCTCTCTCTCTCTCTCTCTCTCTCTCTCTCTCTCTCTCTCTCTCTCTCTCTCTCTCGGGAGTGTTATCTACTATCGCTAAACGCCAGCTCCTCCGGTATATCAGAAGCGAAGGGGAACGGGTAGTAAGACACCTCAGCTAAAGAGGCTATGGATAGATAAGATCCTCACAAGAGCTAACAGAAGAGCTGACAATTAGCAATATGGCTTTATGGGCTACATGTCAAGTCTAGAAGAGGCCATGTTTGTCATGTCACAGATTCCCAGTTAAAGAGGGTGGGTTGACATCACAGTGACAGGTGCACTGAAGGGACCCCTTTCCATGGTTAGACACACAAGAGTGGGTCCACAAGATGAAGCCTCACAGTAATGAAAGTGCACAAGTCACCTTTCAGGACCAAGAAATCTGAATTCTCAGAAAGTCGGAGGAGAACTGGGGTTACATTTATGTGACAGAATTTGCAAACCACAACAGCAACAGCACCAACTGACTTCAGGAGCGGGAGAGAAGGGTGTAAGCAGAAGCATTAGCAAATGGAATTACAAACTTTTGGATTTCCAGTTTCTTCCCCTGCCAGGTATTTGTCCCAGACAAGTAGCACCCCTGTCCTGTCCCAGCGGAACACAGGCGGCTTTCTCTAGAGACTTTTCAGTGACCTGATAGCATCAAGTACATGATACACTCAAAAAAAGTCAAGGGCAAGTTGGGTTTCTGCCCCCATTTGGAGACCACAGGACGGAGGGTCAGTCCTACACCTCCAGGAACTTCCAGGATATCTGAACGGTCTGAAATAAAAGACCTAAAGATACAGACAGGTGACAGGAAGAGGAAAGGCAAGGCCAAAGCCAGCAAATCAATGCTGTGACTTAGAAGAAACAAATGGAGAAGAAGAGCATTTCTAAAATCTACCATTAATAATCCCCAAAGTGAGAGGAGAACAGAAGCAGCCCTGAAACAAGAACAGGGGAGAACAGATCCAAAAACAAGAGGATTGGTTTAATGCACGACAGCCTAAAAGACAAAACTAAGTCTATCTCCCAATAAGACAAAGCCAATTAAAAAAAGGTAGATAATACTTGAAAAGATCAAATGATTAGAATTCCAGACCAAACTCCTACATCAAAGAAAAGAAGACTTATAAACACACAAATTAAGTAAAAGAAAGCAAAGGACTAACTCCAAAAACCTGCTAGAACTGAAAATTACTGTGTCAGTCCAAAGAAGCAGCAGCCACTTAAGACAGCAGCGAGAAGAGCCAGGTGACAAGAGACCTACCACATGTCATTCCCATGTTGAAGGCTTGGTTGCTGCTTCGGACATTCTCGGGCTGTAAGGGAACCTTTGAGAGATGGAGCCTAAATGAGTGAAGTCACTAGAGGCTCATGCAGGGACGGCCATCACAGACTCTTCTCCCTCTGGCTTCTGGGCTGCCACACACTCTACCGTGATCACCTGTGTCAACTCCAGCCCAAAGGCACAAGGACAAGCACAACGAAAGTTATTCCTTATACACCAGCTTTCCTGAGATAGCCCATCAGTGATGGAAACTGACTAACACAGGACCCAGAACAAGGAAGCAGCTAAATGGATCATTAGGATGATGAAGATGAGGAGGAAGAAAGAGAGCAGGATAAACCAAGAGAAACCAGTATAGTTAGAATGAGTGAGAAGAATATGAGAAGCACCTCATCAAGAAAATAAAATCAACATGTTTATTAACAAATAACACTGACATCACAGAAAATCAAAGCCACTTTTAACAAGCACACCCCAGTAGCAAAACTGAACAAGAAAACTCTGTTACAGAATACAGGTCATATCAATGATAAGCAGTCAGTCATAAAGACATAAACATTAAATACCGTTCAAACCAAAGTCAGTTAGCTGGACTAGACAGGATGGCAAGAAATGTGGGAAGCTGTGAGCAGAGCAAGAAAAGGAACAAAATCCTTATACTCTGCTTATGTATTCTGAAAATCAATAGCGTCTCAAAAAAATCCATAAATAAATAAATAAATAAATAAATGTATGCATGTAAATCCTGTTACATGGAAACAGGATCACAAATACCAAAAACACCAGCTAAAATGACTAAAGGTAGACTTATCTTAGATACAAAACTGTGATTATAGACACAAAAGTTTTCCACTAAAGCTCAGAGAACATCAGCATTTTAAAAACAATGTGCTTATTTAAAAAAAAAAAATGGGTAATATAACCCCCAGTAATCAGATCAGTGACTACCCTGTCATCATAGAGCCTTCATCCAGTAACTGATGGAAGCAGATGCAGAGATCCACAGCCGAGCACCAGGCCGAGCTCTGGGAGTCCAGTCAAACAGAGAGAAGAGGGATTCTATGAGCAAGGAGCATCAAGATCATGATGGGGAAACCTACAGAGACAACCAAACCAAGCTAGTGGGAACTCATGAAATTTAGACCAACAGCTGTGGAGCCTCCATGGGACTGGACTAGGACCTCTGCATAGGGAGACAGTTGTGTAGCTTGATCTGCTTAAGGGGCCCCTGGCAGTAGGATCAGGATCCATCCCTGGTGCATGAGCTGGCTTTTTGGAGCCCAGTGCCTATGGTGGGACACCTCACACAGCCTTGATGCAGGGGAAGGGTTTGAACCCACCTCTACTGAATGTACCAGACTCTGCTGAATCCCCGTGGGAGGCCTTACCTTGTTGGATGAGGGAATGGGAGATGGGTTGGGGGTAAAGGCTAGGGGGCAGGAGGAGGGAAGAGAGGGGGATCTGTGGCTGGTATGTAAAATGAATAATAAATTTCTTAATTTAAAAAAATGTTGATAGAAGTAAAATAAATTTCCTAGTTATTAATGTTTATATAATTTGAAAATTATACAGAGAAACTAAAATGAATTTTTTCCATTCACATAAAACCATTGATATATTGTCTCTGAATATTTCTACTACATGTGCACATACTTATATATGTAAAATCTTTTAAATGAAACTTGAGCATTTATACTGACCATGCAAATTTCTATAGCATTTTCTTTAAAAATTAGCATTATATCACTAACATAAAGAGAATATTTTGATATCTTTAAATATTCTTTTAAATTGTGGTGTCCGCTACCATCACTTAGTCATTTTTCCAATTGTTCTTTGATGGGGACAATTAAATAGTTTTTCTTTCTCAAACTCCCATTTTTTGACTTGCATCTTTTCCCAATTCCCTCTGCCAAGCACTTTGTCCTTTGGGAATCCTTCCCTCCAGCCCTGGCCTTCTGTGTTGGGAAACTACAAGGTTTTTAGCTAACTGCCCCCTACTCTCTCACCTCTCCCATCTCTCTCCCCCACCTCTCTCCCCTCTCCCTCCACCTCTCTCCCCTCTCCCCCACCTCTCTCCTCTCCCTCCCACTTTTCCTCTCTCCCCAACCTCAAAGATTCCAATAATAATATGATGCCCTGATAAATAACAATTATCAAGTTTCACTTGTTTTACATTTTGATCTTCCAACTACCATCATCACCAGCATCTAGTTCAAGCCATCAGTGTCACCAGGCTAGAGCTCTAACTTGTCCCTCAGAGTCCACCTCTGTAACATCTGGAAGCATTTCTTACCATACAGTCATAGTGATTGCCGAAAAACACAAACTAATGTCATGGTACTCTGCTTAAAACTCAAAACCCTTTAGTGGCTTCTGATGTTTCCAGAATAAATTTTAAAACATTTCCTTGCCAGTAAGGCCCTTCATATCTGATCTTTGCTAACATATTCAGCGTCATTTCATACACGTCCACCCTGGCTCTTCCTCGCCTCAGAACCATGGCACATAGTATTTCCTCTGTGTAGAAGAATTCCTTCTTCCTTCCTCTGATTTCTTGGCTAACTCCCATCCTGAATAAGACTTAAAGTGGCTTATTGTGTTCTACATATACAGTGGTCCCTAGAGTGGACAACACTAGAGTTCTGGATCTAAGGCAGGCATCACTTTAATAAAATAATTCACATTTTTTTTTATGTCTGTGCCCTAGGAGAATGGAAAGTATATGAATGTCAGTCTTGATCTAATGTTTGGCTTTTGGTACTAACTGTACTCTGCCAAGACAGGGTAAGATGGTCTTTCAAAATTCCTGCTTCTAAAAATGGTCTGTCAGATACTCTAGGCCTATAGCCAATTTGAATGCACCAACAATGCTGAGAAACATTAGGTCACTGTCCAGGCTGCCAGCTGTCTCAGTCTACTCTTGCAAGATTCCCGAAAGTTGCTTGCTTCCATCTACCATTTCTCAGGTACCATTATATTCCTTCTCAGGTCTTTGATGGGATTAAAGCCTAGCAGTTATAGTTACAACTTAGTGTACGTATGTGTATATATATATATATATATATATATATATATATATATATATATATATGTATGTATATATATATGGACAGTATTTGATAACCATTCCTTTATATATAATCTTGTATTAAGTTAGAACCTTCTTATTTAGACAAAAAGGGGGAGATGTAGTGGGTAGCCATTCCAGCTTTGGTCTGGAAGTTCCAACCCCCACTGAGGCTTCGGTAACTATCACGCCTACAAGGCGGGGCCAAGGGAGGGCCCTGAAGACCCGAGATTGGGACGCACCATGCTCTCTTGTTTTCTGGACCTGGACGCTAGAGATAGACCAAGGGGAGTTCTCCAGAGAACACTGCTGGGCTGCGCTGCGTCTTTTCCAGAACCCGCTACCTATCTATCCCTTCATTTGTAAGTTATCCACTAAATAAATCTTCTTTTAACTGTGTGGAGTGGCCTTAATAATTTCACCAACACTAACACAGTGCCTTGTGTCTAGAAAAGTGTGAGTGTGTGTGTGTGTGTGTGTGTGTGTGTGTGTGTGTGTGTGTGTACACAAAATCAGCTATCAGGTCAGGAGACAAAGTATTGGGGCTCTTCCACAGAACCCAGGTTTGATTCCCTGCGCCCTCATCGTTGGTGATGTAGCAGGAATCTTAAAAGTTCTTATTAATAAAATCAAACCTGAGGCCAGTTATTGGGGTGAAAACTGGTAGATCACATGCAGAACAAGCCACGGCTACCTCGCCTGGCCAACTTCTCAGCTGATCCTGTTTCCTCAAACTGGAAGCCTCTGTGTCCTTATCTAAATGGCACTCAGCTGAACTGTGCTACTCAAAGCCTAAAAGCTTAACCAGCCAAAATGCTTCTAGTTTCTGGTCTTCATGCCGTATATACCTTTCTGTTTTCAGCCATCACTCCCTGGGATTAAAGGCTCACTTTCTGGGATTAAAGGCGTGAGTCACCACGCTTGGCTGTATCCTTGAAAGGATGGATTTCTGCCTCTGGAATGCTAAGATTAAAGGTGTGTGCCTATCCTAAGTGTCTAGTGGCTTTTCTGTTCTCTGACCCCAGATAAGTTTATTAGGGTACACAATATTTTGGGGAACACAATACCACCACAGTTGGTGGTGACCATCTTCCGCTGGTCATGACCAACACCGTCACCTGACCTCCACAGACATCGGGCATATGCTGCACACACATACATGCAGACAAACACTCATATACCAAAATAAATAATTGCTTAAACCTGAAATCAACTACCATCTCTGCCTAGATGTCCTGTAAGTATAGAAATTTCAACATAGGCAGGACTGAACCTGTTAGACCTAACTCCCTATAGAAAGTTTTCCCATACTGTTTTCTGACAGCACCTCACCAGTCCTGCCCTCTACCTGATTAAATGGTCTCCATCTTGATCAGTCCTATAGGAATTACCACAACACTATAAGGAGGAGTTTCCTTCTTTAACTTCAACCTGAACTGTCTTAAAACATCAGCGTCACTAAGGTGATTTCTAACTAATACAAATAAGGTCCTGTAATTCCCATTCAGACTTTGCAGTGACTTCTCCCCACATATGAAATATCACTGCTGCAGTATTAATGGGCTACATCACAATTGACCTCTTTGTCTCTCCACTTGCTCCTCGGTGTACAGAGGTCAGTCCTAAGTGTGGCCTAATCCTCTGCATCCTTAAGCTCTGTTAACAGCAAGCAATAAGACAACTATTGGCTACCACTGACATGTGGCTGCCACTTCCTGCATCTTTACAAATATCTTGCCATGCTGGTCACTGTTGTGGTTCACAGATGCTACAGCTAAGTAAGACTGTTCAATAGTGCCCCTCCTTTGATAACTTGCACAGTATTTTCTGGTATCGTGGAAGAGCAAGGAGGCTTTCAAGACAGAACCAGCTCCACTCATCTGAGTCCTGTATCCTAAGTGTGCATCATCTTCAGTAACAGGGATCCACCCCCAACCCTGAAAGGTCTTAGGGGTCACTCTGACTACCCTGACTAACCATCCAAAAGACAGGTTCTCATGCCTAGTGCTAAGAGGCATTTTGTTAGTCTCTGATTCTTGTGGGGAGCACTATCAGTCCAAGTGGCTTCACTTCTCTAACTATACATCTACACACATATAAAAACGTGTGTGTGGATGTACGTATATATTCCTATACTTATATGCATTGTGTATAACTTTAGGTAAATACTGACTGACATGAATGCTTGAGGCCTTAACAACAGGTGCCATCTGTCCCTCATCCCCTTTCCCATTTGTACTGGCCTCCTTCTGTAGGAGCCCCTGCTCTCCTACTTCCTGTGCCACAGCACGGGTGTCCTTCTACTCCTCTCCCACACCCACTCCACCCCGACACACACACACACACACACACACACACACACACACACACGTCCCTTTGCATGCCCTGTTTCCTGTGGTTACTCCACAGTGCACACTCACGTCTGAGGATCTGGAGCTAGGGTCCACAAATGAGAGATAATATGTCGCATTTGTCTTTCTGGGTCTGGGTTACCTCACTAAATATAATCTTTTCTAGTTCCATCCATTTACCTACAATTTTCAGGATTTCCTTTTCTTTGCAGCTAAACAGTATTCCACTGTGTATGTGTGCCAACTTTAAAACATTACCATTCATCTGCTGAAGGACATTCAGGTTGTTCACATTTTCTGGCAACCATGCATAGAGCAGCATGAACACTGCTGAACAAGTATCTGTGGAGTGCACTGTCTACTCCTTCAGGCATGTGCCATGGTGCGATATAACTGGGTCACATGGTACATTTGTTGTTAGACTTTGAAGGATTCTCTACACTGATCTCCAGAGTTGCTGCACCAATTTGCACTCCCTCCTCTTTCTCCACATCCTTGCAATCATTTGTCAGTTGTTGTGTTGATTTTAACCATTCTGACAGGGGTGGGGGTGGTGAAATTATGCTTGGGTACCGGAAACCTAGACAGCTTGCCAGGGCTAATGAGATCATGGCCATTAGAAAAGAATCTACTACCACCACTTTACCAGACTAGCACAATTCCTTACTACATTCTAAACCTTATCCTTATACCTGCAGGTAAGTGCCGCTACCACCCCTCACCATCAAAGAAGCTTTTCTTTACAGCAAACCACAACTGGATACAATGCACAAGTAAATGGAGCTGCTGTGAGGAGCCAGGCCCAATGATACATCTACATCACAGCTCTGTACCTAAGTTCAGAGGACACAGCAGAGAGAGCAGAAAGACTGTGGAGCCAAGTACAACAAGTCTGAGGTGGACAGTCTCTCCTAAGATGACTGCATTAACAAGACCAGAGCAATGACATCAACGGACTTGTTAACACGGAGGAGGAAACTTTCAGGGGGTCCCCCTCTAGACAAAGAATTACAGGCAACAAATGACTGCTGGGAGGTGGAGAACCAGCCTCTCCCAGCGTGATCAGCCCTGAAACATATACTCACAAACAACAAACATCAATCAGCAGGCTGTGTTTATAGATTTGTGCATATGTGTGTATATGCATATAAATGCAAGTGTGTACGGAACAGTAATAACCAATGAAAAAGAGGGCATCAACTCAGGAGTGGCGTTTGGACATGGGAGGGGTGACGGAGAGTGCCTGGGGGAGGCTGCAGGGAGGAAAGGGGGCGAGTAATAGAATTCTATTTCGAGTCCAAACACTCTTCAACTAGTGACCAAGAGCAGCTCAGGTGCTTCACGCAATGGCACACGCTTATGCACGGCCACTGTGACGTCTGCTACAACATCCACTACCTCAGTTTCCTGTTGAGTTTAACCTCCTTATACTATTTATTTAAACCTTTCATCCATGCAAAACAAGGTTCATGGTCTTATTTATCCTTTCAGTTTTTGCTTTTATTCTCCACATCCCCTAAGATTTTCCCATGTTATCTCTCCAACCATAAAATACAAACCTTCTGCACTTCAACCACACAAAACCTTCAACCATTTGCAGTCTACATACAAGGCTCCAGAACCAGTCACGGAAGCCTATGCAGTTGTGGCCTCTCCAAGGGGAAAATTGACCCCAGAGCTGAAGCATGCTGTCCACCTCTCCATCTTCTAAGCTGAAGCTGTACTGCACAGAATCTTCCCATGGCCATCACTACTTACAAGCTTTTGGTTGTGAAAAATGGCCTTTATTCTCTCCTAGAAGACATGAAGTAACTGAGAAATGATTCCTTCCAAAGGCAAGGAAGGCACACGAAAAGTTCACAGCAACACATTATTAGCAAGAAAGTATGTTTCAGGGATTAACACAAGGAGAGGGGTGGAGAAAGAAACCATCAAATTTTCACTATAGCTGTACTCTACATCATATACTACCTTCACAAGGGTGGTCAATGCTGTACGTCATGTACCCCATTCACTAGGGCTGTCTACACTGCAAACATACACCCCATTCACTAGGGCTGTCTACATTGCAAACATACACCCCATTCACTAGGGCTGTCTACACTGCAAACATACACCCCATTCACTAGGGCTATCTACACTGCAAACATACACCCCATTCACTAGGGCTGTCTACACTGCAAACATACACCCCATTCACTAGGGCTGTCTACACTGTAAACATATACCCCATTCACTAGGGCTGTCTACACTGCAAACATATACCCCATTCACTAGGGCTGTCTACACTGCAAACATATACCCCATTCACTAGGGCTGTCTACACTGCAAACATACACACCATTCACTAGGTCTGTACCTCATACACCACAGAGGCAGAATTTTAAGGACTAAATGAAATAAACAGATCCAAATTACTGGCTGAAAAAGAAAAGTTCATATAAAAGCCAAGGGAAAAAAAAAAAAAAAAAACAGCCAACAACAGTGCTAAGAAAAATGTAGAAAAGATGGGGGTGGGTTGGGGGGAGGCTGGGAGCGGGAGGAGGGAGGACAGGGGAAGTTGTGGTTGGTATGTAAAATGAAAAGAAAATCTCTTAATGAAAAAAAAAAGAAAAAGAAAAATGTAGAAAGATCTTCTAGTTCTGAAAGCAAGCAAAGCAGACTAGCGCATGCAGATGTGACCGAGAGAGACAGAGACAGAGACAGAGACAGAGACAGAGAGAACACTGCAGTCAAAGAGAATCAGTGAAGGTGAAGGACTCAGCTTCCCTGACAAGCTCTGAACTGAAATTGTTCTCTATCACTCACACTTAATACATCTATGGTACGATTACATTTTCTATTCCAGACATTCACAGAAATGTCAAGTTGTCAATATTCAATGAGATTACGTTCCTTGAGGGATCTAGGAAAGAAAGGCACTGACCAAGGTTATCACTACTAGTTAGCTACAAATGATGCCACAGTACATAAATCAGTCCTTCTCACATTAAGAAAGGCAGTTTAGACAACAGAAATTAATGTAAACTTCTAAGGCTGTTTCCATTTAGATGTTGCTCTAAACTTCCTGCAAGAAATCCCTTTCTTAAATGTAACTGATATTTAAAGAAGATGAAATCGACAGGCTCTGTCCAACTCCTCCTTCATTTACGTTTTTATCAGGAAATATCCTCTTGGCAGAAAGCTCCATCTCTTTCTTGAGCAAGCACGTGCTGTTTATTCTTCCAGTCGTTCCTGAAGCGTTCTAGCTCATACAGCAGAACAGATAAGGTCCGGAGCTCTCAAAACAAAGTCTGATAACCTCCTCCGCAGCAGAAGCTGAGATGGACTCCGGGTCACAAGCAGCAGCTTGAGTGACGGGCCAGCCCACGCCTTCTACAGTGACAGGAGCTGCTGGTGAGCTTTCCTGTCTTCTCTGGCTCACCTTTTCCAGGAGCTGCAGTCACCACGGTTCTTCCCCGTTTCTACTACAGACCCCACTTCCTTCAAGAGCTAAGCCAAACAAACAGGAGAGGACAGTTACTTTCTTAATCCAGTTCAACTTATTACTTCTCAAGGGGGGTCCTTCATGAGCTTATATTGTCCACAAGCCAATGTAGACCTGGGAAGTCACCGTCACACTGGGCACATTGTAAGTATCCTGGGTATTCCCACCTATTTTGACTTTGGGCTTGAGTAAGAAGACTCTAGGGGACAACTAATACCGTGTTTTGAATATATAGAAATTGACCTTCACTGGGAACAGTAAAAAGACAAGACACGGACAACTGCTTTAAAAAGAAGAGTTTAGCTGACTGTGGAGATGCATAGCCCCACACTTGGAAGGCTTAGAGAGAAGGATAAGAAGTTCAAGGCCAACCTTGGCACAAAGAATGATTCCAGGCCAACCTAGTTTATACAACTACATACTACACCTCAAAAGAAAATTAAAAAAAAAAAAAAAAAAAGAGTGGAAGGATAGAGGATAAGGGGGGTTCGGAGGGCTGGCTAGCCTATTACACCCAAGAGAAAAGGGCATGCCACTCCCCAAGGCTGCTTAGAAAACACCAAGTCAGTCAGGAGGTCGAATGAATGGAAGGAAGGTGTGGCACAAGCCTTTATGCAGAAACAGCCAATCAGGGCAAGGTAAGTGGGTTAGGGCTGCCTCTAAGTCCTGGCCTGCCCCTTACCTGGAGCCTGACCCTGGAGTGTTATTAGGGCAAGGAGGAAGCAGCTCAGTCTGTGAGAGCTCAATAAAGGCAGTACTTGGCAAGGCTGGATGGGCAGCCTTCCATTTGAAAGGTGCCACAAGGGAATCACCTGCTACCACTAGAATGAGCTAGCCCGTTAGGAGCAGTGTATCCCAGGCCAGTAAGACCCCAAGAACTCACAGCTTTGTAAGTTCTAGAAAATAAAAATATAATTACATGCCCAGACTGCAGCTCTGTGACCAGCGCTCACACAGCTCTACCACCCAAGAGCTCTGGCAACAGCGACAGTCGCTAGCTAAAGGACAGCTGCCTTCTGCCCTGACAGCAATCCTCCCTCATCTTGGGTCGCCACTACCAAGATTCGGTGGTAAATGCATGGGAGGAGCCATTATAAATCGTGTTGCCTTGATTCATCATTTACGTCCTAACATGAAATCTGTATCCAAGCTCAACAAGAGAGTAACAGGATTTGCTGTAACTAAAGAAACCACACCACTGGAAGGAGAATCACTCAACTCTGGGTACTAGAGTCATATCTGCTAAGCTTTGCAAGTGACACCAGGAGCTATTACTTTGGATACTTGCATAAAAAATACAACAAAAGGAACACAAAAAAATTGCACCTCCAGATTTCAAAGGCATCACTCATGTTTATCATCTAACACAAGCTGACTGGGGACTCTCAAGACATTCCCTCTCTCTCCTCAGCTTCTCAGTAAACGTTTTGTTCTACTTTAAAATGCCATCAACTATTTGCTTTTAGAATTCACAATTTGGCTTTAATCACAATCCAGTACAGTAGCAGTTTAGGGAAATCTTAAATTTCTATATTGATTTTTTTTTTTACTGGTAACATTCATTTCACTGTGTATTCCATATAAAAATAAAACCAAATCAGGTTAAAGAATATATATAAATATAGCTCATCAACAATAAAAAGTTTTCATCTTTCTAGATCATTCTCATAATCACATGCATGCTTGGTAGCTAATATAATCATATGAAACAAAGTATTAGGGTAGTGTTTAAAAACAAACTACATGGAAATACAGTTCCCAGTTAGTCGAACAGGCTCAGTACATTTATCACCTGACTCAGGAAAAACAGGATCACTGCACAACCACAGAGGAACACTAAAACCCACCACTCCTAATTAAGTCAGAACAGACCTAACAACAGGATAAGCCTACGCTTGAAGGATGATAACTGGTCAGAGCATCTGAATATACTGCTCCAGTTCCTATGCTTAATAACCAATCATCAATTTAATCCATCTAGACAATGCTTGATATAGAACCTAAAATATACCCAAGTATCTTTCTAACCTTCTGAAGAACATTTCCAGCTCAGACAGCTATTGTTACTGGGAGAGAGAATATGAAGCTATTTTCCCCTACTCCATTTTGCTTCAACTTGCAGTCCCCATGAAAACCACAGAGTACTTGTAGTCTCTTTTCAGCTTGTGAATATACATGTTCTATGTGCATATAATGGAGGGCTGGAGGGATGGCTCAGCAATCATTCATCCCACAGACCCGAGTTCTGTTCCCAGCACCCACACCCTCTGGACCTCCAGCTCCAGGGGACACAGCACTCTGGCCTTCCGGGGCACCTGCACAGACATGTGCCCACTAACAAACATACACACATATAAATAAAACACATTTGTAAAAGACGTGAGCAGAACAGAAGCTGGACTCTGAAAACTGAAGGGATGAGCTGGAGTTCCTAATTTCCAATAGAGAAGTATCACCAGAGTCTAGACAAGCCTTGAAGAATTTCATGTAAGCCTCCCATACCCATTTCCTGCCACTTTCAACACAATACCAGAGATAGAGTACAAAGTCTGCCTGAGGGGCTGGCAAGATGACTCGGGTTAACAGCATTTGCTGCTCTTTCTTAAGCCCCAAGTGAGGTTTTCAGCAGCCACAGTGGGTCACTCACAACTAACTGCCTCTAACTCCAACTCTGGAGAATCTAATGCACACACAGGGTTGCTTGATGAACTACGTGAAGGGGTTTATGTGAGGGAGAGCTCGATGTCAGCAGCAGTACCAACTGCAGCATTCTGCAGAAGAAACTAAACACCACACCTTATAACCCATAAGAAAGCAAATTCTCACAGGATTATACACCTACATACAAAACAAAATGAAACCATAAACAAATGGAACAAAATATAGGGGGATTGTGATACCAGATACAAAGTTTTCTGTAGACCACAAAAACCATGCAGTGCTGATTTACATGCTGTAATGTGGGACTTCACTCGGTAAGAATGAAGATTTTTTAGCAAAGGAGAGCACTGGAGATGAAACTATTGAGTTACATTACATCTAAAATCAATAAGGATCAGTGTTTCTAATACTCATGGACATCCTGCTGAGGAGAAGTGCGAAGCAGATGCCAGCCAAGGAAAGAGACACATCCTGCAGACATTTATTGAGCAGCTACTGTTCTCCGTGCTAGGGATGCAGCTGTAACAAGGCAAGCAAACGAGATACATTCCCTGTTTCCAAGAACTTGAGCAAATGAAGTCAACAGATAAATACATGACTACTACAGTGTATTGTGTTAGATCCCATGATAATGAATGATACGGCAGGACAGAGAAAGGACTGGAGCACACTGAAGAAGGGTGGTCACAGTTCGTCCTGGGCTGTGACATGAAGCAGAGGTCTGAGGATGGTGAGTGAGCTGTTTCAATAAGAATTTCCAAGACAGAAAACAGCCAGGAAGCAAAACAGACACAAGTATGTAAAGAGAACGAATTCACTGATTATCCGAGATCAGCAAGGAAGTCACAATACACAACCTGCAAAGACCAGACTGGAAAACAGAGGCTTACACCAAGCGCCAAGCAGGCGGGATGGCTCAGCCACCACAGGCACCTGCTACCAAGCCTGACAAAGAAGAGTCCAAGTCCTTACCCCACACGGTGAGGGCAAAGAGCCACCTCAGAGCTGCCCTCTGACCTCCTCCGCATGCTGTGGCATGTGAAAACACGGGCGGGGGGTGGGGGGAGAGAAGTAAATAAATAAACAACGTGGTGAAAGGGTTTGCCTAACTACAAGGGTCAGTGAAACAGGGGGAGAGGGCTGCTGCTAGCGAGGGCTTAGAATAATACTGGCTGAGTATTCCTAGCCCGAAAATCAGATGCACGGGCCAGAGAAAGATGGCTCTGCGGCTCAAAGACCTACGTCTGACCTCCAACACCCCGACTGCCAACAACCATCTATGTGTAACCCCAGTCCCAGGGGACCCAACACCCTCTTCTGGACAAGTTGGGTACAAAACATCTATACATATTTTTTTAAAAAATGAGAAAAAAATCTGAAGTACCCCCAAAATATGCAATGTTTTTAGTACCAACATATTTCCAAGAACAGAAAATTCCACATGTCTCATGTGATGACCTAATGTCAAAATGCAGTTGCACTGAAACTACTGTGAAAACCACCTTTAAGGCTATGAGATTCAAGAGCAGATGAGAAATAACCGAACTTCATACTTATAAATGAGTCTCATGCCCAAGACACCTCCTGTGTCTACACAAATGGATAGATGGTGCAGTCACCTGAGGACCAGATGAGATATCAGTAGGTGCAAGTCATGAAGCAGACACACAGACACCCAAACAGAAGTTTTAGTAAGTATTGTACGTTAACTCCAGAAGCCAGAGCGCAGTGAGTGGATGAGGGTCTCATCGGTGCGGCACATGAAGAGGCAGACACCAAGCCCAGGCCCGAGCGGCCCCTCGGACTGTACCAATGTTCCACTATTGTAAGTCAAAACTGAACACGGCCACTGGAATTCAAGCTTCCTAAAATAGTATTTAGTCCCACAATGCCACTGGTCTTGGCAACCACAGAAGCAGTTAAGCGCTACATGGTTTAAATACTGCACATCACCCTCAGGAGCTTTTTCTAGGGAGTACCCTACTGTTCTTCAATACCGAAGCTTCTTCTACTCACATGAGGCTTCCTTGCTTCTTTCAGGATGAACACAACACTTTTAAACATCTAATAATTAGTTTCTCCAAAAGAAATATCCTTTGTCTGTTTGCCTCTATTTTTCATTTGCATCCCACATATTCTCCCAGGTCCGGTACTCACAACGCTTCCATAGCTTTAACCGAATGAACTGAGGTCCCCTGACTACTCCAAGCCGTTTCCCTGATGACTTCAGGCCACGCCCCTTTCCTTCTTTAATTTCTTTTGCACTTGCTCTGTGCACCATTCAATTAGCACCTTATTACCCTGACACCTCCTTTAACCGGCATCAATGGGAAAGCAAAGTGCTCATCAGAAGGAATTTCCCAGACAACGGGAGCAGTCATTTAAGAGGCAAAAAAGGAGTGGGGACAGTGCTACCTGTAGTTACTGACAGACCCGAGTTCAAATCCCAAGTCTGTTACTATGAGCTATGTTTCCCCAAGTGTCAACAGACATCTCTACGTTTGTCACATCATATTATAAAGAGGGGATATAGCATCACGTTCACAAAGCTGCTGGCTTGCAGAAATCACACATAAAGGATCTAGCAAGCACCTATATCAGAGCTCTAACTACTCCACCTACTATTAGAGACTAAGACATTCATTTTTTTGGAAACACTCATTTACATACTTTTATATATAAACAGTTCCAACATAAAAACCCTAAAAGTGTGTGTTCTTGATGAACACAGGAGTTATCTTTCCAGCGTGGATACACACACACAGTGAGGGGCATTTTATTACCAGGCACTCCATATTTCCTTATTATGCCATTAACAATATCTGCATTATTCTAAATAAAACTGTTCAGCTTCCAATCAAAACTCTGGGAAAATTAAGTGGAATCCCACAAACTTAATTTATTCAATGAAGCTCTAAATCGTATCTACTAGGAACAGGACAGTTTGCTTACTTTCCCATCCTGCTGCATTTCATAAGAACTTCCCTTTTCACATTATATTCAGGACTTGGTGGAGGAAAGGATTTAATTAGTTTCAAAAAATAAAAAATTATTATAAAAAAAACAGAAAATTGAAATGTCAAATTTTTTTAAAGTCCTAAGTAAATAATTTTCTCATCATTAGAAGGGGCTCTTAGAAGATAATTCAGTTATAAGAACTCTTCAACTTAAATAATTTCAAATGATTTAAATTTATAACATTTCTACACTTACTAAGTATTTACTCTTTCTTCATGAAGCAAGATAAGAATGTCCAGAACCCCTCAATAACAAATAATGTCTGTTGTATTAAGATCATATTGATGTCAATAACAATATGAAAACCTATCAGTCATTAAGCAGAAAAAAAATGAAGGCTCCAATAACCTCAAGACTCTACTGAATAGACGAAAAAACTTGGAGGTCACAGTAATAAACATAAAGGAAAGCACAGAGCTCCTGTGACATCACAACAGCTGGAAACAGGGTCCCTCTTAGTTACAGTAAGTGAGATCAACAGCCAGAAAGAAAGTACCTGTGGCAATACAATTAGCTGACGGCTCCCATACACCCCAGTGACAGCGGCGATTTCCGTCTGGAGGCAGGCCCCAGATACTAAGTAATGCTTAATAAAACCTAGCTAAATATCCATGCATTTTTAGAAAGATATGAAACTATTCTCTGCTCTGTCAAAGAAAAAGCATTATCAGCATCCCCAATCAAAAATGTGCAGGTTGTATCAGGAAACAGGCATAAAGATGGCATTTTCTGACTCGACTCAACAGCCTTCTTTTGTTGAGTTAAAGGCACATAAGTGAAGTAGTAGATGACAGAGAAACACTCTGCACCTGTTTCTTTGCCTTTTACACTGTCTTAAGTACACAGACAGAAACAGGCCCATGTGGAATATGTTGTACTGCCTCCATACTGGCAATAGCCAAGGAAAGTTTAGAATAGACAACATAACAATAACCTTAAATATTTAATGCCTTAAAAGAGCTGGCAAACCTAGACTACAATATTCTTCGCCTTGGTTAGTCTGCACTTTGATTTGACATAAATCTCTCCCTCTCTCCAGTCTATTCTAAATGACAATGGACCACTCACTCTACTACAGAAACAACTCTTATCATTTCAAAGCTGCTGTCATTATCAAGAGGACAATCAAAATAATGAGACTATGACTCGGGCTTGTGAAGTAGAGCAGAAATACTTTCTTCTACTTAAACAAGGACACACACAGAAGACGTCAAGGTAGCGCACAGCGACCGTAGTACCGCTGCCTCTCTGTCCATAAATGATTTACAAATGACATCAAGATCATGGTCCTCGGAGGGGAGGAATGGTTTTCAGATAAACACACCGCCTTACTCAGGAATAAATGGATTGACTTGTGCGTTTTTATAGTTGACTTTAAGCGAATATAAGCATGCTAAACTACTTATTAAAGAACTATGTATGTGTGTGCTTTGCTTAGAATAGCAGTGAGTACAGGCTTTGTCTTCTGCTGGATACTATACATGACATTAAATATACTGATACAACTGAATTTATTGTATTTTTTAACAATGTAAAAAGATAGCCCAAATATTCTTGGCTGCATTTCAAACCTTTAATCAGTCAAGGGATGAATCAAGTATATATTTTCTACTTTAATGACACAGAACTTTTTCTAACTTGTACCTTATGTTTTTTAATTCAAATATACTTTCAAACAATAAAACACTTCTCAGTAAGAAACTGATGTTTACCAGTTCTTCACAACACATGTGATAAGTATCACTACTGACGGCAAAGTAGAAGTTTTATCACATCAGAAAACGCACGATGAATAAAGCAAACTTTCCTCACATAATCATGTTTCCCTCTACGCATACACTCACACTGTAACAAATGACAAATGCATTCACCAATCCACTGTGCTATTCCACCCTCAGATGAAGACAAGTTGCTTTGATTTCACACTTCGGATTATGTGCCTCTTGCTTTCAGAGTGGTAAAAGGTAAACCTGGGGTTCCCTACCTACTTAAAAGCTTTAGAGTGGGCCCCAGTCTCTCGGGAGGAATTCTAAATTAACCCCTGGCTTTCCAGAACAGGCTGTGGCTCCTCTCTGAAACCTCTCCTACCCTTCCCAAGGGCCCCTCCCTGCGACACAGGCCACCGCAGGACTGAACTTTCTGTCTCTGGACAGGATCAGTCTGGCAGCCTCCCAGGCACAAACTGTTCCCTATGCCAAGCGCCGTGTTCACTGCTCTGGCAAGGTCGGTCTCCTCACTGCTGGATCCCCACTGCCTCGTACGGTACCTGGCAAACAGCAAGACCCTAAATAAGGATTTAATGAGTGAGGGAACGGATGACAGAATTTAAACTTTTTTAACTTTGCTTTTGAAGGAGGTATTTATTGGAAACTTGAAAAATGACCAATGTACACAAATCTGTTGTCTTCATCCTTTTTCCATTCTGTTCCTGGCTTGTGATAATCTTGTTATTAACTTTTCTTACCTTCTTCCCCTCATTCACACCTTTATTTTGACTTTTTTGTTGGGGGAGGAGCACTGCAAAAAGTTGCAAGCTGACCTAGAACCATGTAGTCAGGGCTGTTCTTGAACTCCTGATCCTCCAGCCCCCACCTTCCAAATGCTGTAAGATTAATGAGCACCACCAAAACTTGTCTTAAAATACCCCTGCGTTCTGAAACGCTGGCCTGAGAGTCAGAAAAACTGGTTCTGGGGCTAGAGGGTGTACACAGTGGTGGAGTACTCGCCTAACATGTGTAAGGTCCTGGGTTCTCCCCAGTACTCTATGTAATAATAAAACAATAGAAGTGGGCTCTTCTGGGGTCATGATTTTAAGAGGGTTTTCACTCCTCTGTCACGGTCCCCTCTTTTGCCCCCGACCCCTCTCTCTGGCTGTGTGTTCTGACTGAAGCGAGAAAGAGTGAAATGATCATACACCTATGTCTGAAGAAACATAAGCCTTTAGAAAACTAAGACCTCAGAACTAACTCAAGCACATACAACATGTCAACGCTTCTTCATCTTGTGAGTCCTTCTACTGAATACTCAACTAATGAGGCCTTACTGCATGTACAAAATTATTTCTATCAATTAGGTTGCATGATAGTAAAATAAGGAAATAATAAAATAAAGGGTGAATTTTATTCAAGTGGCTTATTATTATTATTATTATTATTATTATTATTATTAATACAATATTTCAAAATGCCCAGGCACATGTGGAAATCTGGAAAAATCTGAAAGGTTGTATGGTTATGTTTACTATATTCATTTTTGTTGTATGATGGGGAGATACAACATACACACACATCTACTCACCCTAGATAGGGAACCCACAACAGACTAAAATACAGATACCACCGAAGTCCAACTTGGTGAACCAATGAGATTTATTGGGGTCACTTACAGGACCTGAAATGATTCAAAGACAGCTGCATCACCAAGCCCCCCTCCCCCAGCACAGATGGTAGTTCACAAAGCAGGAAACCTGGCACATACCACATGGCCTGTAGGCAGCTCAACAGGTCGGAGTCTCCTTCCCAAGTGACTCTGATCTAAAACTCTTCTGGCAGCTGATCTGGTCTCAGGGTCTCAGAGTCTTCTTAGCAGCTCCGCTTATATTGCTTACTCTGGCAGGGAGGTGCCTAGAGAATTTGGTCTGTTTCAGGGACTTCCTACAGCTATTCTGAGCTGTTTACCTTCCTGGCTATGGAGCTTCCGGTAGGACAGAATGTTTTAATCTTGGGGAAAACTATTACACAAGTTAATTTTTTTCCATAAAGTATTTGATTTAAACACTAGTAGGAACAGCAATCATTTATTAATTTAGTTGTCTTAACTATACAACAATCATTTCCCAATTACATCTTGGAAATGATGCCTTTATTCTAATCTAAGATTCAGAAAGTTTTTAAAAATCAGTTGACACTGTGATGGATATGTAGAATAAATAAGAAATTTCTTAATAATTAAAAAAAATCAATTGACAAAAAGCTAACAATGTAACCCATCCTAAAATTCATTTTAAAAATGTATACACAGTCACCTTCAATGCCTAGCTACTAAAGAAAAATTCCACTTACTGGCTTTCTTTCCTATATCCATAATTATCATTCTTTAATAAAACTTAAAATACAACAAAGCAGACCAAAGCAACTAACAAAACCTCTCACAAAGGGACAGAACCAGTAAATACTTCCCACCAGAAAATGCACCAAGTAAAACCAATCCTGTCTCCTTGCAGTGAGTCCCTGTCCTCTTGTCCTTTCTCAAGGAAAGGCTCTCCACACTGACATCTCCGTTTCTTTGCGTTATCTCCACTTCCCAAAACACTAGTACTGCCGGGCATGGTTATGCATGCATATTTTAATCTCAGTACTCAGGAGGCAGAGGCAGGTAGACCATTGGAGCTTTACAGGAGGAATCCTAATTTTATTTTATTATTTATTTATTTATTTATTTATTTGGGTTTTTTGAGACAAGGTTTCTCTGTGTAGCTTTGGTGCCTTTCCTGGAACTCACTCTGTAGCCCAGGCTGGCCTCAAAATCACAGAGATCCACTTCGCTCTGCCTCCCGAGTGCTGGGATTAAAGGCATGCGCCTCCACCACCTGACCAAATCCTAATTTTAATATCCAGCTCTGTTTAACATCTTACTCTCTCTTCTAGGTCTGGCCATGTTAGCCCAAGCCTCCCTTCTGGAAACTCCCCATCCTTGACACGCCATGCCAAGCTTCATGAGGCCCCTCATTTCTGTTTGCTGATCTTCAGTCTAAATCTCCACCTTCCACTCTACCTGCCTTTACATATTCTCCAAGGCTTATCTTTAATGTCCTTACTTTCTCCCTCCACATCCCCAAGAAAGCATCCCCTTCCCACCTCATGTCTTCAAATGATAAATAACAGAAGGACATCTGGGCCCTAGAAAGGTCCCACACTAATCTCCACTGGTAGAAGTCAGGGTAGGAACATACCTACCCTGAGTCTTTTTCTTCATGTGGGGGCTTACCACACTTGTATGTTCAGTTGGTAAAACCTCATTGAGCTACACACTAAAGCTAAATGCATATCTGTTTGAATGTCATATTCCATGAAGTCATTGTTAAGCAAATAAGCTAGACCTGGGCACTGAGTGGCTTACAAAAGCCTTGGTTTCCTTCACCAGCAACTTGAAACCTGTCAGAAGCATCTGGCACAATGCTTGAAACGCGAGCACTTTATGCTTCTAAATATTATGTCTCTGCCCCCATCCCTTCTCAATTCCAGCATCTCTGGCCTAGATTTATCCTCTGAACTCGAAGTCCTACATATACAATTTCCCCCAAACTGCTCTGTCTTTGGGTCTGAACGGTATCTCAATCTGAACATCTCTCTTCTTAAGCCTCCCCATTCTTCTTCCTGTATCTCCTGTGTCTGTGACTGAGATACAAGACAGCCATATTAAAAACCCTACTTCTTTTACATTTAGGCCACTGAGTCCAGTGTATTCCATACCCTGAAACTTCTACTGTACTAGAACAACAACAAAAAAAAATAAAAATAAAATTGAAACCTTTATTACAAAAGTTTCCTAAGACAGCTGTCCCCTTATCTGGCCCTCCATATTTCTTCTAAAACTATTATTCTAAAATGCTTCTCATGATGTAAATTTTCTGCTTAAAATTCTTTATCTCATCAATCAAGCAGCCATTCAAGGTCACAACCAAGATAGTCTAACTTGCCACACAAATCACCTATAGCACATCTAACCATACCAACTTGAAGGCAGTCTGCCAAATACAGTTGGTCCTTCTGTGTTCACAGTTCAGCCTCACACCGACAATATCATAAAATACTGCATCTGTATGGACTTCTTCTCTTGTCATTATTCCAGAAACAATGTGACAACTACCCACATATCGCGCACACTGCACTAGATAATGTAAGTCATCTAGAGATGGCCTAAAGTACCTGAGAACCTGCGCAGACACTACATGCAGACAGTACCCCTATCATGTGAGAGCTGAGGACCCATGGGGACCCTGGGACAAGTATACTGAGAATGTATGCCATTTCTCTTTAATATCTTCGTGTTTATGTGCATGCTTCTCTCTCTAGAATCCTCTTTGACTGACCATCCCCCAACTAGACTGTCCTCGTCCATTAGTACACAGTACCTTTTCTCAGGGCTCACCCACTACCTTCTGCTTACGCATTCTAGTGCTTGCTACCAGGATGGTAACTGCTGACAGTTAGCCCTCTGAAGAATGAGTCCACCGGTGGGCAGAGATGGCTGAACTAACTGATCTGACGGAGGAGGAGGGCTCAACTGAGACCAACATAGAACAGACGAAGCACCTCTTTATTTTTTTAATGGATAAAGGAATAAGTAGTAGAAAGTAGGGCTAATATAAATCTCATCTCACAAAACATATAAAAAATAAAAATACACACTCAGACATTTTAAGCTAATTTTAAATGTTATTTTGGTAAAACTGACTTTTGAAGCTCTAGTTCCTTAAGATTATTCCACTCCGAGAACTGGAAGGTTTGTTTCCAGAGTTGAAAACATACTAAAAGACTGAATACTGTGCCAGCTGCTTCCATGTCTCCTGAGATTGCACTCAAGTTTCTGCCCTTCCACAGACCTGGGAGGCTTATCTCTAAGGCCTGCATATCACCAGATTCCTTGACCTCTGGCTCCGAGATGAGCAGTGGCAGCACAGAGGAGGCTCCGCCCTGCTAGGCTGACAGTGGCAGTGGTCCTTTTCAGGCACAGCTCCAGGAGGCTGGCCTTTCTCCAGTGACACGCCCCGATTGATCCTTCAGACCAAGGAGGGCTAAAACTCTTTCCAATCGCTGGGTGTTGGCCCCCTAGGTTTGAATCCTGCTCATGTCTTCATTCAACACTTTTCAGTATCCCTTTGAAGAAGCCATCCTGCTGGGACCTCACGCCAGCACAAAAACAGCTTGTCCGTCAGCTGGCATCACTGTCCCAGCACTTGCTGGCTTATCACTTCTCTTACCGGTGATATTGCCGACGTAAAGAACCGCACCAACATCTTTTAATGTTTCAGGAAAAACCTGCCTATATCCCCATCTTTCTGGCCCTGAATACTGAAGTCCAACTCACCTAGCTTACTCAATACAATCTGAATCCAAAATGAATTAGCAAGGTTTTCCCAAAATGAACTGAGTACTACATATTATATACATATATATGTATATAATATATAAATATATATTTGTGTATATATATATTTGTGTATATATACATATATATATGTATATAATATATAAATATATATTTGTGTATATATATATATATTTGTGATGGATAGTTTATGGCAGACACCTCACATAGGTGTTTTCCATGACAATTTTAAATGGAATAATAATAATCACTAAATTTAATTCAGGGTTAAAAATGTGTATTGAAATACTGTAATAGCCTCCTATTAACTGCCATTTCTTTAAATGATCTGATACAGTATAATCATCTCATAATTTTTTTTTTTTTTTTTTGGTTTTTCGAGACAGGGTTTCTCTGTGTAGCTTTGCGCCTTTCCTGGGACTCACTTGGTAGCCCAGGCTGGCCTCGAACTCACAGAGATCCGCCTGGCTCTGCCTCCCGAGTGCTGGGATTAAAGGCGTGTGCCACCACCGCCCGGCATCATCTTAATAATTTTAATCTAGTCGTAAGCAACAAATAGTACATAATGTAAATACCAACAAAGGAACTGTTTTTATTCTTCTAGTAGTCATTTCCAGAGAAATTGCTGGTAACAAACTTAGTATGGGTGGAGTAATTCTGGACCACATGGAACTTTCCAAAAGTGCTTGTTCAAAAACAAACAAACAAACAAACAAATCAACCAGCCATATGATCACTGGGAGAGACAACAGATAGAGGAAACTCATAACTACAAGTGAGGCGTTTTTTCTAGTTATTATATTTTCCTATTTATTTCTGACTCCAAAGTTTACCAAGCAAAGTAACTTAAACAATTAGTCACTGCTTACAGAAAGAATGAAGCCTGAGCTCCTAGTAAGTATCTTCCTAGTTATAAGCATTTATTTCCCAGATGTTAAGCCTCCGATTTCAGCTAAAGGATATGGGGCCATTTGTGGTCCGTGTGATTCTACCCAGCCTTTAGCAGGTGTGAACTGCTTCTGACTTTTCTTTTGCCTCTCCTGCACTTTCCAACTACAACCCGCAGATGTGTACCAACAGAACCACCCAAGCGTTCTCCCACTTCCCACCCCACCCCCACAGCACTCACTTTTTTCTCTCTCTCCTGGGTCAAACAAAGAAACATACAGAGTAAAAACGGTTAAAACGAGCAACACAATTCACCTTTGAGCTTCCTTGGAGAGCATGTAAACACTCCCTGAAACTCAGTTTCCCCGGTTTAAAATCAGATATATGTTTCCTGTTTGAGCTGCTGTAAGGATTAAGCAAGAGAGAAGCCAAACACAAATACTGTTGGAGTCCATGTACTGAGGCTCCTAGAACAGTCAGGTTCTTACAGACAGAAAAATACATGGCGGGTGCCAGATGCTGAGGGGAAAGGCCAGTAGGAAGTCATTGTTTCATGGTTATAGAGTTTCAGCTCGGGAAGATGAAAAAGTTCTCAACATGGTGGGACCGCACACCAACAGGAAGATGAAAAACGACCGAGCAGCGTGCCGAAAGCCAGTGAGAATGGCAGATTTCAGGTTGTACATATTTTACCATAGCAAAGGAGACCAGCGATCACTTATACTGGAAGGCTTTCCCTTCCTTTTTTAGAGAGCGGTATATGTTATACTGTGATCATGAAACCTTTCCACGGGTTCACGTGTTGAACATTTGGTCAGCAGCTGGTGGCACTGTTCCACATGGTCTGGAAACTTTAGGAAGCAGAGCCTACTGTAGGAAGAGGTAGCTTTGAGTGTGCCTTAAAGGTTATACCTAGGACCCAAGTCCTCCCCATCTTATTCCACCTGATTCTGTGCTAACTGCAAAGGGCCAGGTAGCCTTGGCTTGAATCCCCCAAACAATGAACAAAGCCAAAAAAGCTAACACAGCACAAAGTAGGGAAAGGAGAACTTCCCTTTCCCTACCCCTATTTTAACTCTCCAGAAAACAGACAAATGAATGGGTAGGAGTTCATTGATAAAAACTGCCCATGCCTTCATAAACTAGAAATGCAAAACTAAACAGATATAGTACACACTATATGATTCTGAATTTGAGATGCTGACACAGAAAAAACACTAGGTTCAAGTCTAGCATGAACCGTATAACAATGCCCTATCTCAGAAAACAAAAACATACAAGAGGGTCTAAATTACTCTGAATCCCGAATCCATCAATCCATCTGGCCTATCCCAGTAATCAGATTGGTGACTACCCTAACTGCCATCATAGAGCCTTCATCCAGTAACTGATGGAAGCAGATGCAGAGATCCACAGCCAAGCACCAGGCTGAGCTCCGGGAGTCCAGTTGAAGAGAGGGAAGAGGGATTCTATGAGCAAGGGGCATCAAGATCACGATGGGAAAACCTACAGAGACAACCAAACCAAACTAATGGGAACTCATGAACTTTAGACCAACAGCTGTGGAGCCTCCATGAGACTGGACTAGGCCCTCTGCATAAGTGAGACAGTTGTGTAGCTTGATCTGCTTAAGGGGCCCCCGGCAGTAGGATCGGGATCCATCCCTGGTGCATGAGCTGGCTTTTTGGAGCCCAGTGCCTATGGTGGGACACCTTGTACAGCCTTGATGCAGGGGGAGAGGCTTGGACCTGCCTCTACTGAATGTACCAGGCTCTGCTGACTCCCCATGGAGGCCTTACCTTGTCAGAGAAGGGAATGGAGGGTGGGTTGGGGGGAAGGTTGAGAGGTGGGAGGAGGAAAGAGAGAGAGATCTGTGGTAAAATGAAAAAATAAAATAAAATAAGACAAGTATAAAAACTTCAAATAAAAGTCAGATTTGTGGGTTTCCATAGATACTCCCCAAATATCACAGGCTATTTACCAAAGCTATTGGTTACCCTCTACAATCTGAGAGTAAGACCCTGGTACTCAAGACACCACTTACTTATATCATAGAGAATGAAGACATTGAGCTAGGGCCGAACTAGAAGCTTCACCCCTCCTTACTAGCACCCATGGTGCTAGGAGATACTTTGCATGCTACCAGCTGAGAAAAGTAACCATCAATACCACAGCTACAAACTCCACAACCTACCAATCTGACCTGCCCGAAAAATGTCCGATGCAATAATGGCAGAGGCGTTATGAGAGTAACCCACCACCTTCTGACTGGGTTTAAGACCCACTCCATGAGATGGAACCCACATCTAACACTGCTCAAGTGGCCAAGAACCTGAGACAATAAAGGTCATAGGCCTAGGGAAACACCTAATGCTATTATTCCCCTAAAGGAACAGCAATAATAATAATAACTAATGACATACTGCTATATCCATACATCCGGGCATCAGTCCATGCTCATCAGAGAAACTTCTTCTTGTAGCAGATGGTAATGAACACTGAGCCCCTCGAATGAACAACGTAAAGGAAGTGAGAGACTCTGGAGTGGTCAGCTTTCAGTGGGATGTCCTTATCAAACGCCTCTCCTCAGACTCAGGGATCCATGCAGAAGAGGCAGAAGAACTTGCAGAGGTAGAGGTGGTAGGTGATACTGAGGAAATAATAGCATCTTCCAGATCCCACAGGACTAATACACATACCAACTCACAGAGACTGTGATGCATGCACAAGACCAGCACAAGTTCACACCAGACAAAATCCCAGTGTAGAAAATGGGAAGTGGACACAAAGTCCCACCCCCTAACCAAGACGCTATTTGGAGTGATACCCACTGGCAAAGGGAAAACTTAGTTTTCTCCAAGTGTGTAACTGGGTATATTTCAACCAAGCTCCAGGGAAGGGCCCATACCCAGGAGTATTTGGCCAACATAAAATAGACTATTTTGTATGTGCGTGCTTTTGGAGTTGTATTTTTTTGTTTCACTGATTTTTGTTTGTTTAAAGCTTCATGGTTTTGTTGTTTTATGCTTTCTGAGAGTGAAAATGAAGTGAGTAGACAGGGAAGTGGGGAGGATCTGGAGGAGTTAAGGGATGAAAAGAATATCATCAAAATGTATAGTATGTAAAAAATATTTTATAAATAACGTTAAATCAGATTTGTTTATTTTATTCATGACATGATACTTTGGGCATTATGTAACTGTGTAAAATTGTATTTAACATACTTTAACTTCAATATGTATTTTTCTTTTAATCAAAGTCTTTGTAACTCATATCTTAAAGTCGTAACTAATATCTGATCTATGATTCTCAGATGGATCAACTTGACAGCTGAAGCTTCACTCATCTCCCATTTAAAGGGGTAGCTAACTTCTAGTCAAAGGAACCAAAACATCCAAACTATGGCTCAGCTTGTGCACGCTAGTTAAAAATAAAATATGTTTTTAAATATGGCTTAGCTCTGCCACACATTATATTATCCTAGCTAAATTAATTTTCATTTATAAACCTTTGACAATCAAAGAAAATTTAAACAAAGTATATTAAAGTACTTGAAAAATATAAAACACAACTTATATTATGACACTTTTATTGCATAGACTGTCAAATTTTCTATGAAAATATTCACATACTCATTATACATAAGTAATACCCCCAGCTCTGAAATTCAAAAAGGACTACATTATACCTATTTTTTAATCTTTAAAAATTATACAATTTTATTAGATGCAAGATTGTAAAACTTCTGTAGTGAACTTCTGCCCTCCAGGGTTCTCCCATTGTGCTGTAAGCCTGTATTTAAGACCTCTTCCCTCCTTCAATAAACAGCATTCAGCATTAAAAAAATATATACAATTTTAGTACCAAACACTGAAAGTATTGGGAAGAATATGAGGTAGATATAGTGACACACTGGTGGAATATATATATGAAATTGATTGCATCTTTAATTCATTTATGCCACAAATATAATAAACCCAAGCACTGTGCTAAGCGAGCAGTGGGAAAGCATTGGTTAACAAACCATCTTGTCCTCATGTAATGTCCAATATAACTGAAAAATGAAACGTTAAACTAAACAGAACACATATAATTCATTTTGAAACAAAAATGGTCAATGAGGGTTATTACAAAATCATCCGAACTTATCTGGAAGGTTAGGAGAAGTAATTGTACCAACGGTACCATCTATTGTTAACCCAATAGCTCTAAGTGTTCACTAACCTATGTCTTTTTGTGTATGTGACATGTGTGTACATATTTGTGGGGGCGTATGTGCATGTGTACACATGGAAATGTGGCAGCTGGAGGGTGCCATTCCTCGGGGGGCGCATCTACCTCGTTTTTTGAGGCAGGGTTGCTCACTGGCCTACAGCTCCCTGAGTAGGCCAGGCTGGCTGGCCAGAGAGCTCCAAGATCTGAATGCTCCCCCTCCCAGCACAGGGATCACAAGCATGCTGGCATATCCAGCTTTTACATCAGCACCGGGGATATAATGCCGGGCCTCACATCTGCATGGCAAGGACTCTACAGACTGAGCTAGTCCCTAAGCCCAACCTTAGCTTTTCCTCTCAGCAACACCATTATCAAAGCTTTAATGTTCTCCTTAGAACAACTATACCCCCGGGCTCGGGAGGTTAGAGATCCTCACCCTACGACCTAGGAAGACTGCAGACCAACTGGACTCACATCCCAGTTCCTCAGCAAAAATAGAAACCCAGCTAAGTACACTTTTTCTACCCTACCTTCACTCATATTTTACACATCGTTGAACGATTATGCAGAGACATTTCCTTAATGGTAGTTCAGACCTGACTGGAATCCTGCCGCCCTGACTGTTCCTCTTAGTATTAATTACTCAGGTTTCTGTCGAAATGTCTTCTTCTCCAAGAAGCTTCCTCTGTGGCTGCCTAATCTAATACAGCTTTCCGGTCATTCTCTATTACAACCCCATATTTATTACTTTTATGGCCAATATAACTGTCCAAAAATTGCCTAGTGCATTTGTTTATTTACTTATTAGTACACATTACTCCAACAAACTTCATGTTCCACGAAAGCAAGCCTTGTTTTATCTTCTGTGTCAGCCTCAGATTCTTCCTCGCTGGGTTTGGGTGGTCAGGGGGAAAGGAGGGATATTCTAGCTCAGAGTGAACAAGAACTGGTTTAAGCCAGTTACACCAACTGTTTCAGAGGAAGGAATTTTACATTTTCTAATACGGCATTACAGGAATCTCCCACTTCACGAAGGTGTTTCCTTCCTTCCCGATGAAACATACAGGAAAAATCTTACCTTCTCCTTCCTGTCTTTTACTTTATAAGAAGTAATCCCGGGCACCTATGACAGACCTATCACATTCATGACAGAAACACTACAGGGATGGCAGAGAAGCAGCTCCTGAACTGTCATGCTCTTGACTCAATCAACTCGGAATGACTACTTCAGATGCTGTGGGGCAGGGGATTGAATTTTAAACCAGATTAATTAAGCCATTTTCTATGCCCCGTTTTGACACTTAGAGCCAAAACATTGTAAACTGTTAAGTTTCTTTTGTTTCATTAAGAAGTACCACATACAGCCCATGGGATTTTCAGAGGGTTAAACAAAATATATAAGGGCCAAATGCAAACAAAAGACTCAAATCAGAGCATTGCTGTTTGTGTTACTATTAAGCAGTAACTTTCTTAGACAAAACTATGAATGGTCTGTATTTATGCTTTTGCAGAAAGCATTCATTTTAATTTTTATGTGAGATAAATTATTATACAGTAATTATTTACTTAAGATTTGAGCCACCAATAAAGTAGCTTTTTTTTTTTTTAATCTCAGATTTGAAGTAGGTAAACTAGAGGACAGGCAAGAATCAGGTCACTTACAAAATGGCCTTGAGTTTCAGAGGCCAGCCTTTTGGGGCACCAATTCTTTTCTTCTAACTTAAATGGACAACTTTCATATTCTAGTCTTGCCTTTCTTCACAAATATTTCATTAGTATTTAAGTGTGGCTTGACTTTTACAATGAATTAAAATTAAAACTGTATTAATAATGAAAACTATACTCTTCAATAGCTACAACTACAAAACATTTAAAATTAGGAAAGCAAAGTGTCATGATTCAGTTTCTACAGTTTGGACAACACTGAACTTTTTTTATATCATGCCTATAAAGTACAAATAAATCATACAGACTATAAAAATACTATCTTGCCCCGATCACTGGTTCAAGCTCACTGTAATTCAATTCTGATGTAAAATGTCCTACTGGCGCATCACTGCATGGTGGGGCCCTGGATGAAATACAAGCATCCGAGTTCTTACAGTAAAACTGAGATCTATCGTTACCAGACAATGATGTCAACTGATGTCTGTCTTTTAAAAGGTGAAGGAAGGGCTGAGAAGATTAAACATGGACGACACAGAACAGACAGGTGATAACACAGATATTCCACCACTGAATCAGGACTGCCGAGGCTGCTTCAGATAAATGTCCGCTCTTGTACCTATCTGAAAATATGAATATCTCCACTACTGAGAATCCTCTAGCTATTAACTCGCTCTGACAAGAATCACTACTCATCCATCGCGGTCACCACCGAATCTAAGCCTTCATGGAAACGCTCTTCTTCTTGTTCTGTGGCCCACTGCGCCTACTCTGCAGCACCCTCACACAGTTCCTAAGACTGACCGCTTGGGAAGACAAGAGAGTTTCTGCTAAGAGACCATGGCAGCTGCCATCTTTACCCCAGTCTACCTTTTTAGTATACATGCACTTCGGTGTAGTAGTCAAGTAAATCCATCATGCCATTAAGTTATATAATGTCTTATATAAATAGCCATTGTGTATATAAAAATGCATACAAAATCTGATAAGCTCTCTTAGAAATGTGAATATTTTCCATTAATTTTTATCTAAAAATTATCTTCCAAAATTAACAAATACATATTCCATTCCCAAGTTGTTTTAAATTTGTTTTTTAAAAATATGCTCTCGATAAATTTAAATGTTTAGCATATGTTTACCAAGGGTTAACTGTTAGTAAACAATGTCACTAGCATAAAATACTTTGTCTTTCTCACAGTGGTGTCAAAGCAATAATGCACAGTAGTAGAGAACATTTCCACGTATGCCAAAACACAACTGGAACTATGCATGTTTTAAAACCGCATATGCCTCAAAATAGTCTCAAAGTTTTAAAGTCGGGTCCTAATCCTATGTTCTAACACTAATATATGGTTATGATCTCCATGCTTCTAAAAAGGAAGCCTCTAAATGCACATTTTACTTGGAGCTGTAAACTACAGGGATGAACTGGAAATCAGCCTCCACCTGGGCATCCAGTCCCTGCTCCAGAGCACAGTCTAATTTTCAACAACACACTCCTATTTTTCCAGTAGCAATTGGAGATGTAAGCTACATATGGTGTGCTACTACAGATTTAAATGTAATGATCTTTCTCTTCATTCTGAATTGGTTTTATGGGCAAAGTGGCTTTTAAAGTATGAAAACAAACCTTTTATGTTTTTTTTAATAGCTCTTAAAGTATACAGTATTTCTAATATTTCTAAGAATAACAATAAATCTCTACATAAAATACTAAGACTTTGCAGACATGGTAGTGCTTGCCTTTAATCCCAGCACTTGGGCTGCAGAGGCAAGGGGATCTCTGACTTTGAGGCCAGGTGGGCTACAGAGCGAGTTCCAAGCCAGCCAGAGTTAATATGAGATGTTGTAACTATCAACTTCTTTCTTAAGAGTCATTCCTTTAAAATTTGGGGGGGGGATTTTATTCTTTTCCTAAAATAAAAGATATCAATCAAAAGAAAAAGTTCTCCCAGCTAAGATGACATTTCAGATCCAAATTACTCAGTATTTTAGAGGAAACATCCTGGAAACTGGAAGGAGAGTCGGTATTTTTGTTCCTATAAAGATCTCTCATTGGTCCTAGAAATCCTATGGGTTGGGATGTCACCAGTGGAGAGTGTGTGTACTTTGCCTGCACAAGGCCGTAAATTTGACCCCCAGCACCTCCTCAAAAGACATAAACTAGAAATCTTAAATTGTATCAACTGTTCATCAAACAAGTTCTTAAAGAGATCTGCATTACTTCACCTGCCTAATTTTCTTCAGAAAAAAATTAAACAAAATGAAGACTTGTAATTTTTGCTTAGTAGGGATATTTTAATAATCAAAGAAAGGATAAGGTGACAGGCAGCAGATACTAATCCCTAAAAACTCATACTCAGTAGCATTTAAATGTTCTTCACATTGTAGCCATTTAAAAGCAGCCTATAGTAATTTTTTTTTTTTTGGAATTTTCAACTATAAGAACCAACATCTAAACATGGACGTTACTCTGAAGTGTCCCATGTCATCATTTAATTTCTGTCTGGCAAATACTTTGCCAGTGTCACTGTTTACCATGTGCCTCTGGGTCCATCTTCAATCCCCATCAAATTCTTCCATCAGTACCGTAACATAAGGTTAACAACTGAGGAGTTGAGGATGTAGCTCAGCTGGTAGATTGCCTGCCTAGCCTTGGGTTCAACCCCGAGGCCACATAAAAGCAGGTGTGGTAGTACACACCTATAATTCCAGTACTTGTGAGGTGGAGGCCAGAGGGTGAGAAGTTCAAGGTCATCCTTGCTACACAGGGAGTTTGAGGCTAAGCTGGGCTACATGAGACCCTAGCTCAAAAAACAAAAACAAAAAACAAAACAAAAATAGTATCAGTATTTATAAGTTCATCACTATTTTCCTTGCTAGGGTGGTTTAAAGTTAAACACATTTCATGTAGAAACTGCTCACAACTACTATATTTATTTTAAAATTGTCAGTGATCAAACAAAATTTCTGGAAAGAAAATCTGAAGGGAAAAGGATTCTTCTTTATTAGGTTTTCCAACTTCCACCCTAAATTTTCTGTGCCTTCTCCCACACCATACACACATCTGCGACCTGCCAACATGGACAGTTCTGAGCAAAGGGGTACAGCAATGGAAGACCGCACAGCTGCCCAAATCTTGACTCCCTTCTGATTATGTAACACTGTCTCCTAAATCAAAGACACCCTCCCAGACAGTGAAGGTAACCTGGTCACCGAATGTGTGTCTTTCAGTTTCATTCAGTTTCAGTAACGAGTGACAAAGTTGGAGAAATCTTTGTTCCAAAGACAACTTCCCGATTTTCAGCATCTTATCCCTGGGTAGTTACTTAATTAGACAGGGATTCGGTCTCTTTACTTCAGTGGAGGAGGAAAAAACTGCCTATATATCAGAATTATTGGAAGAACAAGAAAAAATGTGAACAAAGAGAAAATAAACATGAAACTCTCAACACAATGGCAAAAAGCAACAGTTACTTGTGTTGGATTCTTGTTTGAGGGTATTTTTGAAAAAAACAAAAAAATAAAGCTAAAGAATATGGAACTCAACCTTGTATGGCCTTACAGTGAAAACTCTTCCCATTGTAAAGATTCCTTTAAGTCTGATATATTTATTCATCAGCAAGAAATTGGTGCTTCCAGTATCAGAAGACAGGGTTCTTAATGCCAAAGATAGCTTAGAGAAGAAATTAAAAACTATTGTACATTACAGGGAAAGCGAAATATAAACAACTAATTACACAATTATTTAATTATCATTTTGGTCAGTGCTACAAGGAAAGTACTAAAGCCAGTGGCAATAATCTAACAGGATCAGAATTAAAATTTCTATGCAAACATTCCACCTTCCTCCAGGGTTGTTCAATCATTCTCTCTAATTAAACCTACTGAAACCTTTGAGTAGGCTTGATCTGTTTGTTTGGTAAAACAACAAAATACACAATTAACCTGACCCTCGCCAATTTTATGATCAGAACCAGAAAACAAATTTTAGAAACCATAGAAGCCACAAAATAATTTCAAGTATTTTATATAGTGGCTTCTAACTGCAAGAGAAAGCAGACTTGATACAGGTTAGTGCTTACAACTCTCCATTATTAAGATGTGTGAGAAAACAATTCTTAATTATACAGCTAATATGTTTACTTCATGTTTGCCATTATCCACAACTCAATTTTTCAGAAGTTTTATAAAAATACACAGGTAGTTATTACTGAAATATAAATTATTTGTGATTTTTAAGACTGGAACAGTCTTAAGTTGCTTACTAGAGAATTCTTCGTTCCTCAGTTACCTCTTAAAATCTACTACCTTAAAAAATTAAAAACAAAAGTCTGTTGCCATACCTTTAACCACAACTTCAAGTTTCCTATCTTCTAGAATCAATAAACACACAGAGACAATAGAGATCAGATCAGCTCTCCCATCAAAATGATATTTATTCTATGAAAATGGGATGTTCCTCAACGTTTGTCTTAGATCTGCTAGGGATGCACGCAGAAACGTCCAGAAGAGCCACTGTCAATTCTGCAAAGCGGGCCTCTTCAGCTATCGAGTCCATAAGGCAAAGCCAGTTAAGAATTCCTATTGCCAATTGTAATAAATGAAGAAATATATTTAAATCAAACAGCACCATCTAGCAGAGCCTCATTACTTTGCTCCTAAGAGTTGACGTTTCTTGGTGTTCAGTCTGGCCATCTGAGAACAAGAAAGGCAGTTACTTGTTTTTCTGACAGATCACAGAACTGGCACTGGAGAGGACCAAACACACCAAGTCTAACTTCCCTGTTGTATCAGCACCAGAAAACAAATTTATTTTTGTTTTTGTTTTTTTAAAATCATGAGACTATAGAATTGACTCAGCTGCCTATCAGCCATTCCCTGGGAGTCCAGCTAAAACCCGAGTTACTTTAATACCAAAATTAATACTAACCTCCCAGTAAGATTATGTTTTCAATACATCACAAGTCCTTCATTCCTCATAATGTGAAATCCAGGTACTTTACCACTAAAGCATCCTCCTTCAGATGTTTGTATCAGATATATTCCAGCCAAATAAATGATTAATAAGCACAAACTAGTATTTTAGAACTCCAAGTCCAGTAAACTGCAGTTTCTTAACCGGGCAATAATACCATGTATTTTATACATTCCTTGTCACAGCAAGATCTTAAAAATATCAGGGGTGGAGGGACCAATAGCATCTCTCCACTAATTTTTTTGTTGTTGTTGTGTTTTGTTTTCCTACATCAAGGCCTGCCACCTCTAAATCCTATGGGAATTGTGTGTATTGCTGCCAACACGAAGATTAGAAAATGTTCCCATCCCTAGGGCACAACAAACTTCCAAGGGTAAGACTGCCTACCTTAAGCAAGGAGGGAAATTCGGTAGCCTACACATTAGACCTTTATTTACGAAGCTATTTTTGTATGCAAGGGACCCCAAGTACCTGAGAAAGACTTGCTTTCCCCCAGCCTACACCCCCTCCGTAAGACGGTGTATTCAATGACAAGGATAAGCCTGACCCTCCGAGCAGACCCAGTTACAGGGAATCAGTCTGAACATCTGCACATAGGGAGAGTGGGGGGGTAGAGGGGGGGCTCTTCCTTAGTGTCACAGTCACTATTCGCTCTCATTTTAGTAACAACCAAATCGCCGTAACAAGTACACCAGAAGAGCCGCCAACAAGCCTGCTCCGCAGCGTGCCGGCCACCGCGGCCACCCCGGCTCTCCCCGGCGCCCTCCCGGCTCCCACCGAGGTTACCACCTGTATCTCCCGCGACCCAGCCAAGCGGCTCGCGCCCAGCATCTCTGCCGCAGCCCCCCTTTCCGACCCGCGCCGCGTCCACGCCGCGGGGCCAGCCCTCCTCGCGGGCGGCGGCGGCGGCGGCGGTGGCGGCGCCGCCACGGCCCACGGGACCTGCCCTCCGCGCCCGCGGCCACCGCCCCCGGGGGGGGACACGGCAAGTCTCAAAAAGTTCTGGGGCCGCCGCCGCCGCCGCCGTGTGCCGCGAGAGGCAGGGAGCGCCAAGCTCCCGCGGGCGGCCGACCCCGCGCGGGCCAGCACACTTTCTCCCTCCGGGAACTCGGCGCTCCCCACTCCCAAACTTCCCCCCGCCGCCCCGGGCCCGCCCGATCGCCCGATCGCCCTCCCGCCCGGCCTGCGCCGGGAGAACCCGCGGACCCCGCGTCCCTGAGCCCGCCCGGCCCACGCCCGCACTTGCCCTCCGCGCCCCCGCGGGGCTCCGCTTCCGCCCGCCGTGCGCCCGGCCCGCCGCCCTCTCCTCTTTCCCCCCTCCCCACGCTCGGGAGGGAGGGAGGGAGGGACCCCGCCGCGGCCCCGCCGGACCCCAAGCAGCCCAGCAGCTCTCCCCCCCACACACACACCCCAACCTACCCCGGCCCGCCGCGCGCAGCGGCCCCGGCCGTCCTGGACCACAGCTCCAAAGTTACTTTGCGCGGAGGTGAAGCCGCGGGGGGTTCCCCTCAACCACCCAAACAAGTTTCCATCCCCGCCGCCGCCGCCCCCCGCCACGCGCGTCCCTCCCGCCGGGCGCCCCGTGCGTGGCCACCCGCCGGGGGGCTCCCCGTGGAGGCGGCCGCTCGTCGTCGTCCACCACCACCCCCGCCCCGAGCCGCGCACCACCCGCCCCGCACCTCTCCCCGGCAACCCCGCACCTCCCCCGGCTCTTCCCCCCGACACACACAGACACACACACCACCGCCGCCGCCACCACCACCCCAGGCGGGGCGGCCGTGCGGCTGCGGTTCCCGGAGAGTGCGTGCGCCGAGTGTGCGCGCGTGCGGCGGGCGGCGGGAGGCTGGCTGCGGCGCGGAGACACTCACTTCTCCCGGGCCTGGCTGTCGGACGGGACGGCGCTGCTGTTACTCTTGCCTTTGCCGTACATGCTTGTGCCGAGAGCAGCTCCCACTGTCACGCACCTGTCAACCCATCACAGCCTCCCCGGGAACAGCCCCGTCCCCATGGCGACCCACGCAGCCACCCCCACCATTGGCCGCCCCACGCCGGAGCTCCGCCCTCCTCGCCCTGGCAACGCGCGAGACTGACAGGCCTCCCCTCCCCTCCGGCCTGCCGGCGCGCGCGCGGCGGCGGCGGCGGCTCGGCCGGAGCGGCAGTCTCCTCCCCCTCCTTCCCTCCCTCGCCGGCTCCCGCCCGCCCTCCTTCCCTCTCCGCCGCGCTCCCCCCCGCCCCTCCCACCCTCCCGCTCTCCTTCCCCCCCCTCCCTCCCTCCCCCCCCCTCCGAACCCGGGCGCTAGGGGGGAATTAGAAACTGCTCTAGAAGGATTTTAAACAACTGGCTGTTCCCTCCGCCGCCGCCCCGCCCCCCGCGCCGCCCGCGCCCGGCTCCTCACTGGAGAGAAGGCGCGGGGAGGAGGGGAAAGTGCGGCCTGGAGTGCCTGGCGGCGGCTGCGGAACGGGAGTCGCGGCGGCCCCAGACTTCGGGGCGCCCGGCGGGTCCACAGACAGACCCGACCCACGGACCCAGCCCCCCCCCCGGGGGGGCCCCCTGCAGGCTGCTCTCCCCCCACCCCACCCCCGCTCCTCTGCAGCCTGACACCCCGCGCCGGCCCCCTCGATGGATCTCATCCCTGCTCTCTGGGGTGTCGCCCTCCACCCCGCGCCCCGCTCCCGGAGGGCCAGCCAGCAGGCCTGGGGGGGCGGTGTTGGGGGGGACGCCGGCTCTGAACCCTCGACCTTCCGACCCAGGGACCCAGCGACTCTCCCCCGGGAGGCGATGGACCACCACCACCCCCACGCCCCGGGTGCCCGCCCAGGCGGTGTCGCCGGCTCTGAGGCCGAGCCCTGCGTCCCGAGGGAGCACCCTACCCGGTGTGTCAGCCTCCTTTCCAAGAGGGGAGCACACCATCCCCAAAGAGGCCAAGGGACCGAGTCCTGGGACCTCGGCGGCCCACGGCCTTGGCCCCTGCCTCGGCAGGACCCGGCTCAGGTCTGCGGCAGCCCCGCGGCCCAGGCAGGCTCTGCTCGGCCTGTGTTAATAGTTTGGGTGGGCAATGTCATTTCAGTTTGACCCCTGGGCTGGAAGGAAGCAGAGAAGGCCCTGGAAGACATCCCTGTACTTGCCCAGCAGATCAGGCCGCCCAGCTCAAGGGGTGCAGAGCTGTGCCCGAGCTGAAAACTCCCCGAGAATATTTTTGGATCCAAGTCCCTAATCTCATTTCAGTGGATGCGCAAAAGTTTCTCAAGACACACGCAACCTGGTCTCTGATAGACTCCATCCTTTATTTTGTCGGAGATCCTTGGCTGTAAAATCAGACAGGGTGGAAATCGGGTTGGGAGAAGAGATGAGCTTCCAATGGGAGATGACAGGGGAAGAGAGGTGCCATTGGGGTAGGACAGGGAAACCTCAGAAAAGGATGAATAGAGGAGGAGGGACAGTTATGCCACAGGGAAGGAAATAGCATTCAAATGAGGAAGCCTACCTTTCTATTGCGCGCAGCTTTAAGCATTTAGCAGTAGGATCATAAAAATGCATATGGAGATTCGGAGAGAGATGGAAAGGAAAGAAATGGAGTTTGTGAGCGCTGATAGCTCGGGACAGAAATAAAACAGAAGGTTAAGGAAGGGCAGTCGGTGGGGAAGAGGTGGGGAATCAAAACGGGTTGGCAACCCAACATCAATCAAAGACGGGAGGGGGGGTGAAGACGGACTTCCACTGCTGTTAAGGAAAATGAAGGGGGAAGTCTAAAAAGGGAAAGAAGAATAGTAAAAGAGTTCATGGAGAAGGTATGAGCTTGACAAAAATAATAAAGGGCAGACATGGTTTTCAAAAATATACATTTCTAATAGAAGGAACAATCGTTAAGCCAATAAAAGAATATAAAGTATAAAAGGTGACATTGGCTTAACTAGATTACCTCCAAAGAGAAATAATTTGCCATTTCAAACTCTAAAATTTCCCTTTCTGTTTCAAATGGCCCACAGTGGTGGCTGAGATACGGCTTGCATGTTCTCCCTTCTGGTTCTAATAACCTAGAGCGATTTGGTGCTTGGAACATTACATTCATGGACTGAAGAACTAGAAGAAATGAGACAGGGCCAGCCAGCAATCATCTCTTCCAAAAAACTTGATCAAAACCCTCCAATGTGTGTAAAGTTGCTACTGTTTACAAACACGACCTCTGAGGCTAGCCTCGTGGAATTGTTATCCAATTGTTATCCAACGATCTTCTATTAGCTTTACCCCCAGAAAATGATTACCATCTCAAGGCTCTGTCAACCACGCAACACTTCATATGTGATATTGCTCAGATACCGTCAAGAAGAGACCTCTGGCAACTGCTGAACTACTTTCAGGTCCACAACCGTGTCAAAGCGTTTTACTATCAAAGGTGGTTAACCTCACCAGGACCGATATTCCTGACCTTCCCTCTCCCACTTTGTACCAGCTAACCTACCATGTCAGACTGGGAACCAGCACCCGAGAGAGAATGAGATGCAGCCACCATCTATCTACGTCAAGGATAAAAGATGGGGGCCATCTTGGCCAAGTATACTGCTACTTGGTAACTCCTCATTTGGGGATCAATGGGGATCATAGCACATCCTTTTTACAAGAGAGAGAGAGAGAGAGAGAGAGAGAGAGAGAGAGAGAGAGAGAGAGAGAGAGAGAGAGAGAGAGAGAGAGAACCTTGCCAGGTAACTTTCACTTTGCTCAAGGGTTTCTTTCAATGACACAGAGATTAAACCAAGGGAAAGGTTTAATGAAACTGAAAATGGTCTTTGTACTGTGAAAACAAAAACAAGACAATGAGCTATCATTCTAAAACTGGTGTTGAGATCCTCTTATCTGTGTTTGTTGGTTTGCAGAATGACCATATCAACCTTGGGCTGAAAGCAAGCACTTCCAAATGATCCTTATGTATAAGAAGGGCTGCCGACTTCAGATGGGCAGTCCAAGCTTAAAGCAAGAGCTTTAGGTTGTGGTGGTATATTGCAGATGACCCTTCTCCTATAAGGCATTCAGTTATCCTTACAGTGCACTTGATTCTCTACCTCCAAGCCAAGAGTCGTTAACAGGATAACAATGTATGGCCGTCTATGCTGTGTTCTGATAACACAGGACCACAAAGCATTTCAGCTGCCTTAATGTGTCCTAAAGAGAAAAGAAAATGAAGAAGGAAAATTGGAGACACTGCTGTCTGTTGCTGTAATTCGTTCATCTGGTTGGTTTTTACCCAAATTTGTCACATTAGAGAGTCCTGTGGATAATGGCATGTTTTCTGATATTTAAACACTAAATTACAGATCTGCACAGTAGGATATAGGATTCAGAACAATTTGGTCTTAGTATCTAGGAAGAATAAAATGTGAAAAGGTCTTAGTTCAGAACTTACCAAATGAATGCCAGTTACCACTCCAAGAAATGTAAGTGACTTTTATATGCATGCGTGCCTATATATGGTGACCTTGGAGCTTAAGTAATCAAATCAATTATCATTAAAACCTCTCAGCAGCTACCTGAGCCATCACTGTGCTACTCCTCTCTAAATGTTTACACATGTAAATAAAATGCTTCTTTGCCCTTGTTCAAATTATTTTGAGTACAAAGAGTGTTCTTTGCAGCTGTACCTCTTGGGACCAATATTGTAATTAATGTGATTTGAAACACATATTCAGAGCCAAATTTGAGATCCCAGACACAGGGTTGAAGATCCAGTGTCTTGTTCTCATTTTTTAGAAAAGAAGGAAGAGATTAGAAATTGAAAGCTTTATAATGTACAGAGTATCATGATACACTCTGAACGATGTTTTGTAAACCCCATAAGTGCTTGGTTAATTTTAGGAAACTTGAATTTGAATAAGGGAACACTGACCAGCTCAGCCACCCAAAATGGAACTTTTACATTTGAGGATAATTATTTAAGCCATATCCTTTCAGACATAGACCATCAGTGATAATCATTACATCCCTACACATACATCCTATTTTGTTTGGGCACATTTGCACAATTATCTTATTCTAGAAGGCCTTCATTAGTTTAAAACAGGAAACTGTTTCTACTTTACGCTGACTTTATATTTCTTTTATACTAATATTGTCTTTAAAACATTAAGGTTAATAATGCCTCCATTCTCACAATTCACAGAATCCCAGGAAGGATTTTCTTGTGTCATCAATAACAAAGAGATGACCTCTTGATGTTTAAATGCAACTGATAATGAATTTAATTATTTGCATCATGTAAAAAACTTAGCATATTAACTTAAACCTTTAACACTGAAAATATTTATTTAAGAAAAATAAAAACATTTTAACAATGAAGTTGAAATGGGGGGGGGGTAATTTTTCCAAAAGACAAAACTGTTCTATTTGTTTTTCATAAAACTAGTTTATAAAAATAACTCAGTTGTGCTCATATAATTTTCCATCTCAAAACATTTCATTTGTTCATTAGTACTCAATATATCCCAGTAAATCACGTTTGTACAACCTGCTTTCTAAACCGAGTAAACTGAGTCCTGACAACAATTTGTCTGCATGGCCCGAGATACTAAACAAACAAAACTAATTCCAATAAGAGAACTCCATGTCCCTGGCTGAGCATTCCCAGACCACAAAGCCACGCCTCTTTCTCTCCAGAGTGACTATTCCACAGAGGAATGTGAGCAGACGCTGAGATGTTTGTCACTCAAACTACCTTGTGAAAGTTCACCCCGGGGCAAGGGGGCAGCAGGCGGGGATTCACTAAGTATCCAAATGCCAGGGACCCGAGTAAGGAGGGGAGAGACGGCAGTGCTGATACTGTGCGATTCAGTCCTTCAGACAAGAATGAGATAAAAAGAGCTACCAATTAACATTTCACACACCGATAGTGGTTTAACGTTTGCTAATCTGAGGCAATGGCTGTTTATTTAACCTATTGCTCTGGGTTTTTAAAATTCCGACTTACATATTCATAAACAGTTACCAATGGATTTGACGAGAATGAGGTCCAGATCTACCAGCCCCAACAGTTCCGTTCTACTAAACCTAGTCTTTTTTTAAATATTTATTTAATTTTTATTTATATGTGTCTGTGTGTGGCTATGTGCATATAAGAGCAGATATTCATAGATGGCGGAAGTGTTGGACCCCCCTGGAGCTGGAGTTCCAGCAGTTCTCAGCCATCTGACATGCCTGCTGGGAACTGAATTTACATCCTCTCCAAGAGAGGTACCCATTCCTAACCACTGTGCCACCTCTCCAACCCTTGCCTAGTCTTTCTTAATATCAGCAACAATCTGAAATTTGGTAACTTGAAATAAAATAATCCTGTTACAAAACATGACACATAGCCTGAAGATGAGGGAAATTTTTTTTTTTAATTAAAACCTATACTACCATGTATGGCAATTTCATACACTTTAGCACATTTCGCAAAACAATTTCCAAGTGTTACAGTGTTCGCTAGCTGGAGTTTGTCATTAAATGTTGAGAGTTATATGATAGGAAACGTGCCAAAGAGTGTTCCTGATTCAACGATGTTACTGTATTTTTTTAGTGCATTTCTAGATCTTCGCAATGATTTTTTTTTTAACCTGGTAAGGTCATTGGCATAGCATGTCTTTGCATACATACTTGGAGCTATCAAAAGCCCCAGTATTGGCCGGGCAGTGGTGGCGCACGCCTTTAATCCCAGCACTCGGGAGGCAGAGGCAGGCGGATCTCTGTGAGTTCGAGGCCAGCCTGGTCTACCAAGTGAGTTCCAGGAAAGGCGCAAAGCTACACAGAGAAACCCTGTCTCGAAAAACCAAAAAAAAAAAAAGCCCCAGTATCGATAGGAAGACTGTTCCACCATTGAGGCAGTATGCTCCCTTTTGTGGGAAATGGAAATATGGGAAGGGGGAATGACAGATTATCTCATTCTTATGTCTTACTTACTTAGCTATAGTTTAAGAAAGATACTATACCAAATAAACTCTACTTAGCATTGCCTATCATAAACAATCTTATTTTGGCCATATATACTTGCCAGAGATATAGAGAGCACTTCACAATATTTTGGGGTTCTCAGGCAAGTGTTTGAAGAGCTAGGAGTGTAGCTTGGCTGGGAGAATGCTGGCTTGACACACAGGAAGCCCTAACCTTGATTCCCAGCACTGCACAGATCAGGTGTGGTGGGCACACGTCTATAACCCCAACACTCCGGAACTGGAGGCAGGAAAATCAGTAGCCCAAGGTTATCTTCAACTACATAGCCAACTCAAGGCCGGACTGGGCTCTGTGAGAGCCTGTCTCAGATTAAATAAATAGATGAATCTCTGAAACCAATTGGGTTGCACTCTATGCATCACAGTAGAGTAACACTCCAGAGGACATGTGCCTGTTCTGTGGCACTGATTACCACTCCTCAGAATTATCACGTAGCTTTAGGTGATACCGCATGGTTTCTTCATCAATTCCCATCATTTCATTGTCATTCCATGGACCTTTTCTCTTCAACCTGAAGTCTTAATGGGGGTGGGGGTGGGGGACAGAGGGGCCCCTGCCATCTGGGGGCCCTGACGATCTGAAGCTCTGACAATTGCAGACCTGGGAGCCGCTCCCAGCTTCTCAGAGTCTCAGACGATAGCCTGAGGAGCCCAGGTTGAGAAATTAAGATAGTTGAGAAAGATACATTCCCATCTCGTGGCTGCCCTCACCTCCTACACTGTCCTACTCTGCAGTCTTAGAACGGTTGGTTCTTTGAGGAGAAACCCAACATTTACAGTAGTGAGTACTATTTTAGAGTTTATGTTGTTTGACTCTCGGTGAAGGGGAGTTTTTGACAAGGCTCCTGGCCTCTGGAAAAAGTCTGCTTTGATCCTATGTTTGATTCTGAAACAGCCAGAAATTAGAGAATACAATAGCTCTATAGCCATTTCCCCTGGCCTTTCCGTCTAGTCCTGTTTCCAGAGGTGAGGTAGCTAGAGGATACTGTAGTAAAGAAAGTGGCTGGACTAGGGACAAGTGTGGTCTTCTCCACAGAGAAGGAAGAACGCAGGTCTGAGGGCAAAGGCCCTGCCATCTGGAAGCATCCACTTTGGATCTCAACTTCCTCATACCATGCCTTTTCTCGACGCCTTGGAGCCTGCACCCTTTTAAACTAGATAGGGCAATGTTCGGGGTGGTTTGACCACAGGCCTGTGCCCTTTAGGAGATGCCAGCTCTGTTTTATAGTGGGTTCTTCTTCAAAGAGGCATTTGTCATTTCTAGTACAAGGAGATATGCGCCACATTCTTACCTCAGAAAAGTGGGGGAATGTTGGAAAGATTACCACAGGATGTGAGGAAGGCAGGGAATAGGCTGATCATAACTCAGCTTCCGGTCAGCACACAGTCCCAGCCAACACTGTGCAGAGGCCACAGCCCCTTCCTCCTCTGTCTGTTCTTCTCACTTCTTTCCCCTCACCTTTCTTTGTCCTTTCTAACCCTTGAAAACAGGACAAAATGCGAAAGAAATAAGACAGTTTACTAAGAATATACCACATTGGAAACTTTTGTTTTTGTAAGCCAAAAAAGGTTGATTGCTGACAATACTCTATGGTTCAACCACCCATGAAATTTTATTCTTGTATCCCATAGTGCAGACTCGTGTATTAACTCAGACATTTCACAAACATTTTCAGGATGCCAGGCACCTTTCTACCGAATAGCTCGCTTAATTCTCCTAACAATTTTAAGGTAAGTTTTTGTTTGTTTGCTCAGGTTTGGTTTGGTTTTGAGACAGAGTCTCAAATAGCCTACTCTGACCTTAGACTCAATACCTAGCCAAGGATGGCTTTGAACTTCTGATCCAGAAGTAGGCTCCAACACCAAAGGACTGATATCGCAGGCATACACACCTCCCTGGCCAAGTTTGCATGTGGCTATGCCTCAAATGCAGGGCTTCATGCATGTCAGGCAAGTACTTTACCAACTGAGCTGCAGCCCTAGCTGACGGTAGGTATTATTTTTGTAATAGTTTTTCACACACTTGTAAATGACAAGATTGTAATTTCTACCCAGGCAGCCTGTCTTATCATGATCTGTCAGGAATCTGTCACACAGACCCTGTCAAGCACCCTCGTCTGTAACATTTACTCCATTGTGTATCGTATGCTTCTGGAAGGGCAAGCATCTCTGAATTCAGGTTAGATTAAATGTGTAAGAGCAAGATGCATTGGCTCTGGCTTCAGTATTGTAAGCAGGTGTGGATTCGGCTCTAGTAGTTAAGTCCTCTAATTGGGCAATAATCCTGAGTCACTCTCCTGTCCCAGAACTTCATCCCTCAACAGATTCATCATTTCTTCTCATTTCCACCACATTGAGGTGCACACCGTGGCTTATTATAAGATATTGAAAGGAGAAATGATTGGCAGTTGTCTGTTTCTCTTCCCAGATTTAAAAGAGATGCATTTCTTCTTGTACTAAATGAAACAGTTCACTCTCGTCTCCACTCTTGACCTTGTTCATCCATCATATTTACATCTGCGTGCCCGTGTGGTCTATGGTACATAAAACCTGAAGACGAAGGTCTTTGAGTCACACTCCACTTAGGAAAAGAGGAAGCTGGGCAGTTCTGTTCATAGACTCATTGGATCATTGTCAATCATGGCCTTCCTCTGGGAACTGGCAAATGTAGAATAACAGACCAGGTCCCCTGGACCTCGGTCAGCAGGCTGCGTTTTCCCGCCCGGACTTTTGCTGTTGAGCTTTCTGCTTCTGTCTTGTTTTCCTTTCCGCTTAGATTTTTTTTTTTTTTTTTTTTTTTTTTTGTAGTTCGCTGTTACTTTTCCTCCTTCTCTTGTTTTTCTGGCTTCACTTCCTCCTTCTATTGTTATAGCTGTCTTTCCCTCTCATCACATTTCCTGTTGCCTTTCCAGTTCAGTGGGGCCCCATCCAACTCACACCCTGTCTGGCTTCAGACTCGATTTGGTCTCAGGGGAGAGCAATCATGCGCCAAATAATCCCAGTCTCCAGGGAACCCAAAGAAAGGTTCTGGAGGCTAAGTATTCCAAAGTTTTTCTCTTATTGATTTTGTCCTACAATGAGTTCCAAGGATGCCTAATTAAGGAAAGGAAAATATTCATCCTAGTGGCCTTCTAGACCCAGACCATTCTGAACTCTGACAGCACCAACATCCATCAAATCAAACAATGAAATCAACTTTGGTTACTTAGCATAATAGAAATAAACTTGTAATACTCTATTAGTGAAGGATCAATGTCTCCTGTCTTGAAAATAAACATCAGAGCTTGGCTTCAACATTTAGGTAGCAGCAGAGTCCATTATTTTGTGGCATCATTCGATTATGTTGACATCAAGGCAGATTTATTAAAATAATAAATAGTACATGATTTTCAGCCTTTCGCTTCCAAACCTCACCACTGCGACCCTCGCCAAGGGGATCTGAGGCCTGTCGTCTACATTTTTACTTATTATTCGATGACCTTTGTCACGGCGTTTTCGTTATCTGGCAACTTTTACCCCAAACAATTTTTTAAATTAATATTTAGGATGGAAATTTTGAGTTACTTCCTAAGGACAAAATGAATAAGAAAAAGGAGCATTCGGTGGTTAAGGGTTAGAATGTTCTCTTGGCATAATAGTTGAGCAGGAATGATTTCAGATATGCTTTTTGAAGCTCTGAATATGGCTAACTGCAAAACCCTCACAGTTCCTGCTTCCTCTTTCCCCAGCCCCAGGGCCTTTGCCCTAGCGTTCATCTGCCCAGAATGTTTTCCCCTCTGCTTAATGTCAGTATTCAGGACTTCTGGAATGTTAGTTCCAGAGCTGTCTTCTCTGAGCGTCCCTAAGAGATGCCTAATCCCACATCCTCAGTCACTCCTTGTCCCGTTTTCTTCTCTTCATAGTCACATATCACTCACTCTCAGCAACACCTCCAGTCTGAACTACTCTAGGGAGGCAGCAGTTTTGTGGTATTCCTGGACTAGGTTCTTATACCCTAAGATCTAGAACAGCGCGTAGCACACAATGGTGATCAATAAATAATTACTCGCTGAATGAATGAATGATTCTAAAGACCCTAGCTCTCTTACGTGTTTCCAACAACTATTTCAGCCCTCTACCTACTACAGCCCGGAGCTTCTTACATGCTCAGAAACAAGAAAAATGGACAGAAAATGTCAGCATCCATTTAGATTTAGTTAAGGATTCTGACTCCAATTCATTGTTCCAGCATCCAAACTGATTTAGCAGAATTTAGGGGGAGTGAGACATAAGAGAGAGAGGGAAAAAAATTTCCGCCTCTTTTCAGTCACAGATTTACCTTGCTTGGAGTTCCAAGTGACCCATTGTTGCTGGCAATAAGGAAACAAGCCGCACACAGTCAGCAGATTTTGTGGTAATACACGTTCATCATGTCTCTCTCTTCCATACTGCTTATAGGGCAGTGTCTTCTTCCCTCAGATTTTATTCAGGCTGACCTCCCAGTGCCTGGAACCTCTGGCAGATTGTAGTTACGGGACACATCTACCTCCCTCCTAGTGCACGGACTTGCCAATGACCTACTCACTCCCAGACATTGACAGTATACCTAAAGCTGGGATGCACCGGAGGACACAAGTCCCTGTTTCCAAGCACTGTGATTCCTGCTTCAATCTGTCCTTTGCTTTTGGGGGAGGAGCTTTGCTAATGTTTCCGGAACTAAATTATAACTCTGTTTGCTGAGCTACATCCACATGGGTTTGGATTCCCTGCTCATCAGTTATCAGCTGTGTTCATACATGCAAGTCTCTTAACCTCTCTGTGCTCGGTTTTATCAACTGCAAGCCCAGAGGAGTCCACTGTCTATTGAGGTCGTTCTGAGGACTACATGGCAAGTTCTTATACTGGGTTTAGCCCAAAGCTTGGTCCATTCCGACTGCTTAATAAATAGCAATGACTGTTCTCTTCCTTACGAGAGCTGGTCACAGCCTACAGGGTCTGTAACGACACGCAACCAGATTGGTACATTTGTCTGGACTGCATCGCTGTGAACATGCTATTTTCCTTCCATACTCCAGTTCCTTTGGAAGCATTTCATTCTCGGCTCTTGCAACCTGTAATGGTGTGTGTGTGTGTGTGTGTGTGTGTGTGTGTGTGTGTGTGTGTGTGTGTAGTGTGTTGGATGTCGATTTTACTTAACTGAAGTTTTCATGTGTCTTCTCAGTCCAGTGAAACCAAAAAGCAAGGAATGGCGTTTCTCAGCAGTGCCCAAGATTTCCAGTCTCATGTCTACTTACTAACTCTTTTTTTTTAATGCAGTCAATGGTGAATACAAGGCCAAATTCAACAGCTTCTTTATTGGTAGCAGTTGTTCACTGTAATGACATCGTTTTGAATTTCACAGGCTCAGAGATGAAAGTGGGAATTTTGATGTCATCTAGTCACATCTGCAAAAAGGGAGTTGCCAAAATGTCTGTCTGGATTCCCGTGAAGAAATTCCTTCTTATCTTTGGCTAGACATACTTCCCTCACTGAATCAGCTACAACAGGGGGAAAGCCTACTTGTTGTCCTCCTCATAATAAGCTGACATATACTTCGAGGCAGTCCTCAAGTAATCCTCTTCTCCCAAAAGAACAATAAGATATTTATTTGCATAGCTAATATCGCAGCAGCATAGGCAGGCAGGCAAAGTCGCTCTCCCGTGAATAACATTAGCTTGTAGTTCATGGCTTAGGTGAGTGCTCTGGAGTGAAATAAAAATGTATGTATCTCAAGACTTCTGGCCGATAAACACCTCAGCCTTTTTTTTTTTTTTTAAGTTACCCTGCTAATTAGAACATTCGACAAATGTTCATTTAGTACCTGTAGTGTGCAGCATTGAGCTATATGATAGTTTGCTAAACAATAGAGAGGATACGAGAGAAATAGCCAGTGCTCCAAAGGAACTTAGAGAAAGGTACACATCTGTACTGAGTACCCGTCATGGCTGGGCACTAAGATAAATGCTGAGGGTGCACACGTACATTTTCTATCTTTGAGTAACTCGTTCTACGCAGAATATAGTGTAAGTTCACTATAATCTTGTAAGTGCAGTGGAGGATGTTAGGGGCGATGCATAGTCTAGGGCAGAGGGGATGCCTCTACTAGAACTCAGGGTTTGAACAGGACCTTAAAGAAAAATAAGGATGACCTGACCTTAAATAAAACAATAAAAGCGGGGAGAATTCTTCAAGAAAAGGAGTCGTGTCTGCAAAAGCAGAAAAGAGCATGCACATTCTAAATTTCACCAGAAGTGGGGTGACTGAAGAGCTTGTCCTGGAGTAAGGACAACAGCTGCAGGAAAAGGTACACACAAGGACGGTGGGAACACTGGGTTCCAGGGCTTGAGGAGCCTTGAAGGAGGCAATGGAGGATTTTAAACAGGGGTGTCCTGACCAGGTCTGCAGTTAGAAAAGCTAGTTTAAAAAGTGCACGCAAAAGCAATAGGAGAGAGGCCGAGGGAAACCAGTAAAGGATCCGCATGCACACTGTGAGGGAGCAACCCGATGCAGAGTGAGGAACGATACGGAAGGATCCTACGCTACAGAACGGGGATTGTCCAGGGCTAGGCAAAGACTCGTCAACTAACTTCTTTTCCTTTAATTACATTACAATTTTTAGTGTGTTGTAGTGGGTAGCTGTTCCAACTTTGATCTTAAAACACTGCCAGAGAGGGACTGCAGGTAACTGCCACATCTGCCTATGACCTGCCCTTGGGTGTGGCTGAGAGGGAACCCCCAGGGATGTGGCTGAGAGGTGCGTACATGTTGGGCCCCTTCTGGATACCTTGGTCCTGGAAGCTGGATGGGACACCAAGCCAGAGTTCTCCGCTGGAAGATACCTCATCTCTCCTGTAACCAACCCCTATTGGCTGTAAGTTATCCCAGAAGTAAACCTCTCTTGATTACCAGATAAATTACGTGGAATTGCCTCCTTAATTACAGTAATAGTGTGTGTGCCTGTGTGTGTGTGCATGTGTGTGTGAACGTGTGTGTGCATGTGTGTGTGAACGTGTGTGTGCATGCATGTGTGCCTGTGTCCATGCCTATGTGTGTGCATGTGTGTGCCTATGTGTGTGTGAACATGTGTGTGTGCATATGTGTGTGCCTGTGTGTGTGAAAGTGTCTGTGTGTGCATGTGTGTGTGCCAGTGTGTGTATGCCTATGTGTGCCTGTGTGTGTGTCTGTGTGCATGTGACGTGTGTATACGTGTGTGTGTGCCTCTGTGTGTGTGCCTGTGTGTGTGTTGGTGTGCATGTGCCTGTGTGTGTGTACATGTGTGTGCCTGAGTGCTTGCCCCACAGCACACATGTGGAAGTCAGAAGACAAGCTTTCAAGGTTTAGTTCTTATCATCTCCCATACGTGTCTCTGGGACAGAGCCCAGGCTGGCAGGCTTGCCGGCAAGCTCCTTCATCCACTGAGTCATCTCACCAGCCTCTATTCACTTAACTTCATTCTCAAAGATTAATTACCAGTAGGTTTTTCACAAGCAATGGGAGTTTAGCTATGTTGTATATATGCATTATTTAATTGTTAATTATTTTATGTGAAAGAACCAAATATACAGAATCCATCATAACAACAGAAGACAAGAAAATCAACATTTTACTCTTTATTCTTTTAATGTGTAAAGAGCTTTCCACGCTCTTCCCCAAAACAAACACCAAAGAAACAACCAAAAAAAAAAAAAGTCAAAAATCAACACAGGAACCAAACAAGAAAGAATTTTATTTAAAAAATGGATTCAAGGCAAGACAGGGAATCTTTCAAAGTTCTGATTTAACTTTTTCAGCCCCTGACTGGAAAAGCTTCGGCTCTTAGGACACTCATGTCTGCCCCCAGTTAGGTCCTCTGAATGCTTTGCATCGAATTTGGGATGCAAAGTGTCCCTGAGGGATCCACCTTGGAACAGAACTGGACAAAGGAGCAGTCCAGGCTTCACAGAGCCTAAAGCGATCTGCCAGACATTTCTGCAGTGTCTAGTGTCCACCGAGGGTCCTGCTCCTCGGCACAAGCCTGGCCTGCATACCCAAGCCTCACTTATCGCACGGGTGATGTCCAGGGCTGAGTGTGATCTGTGTAGACATAGTCTCAGCAGCTGAGGCAGGCCCTCGGAAGCTAATGTTAGTCCCCAGCACCGTAGCATGCATGCTCCTTGAAAAGGGGTCTCTGTCTCCCACATCCATACACCCCTGCTTCGATGGATCTCAAAGATAGAAGCAGGCTGTATTCCTGGCCTTGGTAGAACTATCTCTAGATTGTTCTAGCCAGATGGTTTTATCGCCTATACTTAGAAGTACTATTTTCGAACTGTAGAAACATAAGAATCATGTTGAGAAAAGAATTCAAAATCAAGTTTAAAATAATTTACTACTAATAAGATTCCAGTGGACATTAAAAGAAGAAAACAAAGAAATTATTGTTGATGTGAGGGTATTGTTCTCTTACATTTCCATACAACAGAGGCGGCAGAATTGACGCTAAATACAAAGCAGTCCCGCAACCAGAGGGGATGTTATAATGGGATTTAGAACACTTCAGAACTATGGGAGGAAACAGTGGCTTCTTCATCAGATAGAGTCTCGCCCGGGAGACCTTTCCCAAGACATTCAAATTCTTTCTCCAGATCACTAGTAATTGAACTGTATTCATAACAAAACACCATCGTGCCTAGATTATGATACAACATGATGAAGTGGGAAGTAATTATTAAAACTCATAGGACAAAGAAAGAATGCCCCATTCCAGTGCAGAATTTCAGTCTAGCATCGTGGCAGAGCTAAGCAGAGGCTGTGAAGACCTTTCCATGTGATTCCTGGAACTTGGTATTGTGTACTGACCTCAAGAATTCCTCATCCCTCCAACTATCCACACAGTTCAAACTCATTGATTTGGACTCCATAAATTTGTAATGCAGTGATAGTTGAGTTGTAGTGCACCCTTCAGCCGGAGGAAACATTTGATAATGATTTATCTTCAAAAATGATAGTCTGTCTTACAAAGAAAGGGCCTACTAATCTACAACCATTTCTTCAAATTCCAGGAACGGAAATCTTTCTATAGCATCAAGCGTGGTCATAATCCATCACCATTGGTTAATAATGACATGTATTTTTTCCAATGACATATTTTTAAAGTGATTGATCTATTTCAAATTATGTAGAAAATAAAACAGGATTCTGTGGTATTGTATTCCCCCAAATATTGTGCATGCTAATAAACTTATCTGGGGTCAGAGACAGAGCAGCCACAATATTAAACATAGAGGATAGGCAGTGGTAGCACACACGGTTAATCCTAGCATTCCAGAGGCAGAAATCCATGTGTTCAAGGATACAGACAGGCATGGTGACTCATCAGGCCTTTAATCCCAGAAAGCAAGCCTTTAATCCCAGGGAGTGGTGGCAGAAAGGTATATAAGAGTGAGGACCAGAAACTAGAAACATTTGACTGGTTAAGCTTTCAGGCTTTGGAGCAGCACAGTTCAGCTGAGATTCATTCAGATGAGAACTCAGAGGCTTCCAGTCTGAGGAAACAAGACCAGCTGAGGAACTGGTGAGGTGAGATAGCTGTGGCTTTTTCTGCTTCTCTGACCTTCCAGTATTCACCCCAATAACTGGCCTCAGGTTTGATTTTATTAATAAGAACTGTTAAAATTCATGCTACAGGGTTCACTGTAAAAATTAAAACTTATTAACCACTGTTTCTTGTGTGCATGCATGGCCTGGTACGCGCAGGTCAGAGGTTGACATTGCATGTCTTCACTTGTGGTTCTCCACTTTAGTTTCAGAGACAGGGTCTCTCACTGAATCTGGAGCTCACCCATTTGGCTAGATGAGCTCCACAGTGAACTTAGGGGCTTGTATGTCCCAGCCTCCCTGGTGCACTCAACAAGACCTGGCGTTTTATCTGGGGGCTGGGGATCCGAACTCAAGCGTCATGCTTGTGTGGCAAGTGCTTTATGGACTGAACCATCCCCCTGGCCCGTTAGTCACCAGTCTGGATGGTCATCTTCTTTTCTCCTTCTCCTCTTCCTTCTCTTTCTCCTCCTCCTCCTCCTTCTCTTCCTTCTCCTCCTTCTTCTTCTCCTCTGTCTCCATTTCTGTCTCCCTCTCCCCCCTTCTCCTCCTCTTTCATCTTCCTCATCCTCCTTCTCCCCCCTCCTCCTTCCTCCTCCTCCTCACACTGAAAGGTTTATCGCCCACTATTGGTAAAATTATTAAGGCCACTCCACATAGTTAAAAGGATATTTATTTAATGGTGTAACTCACAAATTAAGGGATAGGTAGGTTGCAGGGTCTGGGAAGGTGTATCGCAATCCAGCGGTGTTCTCCGGAGCTCTGCTCGGTCCACCTTCACCGTTCAGGGTCCTGGCACAGAGAGAGCACTCACCCATCCAGCTCTCAGGTCTCCAGGCGCCTCCCCTGGCCCCACCTCGTAGGTGTGACAGTTGCCAGAGTCTCAATGGGGGTTGGAACTTCCAGATCCAAGCTGGAATGGCTGCTCACTACAGCCCACCCTACCGTAACTCCTTTCCCAGGCCTACTGGGAGTTTGGCACTGATGCCCACCTACCCCACCACACACCATTCTGTCTAGGGTGTCCATCTAGGTCTGGAAAAATCAGATTCATGCAATAATATGTATATAAGAAGGGAGTATAGGAAGAAAGAGAATGGACAAAAAAGGGGAGTACTTTAATTTACTAAACTAAATACAAATCTATATGAACCCTCAAAATACCTTGAGGGAAACTGTGTGAGATATTTTCCCTACAGACATTTTGGTCTTTGAATTTACCAATTACAAGCTATACCTGTCTATGGAAAAAATAATATACTTACAAATCACATCTCCAGAACTTTAAAAAACCCCAGCAAATTAAGTTAAATGCTCTGATTTTCAGAGTGTATGTGTTCAAGAAACGACTACATTAAAGGCCTATATGTTTTTAATTGTAACGAATATCTTAGTCTTGGACTGCCGGATCACAATTGCCAAGAGGAAGATGCGTTGGCTCTCCCCCTCCATGGCCAAGACTGCTGCTTACACTGGACCCCATGCTGGACGTTGGAATCCTCACCACTATTGTCTCTCACAGTCCGAAACCTCCAATGCCACCTTTGCCAGAAAATAGGTCCAGTGAGACACCACTTCCTCTCATTGTCTTCTACCAAAACAGTTTGTCCTAAAAGCAAGGTAGCCTGGATGACTGGGGGTCACTCACTGGTGACCTTGCTAGAAGATGGAGGGACAAGAACACACATGGAGTTTGGGCTTTGGAGAGGCCTGATGCATCCTAGGGATGGAGGGGGGGCATTCCTCACACATAGAGTTTTCAAAAGGTGGTAAGCAGGAAAGAAGGAAAAAGAAAGAAAAAAGAAAAAAGAATAAAGAAAAAAGAAGCCCAGAGGCTTGCAAAACTGAAACACAACCAAGTGCAGAGCTCTGGGGTAGCGCACGAAGTGCCTGGCGGTGGGCATTCTATTTCCTGAATCATGCAACTAGGGCGGCACTCTGGTGTCCGTGGAGGAGGTAGAGAGGAGTCATTTGAACGCTTCTTGCTGACATCTTCCCTTGTGTCTGGATTGTTCCAGATGGCAGGAAGTCCCTGCTCAGGCCTCTGGCTGGGCCATTCTCCAAGAGCTGACCCTCAGCTCCTGCAGAGGCAAGCTGCCAGCTGGGCAGAGTGATGCTCACCTACCCAGGCAGACGCCCGCTCTCCATTGCGGTCTGAGTGTAACCCACACAAGATGGGGAGGACTAGGGTTTCCGCCCTCCTTTGCTATGGATATGCTAATCATTAGGTGGAAGGAACTTTATAATTGACTTACGAAACAGCTAAATAAAAATAGAATACCTGCCAGGGAGCTTCTTTACCTGGCATTTTTACTCGAGAATCAACAGTGCGTTCTTTGTGGAGCTTTAAAAGAGGAGGGCGGGGGCTGTTAATTTTATTCTGGAAACTGCGTCGGTAGCTTGTTGTAACTAGTGCTTGTATTTGTTGACATCTTGATTTATAAAAACCTGAACTAGTTCAGTTTCAATAATTCTTTTTATTCAAGCAACACCAGAGGAAGAGAAAGGAGATTGACATGCCCCTCTAAAATGGCATATGCAAAGGCTTTGCGATTCTCTTTGTTAACTCTGGGTCAGATTTCATGAAAAAGCAATTGGAATTTTTCTCGCTGCCTTTCTTCCATGTTCGTATGGAGGCTCTGTTCCTAATGAGCACCACGAAGCTTCCTTCCACAGAATTTCATCTTTGGAAGACGAAATGACCTGTTTCCCTCAACACTTCTCAATCTTGTTTCTCTGGTGTTGGTCCCCCCTCCTCAAACACAGCACAGAATGCCTAATTAATTCACTGCTGAGAAATTCATTCTAATGTCTAGACTTGGTAGGTGGAAGCAGACAAATAAAGGATACCAGGATCCGTATCAATTTTAAAATCGTGGTGGGTAGAGGAAAAAAAACAGCAAGAGGAATTGACATACAGGAAATGACAAACAGTTCATCGTGTATTCAGGTTCATGAATTTGCACTTGTAATATACGCAGAGGTCCTTTGTGTTTAAAAATAAAAATAACGAAGAAAAGTAGTAATATATAGATAAAACTGTTTGGGAAGAGTCTGGGGTTAGACATGCTTGTTCACAAAATGCTACTGTTCTCTTCACATCAAATAATAAAAGTAGAAAAAAAAAATAAAACAAATACCCAAAGCATAGTTACATAACAAAAAGCAACCAGAAAGAAAATATCTCTCAGTCAGATATCAATTTGAGTCATTGCTGAGAAACTGCCCATCCCTAAGCCACCCCTGAAGCTAATGGTCGAGAATGTAGTCTCTCCTCATCCGGTCTGCCTGTGTGAGTTTCCTGCTCACCATAGCGCACAACTCCAGCCATGAACCAGCGGAGATTCCTTTCCAATGCTCTGTAGAGGCAGAAAGGCTTTGTTACAAGTCCCATTTTTAAAGTAAATAGAGAGAGGAATTAAATTTAATTGCTAGGTTTAACATATCAGAGTCTTCTGGATAAATGATATGCTAATTGATGACCTAGAGTCCCCCTTCTCTAAATTAGATCCCAAATCAAGAGACTGACTAGCGCTTAAGAATACCCCAAAAGATGGTTTAATGGATTAGTCTTGGAGCTGCAGGGGCCAAGAAAGAGACCTCCTTCCTGTTGCCTGGTGACACAGTCATGTGTGAGATGGAGAATGGAGAAGTGTGATGACTACATGTCCCCCTCTTCTCGCTCTTTTGCACTTTTGCTTGTTCTGTGTAATCCACTGTGGTGACTTGAAGAAGAACGGCCCCCATAGGGTCATAAATTTGAATGCTTGGTCACCAGGGAGCGGCACTATCAGAAAGGGTTAGGAGGTGTGGCCTGGTTGGAGGAAGTGTGTCTCTGGGGGTGGGCTTTGTGGTTTCAAAAGCCCAAGGTAAGCACAGAGTCTCCAGTAAGTCAGGATGTAGTTCTCAGCTCCTTCTCCAGCACCATGTCTGCCTGCATGCTGCCAAGCTTCCTGCCATGGTGATAATGGAGCAAACCTCTGAAACTGTAAGCCAGCCCCAATTAAATGATTTCTTTTGTAAGAGTTGCCATGGCCATGGTGTCTCTTCACAGCACTATAAAACTGACCAAGATATCCATGAAACATCTGTGGTGTCACAGAGGCAATAGGAGGTATTTTAAATTTTGCTAACAGAGGCACATCCTCCACGTTGCCCAAGTGGAATGTGAAGTAATAGTTGACAACTTCGGACCCAAAGTTTCCAGAAACCAACAGAGACATCCCCTAACTGCATTGTTTCAGTCAGTCAGACAGCAGCTTGAGCTGCAATGTGTCGATGACCTATCACATCCTGATTATCCAGTCTGCTACATACTGAAGCTCTCACTTCCGCTGAGGGGTCTAGCTTTCTCTTAGCCGACGCACTGCCTCTCCATCAAACAAGGTGGTTGTCCAGCCTTCTGACACTGCAGCATGACACTGTCATCTCTAAGGTTTATTCTTATCAACCATGTCTTCAAGTCACACACACACACACACACACACACACACACACACACACACACACACATCAGAGAAGAATCTTATAATATCTTCAGTTGGGGAGTGGGCTCAGCAGACAAAGGCAGTTTCTGCCAGTCCTAAAAATGGGAGTTCAGTTCTGAATATTCACATGGTAGAAAGACAGAACTGACTCCTCCAATTAACCTCCACACTCACTGTGGTGCACATGTCCATGGGTGTATGTGCACACACACACACAGGCACACACACATACACATATGCATGCACATACACACAAGCACATGTACACACTCATACACAAATAAATATATTTGAAAAAACCTTAGTGTTTTAGGTAAGTTTACAATTTTATATGGGACTACATGACTTGTAACTAACAGGGTTGGACATGCCTGAAAGCAAAGGGAAGTTGCTGTGGAAATGTGTGAATTATGCTGTATATTGGGGAAAATAATTTAGATGAAATTGCTTTGGAAACAATAAGTCTGAAGTTTTCTAAGAACTTGCATCCTTGTCCTTTGTCTTGGTCACTGTTCTATTGCTGTGGCGAGACACCACGACCAAGGCAACTTACAGAAGAGTTTTTGGGGTGCTTACCGTTTCAGAAGGTGAGTCCATGACCATCATGGTGGGGAGCATGGCAGCAGGTAGGCAGTCATGGTGCTGGAGCAATAGCTGAGAGCTCACATCCTGATCCGCAAGTATGAGACAGAGAACACAAACTGGAAATGACATGGGCTTTTTGAAACCTCAAAGCTCAGCCCCACGGACACACCTCCTCCCACAAGGCCACACCTCCTAATCCTTTCCAAAACAGTTTCACCAAAGAGGGACCACGTATTCAAAAATATGAGCCCGTGAGGCCAGTGAAATGGCTCTGGGGGACTTGGATTTGATCCTGGGCTCAACATGATGAAAGGAAAGAATCAAATTCCACCAGATATCCTCTGACTTACACACACTCACATACACACATACACTCACACACACACTCACTCACACACACTCACACTCACACAGTCACACACACACTCACACACACACACTCACACATACACTCACACACACTCACACACACTCACACACACACACTCATACACACTCACACACACATACACTCACACACACACTCACACACACACTCACACACACACTCACACACACACACACACCTTGGAGCACACATAAATAACTTGAAAAGTTAAAAAAATGTATTAAAATTTTGGAAAACCTAAATTAATTAAGAAATAACATGGTGCTCACATATGTACTTAACTCAAAAAAGCCTGACTGTTCCCAAACCTCTCTTTTAATTGTTTAATTTCATCTTCTTAACATTCCTGGGACGCATGTTGAGCAGGTATTATTTATTTTTACTTAACATCACCATTAACTATGCTGTTTTTATATATGAAGAAACAAGACACACATGATTGAATGTTATGCATTCAATTTCCAGCTAATAGTCACAGTGTTGAGATTAGATAAAGACTAGCTTCTCTTCTTAAGAAAAAAAACAAATTTATTTTTAATTTAAAAGTAAAATATAAAAATTATATATTTTTCTGAGCCACAGTAGTACATGTTTACAATCCCTGCATTCAGGAGAATGAGACAGGAAGATCATGAATTTATGGCCAGCCTGGGCCATATAATGAGATTTATCTCAAAATAAACAAAAAAAAAATTGACATATTAAGAGACTAATGTATGTTGTTTCAACGTATTTATACATTGTGTAATTTTTAAATCATATTAAATATGTGCATCCTCAAATATTTGTCATGTTTTATCTAAAAGTAATTAAAATAGTATCTTCTAACATTTTTTAAAAATGGGATTCCTGATATATAGCTCAAAACAACCTCCAACCCATGATCCTTCTTCCTCAGCCTCTCCAGTCCTGGTGTGTGCCACCATGTCTGCCGTCTTTTAAGCACACAGTGTATTCCTGTCATCTGTGCTCACCCTGCTGGTAGTGTGGCATGGTAGACCTTTCTCCTTCCTAATTGTAACAGTGCATGTTGATCATTACCAGCTCTTCCAATGCACTTCCTTGATCATGTGCCTTGCCTTTGGTTACACACATGCAGTCCTTGGTTGGATTAGACCTCTACCTGGGTCTCCAGGTCACCATCTGCTGTGCTCTAGAATTGCAGCATTTAACAGCGCTGTCCCCTGGAAAGGCTGCATCTATACGGATAGAACCCTGTGTCAGTTCATAAGAACTGACTTCTAATCAGCTTTGTGTAAATGTGTTCGTGGGACAATCTACCCTTAAGAAACTTTCAAAGGAAAAAGTTCCAAGGTCAAATAAGTGTATGAAATACAGTATCTCATATATCCCTCTTGGAGAGTCATGATGTACATTTGCATATTAAAGGCCTTAAGAAGTTCCACAGGAAAGAAAAAATGCTTAAAGTTGTTCCATCAAGAATCTGTGATTCTTCTTTGACTTTTAAAAACTTTTATTGAGTAAAAGATCTTAACGTCCCCAACTACAGCTCCCTAGAACACATTTTTCCAGACATGCAGTAGGAAAATATGTTGAATTGCAATATGAGACATTGGGAGACTCTCTCATATGAAGCTGGGAGTTAGCCGGGGAATGAGATGTGCTAGGGATGGTACCTGTGGTATCAGGGACTGAAATTGGTCACAAGTATCACCATACATTAGGTGAGAAGGAACAGAACAGAGGCTAATAAGGTGCCTGGGGAGAGAAACAAGAACAGAATGATGGAGTCAGGAGGTCCATGAATGTGAGAGATGAGAGAGAAGCCAGCCCGAGGTTTACCCGGTCTTCCTCAGTTTTCTTCCTCTGCAGATCTCAAACCACAGACTCTCACCTAGACAAAACCAGGGGTAGGAAGCAGAGATACAGGGAGACAGAGACAAGGAGGGGTGGATCCAAGTTCTAGTGACTGATGTGAAAGGACAGAGTAGAGAGGCATGCCATGAAATTGGGGCCAAGAGGACACCTGGACTTAGAAAATGTACAAGATATGCAGGTAGGTAGTTATGGATAGTATATTGGTAGTTTGAATGTAATTTGCCCCCATAATCTCATAGGGAGTGGCACTATTAGGAGGTATGGCTTTGTTGGAGTGGGTATGGCCTTGTTGGAGGACGTGTGTTACTATGAGAATGTCACGTTTATTCTTCCAGAGAGATGGTGGATTTTAAATCTCACTCTTGTGTTTTCTTAAGATTTGGATCTAATCCTTGTTTTTGTTTTGAGGGCAAGTAACATCTTAGGACAAATGTCAACACTAGAAGGAGTTCATTGTCTATTGATGACAACAAGGTAGAAAAAAAAAATAAGTCCTCAAGAGCAAGAGTATCCTCCACACCTGCCAAAAAAGCAGCCTTTGAGGTTTCCTGTGCTCAAGATACTGGCCAGTATCTCAGTCGATTTCCTGAAAGATGTAGGACTCTCAGCTATTACTCCAGCACCACATCTGCCTGCCTGCCGCCATGCTCCCTATCATGATAATGGACTGAACCTCTGAAACTGTAAGAGAACCACTCCAATTAATAAGAGTTGCTGTGGTTATGGTGTCTCTTCACTGCAATAAAAACCCTAACCAAGACACTATATACTATAATTCATTCCACTTTAAGCAAGTTGTGTAGACAAATACTTTATGACTTTATTCAACAATAATATTCCAGGCATCTGTTGTTTGTATCTCTGTGGATATAAAGACAAACAATATACATTATGCCCCAATGGAGCTTCTAATCAACACAGTGAATTAAGAGATACACTCAGATGACCAAGCTGTAAGCAAATCACAAGTGGTTGTAACAGAGCTAAGAACAAAGCCCTGGGAAAGCTCAAGGGGAGGCTGGGGAGGCTTCCGAGATTTAAATGACAGTGTTGGAGGTGGACCTTGAGGACCCAACTAATTGTTAGCAAGCTTGTTGTCATGAGGCACACAGGTGCCTTTCCAAGTGACAAGAAGGGAAAAGTACAGGAAGCAGCCAATGGTCCAATTGAGCAAGAAAGAACATTCATGAAAGAGAACGTGGCAGATAATGTTGTAAATAAAGTAAGCTAAGACAGGCCATGCAGAAACAGGAATAGCGATTGTACCTGCCATTGTCTCTTGACTTAGCCCAGAAAACCAAGGGACTTAAATATTTTGGGGCTAAATATTAGCATTAAGAGTCTTACCAAACCTAAATTAGGTCTATTGGCTTTCTATTGGTCTTTTGAGCCACAGATTTAGTGGGTAAAACAACACAAATCTGTTATCCTGTAGTTCTGGGTGGTAAGCCTGGCAAGGATCTCAGCGGCACCTCAGTCAGGGTGTCAGCAGGACGGCCTTCTCCAGAGGCTTGGGGGAGAATGCCCTTTATCTTCTCCAGACAGGCGACTTCTAGAGGCCGCCTACATTCCAGAGTTCATGGCGTCCACAGTCCAGCTTCAAAACAGCAACGGTAGATGGAGTCATTCTCACACCCCAATCATTCTGGTCTCTTTCTGATTCCTCTTCACTTTCAAGGACCCACGTAATTACACTCATAGGACTAGCCAAGGGGACTCCCTATTTCTCTGTTAGTAATCTTAATTCTCCTTTGCAAATCACACTTTCACAGGTTCCTAAGATTAGAACATGGACGTCTCTGGCAGACCATTATTCTGCCTACCATTTCAACCTACCAGTCAGTATCTTCCTTCACTCTCTAACATCTCTCGTCTCCTAACAGGGGTAAATTGTTTCATCTTTTATTCTTCAAGTACCCTTAGTTGCCCAGTATTATAGACTTCAAGTAAAGACTAGTGGATCATGACTGGTGATCACTGTATTGTATAAGAAAACGTTTAAACTCAAAGACTATACATCTTTGTTTCTAAAGTTTTTAGTCTAGGAGAATTTTGTTTCTGCCAATGTTCTCAGGTCTCCCTGCTCACTCCATTTCCTGAATCTTTTTTTCCCTTCTCATCCTTCAAGTCCTAGGCTGGCCAACATCCTTCCTTTCTTTATCCTTACTTGAAATGGAAATTTCCTGATACATTATTATTTAATGTAGTTTGCCTTGTTTTGTCTTAACCTTTTCTCTCCAGGAAATATCTTGTGCCTCAAAAGATCCGTTAGCATCTTAAGACAAATTCAGGATCCACTTGAATTCTTTTTAATGGTTAATCTTCTCCATACATGCTACTAGAGAAGGCTTTAATACCAGTTTCATTACACCTTTAAGATAGTGTCTATGTAGCCCAGGCTGGCCTCAAATAGGCCATCCTCCTGTTTCAGCTCTGAGAGTTAGAATTACAGACATGTGTTATCACACTTGGCTTTCATCCCAGATTTAGAACATATATCCCTTTCCACTGCAGGGATAACTTCCTCTAGTACGGGCCTAAGCAGTTTCCATGTGGGACAGCGACCATTCCTGAGTCCAGAGGAATCCACGATTCCTGGTGGGTCTCAGATAACCTGGTGTACTTGGCTCAGTCATCTCCTTTTTCAGTCTTTTATCAATAAAGTAGGAAAGATGATTTAGGTGTTTTCTGAGATCTAAAATTCTAGGTTTCTAGATTCTATACTTTATTTCTTGATACAGTGTGGCTTTTGGATAAACCAGCTCTAAGTGGCATGGATTTGTCCAGCAGCAAACCACTCCTAAAAAGAATAGAATTAAAGACATACTGTCCAGTGCCTTGGCATCTCTGATTATATTATAATAGAGTTGCTGTGTGTAGCTGAGGAACTTCAGTTGACAAAAGTAGTTGGAAGCATCCAGTACTACATTAAAGTTTAGGACTACAGACACCATAGCTGTGAGGTCCGGACTCTCTCTCTCTCTCTCTCTCTCTCTCTCTCTCTCTCTCTCTCTCTCTCTCTCTCTCTCTCTCTCCCTCTCTCTCCTTTTGAAATAGAAATAGGGTCTCACTATGTAACCCAAGTTCCTTTATTGTTTAGAGGGGATGTTGGGATGGGAGCTAAGCTGTGAAACTGAATGAAAAAAAAAACAAGACAAGAATCAATGTTTTAAGAAAGATTAATCTAACAGTTATGCATGAGAAGGACAGAAACAGTGGAGAAAGAGGCAGGAAAGCCAACTGAAACACTTGTAGAACTTCAGGCCTAATAAAAATGTAACAGGATGCGGTATAGGACTTTTCCTGCTCTCTGCAGGCTTCCGCTGCAGCGCCAGGGCTGAAGACAATGGCCAATAACAGCCACACGTTCTAAAGTTTGTCACTAAGCACATTCGTGCATGACCTGCGAGCTCCGCTTTTGGACTGCCCTGATTTCCTAGAAAAAAAAAATTAGCGCATCACTAAAGAGAAGATGTGGAGAGGGAGGGCATTAGTGCTTCGTTCCCTTCGCGCAGCAAGTGCTCCTGGACTGTGAGGAACATGGAACCGGCTCTGGCACGGGCGTTGGCAAGGACAGAAGGGACACCAATGGGTTCCTTTAGAGCGTGGAAGGGAAGGGGATGAATTTCCCTCTCACAAGTCAGACCACATAGAAGGCATTTGGGTTCCATAGTCAAACCTGAATCAGAGGGAATGGTCCTTTCTTGGGAAAAGATTTTGTTGTTTGACACGTAAAGATATGACTTCAGTTTGTATAATAGCTCAGGCTGGCCTTGAACTCATGATCCTCCTGCCCCTGCCTCCTTTAGTGCTAGGACTATAGGTGGAGAGACACTGCGCCCTATGTGTTTGACATCCCTGCCAAGGATATGGGGAGGTCTTAGAACCCGCAGCTCTGCCCTGTGAAAGAAGGGCTAGCCTAGAACCTGCAGCTCTGCTCTGTGAAAGAAGGGCTAGCCTAGAACCCACAACTCTGCTCTGTGAAAGAAGGGCTAGCCTAGAAGCCACAGCTCTGCTCTGCAAAAGAAGGGCTAGCCTAGAACACACAGATCTGCTCTGTGAAAGAAGGGCTAGCCTAGAACACACAGCTCTGCTCTGAGAAAGAAGGGCTAGCCTAGAAGCCACAGCTCTGCTCTGCAAAAGAAGGGCTAGCCTAGAACACACAGATCTGCTCTGTGAAAGAAGGGCTAGCCTAGAACACACAGCTCTGCTCTGAGAAAGAAGGGCTAGCCTAGAAGCCACAGCTCTGCTCTGTGAAAGAAGGGCTAGCCTAGAACCCGCAGCTCTGCTCTGCAAAAGAAGGGCTAGCCTAGAACACACAGATCTGCTCTGTGAAAGAAGGGCTAGCCTAGAACACACAGATCTGCTCTGTGAAAGAAGGGCTAGCCTAGAACACACAGCTCTGCTCTGTGAAAGAAGGGCTAGCCTAGAACCCGCAGCTCTGCTCTGTGAAAGAAGAGCTGGCCGCTGGAGAGTTGCCAGGATGGAGCTCATTAGGGAGACAGGAAGTACCGTGAGAGAGGCCCAGGGAACAGCAGCTGGCTTCTTCCCTCGCTACATCCACCTCATGGCCCACCAAGTCCCATGTCTCCTCTGGACCCTCAGCCCCTGGCTGAGAAGGTGGTTGAGGAACAGGGTCTGTGAGGCTCCTTTCTCAATCCTGTAGATTCTCTGGCCGTGCCCACCTAGGAATAGGGGAAGAGCATTACCCTGGGATAAATGGAAATCTTAATGTAAATTAGCCTAGACTTTGAAAATCCTGAAAATATGGTTCTTGTTTAATATCCAAAAATAACAAGAAAATCCACACAGGAGCAAAGTGAAATCAGAAAGAAATGTTTTTGAGGGCAATGGAATTTCAGAATGAATGAAACTGTTTCCTATTTGTAGCTCATAAAACCCAGCTCCAATAATGAATTGATATGAAGGCAATAACAAACAACTATAATAATAACAATAATAATAACCATTTGTTGAGTACTTACACTTATGCCAGACGCTATTGGGTGCTGAAGATGCATTATTTTATTTAATCCCTACAAGAACTCCATAAGGTGTGTATACCATTAGATGAGACTGTGTGCACTCAGGGTGGCAAGGCCGAAGACCATAAGGTAGATAGCATTAAATTTAATCTCATTTAATAGATTTGAAACTGAAGCTCAGAGAGATTAAGTAATTTGTTACACCCTGCACTTAATAAGTAGCTAATTTCAGGCCCGCTATAACCTATTTGAGGCCAGAATAGAATGGCAGTTAGAACAGAGGAGGAAGCAAGGGATACTCAAGTGCATTTTTGTATCATTCTGACCCAAGCCTGTGCTAAATGACATGTGAAAGTGGTGGAAAAGTTTATGGGTGTTGATTGCACCTCGATTACGGAATCCACAAATAGTATTTGTTGCTATATGTCACACTAATCAATATGATCTTGAATAATTTAATTTGGGTGATTTTGTTTGGTTGCCTTTTAATGAAACGTTCCCTGCTTGTTCAGAACTTAGTCCTCCAGAATATAACCAATATATTAATTTGTCATTTGTGGCATGTGAATGTTGTACTATAGGATGTTGGAGCAAAATAACAGTTTGTGCTTATTGTTTTAAGGATGATATAGGTACTTAACAGAGACTTAAACTCAAGCAAAACTTCTAATAACTTGGACACTGAGGGCTCCCCGGAGAAAGGGTCTTACTCTATTCGTCACTGTGTGCTGACATGCACGCTCACTAGACAGGCATCTGATGTATTATAGGAGCTCACTGACTCCGGATTGAGCATCTGCTAGGTTCCAGGCACTAAGTTCACCACTACATGTGTGACAAAGGAAACCACTTAGGGTGTGCACTTCCAGTCCCTTTCCCCCCAGCTAAACAGAATCCTGGCATCTGCTCTGCAGCCTGGCTTCGATGCTCTCTGAGAAGAATAAGACTTCTCCAGACCCCTAGACGTTTGTAGAACAGACTGAGAGACAGGTAGTCAACAGGACTGGATGATAAGATGGGGGACGTAATGGAATAGGAGGAAGAGGGAAGAGGAGTGGGCAAATATGTGACTATTTGTGCTCTGGGAACCAGTGTATTAGAGAGGACTCTGCTGTTGTGGCCTGAAAAACCCAAGCGAGGGATATGATTCACTTGGAACAGTTTCTAGCTTCTGAGAATATTCTGCAAAAAAGGCTCTGTCATGGTGTGAGTGAGGAATGTCCCCAAAGGCTTGTGTGTTTGAACATTTGGTCCCCAGCTGGTGGCACTGTTTGGGGAGGGTGCGAACCCTTTGGAGTGTGGCCTTGATGGATTTGAAGGGGGTCCCTGTGGACTAGCCTTGGACTAGCCCAGACCTTTCAAACTGGTTTCTCTCTGCTTACTTGTCAGTTAAAACATGAGCAAGCTTTCAGCCGATGGCGTAAGCGAGCCACCCTACAAGCTTGCCTTTCCCATCAAGGTGATTGTCCTTCACCTCAAGTCATGAGCCAATAATTCTTCCTCTTTCAAGTCACATTTTATAAGGTATCTGCTCACAGCGATGAATAAAAACATCAACACAAGACCACGTAAGTATTAGATTAAAACACCCTGACTGTACAGGCATTACTATTTTAAACTTCCAGGTCAAGAAAGGTAATTAAAGCAGATAAGAAACATTTCCAGGGTTTTACCGCCCTCCATCCAGCTCCGGTGAGCCTGAAGCTTGCGCTCTCTCCACAATGCCCCCCAACCATCTGTTGAGCAGGGCGGAATCAAAGCGCTTCCCTTCTGAGGAGTCTCTATTTATTCTGGTATCACACACAAATGGGAAAGGCTTACTTCTGGCATTTGATCCAGAAGAGAAACTGTTTAACTACCAGCCCGGAAAACAGGCCTGCCTGCTGTACTAATCTTGCCTATGGGCTTGATGGTTCATTTTGAGAGAGTCCTATCTCTCTGCACCCATGAAATGGCAATGTTTGCCACAAAAGGTTCAGCTAGAACCTTCGCTGAAACTGCTCTGCGGCCACTCGTGATGAAATCAGTTTGTGGCCAGGTTGAGGCTCGATACCCAGAAGCGAGGAGGAAAAGGCTGCTGCAAACCGCTAACCAAGTTACCAGAGACCTTTCAATAGCCAGGCAACAAACAAAAACACATGCACTTATTTCGGTCAATTATCATTTTAAATGGCTTAAAGTAATGTTTTCATCCTCTATTGCCATAGAAACCAGTATAAAGCTTCTCACAAATGCTTCAGAAACAGGGCCACCTGTTTAGTGGATACAATGGACTTCCAAGGAAATAGACAGTACTGGACAGACATCATAGCATCCATTAGAAGAAACGTCTCGGATTCTATGGATGAGCTGAGGGTGTAAAAAGGTAAAGAGACCATGAGCTGGTTTGGAAATAGTGCACAGCTACCACTTCTGAAAGCTGGATAAACTTTCTCTTTGAGGGAACATTCCATGGAGGTGTTAACAGCAGAATGATGTCATCTGTATCTGGAGAGTCCATGTACAGCACCATAATAGACCAGATAGGAATTGTATAAAAATGATTTGAAAAAAAAAATCGCCAGCTTGCTATGCCAAAATCCAAAGTGTTCTTATTCAAGGTGAATCATATTCCGTTCCAAAATGTCAAGTAGATTTAGTCATTTTAATCTTTTTTTATTAGATTAAAACCTAATGCATTTATGAGAGGCTACGGGAAGTGGAACAGAGGCTTCACCACTAACAAACTGGGTGACATTGGGCACACTGCTGGGTCTCTCTAAGTCTCCAAGCTGAAGGTGGTATGTCCATTTACGAGAGAGCTAAATAAAATAACCCATGCAACACGCTTAGCACAGTCCTTAGCACTCAGTACTTAGCACAGTCCTTAGCACTAAGTAAGGACTAGATCATGTTACAAGTTACTGGTCATCCAAAGTAATAATAAATATCTGACGGTAAGTTTGCTGAAGTCATCAGCACACATTGCTAATGTTTTTATTGTCTCTTTTCCTTGCACCTGTAGACAATATCAGATCTTAAAGAATTGAGAAGGGGGTGGGAGCACACATAGATCTGACAGGCAGAGACGGTGCAGTTTCTGCATTAGCTCTGACCTTTCTGGTCTTGGTGACTCTGGGAGTTTCAAAGTGCCATAGGCATCCTTGCAGTCTATTTCTTTCCTCCTGATGCTGGGAAAGAAAGCCTGTTTTCATAAGACCTTGGGCCTGATTTCCAGTGGGAAAAGTGCTAAGAAATTTGGCTCCATTTCTAAGTATCTTTGCACTTTTCCCAATTGCACAGAACCTCCCAGCTTCCCCAGGATTACCTCGTTTCAATGACATGGAATCTTTCAAAGAGAATGTAATAATTCCACGGAGAACTTAGCATTTCTGACAGCCTACCTCCCACTGTCCTAGTGCATTATAAATTATGCTGCCTTGGAATGTGAGCCGGGCAGTACCATTTTCCTGGCCCCTCGTGATTCATGGTTTTTCTGAACTATGTCAGTGCCTCGTCAGCAAAGCTGCTGCTTTGAACAGTGTGATGTGATCTGCTTCTTGGAGGGCCGCTTGCAAAATATGTAGTGCTTCATCTATACTGATTTTTCCCTTCTTTTCTTTTTCTTTTTTACCACAGCAAGGTAATTAATAGCTATTAACTTTAGGAACCACATCCAAATTCAGAAAACATTGCAATTTAATTAACAATCTGTTCTCTGCAACACACTGTGACCTGAGAAACCACTCTTATGACAATGGGCTGTTATCATTAAAATTAACTAACAAACCAAAAAAAAAAAAAAAAAAAAAAAAAAAGGTGTTATTCAGGTCAGATATGGAGTGAACTTCATTAAAAGAAAGTGAAACTGAAAACAAGTATCAGACCAAAGGATCAACACAGTGCAGAAGCCACCATGCCAGTGTCCCTGCTCTGGACTGCAAAAGTGGCTCCCTCCCATCCTCAGCTCCCCTGAAATTCCCAGCTCAAACCCTGGGGCACAGGACAGTGGAGCCAACCCGGGTGGCTTAGAAATGGAGACTCAAAGCAAAGGAACATACAAACCATGTGTCTATATTTTCCCAGCTCTAAGCCAGACATTCTGAGGAGTGACTTCTCTCCCTTCCTGGCACCGGGATCTTCCCAGTCTGAGTTGCCCAGGAGTTTTGAGTTCAGGCAGGTTGGGTGCAAGTTGTTAATGTGGGGGCCTTCCCAGAATTCTTACTGTGTGCTCAGAAAGGATTCTGTCATTGCTAACATGCCTTGGGCTTAAAGAGTACAGAACAGGAAGAAAGCAAAATATGCAAAAACAAACAAACAAACAAACAAACATTCCCCCCTACACTCCCCCAAAAACCAAAAACCAAACAAACAAAAAACTGTGTTTGGGATGTGATGGGGAAAACATGTTTTTAAACAGGATTTTGGAAAAATGAATCTTGAGAAGCTGTAGAATGAATCCAGGGGCACAAAGGAAAAGACAAATAAAACAGAAATGTAATTGTGTGCTGAAAGCATTTTTGCTTTGACGGTGGCCGCAAGGTCTCATCGCCTCCTACCAGTTGGTCTCCTTGGCCCCTTCAATGTTTTGATGATTTATGTAGCTGGGGAGATTTTAAAGGAGCTGGGCCTCTGAGGAGGAGACTCCGCCTCTCATAGTGGTCCAGACGAGAAAGTTTAGCTGTCTCTAGCCGGAATAGGTCCGAAGAAAGTAGCTTTCAGCAGCAGATGGATTTTAAGGAAGAGGTGGCTTTTGTTCTTGTAGGAGGTTGTTTCCTCTGTTCGACACCACGTGGGGCTTCTACCTCTCAGAAGTCAGAAGCAGCCCCCCACGCTGTGGCCATCCAAAATGTCTTCATTTGTCACATATCTCCTAAGGCACAGACCACCCCTTTGTAAGAAATGTTGCTCCACACACCAAGAAAAGTGTCCCTGGAACTGGATGGACCTTGATTTCTGTCCAAGCTGTACCTGGTGGCATCCAGGATAGGTTAATGCTTCTCTATATCCTGTTCGTAATGAGTAAAAATGAGTCATAGAAATTGTGAAAGAAATTTGAGTGGACTGAAAGATTTAAGGGTCTTCAGGAAAAAAACACACAGACCTGGCACATCTTTCTAAGTCATCTGCTTGGATGAAGTCTCATTTTTACTGTCTTTGAGGTCTTTACAATTCTATGTAACTTACAGAAAACTGATAATAATATAAATTCTTTTTTTCCTTTCAGTTTTTTAGACACCATCTCCCTAGACAAGGCTGACCTTGAACTCAAGAGCCTCCTGCATCAGCCTCCTGAGTGCTCATGTTATAAACATGTGATATTGCCATGCTGTCTTTGAACCCAAGGCCTCATGAGTCCTAGGCAAGCACTTGACCACTGAGCCACACACCCAGCTCATAATGTAAGTCTTGATCAGATCAATCCAAGGTAGGTCTGTTGGAACACAATTGCTTAGTTGTCTCTGGATAGTACCATGTTTTTGTACCTGCTTTAAAGTTCATTCCAGCACCCCTTCTGTGACATGGCTAATGTGATGACAGATTTGGCTCTGTGGGGACATTGGAATAGTTCTTTCATTAACTAGTGAATAAAGTTCTATCTTTCACATGTGTTTAAACCAAAAAGTAGCTGCCTCTACATGGTTTGCTTCTTTTTAGGATGCAAACATGAGGTGCTTTTATCTAAGGACAGAGAAGATCTTTAGCACCAAGTCTGCTCCAGCCAACTTGCTTCCCTCCCGGTTCCTTTCTTGTACAGTTGGGATTGTACTAACCAAGCAAATGAGGGAAGACAGTGCAATGGTGTTGTCTACAAAACCATTCAGACCCTTTGGAGTCCTCATTCTTGCTGTGGAAATAACACCAGGTAAACATCTGTCTGTGCTGCGTAACACTTACCCATGTAAGAGCAACATCTGAAAAGGATCTCTGACTTCCAGCAGGGCCATGAATATATCATGTGCAAAGCTAAAATGTGCTTCAGAGGTTAACTGACGGGATTTGTATTTTCTCCAGAAGTCATCATCTACAACAAGCAGTTTTACCGTTTCCTGTCCCAGTTTCAAACTACTTCCAGGAATGAAGTGTTCCAGCTAAAGGCAAAGGATTTTGGAGTGAAAATGTCCTGGAAGTCGAAAGGCATTATCCTTATGTCTATGGGAAGGTGTCCTTTGTTCTTTCTAATTCTCTGCCTCAAATTTGCACGTGATCTTGGGAGCTCTTTCATCTTTCTGACTTTCCCTCTCCTTGTCTATAACATGGGTTGACCAGAAAGTTCTGGATTATTGGGAGATTCTATAGTGCCATGATGCTTTCCCTGGGAGCATTTTTTTTTCTTGACAACCAATGTTAATATGTTCAGCAGGAAATACAGGCCTAGGAAAAAATAGAAGTGTGCTTTCTAGATTTGCACTCCTGGGTTATAGCTCCATTTGCTACTTTTTAAATCTCGTGTGTGTGTGTGTGTGTGTGTGTGTGTGTGTGTGTGTGTGTGTGTGTGGTGTATATCCATGTGTATATACATGTTTATATGTGTGTGAGTACATGCACACGTGCCTAAAGTTGGTGTTGAGAGTCTTCCTGTAGCTCTCCGTCTCATATATTGAGGCAGAATGTCTCATTGAACTCAGTCTTGCCTTAATTTAGGCTAGGCTGGCTAGCTAGCATTCTGGGGTGGGGTGGGGTGGGGTAGGGTGGAGTTGGAGGGTGTAGCGTAGGGTGTGTTTGTGTGAAGTCTCTGCTTCAACCTCTGGAATGCCGGGATTACAGATGTGCTGCCACACCCATCCAGCTTTCACATGGCTTCTGGAGATCCTAACTCTTGGTCCTGTGAGTGCACAGAGACAACAGGAGCTTTACCCACCGAGCCGGCCTCCCAGCTCCACCTGTGACGTTTTCCTAGGTTCTGTCTTCCTTCTCTAGGATAATAAGCATGTCCCCCTGGGGAGCTGGAACTCAGCCTTTAGTTCCCTACTCAGGAAGAGCCTTAGCAAGCAAGTCACCTTCTCTGTTCCCTCCTGTCCGGGGATGAGTCTCCTAGCATGTTAATAAAACCTTTCCTGATTACCAGGGACAAAGAGACTTTTCTTGTTTGGGTGGCCCATTGTTTGACGCCCAAGGACTTCTCCTTTATTGCTACCCTTCCTCTGATTCCGTAGCCACCATCTGCTCCACTTTCATGGCTGCATGCTTCTTCTTTAACTGTTGAGGGTCAGGTCAGCAGCTGCAGGAGCTGATTAGGGCCTCCTCGCCTCTGAGCGGGGGCATTTTCCCGACAGCATCGATCTCGGGAGGCTGGCTCTGCAGTCAGCTCCACAGAGGAGAAACTTAGGCTGCCAGGGAGGCGGGGTGCTGTCTGCTCAAGGTGAGTTTGGGGCAGTCGACTAATTCATTCCCCTTGGCTCAGCCATTAATTTTGCTTAAATAAGAACTGTCTGCAAATTTTTATTTAAAATCCACTGCCTTCCTGAGACCTTGTGATGGTAAGATTCAAAGACAATTTTTATTGCTAAGTTATTAGTTCTTTGAAAGAAGGAAAATTTGATGTTTAATTTTTAAACAGTTGCTATTTTCCCCAATCCTTTCATATCTGAATGTTAACTGTGCGGCCATTTGAGGTCCATTTCCAGAGACTTTCCCAGGCGTTGGAAGCACTACAGGAATTTATTTGTACTATCCCTCCATGAAAAATTACCATCTAGTTCTTGCTACAGTGACCAGTTCCAGCAGATACGTTCATTAGGAAGGAAATAAAGAAATGCTTTATATGTGCATCCTAATTCATCCATTATGCCAGACGATTTTTTGTGTTTTGAGGACAGGAACAAATTCCTTTCATCTTTCAAACACTATCACTTCTTTAAACACTGAAAAAATTTAACAGAATTTAGTACAGAGAAATTACATTATCTCTAGGCAAAGAAGATAATTCCAAGTATTTTTTTCTCCTTCCTTCCTTCCTTCCTTCCTTCCTTCCTTCCTTCCTTCCTTCCTTCCTTCCTTCCTTCCTTCCTTTTTTCCTTTTTTTTCCCTGATTTTTAATTTGAAATTTAGGAGTCATTGAAAAAGTGATATAAACGTTGTATACATTTTATTTCCTTGTTATTTATTTGAGACATGGTCTCTCTATGTAATCTTGGAAGGCTTGGAACCTGCTGGGTAGACTAGGCTAACCTCTAGTCTGTGATGGTCCACCCGATTCGGTCTCTTGAGTGCTGGGATTACAGGCATATACCATCACACTTGGCTTTCTCCGTGCATTGTAAAGACGGTTCTCGGGACCATTGCTCCTTTCAGGATTGCACAAACTGGAACTACAATCATTCTACAGCCCCAAACAATCTACCCAACTTACATCTTTTGTGATGCTCCTCATTCCTGGAAGTTCATATGATGTCAAAATAGGAAAATGCATCACAGACTTCTAAGAGGACTGTGGTGATATTGTGTTCCCCAAGATATTGTGCACGCTAATAAACTTATCTGGGGTCAGAGAACAGAACAGCCACAATATTAAACATAGGGGATAAGCAGTGGTAGCACACGCCTTTAATCCTAGCATTCCAGAGACAGAGATCTACCTGGATCTCTGTGTGTTCAAGGATACAGCCAAGCATGGTGACTCATGCCTTTAATTCCAGAAAGCGAGCCTTTAATCCCAGGGAGTGATGGCAGAAAGCAGAAAGGTATGTAAGGCGTGAAGACCAGAAACTAGAGGCTTTTAGCTGGTTAAGCTTTCAGGCTTTGGAGCAACAGTCCAGCTGAGACCCATTCAGATGAGGACTCAGAGGTTTCCAGTCTGAGGAAACAGGATCAGCTGAGGAACTGGCGAGGTGAGGTAGCTGTGGCCTGTTCTGTCTCTCTGATCTTCCAGTTCACCCCAATACCTGGCCCTGGGCCTGTTTTTATTATAAGAACTTTTAAGATTCCTGCTACAGAGGACAACACAAATCTTAAGCAAAAACACAAAGCTGTAGTTCTGTGAAGAGAAGCCAATACCCACTGTGGCTTCACATTAGAAAATTCATTCCTGATCACTAAGTGTGAATTAAACTGCAGGTTGAAAGCAAAACAAGACAAGGCTCTTTCAAATGTTTTGTACATTTCCACAGGAGAAGATGCAGCCTGATATGGTAGAAAGCCCAATGTCTTAGATACCTAGGCTCGGTCTCTCGTTTATGTTGTCAAATGGCAACAGGAAAACAGTTCACGCAGTTGGTCATATGTCAAGAGCAAAATGAGGGTAAATGATTCCAGTTCAAAGAAGACTATATGAAGACACTCTGCTAACAAGAGCACATCTGTACACCTTTTGTTTAAGAGTCGAGATGTCTTTGAAGTGCCTGCTTTGCTCTGGACCCCTTCCTCCAATTACTGCCTGTAGCTGCAACCTAGCTAGAGAGACAGGCGTGGTTGTCCCACTGTCCTCAACCACACTAGTGGTTCAGCAGAGGACACCTGACCAGAGACGCCCTGGCATTGACTGACCAGGCACTGAGAAATCAGATTTTTCTCTTGAAATTAAAGAGACTCACGAGACTATTTTCAGATGGTAACCTACTGATCATGAGAAACTGAGACCTGAGGGCTACTTTCAGTTACAATCATACTGATGTGTAGGCAGAAAGCCTTGGAAAGGGGACGGACAAACAGAGAAGGTAACAAGGTGGACCAGTGGTGGGAGACAGGAAATTCCTCAGGTAACAGTCTAGTCCTCAGTCAGTGCATGACATATATATTGATCCCCACCATCACCGCCGCTGCCGCCACCACGAGGATGGCCAGAGATAGCCCATTTTAACTTCACAATAAACTTCTTTTTAGTAAGTAGCTTGCTTTTCCTGGCCTGAAACAGTAGCACCACAGCTGCAAAGGTCATCACCAAGAGTGTTGCAGATTTTATTGTATCAAAAGCAGCAATTTCCAGGGGTCCTTTGCAGCCATCAAGCTGCAACTTTCTAGTTAAGCTGTTCCAAATATAAAATGCAAATTGGAATATAGAAGAGATTTTTGTTTAAAAAAAAAAAGGTCCATTTTGTACCATGTAGATTTCCTAACAAGGTATGTAAACATATTTGAAATAATATAAGATATTTTCCTCTGAAGGAATTCTCTCCCTCTGGTCCTTCTTATATAGTTTCAGAGTCCAAAAGAAAGCATCACAGTGCAGTGGAAAGAACACATGTTTTAGAGTTAGATCCAGCTTGAAATCCTGGCTTTTGATATATGAGCTCTCAGGAAGTCTCAGGTCCTCATCTCTACATCAGGGAGAGGGATGTTTTTCTTTCTTCAGTTTGTTGTAAGGAATGTGGGAAACCATTCGCAGCAAGAGCTTGGTCTATGGTAAGCACTCAGCAAATGTCCATGTCATCCTGCTCTCTCACGTGTAAGTCCTGTACCTTGCAGCCAGCTCAGAATATCACTCCAATAAGTGGAACTGGAAAAGAAATAGAAAAAAAAAAAAAAGAAATTTAAAAAGTTTTTAACTGTTTGATTTAGTCAGCTAGAAAGTCTCCATTATTGCCCTGAAGAGGAACACCCATGAGGCCTGACAGGAGACATTAACACAGAAAGGATGGTATCTTAGCACATTTGTGTCTTGAATAAGGAAGTAAGCATAGGCATGGGGGCTTACAAACAACAGAAATGTGTTCCTTGGAGTTCTGAGGCTGAAAGTGCCAAGAGCAAGGGTGCTGGCCGACTTGGTGTCTGGTGAGAGGTCCCCTTCCTCATGGATGGAATTTTCTCACTGTCTTCTTTCAAGGTGAATGGGCAAACAAGCTCTCTAGAGTTCTCTCTCTCTCTCTCTCTCTCTCTCTCTCTCTCTCTCTCTCTCTCAGGTAAAAGCTATAGCCAGAAGTTTCTTGGTCCTGCCCGCCCCACGGTCCGGCAGCCGCTTATAAAATAACCACTCAGAGGCTTATATTAATTATACACTGTATGGTCTATGGCTTCAGCTTCTTGCTTGCCAGCTCTTTCACGTTAAATTAACCCATTCCTATTAATCTGTATGTTGCCACTTGGCTGTGGCATTACTGGTCTGCTGGCATCTCTTCAACCTTACCCTTCTTCTCTCATTATTTCTTTTGGATTTCCCACCTGGCTCCATCCTGCCCTGACATAGGACAATGCAGCTTTATTTATTATCCGATGGGAGCCACACATATTTACAGCCACACATATTACAGAAAGACATCCCACAGCAAAGCATCACTTTCACTCAGAGGAGTGCCATCCTTAAGATGCCATAAACGTCTTTCAAAGGCTCCCCCTCCTAATACTACCACTTTGAGGATAGGATTCCAGTGGATGCATTTCAGGGGGACACCAACTTTCAAACTACAGCCGACTAGAACTGGAGAGGTCTCTTTTCATTCGGGTCAGCACAATTTGGCGGACAGATGAATTTCTCAGTGAAGGAACATCTGATGTTAATACACATCCGAGGCAGCGGGTGCTCGTGTCTGGACACACTAGCAGTTCACAGCCGACAAGGTGGTGTTTCTCACCGGATAGACTCAAGATCCACCCGTTATGCGTCTCTGCTCATTTGCATGAAGAAAGAAGTCTTCAGGTGCTGAACCAATGAGCTACTCAGTGTCTAGGAACAAAATCCATTAAGTTCCCCACATTACTATCTAGTTTCAACAGTTTTTTTAAGAGACATAGTTTTACATTTATTTATTTGTTTGGCTGGTTGGTTGTTGTTTTTTAGGGGAGTTTTTTTTTTTTTTTTTTTTTTGTGTGTGTGTGTGTGTGTGTGTGTGTTGAGACTACTTGAGAGCATGTGGGTTCAGGGGATTGAACTCAAGTTGTCAGGCTTGGCAGCAAGTGCCTTTACCAGCTGAGCCATTTCATTGGTCCAAAAGGAGTATTTTTTGGCAAATAAGCCCTGTAAGAAATCTACCAGCACGAATCCAACCACATTGCTACAAACATCTGCTTTCCTGTCAATCTATGCAATGCCATGGCAAAGTCTCTGTCACCACTGAAGGGATCCCTGGAGGCAGGGACTTCAATGGCTGGGTCAGATTTCTGCCAAAGGATTTGTATTGTGTTTTCTCAATCAAAGGAAACAAAAAGAAAAGCACGTAAGGGAACTGTACACTACTAACTATACAGGTACATGGCCACTCCTCAAGATACCTGATGAGAAACATCACAAGTCATGAAGAGTGTGATCAGACACTGCATCATCCATTCCTGGTTCTTGCCAAATAACCTTAAAGCAGACATAAGGCATAAAGAAATATTTATACTATAAGAAGAGCTTTATTCAAAGTAAGTCAAAATATCAACCATCTCCCAATACATTCTACCCACATGTTTGTGGTTATCAGAATCCACAACTCCATGGTGAAAAGAACTGTATTCCTCCATTTAAGATTCTGACGCTGTGCACATGGCATGCTAATTCAACATTATAAAAGAGGTTATGAACAGAGATCAATCAAGTTCAAGCAGGTTACTTTAACTGAGGAATTTGATAGCATTCATTATTGAAAAAAAATCATAACCCACAATTCCATAGTTTCTTACTGTTCTCTGATTATTTAAGGTCAATTTGGAAAAGTTTCCAAGCAAGTAGTCCAAACCGAACCCCCTTTCCAAACTTGCTATTTGATTAGTGTTTAAATACGTTTATGATACAAGCATTACAACTCTCTAAAAAAAAAAAGCACCCCCTCCTCCCCAAACCCCACTAATTTAGGTTAAAAACAAAGTAATGGCAGCAAAAGTGTCTTTAAGTTTTTGCAATAATCCTTCCAGTACTTTCGCCTCCCTAAAGGCTCCAGATGTGACCAGCCACTGCAAAATGGGAAGTGGTTTATCAGCACTCTGCAGTGGGAACTGGCACCTGTAATTTTACTCATATTTTGCATCAGCGTTATTAAAACACCAAAAAATGACCAAGTCCCCTTGGTTTTGTGTAATCACCCATACAACCCTCGGGGTGACATGCTCTGTAAGCTGGCTGCCATTCATCTTGAAGGTGACAGTTACTGCAAGCAGCTTTCTGTGTTGTCTGGGTAGTGACTGCGGCTAGAGCCTTCTGTAGGGAGTTTCCTGCTGATGTCTGGGGCTGGAAAACACTGTTGAAATGTTGTTCTTGATGCCTTCATATAACTGACGGTTGATCATTTTTCACAATGTAAACAACTCCAGCTCTTGCTTTTGTTTTTGTTTTTCTTTATTTCTCCTCCTTTCTCTGTTGTTAATACTTATCTGTAGCTGAAATGAGGACACCTCAGTCTGGAGTGAAGATTTAAAAAAAATAAACATTTGAGTCATGTGATGACGATTAGCCACTTCGTGACCTGTTCCCACTTTACCCTTACCTCCTCTTCTTAAGCCTGGGGCTGTTACATCCTGTCTAAGGTTTTCCTGGCTGCCAGCTTTAGCCTGCCTTCACCTTCCCAGCTGTGTGAAAACACAAAAAGTACATTTTGCTGGCTGGCACTTCAACCATGCAGATGACTGGAATTTCGCCTTCGCTTGACTGCTGGTTTCCAGCGCTCAGTAGTCACAAGTTGTAGTTTGGTATCTCTGTAATATCCACTTGCTTTTAAAGACAGTCTCGGCTCTTGACTCCTTTAGACAGGATTGCCCGCTCAGGTGCCCGGAAACGGGTCATTCAAAAGACACTTTTGTGAGGCTTTGACATGCATGTTCACTGAGAGCTGGGAAGCCCAGCGTCGAAGGGACTCACCTGGGATTGTGTCACTACCATGCTAAAATCGGGACAGTTCATGGCCAACACAGTCTGCTTGGTTATATTGCCTTGGGAACGACAGGCAGCACCACTAGAAAATTCTCATTTCTGGCTTAACTGATACTTTGGCTTGTCTCTGCACCTTATTGGTGGTTGTAGCTGGAGAATTTCTCTGTAGCTCCTGCCAAGCCCCGCCAGGCCCAGAGCCCACTTATAAAATAAACACACAGACACTTATATTATTTAAACTGTTTGGCCTAATGGCTCAGGCTTCTAGTTATCTAGTTCTTATGTCTTAAATTAATCCATATCTATAAATCTATACCTTGTCACGTGGCTCATGGCTTACCGGCGTCTCCACATGCTGCTTGTCATGGAGGCGGCTGGCAGTGTCTCCTTCTGCCTTCCTGTTCTCTCAATTCTCCTCTCTGTTAGTCCCACCTATACTTCCTGCCTGGCCACTGGCCAATCAGTGTTTTATTTATTGACCAACCAGAGCAACAGATTTGACATACAGACCATCCCACAGCAGGTGGTAATTAACTATTTCTTGATGCATTAAAATAGCTTCGAGATCAAGGGGTTGAGGTCAAGTCATCCAGGAGTTTCTACCTGCTGCTAGCTGTGCATAAGCATCCTTTCAAGGTACTCAGCAAAAATCAGAGTACCCGTCTTTATCTCCTGGGCTATTTTCTAAATTATTTTTAGTGTCAGCAGTGACCTTACTATTTAGATCTATTCAAATAACTTACTGTAACACAAAACTTAGGCCCAGGAGTGGACCTGCTTGTCAATGTTAGGAGTCACATTAAATATGTGAAGCCATGAAGTGTGTCAGTGTCCAGGAGACAAAAAGAGGCCGAGTGTCACTTCTCTACTCTAACGTAAGATCTCATGGGTAACCGGACCAATGAGAGTGACCACAGTGTCCCAGCAACAGCTCTGTCAGAAGCCATGGATGTTCACAACTTACGAGGTCCGTTACTAAACACACTTTTCCCTAATAGAGTTTTGATGGTTTGACCCCTAATCCTCTGCATGTCACTTCAGTTTAAAAGATAATTTCCAAATCCTGAGACATCACCAAATGTCTCAAAAGGTAAATTCTTAATGGAAAACAGTACTTTCTATTGACAGCAGCTCTTTTACAGGTACAAGGAGATACTCCTCCTACTGAAGGCATCAGAAAGTCCTTCTGATTCGGGCGCAGCTGAAGAGACACCCCCCACTTCTGTCTTTCCCTCTCAGTGTAGGAGAGTCTCTCAGGGGTAAAGAGAAAGCTGGTGAGAAGAAAGACCTCCCCCTGCATCAGCCCAAAGCCCTTGGAGAAGTCCTGGAACTACCTGTGTCTAATTAATCTCCTCTGCTGTATTCCCTCAGCACTCACACACTCATAATTATATTTATGACTGTAACTGTGTTATATTACAGTTCAGATCCCCTTACAATAAATACCACCATGATGAAAACCTCAATATATATACATTTGAAAAGATCCCAACTTAAGCCAATAACTTATGTATTTCAGGCATTCAGTACAGTGGAGGTCTAGCAATATATAACGATTTCAACACTCCTTCAATTCTGTCACAAGGGAATTTGAACATGTAACTATATTCATCATCATATAAGAGCACAAGGAACCTTTCCCTAGATCATGAGACACTCAACCAAATGGTCCCTAGCAGTTTCAAATACTGGGGATGCTTCTTAAACACTAAAACAACTGAATGATTCGTGATAGAATTGAATGAAAAATTTAAGCTAGACCCTCTTGCCTACAATAATGGCATCACTAACACTGTTAAGTAGCTATGTGCGTGGCTTTCATTCTTTACAGGTCTCTTTTTTGGGCATTTGAATGACGGAAGGGAAAACTGAACCCTGATGTGAAGTAGTCTAGGCCCTTGCTCTTCCCCATGCTTTTCCAAAAACCCACTTCCTTAATGTCATCCAATGGCGGAAGCGCTGTTTCTGCCAGTGTGATCCTGTGTACACCAGCATCAACTGGCTGCTTCTGTTCTGACTCTGGCTTATCGTGTTTCCATACGTCCATATTATTACAGAGATTTAATCCTGCATTTCAAGTGGAAAACAGTTCAACATGGACACCAACGGTTCACGATAATTTTTACTTCATAGTAACAGCACTGGAGATTCAGAGTATCAAAAACTAGACAAATTTATTTTTGGTTCTATAGAAGTTGGGGGTTAGCCCAGACAAAAGGCAACAGTGACTAGTGTGGTGATTTGTCTTTATACATAAACTGTGATACACATGTGTCTTCTATTTTAGGAATTTGGGGAGGGTGTGGTATGGAATAAAGCCTTCCTTCATCTACAGAGCTAGAATTGAGGCAGCTGAGGGAGCTTTTGAGTAGCCTACTCCAGCTTGTTATATTTCTCAACACTTACCAATTCAGGGCCTGCAGTAGCCGAAGGATAAGGTCTGATGGGAACTAGAATATTCATTCTTTGTTTAATAAGTTTCAATGTAGTTAAAATGCATATATTTAAAAAGAGCATCATAGTGGCTTTATAGAAATTTAAAACATTTTAAGTTTAAAGGCATAAGTAAGATAAACAAAAGCTATTTGGTATGGGTTCCATCCTCAGCTTTAAAGGCATAAATAAGATAAACAAAAGCTATTTGGTATGGGTTCCATCCTCAGCTTTAAAGGCATAAATAAGATAAACAAAAGCTATCTGGTATGGGTTCCATCCTCAGCTTCACTTAACTCCCACCAGGAACCCTGGTTCTTGCCCAACATGAGATCTTTGAAATGAGAACAAAATGAATATTGACATTTCTACTGCTAATATTAATAGGCAATGGGGTTGAGAAGGTTGAAGATTGTCCCCTGGAAGAGACTTCTCTAAGTATATGCTACACATCCTCACCAAGAGAAGGAATACATGACGAGAAGAGAGGGAATATGTGTTGGAGGAATCTTTCACAGTCATTTCTTTCATTCTTGAAAGAGTAGAGAAAATGTCCAAGTACAAGGGAATATGCTTTTGACTCATATTAACAATCTTACTTTAACCTGCACACTAAGGGGCCTGAAGAGCTAACCATCCCAATCAAAGTGCAAGATTTTATGCACCAGCAACTTAAATAAAGGTAAGCTGATATTAAGTAAAAATGCTGCTCTGTCGTTGTATGTGTGTGTTTGGAAAAGAAGATTCACTGGATCCAGAAAGACAGATAATTGGTAGAGATTGCTCATTATGAAATGATTGGATTGGAAAAAAAAAAAGAATTATTTGGTCTAGTGATTAATTCACAACTTTGCCAATGAATTGTATGTTTTAAAATTGTGAGAAACAATAATTTTTACTTCATAGTAACAGCACTGGAGATTCAGAGTATCAAAAACTAGACAAATTTATTTTTGGTTCTATAGAAGTTGGGGGTTAGCCCAGACAAAAGGCAACAGTGACTAGTGTGGTGATTTGTCATAAAGTGGTGGATTTTATATTCCCAATCAAACTACTCTGCCCCCTTTTGTTCTCATTGGCTGAGTTCTTCAGGGAGATACAATCTTCCTGATGTCTAGTACTGCCTCCTCCCCAAATTCCCCATCCTATTGGCTCAGGACACAAAACCTTATCTACTGATGCTCTCTTCTGCTGCACGGGCTCAGTTATGTAGTGACTACTTGTAACTTTCAACCCTCGGATGAACGTAGAGTATGGAGACAAGTAGGTACCAGATGCCAGCCAAGGAGAATAGGGGCCTCGTGCGTCCTGCTTGTCTGTGATTCTCTGGTGAGCGATAAATCCACCTCATGCTGAAAACAGCCTGTGATGATTTATTTCTTACAAAATAAGGATTCTGTGGCATCTGCTGTATCTCAGAAAATGTGACAGAGGAATTACTGGCCCTTTTACCTCTAGGCTCTGAGCTATGCCTGGCTAGGAATCGTCACTAGTCCCAGGGGTTGCCAAAGAAGGAAGTTTGGATGATCCTAAGAAACCCTGATATCTAAAAATCAATCAATTGACAAACCAATAAACAAGGGGATAAACTTGATGTCTGTGTGAGTTCAAGTGAATCCTGCACTCAGACCTTTGGCATTGGCCTAAAAGCCAGGCTGTTTCCTGGGCTCTAAAGACAAATAGGATCTTTGAGCCTATGGCATGAGTTCAACCCAGCAGTTAGGCCTCTGAGCAGGAGGGAAGTGACTGAGGACGCCAGGAGGCTAGCAAAGGACCTTTGACTAAAAAGTCACATGGTTCTGAGTGCCAAACAGAGCCAAGTGGACACCTGACTCCAAGAGACACACTTTCTAGAAGGAGCTTTGAGCCAGTGAGCTCTTCCCCCAACCATCACCACCAGAACCAATTGTCAACCTTATAACCAATATTCTATTCAGAGGGCTGAGTGAATAATGCCTTAATACTCGTGTACAAACTACTGTGCTGGAACTGGGAGACCTATTGCAGTACTTTCAACCTGGGGTGGCTTTGATTTTGATGTGTTGACACTGGAGATAACTAAAGCCATTCACCTAAGGCCTGCAGGTACCTGCAGATATTGACTAATTTAAGCTCTACCACTAGAAGGTAGGGATGCTCATCTTTGTTTTGGAGATGAGGGCATTGAAGCTCAGGGGTGAGTGTGTGTGTGTGTGTGTGTGTGTGTGTGTGTGTGAGTGTGGGTGAATTTACATGAGTAGGTATAACTAGTAAATGACAGATCAGGAATTCAAAGCTCTGCTGCTGGCGGTCATTGCACTGTACTCTTCCCACTGCGGCGAACAGTTGGTGCGGGGAGAAGCACCAAGGTTTGCTTAAATCACAGCAACAACCTACAGCTCGACACCAGAAGGATTATCAAGGATGAGTCATCATTTCTGTTCTGGTCTCCTTGTATTGTCTCTGCAATAGCTGTCTCCCAAAGTTAATATCCAATACCTCGTCCAAAGGAAGGGACTAAAATTCCCCCAAGGTCACTTAAAAATAGCTAACCTTGCAACAGGAAATAAAGATCTCTGTAATGTCGGGAGTCTCAGGTTCAGATCCCAGCCCTGCTGCTCAGTGCATTTGTTAGGCAGGTCAGGGTTGGCTCCCTGCTGCCCTGTTAGTAGCAGAAATGATGGCGCCTAGTGTTCGGGACCCAGGTCTGACGGAAGATAAACGGCAAAGTCAAAGCAAACTGTACATGGTGCACAGTAATTACCTGCCATCATACTCTCTCCTGTGTGTGTGTTGTATATGTAGGTGTGTTTTGTTGTTTGGTTGCTTGGTTGGTTTTTGTGGCAGAGTCTTACCAAGACTCTGTGTAGCCCAAGCTGGCTTCGATCTTGCATGGTAGCCCAGGTTAGCTTTGAACTTGAGATTCTGCTGCCGTTGTCTGCCCTGGTGCTGGGATTACAGATATGGATCACTGCACTGGCTTGTTATTTTTAACAGTTTTATACACAAACTAAAATTTGACACTCATTTCTTTCAAAATTATTTTTGTATGCCCCAATTCTTTCCTGACACTTAATTTTTAAAAAATTACAATTTTGTTAGGTAGAACCTATTTTCTATTGAAAATGAACCAAATTAGCAATTATGCAAACCTTAGTCTTTAAATTTTATATAAGATTTTGGAATATTGTAGATTATACAGGAAATCAGTCCAAAATTAGTTTGGGTCACTTAACATTATGATTGTAGTTGAACATTTTCCTTGAAGCTAAATATTTTATAATAATTTATTCAAAGAAGTTATCATCTAGTCTGTTCCTTCAGATTCATATGCCTGACAAGAAAGAAAGCCATCGGAAACTTCAGATAAATAATAAATGGGACTGTGGCTTCAGAAGGTACTCGACTAATACTGTCTTCAAAGTTTTCAAGAATGAAAGGAAGTGCTTTGGAATAAAACCAACAGATCCAGGAGGTGGGCTGTTTGCAGTGCTGAGGTTCCCCCCGCTCCCTTACCACCCAGACCCTTTGCCATACAAGACTTTCCAGGACCTCCAGAGCATGGGGGCGGGGGTGGGGGGGGACGGGGACTGGTCACGTGGGGGCTGTCAGCACTTTGTACACAGCCCAAACCAAGCAATCACCAAAGGATGCTTTGTGTGGTTTGGGTTTGTATCACATCCAGTGAAATTCCTTCTAAAGACTCAAAATCTAAATACACTTCTGACTGGCCTCAAACTCTCCTTCCCCTGCTTCATAGATCTGTGATTCTGCTTGCTTCTTTCCCCAGCCTCATCCTTTCTAATTGTGCCCTCATAGCCCAGTGAACTGAGGTAGCCTGGGACAGACTGTGCTCCGTCTCCTACCCCAGGGTTAAAACATTTCCTCTCAGGTACACCGCCACTGCCCTCCATCTGGCTGTTGCTGTTGTGGCCTTTTCTCTGGAAAGTTTTTCTAGATTTGCCTGTCTGCAGGCAGGTAGGCTGACTCCTTGAAGTGTTCTCAGAACACTCAACACCAGTATCACACCAAGGCTTCTAGCCAAAGGCTTGCTTTCCAAATCTTTCCCACTGTACCATAAGCCTGTTTTGTAGCCTCAGTTTCTAGCCCATTGTCAGAGAGAGAGAGAGAGAGACAGAGACAGAGACAGAGACAGACAGAGACAGAGAGACAGAGAGACTCTGAGTAATTATCTGAGAAATAGATGAATCTGAATCTACACTTAAATTCAACAGAAACATGCACTTACCTTTCAGATAATAAGAGGATACACATATGTAAAAGATCCTACGTTCTTGCAGATGGCATGAGAATTCCTGTAGGAAGAGGCTTGCTTTGCTATGAACAGGCTCTGGTAAGTCAAACTTCGAGCTGGCATCATGCCCAGTGCAGAACACTCTGCCCAGCAAAGCAGCAGGTACAAAACCCAAAGGCATCCTGGGTGAGGGGATCAGAGGGAAGATTCTACCCACCTAAAGGCCCGTGTAGAAAGAGACTGTAGGGAACACAATGCTCCTTTGATTAAGTTTTCTAGGTGGTATGTTATGGAAACCTCTTCCTTCCGTCCATCCTATGAGAGCTAATTTGACAATTAATGTTTGTGTAAAAGTTTTATCACTTGCAAAATGCTAAGAGGACAAAGGGAAATGTCAGCATGTGTGCAGCACACGTTTTCTGAAGTTCGCATCTTCTTGTCCCTCTCTATGGATTTCCAAACAAGTGCAGCTCCCAACAGCCTACAAAGCAAGAGCTACCAGAAACAGAAAGTCTTTAGGTCATGACGTTGATCTGCCTTTCTTGGGAGACAAACATCAGCACATGTCCATCCTCTAACTTGCCTGCCTCTCCAGGAGATAAAATCACCCCAGACTACCCAACCAAGCCGGAAGCGCAAACTTACAGGACCTTCAATTCTAATTTTAGCTTCGTCTGTGTGGCCTTTATCATTTCATGCACTCAATTAAGAAGTCAGTGACTTTAAATCAGACTCTACGGATGGAAAATGTCTGAGTACAAAAATTGGGGGTGTGCTTGTTACTTCGACTCTCTCTCCCTCTCTCTGGTAAGGGTTTTGTGTTAAAACCTTCATGTGGCTGTGCCAGTCTGGAGAAGCTGACGAAGTTTAGCGAAATGGATATTCAGAAATCCCTACTGAGAGACGGAAGGACTGGGATCTTGAAGGCGAAGCATTGCACTGTCGGAGGAGAAGGAAGTGAGGCCTGTGCCACTATGACATGAATGCAATGACATGCGGGACACCAGGGGAGAGAGGTCCTGTGGAACAGAGGGCTCATGAGAGTGGACCACAAGTGGATGAGGGGGGAGGATTTCCTCCATCCCCTGCCCTAAAATTATATTATTATGTTATTGGCTGAGGCTTTTTGCTTGAGTAGATTACATCACCCCATCCATTGCTGTGAGTAACCTGAGCGTGACTGAAAAGATGGTCCAGAAAGCTTTGTGAAGGGACATGGAATGCTCTTCATTTAATGGTTCCTATTTTCTTCCCAGATGGCAGAAAATTAGCACCATGTTTTCACACTTGTCAACGTATCCCTTAGACATGACCTAAAGGTGCTCAGATCACCCATACTCAAACTTGGCCATGGGAGCTGTTTTAAGGGCCATATTCTTCTTTTCCCATGTTCTGTCCATCACAGCTCAGGGTAAGCCAGTAGAGCTCTAAGGTTGGTACCTTTTTAGGTATAAGAGATATGCACACTAGAGATCCTCACTTCTGAAGAGTAGAATGGAGTTGAATATAGTCAATAATTTTGCCATACTGTGTTCAACACATTATCAAGAAATAAGATACTAATGATGTTCACATCTATGATCATGGTGTGATGCCAAACATTTAAATAAGTTCATCTCAGGCTTACATCTCCCCCATAGCTATTAACAAACAAACAGTGGACACTTCCTTGCCCATTACCATCCAGATCATTGATTGAGTCTGTAGCCTCCCAGACATAAAGATTACTTGACAGTATTATATGAAGAAAAATCTTGTTCTGAATGGATCTAAATTACCATCTTGGATTTAAAAAAAAAATCCTGGAGGACTTTGTTCAAGGAAAACATAGGGGATATGTCTTATCAATCTAGATTGATAGTTATTGGCTCTGTCTCTCAAATATTACCTTGAAACATGCTCCCAGGATCGCAGCCCACTTTTCGGAGTCTAGGGGAACATGAGGAACTTCACAGAGGACTCAGGCCTCTCCTTGAATTATTCGGTGCACTCCTTTAGGTTGGGAGAGGAAAAAGCTAGACTCCCCCACCATTAGCTTAAGGATCTCTGAGTCAAAAGAAATCATACAAAAATTGGTAATTCTAGAAATTTCTGGATTCCAGAGTTCAGAGCCAAATATATTTGAATTCTAAACATCTTAATGTCATCATGTGAGCAAGGACTGGGCATTCTAGCCAATCTTCTACGACTGGTTATGTTATTGAAATTACTCAGAAGGGGAGAAAACCAGTGTTCCAATAATATTGTTTAGAAAAGAACTGAGGTGTAGATTCAGAGCACATCTAGACATATCACTAACCTATGGCTCAAGTAGAGAATGGATTATAGCAGGGTTAAAAGGCTCACAAATGAAGAAGTAGTATTAATATGTAGCTCAATATTAGAACCAGGTGGCTATTTGTTCATGAGAAAACTAAAATGCACATAGCTTTGCAATTTGTTACCACTTTGAGCAAGTGGCATTTAGTATAATTTTCATTCATAAGGGAAGGGAATGGCATCGTGCATCCAGAATAAAAATAAAATGTGACTCACTGAAACAGTAGTTTAATGAAAGGTTATTTGTTTGTATTTTAAAAGCACATTGTAACATTACCTAGAATAAATATTGCTATTAACCTTCAGCTGTGAAGCGATTTTCAATAATGAGATGAGGCATAATATCAAAGAGAATTTTCTAGCACAAATAAGAATAATTAGGGATACCAAATAAAAGGTAAGACTGCTTCTTTGAAGCTAGCCAAAGGAAGACAAAATTAGAAGTTTACCCAAAATAGTGTAGGTAGGAACCCATCTTATTAAAAGTAAAACAAAATAAGGGAATGGCCACCCAAAGTTGCACGTCAGTGATTTCATTGGGAAGGTCTTTATAGATATATAATTCTAATTAGTGGAAAATTCAAATTATGTTTATAAACACTAGTAAAATGCTATCATTCCATAACATTTTACTTGCCCAGCACCTAGTCTATGAGACATTTTATAGAAGAAAAAGGTTCATTAATTTTACTAATTCCCCATTTTATAGATGAAGAAGCTGGAGCACAAAACATTGACAACACAAGAAACGGCAAGTTTCCAAAGAAGGAAAAGACATGATTTCTCTAGGTTCCTTTCTCCATGTTATTCCTCCAACCGTTAACACGTTAACCACATGGGCACAAAATACAAAGGGGGGACCCCCGATGAGAGTGGAACCAAGAGGATAGTAGTACTTCACACAGCCAAGACGTCATTCAAACCCCTTCAAACAGGTGTGAACCCCAGCTCTGCCTTATCCAGAGGAAGATATTGATACAACCCGAGCATTTGCATCCCAGTGTCCTTTTCTTCAGCTTTGTGTTTCGCTTTGTTTCTGTTTTCCCAGACAGGGTCTCATGTAGCTCAGACTGACCTGGAACCCCTCCTCTCCCCTCCACCTTCTGAGAGCTGGGGTTCCAGGTCCTGCCTGTCCCACCCAGCTATATTTAGTGTCTTTGTGGCAGGTAAAGTCCATGCCATTGTTGGCAATGTCAGGCACAACATGACCTGCACAATGGAGGTTTCTTTAGGGAGTCCTGCCCTAGAGTAATAGAGCTGGGGTGACCCTGTCTTTGCTATACCTGGGCTGAAATCACAAGTTAGGGAAACCCAGTCCAGCAGGGGAGAACCCAGAATCTCTGAGCAGCTAGCTAGAGTGCCTGAACAATGGATGTCTGAGCAACTAGTTAGAAATACACCTGCCACAATGAGCAACACAGCCACTGTTGTTAGTGATTACACACACACACACACACACACACACACACACACGGGGCGGGGAGGGAAGGAAAGAGAACACAAAACCATTAAAAGCAGTATCTATTACCACTCTCATGCTGAGGTATTCCTGTGTTTTGCAAGCGGCACCTAACATGGAAGAAGAGAGGCAGAAGAAGGACATGGGGAAGAAGGAGGGACCCGATGGAGAGGGCTGCTGCTGCTCCCCTTACTGTAGGCCACAGATCCACCCCCCCCCAGAAGCATTTGGAAACTGATGAAGGCTTCCAGCAGATAAATTCACTTCAGAATGGTTCTTCAGTGAAGGGGAGTGGCCATTTTCCGGTTCACCACTGGGAGCATGTGTAGTAACAGCATCTGGTGTTGCGGAACTAAGCAGGCCTCCCAAAGCATCCCTGGCTGAACAAGTAAGTCGATCAGTTCTGTGGTGGCTACTGAAGAGCCTAGGGAAGAGTGTACATGGGCAACTGCCAAGAGTGTGTCTATCACAAGACCAGCGAGGTCCTGTAACGTGTAAAAGGGCGCAATGCCTTTGCCGCACAGTATGAGCGTGCCTTCGGGGAACTCTTGTCACAGTGGCGGGGTGGGGAAAGAGACAAACTATTAGCTGATGGTGGTTGGGCATCATGAGTGAAAGCAAGGGTCAAACTAGAGAACAATGAAGAAGGTATGTTTTCTGTGATGTAATTCGGGAAAACCTTGAGAACCTGATGTTTAAACTCAGCCCCAAATGATAAACAGAAGCTACATATGTGAAGAAGCTGAGAGAGAGAGAGGGGGGGGGGAGGGAGGGAGGGAGGGAGGGAGGGAGGGGGGGAGAGAGAGAGAGAGAGAGAGAGAGAGAGAGAGAGAGAGAGAGAGAGAGAGAGAGAGAGAGAGAGAGAGCTTTCCAGGAACGGAAATTGCTTCTGCAAAGGCTCTGAAATAGGAAAAACATTCTTTTGTTTAAGATCAGGGCCACAGGAGTTCAGAGACAAGTAACAGACTGAGACTGGGTTGCCAAGGGCGGGTGCGTCCCAGGTGGGCGGGTTCATCCTGCCAATCCCTTTCCCTGTTTCAGCTGGAGAGATGAGAGGAATCCAATGAGGGAGCAGGACAGAGCCACTGGAACAGAGCAGCTGGACGCAGGAAGGAAATTCCAAACCCTGTATTATCCACCTGCCCTAGTGGTGTGAGGGAGCCAAAATGGCTTGACCACACAGCTGCCATGACAGGCGTAGAGGCCCAGACACAGCTTCTGGCAGGCAGCACCTGGACCCAGGAAAAGTCATAGGCTGACCCCACCCAGGGGGGTCTACATCTAAGAGGAAATACCTGACATTCCAAACACTCCGATACCCCTAGACAAAAGTCAGCACCTGAACCCAGGAAATCCCCTCCCCCCAACCTCTGCTGTGATAAAAAACCCCACCCTGCCTGGGCTCTGGGCTCTCTGCTCTCACCTCTGCATCAAACAAGAGAGTCCAAGCTCCAAGCTTGAAAATAAAGGCTTTTTGCTTTTACGTCCGGAGTTCAGTCTCCATGTGGTCTTTTGGGGGTCCCCTCAATCTGGGCCTAACAGTGAGTCTACCAGAGGCTAGACACACTTTGAGAAAGGAGTCTGTGTTGAAGGGAGAACCTTTTGATGTGGTCAAATGATACTTGGGAAATCAGCTTCCTGGGTGAGCAACATTACTTGGAAGAAAGGCTCACTAAGTCTCACGGAAAGAGGAGTTTTGCTTTCATTTTCCGGTCAACGTTGTAAGACTACCCCAAAGAGAATTACCAGGATGAAAACTGCAAGAAATGAACCGTGGAAGGAAATAAGGTGCGGAATGCCGGAGGGGCTGCAGCAAGTCAGTGAAGGGATGAGCTGCGTTCTGTTTGCCCCCTGCTCAGTGCTGGCTCACCATCCTCAGCCCCGTGGAGACTGGACTAAGTCGGGGCTGGGGACCCACCAGCACAGAAGGGACATTTTTACTGCCTGTCCTCCTTGTCACCTCAGCAAAGACACCTCTCCATGGGCAGCTCTCTTGCAGCACAATCACTGTGGGATAAAGCCCAGGACCACGGTGACCTTGAACAACTACCTTAGATGAGCCGCTGAGTATCTCCTCCACAGTCCATGATTTTCCTCATGTGCAGATCACGACTAGCCATGAATTTACAAACACGTTTAAAAGGAATAGAAAACAATAGAAGATAAAGCAGTCCTTGTGTGTGGTGCAGGTCCAGTACCTGAGAGTCATTTCAGTCATACATTAATGTCTATAAATGAACATGCGCCTGTGTGTACACGGTACATACACAGGCATCCGGTCAAATATTTTTTCTTATTGTGAATAGTAAGCTTAGAAATTTGAAAAATGCTTACAATTTAGGTTCTTTGCTCCCAGTTCTACTCAAAAGAAAAGACCAAAATTTTACATTCAACCTTACTCAGCATCTTTTAGAGTCAAGTGGTCTATTTTGGGAATTTTTATGTCTGCTCTCTTCCTTCCCTATTACTTCCTTCTCCTTCCCTTGGTGCTGTCTCTCAGCCTGCCCTTGACTGGTCTCAACTTGTGTCAAAATGCTGTTACCGCTTCCAGGAGACAAACCATCCAACAGTCAGCCCTGAGCTTACCAAGAGGAGGAAAGGCAGCAGGGAGCACTTTCTAAAATAACACCCCACACCACAAGGACCGTCTACCCAAGGCTCAGCTGTACTTTTTAAATTTTATTATTATTATTATTTTAAATTTTATATTCATTGGTGTTTTGCCTGCATGTATGTCTGTGTGAGGGTATCAGATCCCCCGGAGGTGGTGTTACAGACAGTTGTGAGCAGCCATGTAGATGCTGGGAATTGAACCCGGGTCCTTTGGGAGAGCAGCCGGTGCTCTACCTCTGAGCCGTCTCTCCAGCTCCTGCTCAGCTTTTCTTTTCTGTATGTGCGGCAAAGAACAGATAAGCTTAGTATGTACTTGCCTGAGCCATTTTAGGTTCAGAATGAGCATGCAGCCTCCCCCTCTTCCAGCTCTTCTGCTACTCAGAGAGAATTTCTCCAAGCCAGCCTTTTGCTCTCTGGGAACTTAGCTGGGAGATGGATGTGTACAGAACACAGAGACAGCAAAAAGAAAACAAATCAATACATCAATGGAGTGGAAGGTATTTATATCATACTCAGTCAAGTGCGTTTTATGGCCCAGGGCCAAAGGTCTGAGATACCTCAACTGATGAATCCCCAGGAAATTAGCTCCAAGATACTCACAATGAATTTAGAGGGGGAAAGAAGTACAGTACCTAATTACGACTCCATGGGCATTTGCATGCAGGGCTAACTGACCCTGTGCAAATGTGAAAGCAGCAATGTCTGTGCCTTACACCCCACCTGCCCCCCACCCGCTTCCCAGCTCCAAGGTCCTCTCAGCACATTATATTTTCCTTTTGCTTCCCACAACACACTGATGGCATATAGATTAACTGTACATAATACACTAATATACATATTCATATACACAATTAGTCTGTATGCCGTACATATATGTATGTACTTACTTAGTATGTCTATATGTATAAAATTTTCCCCAAAGAAGTTTCTAACATAGACAAGGAAGCTGTGGAAAGTTAATTTAGCGTCCTCCATGTGGTATAGTGGATGAGGTCGGGGTGGAGAGGCAGGAGGCCTACAGTCTGGTTTTCCCACAGGAAACGTCCTCCTTAGCTGAGGACTCTGCTGGCCAGGTAGGGCCTCTCAAGTAGAAAAAGATGGCTTCGTTCTCCCTGGGCTAAAGCGTGTCTATCCAACAAGTACTGTCATCCTTGAACTGCCACGCTCGTTTCTCTGACTTGTCCCTCACTGCCCTGCTGTACTGGCGTCCTCCAGAAGAGTGTATTCAACAGAATGGGGGAGGGGATCAGGGGGGTGTTAAGGAATCGACTCACATAGTTTTGGAGGCCAGCAAGTCCTGAATCAGGAGGTGAACTAGCAAGTTGGAGATCCAGAAAGAACTGTCACTGCAGTGGCCAGATCTTGGACAGATGTCCTTCTTGAATTGGGGAAGTGCGATTGATTAGAAGCCTACACACAGTATCTAAAGTCATGTGTTTCACTCAAAGGCCACCATTTTAAAGGCACTTCTCATTGAAAACTAGCCACCCAGGAACAGCCTGAGTAGTGTCAGAACAAATATCCGGATGCTATGGCTGGTCCAAGTGGACACATAAAATTTAGCTATGATAATTGAAAAAGTCATATGCAGGCACAATTTATACACATGAGCCAAATTTTCAGTTCGGGTGCTCTTTTAAAATCTCCAGATTCAAAACTTTGTATTCTAGCATGCTGTAAATTATTTAAGATTTTAAAGCTGTTTGTGGTTGTAATTCCTTCTTTGATAACCATACAGTTGTACTCAAGCATTTTGGTTTTAGACTGTTAAAAAATATGGATGCAAGAGAGCTTGGTTTGTGTGGACTCTACTGCTAGATGCCATCCATGCTCTATAGAAAGGAAGAATGAGGCACCATTTTCAAAATACTTGGGCATTTCTGTCAACACAATAATACTAGTAAATATGTCAGTGTAAATACCATTTATACGCAAAATGATCGTTTTCTAAAAGAACTGGTAAGAAAGCATGTGTCTGCCGACCTTTTTAATGATCACTCAGTTCTCTGTCATGCTATCCTATTGTGATTACAGTACACGAAGAGCTGGGGATGTGGCTCTGTGCTGGAGTGCTTGCCTAGCTACATGAAGGCCCCGGGGTTAAGCCACACCTCTGCAAAGCAAAAGGAAGTGCCCGGAGGTTGACTTGCATGGCGCAGAGTGCTGGAAAAGGGAAGATTCTTGCGAGCACACTTGGACTGTTTTCACAGAAATGCCTCCTTCTGAGCTGCAGACCCTCCTTCCTACTCTCTAGTCTGTCAGTAATCATCTATGCATCCTTTGCCAGTCACATGAGTACTGCAGCTTCCTCATTTAACCGAGGAAAGGAGTTAGCACTGTGCAACACAGACAAAGTCTTTAGCACGGTGCACAGACTGCTTGCCTGAGTCTTCATAGCAAGCCGTTGTTTGGTGGTAAATAGTCATGTACTGCTTACTGGCCGAAGCATGCTCTGGGAAATACATTGTTAGGAATTTTGTTGTTGAGCATTTATAGAGTGAATGTACACAGCGGACTGCTACAGTGCTCTAAGTCAGGGACATTCTGCGGACCACCTCCTGCATATGTTCCTTCACCGATCAAAACATTGTTCCCTGGGTGTGTGACTGTGTTTAACCAGGCAATGATAGGTTAAAGTTCACATGGATGTAGCTTCTATTGCACAGTAGCACTTTGAGCCTTGAGGTAATACTCAGTAGTTTAATCTACTACCAATGCCAACCTATACACACTCCGATTATTTCTTTCCTGTGATTGGCTTCATATACAAATATAAATACCCACTTCCTACATAAACCCTTCTACTGAACTGGCAGACTTAATGTATCCTGGGAAAGATACTCAGCAAAGCATACTCAACCCTGCCTCACCACCTTCTGCTTCCACTTTTCACAATCCCTCACTTTAGTATGAGGGTGGGAGTGAAGGACAGAGCCGTGACTGGAAAGCCAGGAAGAGAGAGGAAATGGTCCAACAGAAAGGGGAGGACCAAACCTGAATTGAAGATCGGGGGATGGAAATGATATAGACTACACTAACCGTGGAAGAGGTATGGCTAGGGATGACCACATGAAGGATATTTGTGGTTGGGTTAGAGTTGGCTTACTGGCCCGGGAAAGCCCTGATACGTAGCATATGGCAGTTTCCACGATATGAATACTTGCACTACGGCTGTTTCCATTACCACCATCTGAACAAGTAAGAAAAAAAGACACACAATTGGCTTTCAGGAACCAATGTCGGTGTGTGCTTGCTTATTTAAAGAGCACAGAGAAAACTGAGGCTTACGGCGACTTAAAGAACGTGCAAGCTTGCCAAAGCCCCGCATTCACAATGGCTTGTGAGGATGAAATAAAATAGCCACACAGAAAGGAAAGGCCTGGCACAAAGCTAGCACTCAGTAAATGCTGCCTTTATTATCACTGTTGTTGTCTTTCCCCACTATACCTAAGACGCCTTTCAACTGTAACGCTGGACATGTTCTTCCTCTGTGAATGGCTTCATTTGGAAGCATGCATAGTGAGGTTTCAGAATATTTCACCTGCTTCTAAAACAATGATTTGATGTCAACATTCTAAAGTGGGGGGAGATTATGTCCTTCTGGCTGTACATCTAATCTCATCTCATTATTCCTGCTGGACTTTCTTAATGAAGCAGGCTTTTAGAAAATAACTAATCATTTGAAGAAATGTATGATGTATTTGACTAGCAATTCAACTTCTAGGAATCCATCCCCCACAATATGATGTTTAATTAAGGAATGTCAGTGATGGTGAATAGAGCTGGAAATGCCCAAAATCTGTTAGTCGAGAAACAGCCAGATAAGTACTATGTACCCAAGCAATCGAATATTGTACAGCTGTTTAGAACAGGGTGTGTTTGTGTGTGTGTTGACAGAGAGCATCTTAAAGATACCTTAATGAACAGGTAAATTCAGTATAAACTCAATCACATAAAGATTAAAGTAGGTTTGTACATAAATGAGAGAAAGTGGTACAGACACTTGTATATCAAATAGGACATGCTGGTTTATTTGGGAGAAAAAGATGGAATGAAAATGAAGATAAAAGCTTTTTTTTTTTTTTACTTTCTACATTTCTACATTAATTTATCTCTACTAAACCTGTAATATAGTTCTCATATAATTTAAAATAAACCATTTTCAAAGACAGGGATATGACTAGCTATATAGATAGGTATGGTTAATGTATATGATTCAAGGTTCTCAATAGCAGACTTCTGAGGGGGTTGTCGAGAAGTGGGGGAGGGTGGGGGCAGAGAGAAATACATCGATGAGTGTCTTTTCTGTCAGGACTCTGAAGTTCCCGTTTCAAAAAATAAATATTTTTTCTCTAGTGGCTAAACTTAAAGAATCGAACATGAAGCATCCTATGTTCTCTGGCTAATTGGAAAGGCCAGAAGCTTTTTGAATAGACTGTATTAAAATGAACCTTGAATCCCTGATAGAAGCCAAGGCCTAGCCAGGTCTTAGTTTGTCAATACTGTTCAGCCATTTAGCTCAATTGGGTAAACCTAGAGTCAGCACAAAGAAGACTTCACAATTTTAACCTCCTATTTTTCAGAGGAGGGTGTGTGTGTGTGTATGTGTGTGTGTGTGTGTGTGTGTAGTGTGAGTGTGTGTGTATGTGTGTGTAGTGTGAGAGTATGTGTGTGCAAGTGTGTGTGGTATATGTGTGTGTGAGTGGAGTGTGTGTGGGTGTGGTGTGAGTTTGTGTGGCGTAAGAATGTAGGGTGTGTGAATGTATGTGTGAGTGAGTGTGTGTGGTATGAATGTGTGTGAGTGCACGTGTGGTGTAAATATGTGTGGTGTGAATGTGTGTGTAAATATGTATGTATGTGAGTGTGTGGGGGTGTATATGAGCTTTCTATGGCTTGGAATAAATAAGGAAGAAGAGGTAGACACCTCTTCAAGATATTTTCTTCATAAATTCTTCTTTTCTGGATCAAAGTCATTAGTACCTTGGCAGAAAAAAAAAATTAGTTACATAACAGTCTTCATTTGTCATGACTAGAAGTCAGAGGGCAGGCAGATTACTTGTGGAGAAAGGAAATGTCATGGACCTCACACTTGAGTTGAGGAAAGGTGTGGTCTTGAACAAAGGCAGGCTCGGGTTTGCATCTGGCCTTTGGCACTACCTTTTGCTCCCTGGGGATAGTTTCTTAGCTTCTCCTACAACAATTTTCCTCACCCATCAAATAGCGATTGTATAAACTGTAGGATTCTGGTAAAGACGCATACGCAGCTTACTTGGTGCAGTGGCTGGTGCACGGTGACTGTGTGATCCACACTCATTAGGATTCGGAGAAGAAAATAGTGTAGTTAGAAAGACTTGAAGGACATTCTCTGGATTGAGATGCATAAGCATCAGTGTGGAAAATAACCTGACTTTAAACACCTGTAGACTGGAATCACTCAGATGTCAGAAGGCAGAGACAGCCACTTCCTGAAGTTGGGGTTCTTGATGACATGCACACCAGGACTTGAGAGAGCCAGGGAGGAGTGTGGAAAGTCCCCAAAGAGAAACTCTGCCCTGTGATGACACTCACTTGCTCTCACATGTACTCCTGTGGGCAAGAGAACATTCCATATTCCCTCCTAGCTCAGCAAACAACCCCAGTGATCAGCCTAAGAAAGTCAGTCCTCGATGCATCTTCCCAAAGCAAGAACATGGCGTGTTAATGCCTACTACACCTCTCTCATAAATAGCTAAGATGCTCCTGATAATAGTTAGTGGGAAAGCCTGTCTTCTGAGGAAACTCTCCATTCAAATAGAAGACATTTACACAGAGAAGAATGGAACACAAGAGAGGCAGAGCCAAGGCAGCAGGGAGAAAGATCAGTTTCTGTCATCAGTCATTACTGACATTGCGCATTTCTGAGATTGTCGTGATGGCCAAGCAAAAGCCCTTAGAGGAGGAAATGAATCTTCTGGTAAACCATGAGGCTGCTTCATCTGGAAGACAGACGGGAGTGACAGGGAGGAGAGATGACGCAGGAGAGCGACTGAGGTAAAGCAAGGAGGAAGAGATAACAATGTGCAATAGTTGAGCTGGGACCAGACTTTGGTCAGTGTGTGGTGGTGATGGTGGTGACCATGGTTATCAAGACTGGAAAGATTAGAAAAGGTAGCTGCTTCTCCAGCTTACAAACTAAGTTTGTATTCACCCTTACGCTTGCCTCTTCCTGCAACGTCCCCAGGGTTCTTAGAGCTGGTAAACAAACCGTCAACATTCACAAACTGAATTCGCTGCAAACACGGTCAGTCTGAGGACCCACAGTGTCAAATCTTTTCCCTAAATTATTTTAGATTCATCAAAACTTTATATGTGTTCTTGAGTGTGGGGCAAATCAAAGATTTGCTATCAAAAAATTAACTATATTGTTTTTCTAGAACTGTGAATTACTCGTTACAAAAGGACATATTTAATAGCTCTAGTGAAAATCTAGCCCATTCAACAATGGCTATCCAGTTTTAGTAAACCTTCTCTATTTCCCAGACACTCCCCCCCCTTACTAAACAGTATTATGAAATCTCTCAAAATTCAAAATGAAAATAGTTCCTTGAAAAGCAGAGATCAAAGATTAAAATAAAACCATCATGGACAAACCCAAGCAAAGGTACAATGGAGCCAGGAAATATCAGCTCCGCACTAATTCTCAGAAGGAATTTAACACAATTTCTCCCGTTCTACCTCAAAAATTAATTTCTGTATACTGTCCTTGAGATCTGGATTTGGAATGAAAAGGAGAAAACTGTTGAAAGAGTGAAGATTTTATGTGAATTAATCAGCCAAGAGTTCAGACACTGGGGACTAAAGATTAAACTTCTGAGCTTAGAAACCCAAGGACGGTACTTTTCCTTATGCAGTGATGTGGTGATGTATGTCTCTTTTACAGCATTCAAGTAAGGAGGCGATCCTTATGGAACCCCAGTAGGAAGCTATAAAGGGATTGTTTAAAGAGTCTGTAGGATAGTCAAGGACAGGTCAACACCAGAACAATATGGCCTTGTTCTCACCGCTAACTATATTCTAGACACAGAGATAACCGCATCCCTCTCCGTGCCCATATTAAACCCTGTGGGAGATGAGAATTTTCAGTCTTAAGGTCAGAGAAAGTTGCTTTGGACCATGGCATTCAACATTCAGAAAGAATCCCCGGATGCCTGATCCTCACTGGGCCATTCCAGGACTAAAGGGAGCGGCCAGGACTCACTGTTTGCCCACTGGCCACAGCCAGTTGGAGGCATTCCTCATTGCTTGGAGGATTTGAGTCTAGGAGGAAAGATGCACACGTGAGCTTTGCATTAGGTTCACCTGTCATGTCCCTCTTTGGGGCCCTATCATTAGTATGTGATTGGGCCAAGCTGTGAGGGGGCCTGACCGTCTCAGTGTGGTACATAACACCTACTTTGTAACAACACCTGTTGTCGATACTTTTAGTGCTGGAGCCTCCATGTGAGCAAAAGCAACTATAGAGTCTGCCAGCTGTGCTTGAGGTTGGGTTCCAGTCGTACCGAGGGAAGCAACTACTTATGTCATGTGAAAAACGAGTCAGTTGGCTTGACACAAAAAAGACACCGGGTAATTCACTCAGGCACAACCTTCAACCCTTGAAAGACATGGTGGTATCTTTTCCGTCCACAATCCAGTAAGAAGTGCCATAGTGCTGGATCTGTGGTTCATGTTCTTTATGCAGGTTCTGCCAGTGATTATTGGACACCTCCTGTGTGGTTAACCAGGTTTGGGGGAGGGGAGCCTAAGAGGCAGTGTTTGCCAAAGAACTGGAAAAGCTGAACTTACAGGAGATAGAGAAAGGTACATGTGAAGTATGACACCATACAAGGAGACTGTGCATGTCCCTACGCGCGAAGGGAGGGCCATCAGAAATGGGGACCTTAGAAAGCAGAGGATTTCTCTGGTTGTGGGAGCCTTTTAAACATCCCATTCCTTCATTCTGCCTACAAGTGAAAAATGCCAAAGAAAATGATGTGTTCACACTTAGGATAGGATTTCTCACTTCTGGGGAGATGGAGTCTAAGTCCTTTACCTTGATCTTCCCACTCAGTGTGACTCAAATCCCTGGGCATTATTTACATATAGCATGAAGCTTCAGAAGGCTGAACGATAGATAGGTGGGGGCTGGGGGGCTGGGGAGGAGTATGAATGGGCTGGAAACCTCAGGACTTAAGGAGCAGTATCGTGGTGAGAGCCTTGACTTATCTTTTTGTTCAGGTGGACCTGAAGAAGTTGGCAAGGCGGACACAGCAACAGGCACAGACAAAAGCAAATCAAGGAAGAGCCTGCTCTTCCCAGACAAAGGACAAGGAAGGACCAGCAAAGAAAAGGTGTTGGCAAGAACCGATCTACTCTAGACAAACACCAAAGAAAAAAATGTGGCCCTACCCAAAACTGCCAGAAAGGGCCAAGCTGGGCCCTGACTCTCCATCCGACAGGACTGTCATAAGGCACCTGATACTCCTGCCAGATGGCATCAGAAAAGGCAAAGGAGGAGTCCTTTCTTTGAGCCCCACTGGTTGGTAACACACCTGGGAATTAGCCCTCTGTCCTTCCTCAAGGTGTAACCTTGTGCACCCTGGAAAAGGTAGATGGGATCTCTCTATTTCTTATCACTGAGTATGAATTTAGAAGGATTTTCTTTTTTTGTTGTTCTGTTTTGTTTTGTTTCTCAAGACAGGGTTTCTCTATGTAGGCTTGGCTGTTCTGGAACTCATTCTGCAAATGGCTGGCCTTGAACTCATAGAGATCCACCTGCCTCTGCCTCCCAAGTACTGGGAATAAAGGTGTACACCACCACAAGGCTCCTACACACACACCTTTCTTTTTTTTAAGTTTTTAAATGTGTGTGTGTGTGTGTGTGTGTGTGTGTGTGTGTGTGTGTATGAGCTGAGTTTTTTGGGAGTTGAGGTACTGGGGTGGTTAGAATAGGAGTGGCCCCCACAGGCTCACATATTTGAATACTTGGACATTGGGGGGTGGCACTACTTGACAGGGACTAGGAAGTATGGGCCTGTTGAAATAGGTGTGGTCTCATTGGAGAAAGTATGACACTAGGAGGTGGGCTCTGGGGTTTCAAATGCTCAAGTCAGGCCCAGTGAATCCTCTCCTTCCTGCTGCCTATGAATCCAGATGTAGAACTCTCAGCTCCTCCTCCAGCACCATGTCTGACTGTGTGCTGCCATGCTTCCTGCCATGATGATAATGGACTAAACTTCTGAAACTGTAAGCCAGCCCCAACTAAATGCTTTCCTTTATAAGAGTTGCCACGTATTGGTGGAAGTATTAAGGCAACTCCACGTAGTTAAAAGGGAGGTTTATTTTGTGGGGTAATTTACAAGTAAAGGGATTGGTTACAGGGTCCAGGAAAGGTGAAGTGTAGTCTGGCAGTGTTCTCTGGAGAACTCTGCTCTGTCTACATCCAGCATCCAGGATCCAGGAACCAAGAGAGCCAGCACATCTGGATCTTGCTCCGCCTCATAGGCATGACAGTTACCAGAAACCTCAATGGGAGTGGTACTTCCAGGTCAAAGCTGGAACAGCTACCCACTACAGCCATGGGCATGGTGTATCTTCACAACAGTAGAACATTGACTAAGACAAGTACTTCTGATGGAAGAGGAAATTATATTCTGTGGCAAACCCAAATATGATCATCTAAAAGTTAGAAGTGACTGCCCTCACAAGTTATTAGTTGCTTAGTAACTCAAAGCAACAGAAATGTATTCTTCTGCACTTTGGGAAGTTGGAGGAGTGAAATCAGGCTATCCAGCTGATTCTCAGGGCTCCTACTTTCCTTGGCTTGTGGGTGTATCCCTCAATCTTCTCATTTCTCTGCTACCCTCTTCTCCCTCTGCATCTCACAAAGATATGTTTGATGGCATTTAGCGTTCATTTAGTCACCTGAAGTAATCTCCACAATCTCTGTTCCTCATATTCCTTAACTTACACATCTGCAAAGAATCTCTTTCCAAATGAGGGGACCTTTCCTTATATCTTTAGGTGGCCATTGTTCTGGCTATGGTGTGCTAACAAGTCCATTGTATAAACTGTCATTATTCATTTAATAAGTCTACAGTCACAGCACATTCAAGATAAGAACATGAAGACAAGTATTTACACATTAACAAATGGTTTTGTAATGTATATATATCCACCAGCTTCCTTTCTAGAAACTGAGGATAGAGCAGAAATAAGGCAAACACAAAACCTCTGTTGAATAGAGTTTACAGTTCAGTGATAAAGGGGGACACAGACAATAAGTGTGTTATGAATTTGCATGAGTGGGGAACCCCCAGTTGGCCAGGCCAGGGTATCCCACGCAGGCAGGGAAACATGCTGGGCAGATGCAGTGGGGGCGGCTTGTGGAAAGTCCTTCACACTCAGGCGTTGCATCCACGTGGAGAGTTTATTATCGTAGAGAGATGAAGAGAAAGATAGGAAAGAGGGAGACAAGGAAGAAAGAGAAGGGAGAGAAAGCAGAGGTGAGCACACCTCGTGGTGGGAAGAAAGAGAGCGGAAGGGGAGGAGTTTTTCCTTAAAACAAGGCTTTTGTGTCAGGACACAGGGCAGGGCAGCGCCAAGGGGCGGGATTTCAAGGGGAGGGTCAGAATATTAACAACGTGGATGAGAAAATATATGTGTGGCAGGAAGAAAGGGGCAGGAAGGAGGATTGAGAGCAGTAGGGAGCTGGTTGTTGCGATTATAAGCAGAAACCAGAGAAGATTTCACCGGGGCAGTGACACATGAGCAGAGACCCGAAAGGGGATGAGAATGGAGCTATGTGTACCTGCCTACAGCAGCTGGGTACCCAGAACAGAGTGAAGGGAGGATGAGTAGGACCCGAAGCATGCCTCTGAGAACCATTCTGTGCTTGTCTACGGGTAAGCATGACACAGGACTTGTAGTTTGTAGGACTTTTAATTTGCGAGTGTTCTGTCCCACTCCTCTCCAACTCCAGTTTCAGCCTCTCACCTCCAATCCTTTGGGAAAATGCTTCTTGTTCAAAGAGGGAAAGGAAGAGCTGATGGGGCCGGTGCTGGAGGAATGTTGAAATATAGAGCGTGTAAGGACAGCTACAACTCACAGGAGCTGGAGCTCAGAGAAAGGAGTAAAACACAAAACAAACACAGTCCAGCACAGCTACAACAATGAAGGACCATGCATCTGACTACACATCTCAGCCAGTCTAGTTGTATAATAGACTACACAAAGGAGGTTTTTCTAAGTACACCATGGTGTTCATGCAACGACGAAATAGCCTAACCCTGACACATCTTTCTGAATCTGCTTTGTCCTTAAGTGGTACACGTCTACACAGAACTGAGTTCACCCTAATGCTAGGTGGACAAAGGCCTGAGTTAGTTTGCAATTGCTTTGAACTGTGACTTCAAGCTGTATCAATTGCATGCTGCTTTTTAAAAATGTGTTTGAGTGTCAGGCGGTGGTGGTGCACACCTTTAATCCTAGCACTTGGGAAGCAGAGGCAGGCGGATCTCTGTGAGTTCGAGGTCAGCCTGGTCTACAGAGTGAGTTCCAGCTACACAGAGAAACCCTGTCTCAAGAAACTGAAAAAAAAAAAAAAGTGTTTGAGTGTTTGCTTTCACATGCATGTGCAATAACACGTTTGTGCCTGATGGCCACTGAGATCGGAAGAGGGTGTTGGAGCTTTGGAACTGGAGTTTCATATAGTTGTGAGCTACTGTGTGGGTGCTGGGAATCAAACCTAGGTCCTCTATAAGAGCAGCAAGTGCTCTTAACCGCTGAGCCATCTCTCCAACCCAAGAACTGTATGTTTAAAGATACTATCTGGGGAAGAACATTGTGAATCTTGGCTTTTTCTAGGGTAAATTCCTAGAAGGAAAATTGCCGAGCCAAAAGGACATTTACAATTCTGACACACAGCACCAACTCTCCACCTCTAAGAAAGGGTCTATCATTTTACACCCCAAAACCTCACCACTAATGAGTGTCAGCACTCAGAACCTTTGCCAGTATAATACCGGGAAGAGGATGGCTCACTGATATTTGAAAAAATGCAAGCCTTTTTGAGGGCAAATGTCTTTCCCTATGTTGATGGACCACTCATATTCTCTCTTCAGTTTATTGTCTTTGCATGACCTTTGGACCTGTTTTCTATGGAAGGAGCATCTTCTCTTTTTCAATTTGCAGAACTTATTTACATATTCAGGATCTTTTCCTATGTCTTTAAAGTGCCACAAATACAATGCACACTATACAGATAGACACAGACAGGACAGCCTGGTGACCATTTATTTTATATCATTTAATGTTGCCAGTTATAGTTTTATTCTTGGTTTCATAGAAAAATCTACTTTTTTGGTGAGCATAGGCTGAAATGTTTTTTCCTGATGATTTCTGATCTAAATACTCTACTACCCGACCCATTCTCATGCTTTCCTGCACTTTTCCCCTGAACCAACTAGTCTTACACTTTTTCTTTTAAAGATGTGCATAAGGGCATTGCAGACTACCTTTGATTATTTAGGCAGCTGCAATGTTCGGGTTTTTTCTCTTGTTAGAGATGACCTTGACAGTGAGACGTGTGTGGTAGTTGGGAACCTATTGTCTCTCAAAATGTCTAACATTCTACTTTTTAGATAGTGGAGTGTGTTGGGTTTTTTTTTTTAAACCTATTCATCAAATACATGTCTTCATAACCAAGGAGTACCTTAACTCTCTCGCTGTTTTAGGTGCACTTTAATATGCAGCTAATTTTAATTTATCTATCTAATAATACCATGGAACACTTGACATTTCAGTAGCTTACACATTAGATTAAAAAATATCTAGTTGATCATTTTTGTGCAGTAAGCCTGACTTCAGAGATACTGCACAATCTTGAAGGCAGGTGGAACGTTGTCCTGTGGTATCTGGGGTCTCAGCCACCTTCACTCCACTTCCACAGGCTCAGAAGTCTGTTGATACACATCAAACATATCCTATCGGGTACCCATCCTAAGGGGCATCTTCCTGGAGGGTTCTCTGCCTGCTCTATGTATTTCTAGAAATCCCAAATGGAGGATCCTTAAACATGGCCTTCTTCCAGACTCAGGTGTGGAAGGAAGTGGAAAGAACAATCATGAAAATGGCAGTGTCTAGTAGGCATTGAGGCAATGCCTGGCAGCTCAAGGCCATGCCCTCCCACACAGGGCACTTCTTGTAGACAAGCCTCAGCATGGCATTGTAGGAAGGGAGGTTTGGTTATGATCAAAGCCGTGCCTGAAGGACCCAGAGCCCAGATTTGGGACATCCAATGAAGAACTCATCTTGGAGAGCTAAGTCCCCATGGGCAATGGAAGGAACCCAGCCAGAAACCTGGTACCTGAAATCTTCTAAAACAGGAGTTAGGAGCAGCCCAAAGATGGGTCCAAGGCAGAGAAATTTCAAACTGGGGAAGGGACTGGGCTGAGAATCCAATGCTCCTGGCCAGAGGTCCAGCACATTTGTGGCCAAGACAGGGCCACAGGCAGCTAGCTCATTGCCAGAAGTCATCAGAGAGGCAGAACAAGTTGGGAACTCCATTTTAGAGAGAAGAGTGGGCTATGGACTAAGATGGGGGAATCCACATGTTTTCTGGGATAACGAAGAGTGTGGCCTATATAGCCAGCTGCCAGGGCTCAAACCTCCAACCTGTCACCCATTACCCACAAGAGTTAGGCTGGGTTGCTCTGCTTTCCTCTGTGACAGTTTCCATGTTTATAAATGGCACTAATAACAATGCTACATAATAGGGTTTTTATGAGAGATGAGTGAGTGGGCATATAGAAAATGCTTAGACCACACAATTTTTTAAATACTAGTTATTAGTGTTAATTTTATTATCATTAGAACTGGCATAAATATCAAAGCAGAGGATACCTTTGCATTTTGTAATGCAGAATCACCAGCATGGTTGAGGTCTTCCTGATTCCCTCTGACTTACAGATAGGGGCAAAGTGGTGGCAGAGAACTGTAGAGGCAAGGGGCCAGCAAATTCCTGCAAATGCCATTAGAAGAACAGCATTTTCTTCTCAGGCAACTGACAGGCGTTGAGCCTGTTCTGGACCTATGGGCTCCCCGAGGCCTCTGCTAGCAATGTAACAAGATAAAAGAGCCTGGAGTGTTCTCTGCTATCCTGCGGACAACGCCATGGACTGGCTCCCCTTCATCTTCATCTCCAGGATGATGCACTGTCACTTACAAGACACAGCTTCACACTCTGGCTTCACACCGACCCTCTTCCTAGGTCCCCAAGGGAACCCAGAGTTTAAGTTTCACAAGCCGTGCACTTGTGATCCCGCCTTAGGACACGGAGATAAAACCCAGTTGGTATAAGATCATCACAACGATAATAACGGTGTCTGCCATCCAGGAGTCTAGTCGTGTGCCAATGCATGTTACCTGGTGAATCCTTACAGCAACCGTGGATCATTTCCTCTTTGCAAATGAGGACACTAACTCAGGAGGGTTGAGACTAAATGACCAGAAATGGCTAAATGGGAGTCAGGATTCCAGCCCGAGACGTTCAATAGCAGCACCTGAGCATTCGAGAGAGAGGACACAAAGAATGCTTTGGGGTACATTTTTAAAGGGGATGCTGCAATTTTGACAGAAGGAGTTATGTGCTGTCTGCTTCCTTCTTGACACAGACTTGAAACATTTGTGAACCCCCTCCACCCCCACATCTGTTTTGATTCTCCGAGGACGTTGATTCACTCTGGAGACCCTGTCTGGGAGAGGCCCAAGTTCCCCATAGCTTCAGGGATCACAAAACCCTTTTCAACAAGATCCCTCAGGCCCAGGCCCCTAAAAAAGTATGTAATAAATTCACCATCAAAACAATCTCACTCGTTCCCTGTGAGACCATTATGCTACAAACAAAGGTAACATGATATTCCAATAAATATTTCTCCTGTGAAGTCATTAGGGTTTTTTTTTTCTCCCTCATACACTAAACTGTATTCTTCAAATTTAATATAATTTCATAGTTCCCCCAAATCATTCATGGGTATACATGCGACATTCTAGTGCTCTACATCCTGTCATTTGAATAAGAATGATTATTAAAGTTTAGGCTGAGTTTAAAATGCAGAAGCATTTTACTGTTTTTATTATTAAAAAGCGTCGTAATGAAATATTTTAAAACGTTATAGCAATTATCTTTTCACTGCACGAACCTGCATTGTCAATTGTGCCACATTAAAATGTTAAATCATTATTTTAATATCAAATTACAGAAAGACAGAGAGAGGTTGCTCGGATTCATTTTCAGTGCAGTGCATTTTCTCTGTAACATTCTAGTGCCTGTGAACGGTCACGGCTGAGAGGTGCTGTATTATACAGGAAACACCACAGAATTTGGAGGCCCCGGACTTGGAATAACAAGGAGGTCTAGGGAATGTATGCTTCTTTATCATTTGTAAAAAAAACAAAAACAAAAACAAAAAAAAAAACTGGGGTAATTAGCTGTTTTTTGGGTCCACAAGCCTATGCCTGCAGGACATCAATAGGAAGTAACCTGGAACAGCTGGGTTTGTGAAAATAAAATGATTCACAGAAACCACTGTATCAACGGTGTGCTTTGGGCATCAGTCTTGCGACCCCTGCTCTTCCTGCCGGGCAGCTATGCTGGGTGGCTCCCCAGCAGAGGTAACTGTAGAACACTGGGGCAGCTCAAGTTGCCCTGGGACAAGTGTTAATGAGGAAGAAACGTGGAGATGAGAGACTCCACATTCAGCCTCTTGCCTCTAAATGAAACCTGTACAGTTCCTACAGTGTTATCTCTGAAAACTGAGCCGCGTGTCTTGATCACAGTGAATATAATCATTACACAGAGGACTATGACCTATCCCGTTAGGCAATTAAAAAAAACAAAAAGTACAGTTTTAATAGATTTCATGAGAAGCTAATTGTATATAACTCCGGTTGCTTATGGGTAACTATCAGATGAGGTGCACCCTGGGTCAATAACTCACTTTTAAGCTCTTGAAATCACATGATCTTATTATCTGTGAAGTTTTTGAAAATGAGCTCATTATCATCAAAACTGAAAACCATCTGAATAGTACTAACAGGTTATATTATAAACAAACCGCAGTGTTCGCAGGGAATTTCAGTCAGAAACCAGTGCTATGGATGTGTGACTAATTCGCACTGGTGTAATAGACTTCGATACATCAGCTCTGCCTTAAAAGAGGCACAGACCAAGAATCAGAACCTACACGGATTTTCTATTAAGACGGACGTCTGGTGAAGAGGCGGCTCCTTCAATGGGCGTGCTCGGTGCTGTTGGTGGGAAGCAAAGCCCACGGCTGCTGTGGGAAACAGTCCGAGTATTTACCCACGAGATGGGGAATAACAGCTCAGAGAGATTGTCGTCACTCTCCTGTTTACGGGAGCACTGCTTGAGAGAGCTAAGAGATGAGATGGGTGGGGGTGGGTTACTAAATGCCCAGCAAAGGATGAATGTATAAAGGAAATGCTACCTGCTTCGATTTGTGTATACACATATGACAGAATACTGCCCAGGCTCGATTTTGTTTACTCATTGAGCTTCTGTTCTGAGGATCGTCTTCAGCTTCTTGCTCTGTAGACAAGCCATCGGACACCGAGCTCTCCAGTCATTCATTTTTACTTTTATTCTATTTTTCACTTACTGTTTTGATTCAGTGTCTCACTAAGTTGTCCTGTCTGGCCTTGAACTTGCCATCTTTCTGCTTCAGCCTTCAGAGCAGCTGGAATCTTGGATCTCTGCTTCCAGGCCTGGCCTGTGCAGCTCTTTACAAAGGAAGAAATTTGGGCGTACGTGACAATGTAGATAAACTTTGGGGACATTATGCTGAAATAAGCAGGCCATAGAAAGACATGGACCACACGATGCTGGTCATATGAAGCACTTGGAGTGATCACATTCATAACATCAAAGATCGGATGATTACCTGGGCCTTGTTTGAGGAGCAGAAATGCTATGAATCCACAGACATAAAGGTTCAGTTAGGTTATGTGATTATGTTCTAGAAGTCTACTGTACAACCCTTACCCATAGTCCACAAATAATCTACTGTATGGTTAAAATGTGTTGAGTGTTGTATTGTGCTCCTACCACAATAAAACCAGAATAGACTGTATGAAAAAACTTCAATTAAAAATATATAAATAAAAATTGCTTCAACTTCTTTATTTGGTCCCGTGTGTTTAGATATCCTTAACTTGACATTGTCCCCAAACCCAAGAACAGACGGAGATGTTGATAAGAGTGCAGGAGTTTATCGACCTGTGCTTTGAAAACCGGTCCTTCTTAGTTTGTGGGGAAGCCAGAACTGTGTAGAAGGATTGGGTAGAAGGAGGAGCGGAGCTGTGCCGCCTCAGCCAGTCCCACTGGGTGTCTGAGAGCGCACAGCCTCTCAAAGCGTTTCCAAAATGATGCAGGGCAGCCAGGTAGGACGTGATACCTTTCGTGAACCGATCGTTGGATGTGGGCTACCTCTGAGGAAAGAGCATTAACTCTGGACCAGACAGTTTCAGTTGGGCTCACAGCTGTTTCCGGAGAGGGACTCAGCTGTGAGCTGGAGGTGGTGTGCCCTAACAGCTGGAGACCGAGTACCTTGGTGCTGAAGGTTGAGTGTGGGTGGCATACCACAGAGCCCACGTACCATCATCCGCCTCAGACTCAGCCTCCTTTCACACGTTAAATTTCCTTGTCGCTTTCCTTTGTTATCGACTTCACGATTTTTCCTTACCCAAGGTAGTAGAATAGAAATCTTAAGAGTTCTAAAAATTGCCTTGGGCGATTTTTAACAGTCTGTCACATTTAATTTCCAGCATATTTATCCTTTTAAACAATTTTAAATAATTCACTACAAAGTGAAATCTGGCATAGGTCCTATCTGTCTTTTACTCCCTGAATTACCACAGAAGCCAAGACAACAGATTTCTAAGCAGTTTTTAGGGCCTGGGCTGGGGACTGGGGATGCAACCCAGGGAAGGGAGGCTGCTAGTTTTTAGTTCCTGTAATAAAGAAGAAAACTTGAATCACTGGTCTTGCAAATAAGTACCAAATTGTCCTCTGGAATGCCCTATTCTGTTTATGGAATGCAAATTGAAGGCTTGGAAAAGAATTCTGCTATTTTATGTAAAAAAAAAATAATAATATGAGCTAAATGTTTCAGAGTTTAGATTAAAAAGCAAAACAAAAACCTCCTAGCTAGTGCTTAGGAACACAAGCCACATCTTCTACCAGTGACCCGTCTGTGAGAGACCTAGCGGCCGCCACTCCGGTACTGTCCTCATGTACTCACAGAGAAACACGAGAGATATTAAATTATAGTGTAATTAAATTAAATTAGCACTTTGCAATCGCACCAGTAAGGCTGAGGTGGCACTTGTGTTGTGAATCCTTACTTGCAAATCCTTTTACTTTGGGATAAGAACTTCCTGGCAGGAGCAGCTGTCCTGTAAAGGTGAAGTTTCAGAGGTCGGGACCAGGGCCTTTGCATTGAGGATATTGTAAGAACAAAAATTAAAGCTAATTTGTTTTCAGATGTATGATATAATAATAATAATAATAATAATAATAATAATAATAATAATGGATGATGCTGTAGAGATGACACAGTAGATCAAGGCGCTGGCCCCCAAGTCTGACAAACTGAGTTCAACCCTCCTAGAACCCACATGGTGGAAGGAGACAACTGACCCCCACAAACTGTCCTCTGACCTCCCTATCTGTGCCACGGCTCATGCATGGCCACACACACACCCAGACACACACAGACACACACACACCCAGACACAGACACACACACACACACACAGACACACACACACACACACACACAGACACAGACACACACACACACAGATACACACACACACAGACACACACACACACAGACACAGAGACACAGACACACATACACACACAGACACACACACAGACACACACACACAGACACAGACACACACACACAGACACACACACAGACACAGACACACACACAGACACACACAGACACACACACACAGACACACACACACACACAATGAATGCAATAAAAATTTATGATCTCTGGCTTTTGAATAATTTTACAGTACCAAAACATGCATCTCTATTACATACATTGGATGACTTCATCTTATAAATATAAAGCTGTTTGAAACCTAAGCACCCTTGGCTTGGGGTGAGCGGTAAAAGGCTCACTTTAGTAGTGAGAAGTTTTAGATGTGTAGAGAAAGTAACTGTTGCTGATGGAACGGGTCAGAAGCCAGCACTGACGGATGGGAGCACAGGTTGTGGGACACTAACTAGGTGTCCTCTCACACTTAGTGTGCGCGTAGCTTGTGTGTGAGATACTTCCACGGTACACTCCGTGTGGAAAAAAACATGATCTCAGATTTCTAACTATGCAGAAAGGAAAACAAGGCAAGAAAGCACTTGGGGCGCAATTTTTAACCTCCCGAGGCTTCTCCAAGTCCCATTGGATATACAGGGAAGACAAGCTTCCTCCAAGAGTCTGCTACAGTCTCTGGGGCTGCCGGGAGTGGAGCTGAAACAAAGAGGTGTCCGTGTGTTAGCTCCTCCTTTTCCCGGTACTGTCACAAAATGCCCCCAGGAAAGAAAGAGAAGGGGGAAGAGGGAGGGGGTGTTATTTTGGCTCAGTTTGAGGATACGGTCCCTCATTGAGGATGCCATGATGCTCACACAGTGACTACGGGTAGGAAGAGAGGAAGCATGCTACTGCTCAGCTTGCTTCCTCTCTTCCCGGGGATGGAGCTGCCCAAATTCAGGGGGATCTTTCTTCTGAGGTAAAACCTGCTTAGAAACATCCTCACAGACCTGCCTCCTGGGTGACAATGAAAATCAGCCACCCCACTTGCCAAATACATACATACATACATACATACATACATACATACATACATACATATATACACACATGCATACATATATACACATATACACATTTCACTCCTGTGTGCTTATGCCTATTCATGAAAGTACACATTCTCATCATGTTAGGTAGGGACCCACTAGACAAACAGAATCAGTAGAGATACAGACAGATAGATAGGTGGTATGTAGCTCAAAAGACATAGCTTGGCTATAAAAGTGGAAAAGGAGACTCGGGAAGAATTGTTTCCCGCAAACGTGGAGGTTGAGGCGTTTCATCGTCGGCTGCCTCCAAGCTGGAGACCCAGATCTGCCGGTGCGAATCTCAGTTCAATGCCATCCCCAGAGAAGATCCATACAAAAAGAAAAGGGTGGGGATCCTCTTTCTTCTACCTTTGAACCTCTTCAGGTCCTCAGCAGACCGGTTGGTGTCCATCCACACTGAGGACAACTGACTCTGCTGTCATATGTGTGTCATACTCTCCAGGACACACCCAGAAATGACATTTAGCAAAGGGAACCTATGCTAACTGGCTGTCACACCCATCCTAAGAGTTCAATGCTGTGAGTTAATTCAATGAGAGAACACCATAGTCTAGTCTTCACCCACCCTCCTTTTGCTGTTTCAACTCTATCCAGCGTCTGATTGGTCCAGGTGACAATGGATGGGCGCATAATAGCGTCCTGCAAGCGGCCAGCCGGAAGGCGGGTAGTGACGAGTGGCCAGCAGTCATCATTTCGGTACGCTTTAGGGAAGCCAGCCAAACAGGGGCTGTTGAAAGAGTGTGTGGCCAAGTGGCTTACAACTTCCAACTGTATCAGCTGCACCTGAAGAGGGACTCCCTCCCCGCCCCCATCCCTCCCGCCCCCTCCCCTTCTTTCCCTCCCTCCCGTCTTCTTTCCTAGCGTCACATGTCAGGTTTCATCCCTACTTGCTGGTTTCAGCGTGTTTGGGATAAGGACTAACAATTGACACTTTTAACCAATTTTCAGGTGATGCCAATATTGCTGGTCTAGGGATCACCAAGGAAGAAGAGTTCAAGGCAGGGGAGCCTCCGATGTCATTTTGTAAAGTCTTTTGAGTTATTTTGAGCTTCTGGGGCCAATGGTGAGGCCGGCTGCCAGATGGAACTGACCAAATGACTTCTTAAGGCAGAGTACTCTAATTCCAATGCCCCTGGATGGCCTGAGAGGAAGCAAGGACCGTGGGAGGGAGCCACACTGCCTCTAGCCCTGGAGACGCGCAGAGCCCCATTTGCTGATTTAGTTCCTTGTAAATGATAAAAGTTGTCCAACTTTACCTCTTGCCATGCCCGCGGGTTTTATTTCATTGTCTGCTTGAAGTACTGCTGTTTTTACTTTAGGGAACCACTCTCCCCATCCCGATGAGTCTAGAATCTTAGTATGAGCTCCTGGGCCTCAGGGGTAAGTGACCTTATTCCCTGGACGCTATCCCTTTGGCACATGACCAAAGCCTAGCCAATCAGAGTTCTGCCTCAGGAAATTTCTAAGGTTTATTAGTGGGGGCAATTTTCCCTTGGATCTGGCTACAGTGGTCAGAATGTTCATAGCTGCTGTTAGCCACGCCTTCTTCCACCAGGAGAGAGCCTGTGAGAAGGAAAAGGCTAAAGGCAAGAGGAGGGATGGATGGGAACAGCGGGGGGGGGGGGGGGGGGGGGGGGACACGGGGGGGGGGGGGACACGACAGGACAGAGCTACCTGCCAATAAAGCTTGGGGACTGTTTGGATTACTTCAGCAGCTCCGGGGCTTCTGTCAGTATGGTCTATCTTCTCTCTCAGCACCCTGCTTTACCCTACCCACCCTCCTTTTTTCCCCTCAAGTTTTTCGGTTGGATCTCAGTCACTAGCAAAGGAAGGACCACTGAGCATTATCCCCATTAGGCTCGAATACACCAAGGATAGTAGAGAAGACAGGGAAAAGCAAGCCATGGGAAGCTGTGTTGATTGAGAGACCTCATAAGGACTGTCAGGCTCTTAATGCTGCAAAAGATCAGGGTCACACTAAGGGCAGTCTAAGATAAAGTACAGAGATGCATATGATGACTAAAATGGAAGCTGCCCCTCCACTCCCAACCCTACCCCCCAAAAAAGCCTTGGGATGAGCTCCTTAGGCTCCTTCCTGTGGGCTCTGTGCCGACATGAACCCCTGCATCCTGGAGTCTACCTCCCATTCTCCACTCACTTCTGCCTAACCAATGCTTTCCAAATGCTCCAGTCTGAACCCCAGAATGCTAAGTATAACTCTGTTCCTGATGTACAGAGCCCTCTGTTTCTGGCCAGTGTGGGTTGCCAGTTAACCTCTTTGAATGAGGCATCCCATTCAATCCTATTAGGGACCCCCCAAAGAACAACAGCAAAATCCCAAAATGTAGCATGAAGACACTCCACTGTGTATGTGACAAATGCCTGTCTCAGAACAACAGGGCCAGTGTCATTGTATGAGTTCCCAGACAACCAGATGAAAATATTCCTACCTGAAGAAGCAAAATATGCAAGAAAGCAACGGGTCCAAGAAAAATAGAGGGACTTGAGCTGTTCTGAGCCACGACCAGTTGTAGAAAAAAACAGTGCTACCTAGAAGGGTGCTTTTTAGCACAGGAGGACTTGCCACAGCGGTCTGTGGCAGGGGCTTCTGCTTGCCCTGACTTCCGACCCACCTGGAAGCTCACTGGAAGAGTCCCCACCTGTCCCACCCTTTCCAGTATCCGAAGTTCACATGAATCTAAAGTAAGTCCTAAGAAGTGACCTTGGGCGAATTTCTGGTTCCAAAGCCTTTGCTTCTCCCTGTAAAGATGAAATTGCCTGCCTTCACGGGGCAGCTGTGAAGAGCAAATAACAATGCCTGCAGCAGTTAGGGGGGGATGCAGAGAGAGTCCTCAGCCCTCCGCGGGTGCCAGGGGTCACCACTGCAGGACATCATTCCCACCCTCTTCGGTCAAGGTCCAGGGACACATCTATGAAGAACACTAACCTCCCTGTTGATATGAGTCAGGTTTTTCTAACAAGTGCCCCCTCCCACATGAAATCAAAATCTACGGTTCATCTCAGTTATAAAGCCATGTGTTCAACATAAACATGATTCTGTACACTAGAAGAGAAGGAAGGAAGGTAGGAAGGAACTCTTACAAGTTATATTCCACCTGAAAATTTAATACTTCATGATAGAAGAGGTACTTAATGTTCACTGAGGCGTGAGTGACACAATAAAACCACCAAACAAAAGATATCTGAAAGTCTTTTAATTCTACGATATAGATAACTAAGCATATTTGCTTTATATAAAAACATACATTTGGTCCAACATTCCCCCGGTATTAACAAAAGTTTACTTTTAAAAAGATAGGGAAAGGTTGGGAGGGTATGGTTTAAATATATTCCACAACTTCAAAATTTAATTTTACACATTGCCATGCTGTTCCATCGCATATGCAGGAAAGGGGAGAGGAATGTTTTCCAGACTTGAAAAAAATTAATCCATGTTCCTTGGCATCGACAGATAATGTTATATTTAAAATATACATATATAATGTGAGACCCATTATCTAATAAAAGTCATGAAATCTAGCTTGTTCATTTTGTGGCTTATAATAATTGGAAGTTGATCAAAGAAAACTACTTCCATTTTTATGACATTGTTACTATTTTTATGGACAGAATTTTAAATGTATGATAAAATCCAATATACAATAATTGAAACATACAGTCCAACCTCCCAGGCTTTGATAAATCTGTTCCTTTCTGGCCATTTTCAGTGTTGCTATAGTGAACAGTGTTGACAAGTGGCTGAAAAAGCTTATAAATGGAATTCAGATCATAGATAAAACTGAACATAAACTATCTCGCAACATTTCTGCATGTTGGGAGGCCTGGTTTGTGCCACAGATGGCCATCTCCCAATAATACATAAAACACTTCTTTCTGGTGCCCAGCACACATTGTTGAATGCACAGGTCATTTGAACAGAACAATAATTCAATTCACTTCATAATGATCTCACTAGGAGCCAACACAGACACCGGGGGATGCTGTTAGAAGAACAGAATTGTACCGGAGTTTGAAAAATTAAATTCTTAAAAAGCCACCATGCTCTCTTGTCAAAATAGCACTTAAATGTATGCAGTGTTTAGAGACGGGGCAGGCTCGCTGGGTTTATTTTAGTCGCTTGAATTATGCTGCTGTGTGTCTGTGCCATGCTTCTTCAGTCTCCACTCTAGAAGCTTTCCTGGGAGGGTCGGTCATGGCCACTGAGCCCTCCATTGGCTTATTGGCTGAGCCCGTTGCAGAAGAAGCCTTGAGTTCGTCGCTTTCTCTTCTCTAATCGCTGAGGTGGCCGTCATTGAAGACTACAGAGCGTTTCTGAAGCACACATGGGAATCATTAACCAGTCCAATAAAATGACCTATTTATGTAAGCAACCGTTATTATAACCTCACCCCCCATGGCCATATTTCTCTAAAATAATTTCTTATTTTTAGGGCTACTTTAATTTCAAGCTCATAAGGCTTAAGATCCTGGAGCCCCTATGTTAGCAGTGATGAATGAACTAAGCCAGAAGAAAGCAGAATTAGAGGACTTCCAGCATCTGGATGTTTTTCACTCCTGACACATCTGGAATCTGGGCACCAGTGCTCGCTCTCTCTCTCTCTCTCTCTCTCTCTCTCTCTCTCTCTCTCTCTCTCTCTCTCTCTCTCTTCTCCTCTCTCCCCTCTCTCCCTCCCTCCTCTTTCTCTCCTCCCTCCCTCCCTTTCTCTCTGTCTTCCATTCCTTCCCTCCCCCATCTTTCCTTCTTTCCTTTCCTTCCTTTCTCCCATCTTTTATTTTATTTTATTATTATTATTTTTTTGGACAGGGGTTAGTTATGTAGCCCAGGCTGGCTCAAATTCAGAATCTTCAGGCCTCAAGCCTCCCAAGAACTGTGACCATATCAACCCATGCCACAGCGTCCTGGCCATGCTGATCACCTCTCTTGTGTTTTAGAACTAAGTCTAATGTGACTGAAATGACGCACCTTATTGTTAAAGATTTAGCTATTGCTTCCATGTCGTCTTTTGTCCCTTCATTTACTAATGAAGCAAGGGCTTTCAATATGTTTTTGCTTAGTGTGTTAGATGAAAAGATCTTTAGATTTTAGGATCTAGTCTTAAACTTGAACAGAGTGGCCACAAAAAAACAAATGCAAAAACCAAACAGAGCAAAACAACAATAACAAAAACGGAAAAAAACAAATAAACAAACAACTCCAGAAATAATATTAACATAAACCTATTCAAATTATTATTAATTTAATAGCAGAAAATTTGTATAAAGTTTTGTTACTGTTTTATAGTTTAATTGCTTATTTAAAATTTCCCCATCCATTTGCCCTTGTAGACTTGAAAAAAATCTTCCTTCCTATAAAATAGTACTTTTATACTTGGGAAACCCATTTCCCTGTAGGACTAACCTCTGTCCCTGCCTCTTCAATTCCCTGTGATGGCGCTGAAAAAGCAGGAAGAAGAGACTCATTCGATTTGTCCATGGCCAGGGAAGGGTATTTTAGGGTACAGAGATATTGGGAGGAAGAGGAGGAGCACTACTTTCCACTTGCCTGAGAAGCCACACTTTATTTTTTCTTTAGCATCCCTTTCCTCTTCTCACTGATATCTCTCCCAGAAATCACAGCCCTGCCTCTAAAAGGACTTACCGTTTAAAGGAGAGAGAGCACAAAAAGGTAAATGAATAACTATAAAAGGCAGCAGGAAATGCAGAGATCATGAGGACAGAGAGCACCTTAGAGAAACTGAGACCAGGGAAGGTTCTTGGAAGGATCACCACTTGTATGAAACCTTCCTTTCCCGCTCTGTGCACCACCTAGAGAGGAGGCTGCTCTCCCATCTGTCAGGATGCAAATCCTTCTGCATCTGAATGAGCAGCCTGGTGTCTGGGTTCACAGGGAAGCTTTCTGAGGACAGGCAGAGCTTGGAGAGGTTGAGCCCTTTGCAGAAGACTCCTATAACTTCTGATCAAGAGAAAAGCTAAGAGCTAGGAGCTAGGAAACCACTCTCCTAGCCAGGCTCCAAGGGGCAGAAGGCGAAGCAGGAGAGAAAAAGCATTTAAACTGCACTTACTATACCCAGGGCAGTTCCACACGTTTTCCTGGTGGCATTAGTTCAAGTCAACCTCACACCAATCCTACAAAAATCTAAGAGTCCCCAGTTCACAGATGAGGCACCAAAACACTAGCTAACTTTCCAAAGAGCAGGTAGCTACTTACCTGAAAGAGCCGGGACCTGAGCCCAGACCCAGCTGAACTCCAGCACCTCCATGGTTATATAGCTCACATTAGAATCACTTGGAGAGTTGTTGAACAATATTGATACTCGGGCTGAGTCCTAGAAATACTACTACAGTCAATCAGCAGAGGGGTCTAGGACATCAGGACGTTTTAAATTTTCCCAGGTGATCTTAATATGCAATTCTGTCTCTCACTACTGAGTTATCTTATGATCTCTGCACTGCCCCTTGATTCCCTATCACTTACACTATCCCATCCTGGTCTTGAACTCTGCCTCATCCCTGGTTTAGTTCTTGTGGTGGGTTTCAAATAGATCCACGCATTCTGGGAAGTTGTAGGACTGCAGCTGAAGCCTGCTAACATCTCAGGATGGAATTGTGAATTCATTTCCTATAGAACATAGTTGCGCGCCTTTGACGCGGGTGTATAATGTATAGATGTGTAAAAAGTCATCTAGGAGAAACAAATCGCATAGTATAGAACCAGAGACAGAAAGGGGAGCCGGATTGCGGGGAAGGGAAGAAGCCAATAGAATTTTGCCCCTGCTTTGTAGTCCACTGTGATGCTTGGGTATGTCACAGGAAGAATGTATCTATGCATCATTAAGAGTATTTTCCCTACAGAGAATTGAGGAAGTTCTTCTTGTTTGTTTGTATGTTTGTTTTTTAAGATATATAATCATACTGGGAGGGGTTTTATTAGAAACTCACTGTTGGAAATGTAGTCCTGCAAGTTCCTTACGGATACAGTAGTAATGGTAGTAGTAGCCTGTCCTGGGGGCCTTAGCAGCACATACAGACACTGAAATAGAGACACTACTGTGTTAGAGAATTAAGGAGCAGTAGGCCTTGGAGCCCGACCCCCACACGTGTTTGATTCTTGGCTCTAACATCCACTACTTTGGCAAGACACGCTACGGTTCTGAGCCCGTTTTCTCATCCATGCCGAACAGCATTCCAGAATTAAAGAAGCTAAATGTGTGAGCCTTCCTGCAGTGAAAACAGTGAAGAGGTGGCATCCATAAATGGTAGCCATTGTCCTGTGGGAAAAAATCTGTTCCTGGCTCAAAACACATGCACTTGGGGATCACTAAGTACAAATAAATTGAGGGCTCCATGGGTTATATACTTTTGTCAATTAATCTTTTGGAAGGGTGCGAAATGTTCATGACATGAAGTGGACTTCTGTGGGTGCTGCAGAAGAAGCCCATGGCCGTGTAAAAGCATGCACTTACCACTGAGCTGTATCTCCCCAGTTCAAAGCAAACTTTCAAGACGTGAACTGTATGACTTTTGCAAAGATTCCAGTGGCCAGACATTTGTTTCCTATTTAAAGCAATAAGAGGGCGGTAGTGGTGCACACCTTTAATACCAGCACTTGGGAGGCAGAGACAGGCGGATCTCTGTGAGTTTGAGGCCAGCCTGGACTACATAGGGAGTTCCAGGCTAGCTAGGGCTATACAGTGAGACCTTGTCTCAAAAATGAAAGGGAGATAAATAATGAAGTGATGGGCAACTCATTTTCCTCAGCTACAATGGAGAAACAGGATTGTGGATGTGAACACAAAATCAGAGTTGAATCCTATAGGATATTGCTACTACATGAGTTTTCTGTCCCATCCTGATTCTGTATGTTAGAAGTCACACAGGGTGCCCAAAGACTTCAGTGTGCCAAGAAAGGTGGTTTGTTTGACCCATGCAACATTTTTCGACAGTGGTAGAACTTACTCCACATTTAAAATGTTCATTCATGTAAAAATGTAAGTTGCATTTTGCTCCTTTTTTTTTTTTTTTTTTTTTTTTTTTTTTTTAGACAGGGTTTCTTTGTGTACCTTTGCGCCTTTCCTGGAACTCACTTGGTAGCCCAGGCTGGCCTCGAACTCACAGAGATCCGCCTGGCTCTGCCTCCCGAGTGCTGGGATTAAAGGCGTGCGCCACCACTGCCTGGTGCATTTTGCTCTTAAAAAGCCGATATATCTATATCTTTTACAGGAACTAGAAGAAATGATATCTATTGTTCTCATGACCAAGAAATGATAAACATTTAAAGCATTGAATATGCTAATTACCTTAATCTGCTCCTTAATACAATATGTACACGTGTATGATTATTTTGTGGTAAGCAAGTGAAAGGATAAAATAAGAAAAAATAATAATCTGACATATGTGAGTTTTTGTGGGTTATTTGGGTAGGAGAGAGTCATGGATTCTCTCTGTAGTCAGGACAAGGCGCTCTCTAAGAAGCCATAAGCCACACTTGGACAGCTTACATCACTCAATAGTCTTCCCTTCTTGCCTTTGGGCGTTGAGTTTGTACCTCTGAAACTCTGGCTGTTTTCTCCGAGGCCATAGGAATGTGGTTGGGATAGGAGGACTGCATGCCTCTATAATTACATCTGCCTACGCACGTCTGGAGTGTGGAGATCCCCAAAATGGAGGCTGCCTCTCTCTGTTTACTTTTTAATGAACCAAAGCAAAGGAATGTGGAGCTCTCTGAAATGTTTCTGCAAAGAAGCAAAAAGCTGCTATTTATAATCCACCTTCTTTCTGCCATGAGCTAATATTCATCAGGAGGCCGGCATCTCGCAAAGGCCCTGAGTAGCATGTCATCCCAGCAATCTTTCTACTCCATCTTCCCATCTGGAGGAGTCTGAGGTTCTCTCCCTTCACACAGGCTCAGCTCCTATAAATAGAAGAAAAAGCTGAACCATGACCCTTGCCTTTGATGTATACAGAGAGATGCTTATCAACTTTGGTGATATTGACTTCATTTTTAATATCATGGAGTCAGTTGTGAATCAATACCTGTCCAATTCTTGTCTAATAAATGTCCTTATCTGGAAAGTTATTAAAAACAAACAAAAATAGGTCCTATTTCCTTAACTCAGCTAGAAGATCTCGCCATGACAAACTTATTTCTCATAATTAACAAGAGCAAAATTTGAATTTGTCATAAAAGGAATCTTTCATTAGCCCGTGTTTTTGGTCTAAGTCATTTCTCCCCAAGTGACCTTTCACTAAGAAAGATTTCAGGACTGACTGGAAGTGTTGCTCAGCAGCAGCGCTTGCCCAGCAGATGCAAGGCCCTGGATTTTATTCCCAGCACACTGGGCGAGGGTGGGGAGGACATTTCTAAACATTCAAGTGAAAGGTAGCGATGGTCCACAGTGAACCACTGTCTCCATTTCCCTAGCACACGTCCGTCATGCCTCAGTCAGTCTATCAATTCATCCTCATTTCTGATACACTGAGCACATTCCATCCCCAAACACTTCAGCATTTATACCCTTCGAGTTGGTATCCACTTAGGTTTTGACTCAGTCTAGTGGGATGAGTGTCTAAAGGTCCAGCACACTCCTGGTATTAGCATGTACCCTGGATGTGACCCCGCAGCATCAAGATAGATAGATAGATAGATAGATAGATAGATATTTACATAAAGAAAAAAAAGTATTAAAATAAATACATATGAGATGAAATTCACCATTGTAATCATTTTGAGTGTGTCATTCTGTGGTAGATCACGTAGTCATATTATTGTGTGATGATCCCCACCATCCAACTGCAAAACTTTTCCTTTTCCCCTAGTAAAACTCTGCCTGTCAGATACCAAGTCTGCCCAGCCTGAGGGTTCTCCCATGCTATGATTTGTCTCTATGAAGTTGATTATTCTGGTTGATTCATATGTGTAGACTTACACTTTTTTTTGTTTTCCTTTGTAAGTGGCTCATTTCCCTTAGTGTAAGTTTTTTTGTTGCTGTTTCTGTGAGGTTTTTTAATTTTTATTTTTGTGGGATTCTGAGACAGGAACTTTTGTCTGCTGTTTCCTTGGCTGTCCTGGAACTCACTCTGTAGATCAGGCTGGCCTCGAACTCAGAGATCCGCCTGCCTCTGCCTCCTGATACAGGTTCCTTCCCTTTGGGCTGTTATAAAGGACACTGCTGTGGACATGGGTGCACAGGCCTCTTTTCACCACAGGTGGGTGCAGGTCCTGGAGTATAGTACTGGATCATGTACTAAGTTTACATTTAATTTTTTAAATATAAAACATAGAAAATGCACATTACTAAAGAGTATCATTTGATGGCTTGTGATAAACATATGCTAGATTTTTTTTCCATTTTTCTTTTTTAGGTCCTCAACGTATAAGCTAATATTTCAGTCAGAAAACCCAGGATTTCTGTGACCAAAATTCTGATGGGGAAAGTGTAGGCTTAGATGCCATCAAGGTGGCCAGAGACAGAACCTGCTCCTCTCCTAAAGTACAGAGGTCTTTAAAGGCTCTCACAATCCCACCTGGAAGTTTCCAAAACTAACCTCCCCTCTTCTGCTGTGGGATGGCCTGTATGTCAAATTTGTTGCTCTGATTGGTCAATAAATACTGATTGGCCAGTGGCTAGGCAGGAAGTATAGGCGGGACTAACAGAGAGGAGAAAAGAAAGAACAGGAAGGCAGAAGGAGTTACTGCCAGCCGCCGCCATGACAAGCAGCATGTGAAGATGCCGGTAAGCCACGAGCCACGTGGCAAGGTATAGATTTATAGAAATGGATTAATTTAAGCTATAAGAACAGTTAGCAAGAAGCCTGCCACGGCCATACAGTTTGTAAGCAATATAAGTCTCTGTGTTTACTTGGTTGGGTCTGAGCTGCTGTGGGACTGGCGGGTGACAGAGATTTGTCCTGACTGTGGGCAAGGCAGGAAAACTCTAGCTACACTCTTCCGCCATTGACTATGAACACATTCTCTTATGGAAGTGACTACTGCACCCCTTTCAAAGAGGGACTTAAGCGGAAGAATAGGAACTCAATTTTCAACTCCTCATTTCCAGGAAGAAATGATCTCTCCCTACATCCAACATACATACTCTCCAGAGTCTAAAGAATTTCAGCAGGCAGTGGGCTAAGTTTATTTTACAGATTAAGGATTTATCATTAACATAAAACAAATGAAAACAACCAATGTACACCAAAAACCAGTAATAGTCTCATAGGAAGGGGTGTGGAGAAAAAAATTCTCAGATTCCGCAGATAGTATTAAATAGTACCTGAGCCTGGTGGCAACACCTTTAATCCCAGCACTCCAGAGGCAGAGGCAGGTGGGTCTCTGAGTTCGAGGCCAGTCTGGTCTAAAGAGAGAGTTCCAGGACAACCAGGACTACACGGAGGAACCTTGTCTTGAAAAACCAAGAAAAAAAAAAAAAAACAGTAAAGTCATTGCTATTTCGATTACACATTTAAGGTGTCTTGTTCCTGATTTCAGGATTTTACATTTAGAAATTTCTCTTATAGACACACTATTAGAACTGTGTCAGGATATATGCTCACAGCCACATGAGTGTTAAAACACAAGGCAGAAGATAATTGTTAAAAATCAATCCTGAGAGACTACATGTAACTGGTGTAACTCACTTTACCAGCTTGGACACAAATGAAGTTACATCTTTTTAAAGTCATTTCAATGGCTTTGGCTCCAAATATCCATGTGCCAGATTAGAGCCAGAGAAGTCCCTGCTTCTCCCTCCACCCGCTGCAGGCCCGTCCATCCCCCTGGATTGTCCAGCCACCCTGAGGCTCTCTCCTCCTGCACAGTGGCCCACCCTGCCTCCAAATGCCTCCTGGAGAGAGACGAGAATCCGATTAGTCTACGAGGAGCCGTTTTCAGCGTCTGTTGTTCCTGCTTGCCATAATACAGCTGTTGAAAGCTGCAAATTTAATAAACAGGGACTCTCATCCCAAAATAAGGCTGGGGACAAAAGGGTTGACTCGTTTTTTTTTTGTGAAAACTAAAAGTAAAGATCATCTTATTTATCGTTAGACATGATTTATCTTTGAAGAATGTATACAACAGAATTGATCATATACTCTACCTAAACAGTGCTGTAGTCTGTTAGAATAAACAATGAACCAAGGGTTGACCCAGTAGAGGAACAGTTTACCTAACAAAAGGATTTTGCAGCAAAATTTGACACCCTTCACTCCATACTGACTTTTGTAGCAGAAGACTGGGGTCATTTATAAGACATTGTAGAGGGTCCTCCATTTTCCTAAGAGCCTTTTCAGTCCTCTGAGATTCAAGCGAGTCTCCGTCTGAAGCATGTACTCTGTTCACTGCATCACGTTGTTGTTTTTCTCCTTGTAGGGGCCCAGCCCTGCCAGACGCTCATTTGCTTATGAAACGCTTGTCCAGAATCCCTTCCAATGGCTTCATAACATCCTGCATCTTCTGCAAGATTAGCAACTTTGCACTGCAACTGAAATGCATTTTATTTACATTGTATTGTGGGAAGTTGATAACATCTGCAATCAGCAAAATTGGCTGGTGGAGTGGGGATAGACGCTGGGTGGGGGAGGCATTTAAGTGGGGACTAATTTAGTAAGTGGTCAGTTCATTACTGGATGTTTTCCTGTTATGACTAATTTCTGCTTTCCTACACAACTTAACCACTACTGGGATTCAGGTAATGATAATGAAGAGTTGGATAACAAGAAATTTCTATACTTGCATCACTAACAAGGGATGCAGTGTGTATGAACATTGGAAAGCCATTTGCAATGCATTGTTATGGAAAAAAAGCCAACTCCAAATGAACGGCGTAACCATGTTTTTATGGACAGAAGCAAAGCACTAAAACGTAGCAGATAAACTAGAATGTCGCAGCACAGGAGCAGCAGACCCTCTGATGGGTGAGCCAATGAAGGGAGCCCATCAGAGAAGCCTCGTGTTTTTAATGAGCATTTACATTTCAAAATATAATAAAAGCCAATTACGAGCAATTTTTCAGTAATTTATCTGAGAAAGGTCTGAAATAGAAAAGAATAAGAAAAAAGAAGGAAGAAACAAAGAGATAAACACCGTGAAAAGAAAAATAGGCTGTGAGCAGGTCAGCGATCAAGGGATCGCTCCAGTCCTTGTAAGCATTTTCCAGACAAGCTATGTGCTTCATTATAAATTCGGCAAAGGCTCCTTTTCAATGTAGTCAAGCCACGGGCATTTGGCGAGACTGTCATTTTCAAAGTACTGTGTTACAGAGTACTGCTCAGAGGAACACAAGGGTCATAAGACTCTGTGGCCCTTCTTCAGAGAGCTAACAATCTGTGCTCAGAGGGCCTAGCACCAGTTCAACCGGAAAGGTGGAGGAACTGACCTGCTGACTTCCCAGGCTTGCCCTCCCTCTGGGACTCCCCTGGTCCAAGCATGAGATGAGATTCCTCACTGAGTGAAAATGATATCCTTTATCTTCCACAGGAAGGGAAATGTAGAGGCTGGTGCAAAGGTCATTTAGAGCGACCACCTAGCCACTACAAGAGTTTCTGGAGGCCTGTGATAGGAAGAGCTTTGAACTGAGGTGGTGGCATATCCGTATTTTTATCTCTGCCCTATCTTAGGAATGAAGAACCGGAGAGTCAGTCGGTGTCCGTCTGTTGCTAAGGACGGAACAGAATTTGAACCTAGGATCTCTGCCTCCAGAGCACACGCCCTTATTAATTTGTTGTGGCCTACTCATTTGTCACGTCAGATTAGGGATGATCATTGCATGGTGCTCCTGCAAGGCAGGTTAGCCCAGGAGGAGAGAGGAAACCAGCTGTGGGAATGGAGTTGGGAGAAAGGCAATACTCATTGACAAACAACAGGGCCACCCATGAATTCTCCATAGGCTTCCGGGATGAGAGGTTCACAAGACAGTGGCACACTCCGTTCTTCCCGCCGCTATTGGAATCGATCCCTGCAGGGCAGAGTTGAGGAGCATTAGCTGGGTGACGCGTTCTCTGTTAGCCCACAAATGATCAGAGGTGTAGGTGGGTTCTGCACTCAGCTGTCACAAATGGCTTGGAAGAAGTCGCCGCTGTAGAAACGTCAATGGTGGGTTCACTGTGTGTGGCACATTCATATCCAGGAGAAAGTGTTTTCCATGTGCCGTTCAGTGCACCAAGCATGGCCGTGTTGCATGCCTAACCTTCAGTATTCCCTTGTGCCAAGTTAGTCTTCAGAATCTTAGAAATACAAGGAAAGTGATATCTACCTGTTCTTGTAGCGCAATTTAGATCTGTGATCCATTCCGAAAGTGAAATATTTGTTTAAAAAAAAAGTTCATCTAAATTTTTTTCATCAACAAAGTGTGTTACGTGTATTAGTGTATTAGACTCCCTGGAGTCTAAGACATGGCTTGTGTTCACCACCACAGTCAAGAAAAACACAATACTTCGCCACTTCGCTTCTTGTCGATGAAAACAAACTGCTTCTCAGATGCACGTCATACCTGCATGTAAGGTGTTTTGATGGGATCCACCCCCTACTCCCTCCCCTCCAGTCCATCCCGTTCTTTCTATCACCTTTCCCTTCCAGCTTCACCTGCTCTTTGTAAAAATGCACCCAGTCCCCCAAGGGCTGCAGACATGTGTGTTCCACTAGAGCCCGGGCAGCCTCTCAGGGGCCTCATCACTGAAGGCCTCCCTTCCGTCATCACCAGTAGCTCTGCAGTTGGGGCTGGAACTTCATGAGTCCCTCCCCCATTGTCTCAGAGTTTCTGTTGCTGCGAAGAGACCCCATGACCATGGCAACTCTTATAAAAGAAAACATTCATCAGGGCTGGCTTACATTTCAGAGGTTTAGTGCGTTTAGTCATGGCAGGAAGCATGGAGGCAGGCAGGCAGGCAGGCATGGTGCTGGAGAAGGAGTTGAGAGTCCTCCATGTGGATCAGCGGGCAGTAGGAAGAGAGGGTGACACTGGGCCTGGCTTGAGCTTCTGAAACCTCAAGACCCACCTCCAGTGACACATTTCCTCCAACAAGAGCACACCTCCTCCAACAAAGCCACACATCCTAATCCTTTTAAATAGTGCCAGTCCCTTTAAGCCCATGAGGGGGGGGGGGCAATTTCCATTCAAACCCACCCGCCGGTGCCTGGAATTGGTGTGATTTGGTGCTGAACCTGCAGTCCCAGCCGCTGCAGGCTCGTGGGTGCCACTGTGCTGTCACGTGCAGGAAAATTCTGTTTCACTGCAAATGGCGCCTACCTTTTTCCCCTAGGATCTCTCCACCTTTTCTTCCCATATGATCTGAGCTTTGGAGAGAGGGAGTGTGATACACATGTCCCATTTAGAACTGAGCACTCCAGAGTCTCTTCTTCTCTGATGATGACCAGTTCTGGGTCTTTTGGAGCAGTCCATGGCATAATAAAAATACTCCCCTTTAAAAACACTGCCTTGAAAGTTTTTTTTTTAATGTCCTCAACATGTGTGAAAATAATTTGTGTACACTGAATGCAAATTCTTTACTCCTTTGTTTCTCTTTATATCCGAGAATGTGAGGACATACATGAGCACTGTAATGTTTTATATAGACAACCCAAAGTTTTCTGTGTAATGATAACTTGTAGGTTAGATCACATTACTGTCTGAGAATAAATTACTTGGTTAATGAGTGGGTCTAGGCATCCACCTGGTCGTCACTTCTCCAGAAAAATCTTCTGGTTGTCTCTATTTGTCACCTAGGCAGTAAATCCTGTGAACAGATACTATGTCTGTTTCTTTGGGAAAAATGGTCTTTAAAAACAAGAGGTCATTACTATATTAGCCCTACTACTAAAAGGTGAAGGTATTTATTAATTTGCGTGATTGTATTTAGATAATTGTGTGATTATATTCGTATTTAGATTATAATTAGATATATGAAGTTGATGGCCTCTGAATATATTTGTGAATTTGAAGATTCTGTGTCCACACATGTTTATGTACAACCTGGTAGACCTTCTCTTTTTGTTTTGTTTTTGGTTTTGTTTTGTTTTTTGAGACAGAGTTTTTCTGTGTAACAGCCCTAGCTGTCCTGGATCTCGCTCTGTAGACCAGGCTGGCCCTGAACTCACAGAGATCCACCTGCCTCTGCCTCCCAAGTGCTGGGATTAAAGGTGTGCGCCACCACCGCCCAGCCTGATAGACCTTTTTTGAACAGAAATGTTAAGGCACCTGCTTTATGTTAGAGAAGACTTAAAAAAAAAAAAGGACTAAACTACTAAAATCTTTTAGGGGAGCCACCATCTTGGTAAGCTGATTGTTTTGTGTACCTGCTAGAGTCTGAAATTATTATTTTGTAATAAAAGCTCTCCTGGGTCAGTGAGTTGGTTGCTTTCTCCTAAATTTTTCTTTAAAAAAAATTCTCTGTAGTTGACCTTGTGCTCCACCATTGTGCCGCTGAGAAAGGGCTCATTGTTTTCAACTGAGCGCTTCATAGAGCAATGAAAGACCATCTCAGAAATTACAGGCCTCAGGAGGGAGGTGGCCCTGCCACCAGGTGCCACCAGGCAGTTGACAAGGGAAAGGTGAAGGCATCTCTGATGCACTTCCCCCATATTGTCTTCCCGAGAACGTCGTTAGGCGCACTGGATTCTAATGGAGCTCTGAGTTAGATCATTTATTATTCCACACACGCCCCTTACCGGCAGCGAGGGAAACTCAGCCGAGAATACCGTATCCAGGACTTGAGTGTGATGACACATGGTAAGATGGCAGGCATCTCCAGAGGTCTCAGATGCTTGGCCTATTGCCATTGGAGAAATGGCTTCTGATTTTCATCCTTCATGAGGGTATCAGGGAAAACGTCTCACACTGGCTCTAGCGGTAATTCTTAACGCTCATTGTCTTGGGAAGGTGGAAGATCCTACAGTTGGGTTGTAAGTTCTGCAAAATCTTCACTGTCCCAGAACTCAAGGAAACTTAATTTCCAAGCCAGCAAAGATCCATTTTTTTTTTTAAATCACTTGTTTAGTTTTGTTGCCTTGTGCTAAAAGATTTGCCCTTCTCATGAATGATGCCAGACAGACATCCTTAAATTGTTCAATATGATTTGACCTGTTGAGGTAAGAATCGAGAGAACATGGTTTACCCAAAAATGCGGGGATGTGCAGCACTGTGATTCAATGGTGGGTATGAGAGAAGCAAGGAAGACTCTCCACCTTCGCCAGACATTCAGGGTCTAAGGAGAGGATGTGCTTTCTTCCACTTTGTTCATTCTTGTTCTTTTGATAAACATTAAATCCACTTCTAAGAGACAAGCAGAAGTCACAATCTTTTTGGCTGATAAGCTTACTTCTGCAAGCACAGGATTTTTGTCTGCTCATCTCTTCTCTAGAGTGAAATAGGTGGAAGGTCCCTCTGAAATGCTATGACCTTGATTTGCAAATCACCAGCAGGACCATAGCAGAAGTTAAAACTTTGCAGCCCCCCGCCCCCCCCAATCACAAAAGTATTCCTTTCTATTTGCCAAGAGAAAAATCTCAACTCATGGCTTGAGACCATACTGTAAAATGCAAGTAACATTTTAATGAGCACTATGGAAGGGTGAGCTGGGCCGGTCGGCCACCACTGAAGGGCTGGATTTAAGTGCACCTTGGGTAGGAATGAAACTAGTTTGGTGGTCTTTGCCTCTGTAGTAGACATTTTCCCACATTAGCAAACCAGCCCAGGATTTCATGGGATCCCATACAAAGGACAATTACAGCTCTGCCCAAAACCAGAACTGGAGTGTGGATGGGGTAGCTGGAGAAGAAATCAACAGAGAAATAACAGGGAGCCTTTTAACTCAAAAGTTAAACTCCTGCCTAGACTTACCAAAGAAAAAAGGGCAGATAATTCCAGGCACATTTTTATTTCTGTCTACCTCCTGTAATCTAAAATGCCATCTGAGGAGCGGTCTTCATTTCTACCTCCTTCACTGTCCATGACCTTCCCTCTGTGAGAAAACATTTTCAAAAGCGTGGTCTGGAAGCCCTGTGCTGAGTTCTCCCTACCAGCAACTCCATCTCACAGGGCTGCAAGGGTGAGTGAGCACCCCCATCTAAAGTGGATTCCATAGGAAAAACTGTACCCAGGTTTTTCTTAATGCTTCTGATTCCAAATTCATCCTCTCTAACTAGGTCTATCTCACACTCCCTTAGTCCGCCACAGCCTGAGTTCCTACAGAGAGCATACCTTCTCTCAAGTTTTGCACCTGTCTACAGGAAACCATTAATGCTGAAAATGTCTGCCTGATAAGCCAAGCTCCTGTGACCATTCCTTCCCAAAGAGTAAGTGAACATTTAAAAGACGCAGAGAGAAAAACAACCCCGGACTTAAGTTGCTATATTCTTGCCCCCATTATACTTCATCGACAGAGATTCTTCATCTTTTCCCGATTGTCTCCGCCAATATATGGCTTAATGACATCACCTGACTTAAATACTACTGTTAGCCTCTGTGGTAAATTACCATCGCAAACCATCACAAACAGACAAGAGCCTCAAAGTGGTCCAAGGACACCCCACTTGGGATGGGATGGCAGGGTCCGTTCACGGAGAGCCACACAGTGCTGTCCCCGCCACGGGGATGCCTTGACTTGGATGCAAAGGAATCAGAGCCTCGGGGATGGTTTCCTTCCGGAGAGTCACTCATCTGTTTCTTCTGTTGCAGGTAGAGTCCTTTCGACAGCCCAGGGAAGGACTTTGTCTTTACCGTTCCCCTTTCCTGCTCCCCCGGTCCCCCAAAATACAACACCCCCATCTTCAGACAGAAGTCACTGTCTCGTGGAGACTCACAGTTCCAACTTAGGACTATCCCGAGGTTAGACCCGAACACAGTGCTCCCCTGTGGTAGGGATAATGTGCCTTTCCTGGAGCTGGGCCTACTTTGCCCTAAGGTTACATTTCTACACAAAGACGCCTTTAAGAGCAGTTCTGCAGGCCTCCACACTAGAGGTTTGTGTCTGTAGATCTTAGAAAAAAAAAAAAAAAGGAGACCATAATAAAACTACAGGAGCCAGCAGTAGGCAATTACAACTCTGGAATCAGCGGAGGTCTGCCTCAGGCCCGCTAAACCCCGAGCCTTGGCCTCTCTAAGGACGGAGAACAAAAAAGCAGAAGGAATTTCAGTCCGTTGCTTGCTGGATTGCATTGGCAGGGCCCAGGCGAAGGGGCACTATCTGAGGGTGCGCTGATTCTTGGCCACTACCCTGCTACCAGACAAGCTGGGAGATGGCACAGTTTGGGGGAGGGGGGGATGAGAAAAGTTCACCCAAGTCAAAGCAGCCCGTGATGTGCAGACACTCAAGCTGGCGGCTGTGTGTGTGTGTGTGTGTGTGTGTGTGTGTGTGTGTGTGTGTTGCTGTGACTCCAAGTGTAACCAGTTGATTTACAGATAATATGAACAAATACTGCTAAAGATCTCAGTGAGGGCCTGTGATAGGCAGACATACAGGGAAGGTCAGAAGAAGGGCTGAGCCACAGCAAAGAGGCTGAGGAAAACCAGGGTGGTGGTCCCTGGGAGCCAGGCAGAGAGAGGGGAGGTAGCCACCAAGCGGAGCTGCCTGCTTCGGGGAGCACACGCATCACAGAATAGAGAGGGCACTGCGGCCACCTGTCCAGCGTCTCTGCAGCTCTGGTTTTGGCAGCATGGTCCCGATGGATGCCTGCATTGCTGGACCCAGCTTGAGAGCTTCCTAAAATATCCCTGGGGCTGATGCAATAGCAGTTTGTGATGGTGCCACATGGCCATGTGCTGATAGGATAACCTGGTGCTGTGGAGGAGGCCCTTTATGTCTTCCTAGGACCTGACCCAATGGGCCCAGCATTCCCAATGGAGACCTGGCCTGAGTGGTTAAGTTCTCCGGGAAGACTTGACTTCCCATTCACCCATCCCCAGCCTTGCTCAATCAGGACATGACAACACAGGACAGTCCTAAGCAGTCATTACACAACCCTCAGGGTTCTGAGCGGCAAGAGAAGGGTTACCTAGGCCCACGTTCACCCTGGAGAGAGCAGCAGGAAGCCGCGGGAAACTCCCTGCTCCAGGATACCTTCGGGGGAAAGACCAACTTTACCCAGCAAGGAAGAGGCTCCAGGTCTGGTCGGAAAGATGAACCCAGAACTACCAAGACAGGGTGGTATCCTGAGTTATTATGGTCATCTCCAGATAAAAAATGGTCTGTCAAGGTCTGTGCAAGCTCTGGCTCTGCACAACAATTTGCATTATGAAATGTGACTTTACCTTGTTGCCAAAGTGAAACTTTTTTCTCCCTCTTCCCCAGGCCATTCTGTCTCTCTTAGATGGCCAAGTGGGAAAAGATGGCAGGAGGGAAAAGGTTTGGAAAATTTGCCCCTTTGCTAAAAGGTAAAATGTCAGTCACCCCTACCTCCATTCCCACCCCTAATGCTCCAAGTGCTCCCAACTAAAAGCTGCTGTATCTTTTCAGCAAGTAATCAACACAAGTTGAAAGGCACATGCTGTTGCATTTCTGATCAGCTTGTATGTTAGGCAGGAAATACACTGCCCCCCGTCCCCCTCCCCGTCTTTTTTTTTGGGGGGGTGGGGGGGTTGGCTAAATGCATAACTGTTTAAAGAAGCCACCAGGCAGCGCCTCTCACTTTGTCTTGGCAGGGCACAACCATCAGGCGAAGTGGGAGGAAGAAACATTAACTTCAACAGCTGTTTCTTGACCCCGGCTGTCAGTCTTCCCAAGAATAAATTTTGGAGAGTCCTATTTGAAACAAAGAGGGAGTTTTGGGGGGAGAGAAAAGTTGGTTGGTTCCAGGGCAGCCGCCCAAAGAAGCAGGGAACAAGATGTTTGCAGTTACCACACAGCCTGCAAGCCTCTGCCGGGTGCAGGCAAGGAGCAAAGTAACTTGAAAGCTCCCCTCTCGGCGCCCTGTGCCTGCAGTTTCCCCCCCTAACGCGCGCCCAGATCCAGCGCCGGTGGTAAGAGCCGAAGCTCGACTACAGTAATTCCCCAGCTCGGGCGGCTTGAAACTGCTCGGGCTGAATAGCATTTGCTGTTCCGTCCTGCGGCAGCCTCCCGCCGCCGCTGCCGCGCTCCCTGCAAAGCAGCTCTCATTATCCCGGAAGTTGTGCTGACTCTGTCTCGCTGCCACCAGAAGTTTGTCAACATCAAACTTCTCCTGTGTGGGGTACGTTCACCTTCCACGAGTATTTAATCGAGCCAACAAGCAAACAAACAAACCCAAATAAACCTGCCCGTGATGTCATGGTCTCTCTCTTTTTTTTTTTTCCTTCCCTTTCCTGGAAAGGCTGGGGGCTGTTAGGAATTTGCTGGTGGGCTGAGAGCGCCCGTGGGGTTCTGGGGGGTGGGGTGGGAGGGAGTGGGGGGGGGAGGGCAGGGACCCGCCCGGGTGGGCAGTGAGGAAGGGGCTGCGGAGGGTTGTGCGAGCCGCTGGGGCTGGAGGCCGGAGGGCTTGCCAGGGGGAGCTGGGGCCGAGCGGCAGGTTGGTCCTGCAGCCTGTTGGCTTCCGCTTGTTTTGAGGTTGCACCAACTGGGCGAAGGTGGCTTTGCATCCCCGGCCCCGCCACCAAGGTAACTTGGGAAGCAGTGGCCAGGCAAAGCAGGGGAGCCCCCGATGCCCACTGTGCATTTAACACTCTCACTGGACGTTTAAGACCTCTTTCGGAATAAAGGGCATTGGGGTCATAAAATACATTTTGAGACTGACACTGCCACACAAGGGGAATCCTGGGATCTGACCGTTTCTGCCCTTAGTGGTTCTGTTCAGATACCTCGGCTGGTCCTCTGAACTTCACACTCCTCCATCCATCCGGTCAGCTCTCATCTTTGCCTCGAGTTGTCAGGCGCCTCGAGCTTGGGGGTTTGTGGTTTCCAGTTGCTCCCTGCTCAGATGCCTCGGTGCTCTCCCCAAAGCTGGGGCGCAGAGTGGACAGGACAATTCGGATTAACCCTTTCCCTTCCACGTGATTGATTAGACAGTCCATCCTGCGTCGAGGCTAAGTGGCCCTGAGACGGTTGAGAGGAAAGGGGCCGTGTTGAAGTGGGGCCGCTTGGGAACCGCAGTTGTACCAGCAAAAAGGGACTGATGGTACTTGCTAATTCTAACCTGGGATCTAAATTTTCAAGGGCAAGGACCTGATGCATTCAAACCCCGGGGCCTTGGAGGATGGGGTGCTGACTCCCTACCTACCCCCCTACCCCCACCCCACTTTCCCAGCTTGCAATATCAGGTTAGACGTGGGCAAGAAAAAGGGCCCAGGATCTCAACAGTGGGCAGCCCAAAGCCTGGTTCCTTGAATTGGAAATGTATCCGCAAAGGGTACACCAATATCGTTCCCTGGCTTCAAAAATAAACCCGAGTGGAAATAAACATCTCTGAGGAGAATTATTCAACTGTGGCGTTGCTGGATTGGGGAGGAAGTTGAATCCACTTAGGGAGGCAGAAGCTAAGTTCCTCTTCTTGCCGGTCTGCTCTTAATGACTGTGTGCTTGGAAAAATGAGCCTGCAGGCGTGTATCTTCAATAACAAGAAGACACTTTCCCTGTTTTTCGGACTAACCTGAACAGGGAAACTGTACTGGCCCCAAGGGGCCAGCTTATCCCAGACACACACCAAAACTGAGTAGCCATCCAGAGACAACAGAACGCCAACCCTTAAAGACTCAGGGTAACTGAGGTATTTCTCAGGATTGGAATTTACTTTTGGACAAACAAATAAATGGATTTAATTCCAGTCATAGGGCAGAATACCCTTACACGTGTGTGGTCCCACACATACATACCACACTCAAAACACTGGGGGGAAAATATGTTTTCCTAAAAATGTGGTTGCTCACTGTAGTGAATTGTCCCCTTGGCCATGCTTCAAAACATTTCAATTATCCAGACTTCCTCTCTTACTGTTATATTTTAATCTTATTTATTTATTTCCTCATAATCTACAAATGTGACTCAACATGTACCACAATGGATGCTGTGAATCAAGGAGATGTGGCGGATTCCATCTCTAACTCCATATGCATGAATATTTTGTCCTGGTTGTTAATCTGTCGTAGTGTAAAAAGCCTGATTTATAAGGGCTGGAGGGCTGGAGCAGAATAAGGCAGTAAATGGTTCCTAGAGTTGGGTTTATTTACAAATAAAACTATTTTGTATTTCTGGCTGCAGTTTCTGGCTGCGCGGGGGTAACGTTCATAGTTTTCAGTCCTCCCCTTCGAGAGTGGGGGCAGCGAGCACAAGGAAACAATTTCTTTTTACAGCGATGTGAGCTCTGTGCGCATCTGGATTTGGTTACTTTGGAAGGTAAATATCACTAAATGTGCGTTGGGTTCTTCGGGGATGGAAAGCCCTGGGCTGGTGGTGAAGACGGTCTGTTGTGAAATGCAGGGGGGAGGCAATGCAGAGGAACAGCAAAGGCCCGGTCCCTGCGCAGAGCTAACTGGGTCAACTATGGTCGTCTTGAAAGTGGAGATTAATTTGAAAAAAAAAAAATTAAAAAGGATTTTCAGTTTAATTTTGGTTACATTTAGGTTATTTTAGTCAGTATGGTTATTAGAATTTTACCCCAGGAATTCAATTAGAACAGAATCCTTTGGAAAAAAAAATATACTCTCCAATGAAAAAAGTCCACTAATGAAAATGTAGGTTTTTTTTTACTTTTATGCTAATTACATTTTAAATAATGAAATTATTGTAATTATTTTTATTTAAGGGCAAACTATCTATATAGATAATAGCCAAAGCTAACCAAAGTGCTTTAAAAAATTAATGAATATTAATGAAGTTCAGGAGTAGCACAATACTGCCCCTGCCTGCCTCAGGAAAACAAATGTATTGACTTCATTCTCCTAAAATAACCACCCTCAGCTATTGATGGTTAAAATAAATTTATTGCTAAAATGATTGTACATGATGTCATTTTTGCAATTCATGAGACTTGGCCCTGTGTACTAGAGTTAGACCTCTTTCCAAAAACTAAATCTGTTTTATCTTTTGACGTCTCTGACGCCATTTCTGTTCATTGGTTTGCCATCTCGACACATTTCTGTCTCAGGTTCTTGCGCTCCCCCGCCTCCCCCCGTTCTAGCCATCCAAGTGAACCACGCAGGGTTTTCAGGCCTTCATTTATGTTTGGTGTACAGATAATAGCATCGTTCATCAGCACTTTCCTTCATCTAAATTTGTCCAAGCATATTGGAAGCTGCCCATAAAATTTTCCAATGAGAGTGACAAATGGATGCCAATCAAAGGACCCCACCCATTTCAACCTTGCTGCTTATGAAATTGATGCTTGTGTATTTGTCTTCCATAACAGAGGCAAGTCGGGTTTGTTGGTTTTTTTTTTCTTTCTTTCTTTCTTTCTTTCTTTTCTGTCTACCCTTGCTAAGACTAGTTTCCTAGGCAGAGCACTGGTTGGCATTAGGCTGGATTTCTAACTTTTAACATCAACTAGACAAAGGAAGAGAAATAACACGTAAATGTAAATGATCACAATTCTGTTCTTTTTGATACCCTGGATTCAAAATTCTACAGCTTTACTTCAAATGAGTTTGTAATGAGAAAGGTAGACTCATTTTCAGGAAACTAGCATATTTGGGTCTAAGTGAAAGCTGTGAGCAGAGGGTTGAGTGAGGAAGGAATTGAAGGAAGGAAGGGAGAGAGAGCCCTGCTCCTGCCGGGAGCTTTTGATGGAACCCACATCTCTGTATTTTAGACACCTGGGCACACTGTGCCCTGCACGCTGGACTCCACTGGAGTGTCTCCACTTTTCCAGAAACAGTTCAGTCTTTGGTGCTTCCTGCTAGGGGACTGTGCTCAAGAGGGACTGGATGCCAAGTTTGATCTGAGATTATTCTGGCTGCCCTGAAATCCGTTGCTGTCTTATATCCCATAACATGTTTTTACACGTCCAGGGATTGCTGTTGCTGTTCAAAAAAAACCAAAACAACAACAAAACCCCTCCCCCGCACCAAATCTGTGCCGATACATAATTAGTTTATGTGTTTAGCCAAAATGTATTATAAGGTAAGATTAGGCAGGAGATATTCTAAAACCCTAAGCAGACTAACAAACCCTTGGAAATAATTATAGTTTGACATTTCAGTACCATGTGGAATGCACCCCACCCTACCTCCAGCTGTCAGGAACTATCTTCTCCACAAGGACTAGTTAAGAAAAGGTTACCACTTGGACATTCCTCATCTGGAAATGGTCTGGGGTGAAGTGGGTCCTTGCGCCCAGGATCATAGTCTCACCTCCCATTACCCAGGACAGGATGGTTCGTTTCACTCCTGTGACCCAGAGAAGCCGCAGTGATTTTTGAAAAGTGGGCTGTGGACAGTATCTCCAGATCCCTGCAAAAGCGGGGAACAGATACATAATGGTCCAAGTGACGCTTGGCTCAGGACCTGTCACTGTGATAACTGTGATACTTGTGACTTGTGTTAGCCTTGAAGAGGTCAGGGACACGGTGGTTTTCAGAGTTTACCCTGTCTTCTCCTTGTGGCCGCCATTAGAGGCATCGTGGCAATTATTTTTGAGCTCTCGATGTGTTTAGGGGTACTGTAGTGCTTTTCTTTCCAAATTTGCTGAATATAAGCTAAAATGAGATTTTTCCACCTTCTTAATTGTCTTTTCTACAAGCTGGACTTGATTTCTAAAAGCCCCAGACCGGGCATCTTGCTGTGTTTACAGCTGGAAACGAGGAGTCCCAGATTGGGAGGTGGGGGGATCTGGCTCTCCTACTATGATTTTGGGGGAAAGTAATAATTTTTTCCATATATATTTATGTCTAAAAACTAACTGCCTCTTTTAGGAAAGAAAGCAAAGGAAGCTTTGGTTTTGCTGATAAACATACTAACCCAGTTCAGGATTGCCCTGGGAATCATATAGGAGAGCTTTGGTTGCTCTGACTTCGGCTTCTGAGATCAGCAGCTCGGGGTATGGCCACCCACCTAGTGGCTGCATAGCATGTTTATTTCCTATGATTTCCCGAATTCTTTCCAGTCTGGAGACACACATATCGTGCTCGTCTCTACTCGGGTGTCATGTCAGTCTTTTCCCGGTCACTGGCTCCTTCTCACAGCCGTGTATCTGACCCTCCTCTCTACTAAAGCACTCCTCACCCTAGGGACCCTAGGTACCACCCTAGGGACACAGACTGATAGGTTCAGTGGTCACTTAGATCCTCTTTAAGGCCCAGGTTAGCCGTTATTTCCCTAACACCCATCTCAGAAAGGCTGTTTTTACCAAAGGATCTCAAGGGTGGACAGGTTCTAGAGTAGGCCTGTGAACTGAGACTACTTTCAGGTTATGGTTCCTGGAGAAGCCACCAGTCGTGGCCCCAAAGCCCTCTGAAACATTTTGTGAACACTAGAGGGCTCACAGTGAATCCCCCAGTGCCTCTCGGAGCCCCAGAACCCCAACTACTTAGTGCCCATCAGGACCATTCCCGTAGTAAGGGCAAGAGAAAGCTCGGGACAGGCTAGGACAAAATGACAAGGATGGATGCCCCCATCCTACCGCTCCAAGGAGAGGACTGTAGTACAAGCAGCTGAAAGGACTCATACCCAGGCCAGACTCTTGACAACTCCTGGGCAGCGGGCCAAGCAGTGGGCCAAGCTCTGGGCATGGCTCCAGAGGCTGGGCCCCGGCCCAGGGCACTCACTGGTTCCGAGCCGGCTGAAAAGAGCAGTCTTGGCAGCAGGGAAGCCAGTTGAGCAGATTGGGAAAGAGCAAAACCAGGCGGCCCAGGATGCTGTCTCACTGGGCAAGAGCAGCCTAGCCGGACGGGGATGGAGCCTCGGCTCGCCTCCTGCCTGGACGTGGGTGCTGGGAGAGAGAACGGAGTCCAGGGAACGGAAAACGCCCAGTGGCCCACTTCAGGGAGGCAGGAGGAGAGATGCGGCATTACCCTGCCCGAGGGAAGACCTTGGCCTGGCATCCTTCAGTGACATAGGATGTCTCAGACTAGCTTAGTGTCGGCCCTGTGCACCCTGTAAGAGTGTGTCCCCAGTGCCCCCTGCTTTACAGTGTCGTAAAATGTCGGGGCATCCTAACCTCCAAACCCAGAAGCTTCAAGGGAGAGGAATGGAAAGGGCAAGATCTTCGGCTCCCATTATTTCATTTCTCCTTTTCAGTTCTTACCCTAACTTTATTAGGAAATACACACACACACACATGCACACACACACACACACAAACACACACACATGCACATACACACACTCTCACATACATACACACAAACACACGCACACATGCACATACACGCACACATACACACACGCACATGTGTACACATACACACACATACATACACAACACACACACATACACGCCCACATACACATACAAATATACATACACACGCATACACACACATGCACACACACATACACACATACACATGCACATACAAACATGCACACACATACACACATGTGCACACCCACATACATACATAACACACATGCACACACACATACATACCCACGCACACACATACATACACACACAAACATACACATACATACACACACATACACACACACATGCGCACACACATGGGGGGGGGAGGACAGCAAGACAACCAAGGAAGGCCATGAGACGGCCCTCTCCTGTGCTATAACACATCCCTGCTGTTGATGTGAGTCACTGCTGCTCAGCTTTGAGGATGAAAAGGTGGGAGATCATTGGGCCCCACTCCTAGGGGAAGGTAAAACAGAGTTTCAGAAATTCCTGGGCCTGGGGGAATATAGGCAATGGGCTGGAGCCGAGAGAATGGGAAAGAGACTCAAGTATGAGACTTACAGAACTCCAAATGGGTTTAAGATCAGCAGAAGCCTCCTGCGGCCGGCGGCTCACATGGTTACCGGAGAAAGACTTTCCCTCCCTCTGTCAGTAGCGACCAGGCGGTAGTGACAGCATTTGCCTGTAAACTCAGCAGTTAGGAGGCCGAGACAGGCGTGAAGACCAGGCTGGGTACATGGTAAGACCGTGTCCAGCTAAACAAAACCAAGTCAGTGACTCAGACCAAAGCTCACATCCTGGCTGCTGTGGAGAGGGTTCTGTTCAGGAATCTGTTTCAAGAGAGCTCCTATGTGCTTTTTATATATATGCCAAATCTTGAGAGTTACAGCCCAAGAAAAATATCACTGGACGGTGGTGGCACACACCTTTAATCCCAGCAGTTGGGAGGCAGAGGCAGGTGGATCTTGGTGCGTTCGGGACCAGCCTCATCCACGAAGTGAGTTTCAGGACAATCAGAGCTACACAGAGAAACCCTGTCTCTAAAAACAAAACAAAAAAAATCCGTTGTTCTTTTCTCCCTTAACTCATGAGGAAATTAAAGACTTCCCTTTCTTCTGCTATTTTTGGAAGCTCTATAATCACTTTGTGGATGCCCGTCTTTCCGTATACCTTTAGATAGGATAGATTTTATGTTGGCAATAGTTGGCAGCCGAAATGTCTTAGTTTGTCCATTAACAGCTAGAATAACAACAGGTTACGAATTTCCACTTTCTAAGCGCTGGATGTAGTAACTCCATTTTACAGATAGAGAAATGGGGACTGAGAGGTGAGACGAGTGTGCCAGGGTCAGGGCGCGTGGGAAAGTTCCACTTCAAAGCAGGCATGTGGCACGACGTCCCCACAGCAGCCTGTTCTAATCGCGTCGGTTCATCTCCACTGGTTTAGTCAGGTGGGATCGTCATAGACTGTACTAGGAAACCATTCTGTGGTTTCTACACAGTGTTCTCATTGGAGACCTCAGTGAACATGGGTAAACAAACCACAAAGCTAGATTCTGTTGCTGGGTTTGTCTCGTGCTGGTCTGGTTGATATTTGAAAATCATTTCTAAACACTCAAAACAACTGATGGAATTTTTCTAAATGAATGTACATGAAAATCCAAAGACAATTTCTTTAAAAAAAAAAAAAGAAGAAGAAGAAGAAGAAGAAGGTGGCTGTGATGTTCTGTGGCCTCTCTAGAGCTTTGAAGCCAGTTTTAAGAAATTGATTTGGCCCCAATCATTGCTTTATGAAGGCCATAAAGTCTGTCTGCTCTTCCTGGTTCATCTCCCCAGACAGGATTTCCAACACTCTCCAGCACGGCTTTGCTCTTGCTCTTCCCAAGACAAGAATACACCTTTCTGCTGGGAGTCCAGCATGGTGGGTCCTCAAGGCCACATCTCAGCTGGCGCCTTCTGCATGAAGTCCCCTCTTCCCACTGCCGCGGGGACACTTCCTCTCCTCTGGGCTTCCACAAAACACAGTCACTCTGGGCTACAGCTCCATCACAAGGCAGGAGGCTGAAACGATTTGTCTTCTGAGCTCTTCCAGGCCCAACACTGAGATTTACTTATCTTTATGTATGTCATGAGCCAGCAAAGTCTACAGCGTATTTTAAGTGCTATATAACTCTTGTTAGATGAATGGAAAGGTTTAAGTGGTGAGGTTATTTTTATTAAAGTGAGTTGGGTTGTACAAGGTCATCTCACAGGTTTTCAGTCAGACAACCTAGAGGTTTTTTTTTGTTGTTGTTTTTGTTTTTTTTATTTCTTGGGATGAAAGACATGATCTCAAAGAAATCAACCTGCTTTTATGCCCATAAACTTCCTGTTTTCATCTGCAGTAGTGTAAGCACTGCTAAGGAACATATTCTGGTAAGACTGTTCAGTGGGTAGCAGCACATCCAGCGAAAGCCTGGAATCCTGAATTTAATTCCTGGACCCCACAGGGATGGGACTAACCAGTCCCACAAGGCTGTCCCCTGACTTCCCCATTGTGTGTGTGTGTGTGTGTGTGTGTGTGTGTGTGTGTGTGTGTGTGTGTGCGCGCGCGCGCGCGCGCGCGCGCACGCGCCAGCTTTCCCTCCATTTCCCCAAGCATTAGAAAAGCCCTGCTCTTCACAGCCATCCCGTACGGATAATACAGGGAGGTGGAGAGTGGACAAAGGACAGCCTGTCTTCACTTCTCTTCACTAAGACCAGCACCTTTCTTGAGCAAAATGACACCCCATCATTCTACTGGTCACCCGTGCGCGGATGAGTGGAGGTTCTGGGTTCTGCAAGCTTGGAGCAGGTTTTCTTTCCAGCTTTACCTGGCACAACAGACACTGCGTTTCTCTGCTCTAAGCACCCGGGCTGGGCCTTTATTTGTTTCTCCTTCCAGACCCTTTCACGTACTGTTCCTTTTGCCCAGGACACTCTCATCACCCTTGGGTTTGGTCGCCTAACCTCACATTATGGAATTTCTGTAACTTCTCCGGTCTAGTCTCTCTCCCTCTCTCCCCTCTTCTCCTTCTCTCTCTCCCAGCTCCTTCTCCCTCACCCTCTTGGTTCTCTGCTCTCTCTTCTTTGTTTTGTTTGGAGTTGGGGGCTCACAGTGTAGCTCGGAGTGGTCTTGAACTTGTGATCCCTGGTCCCACTGCCTCAGCCTCCCCACTGCTGGGGTTACAGGCATGCATGGATGTACTCAGCACCAGACACCTTGCCATCCCCTGAGCTCTTGACGTATACGTGTAAGGAGCTGAGATTGAGTCCCTAAGCCCATATAAAAGTCCAGGCATGACGGTACATACTTGTAATCCCAGTGCTGAAGGGAGCAGAGACAGGAGGATGCCTGTGGCTTGTTGTCCAGCCAGCCTAGATGAGTTGCTGAGTTCCTGGTTCCATTGACAGTCCTCGACTCAAAAAAAGAAAGAAAGAAAAAAAAGTGGACAGTTTCTAAGAAACAATACCCAAGGTTGACCTCTGTTCCCTCCAACCCTCCCCACACACACATAGAGGGCTCTCCTTATTTATAATAAGGTTATCTTATTAAATTATGTTCTATTTATGTTCTCCTATTTATGTAAACTCTATGACAGCAAAGACTTGGCTCATTTTAGCAACATTGTATCCCAAGCTCCCAGCATGGTGCTGGGTACAGAGTGAGTCGTGATAGAATGAGTCAGGCAGAGAAGCAGGCTTGCATGTGGACTGAATCAGAAGTATGCACTAGGTAAAAACCTCTTTCCCTAAATACACTGAGGTTGGGAGAACTGTAAAATAGAAGGCAGCAGGTACTTTGGTCACACATCTATTCTTTGAATATCTCTCATGTGCCAGGCTCCCAGATCAGTCTTAGGAATACATTATGAATGAAACATTGAGGCTTGCTCTCGAGTTGTCCTTAAAACTGTACAAGCTGATGACGACTGTGTACATAAAATAATAATGTAATACTGAGCTATATTATACTATATTATATATGTTATATTTCATTATATATGTATGTATATCCTGGTTCTTGGAGAGACAATTTCTCTGTGTAGCCTTGGCTGTCCTGGAACTCACTCTGTAGACCAGGCTGGCCTCGAACTTGCAGAGATCTGCCTGCCTCTGCCTCCTGAGCGCTGGGATTAAAGGTGTGCGCCACCATGCCTGGCTATGTTATATATTCTTTAATGTCTGTGACACACAGTTATCGATTCTCTTTCTTTTTCACACAACACCAATAGCATTTTATCACCTCTAGGTTTATAGCTACAGAAAGGACCCTCAGAGGAATTACATTTATGATTACTCACCTGGAATACAACCAGAGACCTTGGGTCTGGATGACACTGATGTTATCCTTTTGGATATTAAAGATAGGCCGAAAAGGATCTGAAATTCCCCCGTAGTCTTAAATTTCAGTGTCCTGTTCTTTGGCCTCAATCTTCCGCCCTTCTGGTGATAACAAGAAGCAGAGGTCTTCTGTCCTCAGTATTTCATGGGGGTGATATGATTCCCCTTCTTTCTGGATTATCAGTCTTTATAGGTGTGGGGAAGACAACTGGTCTCAGTAGTTCTGACACATTAAGTCTTGTGCCCTTCTGGATGTGGGTTCCTGTGAGGATACACTCCTTTCTGGCAGAATCCCATGACCAGAATCCCCTGCTCCCCTCTCCTGCAAGTCACAATCTCATCTTTAGTGGATTAGGTTTCAGAGTTTCTTCAGGTAGAGGTTTCTGTGGCTCAGCCTCTGGAGAAGTTCCGAAGGTCAATTTCCTTCACTGGCTGGGAGAGTACCTACCATCCAGGCTTCCACAGCATCCTCAGCGATTTCGGGCACCTCACCCCGGCAATGGTGGGGAGGAGAGTCAGTTTCTCAAGTTCCCTGACCACACTTCTGTCTCACACTCTTCTTCTAACACTGTTCCTGTCTGCTCTCCGTGCTTGCTTTTCGGCAGCCTAGACTTGGTCACTGCTATGAGCAGTTGACTTGTGGTGATGGGTGACTCTGGTTTATGGGTTGGCGTTGACAGACACAGCTGCCCTGGCTGTACAGCAGCTGCCGTGGCCTCTCAGGTGTGGTGTAGGCAGAACTGGCTGCTACAGCACACGCTGGCCCGTGAGTTGGAGAGTCAGCCAAAGAGGCGCAACACAGCAGCATGACAACCCTGTCCTTCCCTTGAAATGTGCTCATCCACCCACTAACTAGTAGCTTTGAATTTACCATTATTCTTGGAAGTAAGTCGTGGTCGTCGTGATTTATTCTTCTCTCTTCCACCTTCGACGGCTTTCTTTTGACTGGTCCTTTGCTTTTAAGTATCTTATTTTCTCACCTCCCATTCCCTTCTGGGCTTACGGTTTTTGCGCTTAGTACCCCTGGGCCACATTGGAAATTCCAATGACATCTTTATTCTGAAGTTAGCTGGACCTCTCTTTTACACGGCATCTGTCACTTACCTTGTTCTAAGGTTTGGAGAGGGTTATGCCAGCCTCCACAAATTGACCTAGGCACTCCTTTTCTAGGTCTCTTACAATGTTTCTCCCAGCTCCACTGTTCTTCCCAAGCCACCTATTATTCTGAGGTGATCTACTACCCCATGGTTTTAATTTTTAACCAAATGTTGATGATACTCAGAGCTCTATATATTCAATACAGTGCTCTACCTCACAATGTGTTAAATATTGTATCTTGATATTCCAAGGATGCTTCATGGTCAACTTAATTAAAACATAACTGATTATCATACTCTTCAGTCTGTTTTCTAGATCACTTTGTGATACACAGTAGCCTAACCATACAAACAACACTGTGAGAATATTTTTGTCTTCTGACCACCCCTCCAGCCACGCTGTTGACATTCCAAAATATGTTGGTGCTTAGCTTCCTTCCTTGTAGCAGACAGTGATGGCTACCTGCTCACAAAACTTTTTTTTTCCTTGATGGGAAAAACAAAACAAAACAAACAAACAAATAAACAAACAAAAACCCCACAATTTTGTGCAGGCATCCACAAGATTCTCAAAAGCTCTAAGCTTGAAGAAAACCTGGCATTAGTTTCAGTCCCAACTTCCAGGGAGAAGTCGTAATTTCCAGAGACTAAGCCAATCATGATAATTCCTGCTAAAGAGCAACTCATAAATGTTTAATAAGTTCTTTACAGAATATTTGATGAATCTATGAAGAAAACAGTTGTTAGATTATTGTCAATGAACAAGAGCAAAAGCCACTAGTTATTATTGTTATTATTATTATTTTTTTATTATAACTGCTTAGCCATTAGCTCAGGCTTATTACTAACTAGCTCTTACACTTAAATTAACCCATCATCAAAAGGATATAATATTACCTAAGTAAACAGAAAGAGCATTGTAAGCAACTTCCAAAAATTTAGAATGACAGACACATCCAGCTGCCTGGACAGTCACCCAAAGTTCTTCTGCAACATTGGGGCATCCATCTTCAGCCTACAGGCCTAGAGTCTCTCAGTGGCTTCTCTGTGTGTCCTGTAGAATGTCTGGCAGTTTCCTCTGCAAAGCAGGAACCTGAAGGACCATTTTGCCTTGTTTTGGCAAATTCAGTAGTCATTTTCCTATGGGTCCTGCATGTCCAGTTTATACAACATATTATCAAGCAGTTGATGCAAGGGCACTTTCTTGCTCAGTGGCTAACTTTTGCCTCAAAGAAAGTAAACTCCATGATGAATTTCTTCAGTGTGTATTATCTTCTCTGAAGTAGATTGGTGCTGCCAGGGGCAGACATGTCTCAATGTCCAGAAAGTCAAAGTTCTTAAAACATTTTAAATGTCATATTCTGTAGGTCTTGGAAGTGTTTGAACATACATACCTAACTGAAATATATCTGTGTGTATCTAGAAAACTTATTTTACACAAATGGAGATAAAACAAACAGCAGCTAAATAAAATCCACAATTCTTGCCATCACGAAGTTGAGGGAAAAATAAGCTCTCCACAACTGCCACACCATTAATACTTGCAAAGGATTAAAACTTCATTCTGTAGAACGTTTTACATTACCTCAGTGCTGGATTCAGGTTAAGTGTTTTTGGTAAGAATTCTGTGTTTAAAAAATGATGGTCCTCCAGACACTGTACTGCATGCACACAGACATTGTATTGCACCCAGAATTTTCTGTAAGATCGTCTCAAATCCACAATTGTCTTTGTTCACACAGATCTGACAAGCTTACTGGTGTCCAATATCTCAAATCTGTAGATCAACACATAAATTCAGTGGCTTAAAAGCAGTACGGTGTAATGTAAGGAAGAGATTAATTCAGAGTCTAGAATCCTCAAGCGTCCTAGGACCTTTAACAAATCATATGCCCTTCCTGGATTTGTCTCTTATGCATAGCACAGAAGACAGAGCTTTGGAGTCTTTATAATTCCTCATTTTAGGTTGGATTTTAAATTTATTGTTAGTTTATGGTGGTGGTGGTGGTTGAGGTGGTGGTGGTGGTGGTGGTGGTGGTGATTGAATCCAGACCTGGCACATGATAGGCAAATCACTGAGCTACATTCTCAAGGCCCAAATTCCACCATTGTAAAGGTTTATTTCATCTATAATTAAATGCTAAATATTATTCTGAATCAGCCTTATTCTTTATTATGTCCTGTGCAAAATCAAATTAACTATGTATTTTTTTTAACTTCAGAAAATAATAGAATAGTAAGTAGGCACCTTGGATATCATTTCATCCACCTCCCACCTGATGTGGAGTCTCATCTGATTGGTGAAGTCATGTCCATCCGCCTCCCATCTGATGTGGAGTCTCATCTGATTGGTGAATGTCATGTCCAGACTTGAGTACTTTAGGTGATACAACTGGTTGTCCTTGAAGAGTATGATTAAGTTGTATTTTTTTTTGAAGTTTTGCCTGAATAGTTTTAGGTTCTCTATGGCGATCTATGAAGTCCTCTGTCTCAGCTCCCTTCACCTCCTTCAATAGTGCACCTGAGTGTTGATGGCTGGAACATACAATCCGGCTCTTCTCTAACCATGCACCCACTTATAGCTCTTGAACTGCACCATGATGAAAAAAATCCTTAACACTTTCCTCTGCCACTATCTGTCATCAGTTCCTAGGGAGTGTATCTAATGTCTGCTCAGCTTGGGCAGTCACTTGTACTTCTGATTATACCGAGTATACCTGGACAATTGTCTCTATGCCAAACACCATGTAAAATAGTTATATAATATAGAACAGCTGTGGAGGGAAACAAAAAAAATCAATTTGTAAAGAATTCTGTAAGGTGAGGGTATACTTTATAGAATAAAATGTATATTTTTCTGTATTTGCTGTTTAACTTGACCAAGTGCATGGCACTGACCAGATCATATATTAGCCTTATAGAAGAAGAGCAGTGTTTTCAGATGAACACAAGACACTTGCCAACTTGTTAGTATGAATGAATCTGTTAATCTGACAATCCCACCTATGTGAGCACAAATGGTTGACGACTCTAGACATGAAAGTAACATCTATTTACTCTGCTGTGTTGGTAAAGCGCGTGGTTTAAGTTGAAGGCAGAATTTAACAATCGTAGATGAAGAGATGTGGCTATGAGGGTCTGGATGACTTTTACTGTGTTTTTCAGGAGTAAACAAGTGCATTGTGTTTCAAATCAACACACATTTAAAGCTAATATAAACCACAAAACCCCTTTTCTTCCTATTTTAATCCCAATAGATTTCTTTGCAACATGAATAGTTGTATTTAGAAATCAGAATAAGATAGTGTCGGGCCTTTAAAAATTATGTATACTATGAGGCCTAAAAGGCAAAATCATTTCCCCAGAGATGCCCCTTTCTGGTGATGGAGCCTGATGGAAAGACTGGTTTCAAGGTCAAGGTCCACGAATTTCAGGTTGTCATCAGACATCTTGGGCTCAGGAGATGATGTAGGGCCTCCCTGGGAAGATACCACCCTGTCTTCAGGTGTTTTATAAACTCTGGCTCCACTTAAGGATATAGATTAGAGAAAGGATGCCGGTATTCAAATGCTCATGTGTATTTAAATATTGGTAACCATGTCTTATCCATTTAGTGATGGAATTTTTCCCCTGTAGCAATTAGCCAATAATAGTATGAAGTTCGAAATTATTTGCATTTCATATATTTTTATTTGAATGCTTCATAAATGTGTCCCACAGATAAAGATGCCTGTGAGAAAATGGGATAAAACCCTATCTTGCTAGCTTCATAAGCTGCCCCCCCCCCAATTGGCCAGCATGTTATTTAGCTGTTTCAGATGAAGAGAAATAAAATATGATAGAGACCAGGGCAGAAATAAAAATCCAAGCAAGTTTAGGTTTCAGTAAACTCACCGGGCACTCACCTAGTGGGAACACGATGTATTGTCGACTGTAAATGGCCTGGAAGCCTACCAGATCCACAGTATCATGTAGCAGGGACCTAATTTTCACAGCTCCATTTCTTGTCAAATGCTGCTTCTTCTGAAACACAAACCTTGGTGGAGAGAAGATCCATAAAGCATACATTTGCCCGAATTTTTGCATGTTTCTCTTCATAACCTGATTCCTCTTTCCGATATTAGCCTATATTTTGGTTTCCTGAGCTTTCTGGCTTTGTAGTTAGCTGGTGTTTGTGATATTCACTCAGATTACTTAGTGCTTAAAATTTCCTCTGATCACTGGGCAGTGGCGGCACACAACTTTAATCCCAGCACTCAGGAGGCAGAGCCAGGTGGATCTCTGTGAGTTCGAGGCCAGCCTGGTTTACAGAGCGAGATCCAGGACAGGCACCAAAACTACATGGAGAAACCCTGTTTCAAAAAAACAACAAAAAATTTCCTCTGATCATTTGTCTTCTCCTAATTCTAAAAGGAGGCTTGATCAATAAATTTGAGGAGAGTATCAAGAATAAAACCTGAGGATGAACATCTTGAATTGTTGTCCCCGTCGACACACCTGTTTTCATAGTCACAATCCACAAATGTTTTAGTTATGAACTCTTCCTTTATTAGAGTAATTAACCTCATTAAAACGAAAATGAATTTAATTTAAAAACACAGGTGTTAGGAACATAACTTAAAAGCCACTTTGTCTGACTTAAAAACCCACTTTGTGTAACTCAAAAGTCATTTTGTTTGACATGATTTAATATGTCTGAGTTTGCCACTAGGCAACCCTGATAAGAGCTAGGCCTCAGAAGCAAGTCCCTGGCAGGCCACGGGGCAGCTCAGGTGCACCTAGTCCAGGACAGGCCTGGATATGCTAATGAGCTAACCCCAATGTGGTGTTTCTCTGTTGGTGATCCAGCCCCACGCTGTGAGCCCTGAGAGGTCGAAGTGTGGTGGTCTGAGTAAAAAGGACCCCCATAGGCCCATAGGGAGTGGCACTATCAGGAGGTGTGGCCTTGCTGCAGTAGGCGTGGCTTTGTTGGAGGAAGTGTGTCACCATCACTTCCTGCTGCCCAAGGGAAATGATGACGTGGGACTCTGGGCTACCTCTCCAGTACGGTGTCTGCAGCCCAATGCCGTGTTTCCCGCCGTGACAATAATGGACTCAATCTCTGAACTGTAAGCCAGCCCCCAACTGAATGTTTTCCTTTATAAGAGTTTCCATGGTCATAGTGTCTCTTCCCGGCAATAAAACCCTAACTGAGACGAGAAGCTACCATCTAATGAAATGATACACAAAATGGAACTTTAAGAATGGTACTCCTTTAATCCCAGCACTCGGGAGGCAGAGGCAGGCGGATCTCTGTGGGTTCGAGGCCAGCCTGGGCTACCAAGTGAGTTCCAGGAAAGGCGCAAAGCTACACAGAGAAACCCTGTCTCGAACCCCCCACAACCCCCCAAAAAAAGAACGGTGCTCCCCAAACTCGGCTTTTCCACCCTCTGCGTTGATACCCACAAGCAAGAGGACTGGAGACTTCAGGGACCCCTGAACTGTCACTGGTCCACACAGGCCTGGCTGTCGGCACTGGCCATTGGCCCAGGCTCTCTAGGACCTCCCGGACCTCCGTCAGTGCCATCCCCCTGCCTGCCACAGCTGAAGGACTTCACAGCCGGCCTGCAAGCTCCCCGAGCATCCTCACAGGAGAACAGAACGCCGCAGCAGCCTCTCTGCCCAAACAACCATCCCCTGCTCGGGGAGATGTCTGTTTAACTTTTACGATAGCACGAGATTAGAAGGAATGTTTGTGTGAATAAACCGAGCATATTCGAAAGACAGATCTCGTGCGGACAACCTACTTGCTGAGTGCCTTACAGCCCACAGGCCAAGCTCTCCGCACAAGGAATATGAATTTCCATCTTAAAATATATATATATTTAACGCACACAGAAAATCAGGATTCTCTGAGATATAATTTTACTCTTTGGGCACTTTGATAGGCATTTAGTTGTCCTCGACGGACCCATTTTCCTTTACTGTCTGCGGTGATGCGGGTGCAATGTTTAAGCTCCGAAGGTATGCAGAAAACTGGCAATAGCGATTCTAAGCCAGTCTAGCATGAGGAGAAAAGTGTTTGGAAAAGAGACAGTTCCCTGTGGAAGATGGATAAGTTACCCTAGAAATTGCTGTTACTGGTGAAAAAAAAAAAAAAAAAAAAAAACACTAATTGTTTTCTTCTTTCTTAAAAAAAACAAAACAAAAAAAAAAAAAACACCTTCCTTCAGTTCAAGTAGGAGAGAAAAATCTTCATGTCCTTCTACTTACAGTGTTTCTTCCTTGAACCCTGTACATCCCAAGCAACCTTCTGAGAAGGGGCTGGGGAGACGGCTTCCAAGTCAGAATCTGGCTGAGCACACCCAAGGCCAAAGTCAATTCCCAGCCAGTGGCTGCTCTTCATGCTTAGAATCCCAGCACCGGGGGCTTCCTGACCAGCTGGTCTAGCTGCCGTGGTCAGCTCTGGGTTCAGGGAGAGATCTTCTCTCAAATACATAAGGCAGGGAGAGGTGGAGGAAGGCAGTGGATGTTGATCTCTAGCTTCTACACATACACGCAAGCACTAGCCCCCTCTCCACTTGTGTGCACAGTGAACATATGCCTCTCTCTCTCTCTCTCTCTCTCTCTCTCTCTCTCTCTCTCTCTCTCTCTCTCTCTCTCTCACACACACACACACACGAAAAGATGAGAATGTTTCTAGGTCTCTAGGTCTATGGATGATTAGATCAGTAACTGATTTGTTAGAGGATCTTCGACCTGGGTGAGCTTTTATATTAATTCCCTTCTATGACATAGGCAATAATACATTAAGAGAATTTACCTTCGGAAGTCCCAATTTGGTGGTCTTTTAGAAGTTTAAAAATTTTGTTTCGGGCCGATTATACTCAAACTTACATTATTTTTTTCTTTTTAGGCTAGTACTTGGAATTAACATGGTAAATAAATCACATACTTTTTACATTTAGGGATATTTACTATAACATTAAAAATACATTGTGGGACGCTTGGGCTGAAGATTAGATCTCTCCAAGTGACTATTCTTCATGACATGCTATTGTGGAAAGAAGATAGGCTTTGATATAAATCCAAGATCTTCCAGCTATTAATTGAATTATAGGAAGGAGACTTTTAGTTTCTCCCTGTCTCCATGTCCTTATCTGTAAGCCAAAGCTAAAAATAATATACACCTTGTGATGTTGTGAGAATCAATTCAACTAGTACACATGAAAGCACTTTGGAAAATTTGAAGTGGAATAAAAAAATTATCTTTTAGAAAAATACACAGCATTGTCCATTCATCAACATGGAAACAATACATTATTGTGTGCATGGTACCAACCTTTCAGATGAAAAATACTTGCCAGACTCACTTACAGCAAATGACTGTTATACCCTGCTCAAAGTTAATGTTTCCACAGAGCTAGTTAACTCTTTAGGGTAAAAATTATTTGAATTTATGGAAAGAGAATTCTGTTTCTTTCCCTCAGGAGGCTAATGTCCACTTCAAATGCTTAGCAAACCAAGTAAAAAGACCAACAAGGCAGGCTGAAGAACAATTATATCTACTGTAGAATGATAATAATAAAAATCTATGTCCTGAAAGGAGAGCAATTACATTGATTAATATGTGGCAAGCATTGGAAGATCTGAAAACTCTGGATTAGAAAGATACTTATTTTTCACTAGATAACAGTTATTACTGTGGGCAATTCAAGGCTGGTGGAAAGCTGTAATGACGTCAGCACTTAGTCAGCGTTTCGGATACCGTCTCCGTCTTCTGATCGTCCATCATGCTTGCCATCTCATGGGCAACAGCGGCCAAGTACATGTCTCCCCTTCAAGTACTAACATCAGCGCCACAGCCAGCGTGGAAGGAACGCCTTCAGAAAGTCTACTGAAGTATCTGTCCCCTTCGTCAGAGAGCAGAATATTATTCAGAGTGACCCTGACAGTTCCCTCCTATTCTGATTAGTCAAAGCCAGGTCAATTAGACACAGCTAGCTGCAAGAAGGTGTGGGAAAATAAATATCTAGTAAAAGGGGATATGGCTGTACCATCGGGCCTGGGACTTGTGAGGATTTGTTTTCTGGGACCAAACAGTTAGTGATTATGAAGACCAGATTTCAATGGAGAAAATCTGTTACATACCTGGCTAGTGGGTGTCTGAGATATTTTGTGTGTGTACAAAAGTAATCTTTATACTCTGTAGATAAGAAACAGAAGACAGGTTTTAAATGTAAGATGTAAGGTTCTGAGACCGGACAGCAAAAATAAAACACACAAATAGCAAGATGTATCTGACCAAAGCCCAATTTCCCTTCTCCCTCTGAGGCATAGCTAATTGATCACACAGTGGTTGCATTTTGTCTTGTGAAATATGGGTCTTGTGAAATGGAGGTCTCAAAGTTTTAGCCAACAATTTTTATCCATATTATATTTATATTCCAATATAAGTTCTACGATTACTTACAAAAGACAGAGCTCTATATCAACCATCAGCTTTTTTTTTTAAAAGCCATTTTAAAATTTGGTTCCTGCCCTGGGCTAATCCAAATACAAACAGGTAAGAGATAACCCCTTCCTACCAGCATTGGGGGGGCGGGGGTTGCGATTTGTCTTCTAGTCAGGGTATATCTCGCTGATAGCCGAGTTACTATTTCCTGATTTTTTTTTTAAAGCTAGCTCTAACCCGTGGTAGTGTGCTTTATGATAAAGGCCTTCTCTTTAACCCTGCTGGATCTAGCTAGAGACACACCCCTTCCTGCTTTCCTGAACATCATGAGAAGGAGCCCTCTTGCAGTGGGAATGCTAGCCAAGGAACAGCTTAGGATAGATGTGGCAATGCATACTAAATCAGATTCTGAATTCCTAGTACATTTTCAAAAGTGATCAGTCCTAGGACTTACCTCTCCTGGCACACAAGATAAAATACTATGAGAGGATTCTTCTCTCTTTAAATTCACCTCTTAAATAATTACTTTGGCAGTATTTGCCACATAAGAAACCAGATGAACCAAGCCCATTGACGGAAACACAAACAACACATGCACCCAACAGAAGAAATGCATGCATGCAATTACAACTCCTGCCCTGCCCTCTCAGTCAGCAGCTGCCACCCTTCGGTCTGATTTCAGATATTAGTAAGTAATGGAATAATACACAGGAAATTAATCCCCCCCCTGCCCTGGAAAGCAGGAAAGTCATTTAGAGGCGCTGAGTGAATGGAGGGCGAGGCCTGTGGCACGGGAATTGGACCCTAATGGCCACTCAAGACAGTAACCCTCCATCTCTCTGCTAGCCTCTCCTCTCTCTCTCTCTCTCTCTCTCTCTCTCTCTCTCTCTCTCTCTCTCTCTCTCTCTCTCTCCCTCTGTCTTTGTTTTGGGGCAGTGTCTCAGTCTATAGCTCAGGCTGCCTGGCCTGACTATGTAAACATTCAGGCTGGCCTCAAACTCACAGCAATCCACCTGCCTCAGTCTCCTGGGTGCTGAGATTAGAAGCATGAACCACCTTGCCTTGCTTTCCTGCTCTCTCTCTCTCTCTCTCTCTCTCTCTCTCTCTCTCTCTCAATTTCTCAGACTGTTGCCTGACAGAAACGTGGACCAAGAAGTTGTCTCTGTGTTTTAAACATTGAATGCCAGTTCTCTCAAGAATGTAGCCATTTCTGACAGAAGTCTGACTCTTCTCAAACATACAAAAAATTTGCTTTGTTTTTGGTATTTGAAAAAAAGAAAAATCAATGTGGTATTCTGGAATGTGTTAATTATATGATTTAACCCCATATTATCCATAAAGGAGTCAGAATTATGGACAATTTGATATTAATAAGTAAGTCATTAAAACTTTTATTGAATATATTTTTGCTGATATTTAATTGTGCTACTATGGTAAGCAGTGTCAAAACTTCATACAAGTACTAAAGTGAGGAATTAGGTGTCATTTCCATCACTTTGCTCCTCTTGGCTGCCAGTTTTCCTTCTTCTGGTTAAGAGTGAACCCTATCGTGTCTTAGAACACCTGGACATCAAAACACCGGTTGTGCATTGGAATCACCCAGGAAAGCTAAAATGTTATAATGCTTGAGTTTCACCTCCAAACTAGGTTATCAGTTTGTAAGTGCTGGTCATCAAGATGTCCTTTAGATATCCCAGATGGTTTCAATATCAATTACAATTGATAACCATTGATCTAGTCTCAACAGTTTCAGTCCTTACTAACCTGAAGCCATAGAACATCTGGCTTTGGAAGCCATTTTTTCCAGGGTTGGAGGTATCTCTCTTTTGCTTTTAACACTTTGGGGAGCTTCTCTTGGGCCAAAATGAAGAGACTATCATTACTAATTATAGTAGTCACATTTCCAAAAATCGCAAAGTAGAGCAGTTATTTAATTTATTGTCTATACAATGTAACACTTACACATATAACATGCGCACTTATGAGGAACTGGCTTTATGACTATGAAATCTTGGAGGTCATGGTTTTGTAACAAGCTGGAGAGCCAGGAAAGCTGATGGTATGAGTCTTGGTTTGAAAGCCAGCAGACTCAGGTTATATCAAGAACTGATCTGCTTAGAAGCAAGCATTTCCTCTTCCTTATATAAAGGTCAACCTTTTCATTCTATTCAGACTTGAATTGATTGGACAAAAGTCACTAATAGTAAAAGAAACAATTCACTTTACTGAATCTACTGATTCAAATGGTAATATCATACAAAACATCCTCACAAATACATCTAAAGTAATGTTTGACAAAATGTCTGCTCATCTTTTTCCCAAGTCAAGTTGACACCTAAAGTTAACACCACATCAACACAATACTCAAATAAATATCACAGTTTTGTTGGAGAATTAAAAGCAAGTTGACCCAGAGAAATATCTAGGTTCTTAAAATCTTTATCACTATGTCCAGTTAAGAGGCAGAATGGAAGCCAACTCCATGGGATGTGGTGGAAAGAAAAGTCTGGATAAAAAAGAATATACTCATCAGGCATGGTGATGCATGTCTGTAATCCTAACACCTGGAGGGCAAGGCTAGAGGGTCAGGAGATCAAGATCACCCTTGGCTACAAAGCAAGCTCAAGGCCAGTCTGAACTACATGAGATTCTGTAGGAAGAGAAGAAGAGCAGGAAGTGGGGGTGAGGATGATAATGGGGGGAGGGGGATTGGGAGAGGAGTGAGGAGAGGAGGAGGAGGAGGAAGAGGAGGAGGAGGAAAAGATACTTTAAAATACCAAAGAAAGAAGTGAAAGAAGACACAAAAGATGGGCAGACCTCTTATGCTCTTAGATGGTGGAACGAATATTGTGAAGATGGCTGTGTTACCAACAGAAACCTACAGACCAGCAATCCACATCAAAATCCCAATGTTGTTCTTCACAGAATTATAAAAATTAATTCTGGGAACCGGAGAGATGGCTCAGCATTTAGGACCTCTACTACTCTTATCCAGGTTTGGATCCCGTCACTCAAGTTGGGCAGTTCACAACTATCTGTGTGTAGATGTAACCGTCTTATTAAATAAGAAACACAGAGCCAAATGCAGAGTTAAAAGCCCAAGAGGTCAGAGCAGTAGCTAAGAGCTGATACTAAAAAACCCTTTCTTACCCTTCGCTGCCTCTGCTTCTTTCCCCCCAGAGAGAGAGAGAGAGAGAGAGAGAGAGAGAGAGAGAGAGAGAGCGCTACTTCCTGTGTATCTGTCTTTTTATTGACATTCTGTTCTGCCTTCTCATTGATTGTAAACCCAACCACATGACCTCCTCGTCACTGCCTGTCTATACAGACCTCTAGGTCTCTATGGTTGGGTATTGAGATTAAAGGCGTGTGTCTCCATGCTGGCTGTATCCTTTTCATAGCTTTAGTTATCCATACTCAACCCTGATCCAACACTATTAAATGGAAAATTCCAGAAATAACTCATCTTGCTAGCCAATTTTATGGCAACTTAACACAAGATAGTGTCATTTAGGAAAAGGAACTTTCAACTGAGAAAATGCCTCCATAAGACTTGCCTGTAGAATGATAGCTATGGAAGGTCCCAGCTCACTGTTGGTGGTGCCACCCCTGGGCTGATAGTGTTTTTTAAAAAGAAGGCTGGGAAAGCTATGGGGGGGGCAGGGAGAAGCTGTGCTCCAGAGTTGCACTTCATGTTAGCTGATGAAACTGGTAATGTGTACGTTTCCCAGGTATCACTGGTTTGTAAGTCATGAGGGGGTCATGAGGAACAGCTGAGGCCCAGCACTGTATCAGGGTAGCATTCCCGAAGAGAAGCTGGCAGAGACCATTCATGAAGGTTTATCCTCAGTGGCAGCTGAAGCTCAGGATTCAGGGGATCATGGAGAGAAATTGAGGCTTGGTACCATGACGACAACCCAAGAGCTGTAGATGAAAAGCCAGCCCAATTGTAGCAGGAGAACCTAGCGTTTCTGAGATGCCGGTACCATGGATGATGGCTGAGGACAGCAACAGCTGTGGAGTGGAGCCAGCCTGAGCCTATGGGGCAAGCTGCACAGTTGTAGGGAGTCCTGTGGAGCCTAGGAGATCACGAGTCCTACGAGTCTGAGACTGAGCTTTACACTGTCGGCCTTTGGTTTTGCTGTGATATGATTGTGACTGTGCCCTGGGCCTTCCCTCCTGAATAAGAAAGTATGTAACTTTTTTTTTTTTAATTTTATAGGAGCCCATGGTTAAGAGACTTTGGAATTTAACAAAGAGTTTGGAATTTTAAGGATACTTTGGCTATTTTATAGAGACTATGGCTATTTTAAAAACTTTGGATATTTTCAAAAGGTTTTGAACTCTGAAAAAAGACTTTAGCTGTTTTGGACTTTTAAAGTGTTTCAACTTTTAAAGACTGAGACTTTCACAAGTTGAAATGTCTCGTATTATGATGTTAATACGAGATCTTGGGGATGAAAAAGTAAGGAGAAGTTGTGGATAATAAGCGATGCATTGGTATGTCAGCTTAACAAGGGGTCAATTGTGCTAGTCATTTTTATGTCAACTTGACACAAGCTGGAGTCATTTGGGAAGTGGGACTCTCAATTGAGAAAATGCTTCCATAAGGTTTGTCTGTAGGAAAGTCTGGAGTGCATTTTATTGACTGATGATTGATATAGAAGGGCCCAGCTCACTGTGGGTAGTGTCACCCACGGGCCAGTTGTCCTGATTCTATAAGAAAGCAAACAGAGCAAACTGAGCAAGCCAATAAGCAGAAGCCCTCCACGGCCTCTGCATCAGTTCCTGCCTCCAGGTTCCTGCTTTGAGTTCCTGCCGTGACTTCCCTCAATGATGGACTGTGATGGGAAAGCTAAGAGGAAATAAACCCTCTCCTCTCCAAGTTGATTGTGGTCATGATGCTTTACCACAGCAATAGAAAGTCTAAGATACTCATTAGTTTTAAATTGTGGGCCATTGTAAGTATTATGATGAATTCTTGTGCCATCCTGTTTCATGCACTTAGGACAGAACTCACCTCTTTGTCCCCTATCCTAATGCTGTATTTACTTCCTCATTCTTAGTTACTTCCTAGCAATTTTGATAGTGATGCAGGGCTTGTGTTCGAGTGACCATATTTTTTTCTCTTTATTTTTGACAATTTCATGTGTATTGTTCTTCCTAGATTTTATTATTAAGTTGATACAACCTAGAGTCACATGGAAAGAAAGAACTTCAATTGAAGAATTGCTCTGTCAGATTGGTCTGAGGTCATGTCCATGAGAGATTGCTTTGATTAATGATTGATGTGGAAGTGTCCACCTCATTGTGGGAAGCACCATTCCTCGGCAGGAAGGCCTGGGCTGTATAAGAAAGCTAGCCGAGCCTGAGAAAGTGGACAAGGCAGGAAGCAGTGCCTGCCCCTCCTTGGTTCCTGATTCTAGGTTCCTTCTTGAGTTCCTGCCCTTCCCTCAATGACAGACTATGACCTGTAAGATGAAACAAAGCCTTTCCTCCCTAAGTTGTTTTGTGTCAGGAGTGTGTTGTCTCAGCAACAGAAAAGAAACTCAAACGGAATTGGTACCAGAAGAGGGGAGCTGTTGCTGTGGTGGATTTGACCATATTGTCTGGTGGGAGGGGGAGGGGGCGCGGGATTGTGCAAGTGTTTGAAACTTCGAACTGGTAAAGCCCCTGAGTCCTCAGAGCTTCGTGGGCTCTTCTGTGGAATCTTGGAACCTAAGAACACAGAAAGAAATGCAGACAATCGAAGTCTGTATTATGAAATCTCCCAGGGAAGTCAAGACTATCAGGCTGTTCATGTGATACTTTAGGAATCTGTGGCTCTTGCTCCAATGAGGCTTAAGAATCAGCTGTGATAACAAGGGATCAGCACCAATGAGGTGGAGTCTACTGTGCTTCACTGGGACCACAGATGTTGGGCAGCTGAGGTTGAAGAATCAGCTGTGACTAGTAAGAGGTGCAATCTTCTTCAACCTGAAGTATTTCCTGGAGGTCAGCACACAGAAGCTGTGGTCCAGGGTGGGGATGAGGGGAAGGCCTCATCTCAAGCTGGTAGCTGAACTTGGCAATGTATAAGAGTCACCCACATGATACTGGTTTTGAAGGAATAAAAAAAATGCAAGATTAAGGGGTCATAGGTAATGCTACACAGGCCTGACACTGTGAAGTGAGGCTGGGAGGGGCCGTTGGTTAAGGTACAACCTCAGTTGCAGTAGAGACCCCAGGATGCTGGAGATGCCAGGACCCTGTGACATCTTACAAGGACAGCATCTGGTATGGAGTGGACCCAACCTGGGCCTGTCAGAAAAAGTGTGTGTATCATGGAGGACAGAGCTGGAGAAATAGGGGTGCCTGAGCCATTTTAGCCAAAAAGATCATGACTGAATCTCAGATGTGCACACTGACTTACAAGGTTTAATTTACTTTGCTAGATTTGGGGTTTTGATTTAATCTGACAGATTAGATTAATTCTCTTGGCAGAGGAAATCTCAAAACATAGTCTCAAAGCCTAGTATAGACTCTGTCTTGTGGTTGTTAGTGGTAACTCTAATGATTTATAATGAAAGGAGCAAGCTGAGCAAGGAAAAAATTGAAAAATGTAAAATTTGAGGAGAAAAGGAGCACCAAGAAGTGGAAACGAGCTAAGTCCCGTGTTCAGGGAGATAAATAGATTAAGAAATGGAATAAAGGGAGTGGTGACCTCAGAGCAAAATCCCACACAGATAAGTTTCCAACTTATGAAAAGGAAAAGCTTAGAGCCAGGTATGGCTGCGCGTGCCATGAATGCCAGGACTCAGAAAGCAGAGGCTGGCAGGTCTCTGAGGCCAGCCTGGTCTACAGAGCGAGTTCCAGGACAGCCAAGATTAGGCAGTGAAGGAAAGCATGGAAAACAGAAAGCTGGTGAAGATGTAATTAAATAAGTCCCTGTGTTCCAACCCCAGCAAGTGGCAGAAATGGACAGCTTTGGACACTTGGTCCTGGCTTTAAGGATAGAAAAAGGGGATTATGGAATATTCCTCTGTGACTAAGGAAAGCTGCTAAGGCCAGGCATATTTCAGGGATGTCCCTGAATGGAGGCACAGAGAGGCCATTGTGTGAAGTTGTGAAGGAGAAGCCTGGATTGCCTTGGAGACCCCAAGATGTTGGAGATGCCAGAGTCGAGGAAAACTGCTGACAGCGAGTGGAACCAGCCTGAGAGAAAGAAGTGTTGCAGTCAACAAAGCTGAAAGCAGTTGGAGATCTGAAAGTGTTTTAATATTAGACATGGAGATGCAGAGTTTGGACTTTGCCCAGCTGGGTTTTGGTCTTGGTTTGGTTCAGTATTTCCTCACTATCCTCCCTTCCCTACATTTTGGAGCAGTAATGTATATCCTGTGCCGTTATATGTTGGAAGTATGTGATCTGTTTTTTGATTTTGAGTTTTATAGGGGATTACGGTTAAGAGATTGAATAAATCTCAGAAGAGTCTTTGAACTTCAGACTTATTAAATTAGTTTGAAACTGTTATATGAGACTATGGAAACTTTTAAAGCTGGACTAAATAAATTTTGCATTATGCTATGGCTACAAGCCTTTGCAGACCAGGGAGTGGAATGTGGTGTTTTGAAAAAAGAAATGGCCACCAAAGGGATTGGTACTAATGAGAGGTATGGTCTTGTTGGAGGAAGTGTGTTACTGTGAAGGCAGGATTTGAGGTCTCATATATGCTCAAGCCACACCCAGTGAGTCAGTTCACTTTCTATTGTCTGCAAGATAAAGGACTCTCAGCTACTTCTCCAGCACCTTGTCTGCCTGCATGCCATCATGTCATACCATGATGATAATGGACTGAACCTCTGAACTGTAAGGGAGGCACAATTAAATGTTTTCCTTTATAAGAGTTGCCATGGTTATGGTGTCTTCACAGCAATAGGACACTAACCAAGAGCAATGACAACAGACTGTAACGTTCGGCAGTCTATGGAACCACACTGGCCACCAACCCCAAAAGAAGCAACTTATTCCTGGTATGAGGGTTTCTATTGGCTAGCGCATGTTTATATGCTGTATCTCAATCATATCAATCCCTAATTCTCCCATCCATCTCCCCAGACACCTCTTCCCACCTTTCCATCTTAAAACCTTGACCCTATCTCTTCCCAAGTCCAGTCAGTGCTACCTGTAGAAATATCAACTGATCGTGTTTACTTGATCTTTCGAGATTCTCATGCAGCTATAACCATAAGGGTAGTGGGTTTCTGAGTGCAGCAGCCACGCCACGTCCAGAAGACAGCATTTGATAGCACAACTCCTCACACTTTAGGCCCTCCATCCTTTCTGCCCTCTCTTCCTCAATATTCCCTGAGTTCTGATAGAGGTGTGTGACGTATCTGTGTCATTTTGGACTTAGAACTCAACAGTCATTTAGTCTCAGCACTTTGGCCAGTTTTGAGTCCCTGCATTAACTATTGCCCGCTGCAAAAGAAACTTTTCTCATCTATGGGAATAAACATAATATTCAAAAGGTAGTTGGGCAACACGTCCATTTAGCAAAGCAACAGTAGTGGGTGCCCCCCACTACATAAGGCCTTCCAAGCCATGGGCTTTGACCAAGTTTACAGTACTAGGCATAACTTCCTTCCTGGGTAGCAGGTCTCAAAATAAAACTAGGAAGAAGTTGGTTACTCCTGCATCAGTCATGCCACAATTGTACCAACTGGTATATATTATATAGCAAATCAGTAAGTGTTGCTGAATTAGGGTTCACTGCTAGATAATATCATTGAAGAAATTTCTGTCCCGATAGCCTACATTGCACCTTCTGTCACTGTGAAAGCCAGCCGGCTGGGAGGAAATGTTAAGATTAAACCAGTTTAGTTTCTTTGTCCTACAACAGAAGTGGTTTTTGTCTTTAGCATTTGGGCTTTTACCATGTAGCTATGATGGGCAAATGAGAGCAATGGCAAGAGCCTGTGGTGTTTGGGGAGCTTTTAAGGCCTCCCTGGCCAATAATGCACAGGGAGGTGATATCCTGTGTGAAGAATGTCTCTGGGTTGTGTTGAATTTGTAGATTGCTTTTGGGAAGATAGCCTTTTTACGATATTGATTCACCTGATTGGTGAACACGAAGATCTTTCCAGCTTCTAGTGTCTTCCTTAATTTCTTTCTTCAGTGTTTGAAGTTTTCATTACAGAAGTCCTTCACATCCTCAGTTATGTTTATTTCAAGGTGCGCTTTTTCAGGCTATTGTAGATGGGATTGCTTCCTTGGGCTCCTTTTCAGTTTGTCATTGGGACAGAAATGATTTTCCTGTGTCATCTTCATATCCTGGCACTTTTGTGAAAGTGTTTATCATCTCTAAGAGTTTTTGGTGGAGTCTTTGGGGCCTCTTATGTGTATACTCATCATATGTGATTAGAGACGTGTTGACTTCTTCCTGTCCCATTTGTGTCCTTTTTATTTGCTTCTCTTGATTTTTTGTTCTAGGTAAAACTCCCACTTCTATATTGAATAAGATGGGAGAAGGCGAACACCCTCATTTTGTGCATGATTTTAGTGCAAATGTTTTTTTTTTTGAGTTTTGCCAGTTTAATATGATATTGGCTATAGGTTTTTCATCTAACATATATTGTCTTGAGATGTGTTTCATCTATTCTGAGTTTCTTCAGGACTTTTAATATGAAGGGCTGTTAGGCTTTGTCAAAAGCTTTTCCTGTGTTTACCAAGATGGCTATGATTTCAGTCCTTGAGTCCATTTTTTAATTTATAACATTATTGATTTACATATATTTAAGCACTCTTTCATGTCTAGAACAAACCTAACTCAGTGGCAGTGGATGAGTATTTTGTTGATCACTTTTGCATATAAGTTCGTCATAGAAATTGATATGTAATTTTTCTTTCCCTTTCCTTCCTTCCTTCCTTCCTTTCTTTCTTTCTTTCTTTCTTTCTTTCTTTCTTTCTTTCTTTCTTTCTTTCTTTCTTTCTTTTGGTATGTTTGTTTGTCTTTATCTGTTTTGATATTGGGATAATACTAGCTTCATAAAAGAGTTTGGTAAGGTAATGTTATGCTCTATTTTATGGAATAGTTTGAGAAGCACTGGTATTGACTCTTCTCTGAAGGACTGGAAAATTCACCAGTGAATCCATCTGGGCCTAAACTTTTGTAATGGGGGGAATTTTAATTGCTATTTCAATCTCAGTGCTTGTTATAGACCTGTTAAAATTGTTTACCTCATCTTGTTTTAATTTTTAAATTTATTTAATTTATTGTTTATTTTACATCCCAAATACAGTTTCGCCCCCCTCCTCTCCTCCCATTTAATTTTTATCGGTTAAACACATCTAGAAATCCATCCATTTGTTTTCAAATTTAGTGGACTGTATATAGACGAATTTCTAAACAGTCTTATTAAATAAGAAACACAGATCCAAATGCAGAGGTGCAAACTGTAGAAATCAGAGCTATAGCCACCAACTAACCTTAGCTCACCACCTCATCGTAGCTTCCCAAGAGAGCCTCTTCCTGTCTAACCCACGCATTTATTGCATTGCTGTTCTGCCTTCTCATTGGCTCTAAGCCCAGCCACATCACTTCCTCATCACTGCCTGTCTATACAGACCTCCAGGTTGTACTGGTTGGTACTGGGACTAAAGGAATCTGTCACCACATTTGGCTGTGTCCTTGAACACACAGAAATTCTGCCTGCCATGTGATTGGATTAAGGGCATGTGCTACTACCACCAGACTTCTGTTTATGGCTGCGACCTCTGATCCCCAGGCAAACTTAATTTACTAATATACAAATAAAATATCACCACAACTGTATGTTCTCAAGGTAAAACATAGTGATTTTATGGATTTCATTGGTATCTGTTGTACTAGCTCTGTTTTCATCTCCAATTGTAATCATCTCAAATTAATTTAGATCTTTTTTTAAAAATTTCTTTCTGTTTGTTAGTTTGGCTAAGAGTTTATTTACCCTTCAAAAAACCATCTCGGCCGGGCGGTGGTGGCGCACGCCTTTAATCCCAGCACTCGGGAGGCAGAGCCAGGCGGATCTCTGTGAGTTCGAGGCCAGCCTGGGCTACCAAGTGAGTTCCAGGAAAGGCGCAAAGCTACACAGAGAAACCCTGTCTTGAAAAACCAAAATAAATAAATAAATAAATAAAACCATCTCTTTGATTCTTTATATTTATATTTGCTTGTGTATTTCCTTCCATTTGCTTCTACCCTGTTCTTAATGCTTTTTTACATTTATTAATTTGGGCTTAATTCATTATTTTTCTAAATCTCTAAATTTTATGATCAATTTATGGATTTGAGATCACTCTGATTTACTGATATAGGTAGTTATTAGAGTTATAGAATCCCCTGTTAGAACTAATTTTAATGTGTTTCATATGTTTTGATATTTCCCATTTTCATTTGATTCTTGGAGTTTTTAAATTCTCTTTTTACTTATTCAAGAACCCATTCATAACTTTATAGTGTGTTGTTTAATCACCATGTATTTAAGTGTTTCCTAGGGGCTCTCTCACTATTGGTTTGCATTCTTATTCCATTTGGATCATATAGGATACATGGGATTACTTCTTTTCCTGTAATTTAAGACTTGCTTTGCATCCTAATATATTACCTATCATAGAAAAAATTTGATGGGCTGCTGAGAAAAATGTATTCTACAGTCTTCGAGTGTAATGTTTTGTAGATGTCTGTTAAGTCCATTTGATCTATGATGTCATTTAACTTGCACATCTCCACTTTGTTTCTTTTTGGTTGCAAAGGCCTGGTAATTGCTGAGAGTGGGTTATTGAAGTCACCCGCTGGTATTGTGCAAGAGTTAATCTGTAAGTTTAAATCTAACATTACTTGTTTTTACGAAACTCGTCACGCCTGTGTTTAGGGTGTATATTTTCAGAACCACAATGTCCTCTTAATGGATTATTTCCTCAATCAGTATGAAGTAACTGTCATTATTTTTTCTCACTGGTTTTGCTTTGAGGCCTATTTTGTCAGGTATCAGAACAGCAGCACTTGCTTTTTCCTAGGCACATTTACTTGGAATACCATTTTCCATTCTTTCACTCTAGGATAGTGTGTGTGTCTTTTGCGGTGAGGTGCTTTTCTTGGAGGTTGAAAATAAATGGTTCCTGATTTTTGATCCAATCTACTAGTTTGTGTCTTTTGATTTAGAAATTGAGACCATTAGTATCCAGAAAGAGTTTAATACTCTATTCACCTAGCAGAGTGATAAATGTAGGTTCTCCCCTAAGGCCTATGACCTATCTAGCCACAGGATCTTGGTTCTAATAATGCTTCCAAGCATGAGTTTCAACTTATGGAGCAGGACTTAAATCCAATAAGAAATTAGTTGGTTTTTACCACAATGTTCATAACGCTATTGTATTGGTAGGCAAATCTTACCAGTTACTGTTGTGTATTATAAGATCTACAACTACATAAAACTGGTAATTCTTTTTACTCTCTGGTAGCATGCATAGCACCTTCCAGCACTATGAAAGTATCTAGTGGGGATAAAACTTCCAGGTCAGTACCAGTTTGAGTTCTACAGGTTCTGCAATCCAAGCGTATGATGTCCTCAGCAGTAGGGTCTTTGCTTCAAGTTCTACAGGGTGACCAAGAGCATTATCCTATAATATTCGGGGGGGGGTGTGTGTCTATGGGACTCTAGTATCCAGTAATTCCAAAGGTGGTAGCCCATTCCCAGTGCTAGGCTTTTTTTTTTTTTTTTTGCCATTCTGTGGTATCTAGTAAAGACATAATCCTATTATAGGGTAACTCTATTTAAATGCTTTACATGTGTGTATGTATAGATTTTAGGAAGTTTCTACAGTAGTAGGTTTTTCTGTGGGTTTTTCCTAAGTGTTTTTAATGTCAGTTATCCCTTTCCATATTTCCTTATCTGCCTTGCCCCCCATTCCCTTCCCATTGAACCCCTTTTCAATCATTATTCATTTTAAGCTTTCATCTACTGTGTTCTATCTCCCCTCCTTTTAAATCATGTGTCCCAACAGGGCCCTTTCCTAGTTTCTTGACCTCAAAGGCTATTCCAAATGGAACACACATATCTGAAGATTCAAGGCTAACATCCGCAAATGAGGAAAATAACATACAAGATCTAGGCCCCAAAGGAGAACCTATTACTCTTACTCTGTTAGATGGGTGTGGTATTAAATGGACTCCTCATGGTTTATTGTTTTACCTGTAGATTAGTGCATTGGTCAACTGTCACCAGAGAAGTTTCTTTTTTCAGTAGAGGTGATTGACACAGAGACCAATAACTGATCAAGGTGCAGAGAATAAAAGACTGTGCAAAGATCAGCCCTACACGGAGCTTCTATATCACACCCTGTTCCCCAAGGCTCAGGGGTCATGGTGAAAGAGGTGCTGGGAAGATTGTAAGAGCCATAGGCAGCTGATGACTAAGGAAACAGTGCTTTCTGTACATAGTAATGGAGTTGGACATATGAATTTGCAGCAGCTGAGGCAGCATGCACAACACCATCACAGACTCAGGCCAAATAAAATTCTAGCATAGGAGGTGCAGGTAAGTATCAAGTCCTTCCTCTAACTAAAGAGCTATTATTATCAGTTGATAGCTGCTGCGAGAGAGTCAGTTGTCTTTCAGCACGCAGCCCCTGATGGGCTGGCCACACGTCCCAATGAAGTCCATATATCCAAAACCATCTGGGTAGCACCAACTGTACTTGATGGGTAAACAAAACAAAACAAAAAAAAGGACACAAAGTTGGGTGTAAGGAATGAGGGGTTGAACTGAGAAGAATGAATGGAGGAAGTGAATACAATCAAAATGCATTGTAAAATTCTCAAAAAGCTAATAAAAAGCAAGAAAAAATAATAAAACTGGAAAACGTCGAGTGGTGTCTTAGTTAGGGTTTCTATTGCTGTGGAGAGACACCATGACCATGGCAACTCTTATAAAAGGAAAAATTTAATTGGGATTGCTTACATTTTCAGAAGTTTAGTCCATTATCATCCTGGTGCAACATAATGGAATACAAACAGACATGGTGCTGGAGAAGTAGCTGAATGTCCTACATCTTAACTTACAGGCAACAGGAACTGCTCTATCTCACTGGGCATGGCTTGAGCATATATGAGACCTCAAAGCCTGCCTCTACAGTGACATACTTCCTCCATCAAGGCCATACCTACTCCAGGAAAACCACACCTCCTAATAGTGCCACTCCCTTTGGGGTCATTTTCTTTCAACCCACCATAAGTGGTTACTAATGGGTTCAGAGCAATCTGTGACATCAGGTATCCACTATAGATCATAGAAGATGTCCCCCATGTATGGGGGGGGAGCTATTGAACATTCTAAAGAATATGTATACCCTTCCACCCCCGCAGGCATACACACGCACCACTGTTAGAACTAATAGAAGAACTGAGCAATGTTTCAGGACACAAGACAGTTACAAGCTTGGCATGACAGTGTATGCCTGTAATCCCAGCACTCAGGATGCAGAGGCAGGCAGTTTGCAGGTTCAAGGCCAGCCTGAATATAGTAAGATCCTGACTCGAATAAAAATATTTGAATGAGAAAGCTATAAATGATTGTTAATATACTAATGTAAAATATCAGATACACAAATGAAACGTTTGAAGAAATGAGTGAAGTAAGTATTTGGAGTAAGACTTATTGGTGAAATTATTAAGGCCACTCCACATAGTTAAAAGGAAGATTTATTTAGTGGGTAACTTACAAATGAAGGGATAGGTAGGTCGCAGGGTCTGGGGAAGGTATATCGCAATCCAGCGGTGTTCTCTGGAGAACTCTGCTCGGTCTACCTCCACCGTCCAGGGTCCAGGAACAGAGAGCACGCTGGCCCATCCAGATCTTGGGTCTCTCGGTGCCTCCCTTAGCCCTGCCTTGTAGGCGTGACAGTTGCTGAAGCCTCATTGGGGGTTGGAACTTCCAGATCAAAGCTGGAATGACTACCCACTTCAAAGATTTAGTTACTACATGATGATATGAGAAAAGATAAAGTAATTTCACATTCACATGAAATGAAAGTAAGAAATTAAATTGACAATCTAGGTTATGTAAGTTAAACTTTGTGCCAAAGGTCAACTTCTTGGGAAGTTTTCTAGGAACCTCAAGTGGACAGCATGTTTTTTTAACTCTATGAAGAGTAGTGAGGAAAAGTATGAGTCGGGAGTTCAACTAGGCTTGTGATGGGAAAATATCTGTCTTGATCCTTGACTTAGAGGTTGTCAGAATTTGGAGACAGTCAAATGAGGCATGTCATAAGCCGGGACCCAGAAGTAAACAGAGGCAAACTCAAAAATGTAAGTGGGAGAGAATTTAGTAATAAAGACATTTACAAGTGTGAGGGTGAACTTTAAGAAATGACAAAGCACCAGGACAGGAGTGTCAGCAAGCTGTCAAGGAACTTAGAGCCACAGTGAGGGGCTGTGACAGAGGAGCTGTGCACTTACACAAAGCAACACAGAAGTTACAACTGTGGCCCAGCAGAGGGGACGTTGGGAAAACAAACACCCAAACATCTTTTTCCAAGATCTTCCAATCTCCTAACATACATTGGTCACATCAAAGGCACGGCACCCTGGTTTATACAGTCTGTGATATTAGTTTCTGGGTCGCAGGGCAGGACAGAGAAGGGAAAAGAGCAGGGTTAGATATCGAGAAAGAGGATGCATGGAACAGACCTGGGAAATAGATAGCCACAATAAAAGAGTGAGAGTGTGAATTTGAGAAGATGTTGGCATCTTGACAGGCTGTGATACTGACGCTGGAGGGGACGACATGTACAGACAGGGTCAGGATTGGGAGTGCCGAGCTGGAAGAAAGGCAGGAGGTTCCGTGCGTGGAGAGTTGGGTGTAAAGGAATGGAGTTGCAAAACAGAGATGGAAAAACATGTTTTGTGGGCAGGTCACTTCATGAAACTACTGTACGACTCTGAGTCTAAGTTCAGCTGCTGCGACAGAGGTCCAGAATAGTACATCAAATTACTTCTTGTCTAGGTCACAGACGGAGATAGCCAGGGCCTCTGTTCTAAGAAGTTAACAAAAGCCTTATTTCCTTTTATCTGGTTGCTTTGCTCTCTCTCATCCACACATTCAGAACAATTCACCACCGGGTCCACATTCTAGTAAACATAATGACACTCTTGCCTTTTATGAAAACAGCCTAGAAGTTTTATGCAACGTTGAGGATACCATCCTCCTGGACAAAATTTAATGAAACCACACTTTGAGGGAGATAAGGAAACGTAGACTCTAATGTGGACAGTAGGAGGGAACCCTGAAGAAACCCAGAAATAAGACTTCCACAAATAAGTTACCATCTCAAGGCAAAGTCCTGGAGACTGTGAAGGTGTAGGGCCTGCAGGGAGAATGGTAGATGAGAGCTCTGTGGCTGGAGTGGAGAAAGATTCAGATCCACAACTCCAGAGATAGGAAATGAGACTGAAGGCTGTCAAGGGCCACGGGCTGCAAGTTCCAGACACTGAAGCCACCGGCACTTTCCAAGGGCTGTTGTCTCCTGATTCTGTACCGTAAGTACATCTCCTTTCCCATCCTGTGTATACAGTAACTAGATTACAATGGCGCTACTCACTGACGTCATATTTTGAGCCCTGAATGAACTTAGAAAGAAATGGCTTTTCCAGCACAGGACTGCAAATCTTAGTATATGGTGAGGGATTTGCACCTTTTCCTCAACACAGGCCACTTCTGGCAGGCTGGAACGCTCGGCGAGTTGGTGGTGGAGGTGATTTATGGCAGCCCCTCTGTATCCAGCTACATTCTCTGACCTTCCTTTTGTAGTATCTTCTGCCTTGATAAAATCACTACATTCCATGTCAAACGTGGAACCATTTCCTCTGCATTCAGCTCTAACTTTCTTCGTTCATTCTTTATTTCCTAAAGACTGAATGACTATATTTCAAAGTTCAAAGATTTCAAGATGCTTCTGTGTACCCAGAACACTTTTTTTTTTCTGTCCAGTTTTCAACCTGGCCTGGGATGAACCTTCTCGTTCCTTTTGTACACCAAAGAACTTAGGTCCCCAAGGTTAATCACATGGATCTTCAATTCATCATTTATACCCTCCAAATCATGTGGAATCATCTAATTGGGCACATGAGGAGAAGATTGTACATGGCAGAAAAAATGGTAATGAAGCAATTATGCAGAAAAGTAGGATTTTTTTTTTAAAAAAGGGGGGGTGCTTAGGAAAGGACCTAGACCTGTGGCCTCTGGTAATACGTGTATTTATGTGTATATCTACTCATCATCCATCAATCATTCCATTAAAAACTGTGCAAAATGACAATTTCTAAGGCACTCGCTAGCACTGGAAGATTATGATAAGACAGCTCATGTGTCAAAACCGGGACAGACTCATTTGAGTCATGGCTAGGAACAGAAAGGAAGGAGCGTTATGCATAGCTCTGCAACATATTCTCATTTCATTATTTGGATTGAGGAATCCAAAGGCTAGTGTGGTGGTTTGAATGAGAAATGTCCCCTCAAGGCTCACATATGTGAACCCTTAGTCCCCGACTGGAATGTTGTTTGGAGAAGTTATGAAACCTTTAGGAAGTAGAGCCTCGCTAGAGGAAGCCTTGAGAGTTTATCACTTTGCCACACTTCCCTCTCTCTCCCTGGTGTGCAGCTGAAGTTGTGATCCTGTACCTTACCGTAGCTCCAGCTGCCTGCTGCCATGCCTCCCCAGCCAGTGAGGACTCCCTCTCTGGAACCCTAAGCCAAAATAAACTCCTCTGTAAGTCACTTTTTATCACCATATTTTACCATGGCAACAAAAGTAACTAATACAACTAATAAAAGGCTGGAAGAAGAAGAAAAACAGATGCAGAAATAACTATAACTCTGTGCTTTGGGTGCTCAAATGAAAACAGGAGCCTTGGAAATGCATCAGCTGATTGTGTGTGTGTGTGTGTGTGGTGGGGCATGGTAGCTTCCCAGGGGAACTCACATTTCATAGGTCCTGATGGGTAATCGGGAGATGCTCAGGGAAGGCATCAGCATTGGTGAAAAGAACAATGTGATCAAGAATGCAGAGATGTGAGAAGAGGGTCAATGCCCAGTGGTTCTGTGTGGCCAACTTTGAAGGCATGTAGAGTAAGTGCTGAGAGGGAAGGATGGAAAGATTGGTGATAAAAAGATTGGTGTCTTTGATTCTGCAGGTACTGGGGACCTTTTGAAAGTGTATAAACATAATAACATGATCATAATTGTGGTTTAGAAAGATGACCAGAGAAGGTAAGGAAACAAAGCTAACTTCACTTGTTCTTATGTAGAAAATATTGGTTGCCCACCTCTACCATGATTCTAGTAGCTGGATACATAGTATCATATGAAACGGTTGACTTCTGTCCCTCACACAGTTTCAAGTGGCTAAGGGAAAGAGATTACACATAAAAATGCGCATAAGCATTCAAGGAGTAATGAGCGCTTTAGAGAAAACACAGCAGAGAAATCTCTGTAATTGGGTGACCAAGTCAGCCTACAGAAGAGCACCTCCCGATGAGCAGCAAAGGTCCCCTGGAGTAAGAAGCCTGCAGCCATAGTGGGCGGGGCGAGCCAAGTGCATAGCTGTGCCAGGAGATCTCAGGCAGGAGGAGCTGCGTATGCAAAGCCCTGGTGTGTTATAACTGTTCTGCCAATCACAAGACGACAAAAGAGAGACCAATTCCTGTGTCTCTAACAAGGGCATGGGCATAAGGGAATGCTGATCACCTTTTGAATAGCACTCAGAGCATGGTCAGTTGTCGAAAAGTACTCCTGTTTACCAGGCTAGAACAGGGTCTCTCTTTGTAAGTTGTTATCTGGCCACAATTTTAAGGAGAGGTAACTAAGTTGTTTTTCAATAGATATGTTTCAAAAGCAGCACTTTAAGCAGTGAAGCCTAGTTATTATTCTGAGGCCAACCCAAGGCTTTGCTTTGCTTTGTTCATTTGTTTTTGGTCTCTTATGTAGTTTTAAGCTACTCACTTCATTTTTAGATGCTCTGAATTTGCACCTGATGACCACATTGAAGGGAAATTGCCTGAAAATTTAAAAGACACACTGGCTAGGATGGCTTGTAAGGAAACTCTTCAAGCAAGGCAGGGAGATGAGCAGAACTGGGAAGGCATCGGCTCATCATGATCTAGCTGAGTGCATCACACACGGGGTAAACTGAAGCCGGAATCTGCAATGAGATCATTAGTGTGTGTCATCCCGGTCCTGTAGACAGACCACACGCATATTTAATGCACCGAGCCCACCTTGAAATGCCCCTCGGTCCCACGAGAACCAAGTACAAGGAAAAATCAGGAGGAGGGGAGGATGCCAAGTGATCCATAATGCTGTCAATGTCACCCTCTGTGCTGATCAGAAGGAGAAAGGTAACAGAGAAAGTTCTGTAGTGCTGGTTCAGCTGCCTGCCACCCAACTCTGGGACAAGCCGGCAAGGAGGAAATAGCTAGATCATTATGGACCGTGTCAATAATAAATCACAGAAATACCTTATCTCTATGGAATAGCGCCCTGAATTTATGTGAAGTATCAATATTTATGATTACACATCTGACCGCTCAATGCCCAAAAGAAAAGAAAAATAATAAATATAATCTTAAGCTATTCATTTTTTTAAAGATTATTAATACTTTAAAAACAATTCAATTATCAATATGAATAAAAGTATTAGAGACAATACTTTCTTTTTCTGAGACAGGGTTTCTCTGTGTTGTTTGGAGCCTGTCCTGGAACTCACTCTGTAGCCCATGCTGGCCTCGAACTCACAGAAATCTGCCTGCCTCTGCCTCCAGTGCTGGGATTAAAGGCATGTGCCACCATAGCCTGGCCTGGAGACAATACTTTTTAAAGCATCCAAGTTAGAGAGAAGTAATGTTTTTCCTATTATTTAATAAATAAAAATTGCCTGGGAATAAACTATTTTTTACAGTACATAAAGGAACAGCTCTGTAAATCAAATAGTCCATCTAATTAATTCTAAATATTAGGTTTTAGCTCAGAGAATGCCATGGTTTAGAGCAGTATATTTTCATCCCAAAACTATATACCTTCTTAACTCCTAAAAATACTTCCTAAACTCTTGTAGCATTGCCCTCCTTGATTCTAGTCAAGAACTTAAACAATTCAACTGACAGTTATCAAGCATTTAAAGTTACTGCGTTCTGTGTACAAGGTGCTACCTGAGCACAGTATTACAGGAACACCAGGTGGGTAATGCTGCCTCAAGGAATGTAGGGAGTGATTGAAACTGAATGTACGAAGAGTCAGACTGTTCCAGGGGTCTGGAGGAAGAGATGTCTGTGGGTTAGAGAAGTCTAGGCAGGCTTTAAGACAAAGCAACAGTTGACCTTGGTGTCGATAGGTAGAGAAGAGTTCCTTGGGCAGGAATGGGACAGAATAGGATGAGGACAATGATTCAGGCGAAGATGAGGGGTCATTTGACAGGAAGGTTTCCATCACGTACCATGGGAGTCACGGAAGAGAGCTGGGAAGGTCGGGGAAAGTTGAGGGTTCTCTGGGCTCAGATGTCTGCCTGAGGAGTCAGAATCAAATTCGGTCAGCAGTGGGGCTGCATCCAAGTTAGGGTGACATGATGTGACATGACATGGCTCTGTTTATGCTCTGATGCTCAAGCCTGTATGCTCGGCTGCATTTGCCTGTCTGAAAAGTGAGGGTGGCTCTCTAGCGTCCTGAGGGAGGGAGGGGTTTGCACACAGGTTTACTTCGAGGACAGAGCACAGTGGGGTGGGGGGCAGTCATGTGGGTATAGGTCTTCTTGTTCGCCATCATAGACAAGGAACCTTCTAACTTCCCGGTACGGCCTCTGTGTTCCAGTCACTTAGGTATCATTGGAACTGCTGAATAATTCTTAGATGTGAAAAGAGGTATTACCCACAAATATTTAGGTGTCTACCTGAAGAACTGTGATGCCCTACTGTGGTGGGTCATCTAGTAGCGATCACATCCAGAAGTCAGATAAAAGCTGGAGCTCATGTCTGAGGGGACAGGGCTGGGTGGATATGGCACAGCCTGAAGCCAGGCTGTGGAAAGTTGGCCTTTGCAAAACTGTCCGTCACAGGGTGCATCCACAGGTGCTAATTTTCAAAGGTCGAATTTAGGAAGAACAGGAACTGTGTTATGGGGGAGAATGAAAAAGTGCCAGACACTTTTGAAACGGACGCTCAGTATAAATTTTGACTCTAACTGGCACACAGCACTCCTCAGAAGTCTCTACAACATCCAATGTGTTCCCTGCTGTTGTTCAGTTGTTCAACGTGCATAAACCTCATGTGAGCACCATTTTGCAAGGAGTCTCCATTTTTCTATCTGGGACACCAGAAACTCATCCGCTGTGATCGTTTGGGTCCTGGTCGCCTCAACACAGAGTCCAACAGGACCACAGATTGCTCTTTGAGACTGTTTAAAGATCCAGAAATGTTACCCAAGAATAACTGAAGTGGATCTGACCAGCACATTTTAGACTCGTGTGCTTAGTTTGGGGGACCGTAGAATCCAGGAAACTGGAAAGATGAAGAGGAAAAGGAATATTTAGGAGAGGGCCAATGGAGGATTATGGGTAACATAAAGGAGAAAGGGCAGTAATGGAAGCGAGGTTTCAATGGGGAGAGATAAGAGGGTAAGCAGAGGAGATGTTTTGGAGAGGGATAACTCAGGGGATGGTCGAAAATGTCCTATAGAGACTCACTATTTTATAAGCTTCCTAAATACGTGTGTGTGTTTCACATGAAAGAGTTTAATTGGAATTACCCTACACAGGGGGTCACGCTGATTCTAGAAGCCATAGATTGCCAAATAAAAGGCCCAGTGGTATATGTAGGCTACTTGTCCTTGAGCTGTTGGTCATGGGCGTCCCTGGGTCCCTCATCACAATACGTGTTGTCCCCACTGCTCTCCAGTCCAACAGACCCTGGTGGGAAGATCTTATTGCTGAAGAACCACACATAACCGGCCACAGGGCATAGAGAAGTTAAGTCGGTGCTGCCAGACGTTTCCTTCCTGTTGGCTAGTTCTCACAGTACAGGAAGCTGCTCTGCAGTCCTGGGAAGACAGTCGTCTATAGTCTTACACAGTTGCAAACTTTGTCCACTACGACAACCAGTGACCAGCATGGTGAGACAGGCCCATAGTGCAACTGTAGCGTGAAAGTTAGGGGGTAATCAACCCTTAGTTCCAGAGCAAGGACACCCTTTTCTGTCCCAATTTGATAATCTTCATACTTTTAATTAAAATGTGCTTAATTTCATTAATTAAAATATTACAAGTCTAACTATCCCAAGCATGTTTAGGAGCAAATATAACCGACCGTCAGTCAGTAAACAACAGAAAACATACGGGAGGGTTTGCAGAGCCCTTGGGTTGCCAAATAAAAGGCCCAGTGGTATATGTAGGCTACTTGTCCTTTACAGGAAGAATGGCGTGTGTCTGTGAATCTGGCAAGTTAGTTACGTGTAAGTCACTAAAAACGTCTGCTGTGCAGTTGGTTTATGTGTGTTTAGCTCTCCATAACGTGCTGTGAAATTGTAAATTAACATTATTAAAGCACCAACCAAGCATACACAGCAATACATTCCTCAAAAGCACAAGTGTTTTTATCTGCTGTACATAAAGGAAATTTGAGTTCCTCCTTCTCTTTGTGAACACTCTTAAGTGCTCTGCCCCAAATGTTCATTTTGTGATATAGTATCTACATATCGGGACTTTTATGTTCATTACAGATTTTTTTAAAATTTCAATAAAATATAAATAGTACTTACTACACAGGATTTGCTAAGACTTAGTGAGGCAAGACATGTGGAAAGTTTATCAAAAAGCTGAGGAACTTTGGTCTTTATTCATTCTGCTTTTGAAGACCAATTGTCCAAGGTTCAGACACTGAATATAGTCATCGTTAAAACTTACACAAAAGCCAGGGCCAGGGTGTCTTGGCATATGGAAATAGAGGCAAGATAATTCCTAGTTCAAGGGCACCCTCAGCTACATAGTGAGGTGAAAGCCAGTCTGAACTACATGAGACTATCTCAAAACACAAAACAGAAACTAACCCCCAAACCATCACACAGCAGAGGAGATAGAGAAGGGGTGAATATGGTCAAAATACATTGTATAAGGTTTTAGAGGATACAAAGATAAATAAATAAGACCTTAGTTTGAGAGAGAGAGAGAATTTTACTATTTGGAATTTGTGGTAAAGTTAAAATTATATGATCAGAAAATTCACACAAGCAGGTGGTGCACCAGAACATAAACAAGAGGAATTGAATATATGTGCAGAGGGCCATATCCATACACACACACACACACAGACACACACACAGACACACACACACACACATATCCTTCACATATACACACATGGGTTTATATGAGGGGAAGGGTATCATGAAGAGGGGAATGAAAGATGAGAAATGTGGAAGGTACTGGGGGGGTCAAAGTTTATTTGTATGCTAACAGAAAGTTAATATGAAAGAAAGAACACTTAGGAGTCAGTTCTTCCATTTCCCTCCATAGATTCCTATTTAATGTAGAGGGCAGAAACCTAGCAACTACCACCTTCATCAAGAGAGCACACTTCACATCACCACTGAGATACAACCTGACCTCAGGAGGTCCCTAATTTTATGTACATAATGTCACCTAATTAATTAATTAAGGTCAATTAACCCCAATCCCAGAACAACATGAATTTAATTGTTATTAAGCAATCTGACAATAAAAATTGAGAAATATCATGGAACAAAACAGGACAGATAATAACAAAATATGTATCTCAGCTGCAAAAGAGAGAAAAAAAAGCAGGCAAGTGTAACATGAATCTTAAAGGGTCTTATTAATAAAAACAAATCCAGAGCCAGGCATTGGGGTGAATGCTGAAAGATCAGAGAGACAGAACAGGCTATAGCTAACCTCACCTCTCCACCTTCTCAGCCAATCCTATTTCCTCAAACTGGTTTAAGCTTAACCAGGCTAGTTCCTGGTCCTCACGCCTTATATGCCTTTCTGCTTTTTGCCACCACTTCCTAGGGTTAAAGGCATGTGTCACCATGCCTGGCTGTTTCCACTGTGGATTTGAGCTCACAGAGATCTGGATGGATCTCTGCCTCCAGAATGCTAGGATTAAAGGTGTGTGTCCACCATTTTCTGGCCTCTCTGTTTATCTAGTGGCTGTTTTGTCCTCTGACCCCAGATAAGTTTACTAGGATGCACAATATATTGGGGAACACAATATCACCACAGGCAAGAGAGACTAAGGGAAAATTATGGAAGATTGAATGTAGTTGGCATAATTTATAATATCACATCAATGTTAACTTTTCAGTCTTGTGGTTTTGTCAGAGAAAGTCTTTATTCTTAGTGGTAAGGTATCATTAAATATTCACATATGTATATGATGTATATATGTGCTGTGGATATCATTCTGTATAAATAAAATGCTGATTGGCCAGTAACCAGGCAGGAAGTATAGGTGGAACAAGCAGAGACGAGAATTCTGGGAAACTGTTTTTAGCTCTGTTTTAGAATCTTTTTTTTCTCAGGTTTTAGGTGGAAACTCTTGCCCTACATTGGGTGACATTTGTAGCTAAAGAGTTTTCTCTCCGGGTCCCGCTAATCCCCGGCAGTCCAACAGCCCACTTATAAAATAAACACACAGACACTTATATTATTTAAACTGTTTGGCCTAATGGCTCAGGCTTCTCATTAACTGTTCTTCTATCTTAAACTAACCCATTTCTATTAATCTATACTTTGCTACATGGCTTGTGGCTTACAGGTACCTTACATCTTTCTTGTCCTGGTGGAGGTGGCTGGCAGTCTCTCTCTCTCTCTCTCTCTCTCTCTCTCTCTCTCTCTCTCTCTGCCTTCCACTTCCCAGAATTTTCTTCTCTGCTTATCCCGCCTATACTTCCTGCCTGGCTACTGGCCAATCAGCATTTTATTTATACAAAGCGATATCCACAGCACTACAGTTTCCCAGTTGTCTCTCTCAAGTTAGCCTTCCTGTTTGAGCTACTATGGCAGGTTCCTGGCGTGTGCATTTGACCGACAGTATGGTGGGAATGAGGCGTCGGCAAGCGGTACATTATGCTGCTGCATGGTAAATTTAGCCTTTGCTAGAAAAAAAAAAAGAGGTTTCTGAGCTACGTGCTTCATGGTACACATAGCTCCAGACCCAGAGCTGGCGGTAAAGTGTACCACTGCTACGTTGGGAAACTGAGGTGGGCAGAGCCAGCAGCCACAGTGCTGTTTCAGTCTTAGAATGCTGCAGTTTAAAGCAATAGATTCACAATAAGACAGATTCAGATGTAATAATTTACAATGTGTGTAAAATATATGTAGGCTTGAAAGAGACAAAAAAGGTGATATATACAGTTATATGAACAAATACATAGTTTTAAAAAATAAAGTCTTTAAAGAGACAGTAAAGGTAGTATAAAAATAAGCCATGTAAAAATGGATATTGCACAGAGAATCTGGATTGTGTTGTCTTTGAGATTTTTAACTGCAGAAAAACATGATTGTAAAAGCTGTTAAGTTAAAGCAATATATATATATATATATATATATTTTTTAATGATACCTTGACTTCAAAATTTGGATGTAAGGACATGTTGCTTTGGAAAGGAGGCTCTGCTTTTGTTTCCACAGAAAGGAAGAGGCTATGGATTTATTCCAGATTAAGATACATCAGGTTTGACCAGCCAAGACCCCCAGAAAGGTCTCCGATGACACCATGGCTCAGATGATCGAACATCCAGAACCGTTTCAAGACAACTGGCTCAGATGATACACCCTCACAGACTACCCCATAATCCTAAAATTTTCTTTGTGTCCCCATAAGATACAGTGCCCCCCTCCAGCAAAAAGTAGTAAGAAAAGCTATGCCCAAATTCCCAAATACACCAAGCTGGCTTTGGAGATGGAGATGGCTCACTCCTTCTCTAAACCCAAACATATTACTAAAAGAAAGGTTAAGAGATTCTTGTGTCCCATATCAGAAGAACCCTCTAGTGTGGGACAGAGAAAAACCATATTTTTATTTAAAACAGGTTGATTATAAATGCAACCTCTTTCTAAAGAAAAAAAGGGGATATGATATAGATATGATAAGATGAAAGGGTAGATTAATGAACCTACTTTTAAAGAGCAACAACTTGTTTGAAATGTTTTACATTGGTATAGATTTTAGTTCATTGATACAAATTTAAAGTTAATTTTGTTATACTATGTGTATATTTCTACTCTTGTTTAAGGTATTATGTTTTTACAGCTCATTTAAAATTGTAATGGATAATTAAGAAATAGATTAAATAATTAGTCATCTATGATAATCATACTTGTAGCCATGCTAGTTTAGTTTTCTAGGTATGTATAGATATATTTCAGACAGATAGGTAGTCTTCAAATACTTCAAAGACCTATAGACTATGGCATTTAAAATATTTTTAAAAATTTAGAATTTTTGGATGGTGAGACATATCTGCTCCTGGCAGCACCGGATTTGCTTCAGAGAGGAGGATAGGTATCAAAGACACTCCATATGGAGTTTATCTTCTTCTTGGCAAAAATAGCCATTTGGGCAAGAAACTGTTCTTGCCTGGACTGCTTGATCGACTGGACATGCAGGACCCATAGAAAGGTGACCACTGAACTTTGCTTGGCAAAATGGTCCTTCAGGTTCCTGCTATGCAGAGGAAACTGCCAGACATTCTACAGGACACAGAGAGAAGTGACTGAGAGACTCTAGGCCTGTGGGCTGAAGACAGATGCCCCAACTTTACAGAGAAACTTTGGATGACTGTCCAGGCTGCCAGCTGTCTCTGTCCACTCTCTCAAGATTCTCGAAAGTTGCTTGCATCCTTCTCCCATTTCTCAGGTAATATTGTATCCTTCTTAGGTCTTTGATGTAGTTGAAGACTAGATAGTTATAATTTTCCTTAGTTATGACAAAAGATAAGTTAGATATGAAATTTTAGACTCACAAATATAGGATAGATAGGATATCTTCTTTAATTTTGCCAAATACAAATAGACTAGATATTTTAAATAGAATAGATAGTGTAACTGTAATTCTTGCTTGATAATTGTTTTGTTATATGTAATTTTACTATGTAAAAGTTGAAAACTTCCTTTTTGGGAAAAAAAGAAAAAAAGAAAAGGGGAAGTGCTGTGGATATTGCTTTGTATAAATAAAATGCTGATTGGCCAGTAGCCAGGCAGGAAGTATAGGCGGGACAAGCAGAGAAGAGAATTCTGGGAAGTGGAAGGCTGAGAGAGAGAGAGAGAGAGAGAGAGAGAGAGAGAGAGAGAGAGAGAGAGAGACTGACTGCCAGTCACCACTGCCAGGACAAGAAAGATGTAAGGTACCTGTAAGCCATGAGCCACGAGGCAAAGTATAGATTAATAGAAATGGGTTAGTTTAAGATAGAAGAACAGTTAATGAGAAGCCTGAGCCATTAGGCCAAACAGTTTAAATAATATAAGTGTCTGTGTGTTTATTTTATAAGTGGGCTGTTGGACTGCCGGGGCTTGGCGGGACCTGGAGAAAAAACTCTTTAGCTACATATATGTGTGTATATACATATGCAAGTATATACACTTATCTTCTCAGAGAGAAGAAAAGTAGATGTGGTGTTATGTTCACAACTGAGGGATCTGGAGAAAGATTAATTTTTCTAGAATAAAAGTTGTATCCATAGTTTTAAGTACTGCTTTCCTAGTTTGTGATCACACAGTTCTGCATGATGTCCGACCGTAGAGTACAGAATCTTCAAAATTATGCTCTGCCTATTATCCAGAAAAGGTTTGCATGATAAGGTAAGTTCTCTGCCGCAGCTGTGACTCACAGCAGAACTTGCAAAATCAAGGACTTTGCTGTGCAGAATGAAGCAGGAGCACTCCTAACGTCTTTAAGTAGATTATATGCAAATTTTAAGGAAATGTGCTAATGGCAGAAAACGCAGTGAGAAGCTGGCCTTCTGGCAGGGCCTTGGGGTGCTTGCCAGAAATCTGCTGACTGCGAGGAATGTTAAGGTAGTCAAGAGGGTTCCCTATACAGCCCTGCAACCTGAAGTATGCATTGTTGAGAAGATTAAGAGGGAAAAAAAATCACAAAGCAGACATGAGGGTTACCTAAATAAATAAATAAATAAATAAATAAATGAATAAAAGGTAAATGGTGATCAGAATGATACTTGCTATGGCAAGCCACTGTATTACAAATTTATAAAGCAGGAGAGGAAACAGGTCAGTGGGGCCAACGGAGAAGGAGCTCGCTCAGTCCGAGGATTCCGACGGAGGTTCCAGTCATCAAGAACAGGAAGGTCACTGTAGCCAAAAAGTACAGAGCTGTGAATGCTGTGAGCAGTGAGATGTCTATGCTGTGAAAAGAGAGAGATTGGTGAGATCCAAACGCAAGAATGGGAATGCATCCATCACACACAATACCTGCAATAGCTCCATCCAGGCAAATCCCAGAATAGCCAGGAGGCATGAAGTCTCACCCCTAGCCGCGGAGCTACTGATGAGTGGCAGCTGCTGGGAGTCAGATTTTAAAGAGTGTGATCCCTGCTGGGTGGACCACACTCCAGTGGATGACTGTACACCCAAGGCTATGTGGGCGACACAAATTACACCCGGGTGTTTGTTTTTAAATGACGACACAAAGTTGGAGGGAGGGAGGGTGCTGGATCTGGGAGGAGCTGGGGAGTGAATATGGTCAAAAACATGGTATGAAACTCTCAAAAAATATAAAAAATGAATAAAAGTGACTCTAAAGTTAAAATGAATGAACAAAGAAGGGAGAGGAGGAGGGAGGGGGAGAGGGAGGGGGAGAGGGAGGGAATCCTAATATTTGGGATTTGGGGTAAAGTTCACATCATAAGATGGGCAAATCCACATAGGCAAGAGCTACCCCAGTACCGTGGAGTCTGCTTCCTGCTTGTAGAGACGATTAAGACAGGTCCAGCTCTTCAGGGCTGCGCTTGTAGAGCTTGGGAGCGTTCCTGCTTCGGGACTGCCTTCTTTTCCAAGCTTTAGGCATACGCTTCCTTTAGTGGTAGTTGAAAGAGGGAGGGCACGGGAGAGTCACACTCAGAGTCACTCCCACCTACATGAGTTGTGTCCTGTAGTCATCAAATCAAACCAATAAGAAGTGGGTATGATGGCTACAGAGCCAGCTGCTTTGGTGTGAAGAAATGGTCATATCTGTTCAAGCCAGATTTTATGTCCTGAGAATGAGAAGACATTTTGTAAGTGTCCGGAAAAACAAAAACACCAAAAAGCCAGCACAGATGGACCACAGGACTCAGTGGGGACCCGAGTTCACTTATTTTGTTAGACATACATTTATTACTCCTAACATCAGGCTCCTCAGAAATCAAGAACATAAAACACCAAAAAGGGAATGTTTGGAGGCACATGGGGTCATGTTTGAGGTTTTTCTAGTAGGCATTCTGGGCCAGGCATTGTTTGATGCATATTATCTCATTTGCTCTCTGATTCTGTGAATCGGGTACCCCTGTTTTCATATCACTCACAGGAAAACGGAGGCACGGAGCAATTGAAAAATCTACATCAGACAGAGCCAGGGCCTGAAGCCTGGTTGGTATGTGCTCTTAACTATTCTTTTACGCTGGGATGCTGTTAAGTTTCTAGCACAGAATTTTTGGAAGCTACTTAATGGCATGGTGAGGTATTTTAAAATTTAAAACAGTGGCAAATCCATATGGGAAATATGTTTCCAATTTAAAGGTATTTAAAAAGGGAGAGTGTGCATGCTTGAAAAGGGACGGGGGAGGGGGGAGGGAAATGAGAGGAGATTAAGTACAAGCAAATCCAAGAGCGGGAGAATAGAAGGAACGCAGAAATATGGAAGAAGCCAACAGGCGGAAGCTTTCACTGAAGGTGTAGCAGGATTTTCACTTGGTTCCTTCTCTTTTGTGAAATTTTCAAATGTGCTATAATCAAAGTGCAGCTTTTATTAAAATAATATTAATAATAATATCACCTAGAGAGGTAGGTGAGTGGTGGAGTTCAGTTCTGGCATGTGTAAGACCGGGGGACAATCCCCAGCATGCAGCAGTTGTATTAAAAAGACACGAGTTGCTGTAAAGTAAATATTCTGGAAACTTAAAACATAAACCTGTGAAATCTCTCCAGCAGCCACCCCAGTCTGTGTGTTCCTCCAACATCACCATGAGCTTCTCTCTTCACTATTTGGGGCATGTAGCTCCACCAACGCTATCATTAATTGAAAATAACTTCAATTAATTACTTTTACTTAATCTCCTACGTCATATTTATGAAGCTATGCTTTTGCTGTTCTGTATGATTTTTATGGTATAAATTGATGTGAACACATTTAACTGTTACCATCTCTAAAGTTTAAGAATAATCACATTCCAGATTCCCTAAGAGGATGTATAATGGCCTCAAATTCCAAATGGAATCTGATGTAATTACAGAACTTAGCAAGATGTTTGGGATGGACTTCAGAACTGTACCAGACCACCCCAGAAGGAAGGCTATGGAGAGTCTCAGAGGCAACCTGGGGGATGATAGCACAGGGACAAGCTAATTACTGGAAAACAAAGGCCGTTCTTAGAGTCCCTTGTATCCAGGATGACTCCCCAAAAGAACTGCACTGCTGTTCTGCGGGACAACTGTTTATACTGCACATAAGTCTTGTCGAATGCACAGTAGTGTGAGAGCAGGGTTGAAATGAAGGTGGGTCTCTACAGGTAGAGACCCACAATGCTACCCGAACTCAGAAGCTCAGTTGCAGCAGCAATAGAACCTACTGGGAGGAGCCCACTAATTAATAAATAAGAGCACAGAATTCTAATAAAGGCTGTCAAGATGCTAAGCTGCTCCATGTCTCTCTTGAGACATCCCTGTGAGCATTCTGTCATGAATAGGTTTGCTGCTGATGTCAGTCAACCTAATCAGGTCTGTCTGTGTTCTTAAACAGTGCCACTTCTTAGATATATAAAAATTTAAAAAGTAGAACATGTATAATTTTATACTTTCTCATAATCATGCTTAAACATAATATGATAGTAAAAAAAATTGGGCACCAGTGATAAAACAGGGCAAATTAGAGAGATGAAGACCTGAGTGAAGAGTTTTCCATTTTAGTTCCTGCTAGGAGAAAATTTCAATGTAGGCGGAGATGAAGTTTTGTTGGGAATATGGATGAGAACCCAGGATGGAAAGAAACCTTGTGAAGAGGAGAAGGTACCACTTCCTGAGGAGAACAGAGTAGGAGATGGCTCAAGGCCATGGGCAGACTCAGAGTAGGAGGAAGGTCTCAGGTGATACCCTAAGAAGAATTACTTGGAGCTTAGGCAGAAGTATGTACCTGGATATGGTTGGCAAGATGCTGGCATTATGATGTGGCCATCTCTTCCAAAATCACACATATCTAGAAGGATACAGGAGACCAGATTCATGGATGGTGATGGGCTGAGCACTGCATCCTTGTGGCATCTGCTGTGTGTACAGAGCAGCATATGCCAGGTGACTTCAACAATTGACGGACAATGCATGCAAGACCTAGATCGAGTATGAATATTGTTTTCAGTCACAGGTCAAGAGGTGTGTGGGACGATGTAAGTTATGGTAGTCCCTGAAGGACACCAAATGATGCCCAAGGGAGCTGGTACTAGGCTAGGAGAGGAGTGCTCTGTGAGGAAACATGATTAGAAAGATCTCAGGCCAGGCGGTGGTGGCACACGCCTTTAATCCCAGCACTCGGGAGGCAGAGCCAGGCAAATCTCTGTGAGTTCGAGGACAGCCTGGACTACCAAGTGAGCTCCAGGAAAGGCGCAAAGCTATGCAGAGAAACCCTGTCTCGAAAAACCAAAAAAAAAAAAAGGAAAGATCTCAGTTGGGGGCAATGGTGGAGTCTGAGTTACTGCAATGGGACTAGGGCTTGTGTCATTTCTTACTATCAAAATGATGAAGAGGCTGGCCATGGTGACACGCACTTATAATCCCCAAACTCAGGGAACAGCAGAACTTTGAGTTTGGCGGACGGCTTGGGCTGCATAGAAAGACTCTGGGAAGAGAAAGGATGTTGAGGAAAAAATGAAGAAGGGAAGATATTTAAGCTTCTGTGAGATGCATTCTCTGGTAACACAACAGGTGTGTGTGTGTGTGTGTGTGTGTGTGTGTGTGTGTGTGTGTGTGTGGCCAATCCAAAGAGTTATGCCTCCTGGGACAACATGGACATCATGCTCTCATTTTAAAAGGCTTGATAAAGACAGCAAAGGAAAAGGATGGGAAGAGGCCCAGGAACTCTGAACTAACCAGTATCTGGAAGTGGGTCTCTTCCTGTCCAGTATAGGTTGGCTCCCTGGGAGCTCAGGAGTCATTTGTTAGGGCCTGTTCAACAGACCCTGGAGTTTCAAGTTATTCACATACACTAGTTTTCTCAGTCACTATTTTCTCAAAGCCCATTCTTTCTCCTCTGAAATTCTGAAATATGTAAATTCTACAGACTTTCAAAGTTACACGTTTTCTATTTATATCCCATTGTTAATATTGATGCTCCTTGAGATTTTTCCAGCCCAACATGGTTTTGGCTTCTCATTTCTCTTACTTAACACATAAACCTTTAATAATGTGTACACACACACACACACACACACACACACACACACACACACACACACACCATTCCACCTCTCCAAACCTCGGGTAGCTAACTGGCAAGGGATTCGAACGAAAGGAAGTCATCTAGAGCTCTGAACCAGATACTCCTTCCTAATTTCAGGATGGCTGAGGCTATGCACTGTGGCAGATAATGTGATGACCGACTTTCACCTATGGAACTTCAATAACAAAGGTGTGAGTTAACTATAAGACGATGTCATTTTCCAGGCTTCGGTGAGTAGGCGTCCAAACTCTTCACTTCCCCAAGGGAAGCGCCTCTGAGCAGCAATGGTTGGCCCTGGGAGGAACTGCCAAGGGTGTTTCTGACATTTCTGGAAAATACATTGACTCATACCCACAGTGCATGGAGCTCTCACAACTAGCAGGCCACTCCTTGGCACAGCTCTGCCCTTCCGCTGCTCCCAAGCTTGGGCCCCAGTGTTACCAGGTTGGGCTATCTGTCCCCCATCTTCTTCGCTGTCTCCTCACTCCTCACTATTACCAGCCAACTAGGTTAAACACTGTAGGTGTGCGAAATGTAAATATAGAAAGCAAAAGTTAGTTCTGTGGAAACTTGACTTTTCTGTGAAGAGCTCCAGTGAATGTAAGCTCCCGGGCAGTGCTTAACATGGAAAGACAACTAGACAAACCTGGAAAGAGTCTGGGCTCAGTTTATCTAACAGGTGTCCCACGGTTGTGCTGCCCTTCAAAGAAATTATAATTGGAAAGCACACAGGCTATATAAAGGGTGTGGTTGATGCAAGAAAGAGGCACATGGTCTTCAGTCAACACACCAGCTTTCAAATAATAAGCCTTGTATCAAAAGCTTGGCAGCAGAATGAGCAGCCATTTAGTTCAACGTAATAATTTAATAGATACAGCTGTGATGCTTGCATATACATCTCTAACCAATACCTTCTATTAACCAAATGACACATATTCTGCTTAATTGGGTAAGAAGGTCTCTGTGATCCACCCCCCCCCCACCCCGTATGATTCTTCTGTTGAGATCCACAGAGTTAAAAATTATGCTCAGTTTCTTCCTGGCAGTACAGGTTAGTTGCATGTCGTGAAGGAGAAACTTCAAAAGACATTGTGTAATTCAGAACTCAATTCACTGCAGCCAATCCATGACCATAAGAGAAAAAGGACAGGTTTTTCTGCTTGGCTCCAGTGGATTCTTTATGGCAAAAGCATAAACGCAGTTCACAGGTTCCTAAAGTCCTGGCTTTGGGATCGCCTTCCTGGCCAATGAAAAATCGACGTCAAAGTTCTCATTCTTTTCCCTCTGCACATGAAGGCTACTAATTAGTTATTTTATACCACATAATTTCAAAAGTCTTTCACTTTAACATGCAAGCTCCAGGATTCTCCATCTCAGGACGTTCTCTTCTGCTCTGGTCAGCTTCTTTCTTATTCATTCAGGCCAGGCTTTGGGGAGAAGCCATGCTTATTCCACACTGTGGTCATCCTGAGTTCTCTGAGCTCGACTCCTTTGCACAGTGCTGGTCTCTAGGAATGTCATTGGCCTTTGGCTTGTCCAAGTTCTTCAATGTGAATCATGTGACTAAATTTGCAGATCTTGTATCTTTTAGATGACAGAATCAAGGCATTTATTTGCAAAAGCACTTACCTCTAGGCCATCGGGTTTTTTTCCAATGTGTCTTTCTTTATCACTAGGTCTCTGATAAGAGTGTCAAATAACACCAGACACTCTGTAATACTTCAGATGACATGTGCTACCCCTTAGTTCAGGGAGAAGCTCTAACATATGCTATCATGCCTCTACCAGATGTCTTCTACCAGTATTTCTCACACTGAATTTTGGGACTTAGGACGGTCAACAGGGAATTCTAAAGGCATCATAAAGGCCACAGCCTAAGGAACGGTTCTCTTCCTTCTTGTCCCCTCTCTCTGAATCCTTTTGGTTTGTTTAGGTGCAGTTTGTTTATCTGGAGTCTCCTTATACAGTTGTAACAATCAACCTGCCTATTTGCAGTATGAAGAAGTTGAATGGAAAAAAAGTCTTCTACAACTCCCAAGCTTGTCAAAATCATGTTAGGCATAGGGTCTTTCTCTTTGTTTTCGTGATGCTGTAACTGAAACACAATTTATATAGCAAAACATTGGGTCTTTTAGTGACTATCCTACATCACTGCCGCTTAATTTTAGAACATTTTCATCATCCCAAAATGATGCTCCAAAGTCACTCACAGCTACTCCCATAATCCCCTCCTCTTGGTCTTAGGCAATCACAAATCTTTGTGTCTTTGTTGATTTGTGTATTCTGGGTGGTTCCCATAAATAGGAATGCACAGGGTGTGCCCTATACCTGGTGTATTTCACTTTCAAGGTTGACCTTTCTGAGCACGTGTATGTTTTTATAGCTGCATATTATGCAGCATTAATTAATACATCACATTTTGTTTAGCTATTCATCTGTCAGTGGACATTTGGGCTGTTTTCAGTCTTTAGCTATTGTGAACAGAGCTGCTATGAACAGTTGGGTATTTAAATTTTGAACTTGTTTCCTATTCTTTTAAGTATAAACTGAGAAATGCAATTGTTTGATCATACGGCATTCTTCGTATAACTTCCCGAGAGATTGCCAAACTGCTCTCTGCAGGGGGTGGGGCATTTTACATGCCCCTTAGCATCGCATCAGTGTTATGGACTGAATTTTTATCACCCCAAAGTTCATATGTTGAAGCCCTAGCTTCTATGATGTTATTAAGAGATCTCTTTGGGTGGTAATTAGGTTTAGATGAAGTCATGAGGGTGGAGACAGAATGACTAATGCCCTTATAAAAAGTATAAAAGATGTCAGAAATTCCACTCCCCACCATTTGAGAGCACAGCAAGAATCAGGGACATCGGGAAGAGGTGCTCGAGAGCCTTAAGCTGTCACTGAACCTCAGAATTCCAGCCATTAGAACTGCAAGAAATAGATTCTGTTGTTTAAGTCACTCTATCTATAATAGTGGATTGTAACAGCCAAAATTCCTGGCATAATGAGGACTCAGATTTCCAAGCATCCTTCCTGATACTTGTTATTTTTCTTTAAAATTTTGTTGACGGGACTAGGAAGATAATTCATTTAGCAAAGTGTTAGTTGTGTGAGCATGAAGACCTGAGTTTGATTCCCAGTACCTACATAAAACTCCATCTGTGGTACTGTGTACTTAGGATCCCACCCCTGGGGAGGCAGAGACTGATGGATCCCTGGGACTCACTGGCCAGCCAGCCAACCTAATCTGTAAGTCCCAGGTCCAATTGAGAGATTCTACCTCAAAAAAGAGGCTGCCCTCTGGCCTCCACATACATGTGTGAGCACACATACATACACACACACATACATACACACACACACACACACACACACACACACACACACACAGAAACACAATCATTGTCATGACCAATCCTACCGAGTGATATTTTAAGTGTGTGTGTGTGTGTGTGTGTGTGTGTGTGTGTGTGTGTGTGCTTCTTTTGTAGTGCTGGGGGTCAAACCAGGACCTCTTGAACATACTAAAGAAATACCCTGACACTAAGCCACGTTCCCACCCCCTGCAATGTGATTTGATTGGAAATTCATAGATGAATTATAATGTTGAACATTTTTAATGTGCTCCTTGGCTATTTGTGTAACTTCATTGGAGAAAAGTCTATTTTGTCCATTTTCTTTCTTTCCCTTTTTTTTCTTTTTTGTTTTTTTGAGATGGGATTTCTCTATGTAGCTCTGGCTATCCTGGAATTCACTCTGGAGACCAGGCTGGCCTTGAACTCTCAGAGATCTGCCAGTTTCTGCCTCCTGAGGACTAGGATTAAAGCTTGTGTCACCACCACCCACCTTTGTTTATCTTTCATTACTGAACTGCTTATGGTGAACTTTGTGTCAACCTGGCTAAGTAGTGATGTCCAGCTATTTGGTCAACTATCTATCTATATGTTGCTGTGACCGTGTTATGTAAATGTAATTAGCATTTACTTGAAGTTAAGAAGATTTGTGGATCATTTCAGTAGCTGAGGGCCTAAAGAGCAAAAGACTGAAGAGAAAGGGATCTTGCCCAAGGCCCTAACATAGATATCCTGCATGAGTCTTCAGCCTGTGAGCTGGCCACGAACTCCTCTGTGAGTTCTCTTTCCCTCTGCTGTTTCAATTCTTTTCCTGGTGAATCTATTTCTATTCCTACCAGAGAGGAGAAGCAATAGAGAATGAAGAAATGATTCCATCCAGTGAGTTTATTGGGGTTATTCACAGGAGCTTGATGACTCAGGCAGCTGAATCATCACAGCGCCTGCTGCAGCGTGGAAGACAATCCAGAGGTCTGCATCACTGAGGCTCCTGCAGGGCTTGCAGACAGCAATACCACTGAAAAGTCTCCTCCGGAATCATTGTTTATTACTTCCATAGCCTTGGGGAGGGGCTGTGTAAACCCGGGAATGACCTGAGCCTTGTGAGATACAAGGAAGCATTCGAATTGGGAGATAGCAGCTTTGCAACATCTGGAGAAACATGGCTGATGCAAGATATAAACATTCTTCCTGTGTTTATGTGTTCTACATACTAGGCTCTTATTAATTATGTGAAAATAAAATCCACTTCAGTTTCATCTGTTACACACAGCCTTTAAATACTAGAGGAAACCCACCATGTTCCTGAGGATTGGTTAGGACAAGGAACGCAGAATTTGATGCACAATTCAATTAATGCCATTATTGTTTGAATTTGAATTAATTTAAAGAAATGAACTCTATACCGCTTAGTAGGCCTTCCAGTATGACTCGGTAAATACATGTGGATGTCTGTTATCTATGAGACACTACGTAAGACATCATGAGTCAGCCGCATGGCATACAGCCCACTGATCCTATAGAGTTCTGGCTAGTGCCAGGCTCTGCTGTCTTCATCTTGTGACTTAGTAGGTATAAAAGAGGAAGCTCTGCATTTTCATTCTGCACAGGGCTGGACACATCCTCTTATGAAAGATAGAAAATTCTTTTTGTTGAAAATAATAACTGATGTTCCTAAAATTTAGCATGTCATTCAAAAAACATTGAATTATACTAAATAATCTCTGTTTAAGCAGAGGAATCTGAATGCATTTTAGAAATATCTTACCAAACATGATATAAGCAAATGAAAAATTGACATTTAACTGGTAAGCTTTAGTTATCTGGAGGGGAAAAAAACATTTATTTTAAAGAGTCAAGTACCTGATAAAAGAAATGTCAATGTGTTTTTGGATTAACAAAGAGAGAAAGTGCAAACTTCGAGAAGCAGTTGTTACTAGGAGTTGGGGAGTTTCGTAGCTAAGGTTTGGGGAAATTACAAATTCAAACTTTTGATAGAGATGACTCCTCTCCAGCTAAGTATTTAGCGTAACATGCAGGAAGCACCTAGGTGGAAGACACTGGATGGATTATTTAGCTGATGTTAGTCTTATTCCCTTTATGTAAAGGCTGATGTGTAGCTGATAACTCTAGGAAGATGGTAAGATTGTCAGCACATACAATGTGAGGTGCTCAATAGATATCCCTTTCTTGGTGAGATAAATTAATATAACTGTTGTTAAAATAAAACCCAACACTGTATGGAGGCACCCACAAAACTAAAAATACATTACTATTTGTGAATGTTTACCCAAAAGGCTTGAAATGAATTTGACAGAGATATGTCTGAACCCACATGTTCAGCTCACTACTATTTGCAATATTCACGCAATAGAACCAGCCTCAAGTATCTATCAGCACATAAAAGGGTAGAGAAAATAGGACATATATACGCAAGATAATCTTGTTCAGCCTTTGAAATGAAGGCAATTCAGGTCATTTTTAACACCATTGATGAATCTGAAAGTCATTACATTAAGTGAAATAAGCCAGTCATTGAATGATAAATGCCACATATTCTTGCTAATACGTGGAATCTAAAACAATCAAATTCATAGAAGCAGAGATAGAAGAGTGGTCACGGAGGCTAATGGAATAGAGACAACAATGGGCAGAGGGCACAAAGTCTCTACTATGAGTCCTTCTCTTTTTGAGATCTGTTGGATAGAATGGTGAGTATGGGCATATTTGTATCTCATGTTTCAACATGGCTAGGAGGATAGATTTCCAATATCCCTCCCAAAGTAAGTATTTGACGTGAATGATGTGCTAAGCAGCTTGGTTTTGTTATTCTGCATTGTATTTATAATTTGTAACAGCACTCTTGATGTTCAATACACAGCCACAAGGACCTACTATGTGTTATGATGGACCTACTATGTGTTATGATGGACCTACTATGTATTGTGCTTTGTTCTAAGCAGCATGGGCACAGCTGAGTAAGAGTGCTTATCATCAAGATGATAGTCTCATAATGACAGGGATGGCAAGCATGTTGAGAGATGCCTGTGATCATTCTTGATGGCACCGAGCCTTGATGAAGAGTATGAAATAGAGCAGGGCTGCTTTAATGCCCATCCAGTCAAAAAACAAAAACAAAAACAAAAAAAAGCTCTCTGGGAAGGTTATCTATAGTTGAAGTTCACATGATGAAAATGAGGACTGAATAAGGGTTCTAGACAAGATTCCTCTTAGTGGAAGTAATTGTGAGAGGAAATGGCCTTGGTTTGAGTTGAATCCCAAGAAGCCATCACAGTCAAAGCGCATGGAGCCAGGGAGAGAGGTGGGATGTGTGATAAGAAAGGCAGGTGCTAGCGTCTTGGGTAGAGCTGCAACAAGAGCAGGAATCTGCTGGGTCAGGAGAGACTTCCAGATGGTTTAAAGAGAAGGTGTGTAATATGCCTGTTCTTCAGAAAGATTCCTCTAAGTGGCTGGAATTTTCAGACATCCTGGAGAGGCAAGAATGGTGACAGACTTTTGACTCTTACGGGGTGTGACACCAATCTGGGAGAGTGAAGATGATGTCTGGAGGACGGGTGGTTGTGATGTGGGGAGCTACCAGGAAGGAGTTGGATTCAGGACATCTTTGGAGGTAGAGAGCACACGCAGGTGTCCAGTCTGTGGCCCGTGGGTTAGATGCAGTAGATAGCGATGGAGGTGAGCCCACACCAAATCATAAACTTACTCTACAAGTTAGGAGAGAATTTTTTCCAGCCTTTTCTTTTTTGTAACTTGGTTGTGAAATTTGAGTGTGGACTTTGAAGGTGGCAACATTATGTCACAATGTCAAAAGGTCGGATACACCTGATAACATTCATCTTCATCTTCTTTTCTTCTTCTTCTTCTTCTTCTTCTTCTTCTTCTTCTTCTTCTTCTTCTTCTTCTTCTTCTTCTTCTTCTTCTTCTTCTCCTCCTCTTTTTCTTCTTCTCCTCCTCCTTCCCTTCTTCTCCTCCTCTTTCTCCTTCTCTCTCTCTCTCTCTCTCTCTCTCTCTCTCTCTCTCTCTCTCTCTCTCTCTCTCTCGGTTTTTCGAGACAGGGTTTCTCTGTGTAGTAGCCCTGGCTGTCCTGGAACTCACTCTGTAGACCAGTCTCGCCTAGAACTCAGAGAGATCTACCTGCCTCTGCTGGGATTAAAAGTGTGAGCCACCACCGCCCAGAGGCTTTCTGTTTTTCTTGATGAAATTCTGGGACAACAGGCTACCCACATGCAAACCCAGCTTGTCCTTTGAACAAAAAGAGTGCCACTCTTGCCGTTATCCTTTTGAACATTTCTAGTCACCTTGACTTTGAGCCTTTGAGGAGTGTCGAAGGTTAAGAAAACAAAATAGCATAGAATAACTTGTCTCACCCTGCTTAAAATTTTCTAACCTTAATCACCATTGGGCTCTCTCTGGCTTTTATCTGACCACAGTTTAGTATAACCTCTACTGCCATCCCTCATCTAGAAAGCATGGGATTAAGTGCGTTGGTCTTTGCCCCACGTTTCCCAGTATTCCCCTGACATCCGGAAGTTACACTTGCCTGTGGGGTTCATGTGCTTTATGCACAATCAGCTTTGTTCTTCATGAGAACTTCTCAAGGGTTGAATCTTGTACTGGCTTTTGTCCTATCTTTAAGAGTTTAGAAAGAGTCCCATCTGGATGACATTGTTATACATTATTTTAAAATATACACTCCACGCCGGGCGGTGGTGGCGCACGCCTTTAATCCCAGCACTCGGGAGGCAGAGCCAGGCGGATCTTTGTGAGTTCGAGGCCAGCCTGGGCTACCAAGTGAGTTCCAGGAAAGGCGCAAAGCTACACAGAGAAACCCTGTCTCGAAAAACCAAAAAAAAAAAAAAAAAAAAAAAAAAAAAATACACTCCAGAGCTGTTCTATCTCCCTGTCATTTTTGTGAGAGAGGTCAGGTGCTTATACAAATTTTCTTAAAATGACCTTTCTTTCTTTTCATAGAAAGTGTTAGATCTGGGACATTCATAACATACAGCTGGCAGAGATGAGGGAACTGAGTTTGAACTCAGGAATGCACATCTAGATGATTATAAATATGGGCAATATAAAGTCTTTAATTTAAACCTCAGCTTGATGATTCCAGTTGCAATTTGGGAGCAACAGCAGTTGGGGGCTAGTGTGTAGGAGGGTGCAAACATCCTGGGGTGCAGGGTAGCAGAACAAAAATCATTTTTTTATCCCTGTATGATTTGAAATAGTCCAAAATGTCAAAAAGAAAAAAAAAATATCTCATTTTGTTTTTAATATTTGGGTAGATGTTGGTAATAATAATAATAAATGTTTCTATGTCCTGGCAGCCATTGGTACTGTTAGTATCATTAAGGTAGACATGATGCACATTATATTCAGCTTAATTTTAAGATTTTAATAAAAGAAAAAATATGTAGGAAGTGCGGTACATTACCACACTTAAAACAGCCAATTAAATTAGTCTCCTGACACAGGCTACTTTATAAACTTGTTTATCACACACGTTAGTGCGGTCTGACCTTCCTGCCCCTTTGTGGATAAGGATGGTAGCAATTTCTCAGCAACAAAATTATTGATTTTTTTTTTGATGGAGCTTCTTCTCAGTTTGATTTTCCTTCTTTTCTGCATTTCTATTTAGTGTTACCTTCTCAGAGACTCAAATTTCATTTATGCATTGGCAAGAAAAAAATGCTATTGGAGGGATACGGGAAGTCATATCTCAATGCCCATGCTAATCACCCACACCCAAACAATTTACTAAAGCATTTCACTCAATGTGGAGTGCTCCCTTATTCACCAACTGGAAGGAGTGTTGATTATCTATTGAAGTTTGGCCTGCTCACCAGGTACATGTCAACCTTTTGTTGCTGTTGAGATATTCAACTCTTTGAACTGAATTTTAACACTAATTGCCACATGATGATGCGTTTGTCGCATGATACACTGCCATAAACCCTTTGCCTAGCCAATTGAGAATGTCATCCGTTATTGATTTTTTTTTTAAATGAAGGCATCTCATTCCAGGGAATAATAAGATAGTAACTGTGATGGATTTTTTGTTTTTTGTTTTGTCTTTACCAGATTTGACATATTTTAATATAAAACAAACTATAAAAACTGCAGTTAAAGTTTGTCATTGTGAAAGAAGATTTTTCCCAGGGAAACAAGGAAGGAAATAGCCGTGGGTGGGAAGGAGTTTCCGTTTACTGACTACCCACGACAAACTAGAGACTCTGCAAGGAGTGTCACATGTGCTGCCTCCTTTAATACTATCAACTGCATCTTCCATTTACACTCAGCAGCTGGTGACCCAGGGCTGAGAGAGGCCATGTAACATAGACAACCAACCGAGGATCTAACATCCAATCCATTTTTCTTCCACTCCACCAGGTCTTGTCGATTTCATGGCGTGATCCAGGTGGTCTCTGCACCCCGAGGACTGCAGAGCCCAGTGAACCCGTGGCTTCAGAGCCATAGAGTCCCCTTGCCTCCTTTCTTCACAGTGTTGGTGGAGTACCAGAAGACTGTCATCCCCTGAGGAAACTAGATCTCCTATTGTTGGTCAAGAGCAGACAGTCTCATAGTTTGGGGCAAGGGTGCTCCCAAGCTCTGGGTGATTTTCTAGATAGATTAAAAACCATAAAACCTTCCTCCAGCAGTGGGCTTTGCTTTTCTGTGGCAGTTGGGCTTTTGCTAGAAAGAAGAATCCCCCTGTCTACTTGCCTCTGAGATGCATATGCCATTATGTGTGACCACTTAGGCCAATGGCCTGGGCTACAAATGGGTTCGCTAGCTAGCACTACAGACTACTGTTCTTGGTACTTATGAGACATTGGGATGCTAAGTTAAGGGAAGCCAATAAAGAAATCTAAAAATGGCCCAGCAGCACCTGGACCGGACAGTGAACTGCAGTGAATACAGAGATATATGGTGGCTCGAGATGCTAAGAGCAAGCAATGGTGGAGTGTGCAGCCCTAAGCGGGGCATTTGTGCCAACCTCTGTAAGGCAGTGGTGGGGTGTGCAGCCCTAACCGGGGCATTTGTGCCAACCTCTGTAAGGCAGTGGTGGGGTGTGCAGCCCTAAGTGGGGCATTTGTGCTATCCTCTGTAAGGCAGTGGTGGGGTGTGCAGCCCTAAGCGGGGCATTTGTGCTATCCTCTGTAAGGCTCATGAAGCATCAAGCATGAAGAAGTGGGAAGAATGGAAGCCAGAAGGGCTGCAAAAATGCAAGATATGACACAGCCATCGCAAACTCAACCTGCACTGGGCCTGCACGGGTCTGCACTGTAGCTAAATGTTTTTTCCTGGTCTCTCCTGGCTTCCGCATCCCCATGGTCCGGAAGCCGCTCAGACACAAGTAAACACACAGAGGCTTATATTAATTAAAACTGCTCGGCCATTAGCTCAGGCCTACCACTGACTAGCTCTTACACTTACTCAGCCCATTTCTGTTAATCTATATGTCGCCACATGTTCTGTGGCTTTACCTGTGTGCCATTACATGCTGCTCCCTGGATGGTGGGCTGGCATCTCCTCCTCTGTTCTGTTTTTCCTTCCCAGAATTTTCCTTGTCTGCTTGTTCTGCCTGTATTTCCTGCCTGGCTACTGGCCAATCAGCGTTTTATTCATCAGCCAATCAGAGCAACACGTTCACAGTATACAGAACACCCCACAGCACGGCACCTATCAACAGGCAGCCATAGAGCAAGGAGGCACTCCTGGGGTTCTACCTCTCCATGATGGACTATTGGCTACTGATGGATTCTGGGTAAAGAACAGTCTTTGTCATTAATTGTGTGCCCAAGGCTGAGCCCAGAAGGCTCCAATGGATAGTTCCACCCTTGGTCACACAGTCCTGGTTAAAATCAATGGGTCACACAGCAGAAGAAAATGACATGAGTATGGGGAAACAATTTATTGAGGGCACAACAGAGGTGAGAGAATGGGGGTGTGAGGGTGAACAGAATGCATTATACACCTGTATGAAATTGTCAAAGAACAAATGTAACCAACAAAAGGGAGGAATGAAATTTTAAAGTTTGAATCCTAAATGCATAATGTGAATAAACTCTAAAGCAAACAAACAAGAACCTGTAAAGATGAATTTTCTGTGCTTTCTACACTTTACATACTCGCCTCCCAGCTCTTAAGAGGTTAGATGTCCCAGCTAGAGTGACCGAGAAGGCGGAGAGAAAAGAGTCAGCCAGCCAGCTTCCCATCATTTCCCATGGAAAGTTCAAAGTAGGAAAGACATTCCCACTTCCAGTCAGTATTCAGATTTTAACTATGGCACACAATTAGATCTTTTTTCTTTCTTTATTGTCTTTATGGGATGGAGTCTTCCTATGTGCTCCAGGCTACCTGAGGACTTGTCATCCTCTTGACTCAGTTTCCTGAGTACCTGAGTTGGGTTCAGCTAATACTTGACATTTTTCTTTTACTTTTCTTTTCCTTTTTTTTTTTTTGCTTTGTTTTGTTTTTTTGTTTGTTTGTTTTGGTTTTTCGAGACAGGGTTTCTCTGTGTAGCTTTGTGCCTTTCCTGGAACTCACTCTGTAGCCCAGGCTGGCCTCAAACTCACAGAGATCCACCTGGCTCTGCCTCCAGAGTGCTGGGATTAAAGGCGTTTACCACCACTGCCCAGGTGACATTTTTCAAGATTGATAATTTTATATATTTATATGGTGAATTTTATCAACCTCCCATAATCCTCCTCTTGCCACTGGATCCCTTCTTTCCAACAAGATATCTCCTAACCTGATATCTTCTTTCTGTGTGTGAACCACTAAGTCTAATTAGAGTTTCTTGACTGAATGTGGATAGGAGATTAATCACTGAACCAAAAGCAACCTATGAGAGCCTACACCATTATGGAAAATGACCTACCCTCCCCCAACAACCATGAACTGCCAACAATCCCTCAGGGATGGGGGCAACCTCATGGTCCTTCCTTCATCCATGGTGAGATGTTGATGGGTCTAAGTCTTGTGCAGATAACCACAGCTACAGTGAGTTCATGAGTGCACTGACTGTCTCATACCCCAAAAGACATTCTTTTGGCTGAGCATTTTCCCAATCTGCCTTTTATATCCTTCCCATGCCCTCATTCATGACATTTCCTAAGTCTTGGAGAGAATGATGTGGCACGCCCATTAACGATCAAGCACTCCACCAATGGCCATCCTCAGTAAGAAGCTTCTCTCCTGAAGATTAGGTACAGCATTAATCTGTGGGTGTAAACAGGAGCATTGAGAGGGCAGTTTGGCAACCTGATTGCTTAGCAAGACAATAGTAGGTTCCCATCTAGGCCCTCCGGTCTCCCCAGGCACAGGTTCTTGACCGGGGTTACAGAACCAATCATGAGTTCCTTCAGTGAAGCAAGCCTTAAATTCAATCAGAAAGTGGTTCATTGCCCCACAACTTTTGTACCACTATTGTGCAAGAGGGCACACCTTGTCTGGGAGGTCATTATTATGGTTCTCAGGATTCACAGTTGGGTGAGACTATTGCTGACTCTTCTTCCACAGCAGCCTTCATAGAACCTTCTGGTATTACTGAAGCCACTATGGAAATCACAGTGGTTCCTCAAAAAAAAAAAACAGAAGTAGGACTTCCGTACGACACAGCTATTGCACCCTTGGACATATATGCAATGGACTCTGTACCCTATAAAAGAGTTACAGTGCTTCCATGTTTATTGCAGCTCTGCTCACAGTGGCCAAGTTATGGAATCAGCCTAGATAACCATCAGTGGATGAATGGATAACAAAAATGTGGTGCCTATACACAATAAAATTTTATTCAGTGGTAAAGAAGAATGAAATTTGCAATAAAAAAAAACTGGATGGATCTGGAAATATTATACCAAGAGAGGTTAGCCCAGGCTCAGAAAAACAAACACTGCATAATCTCCCTTCTATGAGGATCCTAAATACAAACATTGGGTGTGGTGTGTTTAACTTGTAATATCGCAAGAGCTAGAAAGAAGCCATTAAAGGGTGAGAGAAGGCATGACCTTAGGGGAGGGGTGTAGTAAAACATGGCTGGACGTGAAAATGGAGGTGGGGAGGAATACGGAGAGTGGAAAATTCTAGCATGGAGAAGGCGTGAGAGGATAGAGAAAGGGTGGGGACAGAGGGAGGGGAACCTGAACTAAGGACACGGGAAAAAGCCACATGGAGCCTACTCTTACAAGCTAATTAAAAATACAATATGTATAAAAATTGAATGATGCTCTCCTCAACAGACAGATAATGATCCTCCCTGAAACTAAGGTTATTAGGAGAAAATCCCTGTACCAGGTGTGGGATAACCCCTGTGAGTTACCAGCCAGGGAGGCCCCAGAGCCCTCCAAAGAATATAAGCTATTGCTATTACTCTTGGTTGTCCACAAGAGCTCGATGATAAGACCCTGTCGCTGAGGACATCACTTACTTCGGTCAGAGAAATCAAATTGGAGCTAAGCTGAAAACCAGACGTTTTCGTTACAGATCTGGACATCTTATGATTAAGTGGCCACAGATATTTTGTTAGCTAATACTCTATAGCTGCATGCACATGTGAGTGTGTATTCACAGAAACATGATAACCCGGGTCAAAGGGCAGTAACCTGTTGTGCTGAGTCTGTGGTGTATGCTCTGCATGGTAATGGAAGTGGGGGAGAAGGGAAGTTATACTTGTTTGAAGTCTCATTGTGCCGTTTATTCAATGTATCCATTCCTGAAGCATCAAAATCAATGAAACAGCAGATGATAGGTAGGCAGCCATGTCTCTTAAAATCCGATAAAGCCATTTCAAGAATCTTTGTAAGAATTACTCTGGTTCAATTCCAACGATACTTTGAGTAGTTCCCTAAAGAAACAATTGCACTGGAATTCAGGCATTGATAACTCTAATATGATTTAAGTGGCTTTTCTCTCTTTGTCTTAATCTTATTCCCAGCCTGCGTATCCTTCTGTGTGCTTCTGATGGTCCCGTCACTTAGAGTCCTTTGAGCTCAGCGTTAGCATCAATAACTTATGACATCCCAGCACTGAAACAGCTTTTCAAAGAATTCTTCATGTGGTTTAAGCCATTTTGTATAATCCACCCTTCTCGGTTATAACACAAAGAGAAACAACAACAACAAAAAAGCCAATCATGACATAGAAGACACTTCATGTCAAATAACGTCCGTGAATGAGCCAATTCAGTAAACTGTGAATTTACAGAGCTTACTTGAACATCCATAGAGCAGACTTAGCAACAACAGCCTTTCCATATGCCAGGTGAAACCCGCAGAGGGAATAGGCCTCAGTTTAATAATGAAAGAGAAGGGAAAAGACTGATAATTATTCTGTCTAAACAGTGTTTTGCGGCCTAACATTGATTGTGTCTCGAATCTCCTTGGGGGATGGAGCAGGCTGCCTTTCTTTGCTTTCACAAACCTCATGCAAATTATTTAAACATTTTCGCAATTATTTTCCTGAAACTGAGTTTTGGCCCAATGCCTAGAAACACTGAGAAGTGACATCACACTGCACCCAGAGATGCAGGATCCAAAAAAATTCTCTGGGGATCCTTACGACTAACTGTCTTGGAGACCAATTTCCATATCACCATGCGGCCCCTGTTGGTGCTTCTGCTTTTAGAGAGGCCCCGATAAGGGTACCACAAAGTTAGCAAATGTTTAGGCATTCAATTCTAGTTATCTTGCTATAACTTGACTGTATGTGCAGTTTTTAAAAATGTCCTTTCTAACTATCTTTATAAAAAATGTTTCTCTTGGCACCTTAAATCCTCGATGTGTCTATGACCTCCGTGCTTAATGTTAATCACTGAAAGAAACCTGCTTCCTTTTTCTATACACCAGGCCTTATATCTGGTTATTCATAAGGATAATTTTATAATTGATGCAGATGACTGGCCTAAAAAATGATGACCCTCTTTTGTGCTATTACTTCATGCCGAGGACAAAGAGGATACAGGAAAATTACTCCTTGGCCCAGGAAGTTTATTAAAATGCTAAATGAAGGTCTGGCAGCTACTCAGAGAACTTTAAATAACCTTGTGGTGGAAAAACCTCTGAAACCTCCTTTTACCATCAGCTCAAACCAGACTGGCCGTGACAGTAAGAAAATCAGGAGTTTCAAGAGTGCAAAACGATCTATTTTTAAAAGGCAGGCCTATCCAGTGGTTGTGGGCAGATGTGCCATGTCCCTCGAGGGATGAGGATGAGGCTTATCATGAGGCATTTCTGCCGGCTTCGGAAGCAGCGCTCTGCAGATTCAGCAGCTCAGGCGTGGCCATGTTTATGCAGAAGGAAGAGCAAGTGTGATTACATTGTGGTCTATGTGGCTTTCTCTCGTGCTCGTCAATCAAGACAAAACAGGCCAACGACACACTCCGTGGATCTGTTCTTACCACTGAAATGCCATGGAACCCAATGTCAAGCAGTGGAATGGCACTCTCTGCCTGTTAGTCCCCATCCGGTTCTACGGCCTCCTGTGATTTCCACCAGCTCTTCCTATGTTCACTGGCTCCCTCCACACTGACAAGTTGCAGGCTCTAACAGACAGTTCTCCAGGGAGGAGGAGGTGAGCCACTGATTTATAAAGTGTGGCTAGGCTAACCAAATCCCTTGTGTTGAGGACATCCTTAGTGCTTAGAACACCACATACAAGCCGAACCTGAGGGGAAACTACCCCGGCAAAGACAGATAGAGAGACCACTGCGTGACAAGGAAATTGTTCCCTAAGCTCCCGCGCCCTCCTGCACAGTGGACCTGGCACCTGGGCTGTCCTTTCCTGTGATTCCTCACACGAGCCAGGATCTTAGCCGACACGTCATGTCACACTTCCATCCCTGACTCGGCCTTTGCTGGGGGCTCCATCTCAAGATGTTCTGTCAATCCTTGCCCTGAAACTGAGCTCCCAGGAGGCCCCAGGCTTCACCCTAGTCAGGAACAACTTAAGGAAATGGAGTCTGGGATCGAATCCCATGCTGCTGGCCAGCTAGCCACTGTGGTGACTGTTCTGATGCATGGGCCTGCAAACCCTGCCTCCGCTCTCTTCACTGGTCCCTCACTGGAAGCCCTGCTGTGTCTCATGACCTGTTTTTGGACCTTGCTTCCTTCCTTTCTATTTTTTGTGAGCATGTACATGTATGCGCATGTATGTGTATACAAGTACGTGTGTGTGTGTGTGTGTGTGTGTGTGTGTGTGTGTGTGTGTGTTGAGGAGGGAGGTGATGCATGTAGATGGCAGAGAGCAGTCTCACCTGTTGCTCCTCAGGCACCTCCTATCTTGTTTTTTGGGGGCGACAGGTTCTCCCATAGGCCTAGAGCTCACCGAGTACAGTAGACTAGCTGGCCGGTAAGCTCCAGAAATCTGCTTGACTCTGCCTCTAGGGCGCTGGGGTTAGGAACTCATGCCCCCACATGGGGCTTTTTCATGTGGGGTCTGGGGATTGAGTTCAAGTGTGCTACCCACTGAGCATCCCCTCAGCCCATTTCTTCTTTTTTGACAGGGTCCGCCTCTGTAGCTTGTGCTGGTCTCAAACTCATGACCCTCCAGCCTCCCGGGTGCTGGAATTAAAGGCTCCTTTAGTGTTTATCACTTAAGATTTACGTCTTCTTTTGAGACGGAAGCTTACCATATACTCTTCTTCAGACCCAGGCTGCCCTGAACCTGAGGTCAAAGGCTAGACTCTTTTAGCCCTGGAATGACAGCAGAACCTGGGGCTTTCTTTAGGCACTATGCCTACAAGCTGAAACCCCCTGACCAGATGTGACCAGGTCAGCTGAGGGTTCCTCTGCTGTTGGACAAAACTCGGTCCCGGCTCCTGCAGTCAGGGCTGTGACCGCCCTGCTTGCAAGTGGAGGCACCTCCTGCGCCTGCCCTTTTCCATGTCATTTTGCCTAAGCCAGTTAAGCAGGCTATCTCTGGCAGTACCTCAGACCAAGAGGGCTTAGCGGAGGCTGCCTTCTCCCTGCTGTGTGCCAGCCCAAGCTGGAGGAAGAGGCTGCAAGATGAAGGAAGCGTTCACCTTTCAGCCTTACTGGGGACAATTAATGTAGCATTTGCTTTTTTCCTGATTAAAATCAGATCGTGGTGACACAGTTATTGAGATTTTAAATGTTGAAACATAGCTCGTGTTGTAGGGAAACAGACGTGATTTGATATAGGAGGGGGAAACAGGATACAGAGCTATATAAAGCTGTGTGAGCTCATTATGGCAAGCATCACGTGGGGTTTGGCGGCTCAGCCTCTAGACTCTCTTCCCAGGTTTGGGGAAATTTCTGACCATGTGATTCCTCCTGTACAGTTAAGGCCTCCCTCCACTGTGGAGGCCAGAAACTGTGAGTCTTTCTATACCCCCTCCCTTTCAGTGTGGGATGCATATGGCCTGGGCTGGATCAAAGACCCACTCAAATTTGGAGTTGGAAGCCAGTGACCACAGAATAAAGGATCATGGGAAACCAGTCTGTTGTGTTTTTTTTTTTGTTTGTTTGTTTTGTTTTATTTTGTTTTGTTTTATTTTGTTTTGTTTTGTCTTTTTGTTTTTTTGAGACAGAGTTTCTCTGAGTAGGTTTGGAGCCTGTCCTGGAACTCACTCTGTTGCCCAGGCTGGCCTTGAACTCACAGAGATCCACCTGCCTCTACCTCCCGAGTGCTGAGATTAAAGGTGTGTGCCACCACCGCCCAGTTAGTCTGTTGTGTTTAATTTTGGTGTCATCTTGTTGGACTAAAGAACATCTAAAGAGTCAATGAGGTGCTGGGCATGGTGGCACACGCTTTTAATCCCAGTACTCGGGAGGCAGAGCCCAGACTCATCTCTGTGAGTTCCAGGCCAGCCTGGTCTACATAGTGGGTTCCAAGCAGCCAGGGCTGGCCTCATCCTCACAGGGATCAGTCTGTTCTGCCTCCCGAGTGCTGGGATTGAAGATGAGAGTCACCACTCTCAGGAGGTGAGAGAGAAAGAGAAGATGAGGAAAGCACAAGTCCATTTGCCCAGAAAGGTGCTGTTTTGTTAGTTTATATAAAGGCACACATCGCCTTGGAGCACAGGTTAAAACCAAGACATAACCTCACTTAAAACAGAAAATGAGGGTGGATGAGATGTCTTATCCAGGAAAGGCTCTTCCCACCAAGTCTGAGAACTTGAATTTGATCCCTGGGACTCACTAGTGAAAGGTAGAAGGAGAGAGTCAGCTCCCAAGAGTTTTTTGTGTTTTTTTTTTTTTGTTGTTGTTGTTGTTGTTTTCTCTTTCACATGGGTCCCATGATATGTATGCACACAAACAAAAAACTATTTTTAAATATAAAAATTAAATGGAAAATGATTTTAAATGGATGAAACTGTCAAAGAATACAAAATCTCATTCAGTGGCTTAGGGACGTGGTTAAGCTGGCCAGCTGCCTGCTGTACAAGCATCGTGGCCTGAGTACAGATTCCTAGTACCCATGTAAAAATCTGATTATGACAACGTGCCCTTAACTCTAGCCCTGGGGGCTGGAGATGTAGGAAATAAATCATTAAGGTCCATTTTCATATGTGGTGTGTTTCGAGGTCATCAATGAAGCGCAGACAAGTAGACGGCATTAGATCCCTGGCTCCTCTGGCTACCCGCTGTCACCTGATTGCCTGAGCACTTATCAATTTATCTCAGAGCTGAAACGTTAAAGGCGATCTGCTACATACATGCTTGGCCCCACATATCCGGAAACAGGGGTAGGAGTGGGGGGAGGGCAGCATGGATCTCAAGCTCCCGAAAGATGGGAAATTAGGGATGGAAAGATGACATCTTCCTGAAGAACTCGGCCAACATGGAAATCAGGGGTCAGAGAAATATACAAGTCACTGTTTTGAGCCAAGTGGCATGCCATTTATTTTTGACTCTTCTTCGACCTGGACTTGGTAAGATCATAAAATAAACGGCTTGTCTTTCACTGCTCTGAATCTCCAGCACTCTTCTCACCAAGTAAAGATTGTTTCTTACAGGGTGGGTCTGAGATCGGCAGTTCCTAAGGCCTGTTGGCCGTCTAGCCTCGCTCGGTCAACGATCTTCAGGTTCAAGGAGAGAGCTTGTCTCACACACACACACACACACACACACACACACAAAAAAGCTTTTTAAAGAATAGGGTGTCATGGTCCGACCACAGCCGAGGTCTGTGTTGATGTCCATGGCCTATGGTGCCATCAAAGGCCACACGGATGCCCGGGGTCTAGGCCACAACTTGTACCAGGTTGGCGCCTGAGAGCCGTGTGGAATTGAGCGGCCTGCTCTATCACCTGGAACCATGATGTCTTCTGGGCCAGGGCTGCTGCCGAGGGCCATGTCTGGGTCCGATCCCTACCACAGCTGCGTTCTGTGTTGATGTCCATGGCCCATTGTACCACCAAGGCCTGTGCGGATGCCTGGGGTCTGGACAGTCACCTAAGACCATGTTGGTGTCCCAGGGCCATGCTGCCACCGGGGCCATACTGATCTGGGCGGCCTGGGCTGCCATCGGGGCCACGGTGATGTCGGGTCCCAAGCTGCTGTCAAGGGCCTTGTCTAGGTCCATGTTCCTGCTGTAGCTAGGGTCTGTGATGTCCATGGCCTGTGTTACCACAGGGGGTCATCGGAATGATGTCTGTTGAAATCCAAAGGCCGTGCTGAGCCTGACCCTTGCTGGCCTTGGGATAGCTTGCCTTGCCCCTCGGGGGACACCACAGCAGGAAAATTGGCCCCACCCCCGTGGGAATGCTGACCCCCACACTCTGGAGAGATGGTTCTACCCCTCACCATGGATGTGGGAGAGCTGGCCCCAATGGCATGGGCCTAAGAGAGCTGACTCTGTCCCTCACCTGACGGGGGTGGTCCCAGTGGCCTGGACCAACCAGCTCAGCCACCACCCAGGACCTTGGTTTGGCCCACCCTAACATCTACCCCGTCTATGACCTGCTGGAGTGCACGAAGGGACAGGTCCTGTGGAGCAATAACTGTAGGCTCTCCGTGACTCGGGGCAACAGCATCTGAGAGGAGTTTTGGTGAGGATCCCGTGATGATGGTGTGCCAGAAGCCTTGAACCAGACTAAGGACCCATTGAATGAGCGTTCTGCAGTGGATAAAAGTGCACACTGCATGTCACACCGCAGCTCGCATGCCATGGGATGAATGAAGACGTGTTGGAGAGGCAGGAAAGACAGAGGAATGAGGTGGTTTTGTTGCAGTCGGTTTTGTTCAGTTTTAATTAATTTTGTTTTTTTTTCCCCCAGGGGTGGGGTATGCTGCAGGGTAAGCATCAGATATGGAGGGACTTGGAGGTAAGCACGATTGGGATACATGATGTGAAATTCCCAAAGAATCAACAAATATATATATATGAACTGTCAAGGAAAGACAGTAGACATCAGCCTCTGGCCTTTCACATACATGTGCACATACTTGCACATGAACCTCACGCATGTACATATACTCACATTAGCAAGTACATACAACACAAAACATGCACACAAAATTTTAAAATAAAATTCCATTGCAGTTAGGTAAGTTGGAAGATTAGTAGTTTTTCTATATGAAAACCTTCTCCAGATGCCATGACCCCTGTTCAGCTGTTCAATGGTGTTTTAGAAAATTGCCAAGAGGTTGAAAGACACCCTTGACATCCTACCTAGAGTAAAACATCATTTTTTTTTAACAGTGGCTATGTAATATGTTCAATTGCTATAGTGATTGCCTAGCATACACATGGCCATGGGCTTAATTGTCAGCACAACACACCTGTAATCCCAACACTCAGAAGTTCAAGGTCAGTTTAGCTATATAGCAAGTATAAGGCTAGCCTTTAGACCCCAAGGCCCCTTCTAATCACATGGCAAAAAGGGGATTTTTTTAAGAAAAAAAAATCAGTGTGTCAGCATTTCAGTTGGGGAATATGTATTCTTTTCAGCAAGGGTTAGACTAGTTGAAATTCACATGCAAACATGGCCTTGCCTCATACCATCTCCAAGAATTAACTTGTGTCCTTGAACATATACCCAGCCACTGTTTAAAAAAATGATGTGAGCAGTCATGTGGATGCTAAGAATCAAGCCCAGGTCCTCTGCAAAAGCAGCCAGTGCTCTTAACCACAAAGCCATCTCTTCAGCCCCCAGAACACATTTTATATTCAGACCATAACAACAGACAAGTGCTGGTGAGGATGTGGAGATACGGAGCTCCTCATGCAGCATGTAAAACATAAGATGATACACCCACTTTATAAGACAGTTTGACACTTGTTCACAAAATTAAAACATATGGTTATCATATGGTCTAGAAGTTCTGTTCCTATGTACAAATTAAAAAGTCTAAAAAGATATATCCACAAAATATCGTACATGGATACTCATTGCAACAGTTCAAAGTGGAAACCACCCAACTTTCTCTTTGGTAATGAATTGATAAACAAAATATTATTTGATGTTGAAGGGAAATGAACTGATTCATACTAAAACACAGAAGAACATTGAAAACAGTCGTTGAAGCAGTTACCAAGGATTGCCTAGAAAACACTCTATTTCTGAGATTCTAGTTCTCAGACATCAGGGGTAGGGGGATTGTGATCATGACGCCAGCCTGGGCTCTATAGTGAGGTCTCACTCTAAAAAACAAAGATGGAATAAAAAGCAGAATCATTCCATGTGTATGAAATGTTAGAGCAGGCAAATCTGTAAAGGCAAGAAGCAGACAATTGACTTCCTAGGACCATTTTAGTTTTTGATTATTCGTGGAGAGTGTATAAAGATGTCATCGATTTCTATATATTGATCTTATATCCTACAACTCCGCTGAACTTATCTATCAGTCTTCTAGTGCATTGCTTACAATTTTCCGCATAAAAGATCATTTCATCTGTAAATACTGACAGCCTTACTTTCAGCCTGAATGCCTTTTATTTCTCTTGCTTGTTTGTCTTGAAGCTCCAGTTCTGTGACAGATAGAAGAGCTGACATCCTCACCTTTATCCCTATCCCTGAGGAATGTTCATTCTTTTACCATAAATAATGATATTTTCTGTACGGTTTTTGTAGCTACCCTTCATCAGAGTAAAGGGATATCCTATTTCTATTTGAAGTTTTTGTATGTTTTTTTGTTTCTAGTGTTTGTATATTTGTTTGATTTGGTTTTTGAGAACAGATCTCACTATGTAGCCATGCTGTTCTCGAATCCCTAATCTTACTTCAACAGTCTCTTAAGTGCTGGGATTACAGGTGTGTGCTACTGAGGCAGGCAAACAGAACAGTTTAGCAACATGGGAGTCCGCTTAGTATGGGCTATGTGTCCACCCTGCTTCTAAAATCCTGCCTAGAAAGCTGGGAGTCCCTCCTGCATGCACCATGCACTCACACTTCTCTCCAACAATGAATCTGGTCACTTCTGAACCCCACCTGCATAGAGTATACACACACACACACACACACACACACACACACACACACACACACACCCGTGAAACAGTAGACTAAATTTCTATGTCCTCTGATGGCAGCGAAGCTTGGAGAGTTTCTGATCAGTCGTACTCCAGTTTATTCAAGTACCGGGGTAGGAGGCTGGGGATCTAACCGGAACTAGTTTTGAGTGTGTGTGCAATAAGGAGAACCGTGTCCTCTAAGTGAACTTCTAGGAGAATATCCTCTTTACCACTTTATGCCTATGTGTAATTGGATGTACATATGATTAAAAATAGATACATTATGGGAAAGGACATCCAGTGAGCTAAGGCATACATAATCCAAGCCTGTCAATCAAAACAGAGAAACTCCTGTGCTATGACCTTTAGCAAACAAGGTCCTCCTCTTAAACCCTATGAATGGAAGCCCAAGCAATGGTTGAGGCCATTGAGTATTTTCTAACGTAGCTAGCTGTCACTCTTGACAATGTATTCCTTTAATTTTCTGGTTTAGGGTTTTGTTTGTTTGTTTGTTTGTTTTGTTTTTGAGACAGAGTCTCACTGTTGTAGTCCAGAATGGCCAGGAACTTGCTATGTAAACCAAGGTGACCTTGACCTCACAGAGATCCACCTGCCATTGCCTCCTAAGTGCCAGAAGTAAAGGCACAGGCTGTTCCATGGGTACCAGTGTATTTCTTTCTTTTCTTTTCTTTTTCCTTCCTTCCTTCCTTCCTTCCTTCCTTCCTTCCTTCCTTCCTTCCTTCCTTTCTTTCTTTCTTTCTTTCTTCTTATCTACTCCATCACTTTGACTTCCAACAGTTCCATTGCTGCTTTGCAATTTTTGTGTGCCTCCTTTATTTCAGTTTCTTGAAAAAGAAGCCAAGAGCCGGGCGGTGGTACATGCCTTTAGTCCCAGCACTTGGGAGGCAGAGGCAGGAGGATCTCTGTGAGTTCGAGGCCAGCCTGGGCTATCAAGTGAGTTCCAGGAAAGGCTCAAAGCTACACAGAGAAACCCTGTCTCGAAAAACAAAAAACAAAAAAAGAAAGAAAGAAGGAAAGAAAGAAAGAAAGAAAGAAAGGAAGGAAGGAAGGAAGGAAGGAAGAAAGAAAGAAAGAAAGAAAGAAAGAAAGAAAGAAAGAAAGAAAGAAAGAAAGAAAGAAAGAAAAAAGAAAAAGAGGCCAAGAACCTGAAAGCACCTGGTCCAGACACTGACCATCATTCACACCATCAGTAACCCGGGATTTGCCTGTGTCTATTGACTTCAGTATATGGGTGGCTTATTGCACCTGATGGAGACTCTTGTCATCGTTCAAACCATCAATAACCCAGGATTTTTCTGTGTCTGTTGACTTGAGTATATGGGTGGCTTTTTGCTTACTAACTGATGTGTTGGGTTGAATTTTCCTATGTTAAACCTGCCTTTGTTTCCCGGGTAAATTTGTACGGGTCATGGTATGTAGCCTTCCTGTGTATTCCTGGCTGGTTTTCAATGCTTTGAATTTATAAGGTCTTTTATTCTTTTAGACACTTTATTTTGCTGTCTATCCAAAGACACACTTCATTGTATCTTTGGGGTACAAGATTTTCTAGCTTTTGTGTGAATATTTTAACAGCATTCTTTTCTTACTGAGAAAGGTCGTTCCTCTTCTAAGACCATACAACTATCTACCCACATTTTTCGATACCATCATCATTTTATTTTATTTGGTTTGTATTTAGAAAATTAATTAGAAGCCAGGTGTGATGGTAGATGTTTTCACTTGAGACACCACGGCTGGGGGATTGCCACTAGCCTAAGACCAGCCTGAGCTTCATAGCAAGACTGTGTCTCAAAACAGCAGTAACGAAAGTTCATTGTATCTGGTTAGAAGTTAAGGACTCAATGCCTAAATCCCCCTAATTCATCCAGTGGTGCAATTACTGGATTAAAATTCATTTAATGAAATTACTGAACCTGCCAGGTACTTGGCACTTTTTGAAGTATAATAAGTACAACTGAAAACAATAGACTAGACCCTGTTTTAATAACACTCACATGACACAGAGTAGACATTCAACAAAAATTAAACAGGCTGAGTACAAAGCTCAGTGACAGAGTGCATCTTCCCACCCCTTCACTTCTGAAAATAGATTTTTTTCCCTCACATAACAGATCCTTAATATCCTTCCCCTCCCTCTACTCCTCCCAGGCCCTCCCTATCTCCCCTCCCATCCAGATCCACCCCTTTTCTGTCTCTCATTAGAAAACAAACAGACTTCTAAGGGACAAAAGTAAAAGAATAAAATAAACAAAAACTAGGACAAAATAAACAAACAGAAGGAGACGTCGAGGAGAAGGCACAGGATACAGATATGGATGCAGAGACCCACCTTGTTCACACACTCAGGAACCTCTAAAAATCCATTTAAAAAATAACACTCAACTGGAAGCCATAATATATGCCCAAAGGACCTGTAGCGTAAAAAGAGAGGAAAATGTATAAATGATATTAAAATTAAAAAAATATGTAAAAATTTAAAAATCCCTGACACATTATGAGGCAGGAAGCCTTCAAAGATGCCATTGAGTTTTTTGGTTTTTGTTTTTGTTTGTTTGTTTTGTGTTGTTTTTCCTGTTGGCCACATACTGCTGGGCACGGGACCTGCCCCTAAGAGTGGTTTGTTGTCCCAGTGAGACTCCTCTGGAGAACACTAAATTTTCATGTGCCACGGTTATCCACTGGAGGCAGTTTCCGGGTTAGGGGTGGGTGGGAACATGTGTCCACGTCTCCTCTCGGCTCTTAGACCCCACCTGGTGCAGGCCTCGCGCCTGCTGCCTCAGTCTCCGAGTTCACATGTGCCTGGGTCCTGTTGGTTGAGAGGGCCTTGTTTTCTTGCTGGCCTCCATCCCCTCTGGCTCTTACACTTTCTGCCTTCTCTTCCGCAGGGTTCCCTGAGCCCTGAGGGGAAGGATTTGATAGAGACATCTCATTTTAGGGCTGTAAGCTACAGTATATATATTTTTTCTTTTTGAAGTATCTAGATTCATGTGTTTGGTTATGGAAAGGAAATGAATATATAGAATAGAGTGATGAGCTGCTAAGAGATTAGAACTGTAATTGATGCATGTTGTATATTCAATATGTCTCAAATGTGTCCAGTTCTCTCCACATCCATGGGGATGCCCAAGGCTAACCTACCTTCCCATTACATTCTCCAACAGCAGCCAAACAGGACCTTTGAGGATAACTCTGATCCGATGCTCTCTTGCTCAGTAACTTCTGCTGCCTCCCTCTCTGTTGCTGTTGCTGAGACAGGGTCCTTACTCAGCTTCTTTACTGCTGGGGTGGCAGCTGTGTGCCGCCATACCCATCACTTTCTTCAACGTGGTCAGAAAGCCTTCCATGACATTGCTTCTCGGCCTTTTGGCTAAGATCAAGTGTAGAAAGCCTTCCATGAATTGGTGCCCCCCAGTCTCTGGCCTCGGCTGGCGATACGTTCCTTCTCGGGTTATCGCCCTCTTCGTGACTTTGTTCTATTGTTGGAATGTCACACTGGCTACCTCGGAGCCTTTGCTTATGTTTGCCCTTCGGCTTAGAACCTCTCCTCTGGGCTTTTCAGATGTCCATCCAGTTCCCATTATGATCTCAACCTAAGGATGGCCCCTTAGCGGGCTTTCCATGGTTATCATATGGGACAAAGCTCTTTTTGACTAGCTTTGAACTTACATGATCATCTGGGAAAATACTGACATCACCACAGCACAGGAAATAGGAATTCATCACTTCCATTCAAATTCTTTTCCCGTGGGCTCAGCAATGTCTTCCTTGGGGTCTAGCGCATGTGCTTATGAGTTTATTCCTAGCTATCCTATGGTACTGGTTGCTAACAGATACCATCCTTTTTTCATTGCACCCTTAATTGATCACAGAATTCTGTGTTACAACATAGACTTACTAACCCCAGTGAACACCAGCCAGAGTGAACACAAACCAGAGGGTGTTTGTTTGTGGATTTGCCAAGTTTTTCACACAGGTACAAAGCACCCAAGCTCATCAACTCACAGAAGGAAGTGGGTCGTGGTTTCACTGGTGAAGATGGTTCCTGGTGATGAGGCCATCCTTTTGGGCTTACCTTAGCAAAATACGTCATGGTAGGAGCTGCATATGGTGGAAGAGGCCTCTTCGACCAGTGGCAACCACGAAGCAAAGGGAGGAAGAAAAAGTGATTTCCTTCCAGGCTATGCTACAAATGACCTCGCTTCCTCCCACCATGCTCTACTTCCTGAAGTTCCACACCACCCGACAGGCCTCGGGGTGCCAAGTGCTTAACACATGGGCTTCCGAGGGACACTCCAGATCCAAAGTGCAGCCGTTCAGGCGTATCTGTTTATTTTGTTACTGTTTTGTTTTTGTTTTTGTTTTTCAAGGCAGGGTTTCTCTGTGTAGTTTTGGTGCCTGTCCTAGATCTCTCTCTGTAGATCAGGCTGGCCTCGAACTCACTTGGTAGCCCAGGCTGGCCTCGAGCTCACAGAGATCCGCCTGCCTCTGCCTCCCGAGTGCTGGGATTAAAGGTGTGCACCACCACCACCCAGCTTATGTTTTTTTTAAACAAAGTTTCATGCAGCCGAGGCTGGCCGTGAACTCACTATATATACATACATACACACAAACACATACACACACACACACACACACACACACACACACACATATATATATATATATATATATATATATATATATATATATATATATATACTTGAACTCAGCTAAGGATGGCCTGCCTCCTGCCTCCCAAGAGCTGGTGTTACAGACATACTACCATTCCTAGTATTTAAACTATAGCTGCTTGATTAAGGGAAGGTTGTAAAACAAGCTCAGAATGTTTTCATTAATAATTTTGTAAAATTACTAAACAAAGTTAAAATACAGTAGTTAGAAAAATTTGAAGGTGAATATTAACATCTTGACTATAAATATTAACACAATATTGGAAAAATTGTGAAGCATTATGACACCAAAAGATAAATGTACCAAGGAAAAAATAAACACTGCGAAGTAAATAATAAAAATAATTAACAAATATACAAACTTTATTTAGCTTTGGTATTAGTAAAGAAACACCACACACAAAGACACTGTGTTTTCATTTATTAAATTAAAGACTTTTTGTCCATAAGAGCCATCCATCTTGGAAACAGTACAGACAAAGGATTTTATATATATACATACACACACAATATAAAATGAAGAAATTAAAAGCATTAAAGATGTTCAATGACAACAGTCAGGTGCAGTGGTTCCTGCCAATAATTCTAGAACTCAGGAGGCAAAGGCAAGAGGATTGTAAGGTCAAGGCCAGCCCAGACTACACAGTGAGACCCTATCAGAGGACAAAGACAATAAACACAAAAGTGCTCTTCAGTGATTGTTCTCCTAACAGATCAAGTTCTATAGTTTCAGAGGCTGTCTATTGAAGTGATTCGAAATCTGGAATAATTTCATGGGCAAAGATGTTCTGTGCAGTTTATTTATAGGTTAATTAAAAATGGAAGTAGCGCCAATGTAGGTCATGGTCACATACATGATGTCACATGCGTGGTTGAGTATAAATACACTTTGGCTATGAGCCTTGTGAAGGGCAAATAGAAGCTGCAGTTGCTGCTGTTCATATGTACAGGGAATGCTCCCACCCGCTTTCCAGGGGGAAGTACACTGTCTTTGTTCCTGGAATTCATATTGTTTCTTTCCAGACTGTGTGTGTGTGTGTGTGTGTGTGTGTGTGTGTGTGTGTGTACATTCATGCAATTTTCCTAGCATTCCTATGGTGAATTCATAACCTCTATAATATAGTAAAATATGAAAATAATTCCAGTGGGGGCTGTGTCTGCTTGGAACTTACTGCTTTTTAAGTTCTTATTTCCTAAAGGCAGGGACTTCAGACATGAATTTCCTTTCTTTCCTCCCGTCTCTCAGGGTCTGTCTGTGTGGCGTCTTTCATGCTCTCTCCCCGTTGAGTCCAGCCTGCCTTCCCAGGACAGCCTCGCAGTTAATCTCCCCAGTCTCCAGCATCCTCATCTCTTGGTCCTCATTGGCTCCTCCCCCTCCAGCAACACTGTCACAGGTCTCATCGCTCTTGATACAGTCATCAGGGGACCCTGTTGCTTTTAATGCTCTTGATTCCTTCTCTGTCTTTTTTACTGCTGGCTTCCTTTCTTTCATTATCATCACGCTGTTTTTTCTCTTTCAGTTTCTATTTGAAGCCCATCTGGAAGGTCACTAGCAACCTTCTCGCTCATATGTGTTAAAATGGCCAAATCAGAAGACTCTTCCCACACCAGCAATCCACCTCGGTGCACAGCTCTGGCATTCTCACTCACAGGCTGTGTTACCTGAGGCAGCCCTTCAGTCGGGCCTCGAAGCTTTGGTTTCCTTAACTGCAAATCAGGGCTGATCCTGGGGCTGCACAATTAGCTCACTGTTGAATAGATTGGTCACTGCGTTCAACACTTACAACAGTGCATGAGTGGATAATATGATCAATAAAAAAGATGATCGTCTTACTCACAGTGGCTATTAATATTGCCATATGACACAACTTCTCACGAAAGCAAGGTGCCTTGCCCCAGAAGTGATCACACCAAGACTGAAAGCTGACTCTGCTCTTCCAGATCAGTCCTCTTGGTACCACATCCCTTTACTGTCCCAGGCCCTGTACTGGGAGGCGCAGCACCATTGCACAGGACGCTTTGCTGATCCTCCCCTCTCTGCAGATCCCTGTGATGCAGCTTCCTGCCTGGGACAGGCCCCGGCAGACTGGAGGTCTAGAGGGAAGCTGGCAGCTCAGGAGCCTAGGTGAGAAGGAAGGTAATGTTGCTCCTCCAAGGAAAACAGCTAGTTCAAGTTTTCCACTTCAGTTGGGTTTCTCTCTCTGGAACAAACAAACACAACAAAACAACAACAAAAGAGAAAGAAAACCGAAGACCAAAAGAAAACACAAACATGGTTTTTCAGCTTCATCAAATTTCATTCATTGAAATTTTGGTACCTGTGATTGCTTTTGAGATCTCAAACGGCCAAAAAAGATGTCAGGGTGAGGAATGCAAGAGCTGACTGTCTGAGAAAACTCTAGTGTCTGTGTGTCTATACACACAACTGTGTGCATTGAGAACTCTGGTGTCTGTGTGTCTATACACACAACTGTGTGCATTGAGAACTCTGGTGTCTGTGTGTCTATACACACAACTGTGTGCATTGCAAACTCTAGTGACTGCATGTCTATACACAACTGTGTGCATTGAGAACTCTGGTGTCTGTGTGTCTATACACACAACTGTGTGCATTGAGAACTCTGGTGTCTGTGTGTCTATACACACAACTGTGTGCATTGAGAACTCTGGTGTCTGTGTGTCTATACACACAACTGTGTGCATTGAGAACTCTGGTGTCTGTGTGTCTATACACAACTGTGTGCATTGAGAACTCTAGTGTCTGTGTGTCTATACACAACTGTGTGCATTGAGAACTCTGGTGTCTGTGTGTCTATACACAACTGTGTGCATTGAGAACTCTAGTGTCTGTGTGGCTATACACACAAATGTGTGCATTGAGAACTCTGGTGTCTGTGTGTCTACACACAACTGTGTGCATTGAGAACTCTGGTGTCTGTGTGTCTATACACACAACTGTGTGCATTGAGAACTCTGGTGTCCGTGTGTCTATACACAACTGTGTGCATTGAGAACTCTAGTGACTGCATGTCTACACACAACTGTGTGCATTGAGAACTCTGGTGTCTGTGTGTCTACACACAACTGTGTGCATTGAGAACTCTGGTGTCTGTGTGTCTATACACACAACTGTGTGCATTGAGAACTCTGGTGTCTGTGTGTCTATACACAACTGTGTGCATTGAGAACTCTGGTGTCTGTGTGTCTATACACACAACTGTGTGCATTGAGAACTCTGGTGTCTGTGTGTCTATACACAACTGTGTGCATTGCAGGTCACCAAATCTTAAAGAGAAGATGGATGAAAGAACCGTTTGCAGGGATAACAAAACACTATGGCGGTTTTCATTACGAGAACAGACGAAGTAGGTGTAAATCAAGGGGCGACAGGAAGGCCTCAGAAAACACCACTTTGTCCATCAGATCCCACAGCCAGCTGCTGGGCGCCACTAACGCTCCACAGAGCTCGTCCTAGCACACAGCAAAGTGACGACAGTTTGCATTTTTGCCCCCACGTCATGTCACGGACTGGGTAGAGTCTACAGTGTAGAGTGCAAACAAGCATTCTTGGTGAGAGTCTGTAACAGGCGCCGATGGTTCCTAAAGAGCACACGGTGTAAACTCATGACGAGGGATAAATGTGGCATTCTGGGTTGGGCGCACCAAATGTGTGACCTCATTATGAGGCCTCTCCTTGTAGCGCTAACATTTGATTATGTGTTTGTCAGAGTAGAATTTTACCAAGTAGCCCAGGCTGGCCTCCAACTCATGGCGGTCCTCCTCCATCGACCTCCCAATCACTGATTGTACAGGGATGAGTCATCAGTTCTGTCTCTGTCTCTGGCGTTGAAGCGGCAACCCCATTTCCCTCTGGCTACACCTGTAGCTTTATGTTCCCATTTTTATTCTAAAACAACTCATCCAGGAATTGGTGTGACGTCTGTTTTATTTTATAGTAAATGCTCTGAAATTTATATGCCTCTGTATTTTTATTTGCCTTGCTCTGGCTTTGTGTTTTGCTTACAGATGAAGTCTCACTGTGCCACGTAGGCCAATCCCAAACTCCTGAGCCCAAATGATTGTCTCTTTCAGCAGCTGGAACAGCTGGTACCACAGGTGCTTACCGCCACACTCAGCCCAAGATTTATATACTTCTTTTAAGTCTTTATGCTTGAGTGAGGTCATCTTCTAAGTCATTGGAAAGTTATGTTTATGTAGAATTTGAGAACTGCCCAGTTAGAAGGTAAAATGTGCAGGTTTTTTTTTTTTTTCGGGGGGTGGGGGGGGTGCGTTGTTCAAGACATAGTCTTACTCTGTAGCCCTGGCTGTCCTGGAACTCACAGAGATCCACCTGCCTTTATTTCCTGAGTTCTGAGAGTAAAATTGTGCCTAGCTAAAAATGCAGATTCTAAGGCCAGACTTTGTAGTCTGAGGTGAGATCTGGAAGTCTCTAGGGCAGTCACAGCCATCCCAAGCCAAGGCTTGAGAAACACTGGGAAAAGGCAGAAAGCCCGGGTGGGGAGGAGGGGCGGGAGGACAGGGAAGGGTAAAAACAAAGAAGGTTTGGAAATATCATAAGGAAACTCATTTCCCTGTATGCTAATTTTAAAAACACAAAACGGGAGAAAACACTGGGAAAAGGAGTTCCCGTAGCCGTTTGCTAGCTCACACAACACTTTCGTGAGAGTTGGAGGAAAGAACACCATTTGTCAGCAACCCAGATTTTCACTGGTCGGGAGTAAAATGGACAGCGTCCACGGAGGGGAGCAACGCCCCAGAAGCTTGCAGCGCGCGGCCCGCGCACGCATACTCTCAGTCGGTCGTCTCTCAGACTTCCCATTTAAAGCTGGAGAGTCCTTTGTGCACAAGAAGAGCCAGAGAAAGAGCATTGCCGGCCCTGGCGAGAGGCCCTGGCGAGGGGAGGGGCTTCTTACTCCCCTTCGCCATTGTTATGGTGGTTGACTTGTGGCCAGTGCCTGGGCGCAAGGGAGAGCCACTTATACAGAGGAAGGGGTGTGGGGACAGAGAGGAAGTCTCTCTCCAGTTTTTCATGAAACGCAATCCTTTGGAAAGGAATGCCAGTCAAGAATCCCAAGTCTGGGTTGCTGGTGTGACTTGACATTCTGCAGTATTACTGTTTTCTTGTTGTGTTTCCTATCTCCGAAATGGCAACTTGCAGTGCACCTCAGGTGCCTGGTAGACTAGTTTCTCCGTCGGTTAAGTGGCAGCTTGCATTTCCAAGCGCAAATTTCATCATCGCACGCGTATCCACTCCTCTCCTCCTGCTCTTTTAGTGTTTTTCTCCTTCCCTGGTGACGCCCATCAGAAGCCATGTGGCAGTTTCAAAATACTGTCTTCCCACTCCTCTGCCTCACTTGGTCCTCACTCCAGCCATCTGCCAGCATCCTATGCTTGGAGGCTGCGCTCAGCTCAGCTCTTCTTGATGTACTCAGTTCCTTCTAGGCTGTTCTGGACATCACAGACAAAACAACTTGGAAAAAAATGATTTTCCCCCTAGAGGAGTGAGTGTTCTTTCCTTGTTCAAGAGTGAATCAGGCCTGGAGATGTAGCTCAGTGTAAAGCTCCTGTGCCTGCCATGTGCTACGCTCTGGTTTCCAACAAAGGCCTCAACACACACACACACACACACACACACACACACACACACACACACACACACACACAGAGCAAACTGATAAAAACAAGACACGCAGTGAACTGGCAGTACCTTGCCTTCCAACAACTGCCTGGCCGTCTTTAAGGAGCATTCACGGCCTGGGTGATTTTAGTGCTCATTCTGTCCTTTGGTTCAAATGGTTCTCCCTGTGAAGGAATGCGGAGTCAAGAGGTTTTTTATATGTGTATGTTTTGAACGTATCATTCAATGGTAGTTACCTCCCGGCTTGGCTGTGTGTCAGAACTCGGGGTAATTTTTATTTTATTATTGTTTTTGAGACATCACTGTTGGGGCTGGGTACCACACAATCACTTGCTCTCTGCTGTTTCGATCAGTTGTGGTTTCTGTAGTGACCCCCATCTGCTGCAAAGAGAACCTTCTTTGTTGAGGGGCAGGGACTACACTTTTGTGTGGGGATAAGCACAAATATCTAGAGTGTAGTTAGGGGATACACTGGTTCAGCAAAGTGGTGGTTGTAGGTTCTCTGCCAAGATCCGTGACGTCGCTAACCCCTGGTAGTCGGCTGGGTTTTCAATACCAGGCATTCAAGTAAAAGAGACTAGAGCCCACGGATTTGAGAGAGAGAGCAAGGGGTGGGGTACATCAGAGGGTCTGGGGAGGGGAAGGAGGAAATGATGTCATTTAACATTCTCAAAATTTCCCTTTAGCTTATACTCATCTTCTTTTCTAAAGACAGTCCAAATCCCGACTCCAACATCACACATCAGTTTGGGTTGCTTTTGAACTTTACATAAATATAATTGTATAGCATTAATTACGTGTGTTTATGAGATCCAGTCATGTATATAGTTCATTCATTTTCATACCTGTATAAAATCCACCCGACAAACAGACCAAAATGTACTTCCATGAATGACTGTAGTGCAGAGCCAGGAACTCTCCAGGTGATGCTGGTGGGTGGTACTTCCACCCAGTGTCAGCCAGCCAGTGAGGCTCAGAAACTCCCGAAGGAGTTAACCTACGCCATCGCCTTACTTTAAATCTCCAATGGCTCCCCATCGCTCTTGGGAGGCGCGTGAACCCCCTTAGGTCAGCACAGACACTGCTCGTGAACTGGCCCTTACCTACCCCCCATGGTTTACCATCCACACTTCCACAGGACTTCGCTGTCGTCACACCGAACAGGCCCTCCTAGGAACCCTCAGCATTCACTGGCCACTTCAGTCACACGTCGCTGCCTCTCTTCTGTCAGTCACCCATGCCCGGTCTTCATCTTACTATCCGAAGCCTCCTGAGGACGGATCTCCCTCGGGTCACTCTCTCCGTAGCACCAGCTCTGTAGACCACGTACATCCCTGTTGCCTAGGTGAACACGTGGCACCACTGTGATTGCTGCGACTTGTTGAACGATTGGGCACAATTCTCTTTTCCTTTCTCTGTTCATTTTAGCTTAAACCTCATTGTGGAATGCAAATGCTCTCCACGCCTTTAACAAATGTGCCTTCAGGTAGAGTGCTGACATGATTTTTAGCACATACTCTGTTAGCTTTGTAACAGTAAATGAGATCAATACAAATACATTTTCCTTATGATTGCCATCCTTGAAGATGGAACTAAGAGTGCAAACTGGACATCCACAGCATTCATAGTATAATTATTCTCACAGTAAGCGGAGAGCCAACATTGAATATATTTTCTTTGAATTTAAAACAAATTGTTCATCAAATTTTCTTGCAACTTAGAGTGATGTTTCTTAAAACATAGTCTAGAGCAGTGGTTCTCAACCTGTGGATTGTGATCCCTTTGGGGTTGAATGATCCCTTCATGGGGGTCACCTAAGACTATCCTACACATCAGATATCCATTACAATTCATAACAGTAGCAAAATTACAGTTATGAAGTAGCAACAAAAATAATTTTATGGTTGGGGGTCAGCACACCATGAGGAACTGTACTAAAGGGTCATCACAGCTTTTAGATGGTTGAGAACCACTGTTCTAGAGGGTGATGGTCAGATACCTAGAGAATATTTTATGGAGAGAGACTGGATTTCATCCCAGACCTCTCCCCAGTAGAAATGCCTAGAGGTGGAGCCCCAGAATCTAGATTTTTAACAAGCTCCTCACATGATTCTTTTGTGTAAATGTACTTAAGAATTTTTTTAATCGTGTGTGTTTATTTTAGGGGGTGGGGGAATGCATTGCCACTGCTAGCAATGAGGTCAGCGGACAACTTGCAGGAGCTGGTTCTCTCCTTCTGTCCTGTGGGTCCCAGGGATCAAACTCAGGTCTTCAGGCTTGATGGAAGTGCCTCTGCCCACTGAGGTATCTTGCTGACCCCTTTCCACATTACACTTGATGGTGGTGAAGTCAGTCCCTGTCTAGAATTAAACCAAATAGTTCACTGCGTTAATTCAGTATAGATAAGGGTCTGACTTTCAAGTATTCTCTTCTTAGTAAGGTATCTGGGTGAAGATGTATTAAATTAAGAACTATCTTGAACATGGGAGAAAAAGAACAAGATAGAAATCTCTTTGGTATTCATTAGAATGACATCCACTAAGGTTTTATACTTCTCTTGAACTTTCTAAGGCACATTCTCAGCAAGAAAAAAAATATATATCAAGTTTTTACAGCCCAGCAGTCTTCCCTCCACAACTGGGAATTTCCAAAATAGATTCTTGCCGAGCCGAGTCTTACCATTCTTCTTGAGCTTGCCTACTTCTTCAGTATCAGTGATAAGGCAACCAGCCAGATGGCTGGGCAGATGACTCAGTAGGTAAAGACATTGGTCTGCAAGCAGAAGGACCTGAGTTTGAATCCTCAACCCCCACAGAAAGTGCTGGGCATGGCTTCAGGGGTCTGTAATCCCAGGCAGAGACCAGAGATCCTAAATTCTTTCTGGCCAGTCAGTCTAACCCAAATAGTGAGCTTGGTCAGTAAGACAGAAGAGGATAGAGGAAGACATCCAATGTCCTGCTTTGACATTGATGTGTGCATATACAGCTGAGCGTACCTACACACTCACCTGCTTGTCACACACACACACACACACACACACACACACACACACACACACACTAGTCTCCTGGAATGTCAGCACTTGGGAGGCAGCAGCAGGAGTTCCAGGGTATCCTTTGGCTTTCAAAGAGTTTAAGGCCAATTTGGGGTATTTATATACCGTGTCTCAGGAAAGAAAAGAATGTAGGAAAGTAGGAATAAAGGAAGATAGGAAGGAAGAGGGAAAATGAGAAGAATTCATGCCACATTCTCCCTTCCATGTATATATGATCATATTTGGAGCCAAGGAAGGCAGTTATAGGACCCATCATCGGAGTTTTGAAAATTCTTTCTGTGGAATCCCCTTTAAGAATTTTATTAGAGGAAGAGGGGGAGGAAGAGAGGAGGAATAGGAAGAGGGGAAGGAAGAAGGGAAGAAAGAGGAGGAGGAGGAATAAGAAGAGGAGGAAGAGGGGAAGAGTTGTGTTAGTCTGCTCTGGGATGCTATAATAAAATAGCCCAGCTTGAGTGGTTTAACATGAATAAATGTTTTTAAAAACACATTTATTTACCCACAATTTTGGAAGCTAAAAGTCTGTGATCCATGTACTAGAAGACTCCGTTTGGAGTGGGGGCACCCTCATGGCTGTGTCTTCACAGAGTCCATTCCCTGCACCGTGGGAAGAGAAAAAGAGGTCTCTATCCATCCCTTCCTTACCGGGGGCCCAGTCTGATCAGATTAGGGCTCTATTTTATCATGCGTCTCTCTTTTCCTCCCTCTCTCCCTCTCTCTCTCCTTTCCTCCCTCTCTCCCCCTTCTTTCCCTTTTTCCTTCCTCAGTGATTGGGACTGAACCCAGGGCTTACATACTAGATAAGCGCTGTACTACTGTGTAACTTGTCTAGACCTCAACCCTCTTTTTAAAGTTCCTGTTTTCAAATATAGTCATACTGAAAGGTGAGGGTTTCGACACATGAACTGACAGACATGCAACGCTTGGTCCATGACAAGCACACTGTGGTAGTTTGCATGTAATTGGCCCCCCAAATGCCAAAGGGAGTGGCACTATTAGGAGATGTGGCCTTCCTAAAGGAAGTGTGTCACTGTGGGGGCAGGCTTTGAGGTCTCTTGCTTAAGCTTTACTCAGTGTCACAGACCGCTGCCTCTTGCCTTCTGATCAAGATGTAGCCAGAACTATGTGGCTGTACTCCCTACCATGAAGACAATGGACTAAACCTCTGAAAATGTAAGCACCCCAATTAAATGTTTTCCTTTATAAGAGTTGCTGTGGTCATGGTGTCTCTTCACAGCAACAGAAACCCTAACTAAGACACCTGCTCGTGAAGCCTTTCATCTCCATTTTCTTTTTCAATTCTGAGTATTTGTAAACATGTTCTATTCATTTCTGTATATTTTTTTTCTTCCAATTGGGCCAAACAGTATCAGTTTTAGTGGCCACGGGATATTTAAGAGCATATCCAGCACTTTATGCATTAGCTGTTCGGGCCAGTTCATGAAGAGGAGCCCTGGAAGTGTTCATGGACCATAAAACTGTTGGCAAGTGACCTTCTGTGTAGGCTTCTTTAAACTGTGCCTTCTTTTGAGTTTCAATGTAAGGATAGAAATGTGGCTTTGTCTGCACTGCCATTTACTGTCTGCTTTACAGAACACTGAATACAGTGGCATGACATCCTCTGTTAGAACAATGATGTTAGAAGTGGCATTAGTGGACACGCTATTTAAATTCAAGATGCTCCAGGTTACTGCATATGGTAGATGCATCAATATCTGAAATAGTGACAATCCACAGAATTATCACACCTGTTAACTGTTAAATTTCATAGTAGCTGCATTAAAAATTATACAGAAAATTACAAACAGGTGAAATCGCCTTTAAACATATTTATCTCAAAGTATGATTTTAACGTGTGATCAATATTACAAAACACCTATGAGATCTTTATCCCTGAAATATGCTGTTGTGGAATAGTCCTTTTGTACACTGTGAATATATATTACTCTCATTGGTTCAACAAAGAGCCAGCTGGCCAATAGCTAGTAAGGAAGAGAGGACACTGGGAAAAAGAAGGGCAGAATCACACAGAGTCTCCAGCCAGACACAGAGGAAGCAGAAGATGACCATGCTGTGCTGGTAAAAAGGTACCGCACCCCATGGTAGAGCATAGATAAGAAATATGGGTTAAGTTGTAAGTGCTAGCTAGTAACAAGCCTAAGCTATCGGCTGAGAGCATTTATAATTAATAAAAAGTCTCTGTGTTGGTTATTGGGGAGCTGGAGGTCCCAACGTAAAACTCCACTTACAATATGGTGATATTTTCATACTTACAACACATGCTGATTCTCACTAGGCACATTTCACCTGCTGGATGGCACATGGTGGCTCTTGGCCACTGGATTGGACAGCACAGGCTTAAAGTAACACATCTGGATACAGACCCCACAGCTTGAGATCTGGAAGACAAGTCCAGAATACAGAAGGTTGCGTTTTCTGTCAGGCTAAGTGTGTCCACCTGGCACACATGTCTACACAGCAGATAACTACTTCTGTTGTGGTTTGCTCCCCATGCTGGTAGCAGCTCTCTTTCAGGCATCAGCTATTTAAAGTGGCTTAAGTTCTTCCTGTCAATCAGCTGGTCAAGTGTCAGTTCTGAGATGAATCATTTGTCTGTCATCTTCCATCCCTACCCATTTACTGACCCAAGACGGGACCTTATTGAAAGACTTAATGCAACTTCCAAAAGTACCTGAAAACTTAGTAGTTGTTTTGATCCCAAGAAATGACGGCTTCTCGTGGACAAGTGTAGACTTGACTTAGCGGTTTTGAATTTTTATTCATCTTCCTGAATTAAACAAACAACAAACACCTTCACCACCATTCCTTGGCTATGGGAAACAAGTGAGTCTTTTTTCTTTATCTGGTTTAGCTTTCATGGTCCTAAATCACAGGTTTAAATGTCAGTTTTCAAAATGGAGCAGAGTCAATGAGATTCTTTGGCAGAAGATGTTACGGCAGGACTCCTCAGCCATTTGTCTCAGGGGTGAACATGTCAGATCTCATGAGGTGCTGCTCTACGTCCTCCTGTTTCTGCCACGGCTCCTAGCACAGCATTCTGCAAATAGTAGAATATACATGCAAATACTCCATGAACACTTTCCGGAAGAACCAGAAAACGTTTTTGTAGCTGGCTGCCCTAGTCTGGACTAAACTGGATTAAGGCATCAGTAGAGAAAAGAGGAATCCTTGTGTGCTTAGGACCTGGGACTGAGGCGACATGGAGATGCAGGGAGCAAGATGACATCTACAGATTAAAGCCCACTCAGGTAGAGTTATCGTTAGATTAGAGGTTATCGTTACCTTAGAGAGGTTATCGTTACCATGTGTACATCTAAAGAGCTTGGCTGAGGCTGGGGAGAGGACTCGATGGGTGAGAACCCTTGATCTGCGGGCATGAGGATCTGAGTTCAAGTCCACAGCATCAGATAAAAAGCTGGGCATGGCACATGTGTTTATAATCCCAGTGTTGGGGAACAGAGACAGGGGATCCAGGGAGCTCACTGGGCTGCCAACTGAGCTCACATGGTGAGATTCAGGCAGTGAAAGAGCTTCTCTCAAGGGAATTAGGAAGAATGTCGTAGGGGAAGACATCTGACATCCTCTGGCTGTTGTACACATGCTTTCATGCACACACACACACACACACACACACACACACACACACACACACACGGACTTAGCTCCAAGCACCATGATACCTTGAAGGCTTTTCTACAAGAACCAGAACCCTGAACTGCAGTCTGACTTTCCTTTGGGTCACTGGCTCACAAATAATGACATGAGACTTTTTTTTGTTGTTGTTTTGTTTTTTTTTTTTTTGTTTTTTTTTTTTTCAAGACAAGGTTTCTCTGTGTAGCTTTGCGCCTTTCCTGGAACTCACTTGGTAGCCCAGGCTGGCCTCGAACTCACAGAGATCCGCCTGCCTCTGCCTCCCGAGTGCTGGGATTAAAGGCGTGCGCCAACACCGCCCGGCTGACATGGAGACTTATTAAGTGTGAAAGCTCAGCCTATAGCTGAGGCTTGTTCCTAACTAGCTTTTAAGGACTAAAACTTTACATTACATTTTTTGAATGAGCTACATAGGTACAATACCTTAAACAAGAATAGAAACATATATACGGTATAACAAAAATAACCTTAAATTTGTATCAATATACAAATTCCATACCAATGTAAATATTTGAGATTAATAGTTGCTTTTTAGTTAAAAGTAGATTTGTAGAGACCCACAGAGGTTCCCTAGTGAGAACTTACCCAGGGTCTGAGAATCTGAGCTTGCTTTACCCAGCAGGGCTGCATAAGCAAATGATTGGACCATGGGCGTGGTTACCAGGTGTTAGGAAGGGGCTGCACTTGGCTGCGTGGTATGCTTTGATCTAGCAAGGGGGAGGTCTTTTGCCCCACCCCTTGGCATTGTTATAAAAAGCCCTTTTGAAGAGACAGAAGGGGCCAGTGGATTTTGATCCAGGTCCTCCCCAAGCTATCTTGGGTTTCTGTCTGTCTCCTCTCCACTACCTTTCTATCTAAAAGTTTCTTGTTCCTCTTTCCTCCTCATGGGAACCCTTTAAGAGGCCAGCTTTCACATAGATTCAATAATCTACCCTTTCATCCTATCATTCCTATATCCCCCCTTTTTTCTTGTCAGAAAGAGATCCTTGAGTCCAACCTCCCTTACTTACTTTCCTCCCTTACCATGACCAGTAACAACTTGGAACCAACCCTCCTAAATGATGGCAAACTTACATAATCCATTGAACAACCAAAAACTACCCACCTCACCTCTTAGGAATGTAGGCGTCCTGTTCTCTAGACAGCTTCCTGTTGTCTGGGAGTTACAGCATCTTTAGGGGACCCTGAGAGAATCGGGATAGTGGTCAAGTCCTGGGAGAGCCAGCTGTATTGAGTTTTGTTTGTTTAATTAGTCTCTGTGTGATGGGAAAGTGTAGAGTTTATCTGAAGTCTTGGCTGGAGAGCTTGTGAGGCTGGACCATCTCAGCTAGCAGCTTTGAGGTTGTTCTAGATAAAGAATTTTGAGGAAACTGCAACAGAGTCTAGATCACCTGGGCTACTTGTCTTTATTGGTATCTGTAGCATGAATTCTAGTTAGTCTTAATAATAAAAACCCAGAGCCAGATATTGAGGTGAATGTTGAAAGATCAGAGAAGCAGAGCAGCCAGCCACTGGAGTTCTTAACCCCTACTGAGTCCTCAGCCTGAAAGAGCACTGAGCTCCTGTCCCTCCGGTCTTACATTCCTCCCTCTGCCCAGCCACATCACTTCCTGTCTCCATCTCCCTAGTGCTGGGGTTAAAGGCGTGAGATCCCAAGAGTTGGGATCAAAGGTGTGTGCCACCACTGCCTGGTCGGATCAATTTTAGACTGGATCAATCTTGTGTAGCCCAGTGTGGCCTTGAACTCACAGAGATCTGTCTGCCTCTGCCTCCCAAGTGTTGGGATTAAAGGTGTGCGCCATCACTGCCTGGCCTCTATGGCTAACTAGTGGCTTAACTCCACACTCTGATCTTCAGGCAAGCTTTATTTGTTAGATCACAAACAAAATATCACCACAGGTGTCTGGTCCTTTTTTTCTGAAAACACACAGACTTTTAAATGTAACATATGTATCTGTATTAACACAAGTATGGGATGTGCAGTGTCTACAAGTCAACTAAAGAAGAGTTTTTGTTCTGTTTTAGCAGGTGAAAGGCATCTGTTCACTTTATAAGTCTGTTTGGACTGTATAACCAAACCTCTCTCCATGCCGTATGAAAGGATGGCATGTAAAAATAAGTCATGAGGATTCTGTAGCCAACAAGATTTATCTCATCCAGTCTCAGAGCTGTTCCCATAGTAGAGGGATCAGCATACATGTTATCTGTCCTGAAGTCTTTCCTGGTTTCTTTTTTATGTCTGTAGTCAAGATTTTCAGGAGATCTCCCCCAATCAAATTTGATCTTCATTAATTTTGAAGAGAAATATAACTTTTTGTTTCCTGTGGAAACAAAGGCATAACCTGCCCCTCCCACACACACAACATATTTTCTGACTTCCATTTTGAAGTTAAGACATTTTTAAAATACATAGGTTGGGCCAGGTGGTGATGGCACATGCCTTTAATCCCAGCACTCAGGAGGCAGAGGCAGGAGGATCTCTGTGAGTTCGAGGCCAGCCTGGTCTACAAAGTGAGTTACAGGACAGCCAGAGCTATAGAGTAAAACCCTGTCTCAAAAAAAAAAAATAGGTTGGTTTAATTTAGCAGTTTCCATAATCCAATGTCTCTCAGCAGCTTTTGTTTTTTGTACATTAGCATTTAAAAAATTCAAAGTCAACAAAACACCATGCAGGATCCAGACACCCGGTGTATTTCCCATCTTTTTTTTTTTTTTTTTTTTTGGTTTTTCGAGACAGGGTTTCTCGTGTAGCTTTGCGCCTTTCCTGGAACTCACTTGGTAGCCCAGGCTGGCCTCGAACTCACAGAGATCCGCCTGCCTCTGCCTCCCGAGTGCTGGGATTAAAGGCGTGCGCCACCACTGCCCGGCTGTATTTCCCATCTTTATGTGACTATTTTTTTTATATTGCTTTACTCTCTCTTTAAAGACTTTATCATTTTTAAACTATTTATTTTTTCTATGACTGTATCCATTTTCTTTTCTTTCTTCAGCATCTAAGCATACTTTTAAACATTCTGTACCTTTTTAGAGATTTTCTGTGTCTGGACCTGGCTTTCTAAGTTCGTGCAGAGTTCTCTGACTGCATGAGGCAAATCTTCAACTGCCATGTCAGCTGCAGTACAGCTCAGCAGCTCCGCGGCTCAGCTTAGTGCATGGCACTGGCAGCTGGCTCCAGCCCAAAGGGGCCCAGAGCCCTGTCTCTGTACACCACCAAGCACCAGCCTGCCTGAGAGACTGTAGGGCTAGGAATCCACATCCAGCTCCTTGTCCAGAACTTTGCTTAGCTTCCCCAGGCTCTATGTTTGGATATTCGAGCCTCCGCTTTGGACATCATATGTAGTTGGACTTTCCTTAGGGTTGCCAGCTCACAAATAATGACACGGAGATTTATTATTAATTACGAAAGTTTGGCCTATAGCTGAGGCTTGTTTCTAACTAGCTCTTATAACTTAAATAAATCCATCTATATTAATCTAGTTTCTATCATGCTGCGTTACCTCTCTTCCGTCTTGCACCTGTTTTCTCTCCGTGTCTCCTGACATTCCTTGCACCTCTAGATTTCTCTTCTTCCTTTCTCTCCCCGGAAGTCCCACCTATACCTCCTGCCTAGCTATTGGCCGTTCAGCTTTTTATCACACCAATCACAGCAATATACCTTCACACAGTGAACCAATATCCCACAACACTGAACATGGCAGCTTATTCCAGACAAGCTACAGAAGCACCATAGTAGCAGCTTCAGGGTCCTGGAAGTTTGTAGAGAGTCAGTGTGAGAGAACTTGCTAGGATTCCATATGTGTAGAAAACCATGAAAGGACCCGAGGAGACACCAATACCAAGCTCTCGGCACAAGGAGATCTATTTGGCCCAGCAGCAAAGAATAAAAGAGACAAAGACAGGAAACAGAGGATGAGGGCCAGGGACAAGAAACAAGGCAGAGGGGAAGGAATATTTACTCTGGAGGACAAAGGAGTGCCTCTGGATAGAGAGGAGACAGACATGGCCCATAGGCAAATGGCAGTTTAGAAAGGGAAACCTCGGGTTAGGAGGAGTTGGTTTGTTTTAATTGGGCATGCTAATTCAGGAAGCCACAAGGGGGCTTCTGATTACTAGACTTCAATGTTTTGATAGCTGGACACTGGTAGTCAGCCTCAAGAGGAGGAAATGGTTTAGGGGAATAGACCTTAATGGCTAGCTTTAGGAATGTAACCTATGGTTTAACAAGGAAGAGGGAATGGGGGAAGGGCAAGACCTGCCAGAGCCAGGTTTGCCATGCTCTGGCCTGCTAGAGCCCTTCAAATCCCGCCCTCCACCTAGGGCCTAGTAGGACTTGAGGCAGAAGAAGAAAAGGGTAGGCCATGCAAGCCTATGGTCCTGAGAGATGACGGCACACTCAGACCATGAAGGTAAGGCCTGGGGACTGTCGATTTACAGTTCAGAACATTTTAGGGTCTAAGCAAATGCTCAAGTCCTAGAATACTAACATCTTTCTACTTCCCACTTACCTGTATTTTCTTTCTCTTCTCTTTCTCTGATCATGCATACATTAAGTTATTCATTGCACAGCTCACACTGTGCTAATACTAAGGAAAGTACCAGAATTTTTTCTTTTTTAGGAAATGCCAACAATTATGATCACTTTTATGAGAGGCCAGTGGTTGTTGAGAAAACACTAAAAAGAAGGTTTTTATTTCTGAGCAAAAGAGACTTCTAGAAGCATTGACTCTATACTACTTGGTAAATATGTAATTAAAGATCCAGGGAGTTTATAATTTTATTAAAATCTGACTCTAGGATAAATGATTAAAACCTTTAGAATGTCAAACATTGATTGCCACAATAAAGGAGTCCTTTGAACATCATATAATGCCTTTTAATACATAGAGCAGAAATTTCAGCCTTGTGTACCTGAACAAGAAGGCTAGCAATTATTGATTCTGAAAGGAATTCAGTTTTATTACTAATGATATATCGAGCTGTTTGAATCACAAAGTCCCATAAGAAGAACTATAAATGGATATCGATAAAACACACACACACACACACACACACACACACACACACACACACACACACGCAGATGCATTTATAATTTTTGTGGTAAAGCTGAGTATGGTAAAGCCTGAGAAGGTCGTTTTTCTGAAGAAACTTTGCTGTGTTTCTGCAGATGTTCTAGGGCACTATTGAGGCAGAAGCCTTTGGCAAGAACTCTCCAAAAGCATATGAATGAATGTGACTACCAAACCTCCGACTGGGCAGGCTTGCTCTTTGGAATTCACCAGGTAATTTTTAATTAATTTATTTATTTTCATCAAGCCAAGTTCTGTCTGTGCAAGTCAACCTTTCCTTAAATGGTTCCTTTATCCAGATTTTTTTTCTCTTATTTTTTTCACTGCCGCACTTCTAGGATTTGGGTTGATATTTTTAAAAGTTTCAGAATCTGACTCTTTACTTCATCCATCCATCCATCCATCCATCCATCCATCCATCCATCCATTTGATCCCATGCCATCAGTCACAAAGTTCTAATTTCTTACCACTAACAGACCCCCCAGATGAATCTGTGGTGACATTTGCCTTTCTTTTTACTTTTAGCTACTACTCAAAGCAAAGCAAAGTTTCTTTAGAAAAATGGGCCTTCTCGCGCTTCTCTTCTTTCCTATGCAGAGTCTCAGGGTGATGCCAGCAGCAGCAGCAAGGGTGGGCACCAGGTGGTACAGAGCCCTCCTGTCTGTCAGCATCAGGCTTGGCTGGGTTGCAGGTAGACCACGGGCAAAGATGTTCCTTCCCTTTTGAGCAGCAAGCCAGAGGAACAGGCTTGCACAGCATGGGAGTTGGGAGGGCCATTGTTTCGCCGTGCTAATACGCGTATTTCAGCTGTGTGTCTATGCAGCTTCTTAAATCATCCGTTTATCAGCTTCTGCATGATATTTCCGTCATCTATGGCCACTTTGCATTTTATTCCTTAATAGCTAATCTGTTTCCTTGCCAACGGTAACTTTGAACCCTTTGTCTTTGATGTCTGAAATCTCACTTAAAATGGGTGTGGATAAATTTCTTTTTAGCTATAATTCTTGGTATCTTGTTTGCTGAGACAAAAATCTCATTACATAGCCCAAGCTGGCCTCAAACTTGCCTCCTATCTCAGTCTCTCAAGTACTGGGATTTAGACCTGCCCGACTACATGGGCCTCATGCTTGGTTGCTATGATTCCTGAATCTTAAGGATATTATTCCATTATTTTTCAAATTCATAATCATCAGAAAGTTCAGTCTTATATCTTCAGGTGTTCTGCTCCCCCAGTTCTTGATAGTTCTAAGTAACGGAATTCCTGGGTTGGACCTTTTCCTTCTAGTCCATCACCCCATTCCTGTCTTTAATAGAGTGGCCCATACATTTCCCTTGGACCAAGGAGTCTCCTAGGATGAGACCCTTTCATGACCCACACTAGAAAGTTCCAAGCAGATGCACAATTGATCATCTACGTCCCTGTTCCTACTTCTCTCCTTAGTGATTGCATCTTCTGTAACTGTGGCTGTTACCCACCTCACTACACTGGATGCCCCTTTAACAATGGCTATTTATGATTTTAGTGAGGGTACTTTTGAAATTCTATCTTGTAGTCAAGATTTCCACTTTTTCTTTTTCTTTCTTTTGAGACAGGGTTTCTCTGTGTAGCCATGGCTGTCCTGGAACTCACTCTGTAGCCCAGGCTGGCCTTGAACTCACAGAGATCCACCTGCCTCTGCCTCCCAAGTGCTGGGATTAAAGGTGTGCACCACCACCACTCTTTTTCTTAATTTTAAAATAAAACTTGCATTTTAGATATCTTTAACAGGGCTACATTTTATGGGATACTCTGTAGTGGTAATGCCCACGATACCACCACCATGTCGAGGGAGGGACTGTGGATCAAAAAATAGAGACAAGAGACAAGGATCATTCGCCTCAGCAGAATGCAGAATGCGGTTTATTGAAAGAGGGAGGAGGTCTTAAATACAGGCTTACAGCACAATGGGAGAACCCCAGAGGGCAGAATTTCACCACCTGATGTTTTACAATCTTGCATCTAAGCTGTTAATGCCCAATATGCAGGAGACACAGACAAGGAACTTCCCTTAAGCCTTCAGGAGGGTGGAAACAGGCAGGGAATTAGCATAGGGAGGACATCAAGGTCAAGGTCAGCAAGCAAGGTAACAGCTACCCAAAACGGGGGAGGGGGGGGGCAGGGACCTACAATACTCTATTAAACTGCTCTGTCATGTAAAGTTTTATTGATAAATATTACTATTTATTGTGTTTGTTCAATATAACTCATGGTAGATTATTTTCAGATGTTTTGTAATTTTTCTTTCTTGGGCTCATTTTTAAAGAGATTTGATCCAGAGATTTGATCTTGGACAGCCTGGTTTAGGGGTAACTTTAAAAGTTTTTACATTCTTCTTTGATGTGTCATAGGAATTTAATTAGTATAGATTAATTAATATGTTAATTTCCCAGTTTGAAAGACTTCAATAGTATAAATGGGAACTCTATCATCATGAGAGCCAAAGGCATATGGTTTTATATTTTTGAAAGATACTTTCTAACCACAACTCAGCCTAAAGTAAACTGAAGTTTTTATTGGATGAGTGGAAACTTGGTTGAGTCTTCCTCAGATAACAATTTTCGGGAGAACTCCTTTGCATGGGCATAAACAGCCAAGTCCTTTGATTGCAGAGGCCAGTAAACCACAGTACCTGCTTTGGTTTCCTGTTCTGTTTCAGTCTGAGAACCTTGAATATTCCCCATATTTTCACTTATGACAATATAGTCATCCTTCAGCCTCTGTGGAAGATTAATTCCTGAAACACACACCCCTACCCCCCCCCACACACTCACTACATAATTCTCCTATGTATTTTAAGCTATCTGTAGATACAATACCCAATACAACATAAATACTATGCAAATAGTTGCCATACTGTGTTTTTTTTAGGAAATTATAACAAGAAAAAAGAATCATGTGTATTCTCTGTCCAGATGCAATCATCGTAATGCATGCAATGGTCACCACACAGGACACAATCTACAAATGTGGTTAATAGACCAAAAACAAAATAATAATAAGAGCTGGGCTGAAATAGAGATTCGTGATAGAGAGCTTCCCCAGCAAGCTTATGTCCCTGGGGTTGATACTTAGTACTGCAATGCTCCTCCTCCTCCCCCTAATAATAGTAATAATAACAACAACCATGGTAATAATAAGCAGCTAATGCTTAAATAGAATATACACCATGGGCTAGATATGTTTCTAAACATTTTACACTTAGTGATTATATAACTCCCAACACAATATGTACGGAGTTTTGAGTAAGAAATGTCCCCCAAAGGCTCATGTATTTGAACACCTCACCTCCAGTTGGTGGCGCTGTTTGAAGAGGTTATGGACCATTTAGGATGAGAAGCCTGTTGGAGGAAGTATGTCACCAGGGACAGGTTCTGAGACTGTTTAGCCTTGTCCCACTTCCAGTTGGCTTTCTCTGCTTTCTGCTTGTGGACAGAGATGTGACCTCTCTCCCAGCTTAGTGCTTCTGCAGACAGGCCTGCCTGTGGTCATGATGTCCTTGTCATTCTGTGCTCTGTGTTTAGACCTGCAAGTCAGACTCAACTCTTCATTCCACAAGCTGATTTTCGTTACGGTATTTTGTCACAGCAACAGAAAAGCAACCAATATAATATGTAACAATATGTTCCCAACTTACAGATAGGGAAACTGAGCCATAGCAAAAAATCAATTGACAGACACAAAATTACACAGCTGTTAAATGACAGATTAGGGATTCAAATGCAGGCCCTGTGACTTTAGGATCCATGTTTTAATCATAAAACAACAATAATGCTGTCTCTGGCCAGGCTTGGTGGTACCTGTATGTAATCCCCATGCTTAAGACTTAGGTAGGATCTTGAGTTGTAGGCCAGCCTGGGTTACACAGTGAGATACCAATCCAAAGAAAGAAAGAAAGGAAGGAAGGAAGGAAGGAAGGAAGGAAGGAAGGAAGGAAGGAAGGAAGGAAGGAAGGAAGGAAGGAAGGAAGGAAGGAAGGGAGAGAGGGAGGGAGGGAGGGAGGGAGGGAGGGAGGGAGGGAGGAAGGAAAAGGAAAGGAAAGGAAAGGAAAGGAAAGGAAAGGAAAGGAAAGGAAAGGAAAGGAAAGGAAAGGAAAGGAAAGGAAAGGAAAGGAAAGGAAAGGAAAGGGGAGGGAGGAAGGGAGAGAGAGAAAGCACTGTCTCCTGCCTCTCAAGTACGTTGCTCACATAATTTGACACAGGCTATTCCTATGTAGCCTAGGCAGATCTTAAATTTATAATCTTCCTGCCTCAGCATCCAGAGTCCTGAGGGTACAATCTAGTGCCATCATACTTACTTCACTTATAGGTTTAAAGTAATGTTTTTCCAACCTAAAAGACTGCGTGCTCACTTGTCTCCTTGGGGAGGCGGGCAGTCATGTGCGTTGCCACGACAGGTGTGGAAGTCAGAGAACAGCTTGCAGGAATTGGTCTCGCTCCCACCACGTGGACCTTGGAGATCCAGCTCAAGTCATCAGGCTTAGCAGCAGCCATCTTTATCCAGTGAGGCAGCTTGTTGGCCCGGCATTGCTTACATCATGAGAGTGGAATTGTCAGGATAATTCCCCTATCGTATTGCCAGAAAAAGAAAAGCAAGTTGTAATAGTATCGTCACTACAATATAATATTTCTGACATTTCACCTTACCCTGTTACTCAAAGAAATGCAATAAAAGGGCTGGAGAGATGACTCAGTGGTTCATAGCGTTTGCCGCTCTTGTAGGGGACCAGAGTTTGGTTCCGCATGCCAGTGTCAGGTGGCATCCCCGGAACTACTGTCCTCTTCTGAGCTCCGTAGGCGCCTGGACTCACGGGCGTATACAGACGCATAATTTTAAGAGTATTGTTCAATCTTAAAAAGAAAGACGACAACGATGCATATTTATTACAACACTCCATGATCCCTCCTCCACGTTTTTTTTAACGTTTATCTTTTTTTTAACATTTATTTATTTATTTATTTATTTATTTATTTATTTATTTATTTATTTATTTATTATGTATACAGAAGAGGGCGCCAGATCTCATTACAGATGGTTGTGAGCCACCATGTGGTTGCTGGGAATTGAACTCAGGACCTCTGGAAGAGCAATCGGTGCTCTTAACCTCTGAGCCATCTCTCCAGCCCCTTCCTCCACGTTTTTAAGTGACACTCACATACCAAAGTTCATAAAAACAAACGTGGAAATTTCTAGCATGAAGAGTGGAAAGGGATGAGCATTGGGATGTTAGAAAAGGTTTAGTATAAAATGAACCGGTCCTGTAGCCCAGTTGTCCTCTTGGGAGGTCCGCAAAGGGCAATCCAAACAGACCTAGGGACTTAGATATAAAATGCTTGGCCTCAGCCCAGTTCTGCTAATCAAAAACCCTGGGGGTGGGGTCCCCAATCTATGGGTATCCTTTTAAGTAATTCTGATGCACGCTACTACTTGAGAACCATCGCTAGCATCTATTTAGGATTTAATTTATTGCAAATGCCAATGTCCTTTATGGAGTGGGATGTTTTTCACAGGACCACAGTAGGTCTCCACGCATCATAAACCACTAAGCCATAAGCTGACATTTATTGCTTCCCAGTGAAATCAGGGAAGTTAGCTCCCCTTTCAACTTAGGTTCCTATAGGTTATACCATAGAACGCAAATATTTGTATAGGTTTGCCCCCACCCCCCTTATAAAACATGGAATCCTTGTCATTAAATTTATCAGGGAAGTAAAGAGCTTGGAAAACAATCCTCCTTTTTGTGTAAAAAGTATAAAGAATTGTTGCTTCTTTTCTCCTTTGCCTTTCTGTGCAGTGATCAGGTGCCTGGAGCTTTTACAGCAGATCAAAGACATAGTCCAAGCTTATGACTTCACTGTCCTAAGTCTTGACTGAAGGTAAGGTAACGTGCAAACTGCTTCTACAATTTAACTGTATCTTAGCCAAGTGTTGTTATTGTTTCTCCAACTGTTACGTCTAATGCCGACATGTAAAGCTTTTCGGGATGTTCTTTCTTCCTGCAAACCATTTATTGATCATCCCTTGCCAGGTCCTGTGCTAGACGCTGGGAATCCAGCTAAGACTGAGACTGACGCAGGCCCTGTCAACACAGAAGCTGGAGGTTGGTGGCGAGGTAGACAAGAGCACAGGCAATTACAATGCAGCATGATAAGTGTTATGATAGGTGGAATCAAGGGTGCCACTGGAACTGTTCTCAATAAAAATGCAACCTAACTGCTGTCTGGGTGATTGATTGCTCCTGATTGTAAAATATGCTTGCAAGATAGACGCTGACGCCTACTCATCCTTCAGAAGGCACCTCAGGTTGTCATGTCCTCACGTTCTCCAGTGAGCCTCCTCCCCACCCCACCCCCCTGCCCCCAACACATGAGATTAGAGTCCTTTCCGTGGGCATCCATCAAATGCTGCATGCCTCTATTACAGCTCTGCTCACACCACATTCCTATGGTCTGTTCAAATGTCTATCACTCTGATATACTCTCAGCTCTTGGAGGGCAAGGACTCTATGTTATTTGTCTTTGTGATTTTAACATAAGGCTTAACATCAATAGTTTTTTTTATATTCTTTTATTGCATGATTGAAGCTTACCTTTCCGCTATGGATCACTGTTATATGCTTTATCACCTTGGGGGAAAAATGTGTGTGTGTGTGTGTGTGTGTGTGTGTGTGTGTGTTTATTGATCTTTTCACTGCTAGGAACATGAGCTCATTATAAGTGCTTCTTCTGATTAGTCATGCTTATATGGAACATGCACCTTAATATTACCCCACAGTTAGGATTAGCAGAGAAGAGAAAACCATTTCTATGTGAATGCCATCCGCACATCATCACCACCTCCCTTAGTGATTTGTTGACTTGGTTAGTATCTCTCCATTGCTCTCCTGTTCCTCCCAAACTTGTCTTTGGAGGGCAAGAAAGGGAGCTTAAGCTGTAAATATGACTAAATCTGAGTTAAGGAAGGTATACAATGCTATTTCCTGCCCAACATGCTACTTAGTCCAGGATCGTTTCTTAGATGTGAAACGTAGGGAAGAGTTGGCCAACAAATAATGAGAAGGGTACACGAAGTGCAAGAATTTCGATTTGACACAGCCATATATATATATATACAAACACACAGTTAGACTTATGTATGTGCACATGAACACACACATACATGTTTTTCCAAAATATTTATTCTTTAATCCTTACTATGGGTGAGACTTACATATTTGGTCTATCTTTTTCTACTCAATTACAAACTTTGGTGGGGGAAGGTTAGGCTTGTGAGAATGTCACTGCTCATCTAAGAATATGAAAAGGCCAGATAATTTGCAAAATCACAGTTAATTTTTCTGCTGTATTAATGTCAGGTCCTAAAGAAACCAGGGACAATTCTCCCTCAGAACCTGTGGCTCCTCCCAGCACTTCTCACCCCACCCCCTGCTCTAAACCTCTCCCTGCTGAGGGCCGGGCTTCCCCTCCCCCCAGCCTCTCTTTCCTATATAATCCAGCCAGTGTGGGTCACGTGCTGTTGGTCTTCTGACTTGCTCCTGGCCTCTTGGTCCTCGACTTCAGTCTTGGTTAAGGGTTTTATCGCTGTGAAGGGACACCATGACCACAGAAACTCTTACAAAGGAAACATTTAATTGAGGTGGTGGCTTATAGTTCTGAGGTTCAGTGCATTATCTTCGTTGCAGGGAGCATGGCGGCATGCAGGCAGACATGGTGCTGGCTACATCTTGATGAGAAGGCTACAAGAAGTTGACTGAGACACCGGGCAGTATCCTGAGCATAGGAAACCTCAAAGCCCGCCCCTACAGTGACACACTTCCTCCAAGGCCACACCCACTCCAACAAAGCCGCACCTCCTAATAGTGCCCCTCCCTGTGAGGTCATGGGATTGTGGAGGCCAATTACATTCAAACCACCACAGCTTCTCTCTTCCCTCTTGTTCCCTTTCTCTCTTCTCATGGACCAGGCCATTGGCCATGTTCAGTCTGAACCCTTCCAGATGCCTCTGGCAGTAGCAATCATGTTCTCATTTTTCATTTAGTTAGCATAGGGTCTCTCTGTAGAGTCAGGCTGACCTTGAACTCATGATCCCTGTGCTTCGGCTCCCGAATTCTGGGATTATAGGACTGCACCACCATGTTTGGCTTATAAATTGTTTGAAGCCATCATTAAACCAAAGTTTCCAGACAACTGGCTGAATTTAACTGATAAACGGTTCTGAGAGATGAGACACACATTGTGTTAGCTCTGGCAGAAACAAGAGAGAGAGGGAGAGAGGCGGGCAGACCATGAAAGAGGTCATGAGGAAGGAGTCTTGCATATGCCAGGCAAGACAGTGAGCTATACCTTCCACAGCTCTTGTTTTCACTTAATTTTTTATTTTGAGACAGGGTCTTGCCAAGTGGTTCCCGCTGGCTTTGAACTCTTTATATGGCAAAAGCTGGCTTTGAACTTTCCTGAGTAGCTGGGATTACACTCCCATAGCACCAGGCCCAACTATAACAAACTTTTAAAAGCAGAGGTTAGAATCTCTGGCAAATCCAGATGTGAGAGGACTGTGTAGCCCATGTCCAGATGTGTTCCCACGAGTGAGATTCGGGAGTTCAGAAGAAAAACTGATCACGAAGACAGAGATGAGCCAATCACCTTAAGAAGTTGGATGGTGTGGTAGGAGGATTTGGGGAGTCTTGCCTCTGCCCAAGCCCCGCCCCCACAACTGATACAAAACAGAATTCAGCTGCTGCATTGGAAGAGATTGGACCCCCAACCCCCACCCCCCACCCCCCCTTCCTCACCCCTTCCCTCCCTTCCCCTCTCAACACGCACATATGCACATGCACACTCTAGTCTTGGACTTGGAGCGCTAGAGTGGCCAAGAACAGGTTCCCATGTGTTGGGATTCCTGGTGTGAACCACCATATCTATCTGGACCATTAGTTACAGGACTGCATTGCAGTCTTTTCTTCCTGTAAAGTGGACCTCTGTCTCTGAACTGTTCTTCCCTTTACAAAACAATGAAATACAATTTGCAGTCAGATAAAATCGCCTTTATGCTGAAGAGTATTCAATAAGGCTAAAATGATAGGCAGGCGGTTCTTCTGTTACTGTCCTATTATTCACTGTGGTCTTTGCAGTGTAATAGATAGACTTCTTTTCCACAATAAAAATTAAACAAGATTAAAATTATTTGTGCCCACGTACAATCAGAATCAATTGTAATCTTTAAAAACTTATAGACAGCATGCTTCATTTTATAATAAAAGGTATCATATAGATGATAGTACATCGTGTCTCCTTAGGTCAAATCCACTTGTCGGTTTTAGTAAAGCGGTCGTTTCTCCAGCGCGGATGAGTCAGCAGTGGACAGCAATCCCACTGCATCGCTCTGTGTGATGGGGAGTGCCGTGACTGAGCGCCATCTTGCAAATGAACCTGGCATTTAGAACCAAGCTACGCTGAGGCCCCAATGCAGGAAACAGCTAGAAGTCAGGGAGCTTAGGTCTAACTTGTCACAGGGTGAGAGACAGTCCCAGGAGCAAGAGGGCCCGAAGCTGACAAGCCAAAGGGTGAGGATGACGGAAGACTTGGCTCAGGCAGACACAGCTTAGAGAAAGTGACTCCACCCTTGGTGCCGGGGAGCTGATCTCCTTGACAGAGAATAACTGGAGTCTGATAGATCTGACCCAGAGGTCAGAAGGTGGGTCACACCTCTGAAGCTACCTGTCTACCACTCAGTGCTGGATAAGTCGTAGGACTTTGACGTTTCAGAGAACACCTGACCTCCATGGCTGCATCCCTCCAGCAGGGTGGTTAATTCTTAGAATGTCTTCCAAGACAGGTCCTGTGTTCATCTTTCAGTGCTGTGGTTGCTTTCCATACTCCCAACACACTTGGGAGGCACCCCATCCACATCATTAGTTAGTTCAGGGGGGTGGTACCACCCGGGATGCTTTGGAAGGATGGGAGAACCTGTCTAGCCCACAGACTGCAAAGCTAACTGGCCCCAGAGGCCCCCACTACACAAAGAAGAGAAGACATAGGAATGAGCATCGTTCTGGCTGGGGGTGGATGCTTGTCTGGTAACGGTTTCATGCTAGTGTTGAGCAGCATAAACCAGTGGGGAGAGCAGAGGGCTCAAGCTCACCCAACCCTGTCCCCTGTCCACGTATATGATTGACAGTCTTGAATTCTTTTTTGATTTTTTGTTAACATGTATTAGCGATATACAACAGTGGACTCTCGTGTTTAGACTGTGTTCAGCACATACTATCTTTTCTTGCTCTCCCCCACATTCCTGCTGATCTACTTCCTCTTTCCAACTGGTCTTCTATCCCCATGTCTATCTGTCTGTCTGTATCTATGTTTGCTTTGTGAGCCAGTGAGCTTAATGAGGGTTATTGGTAGTAGTATTAATGACTGACCAGTGGCCGCACTCCTGAAGAAAATGCCTCCTCTCTTCCAGCAATCTCTGTGCATCTTACTTTCCAATTTCTTGTTAAGAAGACACTCTTGGACTTTTCACTGGGAGACAGCCATCGTTGGAAGAGTCAGATCACAGAATATAAGCCACTCAAATAAATCCTCCCTCTATGTGTGTGTGTGTGTGTGCGTGTGTGCGTGTGTGTGTGTGTGTGTGTGTGTGTGTGTGTGTGTGTGTGTGTGTGTTCACTATTTTTCTAGTATTACTGTGTCCATTTGGGAAATGGTTGCTTACTAATTGTCTTGATAAAATCAGAAAGTCGTGTCATTAGGCAATTGTGGTTTAGCTACCTATTGCAAAACAAACAAACTAAAAAGGTATATCTGATATGTCAAGCCAAAATGTGTCCAGCAGCACTGTAGAGGTAAGTGATTAGGGCATAAGTGAGTTTGTTGAATAGGACACTTACATTCTTATACCAACACTCCCATGACACTGCTGACCTCATACAACCTCTCTAGACCATGAATTGAGGTCTCCATCCACATTGATTCTTCTAATTTTGCTTGGTCAGGGAATCGGTGGTGGCGTCTCCTAAAATGGGCTCAGATAGTATTATTTGTACTGCAGATGAATGACCTTAAAGAGATTGCTGCAGAAAAGGGTGTGGAAGATGGCTTACTCCAAGAAAAACAGGTAACTTCCTTCCTGAGTCAACTCAGTGCTACTAAATAGTCTCCTGGTGGCAGAGGCCACTTGAAGCTTTGGCTCAACAACAGAATTCCTCTCACCAAGGGTGATGGGATGATGTCCAGGGAGTATTCTATCTGTCTGTTGTTGCTAACACTCCTGGAGTTCCCAATGTGCATCCTAACTATGGTGTAGTGATGGGAATGGGGCACCAGTAGGCAGGCCACTTGGCAGCAAGTTGCCGGTACTGGACCTCTGTCATGTAGTCAGCGTTGGTGTTTAATCAGACACCTATTGTGAAGTTCTTTTCTTGTTCATCCTGCCCACACTGTCACTGTGATTGCGTACTTGGTGAATGTCATAAATCGCTATACATTCTGATTTGCTACTGATGGAAGAACTCATATTATGGGGGCAGCGGGAGTGACGAAATGTGACAATGCCCGTAGAATTTCTTTGTCTTATGATATATCCATCAACTGTCAGAAAACAAAAACCTGACAAGGTTGTCTTATGATTCTGTGGCGTGTTGTGAAGTAGCGACCACGTATGATGTTTTCCCCACAGCTGAACCAAGTAATTAGGTTTGAGGACCGTCTTGAAACTCCTCCCAATGCCAGCGGTCTTAGGCAATGTTCTATTGCTGTAAAGAGACACCATGACCATGACAACTCATATAAAGGAAAACATTTAATTGGGGCTCACTTACTGTTTCAGAGTTAGTCCATTATCAGCATGGCGGGAAGCATGGTGGCATGCAGGCAGATATGGTGCTGGAGAAGGAGCTGAGAGTTCTACATCTGGATTTGCAGGCAGAAGTAAGAGAGCGCCACTAGGCCTGGCTTGGGCTACTCAAAGCCCACCCCTAGTGACACACTTCCTCCCACAAGGGCACGCCTCCTAGTCCTTTCAAGGAGCACCACTCCCTAAGCATTCAAATTATGACCCTATAGAGGCCATTCCCATTCAAACCACCACACCATCTAATGACCCTTTATACAATCCTGACTTCTGCTCTCTCAACTCTAGATACTTGGGGTTTAGAAGACGAGGAATGCTTAATGATGTAGCACATGTCTGTAATCCCAGCATTTGGGAGACTGAGGTAGGAGGATGTCCAGCTCAAAAAAAAAAAAAAAAAGTCTGAAGGGCGTAGCCAGACCTGTCTCAAGTAAAACAATCATATACCAGCAGCGTGTAACAGTGATGAGCATAGCATCTCTCAGGAAGTGAGTGAGAGAGACTAGGTTAGTGCCCAAACCGTGGGTTGAAGTGGACATTAGACATTTCTTTGTCCATTAAGCCTCTGCCTGCATAGCATCTAGGCTTGGCCAATCAGATTCGCATTTGCATCTTAACTGACCCACGCAAAAGGGAAAAGGTGATTAACTATTCTCTTAGCTGCTTGTGGTGGGAACACAGTCCATGCGTCTGCACCAGGGTCAGCAGCAGCAGCCTCCTCACATACGGGCGTGGCCTCCTGGGGTTCCTACTGTTTGCTTGCCCTGGATGCCTTTCCTTTATTTATTTATTTGTCTATCTATCTATCTATCTATCTATCTATCTATCTATCTATTTATTTATTAACAGCCTAGTTCTTCAGTTTTCTTGTTGTTTCCGTGAGCTACTAAATATATTGCCCATATATTCTAAGTGCCAATTTGTGTTAAAATAAGTCTATTTCTTGTGTTTAAGAATTGTGTTCTGTGTGTTGCTTGGTTCAAAGTGCTTTGCACTTAGTCACTTTCGAAGGAAGTTGTGGAATGAGTCCGTGCCAAGCATGTTTTGTGGTTTGCACAAATGTATTTTTCTGGGGGAACGTATACCTAATTTTTTTTTTCTTACGTCAGACAAGAAAGTCTATTGTATGCAATTTTAATTAAAGTTTTCTGGAATATATATGATAGAAGAAAATGCTAACAATAAAACCTTGCAAAGCATCAGGAAGCCGGTGGGGGTGGTAGGTGGGGGATGGGCGCTTGGGCAGGATCACGTGCTTCTTGGGGAAGCAAACAGAGGCCTGAAATCCCTAACCATATCCTAAGCCAAATCCCTCCTAAGGGAAGGTCAGAGTCTGGCTCAGCCTGGTGTTTGTTCACTGAGCCTTATCCACAGTGAAACTCGGGCGGCAAGCCTCCCACGGGCTTTACCGGCCGGCAAGGGCTTATGCTCAAGCCCCGGGAGAGGCCGGGCTAAGAAGGCGAACCCCGGCTGTTGGCGCAGGATTTGAGGGTTGAACGTTGCCTGTCGTCCTCCGGAGTCGGGAACAGTGCGCACGGTTTCTAGTACTTTGTGTCCTTTTGTCTTCCTTTTTTTTTTTTTCTTTTCTCGTGGGATTTTTTTTATTATTATTTTCCTTCCTCTTCTATAGCATATTAGAATCATATATTTAAAAGTTTTGCTGGGTGTGATGGTGCATACTTGTAATCCCAGCAACCTGGGAGGTAGAGGCAGGAAGACCAGTAGTTGATGACCAACGTGAGCCACATAGGAAGTATTAGACCAGCCTGCACTACATGAGACCCTGTCTCAAAAAATAAAATGACAACAAAAATTGCTTTTCCCCCATTATTTTCTTTTCTTTTCTTTTTTTTTTTTTTTTTTTTTCCTGAGACCGGGTTTCTCTGTGTAGTTTTGGTGCCTGTCCTGGATCTCGCTCTGTAGACCAGGCTGACCTCGAACTCACAGAGATCTGCCTGGCTCTGCCTCGTGAGTGCTGGGATTAAAGGCATGCGCCCCGCCCCCGGGGCTGCTGTAGATCCCTTTTGAGTGCTGAATGCTTCCTGCATCCAGGCTGAGTTTGCAGCATTTTATTGTATTTACTTATGAAACGATTTGTCTCTGATAATATAGTTCAAATTTAGTTTCCTGATATAATTTTTATACATTTTTGTTGTTGTTCTGTTTGTTTGAAACAGGGTCTCTCTATATAGGCTATCCTGCTACTCTCGATGTAGACCAGGCTGGCCTCAAACTCAGAGATCCGACTGCCTCCGTTTTCTGAGTGCTGAAATAAAGGCGTGTGCCACCACGCCCAGCTTACGTTTTAAATTACGTTTACATATTTCTTTGGGGGAGAGTTGCAGCATTCATACCATGGCGTGGGTGTGGACGTCGGAGGACGGCTTTCGGGAGTTGGTTCTTCCTTCCACGATGTGTGTTCAGGAAATCAAAATTAGGTGATCGTCTTGGCAGCAAGCACCTTTAGCCACTGGAGCATATTACCAGCCTGTAATTGGCGTTTTAATAGAAACGTATGGATGTAATTGTATTTGCTGACAGGGCAATGTAAAAAAGATCCTCAAAGTAGATTTAAATGTTCAAATGTTTATTTCTGAAATTAATTGATTGTAATTGAAAATGCAGTTATTGGATGAAACTTTGAAAATGTCAAAGGAATAAAGGTGTTCCATGTAATTACACGTGACTGTTACATTATTATCTACCCACAATTCATCTGTCACTCTTCACTGTCCTTATCATTTGGTCTTTAGGGTGGCAATCCAGGGACCCAGGAGATTGTTCCATGGGTGAAGCGCTTATTGTGTTAGCGGGAGGACCTGAGTTCAAATCTCCAGCACCCGAATAATAAAACCAGAGGTGATAGTGTGTCCATAAGCCAGGGTTCTTCAGTGAGATGGGAGGTGGAGGCAGAGGAATTCCACAGAAGGTCACTGGCCAGCCAGCATAAAACAAGGGGAAAAGCAAGTACCAAGTCTGTCCTCTACCTCCACACACACTGTGGCATGCACCCACAGGAAGGAATGGCAGTATATAAATGCTTCTGAACGTCGTCTAGGAAATGTTCCATCTCACATATGCGGAACACTCACGTACATTTACCTTTCATGTGTTTCTCAGGTATTATGTTGTAGAATGACATTCTACAGCTCTGTAATTGTTTAGTCATTAAAGCATTCTTAGCTGATTTCCATATCAATGAATTCTGTGCCTTGCTATAATGGAAACAACTTCTAAAGATACAATAAACTGGTGTTTACTCTCTTAGAAAACAGCACTACCAGTGAATTTCAAAGCCACAGGAAAGCTTCTCGATATTACCAGTGTCAAAGCTTGCTCGATTGTGTGCGTATCTGTATCTTCCTTTGGTTGATTTAGCCTTTAATAGTCCTCCAATGACCAGGTCTAGGGGCTCATAACATGCATTAACATGTGTTAACATGCGTAGGCTCAAACCTTTTTTTTTTTTTCTTTTTGGATAGACATAGTAGCAACACCTTGAATCCTAGCACTTCAGAGGCTGAGACAGGAGGATCAGAAATTCGAGGCCACCCATGCAGATGCAGTCAAGGGCCAGTCTCAAAAAAAATACAGTGTGATGAGGGAGAGATTGAGTATGGGCTTTGTATGTGTGTGACCCTGGGTTCAAGCCCAAATATGGAAGAGAATGGGGTGGAGCCATTAATTTATTTTTAAAATTAGATATATTTATTTAATGGAGGGGGGTATGTGTGTGTCATGGCATGCATATGTGCTGCGGGCCACAGGAATATCATAAGAACTCAGCTGGTTATGGCAAAGTCACTACCTGGAGGAATCAGGGAATTCCTCCAGAGGAAACCAAATCCCAAGGAGCTTTTGGTGTTACTTGGCTTGTTATATATCAGCTATATTCTGTTATGAAAATCATGTGTGCCTTCATAGTTTTCCCAATTGACTTTTCCCTAAGAAGGGCTAACAGTGTGGACTGATCACTCTCTGGACATACACATTCCAGGTATTTGGAGAACAGCCTCAGGAAAAGCTTTCTCTGGAATCAGATCTCTCCCTTGGCTACTTTCAAGGACTAGCAGTAATAACAGTCCACATGCAAGTCTCCTGATTTAAGATAAATTCCACAAGGAGACACCACCTAGGTCAGGTGGACGTTAAGTAATAGCTTTACACAATTCAGCTCGGACCCTCCTTTCTTACAGCCTTACCAACTTTATAGACTGTTAACTCCTTACCTAACCACCTCTAGGAATATTTAGATAACTTTCTGTGCTGACAGCTATGCTCAGCCAGAACTCCAGTTCAAGCCTCCCTGTAATTATCATTATTGGTAGCATCCGGCCAGGTCCATCACCAGATGGAGGAAAGTACCCTATCAGAGATACCTCTGTACTCTCTAAGAATAGACTTAAGCATCCAGGATACCTGTTTGAGAAGGCCTGGCGGATGTGCCAATTAAGCCTTACTTCCTCCTTTCCCAAACCTTACCTCCAGTTCCAGATCTCCCTTTAACTATCACCAGAGGCATCTACCTGTACACAGGTTGCCTAGCGACTGAGCACACTTTCCCCCACCCTGCAGAAAAATGGCAGATAGCCTGGACAGATAGGAGCCACAGGAAAAAAAGAAGACAGTTTTATTTTCTCCCATTGACCTAGCAACTTATAGATTCTTAACACTTTCCAAGATTATAGTTGAGCACACAAGAGCCCTCTTCTTAGATATTACGTGAATTTAGCCTTTAGTTAATCCATTTTCCCATTGGTCACTTCCTTTTGGGGTTGCAAATGGTAATTAACGGTTATTGCCTCCCTATGTGATTCTTATCACTCCTCCATTTGACCCTGGAAGCCTGGTTTTGCACTGCTAAGGGAATACTGCTTGTAAGTGTATGTATACCAGGACTCCCAGAGAGGACAGAGAAGAGAAAAGAGAATGGAAGAACTAGATGGGTAAGAACTTGAGAGGAACAAACTGAGATGGGGAAGAAGTAGATTGAAGGGCTACAAGAGAGTACTAGAGGAACGAGATGAAAGATGAGGAAGAGCCAGATGGGGAAGAACAAGATGAGGAAGAAGGAGATGGGAGAGAGGAGACGGGAGAGGAGATGATATGGGAAGGAACAAGATGGATGAGAACCTAGAAGGGGCAGAACTAGATGAAGGAATTAAGATAGAACCTAGAGGGGATCGCAGACAAGTGTAGAGAGAAATCAGGCTAAAGATGACCTAAATATGAGAGCAGAATATAAGCTTATAACTGTCACAGAATAAATAATAAAGTATATGGACTAAGGAGTTTCGTGTACATAGATTCATTTTCTTCTCATCAAAGATTAATTATCAGCTGATTGTAGATTCTTCCTGGACCCTGGGAGGGGACTATCGAGGGGCTGGACCCCCATAGTCCTCGATACATATGGAAGTCAGAGGAACTGCTCTCCCATTTGGGACTCAGGTCATCAGACTTGGCAGTAAATGCCTTTTTTTGTTCACGAGCCTGATCACTGGCTCTGTTTTATCTTTTATGGTTTGGTGTCTTATTGACCATGGGCTCTTACCTCCATGAAAGCAGAGTAATGCCTGTCTGTCTGTCTGTTGCTGTATTTCTAGTACTTAGTTCAGTTTCCCTGGCAAATACTACATTTTTGATGACTTTGAAAAGAATGCTTTGGTTACTAATCAGTTTAATGCTTTCCATTGTCTGAGGGATCTAGGACTACATGCCACACCTCTTGAAACATGGCCCCCTGAGTTTTGACTTCCACCTTCCTCAGAGCCTAGACATATCCCTAGCATTCTCCCAGCGCCAACATGCAAACTCCAGACCATTTTATTTGCTTACAAAGCCAATTTTTCATTGATCGGGGAGGTCATTCCCAGCCCACCTGTCCCATTTTCTAGGCTCCACGTTGCTACCTTCTCAGTGAATCCCCGCACTCACCAGGCTTAATATCTTTGCATCTTCCCTCTGGCAGAAATTTGGAGGCTTTTCTGAATTTCACATTAACACTTTAGTCTCAGTTCTGTGTCTATACAATCTCATGGCCTCCATTTCTACTCTGCAGGAGCAATCCACTTGGACTGATCTCAAGGGTTTTGTGCCTACCTCAAATGATCTGACGTGCCTCTGACTTTATGTGTCTGTCTTCTCCACTTAAATCTTAACCTCTGAGCCTACAGTTCTCTCATTCTTACTTCCCCTGACCTCCGCAGACTATTTCAATGGTCTCCTTCTATCTCTTGACTCTTCTCTCTTTCGTGAGTGCCAGTTTTTTCTCAGATGCATCTTTACCATCCAGGTCAGTCCTATGAGTCTCTCTTCTGTCACTCTCCTACCAGTGACCTCCACACACCCCACCTTCTCAATGCTTCTCCCACTCCAGGAGCTACATTCTGGATCTATCCATTCACCGGCTCTTTATTCTCTTTCATTCAACCCCACAAGGAGTTGTATTGGTTTAAAAAAAAAAGTCACAAAAAGCACAGGAATTGGAATCTCTATAAATGTGGGGATCCAGTCTTAGAATGTTCTTTTTAAGCCTCTGCCCTCACCTTTAGAAAATGGCTCTGTTTCTTTTAATAGAGAAAATAAAGGCTATCAGAAAGGGACTTTGCTCGAGCACTCCTTCCCTCTGCAGTACAAAATGTCTGCTTCCACTCCCATCTCTGTCTTTCTCCTTTGTCTTCCTTGAAGTTCATGTGAGTTTGCATTTGCAACTCACCTTCTGTCTCTCCAGGACTTGTTGTCTAAATTATTTCCTTTCTTTTTGGTTCTTGTGCTTGGCCTAGAACTGGATCCAGTCATGCCCACTTCAGATGTGAAATGCCAAAATGCCCTCTCTGGTTCTCACTGTGCGCTGTCTGCCTTTTCATCGCCTTCCCTGTCTTCATAGGCAAGCTTCAAGTCTCCATAATACTTCCTAACTGGAGTGCTTGCACGTGTGAATGAGTGAATTTTTAGAAACAGGGTCTCATGTATCCCAGGATGCACTTCAACCCATTGTGGAGCTAGCGATTGCTAGGATTATAGGGATGTGCCACACCATGTCTTATTCATGGAGTGCTGAGATTGAGCCCAAGACTTCGTGCATGCTATGGAAGCACTCTATATCCTAACCCCCAAACTTTCCTTCATCTTTAAAAGATCTAGCCACTTAACTACTTAACGACTCGTGTGAAATGGACTGGACTCAGATCGCCGTCTTAACACTCAAAGTGCTTTTGCTATGGTTACTATTTTTGTTGTTGTTTGAATTTCCAAAGCCAATGGTCACTTTTCAGAATTTTTTCCTCTCTGATTCTTTTTTTGCTATATATATATATATATAAATTGACTGCTCTTTGAAAACTCTATTCTTGGGTTATAATAATAATCTTTCTTTGGCCTCTCCTAATCTTCTTAGAACCCTGGTGAGATTTCTTGCCTGCTTTTTATTTATTAGTGTTCCTTAGGATTCCATCCAGAATCTTTTTTTCTCTGACTAGATGTACTTTCCCTTAAATAGTGTCTTCTGTGACCATGGCTGCAGCCATCTATATATCAATGACACTCAAATATAGTCTCGACTTGTTCTGAGGGGGTTAGGATTTAAAGTCAGCATGAAAGGCAAAAATAGAACAAGTTAAAATTATCCCTTGAAATCTTTAACATTCCCTGCAAGGCACCGTACGCCATCTTGGATATATACACCATCAATCAAGGAGTCCCACACAGCCAGCCTTCCTCTGCTATTGGAACAGAAGGCTGTTGCTTTAGTCGAACGCCAGATGAAGTTGTTGGCTTGCACGTGGGGACCATGTTACAAGAAAAATATGTTATTGGGCTTTTCGTCTTGCCAAATGCATAGCATATAGTTAATATAAGTAAGCATAAGAGATAACACCAGTCCACTGTACATATTTTTAGCCTGACTTCTTTCATGGGCTCTAAATGCCAAACTGCCTATTGAATATCTTCTTTTGGATATTCCAGTCTAAATTGTTTTAATTATATTTTTTGAAAGCTGAAGAAATGAGATAACCCACATTCTACTTAGCAAAAGCACTTACTGTAATGATATAGCAATGTGACAAGGTTACAGCCCACATTCGTAGTCTTTTTAGATCATACTGACTGATGTCCTTGTTCCAGGGAGATGTCCTCTAACACGCTGCAGCTGACCACATCCCAGTCTGCCAGGCAGGATCCAAGGATGCTTTAAATTGGTAGACTTTTTAGGCCAAGCCTCACATCTGCCAGTAACCTCAGGCTGAATAGCTTTGTTGAGACAAGTGCAATTCATAAATATCTTGGAAAGCATTGCAGTTCTTTATTGGTCTTTTCAATGCTGAATTTCATCCACTGACTGTTACATCATTCTGAAGAGCATTTGCACTAGGATACCCTGAGCACTCAGCCAAGTTAAACCCCAGCATTTCCTCAACGACCGGACTGAATCTCTGACTCTGACAAGCTGGGTGTGTGCTCTGTATATTGAGCAAACATCAGAGACAAGTTTATATGGCAATGCACTTTGCCTTCTCTTTATCACATATGCCAAACAGTGTAAATAATTAAAGGCTCCATGGAAGAGAACAGCCAAGCATTACATAAAAAAGCAACCCTCCTCAGCTGCGGGCAGCTTTATCCACTTTCAGTCATCTCACGGCTCGTGTAATTATAATGGGGCTGGACAACTTTCACGGCATCCTCTTTCTTCTCTGTCGTCATTTATTATGCCTACATGGTTAGACTATCTGTTTCTTCACTTGCTGAAGTCTACATCAAACTGGAATAGGCTCTATGGCCAATTCCTGGTTGCAGAAAGTAGGGTACCTTGCATTTGGAATGTCTCATTGTTATATCCCACTGGCTATTACATACTTTTTTTAAAAAAAAAAATTTGGGTCCAGTGTTGTTATTGAAACATGGTCTTTTTGTGTAGTCCTTCTTGGTCAGATATTCATACCACACACTAGCCTGGCCTCAAACTTATCATAATCTTCAAGGCCTGTCTGGACTAAAAGGTGAGTCATTGTAGGAAGAGAAAGAAAGAGAAGGGAGGTGAGGTGAGGGGGAGGGGGATGGAAAGGAAAAGGAGGGCGGGGGGGGGGGGGGATGGAGGGAAGGGTACGGAAGAGAGGAAGGAAAAAGAAAAGGGAGGAGAAGAAACACAACCACGTTAATGATTGTGTTATTCCATCACCCGTGTTCATAAATTTGAAAATGTGTACTTCTTAGTTTCCATAACCCTGAAAAAATGAAATTATCTCAGTGCTAGCTGGTTTTTACATCAACTGAAACAAGTTAAGAGTAATTTGAGAGGAGAAGACCTTGATTGAGAAGATGCCTCCACATCATCTGGCTGTAGGCAAGTCTGTAGGCATTTTCTTAATTAGAGATGGATGGAGGAGGGCCGTGCCCTTTGTGGGTGGGGCTGCCTCTGGGTTGCTTGTCTGGGTTCTTTAAGAAAGCAGGCTGAGCAAGCCATGTTGACTAAGACAGGAAGCAGCATCCTTCTCTGGCCTCTGCATCCGCTCCTGCCTCCAGGTTCCTGCCCTGCTTGAGTTCCTGTCCTGACTTCCTTCAGTGATGGACTATGTTGTGGAAGTGTCAGCCAAATAGGCCCTTTCCTCCCCAATTTGCTTTTGGTCATGGTGTTTCATCACAGCAATAATAAACCTAGCTAAGACAATCACTACTTCCATTTCATAGAAATCCACATCCCAAGGTTCAGATACCGCGACTGCCCCAAATTAACATCAAATATATGACGGGAGTGAAGCTTGCTCCACAATGTCCTGACTCCGGGCTGTTGATCTTATGAAATAAGGCACATGCAGGGGCAAGTGCCTTATCATTGTTATTTATTTTGAGATGGCTCAGGGGGAAGCATTGCCTCACTGCAACACTTGATTTGCTCCAAATTAAAATTACACAAAGAATTCTGGGGCTGCAGGCTGAACTTCTCTTAAAGTACATCATTATAGCACCCCAGTATCAATACACAATTCAACCCTGTAACCGCAATTAATTCCCACGTGGGGAAATACCGTGTACAAATATTAAAGAAAATAGACAGTGACTGAACAAGAGCAACAAGTCCTTCTAAACGTAACAGTGTGCCCTGGGACGTACAAACTGATCTTGTCTCATGCACTCATGCCATTTTCTTCTCCTGGGTGGTAAATGCAAACTCCTGCAGGGAAGACATCTTTGCCATGACTAACTAGGGATTCTAACCAGGGCCCCGAGAGCACAGGGCAATTGAACCTACACTTTGCAGAGTTTATGAGAGAGGAGAAATCAGTGAGATTTGGATCAGCCAAATCAGCCAGCCTGGGTTACAGTATGAGACATTCCCCAACTCCCTCCCCCCCACCCCCAAAGTAAACTAGGACTATCTTCCAACCAATTCCATATTGAAAAACACAAAAATAAAAAAGCACTCTGATATTACCAGACCATTGCTAGAATGAACCTTTCAAAACATTGAGTTCCTCTGGCAAATTTGAAAGCTAATTTATAGTTCTAAAATATCCCCAAACACTTGAAAGAGAAAAATGTCCCTCAAAATAAAACCTAGACAATATTCACTAAATACTCTGATAAACTGTTCAAATTGGAAATTTCTCATATATGATATCCTAGTTCAAACTAGACCCTCGAAAATGAGATCCTTGACCCAAATATAGTGGCCCAACCTGATAATGTCAGCTTTTGGAGACTGAGGCAGGAGGATTGATCACGTTTTTTGGCCATAGTGGGCTGGCTACATAGTGAATTTCAAGTCAGCCTGGGCCAAAAAAATCCAACAATAAAAGGCAGTAACAACAACCTAAAGAATAAGAGCCTCAAAACCACCAACTCCAGTCCCATGGTGCGGCAGTTTGAATGCAGTTGGGGTAGGGGGTGGGGTTGCCCACAAGCTCAGAGAGAATGGCACTGCTGGGGGTGTGGCTTTGTTGGAGTTGTGGGCGTGGCCTGGTCGGAGGAAGTGTGTCCCAGTGGACGCTCAAGCCATGCCCAGCATCTCAGACCACTTCGTGTTGGGGGGGGGGGGGGCGGAGACGAAGCTCCTTCTCCAGCACCATGCCTGCTTGCCTGCTGCTGTGTCCTGCATTGATGATAATGGACTGAACCTCTGACTGTAAGACACCCAAGTAAATGTTGTCCTGGAGAAGAGTTGCCGCGGTCACGGTGTCTCTTCACAGCTATAGGAACCCTAATTGGACACATGGCTGGTTCTGTTGGTTACAGCGGAGAGCCCGGAACTTGCGCTTCCAGACTAGACTAGATTCACACTTGCGGCGACACTTGTAGATGTCTGAGTGCTGTGATTATTAGGTGTGTGCTGCCACACCTGGTTTGCGGTGTCATTTTCTTAATTAAAGACTTAATTTCTTTGTAGAAAATAAAAAATGGCTTACAGAAAATAGAACAGTTAGCACGGAATTTCCACGTACCACAGACAGAATTCCACCAAAATGCATGACCCGATCTTGATATATCATTATTAACAGAAGTCCATAATTTACATTTGAGTTTATTCTTTGGGTTGTTTAGTTAGTTAGAACTGGTGGGTGCCCTTAGGATATTTATCATGCTGTGTGCAAACACACAAACAAGCTAGAATTATTCTTCACCATTAATGGTACAAGGGGTTACAAAGAGGTGACCTGACTTACATCCTGCTTCTTTGTTTTTGGTAGGGGAATCATGACATTTAAAACTGGCTCTGGTGTAGAAGCCAGGCTTGAGTTAACATGGTATAATGCATGGGAAGTATTCTAAAATTATGACTATAATGGCATGGTAAATTAGTTACTCTGATTTTGCATGGGAAAGCTTCTGGTAACTTTTTAATTTTATTTTTAAAATGGGTCTGTGTAACCTTGGCTGATCCAGAACTTGCTGTGTAGCCCAGGTTGGCCTTGAACTCCTCCTGCCCGACCCATTACTTCACTGGACGCTGGGATTATAAGCATGAGCCACCATGCCTTACAAGTAACTTCTTATATGTCAAAACAAAGGGACACATCAAATAGAAGCAGGTTAATGTATTCCGGGCTTTTAATCTTAACATTCAGAGGTGGATGTAGTAGTATCTGCAGTTCCAGGCTAGCCTGGATCCTGTCTAATTAAAAAAAAAAAATCAAATGAATAATTTAAATTGGGGGCTACCAATTAATAATTGCTCAAAAATGTTAGTTTAAGTTCACTTTTACAATACTGTTTTCAAAAAGAATTTAAAAACTATTTTGCGCCAGGCGATGGTGGTGAATACCTTTAATCCTAGCACTTTGGAGGCAGAGGCAGGTAGACATCTAAGTTTGAGGCCAGCGTGGTCTATAGAGAAAATTCCAGGACAGCCAGGACTACACAGAGAAATCCTGTCTTGGAAAAAACCAACAACAAAACCCTATTTTGCACGTGGCAAAATTTAACTGTTTTCTGACAAGCAAAATAGTGGTGTAATCATCAATCAAAAACAGAGTTCTAGCTTCCTTCCAAATTCTAAGCCTCCTTTTAGTTAGCTCTTTCCCCATCTCTTGCCACTGGCCACCGCTGATCTGTGTTCTGTCCATTTAAAGCAAAAAACAAACAAAAGACACACACACACACACACACACACACACACACACACACACACACACCAGCTTATTCCGAAACTACAAGGACCCTAGGACCCTAAGGAAATTGCAAACACACACACACACACACACACACACACACACACACACACACACACACACACACACACCAGCTTATTCCGAAACTACAAGGACCCTAGGACCCTAAGGAAATTGCAAACACACACACACACACACACACACACACACACACACACACACACACACACACACACACACACACACACCAGCTTATTCCGAAACAAGGACCCTAAGAAAATTGCAAAAACATTACCTAGGGTCCTAGGGATTTATTAGCTACTTAACATTATAATCTTACACGACTGCTCAAGACCAAAACCTCCATCTTGAGAAACCGACGGTGCTTTCATTTTGCCTGTTTACTTTGTTTTCTAAGAAATGTTTTCTTTTTTAAAGGAGCGGACGCGCTCCTGAGATGTCCTATGGGTTTCGTGACGTGTATGACTTAAAACCTCTTGGAGCGCCCCCCCCATTCCTGCCCTTGCCCGTTTCATTTTGGGTTGGCACTTTCTGCTTTTTGTATCATAATTGGTACGGTTTTCAGCGTTCGGATTCCTAACTTCTTGCCTCAGTCTTGTTTTAAATGGGTGACAGCAACCAGGTTGGCCTGGCTCTCCAAGCTCTCGGGGATGCGAGCGGCGGCCTGCATCCTTGCTGGGACTCCACTTCCACACCGGCCCCCCGTTTATGGTGAGGATATTAGATAGCGTGTTGGAGTGAGTGTGCAGGCCCCCTGGCTCGGGGTCGCCCCTGCCAGGCTGACATCGCCCGGTGGATTAGGTTTTGGAAAGGGATGCAGGTGCACAGGTTGCAGGAAGGTCTCGTTCGGATGTCCCCCGGGCGCCCGGCGTCCCCACGGCGCATGCTCAGAGCGGCGCGGGCGGGGCTCCTCCTCCCGCCCCGCCCCTCCGCCGTCCCGGCCCCGCCCCGCCCGTCTGCGCGCCGCCGGCTGCAGGTCTGGGCGAGCGGGAGAGCGGGGTGAGTACTCGTCGCCACGGCGCCTCCTCCTCTGGTCCCCGCAGCCCTCGCCCGCCTCCCGGGACCGGAGAAGGGCGGCGGAGCGGCCAGCCCGGCACAAAAGGCCGGGGAGGCGGGCGCGGGCCGCCAGGCGACCTTTCACCTTGTGCTTGGCGTGTGCTCACGTGACCTGGAAAACAAAGGAAGTGAAGACTGGCAGGCCCACCTGAAGGGCTTCCAGATTTGCAGCCAACACGGCCCCCGGAGTGTACAAAACCGGGAAGGGGTGGGCATCAGAGATACAGGAATAATGAGCTGATGCATAGAGGACATACTTTCAGTTGCAGTGATAATTATGAAAATTTTGGTAGTAAAACCCGGGGTGGCCACAGAATCCTTTACAATCAAAATGGAGTCCTAATTTCTGCAGTTACATGCTTCTGACAAGATGTAAATAGTTTCCAAACCTAAGAACAAACAAACAAACAACAAACCCATATTGTGGGTTTGTTTTTGAGACGGGGTCTGCTACACACTGTGTAGCCCAGGCTGGCCTTGAACTCTAAGCAGTCATGCCTCAGTCTCCCTAGTGCTGGTGGGCACTCCCCAGGCCTGGATTGTTTGGTCTGGGCTCCAGGTGGCCTCCTGCGCTCAGCCTGCCTTCCAAGGAGCCGAGAGTGCAGGCGCCATCACGGGTTACAAGGGCCATCGGTTTTGCTTCAGTGTTCAGACTCATGCCCTCTTGTTATGAGTGTACTTTGTCAGTCGGCTTGCTCTTTCCAAATTCAATAGTTCTTTGCCGAAAGCTTACTTTGAGTCATTATAATCTGATAGTGGCCTCCACTGTGGTGGCAAGGTGTACATTTACGATTGTTAGGGTTAGAGAAGAGAGACCCTGTGCAGCGCTCAAATCCACTTTAGGATCCCAGGTATTACCGCTCCTCATTGCTTCCAAAGCTGCAGATATTGACAGGGAAAATGACACAAAATGAAAACCCTAGCCGAAAAATAAACTCGAGTAATGAGGAAGTTCAAGTCTCCCAGAGCAGAGCTTTGAAAAACGTCACACCCGAGCTTGCTGGCTCAGCACTGTGACCCCAGCATGTCGTAGCTGGAGGCAGAGCCGTCTCCAGTTTGAATCCAGCCTGCACTACACACAGCCAGATCCCGTCTCAATGAGCAAAAACAAACAGAAAATTGTTATTTGTACTTTAATGGAAGAAACCAAGTGGAAATAGTTCTCAGCTTGATTCATTTGAATATGGAATATTACAAGATTAGGATAATGTTAAAGATCTTGCTATCGTGGAGGGAAGTGTGAGACAATGCTTTAAAAAAATCCTATCTTACCTTTCTCAGATTTCTAGACTACGCTAATCTCGTGCTGCCTATGCAGCTGGGGCTGACCTTGAGCTGATCTTCCCGTCTCCAAGGTGCTGGGAATGGAACTCGGGTCTTGGTGCAGGCTAGGCAATCACTCTGCCAACTGTGCCACCCACCCCACACCTTTTTTTATATTTTAGACAGGGTCTTATGGAGTCCAGTCTAGTGTGGACCTTAGATTCCTCCTGCCTCAGCCTCTAGAGTGCTGAGGTTGTAGGCATCCACTCCTGTACCCAGAACAAGGTATATCTTGATAGCACTTCTTAGTGTTGGGTAAACTTTTGAGAAACATAAGCATCCCTTTGGGAAAACAGTAAAGCTCACATAAGTAGGTAGTTTCAGGCTGGGATTGATGTGAATATTAATATCTTTTAAGCCTCAAGACATGCTTTGGAGCTCAGAGGTTATGTTTGAATCACAAGTATAACCAACATCCAAAAGAAAGAGCTATAGAGATTATTTGGTGATGGGACACTGGAAACGAATGTCTTTAGGGGCCAACCAGGCTATAAAACACTTAGAAGATAGGGCAACTAAAAATATGCTCCACCTGAGGGCGATCTTCTGCAGAAACGGAGGCCCCTCTACTATGCTTGGTTCATCAAATGCTCATTGGTCTATCAGGGCCAAGGAGAATAATTACCAATAGTTTGCCTTTGAAGTTAGGGTTATTTCATACCATTGTATATTATCTTTCCAAGAAGATCTTTTCATCCACCCCTTTGTGCTCTGGAACCTTACAATGGTTTGCTATTGCTCGCAGTTTTAAATAGAGTCTTTTGAGTTTGAAGACTTTGTAAACTGCTTGCTTCCTGTTCCCCAGATTTCCCTGTAGTCCTCAACCTACTTTCTAGTCAGGCTGTTTACTTGTCCACTCTGTGTCATTTCAACCGATTCCTAGGGTCCTTATCTGCCCCTCCCCCCACCTCTTAGTCAATGCTACCGGTTTGTTTCATTTCATAATTCCAGGAGAAGCTGAAAAGTCTCATTTCCTCTAGACCATGGTTGTAGTGCTCAGACGCTTTTGGTTGAGTTACTACCTTTACCAGTTATAACAAGCGACTTATCTTGTATCTTATACTAACATACCTCATAGAGATGCTCTGAGGATTTTAGTTGCGCAGTTCCTGATGTATAGCAGAGGCTTGACAGTGCTATTTTCAATTATCACATCAACCCATACTAATTCCTTAAATAGCATTGTACAATTTATCATTGATTTTATTGTCTGGAATTAATGTTCTTTTCGGCTTGAAAATTTTCATATAAAGTTGATTACTGACTATTGAAAGCAAAGCCATAATTTATACTTCTTTTTAAAAGTCTCAAATCTCTCAGGATGATACTTGAGGGCTCAGTATGTATCTTTTTTGCTTCCTGTCTTGTTATCTGGTTTCTTTTCTATTAGCCATTTTATCTGTGTTGCTTATAATTTGAAATTCAAATCCTATCTGTCCCAAAAGTATTTCAGGTGACTTATAACCCATAAATGATATAATAACAAAGATAAATCATAGTCATGAAGAGATGAAGCTCAAATAGAAAGATGACATTAAGATGAGTCACACAGAAATACAGTCTATGAAAAGTTGTACTTTTTTCTCCCCTCTTTCTATATAATCACGAAAAGTAGCCTCAGAGGAAGTTCTGAGCTTCATGATGCTCAAAGGGAAGAAGGAAACATACCACATACTCTGTAAAAACACAGCTTCCTGCTCAAATAATTGGGCAGTCATTGCCCGAGGAGGTGCCATCATGATGGGTTCCACATCAGCAAACAAAACTCAACTCGGTTCATGGTCTGTCCAAGGAAAACAAAACTTACGCTCTGTCTAGCGGCCGACCTCTAGCTAAGGAATTCCTGCTGGAATGACCGGAAGACAGTCATTGCTCCCCTTACAGGCATCAGATGCCTCCCTTTCCTTGTTCTGTGTTCTCTCAGGAAAAGCCTTTGCCTTGCTCCTCTATGGTGGAGCCCCAGACTGCCTTCATTCTGGAACTGCCCAGTCGAATCTCGTGTCTATTCAAGCACTTTAAAGGTCCAGTGTACCACAGTTGACTGTCCGGCGCTTAGACGTGAATATTCAGTGCAGGGATGAAGATTGTGTCATAGTTTCAGAGAGGACGCAGAAGCTCTGGTTCTCCCGATCTTGTTGACCTGTGACTGACTGACACCTCCACAGGCGGCATGTGGCTTGTGTCTGTGTTCTTTGCTCTTAGTCAGTTGGCATTTTTTCATTTCGATCTTCTGTGTTTCAGGAAAACATTTAAGAATATATACTAAAATGCTGATTTGTTCCCCTCCCCCGTTCAAACTTCTGTATTTCTTTTTCTTATTTATAATGTTGACTTTATGTTTCTGGTTTTTTATAATTTTCCTTCCTTACCACAACTCCCTTTTCCTTTTCTTTTCTAATTCTCAGTTGGGGTCTTAGGACCTAGCCCGGCCTGGTACTTATTATGTAGCCCAGGCTAGCCTTAGTCTGCCTGTCTTCCTCCTACTTCAACTCCCTGTTACTGGGATTAATGGTGTTTACCACCACACCTGGGTCCCAGTTCACTTTTTTAATTTTAGCAGTTTTTTTCTTGTTATCTTGCTTTCAGATGCTTTGTTTTCTTTTTAAATTAGTAATGTAGAGTAAATAATTTTTCCGGTTTTTCACCATTATAGAAAAAAGGCTTTCCCTCTTCAATCTTAATTTTTTTTTTTTTTTTTTTTTTTTTGAGACAGGGTTTCTCTGTGTAATAGTCCTGGCTGTCCTGGAACTCTTTGTATACCAGGCTGGCCTCGAACTCGAAGAGATAAGCCTGCCTCTGCCTCCTGAGTGCTGGGATTAAAAGTGAATGCTACCACTGCCTGGCTATTTTTTTTTTTTTTTTTTTAAAGACAGGGTCTTGCTATGAAACTTTGGGTGGCCTGGAACTAGCAATCCTCATGCCTCAGCTTCTCAAGGGCTGAAATTCCAGATGTGCATCACTGTGTCGACCTCTTCAACTTTATGGACGTTTGTCTCTTTTCTTGTTCAAGAGCTTCTTATTGGCCCCATGTTGACATTGATATTAGTGACTGATGGAAGAAGGATTGTGTGGGTCGGCGTTGCTGACTCAGGAAGCAAGTGCCCCTTCTCTCCTTCCCTGCAAGTAGATGTTGTTGATTCTTCTTTTCAGTGTCCAGTTGGAGAGCAGGTGGGTGGGCACAATTGCAGTTAGGAAGGATTAGATCCCTTCCCGATTCTTCCCGATTCTCTCCTTTCTCTGCCCTGGACCTGTAACCTGGGGAGTGTTTTTGGTTCATTTACAGCTTATGCTTTAGGGGTTTGGGGAAGATGACGGGAGCCTGTACCACTACTTCGAAGACTGCTCTGTCCCCTCAGCTCCCCACTGCTGGCTTTCTGTCATAGTATGTGGTGCATCACATTCTTCTCGGGCCCTGCCCGTTACAGTTAATAGAGAGAACACGGAGCGTGAGGACCAGTAGGAGAAAGGCGACTTAGTATGTTTCCTTTAAGGAAATACAGAATGGAGGAAAGTGAAGTGCTTCCTGTTTCCTCCTGAGACTTCCTGTTGTGGAGGTCAGCGAAAATACCAGCTCCAGTCAGTGGTTCCTCCCTCCAGTGTTGTTTCCTGTTTAAACTTTGATTGGTGGTGTGTATTGTGAGATGGTAGGGAGAACTGACCTGCTCAGGAGCTGCAAGACTGAGCTGCCTTCCTCCTCCTGATGCTTCCCACGCTAGTGATTGGTCTGCCCCACCCAGGCTGCCGTGTGTCGAGAAATCCAGGCTTTAGCCGCCACCCCATCAGATGATCTACTTTTGGTCTCAATTTTCTGGCATGATTGCTTCTCAGTTATTTCTGAGGTAATAACTAGAAATATTTATTTGGGGCCGGGCGGTGGTGTTGCACGCCTTTAATCCCAGCACTCGGGAGGCAGAGCCAGGCGGATCTCTGTGAGTTCGAGGCCAGCCTGGACTACCAAGTGAGTTCCAGGAAAAGGCGCAAAGCTACACAGAGAAACCCTGTCTCGAAAAACCTAAAAAAAAAAAAAAAAAGAAATATTTATTTGGGGTCATATGGAATCATGTACATTTTTTGGTCAGGGCTTCACATGAAATCTGTACTTACTAGCCTGCTCTCTCAACTAGAGGACCTCTGCCAGGGGACCTGCAAGGTGTGTGAGGAACCAGTTTACAGGAGTTCAAACCAAGTCGTTGTAAACGTTGATGTTTAGCTCTCATAGCTAGAATTGTCTCCCTGTCCCTCCCTCGTTAGTACACAGTCTTATGTTGTACAGACCAGTCTTGATCTCACAGACTCAAGTGATAACTTCTGCTTTAGTGTAAGTGCCTGATACTCTACCCACAAGCTTGTGCACCATGCCTGGTGTAGTAGTTTGAATGTAATTGCCTCCATAATCTCAGGGAATAACCATTAGGAGGTGGCCTTGTTAGAGGAAGTGTGTCACTGTGGAGGCGGGCTTTGAGGTCTCATATGCTCAAGTGCCCCGTGTGACAGTCCACTTCCTATTGCCTTCTGATCAAGATGTAGCCAGCACCATGCCTCCATGCCGCCATGCTCCCCATCATGATGATAATGGACTGACCTTCTGAAACTGTAAGTGAGCCACTCCAAGTAAATATTCTCCTTATTGGAGCTGCTGTGGCTGTGGTGTCTCTTCACAGCAACAGAAACCATATCAAAGACACCTGGTTTGATAAAAGGACATAATCTATGTTTACATTTATAATACTGTGGAATTGTTTTTTAGGGTGGTTTTTAAATTTTCAGGTTAGCATGTAACATGATTGATAGTGTTGTGATATTTTCATACACGTATGTCATTGTATTGTGTCCTTATTCATCTGTCTCCTCCACTGCCCTTCCTTAACTCCTGCTGTCCTCGCAGTGGGTCCCTTTCTGCCCCAATAGTCTTCTGTGTGCTTTAACGTCACATCAGTCCCATTACCTTTATCCCAACGTTGCTTGTTCACCTGTCATGGTCAATAGTGTCGGATTCTTCCATAGATGAAGTTGCTTCCTTTCATAGTGAAGAATGATCTTTAATGTTTAAGTATATGCATAGCGTGTTCTATTTTATATATATATATGTGTGTGTGTGTGTGTGTGTGTTATTTATTTATAAGTAACCTTAAGTCTGGGGAAATGTGTATGTGTTTATATATATAAACATAAAATCATATATATATATACACATAAAATCATGATTCAATATACACTAACTTATTGATTCATCAAAAGAAATATCTTTTGCAAGAAAAAAATTACACATACATAGATTTGGTTCCATACATCAGATTAAAGTTCAGGTAACAATACCTAGTGAGCACACGGTTTTTAGTTGAGTAGCTCATCTAGAGAGTGGTCATCTGTGGAATCCCTGCTCCCTGGAGCTGCAGAACAGCAGGAGTGGGTGGAAGGGTGGGTGGCTTCTCTACTCTCTCCATGGAGGGCCGACCCCCAGATTGGAAAAGTAGGAAAAACGGTTCTCCTCAGTCTTTGGATTCTGCTGAAGTGATTGCGAAAAGGTTTGTATTGAATTAAAGACAGCGAAACAAAACAAAAAAGAAAGAAAACAACAACAACATCCAGCCCGTTCAGCCAGATCAAGAGTCAGGCCGAGCAGATGTATCAGTCGTTATATACTAAGACACAAGGGACTGGGACTCATTTCCAATTGTTACATATACTTAGGAATGAAAGGCGTATTGTTTAAGATGAGGGGAGAATTTAGTTTTCCTGCCTCAGAAGAAGCTTTCCAAGTGTTAGGATTAAAGGCCTGGGCCACAGCTCCTAACTAAAATTCATCTTTTTACTGAACATTCACGATTGTTCTGTTGTTATCTCTAAAGCCTAATTTTTTTTAATTGTTTTTTTGAGACAGGTCCCCATGTAGACCAGACTGGTCTTCAACTATAGCTATTGCTGAGGGAGGATAGCCTTGAACTATTGACCTCCCACATGCTGGGATTACAGGTATGTGTCTCCACACCCAGCTAGTCTGGCTGGGCATGGTGCCTCACATCTGTAATCTCAGCATTGGCCAGGCCGAGGTAGGGGGTTAGCCTGGTTTTTGTCGTAGTTCAGGCCTGAATGGGCTGCAGTCTAAGGTTCTCTCAGGACCCATCAAAATAAGGCAACTTGTCTGTGAACACACAGTTTACACGCGCTAGGTTTTTAAGGCAAATGGGATTATTGTTGCTGCTGCTGGCCAATGAGCCGCATTTGTGATTATTTCATTTTGGCCACACTTCCAGCCATTCCGTAGAGGAAGTTCTGAGACTATGATTTCTGCTTTTGCTAGTCCGGGAACATGGCAGAGGAAGAGGGAGAATCCAGTCTTGAAAGTGTGAGTAAAAGTACTGATTGTAATGTTTTTATTTTTTTAATGAGTTGAGATATTCTTACTTGAGCAAAGAAACAGTTATTCACTGTATTTCATTATGGTACATCTGGAGGATCTGAGTGGAGATTAATACCCTTTTAATATGGTGTACTTTCCGACTTGGTGATCAAGCTGTGTTTGCATTGCAATGTATGACATCCTTCAGCAAAGCTCAGTTCTTAGATAATTTTAAAAGTATACAACCCAATATTAATTAATGTTTTGATGTTCAGTCATCTTGCTAGTAGCATAGTGATGTTAATTAGATAAAGTATAACTATTGAATGAAATTTTATGTTTCAACTAGCATTTTTAATAGTTCAGTAAATCTCAAGTACCTGGAGGGCTTAGGGGATGGAGTGTTTTTCTATTTTGTTATTAAGAGTTGGCTTGGAATTTTAATAATCATAAATATGGTTTTTTGTTTTTTAAATTGATTTTTATTTATTTATTATTTTGAGACTATGTCTCACTATGTAGCCCTGGCTGGCCTTTAACTCACTGTATAGACGACGCTGATCTCAAACTGACAGAGAGAAGCTTGCCTGTGTCTCCTGAGTGCTGGAATTAAAGATGTACACCACCAGGCATAAATTATATTATATTATTTGTATTATAAATTAAATTCTGCTTGTGCTGATTTGTTATCTCTGGAGTATGTCAGGATCATACAGTTGGAAACCCCGTCTTTAGGACTGACAGCCCTATTTCAGTCCTCCAGTCTAGTTCTACATTCTTTCTCTTAGTGATGACATAGACTCTTGCCGTCTGTACGTTATCTCCAGGATATATGTGCAGGACCATTATCTCCAGGATATATATGCAGGGTCATTATCTCCAGGATATATGTGCAGGGTCATTATCTCCAGGATATATGTGCAGGACCATTATCTCCAGCTGAGAGTTCTTCCCTTCTGAGACGGACTCTTCTCAGAATGCCTGCTAGACCTGTCGTTTGTGGATCTACAGACACTTCTGTCAAACCCATGCTAAACTGAACCTACCTCTCTCCTAACCCTGTCTTCATCCAGGGATCTCTGTTGAAATACGCTGCCACCTAAAGGCAGAGAGCTTGGACTCGTGCTCAGACCTTTGCTTTCCTGCATTTGAACCCTCCCTCTTGTCTGTTCTACCCCCAGTCTTCACTCTGCACAGCATCTCCGAATCTCTTGGATTACCAAGAGCCCTTTACCTGACTTCATCCAGTCCTGACGAAACCACTGTCCGCACAGACAACAGACGTACAAATCCTGTCAGAGGTTCACTCCTGCTTCCCTCCCTCCTGCCATAGGCACCAGGTCTCACTTCCTTCCCACACCTCCACACTGCAGTCCCAGGGGTTCTTGAGATGGGCATGGTGGTCCACACCTGCTAGCCCAGCATTCAGGACGTCGAGGAAAGAGGATCACAGGGCTGAGGCCAGGTTGGACTCTTTAGTAAGTACCAAGCTAGCCAGGGCTATGTATCAATACCATGCCTTAAAAAACGAACCAAAACAAACAGATAAACAAAACTCCCCAAACAAAACCCCTCCTTTGCATTTCCTTCCCGCCTCTCCCCCCCCCTTTTTTTTTTTTTTTTTTTTGGTTTTTTCGAGACAGGGTTTCTCTGTGTAGCTTTGCGCCTTTCCTGGAACTCACTTGGTAGCCCAGGCTGGCCTCGAACTCACAGAGACCCGCCTGGCTCTGCCTCCCGAGTGCTGGGATTAAAGGCGTGCGCCACCACTGCCCGGCCACATTTCTTTTAATCCATTCTTCAGTTGAGGGACATCTAGGTTGTTTCTAATTTCTGGCTATTAGGAATAAAGCTGCTATGAACAATTGTTGAGCAAGTGTCTTTGTGGTAGGATGGAATGTCCTTTGGGTATATGCCCAGGAATGGTATAGCTGGGTCTTGAGGTAGCTCAATTTCAATTTTCTGAGAAACTGCCATATTGATTTGCAAAGCAACTGTACAAGTTTGCACTTCCACCAGCAATGGAGGAGTGTTCTCCTTGCTCCAGATCCTCTCCAGCATGAGCTGTTACTTGTTGTAGAATATTTTAAGGTGTGTTACATTTGTTTATTCTCTGGAACATTTGTTTAATGATGCAGAGATGTGTTGTATTCCTCTATGTTTCATTTGTTTAACTCTGTGAAGCTGTGATTCTTTGCCTGTGTAAAACACCCGATGGTCTAATAAAGAGCTGAATGGTCAATAGTGAGGCAGAAGAAAGGATAGGTGGGGCTGGCAGGCAGAGAAATATATAGAAGGAGAAATCTGGGAGGAGGAGAAGCAAGAAAAGGAGGAGAGGAGGACTCCAAGGGCCAGCCACCCAGCTATACAGCAAGCCACGAAGTAAGAAGTAAAGAAAAAATATACAGACATAGAGAAAGATAAAAGCCCAGAGGCAAAAGGTAGACAGGATAATTTTCTAAAAAGCTGTCAAGAAACAAGCCAAGCTAAAGCCAAGCATTTATAATTATGAATAAACCCCACAAAAGAGCAACAATCAACAACATTTTCATGTTCCAAGGTGGGGCTAGAGTAAAAGAAAATCCAACAACAGTCACCTGTGTTTTTGATCTTAGCTGTTCTGACAGGCATAAGATGGAGTGAGTGTTGAACATTTCTTTAAGTGTTTCTTGGCTATTTGAGTTTCCTCTGTTGAAAATTCTCTGTTTAGATCTGTATCCCATTTTTCAAAAAATTGGATTATTTAGTTTGTTTAGTTCTTTATATATTTTGATATGTATTTCCTGAGTTCTTTATATATTTTGGATGTTAGCCCTCTGTTAGATGTGGATGTGGTAAAAATCTTTTCCCATTTTGTAGGCTGATGTTTATCCAAATAATGGTATCCTTTGCCTTATAGAAGCTTTTCAGTTTCATGATCACTTATTAATTGTAGGTCTTAGTTCTTATGCTTTGGTGATCTGTTCAGGAACTTGTCTCCTGTGCCATTGTGTTCAAGACTATTCCCTGCTTTTTCTTCTATTAGGTTCAGTGCATCTGGTTTTATGTTGAGGTCTTTGATCCACTTGGACTTGAGTTTTATGCAGGTTGATACATATGGATCTGTTTTCATTCTTTTACATATGGACATCCAGTTAGACCAGCAGCATTTGTTGAAGATGTATATTTTCTTTTCTCCATTGTCTATTTCTGGCTTATTCATCAAAAAATCAGGTGTCCATGGGTATGTGGATTTACATCTGGGTCTTTGATTAAATTCTGTTGATTGACCTATTTGTTTTTATGATAATACCTTGTGGTTTCTATTACTATAGCTCTGTAGTACAGATTGAAATCATGGATAGTGATAGCTCCAGAAATTCTTTTGTTGTACAGGATTGTTTGAGCTATTCTTGGTTTCTGGGTTTTTTTTTTTTTTTTCCATATGAAGTTGAGTATTTTTCTTTCAAGGTCCATAGAGAACTGTGTTGGAATTTTGATGGGGATTGCATTGAATTTGTGGATTGCTTTTGGTAGGATGGTCATTTTTATGATGTTAATCCTACCAATTCATGAGCATGGGAGATCTTTCCATCTGCTCTTTTCTTCAAAAACTTGAAGGTTTTATCATACAGGTCTTCACTTGCTTGGTTAGAGTTACCACAAGACATTTCTTATTATTTGTAGCTATTGTGAAGGATGTTGTTCCCCTGATTTCTTTTTCAGCTTGTTTGTCATATGTGCGCGCGCGCGCATACACACACGTATGTATACACACACACACACACACACACACACACACACACACACACGTATGTATACACACACACACATATAAGAGCTACTGTTTTTTTTTGTTTTTGTTTTTTTTTTTTAGTTAATCTTGTATCCAGCCAATTTGCTGAAGGTGTTTATCAGCTGTAGGAGTTCCCTGGTAGAATTTTTGGGGTCACTTATGTATACTTGTCATATCATCTGCAAATAGCAATACTTTGACTTCTTACTTTCCAATTTGTATCTTCTTGATCTTCTTTAGTTGTCTTATTGCTCTAGCAAATATCCCTGACTCCTCTCCCTTATTCCCTTCCTCTTCTCCCTTGTCCTCTATTTCCTGTGTTTGTCTCTTACTTCCTGTCCTCTGTCCCTCTAAAGCAAATAAATCTCCTTTGTGCTGAGAACTTGGCCTTTGGGGTCCTGAGCTTATACTGTGACTTTCAGTGATCAAGTAGACTTCATCCCAGAAATGCAAGGATGGTTCAATATACAAAAATCTGTCAATGTAATCCACCATATAAACAAACTGAAAGAAAAAGCCCACATGATCATCTCATTAGATGCTGAAAAAGCCTTTGACAAAATTTAACACCCCTTCGTGATAAAAGTCTTGGAGAGATCAGGGACCTCCGAATGCTGTTTTCTTATTCTCTAGGCCATTGTTGGTTCTCTAAGGCATCTGAAATGTTGGTGTTCTGGAGGCTTATCTCAGCCTTGCTCCTGCCCCTGTGCACAGAGGTTCTTAATGTTTGGATAGGACCTTAGAAATATCTGTGGGTAATTACAAATGATCCCAGGAGACATATGGACAGCTACCTACCCATAAAATTGAGGGTGTCAAGTGCCATGTGCTTCCAGAAGCCATATTAAGATTAGCTAGACTAGGGGGCAGTGTGTGTTTGTGTTTGCCTGTTATCCTAGCATATAGAAGGCAGAGGCAGGAGCATCAGATTTTGGCAAGTTTGAGTCTAGCTTGAGCTGCATAGCAAGTTTCAGGCTAGCCAGGGTTACAGAGTGAAATCTTTTTTCAAAAACTGATAGACAAACAAATAAACAGAAACAAACAACCAAAAAAACCGCTGAGTTTATTTCTCCCTAAGAGCCAGGCATGGTAGTGTGTGACTATAATCACAGCTCTTGGGGAACAGAGACAGGAGGATAGCCATGAGCTCCAGGCCAGCCTTGTCTATATAGTGAGTTCAGACAAGCCTGGACTACATAGGAAGATTCATAAAAAAGAAAAAAAGTATATGCTAGAAAAATATTAATTAAAATGTAAAATATAGCCGGGCGGTGGTGGCGCACGCCTTTAATCCCAGCACTCGGGAGGCAGAGGCAGGCGGATCTCTGTGAGTTCGAGGCCAGCCTGGTCTACCAAGTGAGTTCCAGGAAAGGCGCAAAGCTACACAAAGAAACCCTGTCTCGAAAAAACAAAAAAACAAAAACAAAAAAAAAAATGTAAAATATAAAAGTGTGTTTGTTAAAATTAGAATGCATGGCCAAAGAATTCATTTTCTTTTGAGTGTAGGTACTTGATTGAAATTTATTGTTCATGCCCCCTCCCTTTTTAAAGATAGAGTCTCACATAGCCCAGGTTGGCTTTGACCTCTGTGATGAAGGGGATGACCTGAACTCCTGATCTTCCTGCTTCCACCTCTCAGATACTAGAATTACAGGTTTGCTACCACACTCACATTATAGTTTATTCTTGATGGAACCCAGGATACATCATCTAAACTTCTAGTTTTGATTTAAAAGGAAGATCTCAAGCTATGTGTACAGCTGATTGATTGTAGAATCATGGGTTTGTATGTTTTCAGTTACACTGTTCTTAACTTTGCTCAACAGTAGCTTGCTTTTCCTATAGAGGCATGCCTTTATTTGGCCCTTATGATATATGTAATTGCAGAGTAATACAGTTGTCTTCTTATATTTTATTGGTTTGTTTAATTAAACTCCATACTTACGATACAAGAATATGGTTTGTGAACATACATTCATCTCTTAGGAGCAGAGGGCTTTATGGTCATCATGCTGCAGAACCAGTGTGGCCCCGCCGGCTGCACAAGGTGAATGGAGGCTTGTTAGGGCACTGTCTGCTGAAATGGGTGGGTTTTTTTTTGTTTATCTCCTGTTCTTAGAACATGAGCTCTTACAAGGCAAAGTGTCTGCTTTTTTCATATCTAACTTTTCTCTATGCCCAGTGCCTACTTAATATGCATCCAACTTTTATTATTGGGTGAATAGACACATTGTTATATTGGTTATGCTAAATTTGGACAGTCTGCATAGTGTGTTGGCAATCAGCTTGTATATACAAGTCATGGCCCTGAGTCCCTTTTTATTTGTGTTTGTGAACAGATTCCTTTTGATTTGTCATCGAAGGAATGGAGATGACACACCTTTGGGTTGTGAGGGGATCAAATGGAGATGTGAAGTGTCTTCCGTAGCAGTTGATATAATAAGCGACAGTCTTGATGCTCATAGCTAATGACAAGGAGCATTTGTTGTATCTAGCTTCTTTCATTGAGAGGTCTCAACTACATGATCTGGCATTTTTCTTATGTGCTAAAATTCTTTCTGTAAACAATATTTTATGTTTTGAACAGCTTCCTACAACAAATATATGAGTATTTCTTGGTATGTCACATTTGTGAGTTTGATCTAGTAGTAATTAATTAACTTTATACCTTGGAAAGCAATTTCAAGCTTTGCAACAATATTTGCTGGAGAGTTGACAGTTCTACTAAAGCGTGAAGGGCAATTGGCCCCCATGTTACAGCGGCACTGTAACAGGCAGTGGAAGAGCTGAGGCAGGAGCAGACATTCTCAGGAGCATGTTTGAAAGCATTATCTTAGAGTCAGATAAAATTAACAGTGGGGATTTGTACTACATTCAGCATCACCCTTGTCCTTATAAAGACAAACACCCTAGAATGTGTGGTCGAATGATCCGTTAATTTGTAGGGTGTATGTTGAGTATGTTTGAGGCCCTGGGTTCAATGCCCAGCAATTCAAAAAGAAAACCAGACAAGATTCCCTCTCGAACAACTGAAAATCCAACAAAGAAGGCTCCATAGATAAATACTCTGTTATAAGTATAGGCCTTTAGGTTTTCGTGTCATGTAAAACCCAAAGGAAGACAGGGTGAGAATACAGACAGCGAGAACTCTCATGACCGACTCTGAGGATGGTTTCCATTGTCCTACCCCAACTTTGTTCTCTTCCTTTTTATTGCAGTTCTCATTTAACATGGAAGATGAGTTCTTGGGAGAAAAAAGCTTCCAACACTATTGTGCGGAATTCATCAGACATTCACAACAGATAGGCGATGGTTGGGAATGGAGAACAGCCAAGGTGAGCAGAAAAAGCATTTCTTCGTTTCTGTGTTTTGACATGGGCTCTTGCTATGTCTCATAGCTAGCCTGGTACTGTCTGTGTATCCCAGGCTACCTTCTTCACACTCCCGGCAGTCCTCCCAGGCTTGTCGCCAAGGTGACCGCTCACAGGCATTTGTCACCACACCTGGCCACAACAGGGATTCCTATTTCTGTTTTCAGGGGAAGGCTGTTTATTCTGTTATATTAAAACCTCAGTAATCGATAGGAAGTTATAAAAGTGGGGTTGATTTAACAAAAGGTATAAAATTAAAAGCATTCTTTAAAACAGATGTTCATTTTATTATTCCAGCGATATATGTACTCATAATTATTTGGCTAATGAAGTGTTATCTATAAAGTCCTTAGATGACCTTCATGAATTTATAGATAAGGACCCTTACAATATTAATTATTGCTATGTAAACAGATGTTTCTCTGGTGCTTCAAACCACTTGTTTACATTATAAATGTTTGTTCTCTCTTGGTTTTGAGATAGGGCCTGTCCTTGAACTTCACATGTTGTCAGGGATGACACTGAACACCCTCTCCTGCCTCTGCCTCCTCTGTAACTGGGGTTACAGGCTTGTTCCACCACAGCCAGGTGTACTATAGTTTTCTTAGGACACTGTTTTTGTCTAGAGAGTAATTTAATCCTGAAATCAAGTAAAGGCCAGTGGTCACAAAATCTGAAGTATTAAGAATTTTGTGTTTGGGAATTTCTTATTACATAAAAATATTACAGAATGTTTTTCCTTTTGCTTCTATCCCAAAATAATATAAAAGCTTTATATACTCTTAATTTCCATACATACGGTGTGTGACACTCTCTGCTAAAAAGCTTTTTGAGTATTACCTGCAATCTTTTTAGAGACCTTTCTCCCTGCTTGACATTTCAGTTGATTCATGAGTGGCTCAGGCTCTTGCTTATCTGCATCATGGTTCAGCTTCCAGTGTGCATCTGAAAAACCTGAACATTTTAGGCCAGATTCCCATGATTGAGAACTGAGCAGGGAGATGCAGGTCCTGACTGGGCCCAAAGTGTCACTGGGAAGAAGCCATGGGTTCTCTGGGGTCATTTACCTGAACCAAGCTCTGACTGGTTCTCAGATCGTCTCTCTCCTGGTGATTCAACCGTCTCTAACTCAGAGACAGGGTCTCACTTGGTGATACAGCCTGGTTTTCGCTCACACAGCCTTGAATTCACAACAGTCCTGCCTGGTTCCCCTGAACTGGGAATTACAGGCATGAACCACAGCAATGATCAGAAACCTTTAAACCCCAAGGGGCCCTTGCTGGCTCCCTGTACAGGACAGTTGACTTTATTTGTGCGTTGTATTAATTTTGTTCTTGGGTATTTTATAGTTTTGTTTACTATTCTGTTTGAATTTTCATTCACGCTATCTTTTCTATGAGTTATATTGAGGAATCACTGGCTTTTGCATGTTAATCCTCTAACCAGTAACTCTCCTGCATTCTTGTTGCATTCTTCCTGTCATTCCTCTGTTGTGTCGTGGTTGAGTAGAACATGACAAGTAATCACAGCTCTTTGTCTTTAGCTTGAGTTCGGTGTGAAGGAGTCTGAGCCCTCCCTCCTCCCACCCTCCTTTTCTACCTCCCTCTCGGCGTTAGAACTGAAGCTCAAGTCTAGGTTTCCGTCTCCTTCTCTTTTAAAAGTACTTTTAATTTAGCCGCAACAGTGCATTTTAGAATTATAACATATAGTGAGAAAACCAAGTTCTCAGTGTTCTCAAATTCCTCCCATGCTACTTTTTGAGGTCCAGGGACAATAAATCAGTATTCCTGGGAATTATCAGAAATTTCAGAACTATGATTATTTTAAACACATCCTTCCTTCCTTCCTTCCTTCCTTCCTTCCTTCCTTCCTTCCTTCCTTCCTTCCTTCCTTCCTTCCTTCCTTCCTTCCTTCCTTCCTTCTTTTTTCTTTTTGGTTTTTCAAGACAGGGTTTCTCTTGTAGCCCTGGCTCTCCAGGAACTTGCTCTGTAGACCAGGCTGGCCTTGAACTCAGAGATCTTCCCAGCTTAAACACATTTCTAACCTCTTCACACTCTATGGTTTGGATAGCTAAAATTCATGTTTAAAGACTAAACTATACCTAGTTTCATAATGGTTATTATTTTTTTGTTTTGTTTTGTTTTTTTGAGACAGGGTTTCTCTGTGTAGTTTTGGTGCCTGTCCTAGATCTTGCTCTGTAGACCAGGCTGGCCTCAAACTCACAGAGATCCGCCTGGCTCTGCCTCCCGAGTGCTGGGATTAAAGGCGTGCGCCACTGCTGCCTGGCTTTCATGGTGCTTTTTTTTTTTTTTTTTTTTGGTTTTTCGAGACAGGGTTTCTCTGTGTAGCTTTGCGCCTTTCCTGGAGCTCACTTGGTAGCCCAGGCTGGCCTCGAACTCACAGAGATCCGCCTGGCTCTGCCTCCCGAGTGCTGGGATTAAAGGCGTGCGCCACCAACGCCCGGCTCATGGTGCTTTTAAAGAACTAAAACTTTCAGGAATATTCCAATAATGAAAAAACATAACTTAAGATCTAGGTCTTCCAGTGAGGTAACAGACAGCTCCTCTTGGCCTCTTTTGGTTTATAATGTTGTGGGAATTGTTGTACAATGGAACAGCAGCTGAAAGCTCATGCCTCTCGAAAGTAGACTGGCATTTAATGGAGGGATGTGGAGAAGAAGAGGATGCTGAGATGAAGCCATATATACAAAGCCAAGAAGAATGGACAGCTGAATTAAAAAACTGTCAACAATTTCCAGAAATTAAAATCCTGAATCATGACAGGACACTAGTGGAATTCAGGTGTTTCTGGTACATGGACTGCTCTCACCCAATGTGAGATTGAACTGTTGACCTTGTGTACATCCTACTTCACAAATGAGTCTGTCAGATACACTAAGCCTATAGGCTGAAGATGATGCCCCAACACTGCGGAGAAACCTCAGGTGACTGCCCAGGCAGCTGGCTGTTTCTGTCAACTCACAAATTTTTTGGAAGTTGCTTGCATGCACTTCCTGTTTTTATTTTTGTTAGCTAATATTATTTCCTTCTTGGGTCTCTGAGGGAGTTGAAGATTAGTTAGTTATGGTTGAAGATTAGTTACTTATAGTTGAAAAATTAATTAGGATAGAAAGTGCATTAGATACATCTTGGAATTACCAAAATAGGATAGATAATGGAATTATTTTCTCTGATTTGTCAAATACCTGTTTAGGTATTTATTACTTGTATATATTGTATATAGTTATTGTACTTTTGTATATAGTTTTTCTTTTGTTAGTTATAACCTTTTGCTTTTTTTTTCTTTTTATTAAAATAGAAAAGGGGAAATGTGGTGGTAATCTAATTATACTGAAATGTGATTTTGATTGTATGTTAATAAATAAAGTTGCCCGGGGGTCAGAGCTATTAGAGCCATAGCAAGAGTGTGGCGGTGGTGGCACACGCCTTTAATCCCAGAAAGCCAGCCTTTAATCCCAGGGAGTGGTGGTAGAAAGCAAAAAGATATATAAGGCATTTGGCTGGTTAAGCTTTCAGGCTTTGGAGCAACACAGTTCAGCTGAGAGCTATTGGGATGAGGACACAGAAGCTTCCAGTCTGAGGAAACAGGACCAGCTGAGGAACTGGTGAGGTGAGATAGCTGTGGCTTGTTCTCTCTCTTTAAATAGACTAACAGACAGGAAATAGAGCGCTCATTTGGGAAGCTGGGACACCGCAGGCGGAAGGGTGAGATTTTGGCTCTGAGCTCTGACCTCTCGGCTTTCTCTTTTGCATTATTTCTGTGTTTCTTATTTAATAAAACGGTTGGTTACATCAATAGGGAATTGCTTGGAAAGTTTTCCCTCACCACCCCCTGTAAGCAGAAGTTTCTTTCCCACCTGCCTATTCCCAAATACCCCGGCAGCCGCTTCCCAAAAAACTGACTCAGAGGCTTAATATTATTTACACATGCTCAGCCAGTAGCTCAGGCTTGTTACTAACCAGCTCTTACACGTAAATTAACCCATAGTTCTTATCTCTGTTTAGCCATGTGGCTTGGTACCTCTTCTCAGTGCGGCGTTCTCACCTTGCTTTCTCTGCGTCTGGTTGGTGACCCCTGACTCCAGCCTTCCTCTTCTCAGAATTCTCCTAGTCTGGTCGCCCACCTATACACTTCCTGCCTGGCCACTGGCTGATCAGCGTTTTATTAGACCACAAATCTTTGCAGTATACAAGAGCATTATTCCACAGCACCCCCCTTTATTCTTACTGTGTTGTGCTTTTGGGACAGAGACTTATATAGCCCCAGTTGGCTTTGAATTCATCATGTAACTGAGGCCCACACTGACCTTCTGATCCTTCGGCCTCTGCCTCCCAAGTGCTGGGATTGCAGACAGGTTCCTCTGTACCCCGCCCTCCCCTCCTTTCCCTGACCCCTTTCTTCATGTCAGGCTGGTGGCAGGGTGCCAACTCACACTGTTAACATTTCAGTGATCTAAGAGAATAGGGTTGGGGTAGGATTGTGTGCCATTGTGTGCGAAATGAGGTAGTACTGGGTTCAGGAGGGCCTCCAGGAGGGGTGTTACTCTGCCAGGAGAGTCTTCACTGAAATTGTAAACTAATGTCTGAAGAATTGTTTTAAGATCTGATTTTGTTACTGGTCAGTCTCTGAAATGTGACGAAGTATGGCTAAGTCTAATTCATGTTTACTGCCTTGGCTGCTGAGTTAGGAAAGGTCCCTGCCCTTTAGAGTGAGAGTTACCCCTCTAATTAAGGGCATCTTTCCTGATATGGGACAAGCCCACAGATGTAAAGACAAAAGAAGACAAACACCAGAAAAAATCAGATAATGCCTGAGAATGCGAATGTCTGTGGAGAACAGGGTGGCAATGCACCTGGGATGAAGCAGTGTGGAAACTGAGGCTGTGGTGGATGGCTGCCCCTTGTCTGGACTCCCTGATCTTCTGATATACTAAGAAAAGTAAAAACTTCTGAATTAAGAGAAGAAGTTTCTGATTATAACTTCTGATAGTTAAGTGTTGCTAACTCATTAAAAAGTACTGATTTGAGACACTGGGAGGATGAAAGCAGATGTGGAGGAGGCATCCTAGGTGGTCTGTGGCTGCCAGCACAGGGTCCTGGGACCAGCTGTCTGCATACCTGAGCTCTCTCAGCCGGCCTCTCAGCCAGCCCTGCCTCAGTGTCTGCAGTGGGTCTGAGCAGTGCAAGGGCTGCCTGCTGCCTCTCCACTGCGGAGGGTGGATAGCTTCTCGATGCCTGCTGCCTGCTGCCTCTCCACTGCGGAGGGTGGATAGCTTCTCGCCTGATGCATTTTAATGGCCTCCAGGTGATCCCATAACTTACTCGACACATTTCCAGCATAGTTAACCCTTACACAAAATATCTCTGGTTAGGTCCCATCTCCTACATATTTTTTCTTTGTATTCAGTTGGAATGCCACTTTATCATAGAGGGTATCCACACTGCGGCTCCCTCCACCACTTCCATAATCCCACTGTCCATTCAAAATTCACTTCCTTCCATTCTTCTCTAAATTCCCAGAAAACAGAGAAAAGACGATTTAGAACACTGAAAAAAATTTTTTTTGTTTTTGTTTTTAGAGACAAGGTTTCTCTGTGTAACAGTCTGGCTGTCCTGGAACTCACTCTGTAGACCAGGCTGGCCTTGAACTCACAGAGATCCACCTGCCTCTGCCTCCTGAGTGCTGGGATTAAAAGTGTGTGCCACCACCACCTGAAAACAAGTAAATAAATTTTTCTCAGTGTTAGAAAACAAAGCATCATGGAAGGATTCTAATTCTCAGTGAATTTCCAGACACAATGCAAGACTCTGTCTCAAAAAAAAAAAAAGGTGGCGAGCAGCAGAAGGCAGGCAGTGCGCATGTGCTTGCACGCACACAAGAGAGGGAGTTCTCCAAGTTCAGACATTGTACACTTAGATTCAATTATGAATTAATTTCTCTGTGATTTTATAAATTGTTTTGAAGTAATAATATTAAGATAACAAACTTTAAGTCCCTTTCCACTTAATTTTTGCCCATCAGTTGAACTCGATCTTCACAAGAATGTTTACTGTTCACTTTGTGGCTTTTGGGTCCTTCTGTGAATTAAGAAAAACGAGAGAAGCCACTATGTGAACCACAGCTCTTCTCCTTAACCACGTAGTTGATGGTGTCTGTTATGGTGACCCATGGAGCACATCTACAAGCGCCTTCACTCAGATCCTGTGTTCCTCCTGCCATCCGGAAAGCCCAGAGTTGTAGAAGAAACTCTAACATTCTCTGGACGGAGGTGTCAAGAATCTCAGTCCTACTTCTGTGCACTCAGGAACTCTTAAGTGTGTATTGGAAAATTAAATATCATAGTAGGCTGGAGATGTAGCTCGGGGAAATCATGCCTGCTTACCATGCACAAGGTGTGCACAGTGTAGAACCAAAAACATCTCACTTCAGCTCTCCCTCTAGAGTTTCCTATTTGTCAACTGTGTCTGTTTTATGTGTGTGTGTGTGTGTGTGTGTGTGAGAGAGAGAGAGAGAGAGAGAGAGAGAGAGTGCGTGTGAGAGAGAGAGTGTGTGTGTGACTGTGTGCGTGTGCGTGCGCGTGCGCGTGCGTGTGCGTGTGCGTGTGTGTGTGTGTGTGTGTGTGTGTGTGTGTGTGTTTGGATAGGACAGAGGTTGATGTCACCAGTGTTTCTCAGTCACTCCTTGTCATAGTTTTGAGATCCAGTCATGGAGCATGGAGCTCCCCAAATTGGTTGATTTTATTAGTGGTGGTGAGGTTCTGGGCTGGGTGTTTCCTAGTTCTTGGCCCATTTTTCAAAGAGTTGTAACAAAGACTCCCACAGATTCCAAAATAGCAAGAAGCTTCAATTTAAAGCAGCATGGTAGTTTAATACCTTACTTCTGTAAATTTACTTTTCACAGAATATTGATAAAATAATTTCTCACACATTTGAAAGTTTATTTTTCTCACTGTGGTGGACATTCAGACATTGAAAACAAAATCTCCTACTTTCTTGAGATTAGATTTTATACAGTTACTATTATCTAACTTTTCTGTTACTCTTTGTTTTGTTTTTGAGGCAGAATTTCATGTAACCAGGATGACCTTAAACTCCTAGTCCTCTGTCTCTACATCTGAAGTGTTGGGGTTACAGGCACGAATCACCATTCATGGGATTAACCCATGGAGTCTATTTAATGAGCAAAGGAATTTATTTGGGGGTTAATTAACAACCACGGAGATTTATCAGGGTCCAGGAAAGTTGAGCTATGTCTACCTGGTCCAGGATCTCAGCGTCAAAAACCGAGAGGTAGCAGGTCTTAAGAGGGTCCCCTATCGGCCACACCCCAGGGGCATGTACCTCAAGGTCATAGGCAGGTGCAACAGCTACCTGCTACCTCACTAGGGACGGTGCTTCAGGGCCTGGCTCAAGCAGCCACCCTCTATACACCATACCTGGCTTTGTATGTTATTCTTAAAGAAGAATTAGAGAGCTTAATTTTTATTAACCATTGTAACTTAGGAACTGGTTATTACAAAGGTTGTTTCTTAAATCATATAAAGTAAAAAAATAATAATGGCTAAGTATGGTGTTTTTCCGGTATTTGGGAAATTAAGATAGATTGTTATGAGTTCCTTAGCCTGGGCTAAAGATGGCCTGGGTTATAGAGTGATATTCTGTCTCAACACCAAAACGACAAAACGGATAAACGAAAAAATCTTCCTCCTTCAAAAAAGAACTAAGTAAAAAATTTACATCTAACTGAGTGTAAATTTAAACTGTCTTACAATTGGTTTTCCCTAGGAGTCTTTGTCTGGGCAATACACACCGCTTCTCTTGAAATCCCTCACCATTTTGCTATCTGTATCCAAGTTCATATTTTTAAAGGAGGTTGTAAAGATTTCTATGCTTTATCTTTCAATGTGATCTGCATACAAAGCTCACCATGGTCCTCCTATCACTCTTTCTGCCCTGCTGAGTTTCATACCTCATTTGTTTGCACAGCTATCTTTATTTTTAATGTCTTATTATGAAAAATTTCAGCATGCAACACTGGAAAGAATCGTATAATGAATTTCTATGTACCTATCACCTGGCTCCCACAATTATCAACTCACAGTCAGAAACATGGTGTTTCAAGGCATCTGTGTTCTATGTACAGTGATGTAATATAGCTCAACTTCATTAACTTGCCTTGCTTTGTTTTTCCCCAATGCCTTCAAGTGATAGGTGATTTTCCAAGTGAACTCGGAAAACTTATTATCTATCAATATTAAAACAAATGAAAGCACTTAAGAGCTCCAAAGGAAAAAATGGTATTTTTATAATTTTTATTTACTTAATTTAAAAATTGTGGTAAAGTAGATATAACACAGGGTTTCCCCTTTTAACCATTGTAGACTCATAGTTCAGTGATGTTGAGTTTACTTCATTGCTTTGTAACTACACTCCTGAAGGTCATCTTGCTCTTCTGAACCATTATCTCATGCTGTTCCTCTGGATCTGATGACTATAGGCATATCATGCCATGTGGAATCAAACAATATTTTTCTTTTAATGACTGGCTTCTGTCATTTTATATAATGTCTTCAAGGTTCATCTACTATTTCTGTAAATTTTGATCTAGAATTTAATGAAGAAGAGAGCTGGAAAGAGAATTTGGAGTATATTTCTGTTACACACTGGCATCTTGAATATATAGTTATTTTTGGAAGGGACTGCAAATTCTTTTGTTTCTGAAGTACATTATTAAAAAGGATAAAACATAGTTTCCATGGGACTGAAGAGTTAAGAGTGCTTGGTATTCTTCCCCAGGATCAGAGTTTGATCCCCAGCACCCATGTCGGGTGCCTCAGAGCTACCTGAAACTTCAGCTCCAAGCGCTCTGACACCCTCCTTGACCTCTGTGGGCACTCACAATTACTTGCATAGACCACTCCCCCAGACACATGTGCATACACACACAAATAAGTCTTTAAAATATTTTCAATGTATACATCCGAATTGCTCATATATAAACCTATCAGAAATACAGTCAAATTATGGAATAAACAATTTACTTGTTACATAATTTGCCTAACCATTCACTTTTTTTTTTTGAATTGAAGTTTTGTTATATTTCTCAAGCTGGTCTCCAACACATGGGCTCTGGAGTGACCCTTCTGTTTCAGTTTCTAAACAGTTGTGATCACAGGTGTATCCCTGCGCAACGGGAGCCATTCGAAGTGGTATTGTTTATACGTTAACCTCTGGGAAGTAAGTCTTTTCATTTCAGAGGTGAAGCATTAACTGTCCTCTTAAACAGTCAGTGTCTGTGTATTAGTCACTGTTCTGTTGCTGTGATGAAATACCATGTCCAAAAGCAACCTAAGGAAGAAAGGGTTCATTTTAGCTTGTAGTTCTAGAAGGATGGAGTCTGTGCTGGTGGTGAAGGCATGGCATGGGAGCAGGAAGCTGGGTGATCACATTTTCACCCACACAGGAAGCAGAGAGCAAGCAGGAAGTAGGGTGAGGCTGTGAACCCTTAAACCCTGTCCCTAGTAACATGTTTCCTCCAGCAAGACTCTGCCAACTTAAGGTTCCATAACCTCCCCAGATAGCTCCGACAGCTAGGACCAAGTGTTGAAATGTGCGAACTTATGGTGGCATTTCTCAGTTAAACCACCATGCTGTGTATATACAACATCCAAAGAGGAACTAAAATTTAGTGACAGTTTTATAGCTCACTGAGAGAGATGCCCAGCAATTTTTAAGAACAATGTTGCTTTATATGAGTAACAGATCAATTCACGTATTGGCTGTTTGTGGTGATACACTCAGGCCCCACATTTAGGAGGCTGGGACAGGAGGACTACAACCTGGAGGGCAGCCTAGGCTACACCATGGGTCTTGTTCCAAAGACTATATACCAAGCTAAACCTCTACCACTACCACCAACCAAAAAAGCAGTGTTAGTTTGTTCATTTTTATTCTTCTAGTTTGTTTTATAGATTTATGCATCCTCTTACTAATAATCCTTTCCTGGGGTTGTGATCATAGATGTATTTGTTTAATCATTCACTGTTAGTTAATGAAATATTTCTGGCTCAAAATGTCACTGATAATGATGAAGTATATTGCCCTTGTATCTTTTGGGACTAGATTTTTTAAAAACAATTATCTTTGGAGCTTAGGAGAACAATATATTTGGATGTGTGTGCTATGGTTTGTGATAAATTCTGAATCCCAGTCAGTTACACTAGATTTCATATTCATAGTTTACTGGGTGTTGTGATAAGATTTGTGTCTTAAGCATATACAAATCTTTAGTGATTGTTTCAAGAAGTACTGGTTGTACCACTTGAGAATTAAATACTTTCCAACACCATTTTATAAAATGTTACCAAGAGTATGAGAAATGAAAGCTATAATACTTTGCAGGTTTATAAATTTAAATAATGGTAGTAATTATGCCAGTTTAACAAATAAGAGCACACATTTAGTTGTAGTGATGGTCTGGCTCTCTGGGGAGGTTTCAGTCTGCATTTCAAAAGTTCTCTAAGAAGGTTGTCTTGTATGGGCTTGGCAAGCTTAGGTCTGGCATATTAAATCTGAAAGATTTTATATATATACATACATATATATATGATTTTGTATATATATAAATCTATATATAGACATACAGTTTTATATGCCAATTTACTAATTTATAATAGGATTATCAGATGAACTAGCTGTAATACTCCTTTCAGTATGATGGTGCATTTTTTTTTTTTTTTATGTAACTCATCATACGAGGCTAGTATTGTGTGACAGAACTTTCCTTTGGGAGACTCAACAGACATTTGCCCTTGATAGGAATCCCATGACAGACCAAAGTACGATACCACCCAAGTCCATGTTGGTGAACCAGTAGGTTTTATTGGGGTTCCTTAACAGGAGTATGGGTGGTGGGTACTTCCAGGAGCAGAAATGACCCAAAGACAGCTTCATCGCCAGCCCACGGGTGACAGCTCATAAAGCTGGGAAACCTGGAGCACACTGCATCACCTCTAGGCAACTCAGCAGGCTGGAGAGGGTCCTTTCCAGATGCCTCAGTTGTTCTTACCCTCTTCCAGGCAGCTCAGCTGGTTTCTGCTTCTTTTTTTTTTTTTTTTTTTTTTTTGGTTTTTCGAGACAGGGTTTCTCTGTGTAGCTTTGCTCCTTTCCTGGAACTCACTTGGTAGCCCAGGCTGGCCTCGAACTCACAGAGATCCTCCTGGCTCTGCCTCCCGAGTGCTGGGATTAAAGGCGTGCGCCACCACCGCCCGGCTGGCTTCTGCTTCTTGGAAGCTGTCCTGGTCTTAGAATCTTCTTTGAAGCTCAGCTACTCTGAGAGTCTTCTGTAGCCTGGCTTCCTTCTGCAGTTGTTCTTACCCTCTTCCAGGCAGCTCAGCTGGTTTCTGCTTCTTACAGGAAGCTGTCCTGGTCTTAGAGTCTTCTTTGAAGCTCAGCTTCTCTTGAGAGTCTTCTGTATCCTGGCTTCCTTCTGTCTGAGGGGCTTTTACTGCTCACTCTGGCAGGGAGGGTCCTAGTGAATCTGGTCAGATTCAGGGACTTCCTGAAGCCTTTTTGAGTTGTTTACTTTCCTGGTTAAGGAGCTTCCAGCAGGATGGAATCCTTGAATCTAGGAGCAAAGTGTTACGCAGCAGCCAGATAATGCAGTTGATAAAGAGTTGGTAGTGTTTTGTATGTAGGTGACAAAATCTCAATTGTGTGAACATAATGAGTACAAATTCTCACGCATAGCTGCATGAATGAATGTTTAATGACATGATGATGTCCTGTTTATAATATCGATTGCCTTACCAGTGGGGACATGTGGTTTAAAATGTGTAAGGTTGAGGCTTCCTTCCTACTTTTCTGGGACAGAATCCCATTACATACTCCAGGCTGGTCCCACACTTGCTGTCTTCTCCTCCAGTCTCATGAGTGCTAGGCTCCCAGGCTGGCCCTGCTATGTCCAGCAAGGCTTCCACCTTTACAGGGCTCTACTGTATATTGGAGAGCACATTCAGAGCTCAGGCAGGTTCCAAGACTACCCGCCTTGCTTTTCCAGTGTCCCTTCCCCTTTGAATGGGACGCTGGCCTATTCTAACATGTGGCTCTGGCAGGCCTTGCCCTTCTCCCCCATTCTCTCTGCTTTGCTAAAAACCTTTAGATTACATTCCTAAAGCTAGGTCTATTCCCTTATTTGGTCACTTCCTCCTCCTGAGGCTGACCACCAAGGTCCACCAATCAAAAGCCCCCTTTGGCTCACCCAATTAACATGCCCAATTAAAATTAATTATCACATTCCAACACAGAGTTTCCCCTTTACCTTTATAAGCTGCCATTTGCCCATGTGCCATGTCTGTCTCCTCTCTATCCAGAGGCTGTCCTCCGTCCCTCCCAGACAGATACCCACCCCCTTTCCCTTGTCCCTCCCCCGGTCCGTCTCCTTTACCACCACATCCTAGCCCCTTCTAACACATCTTCTCCTCTTAACAGTGACACCTGCAAGGTCGTTTGCTGCTGCTTTAACTTTTCTTCCCTGCGTAATAAAGGATCTCTCTGCGGAAACAGGTGTTTGGGTGTGGTTTGTGCCTGATCCTGGGTCCAGGAGGAGCCCCGCTGTGTGGTGGCCCCTTCCCCCTTCACCTGTGATATGCGGAGAACCTGAGCCCCCTTGGTTTTTCCTGTGCATGCGAATGCCGGGTAGGCCCAGCTCAGGGCTCTCTCTCTCCTTTCTGGAATACCCCATGTTATGTTGCTGTGGGGGTAGCCTGTCCTAACTGGGACTGGTTCCTGGGGGACTGTCCTAACTCAGGCTAGTTTCTGAGATGGTGACTTGAGTATTGCTGTAAATTACCGTCGCCTCAGCTCAGCTGACCTCTGAGGTTGCTGTTTCCATCAGCTGAGGACACTGAACACCCGAGAGAGTTCAGGGAGCCCTGAGATGAACTTCAACGGTTTTCATGATGTGGAGTAGTGCTTCTAACACAGCATTGGCCTCGGTGGACCTGTCCTGAGATGGCAGCTGGACTGTTCTTGTCACTTTCATTCCTGGTTCTTAGAGAAGAGACTTTGAAGTTCAGCCTCCTGCAGGTACATGGCCATTGCTATTTGCATGGCTTCCTAAATCCTGTTGATTTGAACAGGGTTTCACATGTTGATCAACACATTTTGTGATTTGTATGGATAAGTCTTCTGTATATAATCGCTACAGGATTTTCTGAGATTAAATTTAAGGCCACCATCCCGACTGCTCAGCTTTGGCTCAGATGCGAGCTTCCATAAATTACCACATTGCTGGCTATGGTGATTAGACACCTGCCCACTTCCCCATAGAGCTCCGTGACAGCAGGGGCCGTGATTTTGTTCTGTGTCCTTCTTTCTACATCCTTGGTTCTCAGGACAGTAAGCACACACTTGCTTAATTAAAGTCAAAGCATGCAAACTAGAAACATGTCAGCCGAAATGTTCCTGTTTCTGTAGATACATCCCATGTATCTCATTTCTTTGGATATTGTTTGAACCGAGCGGTTCACTGACTGATGTTTAAAAGCCTATTCGTTTTTCTAAGAATTCATTAATATGACTCTTTAGTGTCATGGGCTACCAGGTTAGTAGTGCTGCGCACCACCATGACCTCCAGGCTGCTGCATTCATTTGTAAACTGGTCGTTTAGCAGCACTTGCCAAGCGTGGTCATCTCTCCCCTCGCCTGGTGTCCTCATCCTCTTGGTTCACCTCCTGTGTAGTGCTTCATTCCCTTTTCGGTCTCCTCTGTCCACAGTCTCCTGACATCAGTGCCTAGGTTCAGGGCTCGACTTATTCTCATTACCCTAGAGACCTCATTTAAATTGTTACCTCCAAACATATCCCTACTACCCAGACTTCTTTGTAGACCAACTTTGCATTTGTGTTGGGACTCCAGGAGCCCTCTTAGTGCAGCAGGTAGCACGACAGTCTGATCTGAAGAAAACAGGACCCCAAACCCCAAAGTATGGAACAAAAGGAGCCGTGCTTTCCCTTCTACCTCCAAGCCCTACCCCCAGCTCCCCCCCCCCTTTTCTGTCCTGAAGTGCAGGAAGGACTCAGCTGAAGGCTCTTTTCTCAAAGGCATGCAGTTGGTATGAAATCTTATTAACCAGAAATTTATCAATCAACGGAGAAAAGAGAATCTGACAGAGAAGCCCAGGAATGCCTAGAGAGCTCCAGAGAATACCTGGGAGATGTAATTACTTAGTAAGGCAAGCTCTGCATTCTTCTCATCTCTCCTATGGCTAGCATGGCCTTACCAATCCCAGTCACTCCCTGTCCAAGCCTCTGTCTCTCTTGTCTCTTGTAGACGGCTCGGTAGGTGCTGTCTCTCCCATGTGTATCACACACGCCATGATTTCCCCTTCAGGTACTTTAGGTAATCTCTTTCTCCTGTTAATGTGTTGTTAGATCATTTTAGCCAATCTTCAATGTTCAGAGAGGAAGTTTCCTTTGTCTCTATACTTTATGTTTCTGTTTAGGTGTTTCTACTTAGATCCCAAAGTAAACATGTCCAAGATTGAACTGCTTGCTTGTCCCCTCTTTCTCCAAATTCAACCATCTATCACCAACCACACCCACCTTCTTTCATTTGGAGCCAACTCTATCTTTCTTGTTGTTTAAGCTGCTATAGTTGTATTTAATTTCTTTATGTCTCTCAGACGTCAAGTCCAATCTGTTAGGAAATCCCCGTTATATTCAGAAACGACCATTTCTCATCTTCTTTCCGCCCACCTTCTTCGGATCCTCTCTCCGCCTACCTTCTTAGGGTAGACTACTGTCAGTGCTTGCTAGGATTTTCTTCATAATGCTCTGCCTGCTTCTACTCTGGTGTTCCTACAGCATAATTCTTTAAAAAGTCATGCAGTATTATTTTTCAACAATACAGTAGCTCACACCAAACGCCGGACTGTTGTGATGATCTGTGAGTTCTGTGATCTGTCCCCTCCCCCACCTTTCTCACCCCTGACGTCAGTTTGCTGCCTTTCGTCATAGTTGTCCAGGCTCACGGGCTTCCCTGCTGCTTCTCACTTATGCTAGACACATGTACCTGTCCTGAGGCCTCTGCATTGACAGGCCTCTCCAGCTAGAATACTTTTCTTTCACACATGACCATCACGCCCAGGCCTTTCAGTTAGTTGCTCAAATGTCACTCTTTTTTTTTTAAAGATATGGTCTCACTGTATAATCCATGGTGGCCCAGAACTTGCTGTATAGCTCAGGGTGATCTGTGTCAAAAATTCTTCTGTGTTGGACTTTGAAGTGCGACTGTGTTCAGCCCATGCGACTTTAATGACGCTGTCTTTCCTACACTGCCCAGCATTTTGAACAGCTGGCTTACATGGTGGCCTCGCTCCTCGACATTCCTGATTCCTCTGCTCTTCTGCCTTTTCTTTGTTCTTCGTCACATTCACTTTCTAGTCTGTTCTAAACTTTACCTCTGTTTATTACCTAGTGTCCTTCCTTCTCTGTCAGTCCGGATCTTTGCATTCTTTGCTCATATGCCCCAAACAAGCAGAATGTCACCATCTGGAAAGAAAGCATCTTTCTAAGTGTTAGTTTAAATAAATGATTGAATATCTGCTTTTTGAATGATTTTATCTTTTTTGTTTGTTTGTTTGTTTGTTTTTTGAGACAGTGTTTCTCTGTGTAGCTTTGCGCCTTTCCTGGAACTCACTTGGTAGCCCAGGCTAGCCTTGAACTCACAGAGATCTGCCTGGCTCTGCCTCCTGAGTACTGGGATTAAAGGCGTGTGCCACCAACACCGGGCCATGATTTTATCTTTTATTTGGAGATATTAGTCTGTGTTGTAGGTTGCCATCAGAAATTTCACAATTTTTTCAAAAGAATTTTATTAGGTAAGACTTTTATTTGAACTTTTTAATGAAATTAAAAGAATGCCAATGCCCCTTTTCATCCTTTAATTGGTGAATTAGAATCTATGAAAATACCCTAACATTAACATAAAAAGTTAATGCACATCATTCAAATAATCTCTTTAAGACAGTTTTTTTTTTTTCAAATGAAACTGGTATTTCTGTAGGAATGGAATTTTTCCATAATAGTATGTAGCATGACAGGACACGATGCATACTTTTGATTTAAAAATAACCATGTGACAGTGTTCTGAGTGGGACCTTTTTATCTTCTTCCAGAAGTGGATCAAGGCCCTAAGCTGAGACAGAAGTTTCCCAAATAACTCATTTTCTATATTCAGATTGCCGTGACTAGCCAGAAGCCCGGCTGTAGAGACCATTCCAAGGGACCGTCTCCAAAGCATTGGGATCCCCCAGCCCTGCCCTTGTATGAGCACGGGTCTCAGTAGAAGGATGAGCAGTTTTCTGAATGAAAACCTTTCTCCTCTACTCCATAAACTGCTCCATGTTCAAAGAGCCCCTGTGGAGAGTAGGGTGCTGACGGCTGGCGGGGAGGAAGGAGCATGTCATTGCTTCTTGTGGGAGTTTGCTTATTCGGTAGGGATTTGCAGAGCTGTGCTCTTCGGCTTTTACAGAGCTGAACTGGGTTGAGTGCAGTGGTGGGGCTAAGCCTGAGGAGAAGTGGGACTGTTTGATGTGTTTAACCGGCTCACTTCAGAGAGGATCTAGGCCTATGCTGTTTTCCTGTTGTCCTCCTCAGGAAAACTAGCAAAGGGAGTAAGGAACCCTAGCAGGAGGTGGGAACTGACTAGATCAGGTAGGCCTCCAGGGCTTGGTCTCCTCACAGGATCCTCTGAGGAAACTTACAGCCCCCCAGAAGGAAGCTAGCCGCTGTGCATTCGCCATTTGGAGGAATCTTGACATCTAGTTTGTGGCAGCCAGAGGTACACAGCCAACAAGGAGAGGTTTACCTCAGGCAGGGGCAGATCCCCTTTCCCTAGTTACTTACAGAGAGGCCTACCTTAGACCTGGGTAGACCCTTTCTTCCCAGTTACCTATAGTCAGGTATAGCCTGAAAATAGAAAATGGGAACATTCCTAAAACAAAACAAAAACCTCCCAAGTGTAGCCATACATTGTGAGCAGTGTGATAAGACCTCATGCCATCTTGCCCAGCTGGAGTCTTTGCTTTGTCTGGCACAGGGCTTCTGGCTGCTCTGACCCCTTTTTACCCAAGACTTTTTGTGATCCTGAGTTCAAAAGTATAGAAAATAGGTATACAAATCAAACATTGCTGATAACAAGTCATAATGAATTTATTTTAAAGTAAGTCTTTGAAATAATATATATGTAATTTTGCCATTTATGTATTTACTCTGTCATCATCATCATCATCCATCTATCATTATCTATTAATTTGTTTTGAGACATGGTCTCACTATACATAGTGAGACCCTGGCTAAGGTGGAACTTGTCATGTGGACCAGGTTGGCATGGAATTCACAGTGATCTACCTGCCTCTGCTTCTCACAAGCTGGGATTAAAGGTGTGTGCTATCACACTTAGCAATTTTAGTCAAGACTAAATCAAACTTGTACATCAATGAGATGGAGGTCCTTGTTTATTTTTACATGAATAATTAAATTTTGGCCTAACCTCTGAAATTGTAGGATATAGGGCATCTTTAGTGATTTGTTGTTGATTAGTATTTTGGTTTCATAATCATCAGTGCTGAGAACTCTACTTTCTATAAATACATCATACAAAATGGTAGGTATATGTTTAGTGACATTTCAGAAATTATTGGAAATTCTTTCCCAATCTCATCCTAAAGTTAATTTCATATTTTTTGAAAATAAAACTCAAGTCAGCAACTCAAGCAAACGTTTTTAAATATTATTCTAAAATATACTGATTTGATCCATTCTGAGGGAACAATGGGAAAATACCGAAAGTCTTTGTCTAGAAGAGCAGAAAACATGGCTTGTCCAGTGAAAACATTTCAATTCCCAGTCCTCACAGCCTTGATCCGTGTTGGGCTTGGGCAGTGTGTTGTGGCATTGCACTGTGCCATGCTCAGTACCAAGTGTGCACAGAAGGATGTCTACGGCAAAAGGGCTCGATGCCACCCAGGTGAGGGCAGCCAGGAAGCTCATTAAGTGATGGGCTTTACATTCATTTTTTGTCATTGCACATTCAGAACCTTTTTCTGTGTACAAATTATTCATGACTCCCACCCCCCACCCCCCACTCCCCACACTACATTCAGTTATGTGACAGAGTTAAGGAAGGGTGGTCTGGCATTACCAGGCTACGTGCACTGCTCACTTGTAGCCATCTTGGTTATCAGAAACTGCTCTGTTCTCGTCCTGGTTCATACTGTACCATGTCATTACCTCACTTTACTTCATCATGTAGGCATAAAATCAGCTCTCTTCGCAAAAGGTGAGTTTAGTACGTAAGAAACAAGGCTGCCATCATGTAGCCTATACGACTATAGTTCTATTTTATTATTAGTTATCTCTGTTAATCTCTTGCTGTGTCTAATCTATAAACTCAGCTTTATCCCAAACTCTGTATGTGGAAAAACATACAGATGGTCCCTGAATTACAGTGGTTTTCAGCTTTGCAGTGGTGAAAAAGTTAGGTACATTCAGGAGAAGGGCCCTGTGAATTTAAACTTTTGATCTTTTCCAGGCTGAGTCTGTGATTTGATACTGTCTTGCTGGGTAGTGGCAGAGTCAGGCTTCCCACTCAGCCACAGGTCAGAGGGGGAAGCATGGGCTGAGCTGTGATGGGCAGTGAGCTAGGTGTATTAAGTGCACTGTCCTCTTAGCTATAAATTAATCGATCAAGTTTATCAAGGTCTAACCCTGATGTCAATCAAATGCCATGTCTGTATAATCACGAGCTATATACCATTTTGGTCAACCGCAGACAACATGTACAATCCCATAAGATCATACAGAAGGTAAGAAATTTCTACCATCTAGTGTTTGTCCTTTGTCTTTCCATTTTGGACAGACAGATTCCTCTGTGTTACAGTTCTCCACAGTGTGGTGGAAGGAAAGAACTGACTCCTGGAAGTTGTCCTCTGACTCCACACATCACACATGTACTGTGGAAGGCCCACCTGCATCAGTTACACATACATCATACACATGCAGCAGAGTGAATATTCTTTTGTTTGTTTGTTTGTTTTAGAGACAGGGTTTCTCCGTGTAGTTTTGTTGCCTGCCCTGGATCTCACTCTGTAGACCAGGCTGGCCTCAAACTCACAGAGATCCACCTGGCTCTGCCTCCTGAGTGCTAGGATTAAAGGTGTGTGCCACAGCCGCCCGGCGTTTTTGTTTTTGTTTTTCCGGGGAATAAAATATTCTTAAGGGAAGTACATTCTTTTACAACAGTAATGCCCCTTAAAGATGTTATGCTAGGTGAAATAAACTAGACACAAAGAACAAATATTTTATGGCTTTTACTCATGAATTTCTAAGATAGCACAATTCCTTCAGACAGAGAGTAACATGGGTTCCAGGAAGTGGAGGTTTAGGAGCGGGAAGTAGCTGTTTCCTGGGTAGCATTTCCATGGAGAAGATGAAAATGTTACGGAGAAAGATGGCAGTATATTTACAAGACAGTGTGAGTGTGCTTAATACACTGAACAGTACATACTTAAAATGCTATTTTTGTCCTAATTTTTTTCCTATCATAATTTGTTTTTAAATACCTGAAATAGTGTTAATGTTAGATATATTGTATTATAGTTTTTTTTTTAAATAAAAAGTATCAGTCACACATAGTGATATATACCTATAATCCCAACACTCAGGAGGCTGAGACGGGGTGATCAAGAGTTTTGAGTCAGCCTGGACTACATAGAATGGACCTTGTCTCAAAAGTAAAAATAAAATAAAAAATGAGGAACTGCTTCTGGTAAACTCAGGTGTAGTAATGTATTTCTTAAATCCCAGCACCGGAAACATAGATGCCAAGGAGGACTGCGGAGTTTGAGGCTAGCCTGTGCTATGTTCTGTGCCAGCCAGGGAATAAAGGAGAACAATTCCCGGTGAAAAGTTTATCTCAAGTACCTAGTTAGTTAGACATATTGGGATGACTCAAAGGCTGGACACAAATGGTCACTTAAAGCTTCTTGCTCCAAAATAATGAATGGATTTGGAGGGTTTATGTAAGAAGCTTTCGAAGTGATGATTGATGTCTCAACTATAAATTTCTGAAAGATTGTATAAAATAGTTAATGATTTCTGACCATTAATATATTTCTTTAAAAAGATTTCTTTTTGAAATTAAGCATGTATGTGTGGTATATGCCCCTGCGCACAGCTACCTGAAGAGGTCAGAGCTCCCCTGGGGCTGGAGTGGCCAGCTGTTGTCACTTACCTGATGTGGGTGGGTTCTGGGAACCGAACTAGGTCCTCTGCAAGAGCTGTATATGCTCTTAACTGTTGCGCCAATCTCTCCAGTCCCGATTAATTGTTTTTACTGTGTATATGAGTGTTTGCCTGTTTGTATGTCTGTACACATGTGTGTGCCTGGTGCCCCCAAGAGCCAGAGGAATGCTTCACATCCCCTGGGACTGGAGTTACAAATGATTGTGAATTTCAGTGTGGATGCTGGGAATCCATCAGAGGTCCTCTGGAAGAGCAGTTAGTACTCTTAACAACTGAACCGTCTCTCTAGTTATGGCCGTTAGTATCCTGAATGTCCGTACCTGTTCATGTGACAAGCACAGCAGTTGGGAAGCTATATCCCCCCTCCCCCCGCCCCCAATGGCTCATCTCTCCCGTGGTCAGTCTATTCTTTGACAGTCATCTGGGCAGATCTCGTCCTAGCTCAGCTTCTTTAACATTGTCCCCAAGGACGGCTTACTTCGGACCCCAGCCTCTTGGACAAAACCCAAAGAGTAGCTACAACATACATCACAAGCAGTCTTAATAGAAGCAGTGTCTGGAACAAGGTGAATTATATAACCTTCTAACTCCAAACTTCTGTTTCTATGGCTTATGAACATTTTTATGACCCAAGGTTATAAAACACATTAATCTCAACTTTATATTCGGATTGCTGTTGGAGTGTCTGCAGTGAATAAATACATACCAAAGACGCACGCCTTGTGATTTTTAGGAGCACCAAGATTTCCTGTGCAAACCTGAGCAGTAGATGAAACCTGTCACTGATGCACTTCCATTTGTACCTCAGTCTGTTGTCAGTCTACAAAATGTCCTATGGTGACCCACAGTTTCTGGCTTACATTATACACAGAAGTACCACAGAGTAAATAACTCAGCATTCTCTGTTCCTTCCTTTCTTCCCCCCAAATCCTACCCATGTAAAATCTTGCTTTGGCAAAGCTAACTTCCATTCACACAGATGCTGTTCAGACTTCAATTTCCATAGATTTTGTCAGCAGCAGCAGCAGCTTCTGTCCTGTGGACAGGAGTACACAGGGACTTGTCCTGAGCAGGAAGCACAGAATGTCTGCGTCTCAGCTTCCACTGACAACCTTTGGGTCCTTAAACATGCTGTGTCCTCAGGCTGTTTCCTTAGGGTGTCTATGGAAGGATTCTAAGTGACGGTCTTTATCCAAAGCTTGGTACCTAATGTTATATTTTGGGGCAAAAGGAGGTAAACAGCATTTGCAAATCTTATCCTCAACTGAATGCTTTTCAAACCATCTGTGATGAAAGATCAAGATTTTTATTTCCAATCTGTCATAGACATACTTTTGTAAAAAAAAAAATGCTAAAAATGAATTACTAGAAAAAATGAATTTAAGATGTCCAAAACATAGAAAATATAAGCCCCAATTTTTATTAGATTTGACAGACATAAAATTGCTATGTCGTGTTGCTTAGAAGTTTCTGGCCACTGAATTTGAATTTTGGTCCTCATCCCCTTGCACACACCCCAACCCCAATTATAATCTCTCATCCTCTACCTGGTTCCCACAGTTAAACCTTCTCTAGGAAGAAGCTGGAAGGCATAGAGCATATGTATTCTGGCCAGTGAAGGAGTCGGTTGGGATTCATACACATCTGCCATCTCCACATCTACAGGAAGTTGATCCTTTTGCATACACTGCTCCCCGGTTTTTTGGAGAGTCATCAGGTCTGCAGGAATCTCATGTGTGCCTTCCTTGGAAATGTCTCATTTGTTAAAGGCCAGTTAGAGCCCCCACTCTTAGGTTGTTTTTTACATAATGAAGAGCCACTTAATGTACACATGGGCTACACCCTTGTGAAGCCAGCAGGAGGTGAACCTGACAACCCGAGACCAAAGTTCTCAGTGTGTGTGTGTGCAGAGTGTGTCTCCGGTGTGCAGCCGCTTGACAAAGAAGAAGTAAACACGCTTTACAAGACTGGGAAGAAAAGGTTTATGGTTTTGACTGTTTTCCATTACTGGAAAATTGACATGCGGAAAAGTAGCAAAAACCAGTGCAAAAGAATAAACAGCCAGTGCACTTCAAGGGCTTGTTTCTTTCAGGAATCAGGAGGAAAAGGGAGTTTTATTAGCTGTTTCATTAAGTTTCACTTTGAAGAAAAACAAACAGCGAAAGCATATGTGTAGCGTCTGATGAAAGGACTTCATTCTACACAGCCTCTGTGCAGAACTCATTAATGTAACATTAACGGGAAGACTTGTCTAGCGATTTAAGGATAATTTTACCCATTCTAGTCTATTTATAAGTTCTGACACAGTTTATTTAATGTATTCTAATCTTTAAATCACCATGTGTACTAAACTAATATATTTAATCTGTCTTTTCAGTGACATTTTGCAACAAATATCTACAGCATCTGCTAAGGCAATTAGTATATGAAAATTTTTTTTTATCAGATTTAACACTTCAAGTAAGATAATGCTGCCTGATGTTGGTAACTTGGAAAATTCCTGAAAGTAAATAATTTCTTCTTGGTTAAATTCCTAATTGTAAGTCTTTCATTGCATGCACTATAAGTATACCTTTAAAAGAATCCAAACATATGTGCTAGTATGATCCAGTATCCAAAATCTAATAGAATACTTCCAATATTAAATATCGAATACTTTTCCCATAGGGTGAATTTAGTCCTGCTTGATACCCATCATTCTCACTGGAAGAATTTTCCTAATTGTTGCTTTTTCCATTTCAAGATGAGATGTTGATAAATAGCAACTCAAATTTGTTAGGGCTGGAGGAAGAATGTATTCCTATTTCATTTGTTGATTATATTATAGTGGTATATGGCTGATTAACTTGAGCTCTAACTCAGTTGATGAATATTCAATTATTATAAGTTAGGTGTTAGATGGTCTTAAAGTTGTTTTTTTTTATTTTTATAAATTTACTATTATGTGTGCATGATGAGTGTGTGTGAGCATCATTCCATGGCATGTGTGTGGAGGTCAGAGGGTAACTCTGTGAGATCTGTTCTCTCCTTCTACCTTTACATGGTCCTGGGGATCAAATTCAGTTACTGGGCTTACATGGTAAACACCCATACCACTGAGCCATCCAAACACCCCAGCTGCAGTCTTTAGAACCAGACATCACTTGGTTCTAATCTTGTCCTGCCCCAAACATAGAGACTGTGAAACTAAGCAAATGATTTCAATTATCTAGGCCTGCACTATAATGAGATGGCTCAGCGCACAAAGTACCGGCCTCCAAGCTTGATAACCTGAGTTTTATCCCCAGGACCCAGATGGTTAAAGGAAAGAACTGAATCTTTCATGTTGGTCTCTGACTTCCACACACATAAGCTCTGTAACATGGTGCTGCTATATACAGAAGTATGTGTGTGCATGTACACACACACACACACACACACACACACACACATACACTAGAGTGTAGTAAGGTAGAAATAATAAAGTCTAACTTAGAATACTATGATGATTTAAATTAAATGGAAGCTCATAGACAGACAGTAGCCAGTGATCGCATATTGAATGTTACTTTTGTCTCTGAAAAGATGATCAGTCATTTCAGTTAAACTAATATAGCAGTGAATTGGAAAAGTAAATGTGCACCAACATGCACAACTTGAGCGGCTCTCTCACCTCTTCACACGCCCTGGTCAGCTGATCTAGAGGCAGCTACTGGCGGCTTTCCTTGCTTCTTTGGAAACTTTGGGTAGTGCTGGGGATCAAAATCACCATCCCCTACAGGCAAGCGTTCCTGCTGCCATTGAGTCCACTTCAGCCCCTTTCCTGCTTCTTCTGGTGCTCAGCTCCACATGCTGTGGATCTTATGGTTATAGCTTTCTCTGAGTACCATGTCAGTATTACCTGTAAAATTATTACGTAGGCTATATGTGTATGTATTCAAATTCATTGTAACTCTGAATTAAAAACTAGAATTAACAACAACAATAAAAACAACAAAAGTCTTGTACTACATATGGTATTATAGCAGGCTGAGGCAGGAGAATCATGAATTAGAGGCTAGCCTAGGCTTTCTATTGAGATGCTGTCTCCAAACAAACCCCCAAATCAAAAAACAAAAACAGCTTCTATTTAATTTTAATTTTAGCATAAAGGTTCTCTATTATTTGTTCACAAACACTTTCCTGTTATTAGGCTTTCCTGTGTGGAATCTTCTTTTCCACCTGGTAAGTATGGCGGGCGGAGTGATTCTGCTATAATGCCAATTAAAATGTATTCATTTATTTATTTATCTATCAGTGTGTATGTATGTTTGTGTGCACACACACCTCTGCACTCTGCCCGTTTGACAGCACACATGTGTAAAGGTCAAAGGCCAACTCTGGAGTCGGTTCCCCTCTTTCCCCTTTATGTGGGTCCCAGAAATTGAACTCAGATGTCAGCTGGTGCTTTTACCAGCTTAGACATCTCATATGTTCATGATGTCATCTTTTTCACACTTCCTTAAAAAGGTGGGGACCCAGGCCCTTTGGTATTGTCTTCTTAACTGTCTCCTCTCAGCCCTCATGCAAAGCCTGAGCAGAAGTCCAAGGTGAACTTGAGTTTATAATACTTCCTTTCTTTAGATCCTCAACTGTCCTGAGAAGAGCTCAGGTTGCTAGCCTGAAGGTGGGACCAGGCCACATCAGCCCCACTGAGGCCGTCCCAGACCAGCCAGCCCCAGCTACCCTGGGTTGATTGTAGAAGCAGCCTGTTCCCTGTCAGCACAGTGACCAATTTGTAGACTCCTAGGAAGTAATGAAGTTGTTTTGATTCGCTAAACTTAAAATGGTTTATTATTTAGCAATACCTAACTATTGTCCTCTTTAAGCAACAACTTGATCCCAGGCTGTATCTTTACAGAGGTGTACAGATGTTAGAATGATATCCTTAGATAATTACAGCTGAGCGATACTATGTTTTTCTGACTCTGAAGACTTCAGTGTCCATTTCTTCCTGCAGTTTTGTCCATACCCTGACAGCTTAGAAGGAGGAACTGCTGTGTGGCCTTGTTCAAAAAACCCCCCACTTTGCACTACTTAAGGAGTGTTGGAGGCATTCTTCAGTCCTGTCATTTTCAGACTGCAATGGACTGTGTGTAACTGGAAATGTAGAAAGTGTGAACAAGAGGAATGCTGTCTGGCTGACCGTGATATCTGTGGAGATGGGTTCCAGGACCCCCATGGATTCTAAAATCTACCGTCCTGGTCCTTCATGTAAGTGGTATAGTATTTGCATATATCCCATGCATTCGCTGTAGTCTTTAGATCATCTCAAGATTACTTCTAATACCCGAGACAGATGAGTATTAGAATTTTTATGCCATGTTGTTTAGCGAAGAGTGACATGAAAAAGTCTGCCCGTGTTTGGTATGTGCTCAGTATTTCCTGTTTCCTTTCCTTTTCTTTTTTTTTTAAATTTATTTAAATTTTTATTTTTTTATTTTTTTGCAAAACAATAAAGGTCTATATTAGTTATTTACCAATCATTGTATAAGGCCATTTCAGAACAATAGAAAGAAAATATTCTGATGCATTAATTTCTTTTTACATGAATGGGTATTAATTTTTCTACATATCTTTTCACAATCAAGACATATCTATTTCTCAATCAAATAAAAAGAAATAAATTCTACTTTAGAAAACAACCTTAACTTCAAGTAGTCATTCCCAGTATCATTTGGCATTTGCTTTGATGCCTTTAACATTCATAAATTATTCTTTCAAGTTTGCAAATTAATGGCTCTATATGGTCTCAGTTTCAGAATTCCTTTTATGTTCTCATTCATATATCCCCACATTTTGTTTCTTTTTTGTAGCAAACATATGACCTTCCTTCTGTTTTTAATTCTAGACTGATTGAATGGAGCACCAACTGTGTGTATTGTGAGGATTGAAATTTTAACTCTTGAAATAAAACCCAATCATTATTTGAATCTTCCTATAATTTGTTTAAATGAATGCAAAATAGTCCCATTCCTGTAAATTCATTTTAAGTAGTGACAAAAAGCAGATTAGGGGTAGAACACTTGCCTATGTGTCAGGCTCCCTCTGTACAGGGTTGGGGAGGAGGGGGGAGGAATCCCTACAGTTCCCAATAGTTTTCTATGTTTTGAATCTATTTAATTCCTGAGCTGAGTGTGGTAATTCACTCCTGTTTGTGAAAGGCTGAGGCAGGAAGAGCCTGAGTTCAAGACCAGCTTGAGCTGCATAGTGAGACCATATCTGAAAATAAAACAAAATGTTTAATTGCTGTGTATTTTGCACTGTTATTAGATAATTTTCACTAAAGCTGGAACGCCATCAGTTCAGAGGCGAATTCGGTATCAAAATCCTTATAACTTTTAGTTAGTTAGTAAGATGGCGTTAGTTCCAAGCCAGGTGCTGGTGTTGACCACATGTTTGTCCTTCAGCCACAGGCAGTGAAGAGTTACCAAGGACACAGTGTCATGCAGACTGCTCTGCCACGTTATGGATAAAATGCATCAGGAAAGGACTTCAACACTTCAGCAGTCCAGAACACACAAAACCAAACCAAACCAACAAGAAAAGAGCCTTCTTTTTGAGGTTGGTTCTAGCCATGTTGGGCTAAACTAAATAATCACATTGTGAGGCCACACCACTAAAGGATGAATCCAAATTATCTCAAATGAATATAGAAATCCTAATTTCCCTGGGCTCTGTGGCCCACGCCTTCATCCCAGCACTGGGAAGGCAGAGGCAGGTGGATCTCTGAGTTTGAGGCCAGCTTAGTCTACAGAGTGAGGTCCAGGACAGCCAGGGCTACACCCTGTGTTGAAAAGAACATCATCATCATCATCATCATCATCATCATCATCATCATCATCAAAAGAAATCCTAATTTCATCTCTTACGAATATTGTTAGAGGCGAGTACAGTAAAAGAAATAGAGAAGGATGCACTCTCAAATAATGTTAGTAAACATATTAATATGTCGGGTGACATAAAGGCAACGTAATGTGAATCACTGTTACATGGATCAGCTTTTCATTTCAGATAGATACATACCTTAGAAACATCTAAATTACAGCATAAGTTAGGATTCCTCAAGGGAATGCTGGGAGTAATATCAATGCTCTATTAAGAAGTACCAAAATAATCACAGTGTATGAGATATTGAGGTGTTGTCTCATGCTGTGGAACCTGCACCAAGTCCTGTTCTGATGGGGTAACTGAAGGAGCAGGAAGGGGTGCCGGCTTCACACCAGAAGTGGTGAGAACACTGAGGGAGATCCAGCCAGATACATTTTGTTCACAATGAAACAGCTGTCCAGTAGTTTGTCTATGAATTCCAGGGTCTTGTGTATCCAAGTGGAGATCCCAGGAACATCCAAAACTTCTCTCACAAACATCCATATGTAAAGGAAAGGACTGGATGTAGCCTTCCAGTTCCTTGTTACAGTTAGGGAGCAAGTGTCCTTGTGGTATGATTGAGCATCCTTTGGGTATATGCCCAAGATTGGTGTCTCTGGGCCTGGTGGTAGATTGAGTCCCAGTTTTCTGGGAAAGCGCCATACTGATTTCCAAAGTGACTGTACAAGTTTGCATTCCCACCAGCAATGGAGGAGTGTTCCCCTTTCTCTGAATCCTCTACAGCATGAACTGTCTCTTTTGTTTTTTAATCTTAGACATTCTAACAGGTGCAAGATGGAATGTCAGAGTCATTTTGATTTTCATTTTCCTGATGGCTATGGATGTTGAACATCTCCTTAAGTATTTCTTGGCCATTTGAGATTCTTCTGTTGAGAATTCTCTGTTTAGATCTGTACCCCAGTTTTAATTGGATTATTTGGTTTGTTGATATCTAGTTTCTTGAGTTCTTTATATATTTTGGAAATCAGCCCTCTATGTCAGATGTGAGGTTGGTGAAGATCTTTTCCCACTCTATGGGCTGCTGTTTTGTCCTGTTGACTGTGTCCTATGCCTTACAGAAGCTTTTCAATTTCATGAGGTCTTGTTTACTAATTGTTGACCTTAGTGCCTATGTTATTGCTGTTCTGTTCAGGAAGTTGTCTCCTTTGCCAATGCATTCAAGATTATTTCCCACTTTCTCTGCTCTCAGGTTCAGTGTATTTGGATTTATGTTGAGGTATTTGATTCACTTGGACCTGAGTCTTGTGCAGGGTGATAAGTATGGATCTATATGCATTCTTCTACATGCCAGCATGCAGTTGGACCAGCAACATTTGTTGAGGATGCTTTTTTTTCCATTGTATAATTTTGGCTTCTTTGTTGAAGTTCAGGTGTCCGTAGGTGTGTGGATTAATGTCTCGGTGTTTGATTAGATTCCATTAATCCACCTATCTGTTTTTATGATAATACCATGAGGTTTTTGTTACTATAGCTCTGTAGTACAGCTTGAAATCAAGGATGGTGATACCTCCGAAGGTTCTTTTATTGTACAGGATTGTTTTAGCTATCCTGGGTTTTTTGTTTTTCCATATGAAGTTGAATATTGTTCTTCCAAGGTCTGTACTTGCTCAACTATGTTCATAGCAACTTTATTTGTAATAACCAGAACCTGGAAACAATCTAGATGTCCCTCAACCGAGGAATGGATAAACATATGTGGTACATTTACACAATGGAGTATTACTCAACTGTTAAAAACAAGGACAAGCCGGGCGGTGGTGGCGCACACCTTTAATCCCAGCACTTGGGAGACAGAGCCAGGCGGATCTCTGTGAGTTCGAGGCCAGCGTGGGCTACCAAGTGAGTTCCAGGAAAGGCGCAAAGCTACACATGAGAATCCCTGTCTCGAAAAACCAAAAAAAAAAAACAAAAAAAAAAACAAACAAAAAAACAAGGACAAAAGGAAATTTGAAGGCAAATGGAAAAGAACAAGAAAAATCATCCTGAGTGAGGTAACCCAGACCCAGAAAGGCAAACGTGGTACGTACTCACTCATAAGTGGATATTAGCTGTAAAATAAAGGATAATCATGCTATATTCCACAGACCCAGACAGACTAGATAACAAGGAGGGTTCATGGGGGTAGGCATGGATTTCCCTGGGAAGGGGAAATACAGGAGATTTTGTGAATTGCCTGAGGGTGGATGGGTGTGGGAACATGAGCCATCAGGTTGTGTGTGAGGGAACAGAGGGGGAGGGTATTGAAAGAGACTACAGGAAAGGGTACATTTTGGGGTCAGGCAAAAACCTGGCACAAGGGCAACCCCCAGGAGTCCACAAGGATGACCCCAGCTAAGACGCCTAGCCATAGTGGAGAGGGTGCCTGAACTGGCCATCTCCTGTGACCAGATTGGTGCCTGGCCCAATTGTCATCAGAGAGGCTTCACCTAGCAACTGATGGAAACAGATACAGACCCACAGCCTAACATTAGGCTGAGCTGGAGGAATCCTGCAGAAGAGAGGGAGGAAGGATTGTAGGAGCCAGAGGGGTCCAGGACACCACAAGAAAACTCACACAATCAACCAACCTGGGCTCAGAGAGGCCCACAGAGACTGAACCAGGGAGCCTGCATGGGGCTGACCTAGGCCCTCTGCATATGTGTTACAGTTGTGTAGCTTGGTCTCTTGTGGGACTCCTAACAGTGGGAACAGGGGCTGTCGCTGACCCTTTTACTGGCTTTTGGGACCCTACTCCTCATACTGGGTCACCTTGCCAGCCTTAATGCATGAGGAGGTGCTTAGTCTTAATGCAACTTGACATGCCATGTTTTGTTGATATCCATGGGAGGCGGCCCTTTCCTAAACAGAAAGGGAGGTGGTGTTGTTGGAGGGCTTCTCTCCAGGTTCCCCAAGCCCCGCAGTCCCACAATCCACTTATAAAATAATCAATCAGACGCTTATATCACTTATAAACTGTATGGCCATGGCAGGCTTCTTGCTAACTGTTCTTTTATCTTAAATTAACCCATTTTTATATATCTATACCTTGCCATGTGGCTGGTGGCTTACCAGAGTCTCTACATGCTGCTTGTCCTGGCGGTGGCTGCAGTGTCTCTCCTCAGCCTTCCACTTCCCACAATTCTCCTCTCTCCTTGTCCCACCTACTTCCTGCCTGGCAACCTACTTCCTGCCTGGTCACTGGCCATCAGTGTTTTATTTATATAGAATGATATCCACAACAAGGTGGAGTGGATTGAGGGGTGAGAACCGGGAAGGGGGAACTGGAGGAGAGGAGGGATGGGAAACTATGGCAGGGACGTAAAATAAATAAATAAGTAAATAAATTTATTAAAAGTTCATGAACTAGGAGAATCAAAAATTAGCATTTTTGGCTTATAAAAGTAATTAAATTAGCTAAATGAATGAATAGTAGGAAATGTCAGCACGTCATGACAGTGTATTCATATGTTTTGGTTAAAGCAGATGGAATAAAGGCAGATTTGGTCTCGGAAATATGAGTTTAGGTCTGGGGAATGTGCTCAGGAGTTAAAGCACTTCTAGTTTGAGCCTTAGGACCAGAGGGTGGAGATTGGAGTTTGGATCTCCAGAAATGCATGGAAATGTGAGGTGGGTGTTGTGGCCTGCCCGTGATTCCAGCCTCCAGAGGATCCCCATAGCAAGCTGGCTAGTAATAAACTTTGGGTTTGATTGAGAGGCCTTGCCTTAGTGAATAAGGTGGAAAGTGAATAAGGAAGAAAGATCATTTCTGACATCACTCTCAGACTTCTACATGCCTTTACACGCATGTACACATACACAAAAAAATCATGTATGCACAGTCATGCACAGTACACACATACACACTTAAAAATGAGTAAAAAGAAATATTAGGTTAAAATAATTTTTACAGTGTTTTGTATGTGTCACAATTTTAATATTGAAGAAAAACTTATTTTTTTTTTTGAGTCAATACCTCACTATGTAGCCCAGGCTAGCCTCAAGTTCGAATCCTCCCTCTTCAGCCTCCAGCTTTCTGGGAACAAAAATCAAGACAAGTAGAGCAACGTCTTCTATGTGAGGAAACATGTGTTGTGGATTAGAGCATTTGATTTTAGTTGTGTTCACTTTTGAAAAAGTTGTAGTTTTGTATTTTTATTAAGGTGTGTATGTGTCTGTGTGTGCCACATGTGTGAAGGTGTGGAGGCAAAAAGAGGGTTCTGGATCCTGTCAGATGTGAGCCACACAAATGGGGTACTGGGAACTGAACTTGGGCCATTTGAAAGAGCAGCAGGTGGTCTTAACCACTGGGCCATCTCTCCAGCCCCCTCACCATCTCTTTAAAATGGAGGTTTAAATGTAGTTCAGGCTGGCTGTCAGCCCAAGTTCCCCTGCCTCGCCTTCCTGACATGCCAAGATTGTAGGCACACACCACCACACCAGCCTTCTCATTTGTGATTCATCAATGTCGTCAAAGGATTTTTCATATATTTACATTTGTCAGGGAAAGTAAAGGAAGATCTGTTCAGTTTGCTGGATGACGGCACTGTTCAGGTAGACTTCAGATTAGAATTAGCCAGTTCTGCAAAAGGAGATCAAAGGGATACAAATTGGCAAGGAAGAAGTCAAACTTTCACTATTTGCAGATGATATGATAGTATACATAAGTGACCCCAAAAACTCTACCAGGGAACTTCTACAGCTGATAAACTCCTTCAGTAAAGTGGCAGGATACAAGATCAACTCAAAAAAATCAGTAGCCCTCCTATACACAAATGATAAAAGGGCTGAGAAAGAAGTCAGAGAAACATCACCCTTTACAATAGCCACAAATAATATAAAATACCTTGGGATAACACTAACTAAACAAGTGAAAGACCTTTTTGATAAGAACTTTAAATCTCTAAAGAAAGAAATTGAAGAAGATATCAGAAAATGGAAGGATCTCCCATGCTCATGGATAGGTAGGATTAACATAGTAAAAATGGCAATCTTACCAAAAGCAATCTACAGATTCAATGCAATCCCCATCAAAATCCCAACACAATTCTTCACAGACTTGGAAAGAAAAATACTCAACTTTATATGGAAAAACAAAAGACCCAGGATAGCTAAAAGAATCCTATACGATAAAGCAACCCTTGGAGGCATCACCATCCCGGACCTCAAACTCTACTATAGAGCTATAGTAATAAAAACAGCTTGGTACTGGTATAAAAACCGACATACGGACCAATGGAATCGAATTGAAGACCCTGACATTAATCCATGCACATATGAACACCTGGTTTTTGACAAAGGAGCCAAAACTATACAATGGAACAAAGAAAGTATCTTCAACAAATGGTGCTGGCATAACTGGATGTCAATATGTAAAAGATTACAAATAGATCCATATCTGTCACCATGCACAAAACTCAAGTCCAAGTGGATCAAAGACCTAAACATAAATCCAGTTACACTAAACTTAATAGAAAAGAAGATAGGAAGCACTCTTGAACGCATTGGCACTGGAGACCATTTCCTAAATAAAACACCGACAGCACAGACCCTGAGCACAACCATTAATAAATGGGACCTCTCAAAACTGAGAAGCTTTTGCAGGGCAAAAGACACAGTCAATAAGACAAAAAGACAGCCAACAGATTGGGAAAAGATCTTCACCAACCCCACATCAGACAGAGGATTGATCTCCACAATATATAAAGAACTCAAGAAACTAGACATCAAAGCACTGAACAGTCCAATTAAAAAATGGGCTAAAGAGCTAAACAGAGAATTCACAAAACAAGAACTACAAATGGCTGAAAGACATTTAAAGAAATGCTCAACATCCTTAATCATCAGAGAAATGCAAATCAAAACGACTCTGAGATACCACCTTACACCTGTTAGAATGGCTAAGATCAAAAACACCAATGACAACCAATGTTGGAGAGGATGTGGAGCAAAGGGAACACTCCTCCACTGTTGGTGGGAATGTAAACTTGTACAACCACTATGGAAATCAGTATGGCGGTTTCTCAGAAAATTAGGAATCAAACTACCTCAAGACCCAGCCATCCCACTCTTGGGCATATACCCAAAGAATGCTGATACATACCATAAAGATACATGCTCAGCTATGTTCATAGCAGCACTATTTGTAATAGCCAGAACCTGGAAACAACCTAGATGCCCATCAACGGAAGAATGGATGAAAAAAATGTGGTACATATACACAATGGAGTACTACTCAGCAGAGAAAAACAATGAAAGCATGAAATTTGCAGGCAAATGGATGGAACTAGAAAAAATCATCCTGAGTGAGGTAACCCAAACCCAGAAAGACAGTTATGGTATGTACTCACTCATTGGTGGATTCTAGATATAAAATGAACAATCAGACCACAACCCATAGAACCATAGAGGCTATATATATAGCATGGAGGTCCCTAGGACGACTGTGGCATATAATAAATTTCAGTTTTACTCAATTATTGAAAAAAAAATAGCCAAATGAATGGAAACACATGAACTATGAACCAAAGACTGAGGGGCTCCCAGCTGGATCAGGCCCTCTGAATAGGTGAGACAGTTGATTGGCTTGATCAGTTTGGGAGGCATCTAGGCAGTGGGACCAAGTCCTGTGCTCATTCCATGAGTTGGCTGTTTGAAACCAGGAACTTATGCAGGGACACTTGGCTCAGTCTGGGAGGAAGGGACTGGACCTCCCTGGACTGAGTCTACCAAGTCGATCACAGTCCTCGGGGGAGGACTTGTCCTGGAGGAGGTGGGAATGGAGGGTGGGCTGGGGGTAAGAGGAGGGCGTGGGAGGGGGGAGAATAGGGGAACCCATGGCTGATATGTAGAACTGAATGGTATTGTAAAATAAAAAATATATATCACACACACACACAAAAAAAAAAAAAGAATTATCCAGTTCTGGTTAATGATGAGAAAGGCTTTTCCATCATTTGGAGAATGATAAATATTCCACTCTCTGGAGTCATTGTGTGGGGCTGGGTAAGAAATGGAGGCTACCTCAGCGTTCATTCAGTGTAAAGGAAAGTAGATAAGGTTTTTCACAGCATTTCACCCAAATATTACCAAATTAACGTAGTGACTGCCTGCTTCTCAGATAGGGCAGAGTAGTTCCATCATCAAATGTGCTTACTGGACAAAGGCATTCTCATGGGCCTACCCCCGCCCCCCACCCCATCAGCTGGATCACAAGCCAGAGTTCAGTTCCCAATGGCCCTGAGCTCCTATGGCCATCATACTCTGACCTTCCTGCTTGTTGGCTGCAGGAAAAAGAATGTTAACCAGTGAATAATGACATTGGGAGTGATCACTGGTTGCTTGTTCATGTTAAATTTTTGCCTTCATTATGATGTTTTTTGTGTTACTGTTTTCCTTACTGTTCATCTTGTCCAGTGAGTACACTAACTCCCAGTGGGCTCTAAGCCTCTCCTGCATGGCAGCTGGGCACACTGTGTTCCTCCTGATGACTTGGAGCTCTGTGGCTTATCACCCTGCTTGCCTGGTAAGGATCGCCAGTGTTTGTTTAATTGGATTCTTATGCCTAAATTTAGGGTTTTATTTTTATGTGTGCTAAGTGTTACCTCATTTTGCCTGTTATGACTTGCTTTCCTTAGTCCTTGATCTGTACACTTGACAAGCCCTTGTTATTATTGTACAAGGTTTTGATAAGCAGACCCTTTGAGGCTAAAAAGGTCCTTTCCAAAGCTCCTTTTGAAGAGTGCTTTCTGGTGAGCATGGTGCTTTACAAGAGTGTGTCTTCCTATGCCACGCAGGTTAGAATGTTTTAGAAGTGGGTAGTCAGCTGACTAGCAGCTCTGGGAATCACCAAAGTTGAAGGGCCCCGGCACTGTTTAATGTGTAGAAAATGGAGTCTGTTGCAGGTATTTAAAGCAGTGTGTTGAGGGAGCAGTTGATGAGGAGCATTCATTGTAGCCACGGACATTATCAAGGTTAGTTATGAAAATGGTGTGTGTTAGTGTATTTGGGAGAACACACATAGGTTACAAATACCACATAACCAAACAAAGTGTGTGTGGGGGGGTGCGGGGCAACTGTAGGAGATTTCCATTCTTTTGACCACAAAAGTGAGTGAGCCAAAACACACTGGGAATTAAATGAAGTAGGGTTAAGTTTTCATTAAAGGCTGTGCTCTGCATTCACCACTCCTGGTTGCCCTGGCAACGGGGCTCCTTCGCATGCTAATGACATTCTAATGAGAAAAAAACACACATGCAAATGCAGTAAATAGTAATTAGAGGCAGAGCCAAACATGGCAGAGTGAGCCCCACCTTGGGAAGGTCTGGGGGGAGCTGGCAAGGGTTTGTGTGGGAGACAAAGAGGTGGTACAGGAAGGCGTGATTTCAGCAGAAAGGGCGAAGTTGAGGCTGCTCACAGCATCCTCCAGCACGTGTGACCTGCAGATGCCTCTTCTTCCCCTGGCAGAAGTTAGTCAGTCCGAAGCCTTGTGGTTGTAGGTCCACACTGTTTCAACTGTTCTACCTGTTGGCATCACTGTATGGAAAGAATCTTAGCTGTATTCTGGCTATGCTTTGGGGCTCATGCGGCATGCCGCTGCTTGGATTTCTATCTCTGCCCACACCAGGCAGGGCTGGACCTGCCCAGACAACGCAGTAGCACCAGAGAGGTAGCCAAAAGTCTGTGAAGAGAAGAGAGAGAGAAAACAGTTCTGTGTTCCTTTCGACAAGTAGGGCCGAGGAGGGAAACGATGTGGTTGATAGAAGGTGCAGTTGACTAGTAATGCATGCTGTCATGTCTCTGGGAATGTGTAAAGTCCTGCCTCCCACACACTGGTTAGAATCAGAGACTACAAATCTGTGCTCAATTTAATTCTCTTCTCTCTATTTCATTTGTTCAGCTCCTTTGTTTTTATTGCCATATGTCTGCCCGTATGTTTTTTGTAGAAATGGCTAGAAAACATATTTCTTGCTTCATATAACCTCCAATTCTTTGGTCTTTTTGGTGGTAATGTCATCGCAGATAGGTGAATAAAAATGATCAGGGATAGCTATTGAGGTTCATAAGTTTTAAGATTCATTTTCATGTCTTAATTTTAAAAGTTTGCAATGAAGCACATGTTTTTTTATAAAAAATTCACATTAGTATATTATTAAAAAATGGAATGATATAATATATGATAAGTTGGGGGTATAACCCAGTGATAGAACACTTGTTTAGGAAGTATGAGGAGTGGATTTAACCTCTACCACTGAAAATGAAAATATAGTAAAATGTCTTTTTGTTGTCCTCATTCTAGGGATTGACTGCTGGCCTTACACATGCTGAGCATAAACTCTGCCACCGAACTTTACGGTCAGCCCCACGTATTATAGCAAAAACCTCAAGTCACTTAGGCATTTCTTTACTCTGTAACAGGCCCCAACCCCGAGCTTCCAGAGATAAGCAGTGTCAGGAGCGAACCTCAGGGCCCCTTCCTCTGCATGTCAGCTGTTGCTGTAGATGAGAACATACACTGCTCGGACACGGATGGCTAAGGTTTATTGACTCCTTTGCTGTGTCCCAGATAGTTTTCGTACTGTTTTGTTTTTTTCATGGTGACTTGTCTATTCCTTAGAAGGGGTCTTTGAGAGAAAGGGACACGAAGGCCAAATGTAACTAAGAAGCATGTATACAGCCCCCCACATTTGCATTTCAGGGAGTCTGCTCCGGAGACTGTGGTTTCTTTCACACCATGCTCTCTGATCTGGTGCTAACACTTGTGTATGTGTTTTCTTACATAGTTGGAATCACCCATTCTATGAAGTTATTCAAGTATTTTTTTTAACAATTTAATATTTTATAAGACATTCTATATTAGCACCTTTTCTCTGCCAGCTTTTAAAATCATCATAATTGACTCCCTTCCTCAGATTTTGTGTGTACATATATATGTGCTTCTGAAGAGAATATGGTATAGACTAGAACTGCTGAATGAGCACGTAGACTCAGTTTACCTTCTGATAGATGATGCGCAGTTGGCACAGTTATCCCTGCTGCTGGGCCTGGTTCCGGGACACCCCCCCTCTTGGTTTCCTCCTACCTGATGATGCCTCCTGACTGGTTCCCTCATTTGTCACCTACAGTATTGGGATGCCTCCCACCTCAACCTTTGGTCTTCTTTTCTGCATTTAGACTCTCTACAGCTCTTGGGTGTAAACACTAAGTAAACAGACACCCACACCACACTATTCGCACATACCACACACACACACACACACACACACACACACACACACACACTCACATATACACGTATTGTACACACACCCCCATACATGCTCACACATATACACACACTCACACACACACAGAAATCATACACTCTTTCTCTTACACACAGATTTATGTTTTTTTTTTTTTTGTGTGTGTGTGTGTGTGTGAGCCTATTATATCCGAACTTCAGATTTTGTTTCCATTAACCTAATCAACATTCTACCGAATGCCTATTAGACTTTGTGAATTTGAATTTTTTTTCTCACCACTACCCACAACCTGCTTTTCTCATGTGTCTTATATCAATGAATACTAGTTTTCCAGTTGCTTAGGACAAGACCTGGAGTAATTCTTCATTCCTCTATTTCTTGAATTTCCCGTGTTCAACCATTCAAACAACCTAATAACTCTATCTTTAAAATACGATTATATTCAGTCATTTCTTTTTACCTCTATCATATCGTTTAAACCCAGGCTTCTATCATTTTTACCTGATTATTACAATAGCTTCCTAATTGTTGTGTAGTAAATATTTGGTCTCTAACCAGTAGCTAGAATGAGACTTAAAATATGAGCTCACTGAGATAATATTTTTGGAAGGTTTTCCAGTGACTTTGCATCTAGTAAAATCCAGAGCTTTGACAGTTACTTGCAGGGCCTTAAATGGGTCTCCCTTGTAGTGGCTCTTCATTGTCCACTGGAGTATGTTTAGGAGACACACTCCTGAGCAGATGTCTGTGAAGGTGTTTCCAGCGTGGGTTACCTGCGGAGGGAAGGCACAGCGTGAATGTGGGGGGCACTGCCCCTGGGCTCTGGTCCTAGACTAAGGGAAAAGGGAAGAGGAAAGCCAGCTGAGCACCAGCATCTGCCGCTTGCTCCTTGGCTGTTGCTGTGCTGTGGCCAGCTGTCTTGTGCTTTTGTTTCCACAGCCAGGGCTGCTGTGACTGTCACGTCTCTCACACAGCACACTGTACCCTCAGACTGTGATTCAGGATAAACCCTTCCTTCCGTGACTAGAAAAGTAGCAGTGGCTGGAGAGATGGCTCAGTGGCCAAGTGCCTGCGGTGTGAGCCTGAGACCCACCCGAGTTTGATCCCTGGAACCACGTGAAGGTGAACGGGGAGAATCAGTTTCATCTGGTTGCCTTTGACCTCCATGTGTGCTGTGACATGGGTGCCCCCTTCATACAGCATAATAAATAAAAACTACATTAAAAACGTGCTGCGTGTGGTAGGGCACACCTTCAATCCCAGCACTCGAGAGGCAGAGGGAGGCAGGCGGATCTCTGTGAGGTCAAGTCCATCCTGGTCTACAGAGTGAGTTCCAGGACAGCCAGGGCTACAGAGTGAGACCCTGTCTAGAACAAAACAAAACAAAACGAAACGGCTGGGTATCACTGACTCTTTAAATTCTTTTTGGATAAAATTATTCATTGTTTTCACTGCTGGCATTGAGCACATCTTCATACACATATGGGTTGTGGGTATTTCTTTTGGGAGTGTCTTATTTATTCACTTTATTTTATTGTGGATCAGGAGTCTTTTAAAAATTGATTTATAAGAGCAGCATGTATTATTACTCTAATTTTTCATATTTTCTGGTTATTGAAAATATTTTCCCATCTTTCATTATCTCATCTTTGAAAATAGTATTCTTTTCATATACAAGTTTTAAGTTTTCAGTGAATCTGCTACTCTTTTACTGTATGGCTCAGAGCAGATGTTTTGATCAGGAACTCCTCCTTAACTTCTAAACTATGAGGCATTGCTTTAGACATCCGTTGTCTTCTTTGCTGCATGTGGGACACTGGTCCCTTGGGAACCTGCTGTGGAAAGGCATGTGTGTGGTACTCTAGCTTATTGGTTTACTCTGTGGTTACCAGATTGGTTTCAGGTGGGTGTTTGGTTCATCCGTTCCTCTGTATGTGACCACACGTTCTCCATCAGCAGATGCAAAGTCGCATACCTACAGAGGTCCATTTCTAAACTCTGTATTGTGGGTTGCTGAACTAATCTGTCACAGTAAGTTTAGTTTTTCCTTATGTTCTGTAGTTGATTTTCATCTGTGATTATCTTACCAATCACATATTGTTTTTGATAAAATGTATGACGCCGGGCAGTGGTGGCACATGCCTTTAATCCCAGCATTCAGGAGGCAGAAGCAGGTGGATCTCTGTGAGATCGAGGCCAGCCTGGTCTACAGAGTGAGTTCCAGGATAGGTTTCAAAACTATACAGAGAAACCATCCATGTCTGGGGGTAGCGGGGGGAAGTATGATATATTACTTTTTTCAGATAACTTATTTTATTAACATTTTAAGTTCATTAACAACTTAGGGATTTTTTATGTCTTATATTAAAGTTGTAGAGTTTCCTTGATAAAATGACAGAACTTTTTTTCCAGTGACAATTTGTTCTTATTGGGAATAAGTTAGTTCTATTGTAAAGGTTATTTATTTGAGTATGTTGAATTGGTCCCAACCAATCTCTGAAGCACTACTGTGTTGTCAGATTATTAGAACAGTTGGGTAAATTGTCAAATTGTCTTCAATTTCCCCTTAGATTTGAATCTCATTTAATTTCTATATGTAATTTTATTCAAGTACAAAGTTAACTTCTTGTGAGAATGAGCGTCCTTCTATTTATCTTTGCTTTAATAGAAGGATTTTTACTAATCACTAGTTAGTTAACTGACTTTAGATAACTAATTTAGACTTTTAGAAATTTTATTACATTAATTGATCGTGTGTGTGTGTGTGTGTGTGTGTGTGTGTGTGTGTGTATGTGTGTATGCACCACAGTACATGTGTGGAGGTCACAGTACAGTTTGCTGGAGTCAGTTCTCTCCTAACATGTAGGTTCTGGGAGTCAAATTCAGGTCATCTGCCTTAGCACCAAGCACCTTTACCCAGTGAGTCATATTGTTATAATTTATATTAGTTTTTCTTTATCAAATTAAAAATATGTAATTTTAATTTTCTAAGGAGCTTTAAAAAATCATTGGGCCCAAGTGTTGTTTATTTCTGTGGACTGGTCTCTGATGCATGTCAAGGTAATTGTGATGGACTTCCCCTTCAGTTTGTTAGCATGAGTGTTACATCAGTAGTTCACCAAGAGCCCTGGGTGTAGCTTGGTGGCAGAGCACTAGTCTAGCAAGTGTGCAGCCCCGGGTTCAGTCTCTAGCCCTGAAAAAGATTTCTGTCATGGAACCATCCTCATGGTTTTGTGTAGATCACTTGGTGGTGATGCCCAATTCACTTACATGTTTCTGGATTAAACTGGGTATTATTTAACTCACTTTTCTTATTTACTTTTATTAGTTCATTTTATTTTATGTTACTTTTCTATCATTCATAAATGCAATTTTCATCTTAGCTTTTACTTATATTGTGAACGTTCTTTTGGCTACCAAAACAATAGCCAGGCCAACCAAAGCCAGAACAGATTTATTTCCAGGATGTGAAATGTTTTAGCCTGTGTGCAGGTATTTATTTTTGAAAACAATATCAGGGAGCAAAGCTGCTTCTTACAGTTGTGCAACAGGAAGGTTGTGGGGCAGGAGGTGGGGGGGGTGGGGGGGGTGGGGAGGGTAGGGGTGGGATGGGGCGCACTACAGATGTGCTGTAGAGTGTCTCCTGGTGCCTGGCTCTCTACTGTTCCGGAATCTGTGGACGACTGTGGGACAGAGCAGTCTGTCCATGAGCTGAAACGGGAGCATTTGTCCATGGTTTTCCTTCGCTCCTCAGTTCAAGGTGGCCCCACAGTGTTCCCTACCTGCCACTGGGGATTGTGTGCAGAGGTGTAGGGTGAGTGGAGATGGAGCAATGTGCGGGCGGGCGGACCTGCCGCGCCTGCGCGAAGCTGGCTGGACTGAGACATGCCGCTGAGCTGCTGAACTAGTTAGTGCTTGCTCTCTAAGAGCTGTGTGGTCAGGGCCAGAGAAGGGGAGCTGCCCTCTGATGAGCTGTAAGAGAAATGCGGTAAGAAAATGGAAAAACAGCGGTAAACATTACCGCTTTGGAAGATGCTTTTTAAAATCAGCATCTTTCTCTTTTTGAAAGGTGGGTATCATTCTGTAGAACAGGCTGGTCTGGAACTCACAAACTGAGAAACTCACGGCAGTCTTCTTGTCTCAGCCTCTCACATGGCAGATTACAGGTGTGAGCCACTGCATCTGGAGCGATTTCCTTAAACTTTGACGTGAAATGCTAAAATCATTTAAAATATTTATGATCAGTGTATAATGAAAATAAAAAGGCAATTCTATGTTAGAAATGTTGACAGATAAAGATTAGCATCTCTAGAGATATTTGGATGATTCTTACAGCATTAGTGCTCCAACAGATAAATGATCACATAAGCAGACAGTTCTAGAAGAGAATATACAGTCCACATGGCAGGAGTGTCTTACTGGAGCTGGGGGCACAGCTCAGCAGAAAAATGCCTGCCTGACACTTAAAAGGTTTGGGCAGGATCTCCAGAACTTTATACAGAAACAGAGACTCTCTCTCTCTCTCTCTCTCTCTCTCTCTCTCTCTCTCTCTCTCTCTCTCTCTCTCTCACACACACACACACACACACACACACACACACACACACACACACACACACAGTCTTTCTGTATAACAAACAATCCTGACATAAGCCCCATAAGAGAGCAAGGAAGTCATTTGTTGTTTCTTATTTTGGGGTCAGGACTTCAGCCAGAGCCTGGCTGGTGATTCTTCCATTTCTTTTGGTATTGCCTAAAGTCACTTGGTAGCATTTGCCTGTAGCTAGGTGGGTTTGGAAGGCCCAGGATGGCTTGACTGATGTGCCTGATGCAAGGCTGGATGTGGCTCAAGTGTCAGTGAAGGTCTTACATGGAGCCTGGGTCTTTTCACATGCTTCCCCAGCAGGTTACGTAGTTTACACAGCCGCTGAGTGCTGTAAGAAATGGGAAGTAAGCCGGGCGTTGGTGGCGCACGCCTTTAATCCCAGCACTCGGGAGGCAGAGCCAGGCGGATCTCTGTGAGTTCGAGGCCAGCCTGGGCTACCAAGTGAGCTCCAGGAAAGGCGCAAAGCTACACAGAGAAACCCTGTCTCGAAAAACCAAAAAAAAAAAAGAAATGGGAAGTAACAGCAGCATTGACATGCAGCTTTTCACCCAGGCTAACACAGTAAGAAAACTCTCGACATAAGAAACAGTCAGAATGACAAAGGCCATCGGGGCACAGGGCAGCAGAACAGGCCTTCGTGCGCATGGCTGCTGGCGTTAGATGAGTTTGGAAAGATCTTAGCTCTTAGCAGTGTGTGTCAGAAACATTAAAACAATACACTTGTTGCCTCAAGTTAAAAGGGTGACAGCACTTTCCTGACAAGGATACAATCTGTGCACAGTTCACCCTCACTGTGAACTTCCAGAGCCGCCCATGTGCAGTTCTGTACAACAGTTGCCTGCACTGTTGCAAAGTCACCACTGTGGAAATCTCATGACTGTTTTTGGGTGACACGTAAGTGAACACGCTTATGAGGTGTACTGTGACACTTCAGTGTGTGTAGATATATGAACGACCTCAGAGTAGCGGCCAGACCTGGGACCTCAAACAGTTACCCTTCCTCTGTGGCACATGTGTTCAGGGTCCTCTTTTAGATATCAAGTGTAGAATAATTATCACCACCTGTCATCGCCCTGCTGTGCACTGGAATGCCAGGCTTCCTTCTCCCAACCGCAGTCTAGTATTTGTGACATAGGACTCATTTGTGTGATATAATATTCTTATATGAAAGAAGTAGGTTACACAGTTGTATTTACAGTGCGATTAAAAACTAATTTAAACAAGTCTCATTAAAAAACACACTGGAAGAAAATATACTACACTTTAATGAGTTTTGTCTGTATGTAATTAAAGTATTTTTTCCCACTAAAGTTTTATTTGTTGACGAAGAAATGGTGTTTTGTGACCCAATGATTTGACTTCAGAATAATTTCATCATTAGCACTTAGAATAAAATGGGGATAATCTAATCTCTTTGTCAAGACCAATAAGTCCATGTATGATCTCACTCTGCATGGACTGCTCCTTCTGGTCAAGGGACCTTTGCACTAGCTGTTCCTTGCCCGGAATTCCTTCCTCTTGGCTTGTGTGTTTGTGTCCTTTTGATCTCTCTTATTCACATGTCAGTACTTCCCAGAGGTGTTGTCTTCTCACTGTCTGGGACTGGCTCTCTGCAGGCCTTTCCAGCTGCTGTTAGCTCTAGTTCAGTCTTCAGTGCCCTTATCAATATGGCCCAGTAGCATGTAAGACTTCATATATGTATTGTCCTCTGATTTGTTTCATATTCTATGTTGTTTCCATATTATTTCTGCCTAAAATGCTATATTTATGCATCCATTTTCTGTTTCCTATCAAGACATTACCTGACCAGGCCAGCGATCTCCTGTGTTGGACCGTGGTGGCTTCCCTGGGTCACAGGCTGCAGCAAGTGCTTCTGGACAGGCAGGAAGGGACAGTGCTTTGTGGGTATCTTGTTCAAACAGACACTGGGTAGCAGATCAAACTTGACGTACTTTAGAGTAACTGAGTGGACAGAAGACTCCTAAAAGAATTAAAAATACAAAACTAGGCACACTCATGGTGAGTTAAATACATTTCCTTTTATTAATAGTGATTAGAAATATGAAAAGGAAATTCTGGTGCTCGTAGGTTAATTGGCTCTCCAAACTGTTAAATGGCTCAAAGTTGGACAAAATACAAGATGATATTCAGGACTCCACATAGCTGTTTTCAGTGCCTGTGTGTGACTCACAGAACTTCCTTATTCGGAATTTCCCTCTGTTTCACTTGTTAGTATCTGTTGCTGTGTCTTGAGGCTTAACAGGATTTTCTTCTGGAGTTTTAAATAAGCTGTTGATCTTATCTGGTATAGTTTTCGGTTCAGATTCTTACTTTTTTTTAACCCTTAGAAGTTTAACTTGGGTTTTAAAAAAAGCTCTCCTTTTATGCATGTGTGTGGCGGCCACAGGAGAGCACTGGCTGTCATGTTCTGTCACTCTCTGCCTTGGTCCCCTGAGCCTGGGCCTCCGACTGAACCTGGAGTTTGCAGTTTGACTGGGCTCACCAGCCAGGAAGCACTGCTGATCTCTGGCATAGTCAGTCCCCTTCGTGCTGGGCCCGGGGACCCACGAGCTGCTCCTGGCTCGGACCTCCAGTCAGGTCTCACGCTCGCCTACTGAGTGCTGTCATCCACACAGCCAGCTCCTCCGTCCCCTGGGTCACTTTGTACATTTCTTTCATTTTCTGCCCATTCTTCTCATACTTCCCCTGCTTTGTGGAACCAATGAGTAGACTCCTGATAGCTGAGTTTGTAACCTTGGCCTCAGTTCCACCAGCTGCACATTTCTGTTCCTTTTAGTTGACGTTTTTTTCCTTAGGGTTTCAGTCAGATTTTCTGTCTTCTGGGCATGCCTGGTCATTTTTTTTTAAATTTGGATCTCAGACATTGTTTATGCTGCATTTTTCCCTTTCCCGAAAAGTGCAGCGAGGATCCCTGGAGTTGGTTTCATTGATTTTTCTTTAGAAACTTTCTGTTTTGTTTTGTGCTTATATTGTAGTGTGCTTATATTTGGAAGGTGCAGTACATGTCTGTATTGTGTAATGATGGGATTGGGATGATTAACGTATCCATCACTTCAAGTCCTTATCAGTTCTTGGTGGCAAGGACATTGACAATCCCCCGTTAGCCATGCTGACGTCTGCAGTAGGGTTTTAGTTACAGTCACCATGTGCTCAAGGCGGCAGTGATTGTTCTGGATACCTATTGTCCGACTTCTCCCTTTTCCAGGTTGCTGCTTTCCCCTGCCAATCAGTTTGATTCTCTCAGGGATCGTGTGTTGAGGTATGGTGGGGCAGGTCTCAACCGGCCTTTAGATTAGGTCTCATTTGGACCACCACTGAGGTATGCCGAGGATGCTGTTCGCTGCTGTGCGTGTTGGGACGTCTTTCTGCCCTGGCAGCTGGGCATATGAAAGACTCCTGGCCCTGTGTGGGCTCTCAGGATTATGTTGCTTAACTTCCCCTCGCTGTGGTTCCCAGGCTCCGTCGTCGTTTACTTACGTGCATGTGCAGAACACTGCTCAGTCAGCCGCACAGTGTTCTGGCAGTCTGCGGAGTTCTCTCTCAGTGCCTGCCTGTGTTCTGCCCCGTCTGCTGGCTCTGTTTTCTGAATGCGGAACTCGGGCTCTTCAGACTCGCGGACTCTAGCACTCTGTTTGGGCTTGCCAGCCCTGTCCTGTGACATAAAAACTTTCTGTGAGCCGGGATGTTTGTTGGGTCCCCTTGTTTATTATTTTCTCCCAGAGATCACTGCGCAGGACTCTGTCTGTATTCAGGGTCTGAAAATACCTTCTTCATTCCTTTTTTTTTGGCTAGAGTTTTAGTTACTTAATGTGGAAGGATAAATCTAGTGTCTCATTTCAACACGGTTCACAGGCTGAAGGAGCACGTAGAAGAGCATTTTGTATGATACCAGTGTGTTCCCCGTTTACATGAATTTTAAATAAGTAGACACTTTAGGAAAAGATACTAAATACAGAGTCATTAGTTGGTTTGCTGTGTCCAGCCCACACATTTGGAGCCGGGTGGTGGGAGGGCATGAGTAGCCCACGAGGTGAGGGCGTGGGCATCACAGAAGACTCTGTGAAGCTCACAGCCTGTGGTGGACACAGCTGCTGCTTCTCTAACGGCATCGGCTTGGCCCCAGCTTGTCTCCGGGAGACGTTGATTCTGAGCTGTGATTAATACAGAAAGAGAAGAAATTCAGTGCAAGAGCTTTCAACATGCACAGGCTTGGGGTGGAAATGACTTGGAGGGAAGAGACTGTGACTCATCCTAGGAAATATGTCAAGAAACTTTGGCTACATTAAAAAACAACAACAACAAAAAAGACATGGATCCTAGGCTCATCTCCTTCCCGTCCCTCCTCTCTGAGGACCTTTGAATTTGCCACACATGTACTGCTCTTCTTGGCAGAATGGCCTCAGGGAAGTCCTTAGCCTCACATTATCCGGGCTCCGAAGTTGAAGAAGCAGTCTAGTACCAGAGTGCAGTCTTCTTTAATAGCTGTTGCTACCCTCTGCTCTGGTTTTGGCTAATTTCATTTGAGTTTCCAGCAACATTTCCGACTGTGGCCGGAATCTCAGGCTGGGACAATTGCAACTTGGGCTGTTAATCTGAGCAAGATGCCCATGTTAGATGATGCAGGGGTTTGGGGCTGTTATTTTCCCACCCTGTCTCTCGAGTTACAGGACTGGGTAACGCCGTTCCTGTCCCCTCTCCCCACCATCACCCAGGTTCGTGGACTTGTATCCGTGACCTTACTTGAAAATAAAACAAGCTCATATTAGATTAGGACAGGTCCTGAATCTCTTGTGACCCATTTCCTTATAAGAAGAGGGATGTTTGGTCACAGAGGCAAGATACCTGGGAAGACTTCCATGTGAACACACACACACACACACACACACACACACACACACACACACCTCACACACACGAGTTAATTACATGTAAATTTTATAACTGCATATCCAGAACAAGGCAAGGCAGGCTTCTCCACTGAGCCTGGAAAGATGTGCTGGCTAGGTTAACCTTGCTTTTGGGTTCCCAGCCTCCAGAACTGTGCAGGGATACAAAAGGACCGTAACTCTGTTGTTTTAAGTCTGAGCTGGTGCCTCTGATGGCACAGGTCCTAGGGAGGACATTCATTCCTCCTCTGCCCTATTCTCCCCTTAGAACAAGGTCCTTCTCTGAAGAGTTATGATGATAAAACTCAGGTCCCTTTCATTTGGACAGCTGAGTAAATTGTTCACACTGCTTTACAAGGATAGTGCTTTGCAACCAGAACAACACCTTGGTAACCTGATTTTTTTCTACCTTTGGAACTATCATTTCTTTCAACTTAATAAAGTATAAAATTAACTAATGTTTAAGTCCTCATAACAGCCTGTAGCTAAAAGGTCAATAACTTGCATATGAAAGGGATAAGATTCTGAGTACCTCTAAGTGTGGAGAAAAAGGGGACAGCCAGAGCTTGAGTTATCTGTATGTTTTTTTCTCTTTTTAAATCTCTGATACTGGAAAAGCAAAACCAAACCTTTGAGAACATTTCAATGAGAGTAAACAGACAAAATATGGTAAAATCTTTACCAACTTAAATTGGAAGCAGGAGCAAAGAGAAAAAATTAGTTTTCTCCAGCAGGCCCCCCAATTGGTTATAACACCCTTGGCCATTCCTCTGGCACAAATAAGCAGGAAAGCTCTGGGAGCCCAAACCAAATTGCTTAATATAATAAAAAGTATGAGGGCACACATGGAGGTCCCACATCTATGAACTGGAAATTGAAACTCAAAATGGGCAAGTTAGAAAACCTGAAAACAAAACATTATTAAAAAAAAGAAGAAGAAGGGAAAGAAAATGCTGACTAGTGAAACCCGACATTGTAGAGTTGAAAGTGTCAGTGAGGAGAATGGGACCTCGTGTGTTGGAAACTCACTTTCAGTGCTTTGTCCAAGAGGAAGAGCTTGAGCATGGTCTAGGATGGCTAAGATGTGGCTCTCCTTTAAAGTTGGTAAACATGGTCACGCTTCTCCCCGACCCCGGCCCTGTGTTGCCCTGGGTCACTTCCCTTTCCTTTTGGCGGACAAGGGGGCTGGTTTTCTTCCACTCTCTTCCCTGGGGCCAACACCCTGTCTGGAGGGCTTGGGAAGGGTATGGTTCTTCTGCCTATTCAGAAAGCCGGGAATGCATTGGAGGTGACAAGAAGGTGGACTTGGTTCTTCAAGAGCCCTGTCAGGAATGGGAGCTAGAACTGCTGTAAGAAACTGGCTTGTCTATAAATGAGCACGGTGCTGGGGTTCGATGCAGGGCTGTATTGAACAGAATTGAGAATGGAAAGCCCTGAGAAGCATCAAACAATGACTACTAGAAAAATCCAGTGAAGGATGCCATAGTCAGGCAGTACCCTGAGAAGGAACCACTGGTATCCGTACAGTTTAGCACCTATAGGTCTTAGTTCACAAAAGGAAGAAAATAAAACGACCTTTGTTTGTAGAGTATTTCACGATCTCAGAACCTTATTGGTCCCAGAACACATGGGGAATCAGCCTGGGCTTTGCTGGCTCCCAGCCTAGACCGCGGCCCCCTGGGGTATCAGGTTCAAAAGAAACCAGTGGGTATCTGTGGTGCACACATACAGCAGCACATCTGGTGCATAGCAAAGCCCATGCTGACTTCCAGGCTTCCTCAGTATCACAGGTACTCATGGCTCTCCTCAGCTCTTCTCACTCTGCCCCCTACTCTAAGCTTCTGAGGCTCCTGCGCTTCCCTGCCCCAGCTCCTCATTCCCTTACAGCCCGGCCATTGAAGCTGTGTGCTGTCTTGACCTCCTCTTGTGTCTTCCTCTCTCACTCTCTCTGTCACTCCCCTTGCCCATCTAATGGTCAGCTCCGGTCTGCTGCTGGCCATGTTCAGTCTGCTACTTTCTCTCCCTGCTTCTGACTGTTCAGATGCCTCTGGCTGTACTCTCCTTCTTATCTACATAAAAACCTTCCCTCAACCATACCTCGGAATGGTCATGTTCTCAGTTTATACATCTGGTGCTGAAAAATGCAATTTATACGTGGACTGCTATTACCTTTTCTTTCTTGGGTTGAGTTTTATCTTTTTTAATATTATTAGGAAATGATATATACTTACTGTAAAAATTCCAATACATATAATTTAAGGTGAAAAATATCTTCTTTTTTCCTCCTCTGACCCAGTTCTGGCCCAACACATCTATTTCCGAAAGTGGTATTATTGTTTGGTATTAATGTACTTCTTCCTTGTAACGTCACACTGTCGACTATTTATTTGGAGTTTTTGAGGTAGTGTGTCTGAATATATAGCCCAGGCTTTCTTCAGAATCATGGTCCTTCTTCCTTAGCCTCCCCCATGACGAGATTGCAGGACTGGTTCATGATTTTGGTTTTGGGAGGATGAGGTGCTGAAGATTAAACCCAGGTCTTCAGGAATGCTACACAAGTATTTTTCTACTGAGCCATACCCCAGTCTTTGATATTGTTGTGAGTGTATACATAGTTATCTATTTCTAAGAGCTATATAGTACTCTATTTGTATGGAGGATTTTAATTACCTTAATGGAGCCCCTGGTGATAACTAATTCCTTGGGTATTATTAGTTATCTTTCTCTTTGCTATGACTAGACACCTGATCAGAAGTTAATTAAAGGAGGGAGGGTTTATCTGGCTTCCAGTTTGAGAGGATACAGTCCATCATGACAGGGAAGGCAGAACGGCAGGAGAAGGAGAAAGCTGAACACACTGCATCAGCAGTGAGAAAGCAGAGCATTAATAGTGAGACTGGGCTATAAATCCTCAGCGCCCACCTCCAGTGACTCACTTCCTCCAGCAGAGCCCTGCTTCCCAGTGATTCTACCGCCTTCCAAGAACAGCTCCACCAGTTGAGGAGCAAGTGTTCAAACAGGTGAGCCTATGCAGGAGTTCACATCCAACCCACAAAGCTGTTCTTACATTTTATCTTATGTGTATGTGTCTGTGCCGCGTTCATGCAAGAGCCCATCAGATCCCCATGGAACTGGAGTTACAGGGGCTGTGAGCCACCGTGTGGGTGCTGGGACCTGAGCTGGCCTTCTGCAGGAGCAGCAAGCACCCACCACTGAGCCAGCTCGCCAGCTCGCCAGCCCCCAGCAGGTGTTCTTGTGGTTGCCCTTCGAAGTTAGAACAGCAGAGTTCTATGGCAGGAGACTGTTGATTTCTCCTATGGCAGATGTGATTCTATTAATTATGTTGTTATGTTTATATCATAAAGCTTTGTGGTATTTGGGTTCTGTTCAGTATCTGTGACTTAGTTAACTGTGGGGCAGAGGTAACTACTTCAGGTCAAAATTCTACAGATTTTCTTTGTTTCACACTAGGTAAAAAAAGGTTTCTTAAACTGGGTGAGTCAGAACCTGTAGTTAAGGGTCAGTGGTCACAATGTTTTAATGTGGTTTAATTTCTAGCTAGTGCATAAATCAGTGGAATAGAGATTCTCAAAGATAACCCACATAGGTAAAGTGACAGTGTTATATATAAAGTTCTGTGTTATATTGTCCAGATGGGGGCAGAGAACTACCTGAGCCAAGAACTTCAGATGTGATTCTTCTCACAGAAGCAGGGCTAGCTTCTTCAGTGGAGGGTGTGCTGTGTCTTCAACCCTCTGCCCTGATATAGCAACTAAGTCATGTTTCATAAACCTCAAAATACTCCATGACCAGGTTACATGTCTGACTTTCATAGACACACAGTGTTCTTCAAAAATAAAGTCTATTATATTCCTGTTTTCTTTCATTTTGAAGTTTTGCTTTCTTGAGTTTTTATCAAAATGAGCCGGAAAGCTAGTAGTTACCCAATGAATAACTTTGACTGAATCTGGTTACACTATAATAACTCGCCTTTGTATTTTTTTGTTATGTATTGGTTATTTTATTTGAAGTTTGTTTATCATTTTACATACCTACCACAGTTCCCCCTCCCTTCCTTTCTCCTGTTCCTCCCCACCTTTCCCCCATCAAACCCCCATCCACTCAGGAGGTAAGGCCTCTGGCATGCCAAGTGGAGGCAGGACCAAGCTCCTCCCTGCTGCATCAAGGCTGAGCAAGGCATCCCACCATAGGGAATGGGCTCCAAAAAGCCAGTTCATGCACCCAGGATAAGTCCTGGTCCCACTGCCAGAGACCCCACAAGCAGATCAAGCCACATAACTGTCAGCCACATTCAGAGAGCCTAGTTTGGTCCCCAGCAGGTTCCCCAGCTGTCAATCCAGAGTCCATGAGCTCCCACTAGTTTGGACCAGCTGTTGTGGTTTTCCCCATCATGATCCTGACCCCCCTTGCTAAATCTGACCTTTGTATTTAATATTTCCAGAGGTATCAGAGTCAGGCAAGACCTATACATGTATTTGAAAAGTGACACAAGCAGAAATTGAAGCCGGGGCTGTTAGGTGGGCATTGGAATGCCTGTGGGATGAAATACATTAACGTATTCAACTCAGAGGATCTCCATGTCCTTAATGGGCACTTTCCAGGCATCTGAACTTGGTCTTTTAAAAATGAAGAGCTGTTGATGTAACACAGTGTCTGAGCTGCCTAACCTTGCTTGGCTGTCTTGTTTGTTTAGTTGTTGGAGACAGGGTTTCTCTGTGTAGCACTGGCTGTCCTGGAACTCGCTCTGTAGACCAGGCTGGCCTCCGCTTAGCCTTGCTTTTCAGTGGGAATTTCTCTTCTTGTGCCTCTTTCCATTGATTAGCTTGGGTAGCTGTGGATGATTTTGGTCTCACCTTCAAGGACTTGTCCCAGTTCTGGCTTGTCCCTCAGGCCTCTGCCTACCTTGAAGGCCTTGTTCATTAGTTCTAGGAGTGACCTAGAAATTTGAGTTGTCTTCCTGCCTTGGCCTTGCCAGGCTGTTTCTATGGCCGGTCATTCTGGATGATTGCATTAAATTCCAATGCTACGTCTTATTCCGAAGGAGGGCTGAGAGTTTTTAGATAACTTTTCTTTTCTTTCTTTTTTTTTTTTAAGTAAAGCTTTTTTTAAAAAGAGATGATTTGTAAAAACTATTACAGTTCAGCAGGAGAAGCCCCATAATTATTTGTGTGGCTGGATCCTAGCAGTCATAACCTAGCTCTCTGGGTGGGTGGCATAGCCCTATGACAGCTTGTAAGAAAGCAAGTCCAAACATGTTCTGTTGGGAAATTCTTAGATCTCTGTCCAAAATGCATCAGCACTACACCATCAAGCTTGCCAATCTCTCTGGGATTCTATAGAACCCACAGGATATTTTCTCTCCAAAAGTTTTAACATTTTTCTCTACCGTGGGAACATGATGGCCTGGAAGCAGATGTGTGGAAGACAGCCAGGTATTTGAAGTAAGCATCACTCTCGCAAAGGCACAAATTCGGTACATTTTTAAAATCTAATATTCTTTCTATGCTCTCTTGTCACTTACGCCTTCAGAGGTTACCATGTAGATTATCTTTCTACATTATATTTGAGGCCCACACAGCATATAAACTTATATATAATCAAGCTTCAAGAAAATCTTAGACTGTGTCTTGGGTGATGTTCAATGCTTATATAATATTACCAAGATTTTTGTAGTTGTGTAGAATTTCATTATTTGAATATATGTAATGATTTATATTACCAACTCTCATTGATGATTATTCAAGTATTTTTAGATCTTAGGCCATTAAAATGAAACTTTAATGAGTGCCATTAAATGAATTTCACTTCTACAGATGTGACTGTATGTGTAAGATGCATTTCTGAAGGTTGCATTTCTGACTCTGTATGTACATTTTTGTTTTCTTTTTTAATTTTTGAGACAGTGTTACTATATAGCCCTGGCTGCCCGGGAACTCTCTATGTAGACTGGACTGGTCTCAGACTTAGAGAGATATGCCTGCCTCTGCCCCTTGTGTGGCATTTAAAGGTGTGCACCACCATATCCTGAAGTATACTTTAAGTTTTGGTTGTTTTTGCCAACTTGTTTTTCAAGGATATGATACTGACTTAAAATTTTCCGTTCCTGGCAATGTGTGTTGGAGTCCCTATGTGTTTCATCCACATTTCTGTCTACATGTTACACATCATAGTTTTATTATCTTTGCCAATCAGATAGTTCAAAAATGTTACCACATCATTTTAAAATTGCATTTTCTTATGGGTAACCTGGAACATCTTCTTATCCACATGTATTTCCTTTTGGTGGTCTATCTCTCTGTCTGTCTGTCTGTCTATTTATGTACATTCCCACCCATCCTTTGCTCATTTTCCTTGGGCTGTTAGTCTTTTTTTTGTTTTGTTTTGTTTTGTTGTAACTATTTGCATTTTGAGAAATTTAAGCTGTTTAAAGATTGAGGAAGTTAGTGCTTTTCTATGAAATAGCTATTTTTTTAATTTTTATATTTGTCCTTTGACTTTTTATACTGTGCAGCATACGTTTTCTTTTTTATTTTAAATACATATTTTATTATTTATTTTGTGTGTATTCATGTAGCATATGTATATGTTTACATGTGTGTGGGAGCCCGTGGAGGTCAGAAAGGGGTATTGGACTCCTTGGAGTATTGGTGAGCTGTCTGATATGGGTGCTGGGATCCAAAGTCGAGTCCTCTGATAGAGTAAAGGCTCTGAACCACTGAACCATCTCTCCAGACCTCTGTCATGGATTGCTTCAGTCCTCTGGATTTTGACTTTCCTCTCCTCTCCTCTCCTCTCCTCTCCTCTCCTCTCCTCTCCTCTCCTCTCCTCTCCTCTCCTCTCCTCTCCTCTCCTCTCCTCTCCTCTTCTCCCCTCCCCTCCCCTCCCCTCCTCTCTTCCCCCCTTTCCCTTTTCCCTCCCCTCCCCTCCCCTCCTCTCCTCTCTTCCCCCCTCTCCTCCCCTCCCTTTCCCCTTCTCCCCTCCCTTTCTTCTTCTCTTCTCTTCTTCCTTTCCTTTTCTTTTTTGTAGCCTGGACTGATGTCATACTAGCAATGAGGCTGAGGGTGACCTTGAACTTCTGGTCTTCCTGTGTTCACATCCCAATTTCTGGGATTATAGCTTTATGCAGTGTTGGCTTTGTGTTTGCTAGACAAGCAATTGTGTCTCACGTCAACAGAATTTTAAGTTATTTAAATGCCATATTCTCTAGGTCTATGAAGTGTTTGAAGATTACCTATCTATCTGAAATATATCTATGTATACCTAGAAGACTTAACTAACATGGCTACAAATATGATTATCATAGATGACTAATTATTAATCTATTTTTAATTATCCATTACAATTTTAAATGAGTTACATAAACATAATACCTCAAACAAGAATAGAAATATATATATATATATATATATACAGTATAACAAAATTAACTTCAAGTTTGTATCAATAAACTAAAATTTATACCAATGTAAAACATTTTAAACATAAACTAAAATCTATACCAATGTAAAACATTTTAAACAAGTTTTTCTTTAAAAGTAGGTTCATTAATCTACCCTTTTATCTTATCATCTCCATATCCTCCTATATGTCTAATCATATCCCCTTTTTCTTTTTTAGAAAGAGATCACATTTATAATCAACCTGTTTTAAATAAAAATATTGGTTTTTCTCTGTCCCACACCAGAGGGCTCTTCTGATTTGGGACACAAGAATCTCTTAACCATTTTTTTTAAAGCAATATGTCTGGGTTTAGAGGGGGAGTGAGCCAATTCCACCTCTAAAGCCAGCTTGGTATATTTGGGAATTTGGGCGTAGCATCTCTTACTACTTCCTGCTGGAGGGGGGCGCTGTATCTTATGGGGACGCAAAAGAAAATTTTAGGCCTATGAGGTAGTCCTTGAGGCTGTATTGTGGGAGCCAGTTGCCTTGAAACCATTCTGGATGTTGGATCATCTGGGCCATGGTGTCACCGGAGGCCTTTCAGGGGGTCTTGGCTGGTCAAACCTGATGTATCTTAATATGGAACAAATCCATAGCCTCTGGCTTTCTGTGGAAACAAAAGCAGAACCTCTTTTCCAAAGCAACATATCCTTAAATCCAAATTTTGAAGTCAAGTTACCTTTAAAATATACATAGTGGTTTAATCCAACATCTTTTTTGATCAAATGTTTTTTTGCAGTTAAAAATCCCAAAGACAACACAATCCAGATTGTCTGTGTAATATTCATCTTTACGTGGCTTTTTACATTAATTTTTTTGTCTCTTTCAAGCCTACGTCTATTTTACACACATTGTAAACGATGTTATCTGAATCAGTCTTTTTGTGAGCCTATTGCTTTAAACTGCATCCTTCTAAGCCTGAAACAGTGCTGTGGCTGCTGGCTCCGCCCACTTCAGCTTCCCAACATGGCAGTGGTACATTTTCCGCCAGCTCTGGGAGTCATCAAGTCTCAGAAATAGTGGGTCTAAGCTTTTATCAAAGCAGCATGTAGCCCAGAAACCTTTTTTTTTTTTTTTAAATACTAGTAAAGACTAAATCTACCACACAGCTTAATGTGCCGCTGGCAGACGCCTCATTACCTCCATACTGTCGGTCAAACGCACACGCCAGGGACCCTCCAGTGTTCAAACCTGAGTTTTGAGGCGTCTAGCTGCCCGTATGAGACAAGAAGCAGGAACCTGGTTTTGGCTCTGTTTAGAATTGGTTATTAAATATTCTCAGGTTTAAGGTGGTAACTCGAGCCGTTGGGCGCCATTTGTTGCTGGAGAGCTTCTCTCCAGGTTCCCCAAGCCCCGCAGTCCCACAATCTAAGTATAAAATAATCACTCAGACGCTTATATTACTTATAAACTATATGGCCGTGGCAGGCTTCCTGCTAACTGTTCTTTTATCTTAAATTAACCCATTTCTATAAATCTATACCTTGCCACGTGGCTGGTGGCTTACCAGTGTCTTCACATGCTGCTTGTCCTGGCGGTGGCTGCAGTGTCTCTCCTCCTTCTTCCTGTTTCCCCAATTCTCCTCTCTCTTTGTCCCGCCTATACTTCCTGCCTGGTCACTGGCCATCAGTGTTTTATTTATATAGAGTGGTATCCACAGCACTTGATAACTGAGAGGTGGTTAGGATAGTCCCAAGTCAGATGATTCATGGTGACTACAGAAGACTAGGTCAGGGCTGGGCAAGTTGCTGGAAGCAGGTTCTTGGGTAGCAGAGGTCACTGACTGTCTCAGCTTGGTGAACCCTTCACAGTGAGTAGCAGTGGAGCGGATTTCAGCGTCTGGAAAGGTCCGGCTAAGCCATGGGCTTCATCGAGGTGTGGGGTTGCCCCCTTTCTTCAAGACTAGGCAGCTGTTGATTACTTCCTCGGTGTTCTGAGCTCCTCAGGCGCTCAAGTGGTTCCTAACCCTGGCGCTGAAATAGAAGCTGTTGGGATGCGGGTTTCCCAGGCACAGCATTTAGAACTGTCTGGGGTGGAGTCTCATGCAGCTGGGAGTGAGCACTGATGCTGATGCACTCAGTTTGCAGTCCCTTTGAGTAAAGGCTTTTACTGTACACTGCCCCAGTGCCTCCAACTGTGTGCCCGCTCGCCTGGGCATCCTGATAAGACAGCTGCAGGCCTGATGCCAAGTTGCAGATTCTGCATGTCCAGTGCTTAGGTGAGGTAATGCTGCTGGTCCCCAAAACACTCATGAGAGGCTTGAGCCTGTCAGTCCTGAGTGTAAAAACTAGCCTGTGTCTGATAAAGTCTTGCTCTCTGGCTGATTTTGCTTTGTGTACAAAAAACAACAACAAACAAAACAACAACAAAACCTCAAGTCCAGTGGCCTACTTTCCAATTCTAGCTTTGCCCTTAATTAATTGAAAAGCAGATTTCTTGAAAGTGCTTCATCCCTTCATCCTCTTGCCTCTAAAAGAGAGGGCTCGGCTGGGTGTGACGTATAGTGTCCTCACCTCTCATCCTCTCGTGATCCAGGGTTTGTTCAGGCTGTCTGCAGGGGGATTTTATGTGGAATGGTAGTCTGTGTTCTGCACTTAGAACACAGGCTTCCCCTGGGAACTAGTCCTCAGTTTATTATTATTTAAGGGAGTATTATCTAAACTAGCAGATGTTTAATAATAGTTGACATAATAGTTCAAATTAAGCTGTAAACCATGGTAAATATACAGAGTAGGTGGGGAAGAGTATTGACTGGAGCAGAAGATGTCACTGCAGAGGGGAGATTTGAGTTAGGCTTCAGGGTGCTGATTCTCAGGCTTTTACATTGACCTGTCTTTACAAAGGCATTCTTCAGCAGTTGGTGGTATCATTCTCAGGGTCTACTTAATTACATAATGGCGCTGGGTGGCTACTGGTTGGATTTTGTACAGAGAGAGAGAGAGAGAGAGAGAGAGAGAGAGAGAGAGAGAGAGAGAGAGAGAGAGAGATCCTTTACTCAATGACTTGGAAGAAAATTGGCTACTATTCCAAAAGCAGATGACTTAGTCATTTCATGTATCTGCTGTTTGAGCAAATATTAAATTTGGTAGCTTACCTAAACTTGTCCAAATGGGGTGATTTTGATGGTATAAGTTGGATGGCATATAGATGGAATTTAAAACAATTCCAACAGTTATTCTAATGCTTAATATTAATCAAGTAACTAAAAGTAATAATTTTAGATATTTGGTAGTTGACTTTCCAGTCAGGTGTGGTATTCAGCATACTTAATAACCTATGACAATGGCATTAGCTAACCAGAATAAATTGGATCCAGCCATTCAGAGTTGAATCATAAGCAGCAGGCTTCCAAGTGAGGGCTGGCAGGCTGTCAGCCCAACGTACTGTAAGATATGTTTAAGGTGCCACCAAATCTATCTTTATGTAATGTTTTTAAAACTTTAAATTTATTTTGGGGTGCTAAGGATCACACGTAATCCTGTGTGTGCTAGACAAATGGTTTAACACTGAGCTATATCCCTGTTTCTTAAGTCTCTTTAAAATGGTGATTGTGTTTTTCCTCTAGAGGTACCACAATAAAGTACTCCACAATAGATGAGTAGATGAAACCGGGAGAGAGCCTTGTATTCTCCCTTGTGCTGGAGGTTGGAGACCCGAAATCAAGGTGTTGGGCCGTACTCCCTCTACAGGCTCCTGCTCTGGAGGAGAACCCGTCACCTCCGTGGGTTTGTGGGTGACAGCGGCCCTTGACAGCCCTTGGCTCCTGGTGGCGCTGCTCTGCTCTCCATTTCCGTGTGGCTTCCTCAGACCTCCCCGTGTCTGCTTCTGTCTCCAAGTGTCCCTCTTCTTATAAAAAGCATAAGCAAGCATTTTTTCTTTAATTATTATTACCTAGATTCTGTTAAAATGTGAACGCTAGTGACAGTGTGGTGGGATTAATATTCCTTGGCATGCAAATATATCTCTGTGCACGGGGAGGTATTATATTCTTCCATATAAGTTTATGGAATTCAAGCAAGTTTTGCATGAAAATGGAATTGATTGTAGTTAGATGACTACACGGGGCTGTGTTTAGGGGTAGAAGAGCAGAAGGAAGCAGAAAGAAAACAGTGGGGCAGGAGAGCTGGCTCAGTGGTCGAGAGCAGCCGCAGCTCAGTCATGGGGACTGGGGCTTGGATCCCAGCCTGCATCAGACAGCTCACCAACCTGAGGAACTCCAGCTCCGAGGAACCCCCACACACCGTGTGCGTACACTCCCGAGACATGTCTTCCCAGACATGGACACGCAGAAATAAAGTACTTTCAAAAGAAGAAACAAACCAGTGGATGGTCGAGAACTCTTTCTTGTAATCTGTATGTGAAAATGGCGTGGTTGTTTTCAGCTCTCTGAAGAGCAGTTCTGTGGGAAAGGTCTTTGACTCCTGAAGACAGAACTAGAACCACGGAGCTAAGGGGAACAGTGCAGTGTGAGACAAAACTTCCTCAAGTTGTAGTGCAGGGAATGTTGGGAGCCGCCATGAGGAAGTGGGAAATGCAGTATCAAGGATGCACAGTGTACATTGGGTCAGTCTTTATCCGTATCATCTCATCTCATTTAGTGTGGCCAGTTTCTCTTTGCATCGCTTAGACTTAAGTGAAATGGTAGTTCTTTAAGTGATGAATTCTTGAATTAATTTGCATTTTTAATGATTCTTTGTTGCTGGAACACAGGAATGTTCTGATGGCTACATGTGCAAAACACAGTTTCAAATAAAAAATGGGACTACGACATCACATCTGGGAACACCTGCCAGTGTACAAATGTGTCTTCCAACAGAGGTGAGTAGTTGAGTGTGCCATGGTCTCCTTTGCAGTCTACATGAAGTATAAATTAAAAACTCTCAGTCTGTTTTATGTATGTTTATATTTTAAAAAATTAATAGCCCTTGGATCCTGGGACTGTTGGTGGCAGATGTGTGTACTTCTTCTCTGAAGGGTTATTTTCTTTATAGCAATGAAAACAGGAATTGTGGTATCCACTGTGAGTCCTTTCGGTTCTAGTGACCTGTCACACTTTCCTTTGGACCTGAAGACACATAATAGCATCTCTTGCCTTAATTTTTATCTAATGACACCTCAGCCTGTACAGGCCTGTCTCTGTGTCTAGTCTACCTTTGACCCCCCCCTTTTTTTTAGCCATTTGGAACTTTGTAGAAACTGAGTCTCATTATTTAGGATATTTTGATTCACTTGAGAAATTTACAAAATTAAATATTATTAAAATGCTGAGTTCTTAGTGGCTTTCTGGATATTTTCAGTTTTCTTTTTTTAAATCAAAATGCGAATAGCCTTAAATCTTTGTTTCTTTCTTTGTTTCTTTGTTTCTTTCTTTTATTTTATTTTATTAATTTTTTTTCAAGACAGAGTTTCTCTACATAACAGCTGTGGCTGTCCTAAAACTCACTCTGTAGACCAGGCTGACCTCGAACTCACAGAGATCCACCTGTCTCTGCCTCCTGAGTGCTGGGATTAACGGTGTGCACCACCACCACCTGGCAATGTTTCTTATACCTAAGAAAAGTTGTAGATATCCATTCTAAAAAAATGAACAATAGGGAAGTATATAAAAGTGAAATAATTCTCTCTTACACCTCTAGGTGGGTAATCACTATTAATATTTTGGAAAATATTACATATTTTCCTTAGGTTTCTGCTATATATGTATTTTGGTACCAAGGAAGAATATCATGAACATCTCCATGTCAGTAAATGCAGAGTCTATAGTTCTCTTTGGTGGCTGCATGGCATTCCATTTGATGGCTATGCCATATTATATACTCTTACTTCAGGAAGCATTTGAATTTAAACAGATGGAAGATGATTGATGGAGACCTAATTGCTTCAGAGCAAAAAACCAAAAATGTTTAAATTCTGAGCCTCTTAGTAAAGAGAGAGGAGATGCTGTATACATGTGTCTGTGTGTGTATGTGTTCTCTGGATGCATGTGTGCATGTCCGTTTCTGTCTGTGCATGTTCCTGTCTGTGTATAAGCTGTATGAACACATATTTCTGTCTCTCTGTGTGTACATGTTCCTTTTGGTATGTGTATGCATGTTCCCATGTATATGTATGTGTTCTTTTCTATGTGTTCATATTCCCATTTGTGTGTGCATGTGCGTGCTCCTGTCTGTATGTGCATGTGTGTAAATGTATATGGGTGTGCTTGCACATGTGTACCTGAATGCATATGGATGCTAGGTCCATGGATGGTGTTTTCCTCTTTTGCTCTCCACCTTATTTTTTTTTTTTCAGATAGGGTCTCTCACTGAACCTGGAGCTCACCAGTTCATCAAGCCTAGCTGGCCAGTGACATCCATGGTATCCTCTTTTCATATCCTTACTGCTAGGTTTACAGGCCCACGCCACCACACTCAGCTTTTACATGGCTGCTGCTGGTCTGAATGTAGGTCCTTGTGTGTGCTTGGGAAGCACTTTACCCACTACACGAGATCTTGTTTTAAACAAGAAAGCAAACAAACACACGAACAAATACAGAACACGGAAATAAAAAGATTATATATGTATATATGTATATATATACATACACACACATATATAGCCTAGATATTATTTTCCTTCTAATCAAGTAGTATTTTCTTACCCGTGGGTTTTTAAAGAAGTTTTTTCTATTTCTGCCCTTTCTCTTCCGGGGTTTTCTGTAACTGTGCTTCCTTTCTCTTTCGTACCTCATGAACTTGGATTCATTGTTTTGAAGTCAGACTGCTTCCATAGACTGTAAACCCATTCATATAGGGTTACATGATAAATATCTATACTCTAACTAGACTTTTGACTCTGGGTCCCACCAGAATCAACTTACTTCTGTATGTTGATATAAGCTGGGCAATCAAATTGATTGAATTCTAAAAGGGTTTTACTTTACATAGAATAGCAGTATTTTTTTCTGATAGCCGGTTTACATAGGAGAGTTACAAATGTCTGAAAAGAGAAACTTTGGTAAGGTCTCAGTAGTGTATGTTTGGAGGAGTTGGAGTGGAGTCTGGGACTAAGCCTGTTGCTTGCCAGTCAATGCTGGTGTTTGTTTTCAACTGTTTGGTAAGACATAGTAAGTTAGATTGCCTAGTGTGGATGAGAACTAGAAGAAAGCACTAGATTTGGAAGTTGTATTTGTAACTTTTTTTAGTCGTGTTCTAGCAGTGTGAGCTTGTGTAAACCTATCTTCTTACCTCAAGTATTTGTTCTTTTTTTGGGATACAATACCCAAAAGCGCTGTTATTAATCCTAACAGCATGTCACCTAACCATGCAGTGAAGAGCAGTAAGTGAATGGGGAAATGCAAAGTGAGCATGTTCCACTTCCTTCCTGTGCTGTCCTGCTGTCAAAGGTTGGGAAGACCCTCCAGGCCGAAAGAGACCATTTCTTCAGCTACAGGTAGCCCCCAGCATCTCACAGAGGTGTGTGGAGACCACTGGACATGACTCTAACCAGAAGTAGCAGTAGTCAGGACATCTCAAGGGTTGTAAGGACTGTGCGTACACTGCCATGCTTCCCTTGATAAGTACTAGACTGCTTGGGTCTTCCTTTGGATAGCTTTTTCCTTCAAGATTTATGCACAATTTCTATTTATTCAGTGGTATGATTATGGGTATGATGATGTACAGTTTGCTATTTTTCATTTTTAGATATCTCAGAATTAATATTTTATCTTAATAGCATGCATACATTTGTGACAGAGTAGAAAATATTATGACAATTTAAATGTATACTTAGGATAGATTGTAATTAGATGGGGAATATATTGTTTCTCTTAAAATACAGTGGACTGTTCATATTTTAACAATTTTTGAATTTCAGTATTTAAGCAAATTTCATGATGAGGATTGATTATGCTCATGATAGAAGAACTCCGGGGGTGTATAATCGTAGTTTGTGAAAATTACCAAATTTAGCTATAACTATACTTTCCGAATAGAATCTGTCTGTCATGAAAATTATGATGATTAATGATCTTTAAACAAGTATGTAAAACAAAACTTTCATCCTTCAGGCATCAAAAAATGCCTTGTGTGCAGAGGAAGAGAGCTCAGGGATGGGTCTAAGGCATTAGAATACACAGACTTAGGCAAAGTACACTCTAAAACTATGACACACAAATGGCTAAAATAATTGTATTTTTTGCTGTTAGTAGCTAATTGTGCCTGTAGATAGCTGAACAACCATGCCAAAGGAATGTGGATATGTGAATCGGTGGATTTCAAGCTGGAAGGAAGTTGTGGTGTTAGTATTTGTTTAGCCCCAATCAATATTTCTATCAGTGACTTTAACAAATTCCATTTAAACAAACATTTGTGTCAGTATTAATGTCTGTGTACTAAGATTTTAATCCTCATGAAGAAATACTCTCAGTGACCATTTATTGGTTTTCTATTATGTGCCAATTTCCTGTATTAGTTCTCTATTATGTTATAATCCTCACAAAACCTCTGTGGCAGAAGATAGTAAAGACAGATTTAAACATGAGTGAACCAGGCGGATGAAAGTGCAGTGTTGTACGTAAGGAAGACAGGGGATAATCTCACAGGGTTGGCACCGCTCTGAGTGCCTTGTGTACACGGCTTCATTTTGTCTTATTTGTGGTCCAGACACTTTTATTCCCGTCATTGTACACAGAAGGAGACGGAGACCCAGCTGTTAAGAAGCTTCCCCAGGGACAGAGGCAAGGCTGGATTAAGTTTGACTTCAGAACTCCTGCTCTTAACTACTGGAAAAGTAGTGGATACTGTTTTAGTAGACACAGGACCACCTGGGGGCTTGTTAAAACAAATTATCGTATAACAATTTATTCAAATTCATTGCTGAGCCCACTTCTACAATTTTGATGTAGTAGGTCTGAAGTTGGGCCTGAGAATGTGCAGTTCTAGTAAGTTCTGTGGTGGGGACCACACAGCGAGAACTACCATACCCGTCCTCTAGAGTGCTTAGTACCCAGGGGTCAGCCCATCACAGCGAGAACTACCCCACCCTAGAGTGCTTAGTACCCAGGGGTCAGCCCATCACAGCGAGAACTACCCCCCCCATAGAGTGCTTAGTACCCAGGGGTCAGCCCATCACAGCGAGAACTACCCCCCCCATAGAGTGCTTAGTACCCAGGGGTCAGCTCATCACAGCGAGAACTAGCACACACACCCCCCCATAGAGTGCTTAGTACACAGGGGTCAGCTCATCACAGTGAGAACTACCCCCCCCCCATAGAGTGCTTAGTACACAGGGGTCAGCTCATCACAGCGAGAACCACTACACGCCCCCTCCCCCCATAGAGTGCTTAGTACACAGGGTCAGCTCATCACAGTGAGAACTACCCCCCCCCCCCATAGAGTGCTTAGTACACAGGAGTCAGCCCATCACAGCGAGAACTACCACACCCCCCATAGAGTGCTTAGTACCCAGGGGTCAGCCCATCACAGCGAGAACTACCCCCCCCATAGAGTGCTTAGTACCCAGGGGTCAGCTCATCACAGCGAGAACTAGCACACACACACACCCATAGAGTGCTTAGTACACAGGGGTCAGCCCATCACAGCGAGAACTACCCCCCCCCCCCATAGAGTGCTTAGTACACAGGGGTCAGCTCATCACAGCGAGAACCACTACACGCCCCCTCCCCCCATAGAGTGCTTAGTACACATGGGTCAGCTCATCACAGTGAGAACTACCCCCCCCCATAGAGTGCTTAGTACACAGGGGTCAGCCCATCACAGCAAGAACTACCACACCCCCCATAGAGTGCTTAGTACCCAGGGGTCAGCCCATCACAGCGAGAACTAGCACACCCCTCGTCTAGAGTGCTCAGCATAGGTGAGATACTGCACAGGGTCAGCTCATCTGCTGGCCGGAGTCAGTATTGCAACAATCTGGATGCCATGCAAGGTGTCTTAGATTGGATTTGCCAGAAGCAGAATTTAGGGATTCTCTTGTAGTGATTTGTGGTAGGTGCTCTGAGAAGGGAGTGGAGGAAACAGGGCAGAGCAAAGAATAAAGCTGTGGAAGAGAAACTAGAGACAAACTTGATCTGATCTCAGCTCTTCATTTCAAATCCTATCAGCGATTAGTCCACCATTGTCGCTGAGCTGGCCTTTTGTACTCTCCTAATCATTGGCAAGTCATTCCTTAGCCAAGTCCTCAGCCTGGTAGCTGCTGATTACTGAGTAATTCTCCAGAGAAGGGGTCCATTATGAGTTGTCAGTGAACAGTCCCAGCATCTGAGTAAAGGTGGTGAACCAGCCCTAAAGAGGACCTAGCAGGGCATCCACATCACTATTAAGGAGTGACATGAAGCCAACCAGATAGAACGTAGGGGGAAATGGTGTCTGCTGCATCTGTGAACTACACATTGCAGGAACATAAACAGTGGAAAAAGACAAGTGCGTCTGTACTGACATGGACAGACTATTGTTAAATGGCCAGTCGGTGGCCACTTTATGTAACAGTTGTCTTACAGTAGGTTTTACAAGCAACAGAGAAACGATTTAAAAGTATGGGAAGGCATGCAGCACTTGAGTATCAGTGGATTTTGGCATCTGTCGGGGTACTTGAAACTGTCCCCCATGGATACCTAGGGATACTAATCTATGTGTAAGACTTGTATAATCATGAAAAGGAAGGCTTTTTGAAAGTTGTAGTTTTAGTTGTCTTCAAGCTCAAGATAACTAAAAGAGTGTTAAAGATGCTGGGAAACTGATTAGGACTTCGTATACATTGACCAATGCATAGGCCGCTCATATATATATCCTTAGGAATGCTCGGGTTCCAGAGACCTTGTGGAGATCTGGGTAGTGCAAACTGTTTTTAAGCTATCATGGACATGTTGCTTGTGATACTTGTTCTTGTGCTTCCTCCGACTTTCCAGAGGTTGCCTGATGTGATTGTCAAGCATAAAGTCGATACAAGATCCAAACCCATGGTCACATAGATGATCCTGTTAAAATCAGGGGATCAAAACAAAATGAACAGACATGAATGTGAGAGATTTGTAAGGAAGAGAGGGCAGGGAGACAGGAATAGGAGGGAGATGGGAGGTTGTAGGAGCTGAGATTGGTCAGTATGCATTATGTACACATGTGAACTTGTTGAAGAACAAATGTAATTAATAAAAAGATTTAAAGTAGAAGAATCCAGTTGTCTTGACTACCTCAGATGCTTAAAAAAGTGTTAAAATGTAAAACAAGGTCACCTTTCTTACTAATTCTTTTCTTTGGAAATATGTTTTCACAGAAATATGTTAATATTTTCATTTGGAATTTAATTTTTAATATAGCAAGTATCCATAAATGAAATGTTTAAACAAAAATTTATTGGCATTGTCAATGAATTTTAAAGGTGTAAATAGCTCCTGAGATCAAAATGTTTGAGAACCACTGCTCTAGATCAAGTAAAGTATTAGGTTTGAAAACATTGGTAATGAATATAAACAATTCATTCGTCCATAATAGATTCAGAAGTAAATTATTGAGTTCATCTGACAGGGAGCATGCTGCAGCAGTGGAGTACCTGCGAATATTATTATCAAGAATATTGGGCAGTCTTGGGTATGTGACAGTAGACCAGAAAACCAGCAGTGCTTCGTCGTTTCCAGATATCTGAAGGCGTTCTTGCAGAAGGGGGGTACATTTCCTTGTTTCTGAGGGGGAGACTAGTTTCAGAGTCTGGCAGCTGTCCTAGACAAATCTGTGTTTAGCACTGCCCACAGTGAAACTGATGAATATGCACGACTAGGAGCTTCCTCCCTTTGGTGGAGACTGTCAGCTGCAATCAGGACAACCCCCTTTGGAACAGGATGACATGCTGAACTGCCCAGAAGCTGAAAGCAGCCAGGCAGAAGACAGTGACTGGAACCAGCTCATTGGGAGTGTGCTAGGGGAGAGGCATGGCACCAAAGGGTGGTGGGCATGGCACTCCACCTTTTTATTTTTGAAAGATGACAGACATGAATGGTTTGAGAAAACATTTCATGAAGTTCAAATAACCTCTATCTTAGGACTGCAAATGTTTCTTAGATGATTAGTTTATAACTTGTTGCAGGATATTTGATCACACTGTGAACCCCGAGATTGCGTTATTTACTGGAGAAACCTGTTTCTAGTTGTGATGTGGCTCAGCTCTAGCATACACTTTTAATCCAAGAGTTTTCTGCTTGAATAGTATAAGCAGGCTTAAATAAAGTTTAGAAGTGGAGCAAGCAACCAGTTGACAGAAAGTGAACATTAGATTATTAAGAAAAAAAAACAGAGTAAGAGGGAGTCAGGAGGATGGAGGGAGATGCACAGGAAGTGGAGGGGAGGGGCATGGAGTGAGAGAGGACCTCATTGAGATGGTAGGATAAAGAAGGCTGCTGGGATGCTGGTGGAGGAGGAAGGTCAGCTGGTGCCTTTCTCGGCCTCTCTGAACTAGCAGGTTTTCACCCCAGCATCTGGTTCCTGCGTCTTCATTGGTAAAACTGAATGATTGAGATTTTATTAAAAACAATAACTCCTGGCTTCAAACAGTTCAGGAGGACACATGAATTATGTAGAAGACTGAGCTGGGGTCTTCTAAGTTTCAATTAGAACTGAGTGGCCAATAAGCAGTTTATGTATAAACCACACTTTGTTTCTAGACAGGGTCTGACTATAGTTCAAGCTGGCATTAAACTCACTAGTGTCCTAGCCTGCCTTTGAATTTATGGAAGTTTTCCTTCTTTAGCCTCCCAAGTGCTGAGATTATAGATGTGAGCCACCACTCTTGGCTTATATTAAATTTTCTGTTTTAAAATGTATACGAGATACCCCTGCTAATAGCTGAGAATTTTTTAAAGGTCTGCTTTGTGTGATATAGGAAATCAATTCACTTTTCTGTTCTATCATGGACCACCAGTCTTGAGTATAGAAAAATAGCTAGATTTAGACTTATATGCCTGTGACGTGACATTATCTAGAATGGATTTTAAAAATCAAAGCAGAACTGGCAGGACAATTCAGTAGCAGGTCAGTGCACTCGAGGCCACACCTAACAACCTGATCCCATCTCCAGAACGTACCTGGTGGGAGGAAAGAACTGACTCCTGTAAGATGTTCTCTGTCCGTCCCTTATATACTATGGCATGTCTGCTCTCTGTCCCCCCCCCACCTTCATGCACAAATAAATATAAAAATCTGATGTGAAATCGAATGGAAAGTGAAGTCCTTTGTGAAAGTCATGATCTCTACCTTTCTGACTACCTTTCTGACTGTAATTTAAAATGATAGTCAAATGGAATAGATGGTAATCCAAAATGGGTTGAGTTCCCAAATGGGTTGAATGCATTGAAGAATCTTTTGTGCTATCAGTGTGAAGCAGGAGTTCCTGGAAGTTGGTCAGTGTAGGTGTGACGTTTATGAAATCATTGCTGTGATTCACTTGCCGAACTTCTGAAATTGTGAAAGAGCAAATAAGAGCATGCCTTTACCAGTAACCCTTCCGCCAGAGCCACAGTATTGACTTACGAGCCTCCAAGTTAAAAAAGAAGATTCTCTAAGGGGGCTAACATAATCACAACCGCTCCTGAGGATATCATGTTTTATATGACACTGTTTTCATAAATGCATGTTGGTGCTTATATTTCCATTATCAATTTATGAATATTCATATTGAACCAAAGACTTTCCATAGTAAAAATGAGATATGATTATTTGACAGTAGTGAAAAAAAGATTAACAGCTCTCTGGTTTGTTGAATACAGACTTCTGAAAAATCTTCTCAAGCCTCATCTAGAGAAATGAGGTGATAGTTGGAGGTAGAAGTGGGAACACAAGCTGTGTGTTCCAGCTGGGTAAGTTTTCTTCCCTAAACTTTTTACTCATTTATTTTTAGCATCTCTTTTATACATTATTTGACAACTTCATACATTTATGTATATAATGTCTCTTAATGGTGTCCACCTCTAGTTCCCCTTCCCCCCTCCCCGACGACCCTCAACTATCCCTCTACCACCTTCCCGCCCTTGCTTCTCACCCACTGGGTGCAGTGGATGCTGTCTGCCGCAATGTTGACTGATCCCATTGGCTCGGTAACCATAGCTGCACTGAGTTCATGGCTGAACCAGCCAAGGCACATCCAGAAAACAGCATCTCACAACCGTCCTTCCCTTCCTCTGGCTCTTCCATTCCTTCTGGTCCCTCTTCATGATGTTCCCCGAGTCGTGGGGAGTCGGGGTACCGATGTGTATCCCATTTAGGGATGAATGTTCAATAGTCAGCTGTCCTTAGCACTTTGACCAGTTATGAGTCTCCATACTAATGGCTGTCTCCTAAGAGAGAAGCTTCTTTGGGCTGAGAGCATCACTCATCCATCGGTATAAACATAAATATTTAGAAGGCAATTTTTACAACAACTCTATTTGACAAAGCAACACTAGGTTCCCTGCTGGGGCCTGTGACCTCCTTAGCCCTGGGATTCTGGCCAGCTTTAAAGTACCAGCTCTGAGTCCCCTCTTTTGGAGCAGGCCTCAAATCCAATCAGAAAGTGGTTACTCCCATAATAGCTGTCCCACTATCACACCAGTGGGTACATTTTGCCTTGCTGGTCAGTATTGTGGCATGCAGGGTCTAGTGCTGGGTAAGACCATTAATGTCTTGTTTCCTGCAGTGTCCTGCATATCACCTCTGGCTCTATGAGAGCTAGCCGTTAGGGAAGTTTTCATCGTCAGTTCTGGCTTTAGTTCTGTATGTCCTGCAGCCAAATGGGTTGTATCTTCAGCAATAAGGCCTTACTATGTAGTTGTGATAATGGCGATGTAATTACATTACAAAGGTAGTGACAGTGACCTGGGTTATTTCGGGGACTTCTGAGGCCAATAACTCACAGGCAGGCATCCGCACCTGGTACTGAGATTTTTCATTTAATAACTCAGGACTTTTAGGGGAAGAATTGTTTACCCAGAGCACCTGTGTTTAAACTTCTCCCATAGCCGGGTGGCGGCGGCACACGCCTTTAATCTCAGCACTCGGGAAGCAGAGCCAGGCGGATCTCTGTGAGTTCAAGGCCAGCCTGGTCTACAGAGTGAGTTCTAGGAAAGGTGAAAAGCTACACAGAGAAACCCTGTCTCGAAAAACCAAAAAAAAAAAAAAAAAAAAAAAAATCCCAAAAAATTACATTTTGAATTAGCTGATAAATGAGTAGGATTCTGTAAAGAAACATCCTTATTTCTGATTAACTTGTACTCACCCTCTCTATATCCCAATTAAATAATTATTTTTGGTGAAAGACATTGTTAACTTTTAGTTCATTAATAACTTTTAAGTCATAAAGTAACCCAAAGATCATTACTAATCTTTATAATCATTATGTATGTGCTGTTGGAAAATGCTAAACTTGGAAAATATTCTGTGAAGTTCTAAGTCAACTTGCTGGCTCAAAGAGTTTGAAAATACAAGGTTGGAGAACTAAGGCAGAGGATTTCTATTACGCTTAGTCTTAGTATTGACCTGCTTAGTAAGAGGAGATGGATGAACACAGAGCATCAGCACTGATACTAATCAGGAGAGAAATTATTAATGAACACTTAGAAGGGAATTATCTTAAAGTCTTCCCTTGGACTTCTGTAGTTAAAATTACTTTGCAATTTTTTGTCTCTTAGTTCCTTCTTTAGATAAGTTTTGAATCATTTTCATGAAATAAAGACAACCTTTTTTTTGCCCTTTGATTACTGTATGTCAAATACTCATGATCTTTGCTTTATTATTGGTCAGTAACTTTTATATCATTGTATTTGGAGTTTTCCTGAAGTTTGATGACTGACATTCCATTTCTCGCAGAGGTATTGGAGCTGGGCACTGAACGCATTTTATTTATTCCTCTACTACCCTCCTTACTTCAGAGCCTCAGGTTGTACCTTCAGATAACGTTTTTTTTAAAGCTATGAAAATGACAAAGTCATAAAAGTAGCAACGGTATGTTACTGGAAAAAGAAAAAAGCAAACAGATTTTTGTCCTAGGGGCGTATAGTTCACCAGCTGAGGGGAGCCAGTGCAGGTAGAGTATTAAAGAGAGGGAGGTCTTCAACAAAAAGAACCTATCGTACATTCCCAAAGCATACATCGGAGAATCGGTACCAGGAGATGATCTCAGTGGCCAAGAACACGTTCAGAGCATGATGATCTTCTCAGGAAGCTGGCTTCACATGTGCCCACCTGCCCACAGGCTTTTATTAAGTGGCTTCTCGGATGAGTTCTATTTTGTAAGTCCAAAATAGACTCATATGTTAGGATATTATTATTTCCTTATAATGGAACAAACGACAAGTCACAGTTCTCAGGAAATGTTAACAGTTTCTCTGTAAAGCAGTTGCTATTTTTAGACTGAAGTATAGATATGATGATAAATGTAAATGATGAGTAATAAGCATGATTAATCCTAGTAATTGGAAATGTAATCATTGAAGCAGCTTTGAAATATCAAAAAGCTTATGTTTAATGTCTGTAGATATAGGCAAATGGAAACATGCATTGTAGTCATGTTATTATTGAGTTATTTGACAAACCTAGTGTTTCTAAATGAATGGATTTTAAAATTTATCCTTTCTTTCTTTCTTTCTTCTTTCTTTCTTTCTTTCTTTCTTTCTTTCTTTCTTTCTTTCTTTCTTTCTTTCTTTCTCTATTTATTTATTTATTTATTTATTTATTTATTTATTTATTTATTTATTTATTTATTTATGTGTTGTGGAGATAGGGTCTCATTGTGTAGCCTGGTCTGGCCTCAAACTCACTGTGGAGCGAGCCCAAGCTGTCCTTTAACAAGCAGTTGTGCTCTGTCTACCAGGTACTGAGATCGCAGGTGTGCACCACCAGACTTGGTTCCTAAATGAAATAACTCTCAATGCAGCTGACTTCCGGCCTACCTTGTGATTCTTCTTCAGATATTGTGAAAGGTCAAGATGAAGTGGATCTTGACTTCACCTTTTCAGTTTTATTTTTCGTGAATGGGTATTGTGCCTGCATGCATTTCTTTGCACCACATCTGTGCCTGGTTTCTGCAGAAGTCAGAAGAGGGCATCTGATCCTCAGGAACTGGAGTTGCACAGTTGTGAGCTGCCATGTGGCAACTGGGAATGGAAGCTGGGTCCTCTGCCAGAGCATCAAGTGTGCTGTTCACTAGACACCGAGCCATCTCTCCAGCCCCTCGAATTCATTTAAGGTGTAACATATGCCATAGCGGGATGCAATGTTTGAGAGGAGATAAGCATAGAACATTCTGAAAGCCAGTCATGTCTGATTAGGACTTTGAATTGCAGCACAGTTTAGAATGATTTTGCAGGAGATGTACCGTGTGATAACAGACCATTTCTTTAGCTAGTGTATGGCAGAAGTGTTGTATATGCTTCCTAGAGCTCATCAAGAAGCACATATGCAGGTGTGGGAGGGAAACCATTTGAACTGTCTAGTGAAATCTGACTTAGAGGTCTCAATGCAATTTAGTGCTCTGCTGTGAAGCAGAGAGATTTACAGAGGCAGAGTTATTTTCAGCATTCTTCTGTGTTCTCTCATGTCTAGGCCCTGGTACCTGAGTTACACCACTTGGAAAAATTCAGATAATCTATTCAGTTAGTGGGACTCTGTAAACTAAATAGCTTCGGAGGGCTACTTTTACCTTGAAAATTCTGTGCATTCTGTTCCCTTTGGCAAAACTTGGAAAGAATTTGTATTTTGAGAGAAATAAAGTTGAATGTTGAATAAATCCATAGGAAAAAATGAATTATCTTTCTATCTATCAAGCTGGTACAGAAACTTTGTAAAGACGCCTGCTATAGACACTGCAGTTGAACTCCTCAGTGAAGCACATCAGGAAGTTTCCTTTATGTGTAATTCTAGTGTTGAGAGGGCGGGTTATTTGGGGCAGTAAGTGTGTACTTAAAATAATACTTTGTGCACAAAAACATTGACAAGGGATAAGGGAGATAGCTATGTGTGGAGCATGACTTAACCCGCACCAGGCCGTGGACTTGGTTCCCCGCAACAAACAACCCAGTAGTGGGGTACTTACAGTCAGTCTAATGGAGGAGCCAGTTGCTTCTCAGAGAGGACACTAGTATATTGTTTGAATTGAGCTGCTTTAGTTACACAGTCCTTCTGCCTAGTGAGTCTGGCATGTTTCCCATGCTGTCCTTTTAAAGAACATTTCATGGGTTGGAGGTTTCAGTTTTTTAAGTCTTTTCATGAAGAATTTCTGACCAAGATCTCTTGATTTTATTATCAAACTAAAACAAATAAAAGTGAAACCATGTCTTAGTATTTCTTCATCTTTGATTTTGTTTTTAAGACAGTAGAAGTATCAGGTGTGGAGAAAAATACATTGCTTAGAATGTATTGCAATGCAATTTTATAATTTACAAGGAATTATATGTGAATCTAAAATACTTGAATTTAAAATTACATTTATTGTATTTGAAATTAATTGTCATCCTTAGATAAATTGAAAAATTAAAAATATTCTGTGGAGTATTACTTTGGATTGCCTAAGTGGAATATTGGGTATTCAACAATGTTCTTGGCTCCTTCAATGTTTCTTTAAGTCAGGGTGTGCTACATAAAGCATTAGGTGTTTGAGGTCAGCATTGAGGAGATGTCGCTTCAGTCCTGCTGACCTCAGCAGACCTTCCAGATAGTGACTACGTTCGTCTAGCTGTCCAGTAGACTGTGGAGAGAAGGGAAGGGAGCTGTCCGGCTGGAAGAACTCCAGGATGGTGACTGGAAATGTGTTTGTGACCAGCGGGTCAGAAGTGACAGCTTGTGTTGTAGTTGCTGGACTGACTGTTCCGAAGGGGAAGCCGAGTGGTGGCAGGCTGAAAGTGACGGCTTGTGCTTTGGACAAGAGTCAAGATGGCTGCCAGCTCTTCTGAGTGTTCTTGGCCAATAACTGCTTATGGAACACGCTCCCGTCTATTCTGCTGTAACCTTGTTTACATTGTGTTCTGATCTACCTCACCGCTGAGTTAAACAACTAAAACAGGCCAACCTCAAGTTCCAGAAACCTCTTTGCTCACAAAGTCCTGTTTCCAACTAAACTGATGCTTCCCCGACCTTGTTTTGTGTTTTCAAACATTGTCCGTGATGTCCTCTGGACATCAGTCACCTTTTACTTTTCATGCTGTGCTGAATGTGGAATGTCTTCTGTGGACTCAGATTTTGAGTGTTTGTGTCTAGGCTGAGGCACTATTTTGAAGTCTGTGGTACCTACAGATAGTAAGCGTAGGCTTTCATTGTTCTCCACACTGGTTCCAGCCTTTCCTGCCTCCTGGTGTGGCATAGCGTGAGGCACCGCTGGTGCATGTCCCTGTGTCCCTGAGCACGGCACCTTACCCACCAGACTCCATGGCCGCACTGTGGAACTGAGCAAGAGGAAAACCTCCCCCCCCACAAGCCATTTCTTTCAGATTTTCTTGTCATGAGATGAGAAAACAATGCATTGGCCCTGATCTGGGCCCTTTTGGCAGGACCCACAGCACCCAAGCCCAAATCTTGGCCCTGAGCCTTTATGCTACAAACTGTATTTCTACTGCTGGCCTCAGCTACAAACCTATCTTGCTCCTTCACTACCAGATTTTGTAAGAACTCTATACCATCCTTCCTCTTTTTTTTTTTAATCATTAATCCCAACTTCAATACTTTCTTTTACCTTACATTAAAATTAAGAGATGGAAGTGGCCTCCCTTTGTGGGGCGTTTACCCACCAACCCCACAGCTTCCCAGAGTTTTCTTGAGTGTGAACAGCAGGAAATATTAGATAGAAGGATTTATTGCGGAGAATCTTTCAGAGATAAACAGATAGAAAATAAAGGATAGCCTCGAGAGGGCCTGGAACCTATTCCAATGAGCCCCGACTGTCTCTGCCCCAGGGTATTTATAGAGACGCTAAGAGGTGGAGCAAAAGACCTCCTCCCCCAGCACAGCCAAGTGCAGAGCATCTCAGACACCCGCACTCAGGCCCGTGGTCCTAATCATCTATGTGGACCTGCTGGGTAAAGCCATGAGGAACCCGAGAATGGGCTCCCACATCCCTTGTTACTGGTTTTCTTAGACTTACCAATTCTAATGCTCATCTTCTTTGACCCTATTGTAACATTTGGCCATATTGAAAAAGCTTTTCTTTATGAAATTAACTCTTCTTGTCTGTAAAACACTGCGAGAAATGAATTTGTATTCATCTTTCTAACAGGTCATTGACTTATGCTATGGTAATAGCTGTAACATTTTCTTTAAGTCATGGTCTTTATGGAGTTTTGAAGACAAACCCATGCATACCAAAGTAATCTGGAGGGGAAACCATGTGGCTGAAAATGAGAATCAAAATCAAGAGTCATCAACATGATAGAGGTAGTAGTGCGGGATCCTGGGCAGTTATGTAAATACAGTGGAAGTACCCATAGCTGTACAGTTTGACAACTAGCAAGTCACTGTCACTTAGAAACATGTGATGGGGCTCTAGCAACAGGGTCTGGCTGTGGATGAATCTGTCTGTCCTTTTGTCAGCTTTGTTGTGTGTAGCCATTATCCAGTCCTGGCTCTCTAGTGACCCCGAGGTCTCAGTCCATAGTGTGCCCTGGGCATTCTTGAAGAGAAATACCAACTTCCAAAAACATTTCACCAAATCCTACTCTTCCTTCCTGAACTCTCGGAATGGGAGTTGTGTGTTAAGATGGTGGTAATAGTTTATAAGAGGGACTCTGAACTAAGGAAAACAATTGTGTGCATGGGGGGTAGGTGCATGAGGACCTTGAATTTGATCTTTGGTTGGCTTAGGAAGCAGTCAGAGGATTTAGGGGGATTAGTGTGACTTTCCTCTACTGAAGGGTAGTAGGTTGCTGGACTAGAGTATCAGCCAAATGGCTGCTCTGTTTTAGATTACTGAGTCTGGATTCCTATACAAGTAGGACATGGTGAGATTCAGAGGAATTCACAGGCCGTTGAGGAAAACAGATCTGAACGTAAGGGATGGTGCAGATGGGTTCCAGTTAAGCAAGGATGAGATTGTTGGGGAAGAATGAAGGAGGTCAAGAGTGATTGCTCTGACTAGTTTGAAATAGGCTGAGTCTTCTTTTCAGTTAATAGGTAGATGGAACATGACTGTCAAGACAGGATTCGGGAGTTACTAAAGAGACAAGTGGTAGTCTGAAATGTGGATGGAGAACTGGATGGGTCTGTAATCTACATGCTTTCTCCTGGCCCTGGTCCTGTCTGTTCATTCTTCCTCTTAATCTCTTGCTTTTCAGAAGGTATCTGGTGAGTCTTCTGGATCGCTTATGGCTATTGCCAGTGTTGGCCTGCAGCTGGGGTATGACTTGGCTCAAAGGAGCTTGAAAGCAGTTGAGTGGAAGCCATATGTTTAGAGTTATAGTTCCCTTAGTCAGCAACAACCCATTCCACAAGTTCAGGACACACAGTCTATTTCATAGTACCTTCTCAGGAAATAATCCTGAATGAATTCTATACTGGAAAGAACGTTTTAAAGAACAATGAAGTTTTAAGTTATAGTTGGTTAGTCTTTATGACAATATCCCCTGTAGGATTACTACTCTATACTAGTCATTTTGTGAAACAATAATAATAAAGTGAGAATGCATTGTAAAAATCTGTTGTTTGTTGAAGTGACAAAGTATATTAAAACAAAATTTCATTCACCAGGTATCAAGACCCAAACCATACTTTTTTTTTTTTTTTTTTTTAGGAGAACTTTATCCAGCTTCCACTTTGGAGCTTTTACATATGACTGGTAGTTTAGTGTTCTTTTAAAAAGTAATAAATAAATGAATGTTTCAGGAAATCTGTGATAGACCGAATCAGGTGGAACTGATTTAATGTTATGGATAATTACATAATTAGTGCTGTAAAAAATAAACCATACTATCTGCTTGATGGACTGGGGCCGCTGTGCAGGAGGTATGTAATTATACAATCAGCGGCCTCCTCCTTTGCTGATTCCAGGTAATCCTCTTCCAGCCTAGGCTGAGAAACAGCTTCCTTCCTTGTATCTCCTGCTGTTATTTAAGAGGAGAGGGCTGAGCCCTGCCCCTTCATACATTTCCCCATGTCCTGGGTCTCTAAGAGTGGCTTCTAAGCTTTTCTATAATAAACCTCATAAAAAAAAATCTATTCTACATCAGGACCTAGGACTGCACACAGACCTCTCTGAAATCAAGTTTTGTGAAACAGCTCTTACTCCTGAGACACTCTGTTAATCTCTTCTACTCTATTATTATTTTAATTCTAGCCAAGGCCAACCAATTGATTTCAGAACCTATTGATGGCTCATGAGTGACATTTGAAGACTATAACCTTTGACCCTTAATGATTGCTAATGTCAATGGAAGGGATTCACAGAAGAGAGTAATGAGATTACCAGGGGATTGGTGTGGCATGGTTTAAAGTGCCACATCTTTGGAGTTGGGTAAATTTGGCTTTAAATTTCTATTTTTACTTATTTTTACTGTGTGGCTTTGAAGATGTTACGGAACCTTTTAAAACTCCAAATCCCTTTTCTGTAAAACTGGGTCCCAAATACCCACAGGACTCAGCTGGGAACCTGGGTCTTCGTGTCATTCTCTCATGAAAATAATGCACATGCTGTTGTTAGTTACCCATCACATTTGGTGTCTTTGCCTGTCGCCCCTATCACGAGACACCTCAGCTGGAGGAGAACAGAGTTGCTAACACTGCCTGACAGGGGGGATTATGGGAGCCCAGGATTAACATTTGTTCAGTTCTCATAATGCACCTTAGAGCAGTTTTACTAGACAGTAGAATAAAACTTTGGAGGATGGTGGGTCCTGCACTGTCAAGTGACACACTGGTTCTGAAACCCCACATCACAACTGGAGTAAGAATTGTCCCAAGATAACAGTAACTTTGCTTGTTAGTGCGGCTATGAAAATTGAAGGATGAATTTTAGCTTTCATGACACATTTCAATATGCATTTGAAATTCTATGTTATATTGTATACAGAGTTTAAAGAAACTTTAATATTATTATACAGTCTCCTCATTGTCCAGAGTTAAAGACCTGTGCCATTGAGACTGTTGCCTGTTGTATAATATTTCTGTATATTATTTTCTTTATCTAAACTGAAACATGGTATGATTTAATTAAGAAATTAAAAATACAACCCTTGGTCCTCAGGCTGAAAATGTGTGAAAGGGGAGAGACTTTTCATTGTACATTTGTATAAAACTACCTTTCTGTAAGTTGGTGAAATTTTCACTACCTCTGAAATAGTCTGTGACTTTGAAATGACAGTTCCTTACTAGTTTTATTCCTGGAGTTCCTTTGCTGGAAGGAAATTCCTTGGTTGTGGGGAGGTCTTTGCTGCTCTCCTCTATCCATCCTTTCCCTGGAATTCTGCTGAGGTCCTGGTTCCTCAGTGTGACCTGTGCTTTGGTGGTGGTGTGTGACTGACCTAAGTCAGCAGGGGAAAGTGTCGGGCAGCGACAGCTGCAGGGCATCCTGATGCATGGCCACCCTCCCTGGTACCCAAGTGCTGACTGCTTTGAAATAAAGGCTTCAGTCTCATCTTATGCGTCTGTTGACGGTGAACCCTAATTCCTGTGCCATTTCTGTTTCCAGTCTCGTGCATCACGTTACAAATACTTTTTGAGTTCGTATTGTACTTGAAGGCAGGAGAAAGGGTCTGGCTCCTTTAAGGCAGAAGCATCCTTTTCTCTGCCAGAAAGCTCATTGTAAAACCGAGTGGCTTAACCAAAAAGGGCTTCCATGTAAATTGAATATTGATAGAGAGGGGAGGTTAATAGGCCTTAGGTACTTGGTTGCTAAGGAAGCATTTTCCTGATTGGGAGGGAACTCTCCTGGGTGTTCTGCAGGTTCTTGTGGACCTATGGTGCTTTGTTTTCTCTTTGGCTTTCTGTTTCTGAGTTGGGAGAGGAAAGCGCAGAAAGCTATCATAGGATAGAAAGCTGTGGGAAGCAGATGGTTGCTCTGTCTTAGCTACAGAAAGAGAGAGCTAAATACTGGCTAGCAACAAGCCTGAGCCAGCAAGGACTCTTTGTTTAAGGCAGACAGTTGGAAAATATCATGAGGGCAAGATAGAAAGAGCTCGCTGGGAGAACAGGAGAGGTTAGGCTGGGCTTTTTTCTGTGCCTGGATACATTCAGGCAAAAGAGATGAAAGGAAGTTTTGAATCACTATCCAATATCTATGTAAAATCACTAGGTTAAATATATTCAATTTTGTTGAGCTTATTAAGAAAATTATTTAGCATAGATTGTATTTTTGGAAGTTATATACTATACTCTTTATTATATTTAGGAAATTAAAATTTTTATCTAAATTATTTTAATAAACACTACTGACTTATTAGTATCATTTTATATTTATGTCTACTTTGTCACTTAGTAAAAAAAGTAACTCAATAGCAATGTTCCATTGAAATTCTTTTTGAAGCTAAATTGTCTTTTTATATGAACTAGCTATATATAGTCTTTCTATAGGACAAGCTCTCTGGTTTTACTTTAATTTATAAACTGTTACTTCTGCATACTAAACGATACTAAATTAACACAATGAAGTTAGTGCCTGTAGTTTGCTTAACTCCCCCCCCCCACACACACACACCCTTCCAGGTACTTTTGAGTGCCTGCTGAGCATGAATTCCTGTGTCCTAGGATGCCTCAGGAATCAAACACTTGGAGAAAGTAGTGACTTTTCAGGACAGCTAGAAACAAACATTTTCTGTCTTGTATTAGTCTTTCTTCGTTTCTGTATTGGGATCTTCTAGCTCTATTGAATGATATGATTTAGAATTCTATGACATCTTTAAATGTTAAATTTTTTCAACATGTGTGTGTGTGTGTGTGTTTATGCTTAAAGAGAGGACCAGACATTCCTCTATCATCCTGAAAATCTAGAGTTCCGTAGATTATGCAAGGCCACCTTGGTGGCCTGTGCTGAATGTATCACTGGTTTTGTAGCACATACTTCTTGCCTTATAACCATTATCAGGAGAGTCTCAGAAAAAACCACTTTTGATGAGCTTTTTTTGTGGGCCTCTGGTGATGATAATATTCCCAGAATCAGAATTCTGGGTTAGCACGGCTGGTTGGGTCTTTCCAGAGAGTTCGGTAAATGTAGGGTGAGTAATCGGTGACAAATCTTAAAACATAATTTTACTCATTCATCCATCCATCCATCCATCCATTCATTTTTTGATGTGCTTTTGTATCTATGGGTGTGTGCACACATGTGGAAGTCTAGCCTTAGTTCTTTCCTTCTACTACGTATGGTAAGGGATCAAACTCAGGTTGTCAGACTTTTATCTGCTGAGCCATCTCAATGGCCCTATCAATGATACATATTATGCTGGAAAGCCAGACAGGATTATTAACTAAAGCCAGGTGGAGGTGGTGGTGGCACATGCCTTTTAATCCCTGCACTCGGGAGGCAGAGGCAAGCGGATCTCTGTGAATTTGAGGCCAGCATGGTCTACAGAGCGAGATCCAGCCCAGGCACCAAAACAACACAAAGAAACCCTGTCTCGCAAACAAAAACGAAACAAAACAAAAGGATTATTAACTAAAAACCATTCGTGGAATAATGAATTAAACTGAGATCACTCAGTAGTAAAGTAATGGAATGGTGTCTTAAGAGACACAAGGAGGACTTAGTAGTCCTTCCCTTTTTAATTCTGACTTGTAAGTACACTCTGATTGTGTGTGTGTGTGTGTGTATGTGTGTGTGTGTGTGTGTGTGTGTGTGTGTGTGTGTCTTTGTGGGTGTGTATTCTAAGCCTCTATTTTCAGATTGCTGAGCTCTGATCTTGCTTCACAGCCCACGGTTTTAGGACTTTGGGAGCCTTTGGGAGTTAGCAAATGGATGTACCCTAGTGGGTAAGGGAGAGCAACGGAAGAGGGCAGCAACTTCATGCAGACTTAGAACAGGTGAATAAACGAGGGAAACTGGTGTGCGATGATGTTCAGTAGCTTTCCGATGTGATGCTTGTTTTAATACAGTGTCCACTACTTTAAGTGATTTTGTAGCTGTGTAAGGCTCTTCGCTGAGCTGAGCAAGTCAACTGCTTCTATTAAGATGAAGCTCAGCCGCTGTTAAGATGAAGCTCGCGAGTGAAGTCGTTAAGTATGGACCCTGGGCAGTTAGTTCTCCAGTGCTGAGTCCAGAAGCTCTGCACTGCCGACATCTTCGCCTCACTGTCATGAGTGGCCATGAAGGAAGCCAGCACTTCATAAACCAGAGTCCTCTCTCTCCCACTCCATGCTCATTCGATTGATGTTTTAGAATAGGCTGTGAGCGTCTCTTTTCTTGCTGTCGTTTGGTAAGATAGTTCTTCAGTAAGTCTTTCTTTTTGTTATACTTCATAGATTTTGCACTTGTCTGGAGTATTTTGTCACCAAGTTCTTACAGGTTCTGATCTTTCACTCACTGCAGGGCACGTAACGGTATCTTTCTTCCCTGACCAGTGAGCATTAGGGGGTGAGGTCTTGGTGCACCAGGATCATGGTTCTTAGCAACAGTGAAACAGAGTTTTTCTGACTTCAGTGGAATGGAATCATCTTTCTTCCATCATCTTCAGGCATCTCAGCTGTTGAAAGGTCTTCAATACTGAGCGTCTATGACTTACTCTATGCGAAGGATATGCATTCTTGCCTCACCACTGTCCATTGCATGCTTTAGATGGACAGTTCCTGGCCGTCTATGGCTTATATTATATGAAGGATGTGCATTCCTGCCTCACCACTATCCATGGCATGCTTTAGATGGACAGTTCCCTCCTTTTGATTTTTAAAACTTTACCATGCATAGAAAGAGCTTAAATATGTTTTATATCCAAAAAAACCTTGGGCGGTAAGGGATTGTTTTACATCTTTGGTGTTACTTGGTAGTTTCCTGCATAAGAAGTTACGCAGAGCAGAAGCACAGTCAGCTGTTTGTGTTGATGCTGCTGTGTTGAACCCCAGGAAATTTCAACACTGTGGCTCTGGGATGTCTAAGACCCTCACTGTGCCCCTTTGGGTTAGGTGTGTAAGATGAACACAGGCATTGCATTAGTGGATTTATCCACTGATGAGCTGTAGATAAAATGTAAATTTTCTTTTGTACTAGGGTGCTGTGCGAGCCAGTGCGTCAAAGAGACTTTTTCCAGGCCTCTTGACCACAGTGCTTTATGGTAATCTAAGTTTTCTGGAATTCAGCAAAGCGCTGTGTGCGAAGTCCTGAAAGAAGGGGAATGTGAGGGGTGTAGTTTAGCAGTGCAGAACTCCTACTTTCTTATAGCTTCTCATGTGTTGAACCAGAAATAGCTCAGTAAGTAGGTACTTAAGCAGACTGGTGTAGATGTAACCAACCGTCTTATTAAATAAGAAACACAGAAACAATGTAAAAGAGAAAGCCGAGAAGTCAGAGCTCAGAGCTAAAATCTCACCCTTCCTCCTGCTGTCCCAGCTTCGCGAAAAGAGAGCTACTTCCTGTCGGTTCGTATTTTTAAAGTATGTTGTTCTGCCTTCTCATTGGTTGTAAACCCAAACACATGACTGCCTCGTCACTGTCTGAATGTACAGCCCCCTAGGTCTTAAAGGCATATGTCTCCAATGCTGGCTGTATCCCTGAACACACAGAGATCTTATGGGATTAAAGGCGTGTGCCGCCACCGCCACACTCTTGCTATGGCTCTAATAGCTCTGACCCTGAACACACAGATATCTATGGGATTAAAGGCGTGTGCCACCACCGCCACACTCTTGCTATGGCTCTAATAGCTCTGACTCCCAGACAACTTTATTTATTAACATACAATCAAAATAATAATTCAGTACAATTAGATTATCACCACATTTCCCCTTTTCTATTTTAATAAAAAGAAAAAGAAAGCAAAAGGTTATAACTAACAAAAGAAAAACTATATACAAAAGTACAATAACTATATACAATATATACAAGTAATAAATACCTAAACAGGTATTTGACAAATCAGAGAAAATAATTCCATTATCTATCCTATTTTGGTAAATCCAAGATGTATCTAATGCACTTTCTATCCTAATTAATTTTCAACTATAACTAACTAATCTTCAACCATAACTAACTAATCTTCAACTCCCTCAGAGACCCAAGAAGGGAATAATAGTAGCTAACAAAAATAAAAACAGGAAGTGCATGAAAGCAACTTCCAAAAAATTTTGTGAGTTGACAGAAATAGCCAGCTGCCTGGGCAGTCACCTGAGGTTTCTCTGCAGTGTTGGGGCATCATCTTCAGCCTATAGGCTTAGTGTATCTGACAGACTCATTTGTGAAGTAGGATGTACACAAGGTCAACAGTTCAACCTCACATTGGGTGAGAGCAGTCCACGTACCAGAAACACCTGAATTCCACTAGTGTCCTGTCATGATTCAGGATTTTAAATTCTGGAAATTGTTGACAGTTTTTTAATTCAGCTGTCCATTCTTCTTGGCTGTGTATATATGGCTTCATCTCAGCATCCCCTTCTTCTCCACATCCCTCTATTAAATGCCAGTCTACTTTTGAGAGGCATGAGCTTTCAGCTGCTGTTCCATTGTACAACAGAATCCATCGGCCCTCTGCCTGTTAAGCTGCCTTCGAAGAAAAGGGCACCGTACCTTTTCCGGATGCGAAGGCCACTTCAGGGATGGGGCCATATTGTCCTGGCCTCAGAAGATGCCTTTTGATAAAGCCATAACCACACTTGTTTTGGCAAGAATCAGTAGTCCCTTGTTTCGTGATCTGTCTGTCCATTTTGTCCTGTTGATTCGAGGATACTTTGTTGTCCAGTGGCTAACTTTTGCCAGAATGAAAGTTGACTCCATATGCAGTTTCTTCAATGCCCATATTTTCTCTAAAGTAGATTGGTACTGCCAGGAGCCGACATGTCTCAAAAAAGAAAAATTTTCTAAGTTATTAAAACATTTTAAATGCCATATTCTGTAGATCTCTGAAGGGTTTGAAGATGACCTGTCTAAAACATCTCTGCTCAATTTTTAAAACATATCTAATATGACTACAAGTTCTATGATAATGTCTAACTACTAGCTTTCATTTCTTTATATCCTAATAGTTGATAATAATAACATTCAAGGATCAGAAATTTGCATTACATTGTTAAATGGATGGAATAAATACAATTAGAAATATACATATAGCATTTTCTAACAATATCAGTTTCAAATTTGTGTACAATATAAAACAATTCAATCCAATGTAAAGTATTTAAAACTAGTAATTGTCTTTTTCTTTTCTTTCTTTCTCTTTTTTTTTAAACAAGAACCTTAAATCTAATCTCCATTGCTTAGCCTTTTTCCTAACCTTTGACAATAACTTGTAACCAACCCCCCTAAATACTGAAAATTATCCCAGACCCAAAACCCATTAAAAAGACCAAAAAACCACCCGCCCCACACCACCTCTTTGGGAATGTGGGCGTCGTATTCTTAAAATTGCTTCCTGCTGGGTATGGGCGAAGTTTTCTTTATCCTGAAAGAAAAATTTTAGGTTAATTGTCAAATTCTAGGAGAGGTAACTATATCCTTCATTATCCAGTCTGTGTATAATGCCAAAGTTGAGGGTTTATCTCAAGTCCTTATTCAAGTAGTCTTTGAGACTGGATCATCTCAGCTAGTCATCTCAAATTTGCTCTGAGCACCTTGTAGTTCAAAGCTGATCTATGGATGATGTTTGTCAGCTTAATGATATTATTATTGTCCACGTGGAATTGTTGTTGTTGTGGGGCCCCATCTTCTTTCTGGAGACTTCAGTTGATGTTAGGCCTGGCCATGATTTCCTGCAGAAAACTGATAAGAGACTCGAACACAAAAACATATATATGCAGCTAGCCTTTTTTCTAAAATTAGTTAGTACTCTATGTGACCATTCATATCTTAACAAAGTTTAAAATGTATATATATATATATATATATTAATCTTGTAAATTTTGATATAAAATTTATACTTTGAGAAAAGTTTAAAGAATCAGAATAGAATCAGAGTTGAGATTAGTAATAGAATAGTCCCTTAATTAATTTTGCTTTTGTCCTGTACCATAGCAGAAGATGGCTCTTATTCTGGCATGATACAGGGAGTTTGCATTTTCCTTTTAACAACATGCTTGATTTTAAAGAAGGAGAGAGCCATTTTCCAACTCCAAAGTCAGCTTTAAATTTTAATTGAACTGGGACTATTAGAAAACCAATAGTGTTAAATCTTTAGAGAAAAGCAGAAACAAACATTTAGGAAGACATAAAATTTTTTTAGATAATATATACCCATACACCGTTTCACTCTGTTTCTTGGGATAGATGATTTGTCCCTTTTCTTCAGTTGTCTCATTTGTCCAGTGTTCTTCAGATTCCTTAACCTTCATTCTCCTAAAAGACAAAAACAAAAACCTTTCCCCAAGACTAATTTTGGGGATGTTCCTTTTTGGCAAGTTATTATCTGATGAAATGAAAAGGCATGTTTTATTGATACAAGTTAGTTTAAATTGGATGTTCATGCTGGTTGATGAACTATCACCTCCTCTAATTAAGAGGTCTCTCTTGTTCAAATCGAACCTTTATCAATTTTGATGGTACCCACAGCTTATCTTCTCCTGTAGAAACAAAAGCAAAACCACGTCCCCAATGTAATACATACCCTGGTTTCCATTCTGAGGTCAGCACATCCTTAAAGTATATAGGCTGATTTAATTCTGTAGTTTTTTCTATTATCCAATGTCTCTCTGCAGCTGTTGTTCCTTTCTCACTGGCATTCAGAAAATTCAAAGTTAGAAGAGCATTATGCAGTCTATTTCTGGGGGTTTTTGTTACCCATTTCTGTTTATTTAGCATATCCTTTAGAGTTCTGTTTGATCTTTCTATAACTGCTTGACCTGTAGGATTATATGGTATGCCTGTAATATGCTTTATATTGTAATAAGCAAAAAACTGTTTCATTTTAACAGAGACATATGATGGAGCATTGTCAGTTTTGATTTGTGCAGGTATACCCATGATGGCCATAACTTCTAGCAAATGAGTGATTACAGAATCAGCTTTTTCAGAACTCAAAGCAGTTGCCCATTGAAATCCTGAATAAGTATCGATAGTGTGGTGTACATATTTCAATTTTCCAAATTCTGCAAAGTGAAACACGTCCATCTGCCAGATTTCATTTCTCTGAGTACCCTTTGGGTTACATCCTGCTGGTAATGGCGTCTGATTGTAGAAGGAACAAGTAGGACATTTCTTTACTATTTCTTTGGCTTGTTGCCAGGTTATGGAAAAATCCTTTTTTAAACCTTTACTATTAACGTGATGTTTTTTATGAAATTCTGAGGCCTCCAGCACATTTCCTATCAATAATTTATCAATTTCATCATTGCCTTGTGCTAGAGGGCCGGGCAGACCAGTATGGGATCGAATGTGAGTTATATATAAAGGATGATTCCTTTTCCTGATTGTATCTTGTAATTGAATAAATAGTGAAGTTAATTCTGAAGCATCAGGGATAAATTCTGCAGTCTCAATATGTAACACCACTCTTTCAGCATACTGAGAGTCAGTTACTATGTTGAGAGGTTCTGAAAAATCCATTAATACCAACAGAATAGCATACAATTCTGATTTTTGAACTGAATTATACGGACTTTGAACCACTTTACTTAAATTTTCTGATTTGTAACCTGCCTTTCCTTCTTTGTTGGCATCTGTATAAAATGTACGAACTCCAGATATGGGTTTTTGCCGTACAATTCGAGGCAAGATCCAATCAGCTCTCTTTATAAGATCAATTCTATTGCTTTTGGGATATTTGCTGTTAATTTCTCCCAAAAAATTACTGCAAGCTCTTTGCCAAGGTTCACTTTCTGTCCATAATTTTTCAATGTCCTCCTTAGTTAATGGTACGACAATTTCTGCTGGGTCTATGCCTGCTAATTGACGAAGTCTCATTTTTCCTTTGTAAATCAAGTCAGAGATTTTTTCCACATAAGTTTTTAATTTTTTATTTGGTTTATTTGGTAAAAATATCCATTCCAATATAATATCTTCCCTCTGCATTAATATTCCAGTAGGAGAACGCCTAGAAGGTAAGATAACCAAAATGAAATCCAGCTTTGGATCAATACGATTCACGTGTCCTTCATGCACTTTCTTTTCTACCAAGGCTAATTCTTTCTCAGCTTCAGGTGATAATTCTCTTGGACTATTTAAGTCCTTGTCACCTTCTAAGGTTTTGAACAAATTAGTCAGTTCATCATTTTTTACCCCAACAATAGTTCGTAGATGAGAAATATCTCCAAATAATCTTTGAAAGTCATTAAGAGTCTGTAGTCTATCTCTCCGAATTTGCACCTTTTGGGGTCTAATTTTTTGTAGCTCTATTTTATATCCTAAATAATTAATAGAATCTCCTCTTTGTATCTTTTCAGGAGCAATTTGTAATCCCCAGCGAGGCAAAATTTTCTTTACTTCTTCAAACATTATTTCTAAAGTATCTGCATTTGAGTCAGCTAGTAAAATATCGTCCATATAATGATAAATTATAGATTTAGGAAATTTTTTACGTATCACTTCCAATGGCTGTTGTACAAAATATTGGCACAGAGTTGGGCTATTCAACATTCCCTGTGGGAGGACCCTCCATTGAAATCTTTTAACCGGTTGAGAATTATTATAAGTAGGCACTGTAAAAGCAAATCTTTCTCTGTCTTTTTCTTGTAAGGGTATTGAAAAGAAACAGTCTTTTAAATCAATAACTATGAGAGGCCATCCTTTTGGTAACAGAGTAGGCAAAGGCATCCCAGATTGTAGAGAACCCATTGGCTGAATTACTTTGTTAATTGCCCTAAGGTCTGTTACCATTCTCCATTTACCAGATTTCTTTTTAATAACAAATACAGGAGAATTCCAAGGGCTGGTTGATTCTTCAATATGCTGAGCATTTAACTGTTCTTCTACCAGCTCTTCTAAAGCCTGGAGTTTCTCTGTTGTTAAAGGCCATACAGGCTTGTCTGTTAACCATTTTAAAGGTAGAGCTGTTGGTGTCTTTGGAAGATCATCAGTTATTGTGCCCTGTTCTTGTATAATATGGATGGCTGGTGACCACTCATTAGAACAATATCTTCTAATATTTCTCTCAGTAACATGTGCTAGTTTATGATTTGTTTCTGAGATTGGAGGGATGTTAATCTGAGTATTCCATTGTTGCAACAAGTCTCGACCCCACAGGTTCATAGTTATGTTAGCCACATATGGTTTTAATTTTCCTCTCTGTCCTTCTGGACCTATACATTCGAGCCATCTTGCACTCTGTTTCACCTGAGATAATGTCCCAATTCCTAACAGTTGAACGTTTACCTCCTGAAGAGGCCAAGTTGGATGCCAAAATTCTGGTGCAATTATGGTAACGTCCGCACCTGTGTCTACCAGACCAGACAACAAAACACCATTTATTTTTATCGTTAATTTTGGTCTTTGTTCATTAATAGAAGTTTGCCAAAAAATTTTCTTTATGTTTTCTCCTGAATTTTCTATTCTCTCTGTTTCATCATTCTGACCAGCATGATTTATTCCAATAGGCATTTGGTTATTTAATCGCTCTCCAGAGCAGGCATTTCCTCTATGGCTGCCGGAAAGGTTTGAACTGGATTTGCACTGGGGGCCTGCCTGAGGCCCCTCTGGGAGTTTCCCGAAGACTGAGGCAAAGGATTACCCTGTCTGTCCTTTGTTGATCTACATTCGTTGGTCCAGTGTTTTCCCTTACCACACCTTCTGCATACTCCAGAAGGAAGGGGCATTCTGTTGCCATTGTTCCTTGAAGAAACATTGTTTCTGGAAATGACCTGTCTACAGTCCCTTTTCAAATGTCCTTGCTTTCCACATCCAAAACATCTAACACTCCTCAAACCTTTTGAAATTACTTCTCCTACCCATGTATCATCATGCTCATCAGCTTCAACATTAATTGTTTCTCTAATCCAATCTTCCATAGGTGCAGATCTTGCCCTTAATGGCCTGATTATTCTTTTGCATGCTGCATTCGCATTCTCAAAGGCCAAAGATTCAATTATTGCCTTACCAGCTTCTGAATCCGAGACCGTTCTCTTTACTGCTGAAGCCAGTCTTTGTAAAAAATCTGTAAAAGACTCTTTTGGGCCTTGCTTCACCTTTGTAAATGACTCAGATTTTTTTCCTGGTTCCTCAACTTTGTCCCATGCATTCAAGGCTGCCGTTCGACATAAAATTAGGGTTTGGACATCATATAAACATTGTGCTTGTGCTGAAGCATATTGGCCTTCGCCCATAAGCTGATCCTGGCAAACTTGTACTCCTTTATCCCTCCATTGTTTTTCTATGTTTTTAGCCTCCTCCTTAAACCAAGTCAGAAATTGAAGTCTCTGGCTGGGTTCCAGAACACCTTGTGCGAGGTCCCGCCAGTCCTGTGGTACTATCCTATTATATGTTGACCAAGTGTTTAACATTTGCTTTACATATGGGGAATGCATGCCATAAGATACTATTGCCTCCTTAAACCTTTTTAAATCCAACATTTCAATTGGAGCCCAAGTATTTTGTGTAGCCATTTGATCAGGCATCTGCTGTACTGTTACAGGATAAATTAAGGGTGACTGTGTGAAAACAGGCTTTCTTTCTGCAACCTTATGATCCCGACTTGAAACAACTTCACTGTTAATTTCTTCTGTCTGAATTTTTACAGGTTTAACAAGTTCTTCTAACGCTGTTATCCTGGCACTTAAATTGACTATCTTTTTAAATATTAAAATGTGGATTATTATAGTGATGAGGTGCATAATTCCACCAATACTAATATTATATAGTTGTTCCATTGCCAGACTGCCTAAAATTTCGAACAAAAACCAATTTTCTTCCAATGTACACATAAAACCCATTTGTTTTTTAATGTGGAAAAAAATTCTCTTTTAGATAGTTTCCTTTAAAATATCTGATATATTATGACTTACCAAATCTGCGTAGAACAGTAGAAATCCGAGGGGATTTTCAAAGCAGCCACCTAGTGTCCCAGGTGTAAATCCAGAGAGAGAGAGAGAGAGAGAGAGAGAGAGAGAGAGAGAGAGAGAGGAAAGAGAGAACGCACAAGAAAGCGTAGCCGGCTAAAGCTTAAATGCAGCCACGTGTTCCCTCTTGTGCCGAGTCAAGGCTTGGGTCTGGCTTCCTTAAGCTCCGACCACGTGTGTTGGCTTTACAGGCAGGGCCCTGTTCGGCAGGGCAGGTCTGAGTTGTTTGTAGCACCGGCTTTAGGCAAGCTGCTCACAGACCTAGGCCCGGGCTAGAAGTTGCTACCCGGACTAGGACGCCAGCAGCTCGGACTAAGAAGCCGATCGCCGCCGGCCGCCGTGTGCCACCGCTGCCGCCGCCGCGGACCGCCTGCCGCCCTTGCGGGAAAGCGGACCTGCCGCCAAGCCAAGCAGTTTTTAATGGATTCTTGTCACGTTGGGCGCCAGATGTAGATGTAACCAACCGTCTTATTAAATAAGAAACACAGAAACAATGTAAAAGAGAAAGCCGAGAAGTCAGAGCTCAGAGCTAAAATCTCACCCTTCCTCCTGCTGTCCCAGCTTCGCGAAAAGAGAGCTACTTCCTGTCGGTTCGTATTTTTAAAGTATGTTGTTCTGCCTTCTCATTGGTTGTAAACCCAAACACATGACTGCCTCGTCACTGTCTGAATGTACAGCCCCCTAGGTCTTAAAGGCATATGTCTCCAATGCTGGCTGTATCCCTGAACACACAGAGATCTTATGGGATTAAAGGCGTGTGCCGCCACCGCCACACTCTTGCTATGGCTCTAATAGCTCTGACCCTGAACACACAGATATCTATGGGATTAAAGGCGTGTGCCACCACTGCCACACTCTTGCTATGGCTCTAATAGCTCTGACTCCCAGACAACTTTATTTATTAACATACAATCAAAATAATAATTCAGTACAATTAGATTATCACCACAGACTGGACTTGCTTTCTTGTTCTTTTCTTTGAGTTATGTTATTGACATCATGTTTCTTGGGCAGTTTTATTTTGAAACCCTATTGAGAGTTTTTGAAATGGGTTAATTTATTTTAAATCTATTTATTGTATATTGTCTGGCTGTTAAACTTATAAATTATTTTTCCTTTTAAAAGTGTACTATAAACACATTGAGGCTAAAGTAAATCTTTATTAATTATTAGTAATGTTTCCTTTTTTCCTTTTTTTTTCTTTTCATGTACGTGAGGGACGTGTACATGTATGCATGTTCTCATGATATGTTCACATGTGAGAGTAATGTTGTTACCTTCCCAGAATTGCTCTTCCACCTTATTCCTGAGGTAAGGTCTCTCGATAAAACCCAGAGCTTGCTGACCTATCTAGTTTTAAAAACAGCATGGGGTGGAACCCTGTCTCTGCCTCCAGTGGCTGGAACTGCAGACTAGCTGCCACACTGGCCAGGCATTTCTGTGCACTCTGGGGGTCAGGTTCATCTTGTCTGTGCAGGAAGTGTTTTAACTACTGGACCATCTCTCCAGCCCAGTTTTGGTTTTTTGAGACAGTCCTATGTTAGCCCAGGCTAGCTTCAAACTTGCTGTGTGACAGAGGATGACCCACAGTCTGGGGTTACAGGCCTGTGGCCCTGTGCCCTGCTTGTTCTTTCTTTGTTATTTATTTGAATATTTTTTTTAGAATTTCATACGTGAGTGCTGTGTTTGCATCACTTCCACCCCTCTATATATTGCATATTTAACTACAACCTACTGAGTCTGTTTAGTGTTGCGTGTGTGCAAATGTGTTTAGAACTGTCCCCTTTGGGTTGGATAACTTGTCATGAAGCTCGTCTCTAGAGAAGACTGATTCTCTCTCTCTCTCTCTCTCTCTCTCTCTCTCTCTCTCTCTCTCTCTCTCTCTCTCTCTCTCAGCTGCTATTAATTGCCTACAGTTCTTCATTTAGGAGTGGGGCTTTGTGAGACCTCCCACATCCACATTGGAATGTCCACACGTTGTCCTTGAGCTGGAATTGTGTAGGTGACTGGCTGCAGCTTTCCTGTCCTGTATAGGGGATACTATTTTGAAGGAGTTCACTTTCTGCCCTTCCTGTGAGATATCCCCGAGCCTTAGGGGTGGATGTGCACAGTCATTTGTTTGCTGCGTTTTGACAGCTGTGGATTTCTGCGATATCCCCCTGTGTTGTAAAAAGAAGTCTCTTTGATGAGGCCTGAGAGCTCCACTTGCCTGTGGGGACAAGGGCGACTTTCAGGAGGAAACTAGAAAGTGGCAGTATTAGGTTTGTCTCTAGGATCCATGGCCCCAAGCAGCCATGGATAGTTGGATAGGTTTACAGGACCAGGCAACAAGTCCCTCTTTTTAAGTGGGTCCTAAGTCCCACTTAAGGTGACTCCCAAGATAAAGTGCCTCTGTTGCACCCTTGGGGATATCCTGCCATGCTGGTTTTGGTTGTGGTTCATAGGTTTCACAGCTGGGGACTAATGGTCGCTTTTAGCTATTGGCAGCTTGCATAGTCCTCAGGATGGAGGCTTCCAGGTCCCTTCCAGCTCCAATACTCCAAGTTCTGTGTCCAAAGTGTGTGGGTTGTTTGTTTTTTTTTTGTTTTTTGTTTTCTAGCAATAGTGCCCCCCTCCCCCAGTAATAGTGTCTTCTCTTCCATTTCTGGGAAACTAGCAGCAACAGCAATAGCCTGTACTGTTTTTTGAAGTCTCTTGGATTCCCATGACCAACAACTACAAGGAAGGTTTCCCGTACAAGCCCTGGAGTTTTGTTGAATAGTCTATGGCTTTAGGGGGAAACATTATCACTCCAAGTAATGTAACTTCATCTAAATCATATATATATGTGTATGTTTGCACTTGTAGTTTATATATATTTTTAAGTAAACATACAATAACATATCTTCCTATAGCTTTTTGTAATTATACTTAGTGTTATTTATGGAAAGTAACTCAGAAGTTAAAACGCACCTCCTTTGAAGAGGTAGAAGGCACACTGGGAGCTAGCGCAATGTTCCTAGCCAGTCACACCGAGATGTCCTTGGAAGCTGGCTTTGGAACCTAGACACATACAACGAAGTGTACAGGTGAAAATTATCTGTGGCATCTACACAAACCAGCATTTCAGTAAGTGTTCACTACCTTCTCCAAATAATGCTGCTCTCTCAAGCAAAAAAAAAAACTTGGAGAAATGGTAAATAGCATAAACAGGCTTTTAGAAAGGATTTTATATCATTTTTCAAAAGCTGCATTAAAAAATTATTGTGTTTATTTCTAATTATTTTGTATTGGATCTTCAAAATGTATTTAAAATGTCAAGTTATTTTGTTTTTATTTTTGAATTGATTGTTAGTTAATTATAATATGTATTATGGAGAAATGAAGGGCTAGAATGGATAATATTGAATTAGAATAAAAGCTTAAAATTTTAAATAGACAAACAATAGACGTCAAACAAAAAGTCCTCTTGTGTTTTAAAATTCCTAAGTGGGTCAGTGGTGGATTCCATAAAATTGTTTGATTGAATTTTCACCAAATGTTCATTTCCCATCACTTACCAATTCATTTCTCAACATTTATTGAATAAATTCTATGTACTAATTAGTACAGAGAAAAATAATCAAGATATTATCCTTATTTTCAAAAGATTTTTTTAAAAAAAACCCCACATATTTCAGTAAACAATTGAGTGGATTCTACAAAGAAAAATTGTTTTCTAGTTATTGTTACTAATAATGTGATTATAGCTTATAACATAAAATAATGGAATAAAATTAAAATGGTAATAAAATCAACAAACTAAACACCATGAAATGCAGCAACAGTAGACGAAATAAATAATAGCTTTAGGGATATGACTGGAATAAAAAGCACATGTTTATTTTATACGTATTTTATATGTGGCAGAATGACTGGATTTTAAGTATACATTTTATTTACATATTGCTACAAATAACGACAACGACAAAACTATGGCAAAATTTACTAGCTTTAAACAACAATCTGCAACCAGGACCAGTGTAAGCCTCAGTGTGACTACATGTTCCACATACTTCCATTGAGATCACTGAGCTAGGGGGCTGGGCCTGGGTTTCTGTTCCCTCCCTCCCCCTCCCAACCTCCCTCTTCCCTTCCTCCCTCCACCTCCCAACCTCCCTCCACCTCCCAACCTCCCTCCCTCTCTTTCTCATTCCCCCCTTCTCTCCATGTGTATGTGTTTCTCTCTCTCCCCAGCTCTTCCTCTCCTCTTCACATGGCTGTCTAAGTCTTCTTCCACATGCTCATTTTAGGACAGTTGTTTTCTTAACTGGTAGCCTTCATCCTCATCCATATTTCAAGAGACCAAAATAACAGCTAATAGGCTTCTTATGACTTTGCCTTGGAAATCACGGGGGTTTACCTAGGTGCCTCTCTTTCCTAGTCCAAGCCTTTGGATGGTAATTAAAGAATGGAATGTCTTGGTCACTGATTGGATATAGGAGTGATCATAGCAGTGCTTGCTTGGCACAATGTACATTCATTACTCCAAATGCTTAGACTTGAACTCTAACTGAAAAGTATTTTAAAAATTTAGTCATATAATTTGGTTTGGAAATGAAGTATCAAGAACAAAGCAAAGACAAACCAAAAGGGGAGTAGGATTGTACTGGCAAAAGTCTGTGTCACTATCAAAGGGGAACATGGGTTGTGACTTTAGTTCCTGATGCTCAGTTCCCCTTGTCCAGAGTTTGTTTCCTTAGAGTCAGGAACCAGCTGATAAATTCTCACCTGCTGTAGTCATGGATACATTTTTTGAAAATTGGGAAAATTATGCCCTTTTTCTTAATCTTCATTACCGTTGATTAATTACACAAAATAAGGGGTTTCATTATGACACTTCCATGAACACACATAGGCTACCTGGATCATATCCTCATCCTTTACTCTCTTTTGTCCTCCTCTCATCCCTGTTGGTCCCTTTCTCTGCCCAAATAGCTGCCCTGTAACAGTAATACCTGTTTTTAATACCTGAATCCACATGAGAGAAAACACAGGTCTTTGTCTCTCTGAGTCTGACTTATTTTGCTTAAACATGATGATCAGCAGTTCATCATTTTTCTGCATGACATGCTTTCTTCTGTTTTTATGGCTAAATAACATTTCTCTCTCTCTCTCTCTCTCTCTCTCTCTCTCTCTCTCTCTCTCTCTCTCTCTCTCTCTGTGTGTGTGTGTGTGTGTGTGTGTGTAAGACATTTTCTTCATCCATTTATCTACCAATAGGCCCTTAGGAGTCTATAAGTTGCCTATTGTAAATAGTGCACAATTACCATGAGTATAATGCCTTTAACTCTTCAGATGTACATGTGGAGTTTATTATCTGTTTTTCCTATAAGGTACTCTGAAGAAAGCTCAATGAAAAGCCTGGGTCATCTAGACAATAGGAAGGTCTGTACACAGGAGAAACGTCTGAAAGTGAAAATCCTACCAAACATCAGGGAAACAAGAACCAATTCTGTCCAGCCTTTGTCAGAAACTAGAGGAAATGGGAATATTTTCTAGTTCATTTTATACAGCTAGTATTGTACTGATTACAAAATCAAAAGAAGTCAGTAAACAAAAGAGAACCATAGATCTTGTAGCTATTGTGAACAGAGCCACAAAATGTCTGAGCATATACTAGAAAATATGAAGAGGGACTTGGGCTGGAGACGGCTCCGTGGGTAATCTCATTTGCTGCTCTGTCAGATGACCCGAGTTCCATTCCCAGCACCTACATGGTGGCTCACAACCGCACATAATTTCAGTGCTAGGGGATCACACCCTCTTCTTACCTCTGAGGGCACCAAGTATGCACATGGTGCCCATGTACACATGCAGAAGCAACACCCGTACATGTAATAAATAAATAAAATAATGTTTTAAAAGACATAGATATTCCATGGATGAAGGCTAGTTCACCTTTAAAACATGAATTAGAGTCACCCACCATATTAGCGGTGTGAGAAAAATCACATGATCATATTTGTCATACAGAAAGTGTTTTATGAAGTCTGACACTCGTTTATGATACAAACTAAAGAAGACTAGGTAAGTGTTAACCACTTGAGACAGAAAGCTAACACTAACCGGCCTCCATTGCTATCTTGTTGCTGGGGACTGGGTGGGTTTGTGGTTTATCCTGTTCAGAAAATTTTCTGCCTCTGAGCTGTCCTCAGCCTGATAACACCACTCTTAGTGGTTAAAGACTTAATTCTCTCACCTGTAAGTTTGGGGAAAGTCAAAATCAACTGCTATTGCAGTAATTCCCACAGAAGGTCCTCCTATAGAGCTAATACTGGAGGGCCGAGAAGCTCCCAAGAAGCCTGCAGTTGGCAAACCCTCCCTGGATTTTAATGAGATCTGTCTTCCCATATTTTTGCAATAGGGAAAGATGGTTGAGTTTTGTGTCCTAAGTGTAGACTGTGGTGAAGACTTCTCAAGAAGCATTGCCAGTAGGGTAGGTGCTGACTCAGGGTCACTGGTTAATAAGAGTGGGGGAGGGGCTAGAGCAGCCACATCCCAAGACCAAGGTTAATTAGTACCAATAAAATCATAGTACGGTGAATCCAGTACAAAAACACTTTCTGAATAAGACTGTTTCCATGTCAAAATGTTAGAAAACATGTTTCTGATTTTCTTCTTGAAATGTAGAAAAAGAATATTTAAAAATACAATGTACGTGTGCATACTTAAAATGAAAATATATATTTTAAAATAGGAACATTACCAATTTGGTTTCATAGGCTCTACAAAGGTGAGTTTGAATATTGTTATGGACTCATTAAGGTTTTGGGGAGGGTCTGTCAGGAACTAGAGAAGGGGAAGGAACTATGACCAAAATATTTTATGTGAAATTAAAAGAAAATATACTCTAGAAATAAACAGGGAAAAGCAAGCTATTTATGAAATGCTATTAGAATAACTATTGGGGAAAATAAGATTGGATGCCGTATTCGTATCATATGCCAGGGCAAATCAAACTTCTGAACATAGAGAATTAAAGTATAAAAGAACTAAATGAAAATTTGGTTATGTTTATAATATGACACAATAAAGACTTTGTAATCACAATACTGACAATCAAAAAGTATGTTTCTGTTAGCTCTTAGTATATATAGCAAACCTTCCCTGAACATAATGGTATAAAACAAGAGTGATTTCTTATTTCTCAAGTGCTCATAGACTGGACTAGCAGGCCTTTATGGATCTCCCTTGAGTTCACTATATCTGATAGCTTGTCCAGAGCTGAGGAGCCTAGGAGACCATGACCTCTCCCCAGGGGCCTCTTTATTAACCATCTAGTCCCAGCTTCTTTATATAGGGCCTTGTTCCTGAGAGACAGAAGGTAGAAGCTGTGGGGGTTGGAGCATGGGCCAGGCTCTAGAAGTTACACATTTCATTGGTCAAATAAGTTTCAAGATCATCTAGATATAAAGGAAAGAGTAAATAAATTCCACCGCTAAGTAGCAGCATTGCACATGATATGGAGGTGGTATCCTTCCTGGAAGCCATTTTCTCTGTCAGCATCTCTACTTAGCTATCCAGAGTCTAACATCTGAACAGACTGAGCTCGGAGGCCACCCCCTTTCCAGCCATGCTATTATGGTGGTACTGTTCTAATCAGTGATGTGTGTCAGTTTATCATTGACCTTAGAAATATGATTGGGATGTGTCTTGGTGTTGTTTTATTAATGTTATTGTTCTTATGGTTTATTGAGCTTTTTAAACACGTGAGGCTATAATTTTAAAAGCACCTATTCTCCCCATTTTTCTCATTTGGATACTTCAACTATAAGCATATTGGACTGCTTGAAGTTGCCGACAGCATCTTTGCTTTGTTTCTTATCTTAGATTTTTTAATAGTTGCTATTGTTATATCATCAGATTCACTGAGGTTTTCCTCAATGTTTGATTTTTTCTTAATTCTTTCAGCATTTTCATCTCTAGAAATTTCACTTAGATGTTTGAAACCATCCATCCATACATCCATCATCTATCTATCTATCTATCTATCTATCTATCTATCTATCTATCTATCTATCATCATCATCATCATCAATGTATGTATGTATGTATCTATCTATCTATCTATATCTGTCTATATCTATCTCTATGTATATATGTATCTATCATCTATCTGGCTATATATCTATCATCATCATCTATGTATATATGTATCTATCTATCATCCATCCATCTATCTATCTATCTATCTATCTATCTATCTATCTATCTATCTATCTATCTATCTATCATATCTGTGTATATATGTATCTATCATCTGTCTCTCATCATCATCTATGTATATATGTATCTGTCACCCGTCTGTCTTTCTGTCTGTCTGTATCTATCTATCTATCTATCTATCTATCTATCTATCTATCATCTATCATATCTGTATATATGTATCTATCATCTGTCTCTCTTTCATCATCTATGTATATATGTTCTATCTATCATATCTGTATCTATCTATCATCTGTCTCCCCATCATCTGTCTTCAGTGTCTCCTCTTGCCATGTTCAGCTTTTCCTCTAGCCCTGTAGCTAAAAGAGCCAAATCTACCATCCTGCCTTTACCTACCAAGTATGGGTGATTACAGGCTTGTGCCAGCACGCCTGGTTACCATCTGCTTTGTAAATTAAAGGGAAAGATTTGTTTTGGCTTTCAGTTTCAGGGCCTCCATTCCAGAATCTTTTGGCCCCATTGCTTTGGGCTAGTTTAGGGAATAAAGGCCTAAGGGCAAAATGAAGGTTTAGACAACATGGCACCTGGTGTGCTTCTCCAAAATGACTTAGTTAAGAAAACCACTTCCTGGTGTCTGGGGAGCTGTGAGTAAGCAACACGTGTGACTGTTATCTAACTCTTATGTAACTAGTTCTGGCAAGAATCCACTTTAGTGTGATTCTATATAAAATGTCCTTGAGGCCAGGGGCACATGCTCTTGCCCAGAATAGAGTCAATAAAATATGTGGTATCTGCCAGCAACTCCCCATCTTCTTTAATTTCCTGACCTCTCTCTACCCTCCGAGAGAGAGAGAGAGAGAGAGAGAGAGAGAGAGAGAGAGAGAGAGAGAGAGAGAGAGAGAGGAATTTTTATAGAACAGAACAAAGTCTTTTAAGTCAAGATACTCTGCAAATACAAGCCACTAACTTCCTCTCAGTAGACCTCGCCTCTTAAGGGGTTTGCCACCTTCCAGTAGAACTACAGCTGAAAACCAGGTCTTTAACACTTGTTCCTTTGGAAGACACCTAAACCTTATCAACAATCGTGTTAATTTGTTTGTGTGTTTTAGGGTTGGCTTTTATTGACAACCTTTCTCTGTGTATGGTTATGTTTTTTGCTTAGTTATTTGCCTAGTGATAAAATACTGCATGCTGATGAATCTTATTTTGGTGAATGCTATGTGTTTTCTTATTGCAAACATCCCTGAAGCTAATATCCCTGCAGCATGTAGATTAGCTGGAAATTGTTTGATTGTTAAGTCTTGCCACTAACCTTGGCTAGGAAGGGTCAGAGGCGCTACTGGTCTCCGGGGTCATTTGCCCCATCCTGGTGGCAAAGCTCCTCCAGGAACTTTACCCAGTGCCCCATCAAGTATGGCTGCTGGGAGCCTGGACTATTTTCAGCTTGGTGTAAGTGTCAGCTATATTTAGCTTTAATTCTTTTGGATGGTTCTTTTCTTGACCTGGTTAATCTTTTCTTAACTGAGTGAATTTTTTTTTTCTGTGCAGATCTGTTTTCTCTGATTCTTTGACCAGTTAACTTTTAAAATTGTTAATTAAAAATTTATTTTTGTGGATTTAAGAATCATTTCATTGTATTATATGTTTTGAGACAGAGTCTCATTATGTAACCATGGCTGGCCTGAAATTCACTATGTGGACCAGGCTAGCCTTGAATTGACAGAGAACCAACCTCTGTCTCCTAGGTACTGGGATTAAAGAAGCATGCCACTGTTCTTGGCTTAGTTTTTATTAACACAAATCAGTTAAATAAGTTAATGGACTTCACTGTGGTCTTGCATATATGCATACATATGCATTGATCTTATTTAACAACTGTTCTCATACCGTGCTCCTTTCCTTCCTCGTCCAGTTAACTCCCTTTTTAATTATTTTCATACAATTTATTTTAATCATAGTCTTTCCCCTCTTCCCAGATCCTCCTTACTGACAAAACACCCCCCTCAACAAACCAAAATAAAAAACAAACAAACAAACAAAATAAGACAAAACAATGGCCCCAACAAGACAAAAAGTACACAGAAAAATCCATGGAATCCGTTTTGTGTTGGATAACCAGGTCCTGGGCCTGGGCCTGCCCTGGAGTGATGGATGTGCCCATTGACACGCCACTGGGGAAATCTGATTTTCAACGTCCTCTTCCTAGTGCTGGGATTTTGTCTGGTTTGAGCCTGTGCAGGTCTTGTGCATGCATCACAGTCTCTTAGTTGACATGCATCACTCCTGTTGTGTCTGGAAGAGGCTGTTTTCCTGGAATCACTCACCACCTCTGGCTCTTAGAACCTTTCTGCCTCCTCTTTCACATAGACCCCTGAGCCTTTCAGGAGGGTTTTGATGAAGACATCCATTTAACATTCAGTGCTCCAAAGTCTATACTCTCTGCACATTGTCCAGTTTTGGATTTCTGTATTTAACTACCATTCACTGGAAGAAGCTTCTCTGATGAGGGTTGAGCAATGTATTTATCTATGGGTTGTCATTAGGAATCATTCTATTGCTATGTATCTTTAGCAGAATAATAGTGGTAGGTTTTCCTAGCCTTGGTAATAGTAGCCCTAGGTTTTCCCCTACGGCTCATGACCTATCTAGTCTCAGGTCCTTGGCCACTTTATTAGTATCAGATATGGATTCCACCTCACAGAGTGGGCCATAAAATCCAACCAAAATGTGATTGGTTTCTCCCAGACAGCTCTTAATTATCTTGACCTCCTGAGATTCCTGGTTGCATCACCTCCACTCCAGAGCCTTTGGTTATGCTTGCCTGCAAACTCTCTGTAGGTAGTAGGATGACCAATCTCAGGTCTTCCCTGGTTTATTTTCTTTTATTTGTATCTTAGGAGTCATTATAGTCAGTTACTTGATTTTTGATTAAAAATGTTCTCCTATGTCTTGCCGAGTGTGTTAGTTGTTTCAGATGGAAAGATAAATCTTGTCCCTGTCACGCCGTGACTGAATCTTGAAATAATCACAAGTGTAATCCTTTCAGATGGCATGAGGTATTTGTGCCTTTACCATATTAAATATAAACGATAACTAGAGAAGACACTGTAAACAAGGGTGAAAGACAGAATGTCAGCCTGAGAATTAAAAATCCTAATTTATAAGGCAAGGCTTAGAAGCTTGGAAACATTGACATCTAAATACAATCTAGGAAGAATATTTTTATTTGTTTGCTTTTGTTAACTAGCACTTGGCGAAAGAAATAAAAATAACCAATAAATGTACAAATGAGAGTTTGTCTCAGTGCTAAGGAAAATGTACTAATTGAAATGATCTAGAAATACCATTTCTTTTATTTATCATTTTCTCAGAGAAAAAAAAGAATGATGATATGTGTGTGACATAGTGAGTATTCATTCATATTCATGAGAATGTAAATTGTTAGTTTTTCTGGAAGATGGTTTAGTAATATGTATCAAAATTGACTTCACAATTTCTAATCTGGAAATTGATTCTTAACAAATAATCTCAATGACTTACAAAATTATTGATTTGAAAACTTGAAAATAATTTTACCAGCAAATAGTTATTTTTATATGTAAAAATAATTTTAATTTAAAAATTTTATTATTGTTGCAACTATTTTACAATTTATTTCTTCAGTTTTAAAATTTATGTCTGTAAATACACTCAGAATATCACTGTTCTCCTGTTACCAGTGATGAGGTAGATACATTATGAACATAAAAGATGCCTTTAAGGGAATAAGTGGGGAAAAGCAAGCTACATCTTAGTATGTATATATGAAAAATGTACATGAACACAAACACATGCACACATGCACATATAATATTCTTCTGACAGGATTACAAATACTTTTAATTTTTAGTTGCTGTTCTTTTATTTTTAATATATCACAATAATAAGAATACATAGCCTTTTCTTTCTTTTTGAGACTATAATAAATTACACACATACACACATTCCTAAATATAACCTGCTCAGTCTGTCTAGTGCTACGTGTGTTTTCAGGACTGACCATTTGGTATTGGATACCCTATTTCTCTTGCTCTTAGCATGTCTTGATTGCCTGCAATACTTTGTGTGGGTCTATTGCATGCTGTTGCATGCTGTCACAGTCTCTTAGTTCATATGCATGTCACTCCTGTTGTGTCTGGAGGAGGCTGTGTCCCTGGAATCACCCACCACCTCTGGCTCTTAGAGTCTCTCTGCCTCCTCTTCCACATAGACCCCTGAGCCTTTGTTTAGACCCCTGTGGGCTTTTCTCTGTCCACTTTGACATGTTCATTCTTGCTCTCCTCCTTGTCCGGCTTACAGTTGGCCAGTTGTGTTGGGGAGACTTTATGGTTGTGGCTTCTGACATTTCTGGAAGACGCAATCTCACAGCAGAGTCCCTGAGCCTCTGGTTCTGTCAGTCTTTCCACCCCCTTTTCTGCAATGATTCCTGAGCCTTATATGTGGCAGTGTTTTGTAGATGTATCCATTGGAACTGGGCTCCACAACTCTGCATTTTGATTGGTTGTGGTTTTTGTTGTTGTTGTTGTTTTTAACGGTCTCTATCTGTTGCACAAGGGAAGTTTCCTTGATGAGGGGTCAACACTACACTCACCTGTAGGCATGAGGATGAATGTTTAGATTGTCTTTACGTCTTATGCTGGTTTAGTAAACTAGTGGCTATAGATTCTCCTCCAATATCTGTGACCTCACTAGAACTGAGTAGTTAGCGAGGTTCCAGTACCAGGCATGATTTCCCTCTTGTTGAGCTGTTGGTTACTGACAAAATATGCATGCCCCTTAGGGCTGTTATGCCATTCTGGTCGTTAATGTGGTTCATAGACATCATAGCTGAATGGACTGTTGGTTGCTTTCCTGTTGTACCGGGTGGTTTTATGAGTCAAGTTGACACAAGCTAGAGTCATCATAGAGGAAGGAGCCTCAGCTGAGGAAATGCCTCTATGAAATCCAGTAGTAAGGCACGTTCTCGATTAATGATCAATGGGGGATGGCCCCGCCCATGGTGGGTGGTGCCGTCCCTGGACTTGTGGTCCTGAGTTCTGTAAGAAAGCAGACTCAGCAAGCCTTGTGAAGCAAGCTAGTAAGCAGCTCCCCTGCATAACCTCTGAATCAGTTCCTCCCTCTGGGATCCTGCCCTGCCTGAGTTCCTGTCCTGACTTCCTCAGTGATGAACAGCAATGCTGAAGTGTAGGCCTAATAAACCCTTTCCTCCCCAGCTTGCTTTTTGGTCATGGTGTTTCGTCACACCAACAGAAACCCTAACTAAGACACCTCCTTAGTAAACTTGCACAGTGACTTCTGGTACCATGAAAGCTGGGCCTCAGGGAGGAGGCTTTCAGGTCAGGTCCATTTCAGGGCCTCTGGGCCTCTGTCTGAAGCCCGTGGTGTCTTCAGCAATAGGACTGACCTCCTGCATCTGGGAGGGGGGCACTGATGGCAATAGCAATAGGACTTACCTCCTGCATCTGGGGGGGGGTGTCACTGAGGTGATAGCAATAGGACTGACCTCCTGCATCTGGGGGGGGCACTGACGGCAATAGCAATAGGAATGACCTCCTGCATCTGGGGGGGCACTGAGGCCATAGCAATAGCTTTCTAACATCAACAGATAGATGAAAGAAGACATGATGAAGTAAAGGGAAAGAGAACGCTGTTTCCAGGGTCATTCTCTGTGGTCCAGGCTGGCCTTGAACTTGTAATTTTCCTGTCTCCACCTCTTGAGTTCTGTGATTATAGGTATGTTTTCTGTGATCCTGAGCCAGTTCCTACTGTGTTTTGCAGAGGGTAATAATCAGAAGGAGACCTTTGTAAGATGGATTGCTAAACAGTCTTACTAATAAAAAAAACTTGGAGCCAGATATTTGGGTAAAAACTGAGAGACCAGAGGAATAGGACAAGCCACAGCCAACCTTACCTCACCAACTCCTCAGCTTCCAAAGTGACCTACTTCCTGTATATCCAGGCCTAGATGCCTTTCTGTCCCTGCCATCTCACTTCTCTCCATCCGGCTACATCACTTCCTCTTCCTGCCCAGCTCTGTCACTTCCTGTCTGTCTGTATAGACCTACAGACCTCCAGTGCTGGGATTAAAGGCAAGCATCACCATGCCTGACTCTGTTCCCAGTGTGGCCTTGAACTCACAGAGATTCAAATGGATCTCTGCCTCCTGAATGCAGATAAATTATTTTATAATAATTATTATAAATTATTTTATAATCTGTCTTAAACAATTTTATGACTTCTTTGAAAACTTCATACAGTATATTTTGAATGTATTCATCACTTCACCAAGTCATCCCATAAACAGCCTCTCTGCCATCCCTTCTCGCCCATCCTTGAGTCTTCCTCCTCCTCTTCTCACCATCCAGTCTAGTTTGTGTTGTCTAGCTAGTCTTGGGCAGGGGGTGGGGAGAGGGGGCTTCTCTGGCATGTGGTCAGCCCACCAGGGTTCATGCCGTCAATGAAAACTGACTCTCCCTTTCTGGCTCCTCAGCTACTGGGGGGAATCCATGCCCATCCTCCACCTCCCCCCATGCTGGGATTTGCCTGCCTTGAGCTTGTACAAGTCCTGTGTTTGCTGTCACAGTCACATGAGCTCATGTGTGCAACTGTCCTGTTGTGTCTGGAGAACACCTTTTCACTGATGTGAGCCACCTCCTCTGGCTCTTACAGTCTTTCTAACCCCTTTATTGGAGATCCCTGAATCTTGTGGGGAGTGTGATATATATGTCCCAATTCAGTAAAGGAATGAGAGGAGTTTCCCAAATGTAAGATGTACTTGATTATTGCTTCGTATATGAAGTACTGATTATCTCTATGTGAAAGCTGACATCTTCATTTTCAATCGAGCCCTTCCCCCATTTTTTTTTTTTTACCTAAAATACCATTTTTTTAATGAAGAAACTCACCGAGAATTTTGTTTCATTTAATTTTTACCATTAGCACTATTCCTACTTGCAGCTAATAGTTTTTCCTGGCATCTTTTTCCTCAGTTGTTTGAGCCCCTGCTCCCCTCCCCCACCCCCATCCTCACACAGTCCCTGCTGATGGCCTCTCTGGCTCAGAGCCCTGGATTATGGACTTTGCATAAAGTCAGGACTGGTCAGTATTTCTCACTCTCTAACCATATGACAAACAGAAGAAACTATGCTTGTCTTATAGCAAGGTGTGGTTAGTAGAAAAACTAAAGGACATCAATGATCTTGAACTTTTCAGATGAATGCATCTCTTTATGGCTTTACAGCCTGTCTCCAGAGACTTCACAGAGGTGGGAAGTCTATCAGCTTCTGCCCATGACATCAAATATAGCTTCTTGTCACCAATATTACAGAATAGAAATGAGTGTTTTTATCAGAGACGTTACTAAGCTTCCCAGTGAAGACGCCAGCACACCAGCTATCAGATGGAGATCATGTTAGTCAAATCGCGTGCCGAACCTCCATGCTGCCGCCTGTCTGGGTCTGGAATATTTTTATGCACTGCGGTGAGAAAAGCAGGTGCACTCACACATCTATTTCTAAGAGTTGACTATTTCGTCAGATGATTTGGGTTGAAAATTTTTGCAGATGTCAATTTAAGCCAATTTTTGCTATTAGTAGAACAGTTTAAAAGTTAGCTCCATACTCCTCACAGATATACTTCCTGTGGAAGGCCTCAAACCCAAAGTTAGCTCAAGATGGAAGCCTCTCCCTTTTGGTGTGTCCTCAGTCTTTCCCAGGCTAGTAGCAGCATTGCCTGGCAATACCTTGCTGCCTCCTCGGCCTGTGGCTTCCCCTTCTATTACTGTCCTTCCTTGGTGGGCACTTGTGCCAGCTCTGGGGCGCTGAAGGAAGGGATCTTGGCTAAGTAGGGCAGCTTTGGTCTTGAAGTCTTGAGAGTTTATAAGGGGCCCATCTGTCTGAAATGGTTAAAGTTTGTTTGTTTTTGGGATCACGGTCTTGGTGAGGACTGTGAACTACCTAGCAGTTTAGCATATTTCATGGTAAGGTTAAAAATTCTGCAGGTTATGTAGACTAATGCCTTTAATTGTCAACTTTTTATACTTTCAGACTATGCAGGTCACCTCTCTATGCTTTAATCTTTTGTTTGTAAAATCATCTAATCAAATAATATGTCTTTCAATTATTGTCTTTTGTATCTATGTTATTATGGATCATAGTACTTTGATATATTATTGTATTCAGTTTTTTTTTTTTTTTTTTGGTTTTTCGAGACAGGGTTTCTCTGTGTAGCTTTGCGCCTTTCCTGGAGCTCACTTGGTAGCCCAGGCTGGCCTCGAACTCACAGTGATCCGCCTGGCTCTGCCTCCCGAGTGCTGGGATTAAAGGCGTGCGCCACCAACGCCCGGCTTATTGTATTCAGTTTTTTTAAAGTATCTAAATTACCTACAAAAATCTTCTGAGTTACCTTAGGTCAAGATAAACTGGCTCTGCTCAGTGGGTTTGTTTGCTTGTTTGGAGACAAGGTTTCACTATGACCCCGTTTGGTCTGTAACTCACTGTGTAGACCAGGGTTGTAAACACACAGAGATCTCAAACACATGGCCTCCCCAGTGCTGGGACTGAAGGTGTGTCCATCAGTGTTTCGCCTTCTCAGTGGTGCTTGAAGAATTTAATAGAGTCTACTTTTAATTTAGTACCACTAAGTCCTCCGAAAAGTTGTAGGCAATGTTATCTAAAATATGGTGTTAGTGTTTTTGTTTGCATGTTTTGGAGTGTTTGGGATCTAACCTAAGGCTTCAGGTCTGCAGACAAGTGCTTTACCCTAGTTCTGAAGTGTCTTTTGTTATGTATATTATAGAACAGAATTTTTAGCGAGCCTTAATTTTTTTGGTTAAATAAAACTTTTTTTCTTGAGGAAAAGTAGTAGTATCACTGTGATTATGGATAACAGTAAATATTAGCATTAAAATGTAAAATCACCATTTTTGCCAAATATAAACAACGTTCACAATTATCAAAGATCACAGAGTTATAATGGTTAAGAAATAAAAATATCCAAGTATTGTATAAATAAATATGGCTATGTGCATGCACTATACTATTTTATATAAGGGACTTGAGCTTCCTTGATGTTTGTATGTGTGTGTATGTGCACAGAGGTGTGTGTGTCAGTGTGTCTGTGCATACATGTATGTCTGCATGTGTGAGTATACTTGTGTATGTGATGTGTGCTTATGTGTGTATGTATATGTGTAAGTGTACTTGTGTATTTGTACATGAATGTGTATGTATATTTGTGTATATGTATGTATGTGAATGCACATATGTACATGTGTATCTGTGTGTATGTGTGCATACATGTATATATTTGTGTATTATGTATGCTTGTGTGTGGACATATTTGTGTGTGTATGTGTATATATGCATATGTGTGTGTGAGTGTACCTGCATGTGTATTTGTCCATGTGTGTTTGAGCATGCTTGTGTGAGTGTATATGTGAGTGTACTTGTATGTATGCATGTATATGTGTGTTAGAGCACTTATGTATATATGAATGCTTGAGTGTGTGTATGCATGCGTGCTTGCGAGCATCTGTGCATGCATGTGTGTGTTCTGGATCTAGTTTGCCATGTATCACAGAAGACTGTTTAGAAAACTTGACAGTTGCATCGTTTATGTGTGAAGTTTATCAGCAGGTCCACACCGTCTTATTTGCTTCAATCCCAGATAAGCTTGGTACTCACCTGTGCTGTAAGGGTGTCCACCTCAGCAGCAGGGAAGCCGTACAGAGAGACATCACAAATGATGAATCATTTCTTCATCTTACATCAGTTATATCATTTCCATTACATGAGCTCAGTTTTAATAATCAGATATACTAGAATTAGCATATGTAAAATAGTGTATAAATTTCTACGTTTGCAGCATTTTCAAAAGTCTTCATTTTACTCACAAAATCAAAACAGTCTTGTACAATTGAACCTGTTGTTCGCCATGTCCTGGAGTAGTGTGTTGGCAGCAGGGTTCACAGTGGGGTCGCTGTGGAGGGAATTGGAGTGTGGGGCTGGAGGATCAAAATGGGGAGAGTGGGTGTTTTGGGTAGACTGGCCATCACCACTGACAAGACATGCAGGACATCTCAGGACAAGGCAGAACTGCCCCTTCCCACTCTGCCAGTGACCCAGGCCCAGGTTTTCATGTTGTCATGGTTGTCCTTTCCAGGTGGTGACAGTTTTCTAGTCCATTGAAGGTGTTACATTGTTTTAAATCATGATTTTGAGATACAAAGAACAAAACATTTGTCCTTAAGGTTAGTATTTTAGTATCTAAACTAGTGGTAACAGTGAACTTAGTTGTGGTAGTTTGTCTTGAAACAGGGTCTTGCTTTGCTGTCCAAGCTGGCCTCAAGCTCTTTGCATCCTCCTGCCTCTGGTTCCTAATTTCCCATTTCCTGGGATTACAGGTCTGTGCCACCATTTCTGACCCAATTTTTTAAAAAATGACCATAGCATTTTCTTTTTGTTAGTTTTGACTATCACTGCAAATGAAGGGATCATCATTTCTATACTTCCATATTTAATATGACTTACAGACACATCTGTTAGCTCATGGAACCAATAACATTCCTTCCAGATGATTCAGAATTGATTAAGGTTTACAGTAACAATGTGAAGTCACCTTCAAGAAGTCACGTTCTTGTTCAGGGGCTGAAAAGAAAGTTGAGTCTGTCAGATGGCTGCCCTGCAAGCGTGAGGGCTGGAGTGGAACCCGGGAGGTGTGGCAGGTGTGGTGGCGTGTGTTGCAGTCCTAACACCGAGGCTGCCGCAACAGGGTGATCACTGGAGTCTGCTGTGTCTCTAGTCTGGTTGAATCTGTCTCTCCAGGTTCAACGAGAGGCCGTGTGTCAAGAAGCAAGGTGGAGAGCTATAAAGGAGGACACCTGATGTCAACTCTGGTCTCTACATGCGTGCGTGCACACACACACACACACACACACACACACACACACACACACACACACGCACACGCACACGCACACACACACACATATGCCTACGCAAACATACCTGCAGCACAAAAATACACAAATAACAAACACAAAAACTAAGCATGGTGGTGTAGGCTTAATAATCCCAGTGGTGGGGAGTTGGAGATGGGCAGATCTCTGGGACTATCTGGCCACCTAACCTATCTTAATTATCAAGCCCAGCCCTGTGAGAAACACCTGCTCAAAAACTAAGGTATATGGTGCCTAAGGAACAATACCCAAGGTTAACTTCTGGCTTCTACACCTGTACATGTGTGTGTGTCTCTCACAAGAATAAGCTAAATCTACAAGTACTGAATGAATGGTTCTTCTGTAAGAGGTCCCTATTACATCATCCTGACCTAAGTTCCATGAGTGTGAGGACAGTTCTTCTGTAAGAGGTCCCTATTACATCATCCTGACCTAAGTTCCATGAGTGTGAGGACAGTTCTTCTGCAAGAGGTCCCTATTACATCATCCTGACCTAAGTTCCATGAGTGTGAGGACAGTTCTTCTGTAAGACAGTTCTTCTGTAAGAGGTCCCTATTACATCATCCTGACCAAAGTTCCATGAGTGTGAGGACAGTTCTTCTGCAAGAGGTCCCTATTACATCATCCTGACCTAAGTTCCATGAGTGTGAGGACAGTTCTTCTGTAAGACAGTTCTTCTGTAAGAGGTCCCTATTACATCATCCTGACCTAAGTTCCATGAGTGTGAGGACAGTTCTTCTGCAAGAGGTCCCTATTACATCATCCTGACCTAAGTTCCATGAGTGTGAGGACAGTTCTTCTGTAAGAGGTCCCTATTACATCATCCTGACCAAAGTTCCATGAGTGTGAGGACAGTTCTTCTGTAAGAGGTCCCTATTACATCATCCTGACCTAAGTTCCATGAGTGTGAGGACAGTTCTTCTGTAAGACAGTTCTTCTGTAAGAGGTCTCTATTACATCATCCTGACCTAAGTTTCAGAAGTTTACTTCCATCTCATCCATAACATATAGTCTAGTTAGTAGCATTAAAGTCAACTTGAAAAGTGAGCCTCATAAGAGGAGTAAGACTACTCGAGTATTGCTTCTCAAATAATTTAAATTTAGTGACTGGACACTGGCCTTGGCCAAAAACTAGACCCTAGAATAATTTGGAAAACTTCCCTTATCAAAGAAAGGGGTGGGAGGTATTAGAGTGATTCAAACTGTAACGTCATCAACATTTACATTTTTCAGATTACTCATTGAAAAAATAATGAAAATCTAAATGAGTGTCAACTAAATCTGAATGTATAAATTGGAAAATCTTGATCTCCAAAAAGAAAAGAAAGAGTGAAATTTGTTCTCTGCCTTATAGCTTAATAAATTGATTAAAGTTTGATATAAATCATGTTTGACATATATATGTTTGATAAACCAATTAGTTAAATTAATTTTAAACCATCAAGTAATAAGTATTGTATTATTTCAGTACAACTGTAATGTATTTATGTGATATTAATATAATAATTAGTAAAGCATTGCAACTGTGTTTATATTTCAGTTAGAGCCTTGTATGGTAATAGGTATACATTTAAATATTTTTGTATACTGCTATAATGGGATGATATTTATAAATACAAGGAATGTTTAATTTATAGTGACTATATAAAATTAGTTATTTTATAAGGTGAACTATAGAAAATTAATGTAATAATGTAGTTAATATTCAAATGCTTTGCACTGTGTGTGATTGACTAGATGTTTATTCAGAAAATAGTTATATAGCCCTCGTAAAGTCAATAACAATAATCATAAACAAGATAATCCTATCAGGATAAGGCAGTCTTACTCTGAATATATTAATTTAGCACAGTATTATGCTTAATAAATTATCATTAGTCGTAAATAAATACATTTCACATGTGCATATTTATAGCATTTAACATTTACAGTCTTGGGTTTTTTGACAGGCTAAGGTAAAAGACACTGGTTTCAGATCTGTAAACAGCACGTTCAGTCTTCTGAAGCCGTTGCAATCAATATCTATGCAAATGCAATGGCTTTGGAATTTACATTGCTTTGTCAATCAATCGCCACTGGAGTCCCCAGTCTGCACTCAATGTACTAATAGAATTTTTTTCTTTTTAAAGGGACAGTGATTTTTTTTTGTCTAAATATTTCTATATGAATGGATACTATTACTTGGATTATCCCCACCCCCTACCCTTTTCCTCCCTGTCTACACCATGTGTCAGCGCATATTGCCAGTCATGCTAGTTGGGGGGAAGGATTCTTGAACTCAGCCCCTGCTCCTCTCATGCTCCTGTTGTTGACTGTGAGCTCTTTCGAGAAGGAACAGACCTTTGGGAACTGGAGCTGCTTGAGCCAGTGTCCACAGAGCCGTGATCGTGTCCTCCCAGGGAAAGATGCCCTCAGTGGATTACCAAGAGCTTTATTGCTTTGACACGTCATCATCCCTAAAAACTGAGCAGTGACACAGGACACCTGCTAACCAAGTAAGTTAGGAAGGATAATTGGAGGAGATTCTGGATTTGGAATACACAGTTTATTTCCATTGTATGGCATAATAAATAATCTACAACTAGGGGATGTAATGGGAGAAGTCCTAAGTTCTATGCTTATATTAAAGAGGAAAACCAGACTGAACATACACAAATTGGGGAAAGTCTGGTTTAACATCACTCTCACTAAGACTATGAAGATTTAGTGTTTTGGCTGCCTGTAACCACAGCGTGAACCTATCATTTTGAAGATTGCTGGGGAAGTCCACGTCTAAGGCTGTCTTGCAGTGAAGGAGATGGGGAGCTGATAATTGCCCTGTTCGCTGGTGGCCAGACACCATCTGATGAATTGCACTGGGCTCTGTTCTAAAATGCTTGGCCCTGGAGGAAGGAATGACTCATGGTGAAGGAGCTGCTTAAAGTCGAGGATACAGGCAGCATGTGACGCAAAGGTCACGAAACACACATCTAAGTTTCTCTCCGGTAAACAAAGTCGGGAGGTCCTGGGATGCTGAAGCAACTCCATGACATCACGGAGCATTCTGACTCTGATATTCACCGTAGGAGTATTTTCATCCTCAAGATCACCCCATAGTAAGTCGCCAAAGCTCCTGCAGTCACATGTGTATTCCAAATAGCAAGATGGCCGGTGGGAAGGGATGACACACTGTCTCCCATTTAAAATGTTGTCCCTGAACTTCTGCTTTCACAGAGAGCATCTTTTTGGTCATGACTTTGTCTATGATCACACTTGGCTCCTGCAGAGTAAACACACACACACACACACACACACACACACACACACACACACACAGTAAACACACATGCATATAATAAACAAATATAATTTAAAAATTTCCTAATAGCCTCATTAATTCCACATTGAACCTGCTTTTTTTGAGATTCTGATGTTATTGTTTCAGAAGCAACTAAAAATTGTGTATTAAGGAATCAAGTAGGGGAATCTGATTTGTGCAATCCTTACATGTCTGTTCCAAGGCTGTTCAGTATATGTGTGCAGAAGCCATGGTGAGTTTTAAGTTTGATGTTTTGTAAGAGATTCCAGTAAAATAAGATTTCTGTTACTGCAATCAATAATGATGAGTGTTCCTGAGAACAAATACTTGTATACATTCCTCCTTTTATGTTGTACTCAGCATATTCATTTAATGGATGGTGCCAGTGAACTAGGGCTTTGCAGATACATGCTGACAATTAGGGACAAAGGACAGTGATATTGAGCAGCATATAGCACTGTATAGCGTGTCTAACTCAAAAGGCAGAATGGGACCAGTTGGTAGAATTTAAAAATGAGTAAGTATGACTTGTTCTATGCACATTTAGCATTTTTTTCTGATATACAAAATCCTACTGTGTTCTGTGGTGTTTGTTGAGTAATTAGACCCAGGGAAACCTTATTCGGTTGATTTAAATTTCATTCACTCAAGTTATAAGACTGACACCTTTCAAGACTGTGGCCTGAGTTACATAACCCAAAATTAATTGCTGGTTGTCTCTTTCTCCTGTAGAATTTGAATTTTAGGAAAATATTAAGATGTTGACATGGTGTATATTTTGGATTCATATTACAGTTGTAAGATCTTCCGCACATTAGAGTTATGACTTGTGATTTAAGAGCATCATTGTACCTTGCGCCATGTACTGGATAGTTTCATGTCAACTTGACACAAGCTAAAGTCATCTGAGAAGATGGAGCCTCAATTAAGAAAATGAATTGATAAGACTGGGCTGTGGGTAAGCCTGTAGAGCATTTTCTTAATTAGTGATTGATGGGGTAGGACTCACCCCTGGGCTGGTGGTCCTGGATGCTGTAAGAAAGCAGGCTGAGCAAGCCATGAGGGGCAGGTCAATAAGCAGCACTCCTCCATGGCCTCTGCATCAGCTCCTGCCTGTAGGTTCCTGCCTTGTTTGAGTTCCTGTCCTTGCCGCCTTTAAAGATGGCCTACAGTGTGGAAATGGAATGATGATAACTGGTCTATTCTGATGGTTCAGCAGTTAAAGACAGAGACCTGGCGACCTCAGTTCAGTAGCCACTGAAAGGTAAATGGAGAGAGCTGATTCCACAAAGTTATCCTCTGACCTCCACACATGGACTGCAACGTGTGCCTCCACACTCTAGTATAAATAATGGTAAAAATAAAAAAAAAAAAAAATAGTGGTAAATTAAAAATTAATTGCTAGCATATAAGAATTATGAGAAGTTAAATTCTAGAAAAGTTTTGAACTATTTCCATATTCTTAGTAAATGTAAAATAATTTGTAAAGCTTTAAGCACAGCAGCACGTCATCTAGAATGTAGACACAAACAGGTGTTGATGAAGACCACATTGAGCCTAGGCCTTAAGCCATGGACCCTCAGCTGCTCCACACTGAGTTTTGACAAATGTCTATTACATATCTGTGGCTTGTTAATAGGCCCATTTTTCAGCTCTTCTCCCTCCTCTACCTTCTCACTCGGCCCTCAGGTCCCCCACAAAGACCATTTCAGAAATCTGTGCTAAATTGTAATTATACCTAGAATGGGCTTCATCTATAACTTTTTGTTAAAGCTCCACAGTCTTCACAGAGTGATGCCACGCGTGTGTCTTGATCTGGGTGTCAAGAATGAGAACACACCCAGAATCTCAGGGTCTCTCTCAGTATTTTTAGTAGTCACCTCTGATGGACTTGCACCGCATAGATTCATCTTGCCTCCTTTTCCTATATGAATATGTCAGAGGCTGGACAGTCTCTTGTGTTTTCTCTTGACTGTAAAACTCATCTAAGTTTTATATAGATGTTGGTTCATTCTGGTTTTTTGCTTTTTAAATTAGCCATCAATTTAAATTATTTTTTATCAAAATGTATGCAATTATAAAATCACAGTATATTGCCAGGCGGTGGTGGCGCACGCCTTTGATCCCAGCACTCGGGAGGCAGAGGCAGGTGGAGCTCTGTGAGTTCGAGGCCAGCCTGGGCTACCAAGTGAGTTCCAGGAAAGGCGCAAAGCTACAGAGAGAAACCCTGTCTTGAAAAACCAAAATAAATAAATAAATAAATAAATAAAATAAAATCACAGTATATAAGTTAGCATGTACAACTATTTTTCTACATACCATTCCAGCAGTTTATTTCAGCCTGATTTTGATCTACTATGAATCTCCCTCTAACAGAACAGTAGGTGAGATCCTGCATGACCTTGGCTGTTACGTTGGGATTAACTGAAGGAGGAGGGAGGCACAAGCTCAAGCATGCTGCTGTATCCAGTGAACTTCCGGGGGTTCCGAGGACCTGCCCCTCTAGACACCTGCCCTCTGAAGGGGAGGGAAAAGTCACTTTCCGGTTAGAGCTGTGGAGATTATAGTGAATAACCATAGAGAATAACTGTTACTTAGAGGGAAGCATCTGAACATAACATCATACGCAGTTAGCTCTATTTTTTGTTCAGAATGTCTGGTGTTGATGGGGTTTGTAGGTGTTTCGAAATAACCGTGGTGTCGTTTATGTTGCCTCAGTCTAGAAAGAACTAGCTGTTGGAATGACAACCTAATAATGTCAGTGTTTGGCACTGCCGCACATTTACATGTCATGACATCAGCGAAGTTGGAGCCTCGGCGTCTTCTCTCCAGAACTTCATTGGTAGTTTCCTGCTGCTGCTGGCTGATGGGGCAGGTGGATTACCATAGGAATGAAAAAGGCATAACTTCTTTTCCAATATTTCTACTTCTATTTTATAACAAGCCACATCTTAAGTTTTCTGTGCTCATTCATCATTGGATTTATATGATGCTAAATTAAAATAAATCATTTTCTGAATATTTTTCCCACACTTCAAAATGTCTTTTTAGGTATTGTCTAACTGCCAGCTAATTTACAGCTCCAGAACCTTGTTGTCTCCTTTGGAATAGAGCATTGGGTAATTTAAAGTGAAATGAATCATTGTATAGCAAAGGATTGCTGTTAAATCTTATGATATGTAAGGGCTTTTTTTCTATAGTCATGTATATAACTGTGCATTTTGGTGAGGATGCCCTCTGAACACTAGGGGACATATTCATGAGCTGGAAGTCCAAATTTAAATCTAAGGACTGGACAGCCTTGCTCACATAGAGGCTCAGCAGTTTCGAGGTTGGATGACCGAGTGAGTCAGAGAATGTTCCTTTGTACTCTGCTCTGACCTGTGTCTGCCATCTACCCGGGGCCTGGCTGCCCCTGCTTCCATGGCACTCACCTAAGAGTGAGACACCCACGCATCCACCAGCCGCTGCTCTTGGCCTCTGCAGAGGTTAAATGTCAAGAATGTTAGTATAAAAATGACGGTAGCTATACCCTCGTTTCTTGTTTACACAAGAATTTGTTAAAGAAAAATGATTTTCAGTATATGCAGAAAAAGTATATAGGTTAAGAAGACTACGTGACCTTTTTCAAGTCCAGTTGCAGCAAAATTCTTAGTGCCTAAAATGAAGAGTGGAGGGAACATTTTTGTCAACTTATTGAATGTGACTGTAAGCAGAGCCCAATGTACAAGCTTTTTTTCCTATCCAGCTTCTTCTGACTAGACTAGTGCTTTTAATATTACTGCACTTCATCTTTATGGATAATCAAGAATGTGCATGAAGCCTTAATTTCCAGCACAGAAGGATAATTGCTCAGTGATCATTGGCTTTCTCAAACACACAACTGAATATAAGCCAGGAGATTAAGAAAGGGAGCTGTTTTATAAAATGGCCTTGAGATCGTGTATGAAGTCAGGTGACTATGAAAGCTTATTCACCTTAGTGTGGGCTCTTTTTCCATCCACCTTATGCCCCAGCAACCCAAAGTGCGCCTCCCCAGCTCCCCTGGTTAGCTGTGGAATTGTAGGTGGCAGCGGGCTGCTCACACACAGGGATGGAGACAGCCGCAGCACTGTGTTAAGTGGTTTGCGAGGTAGCAGAGGGAGCTTCCTCCCGCATGCACACTGCTTAGCTCCGGGAATCCTCCGCCTTCCCCACTCGCCTGTGGGTTTTCATTGTTTCGGCTGCAAGGGTGAGATCTCCTTTAACATGCTAGGCAAGGGCGGTTTTGTAATGGAGTTAAAATATAAAACAGCTATTTGTTTTAAAATAGGACATTGATCTTGAACAGTGATGCCTCTGCTGTTTTTGAGTTAATGTTACTGTTAACCTTTTTAAAAAAAATCATCATAAACTATATCATAGCTTTTGTATACATATATACAGAATAACTATAGTGTGTGAATAATCGTTCCCTGACTCCTAGCTGGTTTTATTAATTTTTCTGTGAACAGGCAGAAAGCCATTTTAAAGTAAAGGAAATGGAGGAAATAAAGGAGTAACAAAGAACAGTTTGAGAGTTAGTGCTGTGGGAACTGGGGGACCCTTCTCTAGCTTCATGTGATAGCACGCTGTGGGAACTGGGGGACCCTTCTCCAGCCTCATGTGATGGCATGCTGTGGGAACTGGGGGACCCTTCTCCAACCTCATGTGATGGCATGCTGTGGGAACTGGGGGACCCTTCTCCAGCTTCATGTGATATCACGCTGTGGGAACTGGGGGACCCTTCTCCAGCTTCATGTGATAGCACGTGTGGGAACTGGGGGACCCTTCTCCAGCTTCAGTGATAGCATGCTGTGGGAACTGGGGGACCCTTCTCCAGCTTCATGTGATGGCACACTCTATAGAAAAGGCTCTTTCAGCAAGTGTTTAGGAAAATATGTTCCAAAAGATCTGCATAACATTAGTGTAACCAAGTGTTCCTCTCTGCGGCTTCCTGTTTTGGACTAAATGCCTTCAGGGTACTCAGAATAACTCTGTTTAGAAACACAAGAAGAGTTTAACTCCATGTGTTCCTGATCAGTCTTTTAAAACACAAAGATGAATTCGAAAGGACCCCATTCTATTCTGTTTCTCAAACAATTCATGCTGAAATAGAAAATGTTTATACATAAAGGTGATGATTTAGTTAAAAAACAGACAAACAAATTATCATTAAAACAATAAGGTCAGTTTTTTCTCTTTATAAATACTTTTCAAAGACAAACCTTTTCTTATAGGTGGGATTATTTCCAGATGAGATCACTGGTAAATTCCTAGTCTGGCTGTTTGCAGGAGGTACAGAATGCAGCAAAGCTGAATCTGGGTTTATTGCTTTGTGTTGTTATTGTTCACTGTTCGTAAATTACTGCTGCAAGCCAGCAGGTGGAGCAGCAAACAACATTTTTGTCTCACTTAAAGCTTAATAATGCATTACATTTCCCCCCTTCACTTACATTAAAAAAGATGTCGGCAACTAATCATCCATTGATTATACAGTTTCATTGTGTAGATTTAACGATAAATATGTTACTTTTTAAAATCAAGAGACGTAAACGGGCCTTATTTATGCAATTAATATATTTAAGACTCCTAATGTAACGGAAAATCAAAGGTGAACACTGCAAGCCCCTATCCTCCAAAACATTTTTAATTTAGTTAAAGAGAAAGAAAGTTAAAGGTCTTTGCAAGACGAGTTATAAAGGTAAGACGCAGTCCAATTCTTGATCATCCACACCATTCCGAAGAAGGTACATTGGAAGTAGATGTTGAAAAGTTTCGCCGCAACCTGAGGATTCTGGGCTGGACACAGCAGCATCATCAGTGCAGAGTATATTGGGGACAGACATCTGTAGGTTTAGAAGCTCCACAGGACTTGGGGGGTAGAGTGTGCCCCGGGGTGACGAATGCTTGAAGTTTGATAATGAAGGCTGTGGAAACCCATGATAAGCACTTCTGGTTTTATTCTAGGAAGGCACTCATGCGGTTTGTTTATTTAAAAATGTTTTCTTTAGTAGTCATGCATGTTTATAATGCATCTGGACAAGTTTTCATCCTTATTCCCTCCGCTCTGACTTCTCCCCCATTTTCTGCCACCTTCCCCGACTTCATTTGGTTTGCTCTGTCTCTGCTTTTCTTTTTAATACATGCTGAGTCCATCCTGTATGCGTGTGTGTGGGACCATCTTCAGGCCTGGAGCATGGATAGCCTCTCAGGGCCTGCACCCCTGAGGGAAATGGACTCTCTCCCCATCAGCAGCTGTCTTTGCCAGTAGTTCCTGAGATGGCCGTAGGACCTCTCTCTCCCATCCGTGCTTTATCAGACAGTGCCTTTGGGGAGGGAGAGGCTGCTCTAGAAGTGAGAGCAGAGTAAGATGGGTAGGGTAAGATGTAATAACACCTTTGATGATAATAAACCTTTCATGCATTTCTATCAGTAGGTAAGGTCAGATGTGATGACATATTTGATGATAATAGTGCCTTTTGTTTGTGTTTATAATATTTATGGATATGTATATAGTGAGACACCTAGACATATACAAGGTACATATATAAGGTATACCATAAATAATAGTAATCTTTGTATAACTATATGAAGTTATACATGTCATATATGTGCAACTGTATCTATCTCATGTGTATATGTATATCAGCATTATCACATGACTTAAAGATTTATATTAAAGTTGCTATATAATGTGTAAACACTCTACAGCAAATTCAGAGCAGAGGTGGAACTCAGCTTCTAAGGCTTTGAGTCAAACCTAATCGTTTTTCATTGTGCTTGCTGATTTTGCATTAGATGATGTCTGTGTGGGTGGGAAGGATTGGGTGTGCATTGGAGACATTGTGGAAATATTAAAGTATGTGAGCACAAGGCAGAGGGAGGGGGTGAAGGCAACTCCCAGGTGTGCAGACTATATGACTAGGAAGCAGAATGATGTTGTCACTGTCCCCAGAGGAAATACAAAGAAAATATGAGCAGGTCAGGTTATCAATGAGTGACATGCTGGGAGAGGGGAGATGATTCTGTTTTGGCATGTCAAATTTGAGAGACTGGAGGATCTCTCCTATAGATGTCTAGCACATACTTCACATTTTAGGCTTGGCGCTCCAAAGAGAAGCCAGAGCCTTGGGAGGGTTGAGATAATTCAGGGAACGAGCATAGACCGAAGTGAGATGCAAACCTTGGGGGATGTCTGGATGCAGGAGGCTGAGGAGAGGAAGCAGAGGCAGGCGGCGTGGACAAATGAGAGCAGTCGGCAATGCCCCGTTCATCAGTCAGCAGATGTGTGCGGCACTGCTGTGTGCAGGCCACGGAAGCCTCTAGCTAGAGTGAGAAGGAAGGCAACTGAGCACAGCCAGATGTTTGTGGGGACCATCGAGGGGAAACCACTGGGCTTGTTTACGTTAGAACTCAGACCTCCTAAATATCTGCAGAACTCTAGTTCTGTGTTAAAGGGCAGAGCAGACTCCCAGCTCACTCCTCTGTGAGAGTCAGAGATCTCAGGACGGGCGCCTGTCCCCATAGCTGGGACTTGTAACTTTGGAATCCAGGTGACTGTCAAGAGATGGATATGGCAGCCTGCAACTTCGGTTATTTATCTTCATTTATTCTATTTGAGTTTCTTTGTGGGAGAAGAAAGTGCTGTTGCTTTGTCTAATGGTGTAAAGTCACTAACCATTTGAAAGAGGAAATCAGAATGGCACCCTCGAATGCACGTCATAGAATACCAATAACTACACATTTCCTTCCCGTGAGATTTCTCACTCTTGGAACTTACTTTTCTAATCACTGCCATTGAACACCTGACCGGAAGCCCGTTAATGGAGGAAGGATTCCTTTTGCTTTACAGTTCTAGAGGATCCTATCATGGCTATGAGAGGACGACAGGGTCCAGGAAGCTGAGGCAGCTGTCACGTTGCACCTGCATCAGGAAGCAGAGGCTAGACAGGAAGTGGGACTGGGCCAGGAAACCTCACGGCACACCCCCATCTGGGGAGCAAGTGTTCACACAGGAGCCTGCGGAGGACATGGCACGTTTAAACCTCAACCTTACCTCCTGTCTGTCTCTCCTTCCCACTGATCTGGTGATTATACTATGCCTGATATTTTAAACAGAAAGAACTTAAAGTTGTAAAATAAAATGACGTTACTTAAAAGAAATGTGGAACTTTCAAATACGTGCTTCATGGTACTCCAGAAGGTAGGGTGTGTACAATGTTTGACTATCATAAATTAATTTTATAACACTGGGTTTTATTATGACACTTTCATACATGTACATAATGTCTTTCAATCATCTTCACCACCATCCCTTTATCTTCTCCTCATTTCTGCTTATGTCCTTCCTCTTCCCTTGATTGGAAAGATCTTTTGTTTAAAGTGAATGAAGAGAAAGAGACTGTGAGATGGCTCTGGGTAGCTGCTGTTCTAGTTAGGGTTTCCATTGCTGTGGTAAAACACCATGATCAAAGGCAACTTTGGGAGGAAAGGGTTTATTTTTCTTACATTTCCTGGTAACAGTCCATCATTGAGGAAGTTTGGGCAGGAACTTAATCACATTCAGAATCTGGGGACAGGAACTGAAGCAGAGGCCGTGAAGGGGTGCTGTTTACTGGCTTCCTCCTCATGGCTTGCTCAGTCTGTCTTTTTGCAGTATCCAGGACCACCAGCCCAGGGGTGGTACAGCTCCAGTGAACTTGGCCCTTCCACATCTGTCTTCAGTCAGGAAAAGGCACCAAAGGCTTGCCCACAGGCCAGTCTGGTAGGAACATTTCCTCAATTGAGGTTCCCTCTTCCAGAGTGATTCTAGCTTGTGTCAAGTTGACACACCACTAGCTAGTAGAGCTGTGAAGCCTAACAGCATGTATTTGATCATTGGAACCCACATTGTGGGAGGAAAGCAAATTGTCATGTGGTTTCCACACATACCATGGCATACATGGACTAGCGTGTTCACGTGTGTGTGTGCGCGCGCACACACACACACACACACACACACACACACACACACACACACACTAAAAGAATCAAGTTGAGAGAGGAAGTTGTACTATATTGTGGTTGGGATGATGGCTTTACAGCACATGCTTGGCTGGGCATGGTGGCACATGCCTGAAAATCCATTATGCAGGAGGCTGAGGCCAGAGGATCACTGACCGGTGATTGTCCTGGGCTACAGCAAGACTTTACGTTGAAACACAACCTAAAACCTCACATCTCTGCTGAGACTAAATACTACATTGTCTTGGAAAGACGCTTCCATGCCTTTGTCCTTCCTGCCCATTACCTGCTTTTGTTTGTCCTAACAGTATTGTTACTTTCTCAAACTTGATTATATTTACACTTGGTTTTATAGGTAAGTTCCATTTTAGTTTGAATTTTCCATCCCTGAATTATTTCGATTCATATTTTAATTATCTATTCCCATCACTGGTCAGGACTTTTCAGGGAAGTCTTGCAGGTGACTGTGTTGAGAATGATCTGTGTTGTTTTACTACAGACACACACAGTTGTCTGCTCTTGCATGCTGGTTCCTTCTAGAGCTGTGTGGATGCTTGTAGTTGTTTGTTTGTTCGTTTTTACTCTTTACTCTTTGGGGGCCCTGCCACCCCACTCCCAAATAATCACACAGAGACTTGTTCTTTCTTATGAATGCCCAGCCTTAGCTTGGCTTGTCTCTAGCCGGTTTTTCTTAAATTATCCATTGCCTCTGGGCTTTTACATTTGTCTATTTTTGTATGTCTTTTCTTGCCTTCTTATTCAAAGTCTGGGGGGAGGGTGGACTGAAGGTGGGGAGAGGGAATGGGAAGAGAGGAGGGAGGGGAAACTATGGCCAGTATGTAAAGTAAATGAAAAAATATAATTTGTTAAAAAAGAAAAAGAATAACAAAATGTGACTGTTACAGCGATACTCTTTTGTCAGGACCACCAGATCAAATAATGACACAGAGACTTATTAATTATGAAATCTTGGCCTTTAGCTTAGGCTTGTTTTCAACTAGCTCTTATAACTTAAATAAATCCATATTTTTATTAATCTATATTCTACCACGTGGCTTTTACATCTCTCCAATTCTGTGAGTCCAGCTGGTTCCATGCCTCCATGGCATCTCCTGCGCACCTTGATTCATCTCCTTTCTCTCTCTCTGCCTGGAAGTCCAGCCTGTACCTCCTGCCTCTCTCTTGGGCATTTAGCTCTTTATTAAACCAATCACAGCAGTCTTTCTTCACACAGTATACAAATATCCCACAACTATGGAAGGGAAATTGCAACAAGTTCAATATGATATATGAGAAGTGATATTTGTATATGTAAGAGTGTATTGTTATATTCATTATAAAATGAACACAACCAAAGGAAAGTGGATATGGGCAGAGAGAGGCACTTTACAATGGAGAAATTCAGTAGGAGGGAAATTTCATTTTATAGAAGTTTAAAAGCAAACTTCTAAGAAGTTGGTTCGTATGTTTTAAACATGGGATTTCTCATGAGAAGTTACAGATATTGGATTAAATAAGCTTTTAGCATCCCGCCAAGTTATGAAATTCTTCAGACCGTCGATTATATTGGTTTGGGGGTGTTTATGGCTCATCCTTCTATTAGAGTGTTTCCTTCTTCATAAATCCCAGGACAATGTCTTGTGCGTCTTTCTGTTCATCTTATGAATCTTTTTGTCCTTCATGGTGCTTTGTCCAAAGCCATATATATGGTCCTGAAATAAATATTTAATAAATAGCAATTCCTATCAACTTTTAAAAATTATTTGTTAGTCACTACTTGATGAAATATATTTGAGAGGCATAGAATATTGATACTTAAATGAAGACAGTAGATTATTTTAAAATTTTAAAAATAATTCACAATTGGATTTATGCTTAGAATTTGATTAATGCATTTCATTATTTGAATTTGGATATTTATACTTTAATAAGGGTAATTGAATACCTAAATGTCATGTTTAAAAATTTAGTTTCTGAGCCAGGCGGTGGTGGCGCACGCCTTTAATCCCAGCACTCGGGAGGCAGAGCCAGGCGGATCTCTGTGAGTTCGAGGCCAGCCTGGGCTACCAAGTGAGCTCCAGGAAAGGCGCAAAGCTACACAGAGAAACCCTGTCTCGAAAAAACCAAAAAAAAAAAAAATTTAGTTTCTGTTAATTTTACTAAAAGATCATATATAAAATTGTATTTCTAGACCCAGATTCCTATAAATAAAAGGAATTATGTTTACTACTCCATGATTTATTGGATATTAATGTTGGCTTTACTAAGAACTTGGAAAAATTATTATAGGCACACACCCATAATCCCAGCGTTTAGGAGACTTGCATAGGAGTAGCATGAGTTTGAGGCCAAATTGGGCTTTACAATGAGACCGAATCTCAAATTACAAAATACTATAATATAAAAAGACAGATCGATGGCATGAAATTGTGCTTTGTGTACACGGTTAGAGAATAGTGATAACTGATCATTTTTGTTGTGTTCATTTAAATAGGAAGACTGAATATTTTATTAAATCAAGGTACATATTCAAAGTGACAGGGTGATTTTATAGGCTGTTTAACTGCATATTTTATTTAGAGAAGCATATTGTGTAAGTGGTTAGTGATATTAAAGTTGGTATCAACCTTGGGATATCAGATGTATTTATTTTTAACTTTTATGTAGATATAGTCATTAAAATGTACATTTCAAGAACATTTGAATGTCTTTCAAAACATGTTTGAATGATTTCCATTTGAGAAGTAATGTGCTAGATTTGTTATTAATCCAAATATAGTAATATAGCCTATTTTATTGATCTTTCTATGATTTTTAAAACTAGGAGTGAGAAAAGTCACAGACGCAGTTTGTTGACATATTGCAGCCCATATGTGTGCTTTTCTGATGAGGAAGGTATAGCATATACCATTCCTCCAGAACACTGAGTACCAGATTTATGATTTTTCTAATTTGGTTTGTAGTTTGCCAAAGAGCATGTGAGTGCATATTTGATCAGAAGCATATTTTGCCTGGAATCAGATGAAGAATACTTAATGAGTCAGTGCTAAGAAATAACTTAGCAGGGAAATGAAGACAGGCAGACTGAAGGGCTTTTGAAAGAGCTTGATGCAGACCGTAATCCATAGAAAGCAATACTGTGTAAAACTTCGATGCTTTTTTAGTTTTTTGTGCCCATCGCCTCAATAAAGCCCTTCACCACAGCTCCTGGGGATGGTGTGTCACATTGTATGTGGGGCTCACATTGGCACTGGGTGAACACGTGCTTCCAGAATTTTGTATTCTTTCAAAAGCACCAGTTCTCAGTTCTGCCTCAGAGGGGCTAGTAGCCATGTTCTCTCCAGCAAGTGTCTTTCAAAACAAGTCTAGAAATCATTGCTTAAAATTAATTCTTCTTTGTGATCATTTGATAGCAATTGTCTTTTTGTTTTGACTTATATTTCTTAGGTTGCCAGGGAAGCAAAACTATTCATCTGCCATATGTATCTCTTCTTTGATGCCAAGTTTATTCTTGTACTTCTTATTGATTTATTAAGATTATTAATGATATAGTACTTTGTGGGTTACAAATATTTTGCTCAATTTTCATTTCATTTTGTTTGTAGAGTTTTGTCAGACATAATTTTCAAAAATAGCTATAGTTACATCTAATAACCAGTCTGTAGTTTTCTTTTTTTGTTAATATCTGAAAGCCCTGCATTGTATAATTTGATATTTCTTTTGATACTGTGATGTAGGAGGGGGATAATCTGGGAAAGTGTTGGCATTGTTTTTTTTTTTTTTTGGTTTTTCGAGACAGGGTTTCTCTGTGTAGCTTTGCGCCTTTCCTGGAGCTCACTTGGTAGCCCAGGCTGGCCTCGAACTCACAGAGATCCGCCTGGCTCTGCCTCCCGAGTGCTGGGATTAAAGGCGTGCGCCACCAACGCCCGGCAGTGTTGGCATTGTTTAGCCTGAAGAAGTTATAAGAAATTAGTTTTGTGGGACTGCGTTATTGTCATTTATAATGACTCATTTGTAGATAGCTTGACAAAAGATCAGCTGTTTGGCCCCAGATGAGGAGGACTCTGCTGGAGCACATAGACCTGCCCGTCAACTCTCTGTTTGCCTTGTTGGTTCTTATGCTCCACCTTTGTAAGAAAGGAGAAGAGAGACGTCCCAGTGACATGGGTGGAGCACATTTATTTACACATGTGAGAATTAACCATGCATCGTCAGTCAGCTTTTAGATTAGTCAAAAATAACAGTGATCATTTTTCATGCTCTTCATTCAATAAAATTTCAGATATATTTTGAACTAACTTGGGTTTTAGGAATAGTCTGGAAATCTGAATAAAATTATTCCATCTCGAAATGACTTATGTGTAAACTTTGGTAACATAGCCATTTGTAGGTTGTGGCTCATCAGTCAGCTTTTTGATGGGAATAAAACCAAGAGATGGTTGTGTTGGTTTTGGCTGACTCTGGTCAGCCAGCGATTTGCCAGTGATTCTGTACTTAATTAGCAGTTGTTGACCAACTGATTCTTTTTATTCATTCAGTACTTTTTATTGACTACCAGGCACCATTGTAAATGAATTTCAAAACGTTTAAGACAAGAACTCTATGAGCATGAGAAGGTTTGGTGAAAAGATGATTGGCTGTAGTTTGAACATAGTGAAGTGCCGGCTCTAGGCTCCCTGCAGGGTCCAGGGAACATTGCAGAAGAGGGCAAAGGAGTGGAAGACCCAGAGGGTCTGTGAAGTGATCTCTTCTGGTCGGACGTCGCTGGTGCACCCGTGAACTCACAGCAGTGGTTGTTACCTGCACAAATCCCATCAACCTTCCTTCCATCATGGACTGGGGGGGAGTCTGTGAGCCCTCCCCCCTCCCAGCAGAGCCGTAGGCAGTTACTGGTGCTGGGAGAAGAGGAGTAATACTCCTCAGTGGTGTTGCCACTTACAAATTCTTCAGCTAAAGAACTCCTCCTCCGTGCTCATGCAGACCACCATAGTTAAATGCAGTGGGTCATTGAAAAGACATGAAGGTAGGTGGGGAGAAGAAGGGCTTTGGGGGTTCTGCAGGAATGGGGGAGGGGGATGAGAGAGGAGGGACTGTGACCCAAGTGTATTACATACATGTCTAAAACTGTGAAAGAATTATGGAAAGAAATGCCATGGAGACATGAATTTATCTAGACTTTAGATTTGTGATCTTGGCGGGGGGCGGGGGGGGGGGTCAGGCTTGCCATGTAAATGGATGCTGAACCTGCAGCAGTATTTGAGGTTAGTGAGTGCAGTGATGGCTGAGGGAAGAGCTCCGGGAGGTACAACTTGTGAAGAGAAGCAGAGAGGAAGAACTGGTTGAAGCAGACAGTGCTGCCAAGGGCTCCAGGAGAGAAAGCCAGGGGGTGGAATTGCTATCAGAGGGAGAGGGTGGAGAGGTGGAGGAAGAATTAATTGGTCATCATAGAGACTATGTGACAAGTTTGAATACCCAGAAAGTTCTAGGAAAGCCATGGATTCTCAATTCTTTGTTCTTTGAAAATACTGTCTTTATTAATTCCTTGAGAATTTCTTATGTTGTATTTTTGTCTTAATTGGGGTTACTATTGCTGTGATGAATCACAATGACCAAAGCAACTTGGGGAGACGAAGGGGTTTATTGGGTTTATGCTTCCACACCAGAGTTCATCATCAAAGGAAGTCAGGACAGTAACAGGGCAGGAACCAGGAGGCAGGAGCCGTGCAGAGGCCATGGAGGAATGCTGCTTACTGGCTTGCTCCCTGTGGCTTCCTCAACCTGCTTTCTTATAGAACCCAGGACCACCAGCCCAGGATGGCACCACCTGCAATGGACTGGCCCGTCCCTTATCAGTCACTAAGTATGAAATGCCCTACAGGCTTGCCTCCAGCCCAGCCTTATAGAAGCGTTTTCTCAACTGAGGCCCCTTCCTCTCTGATGACTTCAGCTTGCATCATGTTGACATGAAAGTAGCCAGCAAGTTTTTGATCACATTTGTTCTGTTCCTCAACTTCTCCTAGATCCTCCCCCACCTCCCTACTCAGCCCACACCCTGTTCTCCCCTCCCTTCCCCCTCCTCTCTTCTCTCCCTCCTCTCCTCTTCCTCTCCCCCTCCCCTCCCTTCCTCTCCGCTCTGACATCTCCTGTCTCCTTCTCAGTTTTAAAGCTAGATCTGTTGAGTTCAGTTTGTGGTAGCCAAGTAGACTTAGAGGTAGGGCCTGAGCTAGGTAGGGTGTGACTGATCACAGTCACAGTCACAGAAAACTGACGCTCCCCCAACAGCTCTCAGAAAACAACAGCCCTGGACTAGGGCTGAGACTTCATGGCCACTCCCCTCCTTCATGCTGGGATTTGGTCTGGCTTGAGCTTGCACATTTGTGCACGGTGTCTGTCACAATCACTGTGAGTTCACGGTGCATTTACCCTGTTGTGTCCGGAGAACAGTTTCCTTAGGTCACCTTGAGGGGTGGATGTGCTATAGCGGCATCACATAAGGACGAGCACTCTGAACTCTCTCGTTCTTCTACATTGGCCATTGGCAGGTCCTGTCTTAGCTGCCATTGACTGCAAGAAGACAGGTGCTTCTCTAATGAGGGCGGGAGGGGCACTGACGTGGCCTCGGTTCCGTCTCCATGTGTTCACAGGTCAGCCTGCTGACTGGGCGGAGCTGATAGGCCTGGCTCAGTTATTATTTGAACGCTGTAGCTGATGGTCAGTTACTGTAACCTGTGGCGATTTCCTCCTGCTTTAACCCTACGGCATCTAAATGAAATGCCTTTTTTTTTGTACGTGTGATTCGTTTTACAGAACCTTAACATTGCTGCCTCATATGAACTGTAAGAGGAGTCCTAAGTTTAGAAAGAAGTATAGATCCTCTTTAGATGAAGTTTTTATCCTAAACTACTTTTCTCTTACAAACTTCATGGTTCATTGTCCCTGAAAGTTGCCTTTCAAGTGTGATAACATTTTTAAGGAAAAGTAAAGTTAGTTTCTAGTTATTATAAATGATGGCTTATATATAAGAGTATTGTTATAACATTTATGCATATATTAGTGTGTGGTAGGATGGTAGGCTATAATTTTACTTATGAATTTTTAAAACCAAAGAATAAAGATCATGGACTTGTATTTATTATTTTGACTTTCTTTCAAAGATTATTTTAACAATAGACTTAATATTTAGCTAGGCAGAGAGAGCTAAAGACAAAAATCACATTTTGGAAATAGAAACATTTGAATTATCTGATGGTAGGAGGTCAGTGCTTAATATATGAAGATCTGTTTTGTAATTTGTAATTTAAAAACTCAATAGGCCAGTATTCATATGAGTATGCTAAATAGTTGAAATAGACACCCATCAACCCTGTCCTTTGCTTCCTCTTACTGATCAGTTAGTTGGGGTTAGAAATTGATTATTGACAAGATTTAGACATCACCTAATGTTTCTAAAGATGTCTGATCACTGCAGTTATATGTTAAATACCCATCCCTCTGATAACTCACCAGCTATTTTGTATAGGAACAACTCACAAGACCATGATTAGTCCAGGTACTGCTAATGAAATGCAGGGTTTCAGAGCTTATGGGATATACATGGATAAAAAGTTCACAAAATAAATATAGGACTAACCAGGAAAGGCGAAGTTCTAAAAAGAACATTTACATGTTATTTGTTTGGGTGGTGTTGCTCAGTTATATGTGTGTATGGTCATGGGGATTGAACCTGTGGCCTTGCAAGCTCTAGGCAAGTGCTGTGTCAATAACGTATATGCCTAGTCCTCTTTTTTACTTTCTGTTTTCAGACAGGCTCTCACCAAGTTGCCTAGATCAACACTGAACTTGCTGTCTTTCCACCACAGCCTCCTGAATAGCTAGGAGTGCAGGCCTTGCCCCAAGGCTTGGGTCAGGCTTTTGACTTAAGCAACTCTTAACCCACAATAGGATGGAACTTGTTTCATGGTGATGGGGAAATGCCTTTCTGTACACTGCAGATATGTGTTGCTCTGATTGGTTGATAAATAAAGCCGTTTGGCTTATGGCAAGGCAGCTTAGAGGCAGTCAGGAAGTTCAAAGAGAGAGACAGAAAGAAGGCAGAGAGAGAGAGGCCAGCGAGCTACCTAAGGAGCAACATGTAATGGGGATGCAGGTAAAGCCACAGAACATGTGACGATACATAGATTAATAGTTATGGGCAAATTTAAGATATAAGAGCTAGCTAGCAAAAGGCTTGAGCCATGGCCATTCAGTTATAGTTAATATAAGCCTCTGTGTGTTTACTTGGGGGATGTGAGTGGGAGAGATTTGTCCTGACTGCCGGCAGGCTGGGACACAAGAAATCTCCTGACTACATCATGGAGCAGAAGGTCTAATAGCTCATCAGTGTGTTTTATGATGGACAGAACTGTAGATTAGAAGGAATCCTTGCTTTGTGTTTTGATCCCACTAGTCCACACTCTTACTCTAGATCTTACTGTCCTTTCTGATATTATACACACACATGCCCCAAATGATTCTCTCTCCCTTAGCTGAGCAAAAGATTAAGGATTTGACCCCCAAAGAGCAATTGTAGCTCAGCCAAGAGGTAGTACAGAGACAGGAAATGGTGAAGGGGATATGAGGCCAAGTGGACGTCAGAAAATCAAAATCTCTGTTGAAGAATGAAATGATAGGATTTTATTTAGCAGACAGCACCCAATAATCCTATAATGGGCCCTGTTCTTTTACAATTAGTTCCTTAGCTCTGTGTCACCGGCATCGTGACCCGAGGGGTCATGGGGACTCATAAGGTCATCTCGGAGAGCGTCTCTCCAGTATTCTGCCTGTAGGAGCCGTGCGGAAGGTGCTACAGCACATGGATGTCCTCTTCATACATTTTCTAGTTTGTCTGTTCATGGTCAAACATGACTTGGGTGGGCCCTTACAGAATGAAGATTCTTTTGAGAACAGGAATTTTGCCTTATTTATTAGTTTGTTTTTTACAGTTAGAAGTAGGAGGTGGAGTTTGGGGAGATGAGTCCAACATTAAACTACTGTTTAAACCAAAGGAAACAGTTGAACTAAAAATGGGCCAGCTACTTCTTCCTGTATTTCCCTTACAGTCCGTGGCTTCTATTTAACTGTATGGTAGTTAAAAACATTTTTGTCAAGTTTGTAGAAAGAGGTGTCAACACAGTGACATTATTATTTAATTTGGGGACTTGTTTTAGTGGGAGCAGAGTGGAAAGATATCTAATGATAATTGGAAGTGGACTAGCATATAATAGTTAATAATTTTTTTATTATTGAAGTCTGCCATCTTTTAAGTGGTTTCTTGATTTAATGTGCTTGGTTTGATTACAATAATTCCCAATAGTTACTAGTAGCTAATTAACAAATTTCTTCATGAGGTTAAGCTTTGATGTGTCCTTTACTTAAAATACCTTTGGATTATGCAGAAACTGTGTTTTATGCCTAGCACCCTCTTTTAGCCTCAGTTACAGTCCCTGCTTAGAGGAGGCAGAAATGTAAAAAGGAAATGCTAAACTATCATTTAACAGTATCAATTACAATACCCAGAAAAGACTGAACAGATGAAAAGATTTAAACTAAACCTGGCAAAATGCCCAGAGATGCCAACAAATATGGCTTTCACTAGATAAAAATATTAATAAGTACATAAAATTTTTGCATTGGATTCAGAAATCTCTTCCTTTGCTCAGGATAGGCTTCTTTTTGTCTTTTTTTTTTTTTTTTAAATTTAAGTTAAAAAAAATCATTTGTCTGTGTCTATGTCTGTGTTAGGGTATGTGCACTTAGCGGCAGGTGCCCACCTAGGCCAGAAGAGGGCATCAGATCCTCCTGGAACTGGAGCTACAAGTAGTTGTGAGTTGCCTGTCTGGGTGCTGGGAACCCAACTTGAGACCTCTGCAAGAGCAATACATGCTCTTAACTCCTAGACCATCTCTCCAGTCCCAACATCTTGTCTTAAGAATCATTCTTTTTTTTTCTCTTTCTGGGACGGTTTTTCTGTGTAGCCCTGGCTGTCCTGGAACTCACTCTGTAGACCAGGCTGGCCTCAAACTCAGAGATACACCTGCCTCTGCCTCCAAAGTGCTTGGATTAAAAGCATGCGCCACCACGGTCCGGCTCTTAGGGATCATTCTTACATATTTTATAATACAAAATTCTAAGAGAGAAAGATGCAGTTACACATAGAAACATAATAAGGCTACTAAAAGTAAGTAAAAGAAGGAGAAAACTGTTCATTGCCTAGAAGATGGCCTCATATTGCATCACAAGTCATGTGTGTCACTGAGGAACCAATTTTACCTTGGGAGTACATTTACTCTGTGATCTGGCATTTAAATGGCAACACCCCAGCCGTAGCCTCCCAATTGCTGGAATTGTAGACATGAATACCTGTGTAGTGCTTTTTTTTTTGCATGTGTGATATGAATATATTCATGTATAAGTGTTTACATATGTACACATGTGTGCACATATGTATATCTGTGTGGAGGCTGACATTGAGTGTCTTCCTTGAGCACTTTCTACATATAACATATGGAGGCAGGGACTCTAATTTGAACCCAGAGCTTACTACTTCCAGCCAGCTTGCTCCCAGATCCCCGTGTTGTTCTCAGGAAAGCTACATGCAGACCAGCTGCCAGACCTGCCTGGCATTTACATGGGTTTGGGGGATCTGGACATTCATTCACAGTTGGATGGTAAGCTTTTTACCTACTGAGACAGTCTCCAGCTTCTAGTCTATTTTTCAAAAACGTGCATTTCCTTTAAAGCTAGGAAGCATGAGTTACCTTCATTTTACTATAGATACTCCTCCCTCCCTCCCTCCCTCTCATGAATGCTGGGGTACTGTACACATGCTGGCATATAAAACTTAGAAATGGAAGGTGCAGCGAGGCCGTGGCAGGGCTGGAACAAACCCTGAATGACGTCACCTATTTCATCAAAGGATATCTTAGGCCTTCCTCAAACTAGTCAAGTGGACAGATCCCTTTCAAGCATTGAAAATGCAGCAGAATAATTGTTATCAATAAGATATGCACCACTGCAGATCAGCTGTCCACTTGCTTGCCAGAGCACCTGCAAGATCTCCCCATGGGGGTAGGGTATCAGTAGGAGGAGTGGGCACTTTCTAGGTGTAGTTGAGGGGGGGTCTTTCTAATTCGACTGGTCCACACATATAGGCACAGGACACTCTGAAGTATGCAGAGTCAGGACAGAAGACACTAATAGGGATGAATGGATGGGGTCTAGTGTCCCCTGTTAGCAAAAATTCTGAAATGCTGTGCTTGGAAGTGGAAAAATATGTTGACAGTGTGATTGCCTCACTGACGTTAGGGGAATGTGTGGAGGGTACGTAGGCAGCCATTGGGATGTGAGTTACTACACCATGATAGAGACTGTAACACTCAGGCAGAACCAGAAGAGCAACAGTCAGTATGGAAGCGAGAAGAGATTCCTGGCAGCACTCAGAGGGTAGAATCATATTGGGGCAAAAAGGGTTAAGTCTGGGAAGGCATCTGCTCATGGCATTGCTAAAACGGAATGGAGGAGCACAAATAGTTTCATTTTGATTGATGGGGTAGACAATTTGGTTTGAATCTGTTAGTTATGAAAGAGATCTGAGCTGAGATGACAGTGTCCAGCCTCTTCGGCAGAGATGTAATCATCAGGCTAGAGACTGAGCAAGGGCGTCAGTGCTGAACTGGTAGGGAGCAGCAGTCATGGAGAGAGAACCAAAGCTCAGAGGGAACCAGATGGGATGAGTGAGCCTGTCGGCTTTGGCGTGGTGCTGCAACAGGAGCACGTCGCAGTGTGGTGGGGAGGTGCTCGCACGTCACAGGAAGTCAGAGCCAGCCGGGTAAGTGAGGGCCAAGCAGTGCAGGGCAGTAAGCCCCACTGCCCAGAGCGGCAGAGTCCCGTGCCCAGTCAAGGGAATAAATCAGAAGGAAGCAAGACCGTCAGACTGAGGTGGACAGTGGACACCCACCTGACGAGGATTTAAGGAGTGAATAGAATCAAGGCTCTCGATGTAGAACTTGAAACAGACCTGTGAGGGTCAGGGCGCAGCACAGCCACGAGGTGGGTGTCTTAGCTGGGGTTTCTATTGCTGTGATCAAACACCATGACCAAAAGCAGCTTGAGGAGGAAAGAGCTTATTTGTCTCATAGCTTGGAGTCGGTCATCCAGAGGAGTCAGCGCAGGAACTCAGGGCAGAAACCATGGAGGGATGCTGCTTTGTGACTCGCTCAGCCCCTTTCTCACAGAACTCGGGACTACCTGCCAGGGGTACCACACACCGTGAGCACCCCCCCCCCCACACACACACACACATCAACCATTAATCAAGACAGTACTCCACAGACTGCCTACAGGCTAATCTTACGGAGGCATTTTATCACTTAAGACTCCCTCTTCCCAACTCTGTCTAGATTTGTTGTCCACTTGACAAAAACCAACCATTGCAAGGGGGAAATGACATTTCAAAAGTAGAGAAGCTAGACACTTTATAACGGAGGGAAGAGTGGATCTTTCCTTCCGGTGGGCACCTGGAAAGGGTTCTAACTGGAAGGTTACAGAGCAGGGATATGGCTCCCTGGACTGAGGACAGGACCATCTTGCTGTGTATAATGAACACAAGAGAAAGTCTCCACCCTGAATGGAGGTCACTGTAAATGCTTCTGCGAAAAAGAATGATACAGTAGCTAGGGATCTCACAGTAACTGGCAAAAAAACCTGAAGTCTTCAGTGAGTACTGCTTGTGTATGTGTGACCTTCCAAGATGGTAGACACTCCTGTGTGAGACTGAGGGCAGGCTGGAGGCAGGCTACAGGACATGAACAAGCTCCGTACCATGGTGTCATTGTCCTGCCAGGTCAGTGCTGGTTCTTCAGGGGTTTCTTCCCAAGCTTCTCCCCCAGAAGAGGGAAGTGTTCTGTGACTGTGTTTACAGTGTTGGGACCACAGGAAGAGGGAGGCTGAGGTTTGGGGAATGGCCGCTGCTGTTGCCCTTGTTATCTTGTGTTCTGTGAGGACATCCTTTACTCTACGCAGTTCTCCCTGAGAAGTGAGTTATGCTTCACCCCATCGGACATGGTGAGTCTGTGCAAAATAATTAGAATTTGCACAGAAGGTTTTTCTCTCACTCCTACTTAGCCAATTATCCTTTTAAGAATCAGTAAGGCCTTATACATTCTAATTTTATATTTTGGGTTATAGTGCAATGCTGTATTGATTATTTTCTTGTTCCTGTTGCTTCAGCCTTGACTATTGATAGCTCTTTCCTGAGCTCCTGTGTGGCATATCGGTGTCGTTGTGGGAGTTTTGGCCTCCTTTTTCTTTTTCTCTTTCCCCCTTCTTCTTCCCCCTTCCTCTCTCCTCTTTTCCATTATTTCTCTTTTCCTCTTCTCTCTCCTCAACTTTTCTTCTGTTTCCCCTCCCCTCCTTTGCACTCAGTTTCTGGCACCACAGATAACCTAGTCTCATTATCTGTACTTCTGAATCCTTCCCTAAGGGATCTGGTTCCTTTGTACTAGAAAACAGTGGGACAACCCCAAACTTAAGTGCTCTATGTCCATTGCTACCAGGGTGTCATTGCTTCTGGATTCTCAGCTGACAGAGCAACATGTGTGTCTTCATATAGCTATAAATGTATTAAGCTAAACATGAGTTCATGGGATGCTTATAAATAGCATCGTATTTCCAGAAGATCACTCCAGCCTCTTCACTTGCTTCTTTGTGAACTCTCAGAGTAAGCTGTGCTCTGCTATTTGCTAGCTTCTCCTTCTTCTCTCATTTTTATTAGTTCTTTGAGGATTCCTCACAGTGTATTTTCTTATCTTTACCTGCCTTCTCCACCTCCTCCCACATCCACCCCCATTCCCTACCCACCCAACTATCGGTCTGTCTGTCTGTCATCTGTCTATCATCTATCTATCTATCTATCTATCTATCTATCTATCTATCTATCTATCTATCTATCTATCTATCTATATCTACCTCCCATGAGGTACAATTTTGGGTGCCAATATAAGCTTGGATGTATAGCCTTCTACTGGAGGTGGTTAAATGTACTACAACCTTATAGAAAACCGACTTTTCTTTTCCCAGCAGCCATCAATTGCCAGTAGCTCCTTAGCTGGGTGAGACTTCATGTCTGCCTCCCCTCTCCATGCTGGGATTTGGTTTGGCTTGAGCTTGTCCTGGTTTTCTGTATGTTCTCACCACTGCTGAGTTCACATGAGCAACTGCACTATTATGTCCAGAAAATACTGTCTGCTTGTAGCCCTCTACTGTCTTTGATTCTTCCAGTCTTTGCACTCCTTCTTCCACGGTGATCCCTGATCCTCAGAGGAAGTATAATGAGATGCCCCATGCAAGACCGAGCATCCCTCAGTCCTGTTCTCTGTACCTTGACCATTTATGGGTCTCTGTCTTAACTACCATCACTGCAAAAACAAGGTTCTCTGATGACATTAAGACGAGCACTAGTCTATGAGTGTGCCAGTAGGTCATTAGGAGTCATTTCTTGAGCATTCAATTTAGTATACATGCATAGCAGTGTCAGAATTCTTGGTCTGTACCTGTTCGCCTGAACACTATTAACAAAAGTTCAGTGCATGCCTTTTGTCTTTAGAGATACCATTCATTCCTAGAACTGTTGGATAACATCCTGCATTCCATCCTAGCCTAACACTTTAAGAGTTACTTTTTCTTGTAAGCTTCCTTGGAAAATAGCTTATCTACTACAGACTTGTTAGTTAAAGTGGACAGTTGGTCATGTTGTGATAGTTACATGCACTGCCAACCCGCAGCACCATCATAGTCATGATACAGCCACTGACTATATCTCACTCCGCTAAGAGTCTCTGAATAGCTGCAATTCAGCCTCAGCCCCTGACCATACTGCTGTGGTTTTGGTGACCATTTGGTATTAATTTGCATTTACATCTTCTTTACTTTTAATTAAAACAGAAGTACACTCTTTCTCCCCTTCCGTTTCCTCCCTCCCCTGCCTCTCTACTCCCTCTCAAATTCATAGCCTTTTCCTTTGATTGTTAATGGTGTGTGTGTGTAAATACATACATACAACTGATGGGTTTGTTTAATGTTGCTTGTGTGTATATGACCGCAGGGCTGACCACCTACTATTGAATAACCAATTAGGGAGCTCATCCCTTGGAAAGACTAAATTACCCATTATTAGCAGCCTCTGTGGTTCTTTGTCTAGGGGTGGGACCCCATGTTTGTGTGTCTGCTGGTGTTGTCCTTGTTTGAGTCTTGGTTAGGCAGCATATTGTTAAGGAAGTATGGGTGTAGCTGCCCTTGTGTTTCTAGAAGACACAACATCACTGCTGACTTCCTGGTTCTTTGCCTCTTACAGTCTTTCTGTCCCCTGTTCCATGATGTTCCCTGAGGTTTGGTTTTTTTGTTTTGTTTTGTTTTTTGTTTTTGTTTGTTTGTTTGTTTGAGACAGGATTTCCCCATGTAGTTTTGGTGTCTGTCCTGGATCTCGCTCTGTAGACCTGGCTGGCCTCAAACTCACAGAGACCTGCCTGTCTTTGCCTCTCAAGTGCAGGGATTAAAGGTGTGTGCCACTGCCTGGCTCCCTGAGTTTTAAACGCATGCCTTGTGTTGTAAATGTATTGATTGGGGCTAGGCACCCCATGCCGGTTGGTCTCTGCATTTTGACCCACCATCTTTTCTAATGGTCTCTATCTGCTGCAAAGAGGGGATTCTTTGTTGAGGGGTGACAGCTGCAGTAATCTGTGGGAGTACAGATAAGTTTTAGAATGCAGTTAGGAATTGTGCTGTCTAGTTAAAGTCATAGGTTCTCCTCCATGAACTATGATGATCCGAGCAGCTCTGGATAGTTGGCTAGTTTTCTAGCAGCAGGTGTGATTTCCTTCCTGTTGTTAAGTCCCAGTAGATAGCTGTTAGTTACCACCAACTGTGAGTGCTACTGTTGCACCTTTAGGGACCTCTTGGCATGCTGGTCATTATTGTGGTTCATAGATGTCATTACTGGGTAGAGCTGTTGATTGCCTCCCTCTCTTGGATCCTTGCATAACACCTTCTGCTACTGTGAAAGCTAGTCCTCGAGAAGAGACTTTGGGTTACATCCAGCTCAAATCTTCCTAGTCCTGTGTCCAAAGTGTGTGATCTTTTTGCAATAGGGACTTAACTTTGAGACTATATTGGTTTAGGAGACCTTTAGACTACCCTGACCAACAACTTAAAAGGAGGTTTCTTGTGCCTGGTATTGGGGTTTTGGTTAGATAGTCTGTGGCTCATAGAGGATGTATTGTTGGCTCAAGTGACATAACTTCATTATATTTCATATATGTATAAATTACATATATGATATTATATATATGATATTATATATCATATATGTAATTTTAGGTAAATATGAAATATCCTTATGACTTTTTTCAAGCATTGGTACCATTATTTGTCCTTCTTTCCTCCCTCTTCTTCTGTATTGCATTTTATAATAAAATCTATATTCTCTGTACTGACCTTCTTTCCCTTAGCATAAGTGACCCAAGATTCACCTACATTATATTGCATATCAAGAGTTCTCCTTTATTGTAGTGGAGAACACTTTACCCTTCACTGATAAATACTTGCTACTGTCCACACGGAGCTTTTGTGAATAAAGGAACTATAGACACTGGTGTGCAGCTTGCCCAAAATTTTACCATATTTGAAAGTAGATGTCTTGTCTCCTTATAAGAATTCTTCCATATTCTCAGATGTATGTTATCAGCTCATTCCCATTTTATGGCTTGCCTTTAGTCTCCTGCTTTTATAAGGACAAAAGATTTACTTTGGACAAAGTCCATTATAATTTTAGAGGCTCATGCTGTTTGTGTCCTAAGAAATCCCCTTGCTTACCAAAAGGCCATAAAGGTTTTGTCCTATGTTTGTCTTTCCTGTGTTGGGGATGAAAAGGTGCTGGGGACCAAACCTAGGACTTTGCATGTGATAAGTTCAGTTTCTACTACTGAGCCCCATGTAGATGTAACCAACCGTCTTATTAAATAAGAAACACAGAAACAATGTAAAAGAGAAAGCCGAGAAGTCAGAGCTCAGAGCTAAAATCTCACCCTTCCTCCTGCTGTCCCAGCTTCGCGAAAAGAGACCTACTTCCTGTCGGTTCATTTTTTTATAGTATGTTGTTCTGCCTTCTCATTGGTTGTAAACCCAAACACATGACTGCCTCGTCACTGTCTGAATGTACAGCCCCCTAGGTCTTAAAGGCATATGTCTCCAATGCTGACTGTATCCCTGAACACACAGAGATCTTATGGGATTAAAGGCGTGTGCCACCACCGCCACACTCTTGCTATGGCTCTAATAGCTCTGACCCTGAACACACAGATATCTATGGGATTAAAGGCGTGTGCCACCACCGCCACACTCTTGCTATGGCTCTAATAGCTCTGACTCCCAGACAACTTTATTTATTAACATACAATCAAAATAATAATTCAGTACAATTAGATTACCACCACAGCCCCACCCTCACACCTCCATGTTCTAGTAAAAGAAATCTATGCATTTAGCTTTGCATTGGGCTTATGTCTATGTTGTCAATTCTGTGTATAGTGAAAGGTAAATTTAAGTGTCCATTGCCTCCTGCTCCCCTGCTGGTCTTCACTTGGAGCTGCATTGACTCGTCCAGATCAATTTTCAGAGAATTTTATATCCTAACAAGCCTGAGTCTCCTGATCGATGGACATGATATGTATCTCAGATTATGTAGGCCCCGCCCGAAAGAGTTCTCTTCGAGACACTTCGTGTGTAGCAGTGCAGAGCCACGCAGGGTTTGTGTTAAGCCTATTATTAAGAATTTTATGGTTTGGGTGCTATTTTAAATGGAATTTCTAAAATTTTCATCTTTTAGTTACTTGCCCTTACACATAAAATTGTATATAAAACAATATACAGTTGACTTTTATATATTAACGTTGAATTTTTCAACCTTGCAAAATGACTGCGTTTAAGTGGTTGCTCTGGAGAGTCACTTGATTTCTACATAAACAGTACATCTTCTAGAAACAATTTTGCCGTTTCACTTCCAGCCTCCTTTCCTCCTTTACACCCTCTCTCCCTCCCTCCTCTCTGCCCCCTCTCCATCCCTCATTTCCTCCTTCTTGTCTCCTCTTCTCCTGTCCTCACCCTCTTCCCCTCCTATTATCTTATTGCCATGGACCTCCAGACAATGTTGGATGTCTCTGGTCCTAGAAAAGGGTAGTTAGTGTTTCATTATTAAAAGCGATAACCCTGATAGGATTTTTTTTCTTTCTCTTAAAAAAAAAATCAAGGATAGTATTTGTGTGTGTGCATGTGTGTTGTGTGCATGTATGTACATATGTACAGAGGTGCATGTGCCCATGCACTTACATGCAGAGGCCAGAGGAAGACACCAAGTGTCTTCTTTTATCACTGTCCCTTGGGACAGGGTCTCTCACGAGAGTTGAAGCTCCCCATTATGGTGAGGCTCCCTAGCTAAAGAGCTCTCAGATCTGCCTGTCTGGGACCCCAGGTGCTGGGATGCAGACACATGCAGCTATGCCTGGCTTATGTGAGTGCTGGAGCGCTGATCTCAAGTCCTCATAGTCACATAGCAAGGGCTGGCCCACTTAGCCGTCCCTCCCCAACCCTAATGGAACTTGGAACATGCAGTTTACTTAGGAGGGGAAGATCTGTTTTGTTCCCAAGTTGATAGAAGTTTTTAATCACAAATGCAATTTTCAAATTTTTTTTTCATCTGTAGGAAAGATCTATGGATTTTATCTTTTATTTGGTTACTCTGGTGAATTAAATTGATTGACTTTTGAGTGTTGAACTAACTTTGCATTATTTTAGGGGTGAGGAAAGTGTTTGTTTGGATTATGTTTTCACACTGTAGCCTATCACTGAAGGAAGATGGGACAGGAACACAAGCAAGGCCAGAATCAGGAGGCAGGAGCTGATGCAGAGGCCATGGAGGAGTGCTACTTATTGGCTTGCTCCTCATGGCTTGCTCAGCCTGCTTTCTTTCTTTTTTTTCTCTCTTTTTTATTTATTTAATTTTTCATTTTATTTTATTTTTATTTTTCAATTTATCTTTTTTATTTATTTAATTTTTCATTTTACATACTAAGCACAGATCCCTCTCTTCCCTCCTCCTGCCCCTCCAGCCTTTCCCCCTACCCCACCCCACTCCCCATACCTTCCTCCAAAAGGTTAAGGCCTCCCATTGAGAGTCAGCAAAGCCTGGTACATTCAGTTGAGGCAGGACCAAGCCCCTCCCTCTGCATCAAGGCTGAGCAAGGTGTCCCACCATAGGTAATGGGCTCCAGAAAGCCAGCTCATACACCAGGGATAGATCCTAATCCCACTGCCAGGGGCCCCTCAAACAGACCAAGCTACACAACTGTCTCCCACATGCAGAAGGCCTAGTCCGGTCCCATGCAGGTTCCACAGCTGTCAGTCTAAAGTTCATGAGTTCCTATGAGCTTGGTTCAGCTGTCTCTGTGGATTTCCCCGTCATGATCTTGACACACACACACACACACACACACACACACACACACACACACACACACAATACAATTCCTTCTCCCACTCATTGACTGTACTCCTAGCCTGGTACTTGACTGTGGATCTCTGCCTCTGTTTCCATCAGTTCCTGGATGAAGGCTCCATGATGACAGATAGGGTAGTCACCCATCTGATTACAGGGGAAGGCCAGCCCAGGTACCCTCTCCACTACTGCTAGTAGTCTGAGCTGGGGTCATCCTTGTGGGTTCCTGGGGATTTCCCTAGCACCAGGATGCTCCCTAACTCCATAATGGCTCCCTCTATCAAGAGATCTCTTTCCTTGCTCTCCGTTCCTTCCCTCCCCCAGCTCAACCATCCCCTTCCCTCATACTAACTTTGATTCTTGTGATGAATTTCATCTGGTCATGTTTCAATATTGTACATTATTAGATTTAGTTTGCTGAAATTTTATTAAGGATTTTATATCTATATTCATGAAGAATACTGACTTAGAGTTTTCTTGTACTTTTTCTATGTGTTTGTTATCAAGGTAGTAATTTTGTCCTATTTCAGATTTCTTATATAATGCTACATCTCAGACAAATAGAGTAATTTGCTAAGTTGTCCATGGGCTTCAGCATCTTGCGTATTAGATCTGTCTTTCCATCACATCTACACAGATTAGCCTATACCTCATTTCTACCAGAATCATTCATTATTTAGGTTAAGTGCCATTTTTTTAAACTGAGACTTCATAGATCCTTTTCAGTTAAGATTGAGGTCTTTATCTGTGATTCTCTGAACATGTAAAAGTTCTTATAGCTGTTACAACAGTAGTCACTTGTGATATGATTTACCTAATTCTGGTACCATACTGAACTGAACCGTTGTGATATTAACAATTGAGGGATTTCTTTTCCATTTAAAAAAATCTAATTAATATATCATCTTAGGCATATACTTTATACTCAAGTATTTATTGAATGAATAGATGCTTATAACTAATAATTCAGATGATTGGTTTGAGTTTCTGAAGCCTCTGAGCTGGAGAAGCTGACGTAGAAATTAAATGAATAAAGTTTTAATGTGTAAGATATTTATTAATACTTATGCTTTCCTGAGGGAGTTTGGAAGCGTAGATCTCTGAGACTTTATATAGGGGTGTTCATGTTGTTCACTCTGGTAGGCTGGGATAAGGAAAGGCTCCAGTCATCTCAGCCAGAGGAAGTGTTCCCTTAGTTCAGTTATATATATATATTTTGGTTTTTCGAGACAGGGTTTCTCTGTGTAGCTTTGCACCTTTCCTGGAACTCACTTGGTAGCCCAGGCTGGCCTCGAACTCACAGAGATCCGCCTGGCTCTGCCTCCCGAGTGCTGGGATTAAAGGCGTGCGCCACCACCGCCCGGCCCAGTTTTAGATTTTTATCTCCTCGCCTATCAGCTCCTTTTCTTTTTCATCTGGATTTCTTAAAGTGGTAGCTGCCCGGGGTGGGGGTGGAGTAATATAATTCTTCCTCTAATATTAATTTTCAAAATAAATTCAGCAGAGAGAAGGCATCAAAAATGCACTGTTAGGGATTCAGAATTTGGAGAATTTTAGATAGGCAATAAAACAAAATTATATATTATTTAGTTTATAAGATTATATAATTTTATAAAATAAAGGTCAATTCTAAGTTACATTGCATTCCTTGTGGCGTCTTGGCTGCACCCCATTAATTAAGGAACATTAATAAATCCTTAGTGAAATTCTATCCATACAAAGTAGAATAGAAAAAGTGTGTAGAAAGCCTCCGATAAGAATTGGCCCCCAAGTCAGTCTTAGTTGTGGGTCACTTCCTCTGGTTTTCAGAGCACTTTACAGGTCATAGTTTTGCATAAGGGGTTGGGAGCCCTTGTCCGACTGCTTGGCTGTATATGGGTGGTGGTCTCGAGACCCAGTGGCATCGCCTCCATGTCACTTCTGTCCCCATCCATACCAGTCAGTGGCATATGCCTGCGACTCCACCCCAACAGCGCTCTAGCGTAGCTCGTGCAGAGTCTGCTCCAGGGTGAGACAACCCTGGGATTCTAGGGATAAAACCCCAGACTAACTCACCAGCGGGGGCCACACATGGATCTTCAGTTTAATTCTCTACAGACCTTACATGGTTCTTCACCACTTCTATCATGTTTTAAACTGTTTCCTGTGAAAGCAGGATCCTGTATTGAGTAACAGGAGTGTATGGTCCTGGTTTCCACACAGCGGTCACTGTGAATGAATGTGTTCAAGCACACTGGGCCTTCCTGTTGCTGCTGCCCAGGGTTCCAGACCTGCTTCCCATGCTCAGGGCCACTGTCACTTCAGCCTCTTGGCTAAGCGTTCCTTTTTTTGTAAGCTGGTAATGATTTAAGATATTTGCCTCACATTCAAAGTAAAAGAAACTTCTCTTGGTTTGACCTTTATTTCACAAAGAAATCCATCTACAAATTCCCTACAGATGTACATGGGAAGGTGGACATTTGGTCTGGAGGCTTTCTTTTCGCATTTTCAGACTTTCGTCATGTTGAGTATAGAGAGGAATTTAACCTATTAAAAATAAATTCATTTCTAGAGGAGCTGAATCATTAATTGTGTTGTAGCTCCTTATCTTTTATGCCTCGCATTGCTATGGGCGTGGTGCTTTAAAACATCTGCTCAATAGTCCATTACAGAGGCACAAGAATGCCTTCACGTGAATGCAGTAAAGTGGCAGATGCCTCGTAACGACAGCTTCCCAGTTCATTTAGGAAACAAGTCAGTTCGGGATTCGGATTTTTTCTCCTAAATATGGCAACTGTGTATACAAATGATCCCAGAGACGTTAGAACTGATAAATGAAATCACTCATATGATATTTTAGAGTGTTAGAAGTTAGTCTAAAAGCCTCATCTGATAGCATTTTAATAAAATTAGCATTTTTCTTACTATGCAGATAATTCTTTGTCATTATGAGGAATCAGAAAAAGACATTGATTCAGTATTACCAGCTTAAATTTGTTTTATTTTCTTCTTTGGAAACTCTGTTGAATGTTGATGTGTCATTAGCAATGTAAGTAGAAGAAGAGGTAGTGTCCTGACTTGGTAACAGGGACACATGGGGCCCAGCACTTGGAAGATAAGCCGCTCCTTCCTGGAGTAAGTTCTGTCATCTTAGAGAGGTTACAAGGCCCTTGTGATGTCCACAGCTCGTCTCCCCTCAGTACAGTGGGCAGACGCCCACAGGGCATATTCCAAGGGCTTCCAGGAAAGCCACCCTCACCTCCCCACAGACCACAGTCTCTGCACACAGACTATATGGCCGGTGATTCATGAAGACCTCTCCATTCCAGAAACTTTCTCTTAAAAGGCAAAGATTCTTGGTAGGATTAATATCGCCAGGCTGTGCTATTTACCATGGGTGACTTTGTCGAGCTCTTTGCTGTGGAGATCACATGAGAAGGCTAAAGGAGAGAGTAAGGCCATGGGAATCAGGGAGAGGAGGCCAAAGACCAGTTTTGCCATAACTTTGCTGAATAGTAGTCTGGGTTCCGGCATGCTTGCAAAACAGTCCAGTCAGGTATGGGGAATGCACAAAAACTGCTCCTATGTCTCCATCACTGAAAAGTAAATATAGGTTTGTGTTTGTGCCCCCGCTCCACTCATTCGTCAGAGAGTCAGGTACCATGAACTATCAAAACATCCAAAGTTAACTGAGGCCCAGATCGTCTGTTTGTAGCTCAGCACAGTGTACCTGTCCACCGGACTGAACAGGATTGTCCCTTGTTCAGTCCTGTTCAGTTAGTGCAGCTATTGTTTCTCAGACTCGGGCCTTCAAATGATTCCTGCAAAGAAACCCCAATAAGCAACCAAAGTGTAATATAGAAAACAAAGTCTGAGCCGGGCGATGGTGGCACACGCCATTAATCCCAGCACTCGGGAGGCAGAGCCAGGCGGATCTCTGTGAGTTCGAGGCCAGCCTGGGCTACCAAGTGAGTCCCAGGAAAGGTGCAAAGCTACACAGAGAAACCCTGTCTCGAAAAAAAAAAAAAAAAAAAAAAAAAAGAAAACAAAGTCTAAGCAGATTTTTCAAAACTTGCCTACCCGAGTTTGAAATTAAGTTATTTTAAACATGGACCTAAATTTACTACTGAGGATGACTCACTTCTCCCTGTGTGTACTGCACTTAGAGGTCATATGAGCCAATCACTGCTAGCAGTTCACTGAAAAGCACCCAAAACTTGAGGACTAACCTTACACAAACAGAGAAGGGCACACCTGTTGACACACTTGCCCTGTCCTGGCACCACCACGTGGCATATTATGTAAGCTTGTTGGCATCCTTCCCGTGTCCTAGGGCATCCCGCTGGTAGCCAGGGCATGCCTGTTCTCATACCTTTGTCCCAGACTTCCCTTGGCATTCTGGGTACACATGTTCGCATGTGTGCCATGTCCCACTGCCACCATGTAGTGGCCTGGGCTCGCCTGTTTGCACACCTATACCCAGGTATATGTAGATTTGTGTAAAGATGAGAACGAAGCTGTTGCTGGCAGCAGAAAGACATAGGAGCGAAACTGAGTGTGGCCCAAGGCTACCTGGGCTGCAGCAGGAGTTAAGAAGAGGTCTGGATGCTCCCAGTTGATGGTGAGGGGTTCTCAGTGATGACAGTTTGGTGCATTTTCACAAAAACAATTGCTAAAAATCTGCCTGGACAGATCATGAGCTCACTGAAATAAACATGATCCCTGGAGCAGAGCGATTAAAATATGCAGAGGCTCGCTGCTATAGAAAACTCAAGTTTATACATAAAAGACCTGGAAAACATTGTAATCTTACAAACTAAATTTATAGAAGAGGTTAAATCCTATACACTCTGAAGACGATGAACGTTTTATCTAAATCTCATCTGTTGTAGTTGTCATTTTACAGTACTTATGTGATTGATCATTATTTGTACGTCTTCACTTTAGGGCAGAAGACTGTCCCTGCCCTCTCTGGTTTCCAGATCCGAGGGGCTGCTGAACACTGCTCTGCTGCCTATTTAAATGTGGTTTTTTTTTTAATTAAAATATAATTACTTCATTTTCCTCTCCCTCTTTTCCCTGCAACCATTCCCCTGTCACCCCATCTCACCCCATCTCAAATTCATGGCCTCTTTTTCCTTTATTATCATTGTTACAAACATGAATATATACATAGAAACTTGTGAGTCTATTTAGTTTAGCTTGAGTGTCTGTGATTTCAGGGCTGACCACTTGCTAGCTAACTAGTTAGGGGCTCGTCATTAGGGAAGACTAGTTTTCCCTCCCAGCAGTCGTTAGCTGCCCGTGCTTCTTTGGTTGAGGGGAGGGTCCCGTGAGACGTCCCCCTTCCAGGTTAGCCTGGCTCCCCATCTTGTGATTGATCAGGACTTGTTTAGGCAGTTACGTTTCTGTGGTGTCATGGGTGAAGCTCCCTTGCCATTTTAGTGAATGACAGTCTCATGCTGCCTACTTCTATGTAGCCCACAAGCTATAAAAACATGGTTTAGAAAATCAAAACAATATTTCTTGACACATTAAAATGATGTGAAATTTAAATTTTAGTGTCCATAAATAATGTTTTGTTGAGACAAAGCCACACTTGCTGATTTGCACATTTCCAGGCTGCTTTCATGCTTTGAGCGTTTTGATAGAGTGCACAAAGCCTGGAGTTTTTGTTCCCAGCCCTTTAAGAGCATGTTTTGTGACCCTTGATTTGGGACATAGAGATACTCTGAAACATTTGTTGATGAATGAATGAGTTAATAGTTACTTTTCTATGTGCCAGGCAATTTCCTCAGTACCCTATTTGATGTACATTGATTAAGGGGACTATCTTAGTCAGTGCTCTATTGCTGTGGAGAGACCCCCATGACCATGGCAACTCTTATAAAGAAAAGCAGTTAATGGGGCGGGCTTGCAGTTCAGAGGTTTAGTCCATTAACATCATGGCAGGAAAGCATGGCGGCATGCAGGCAGACGTGGTGCTGGAGGAGCTGAGCATTCCACATCTGGATCTCCAGATCTCCAGGCAACAGAAAGACAGAGAGCCACAGGGCCTGGCTTGGGCTTTTGAAACCCCAAAGCCCACCTCCAGTGATGCACTTCCTCCAGCAAGGCCACACCTACTAATCCTTTCAAATAGTGCCACTCCCTAAGCACTTAGATGTAAGAACCAATGGGGGCCATTCCTATTCAAGCCACCACAGGGACTGTGAGAGTGAAGGGCAACTCAAGTTCCAACCCAGATTCCGTGTCCTTTTTCTACTTGACTTGCTCTCCAGTCTTGGTGGTTTTATCTGAGGTTTTAGATGTCTTCTGGCAACTTCATGGAAAGTTTTATTTTACTCTCATTTATAACAAAATAAGACTATTTAAGAGCAGCAGCCACACTTTTGCCACAGCATAGGCATTGTGCCTAGTAAATGGTAGGGTCTCTTGGAAACCGCTGTGGAGTTCTATAGAGCTCCAGGACAGCTAGGGCTACACAGAGAAACCCTGTCTCGAAATAAGCAAAACCAAACCAAAACAACAACAACAAAAAAAAACAAGCAAACAAACAAGCACATAGACCCCTGCTCACTTGCTATGATCCAGGGAGGTTTGCGGACGGGAACGGAATGAATGACTCTTCTGAAGGCTCTGTGGGATGTTCTTGATCACACCCGTGGTGCTGCTAGTGTGGCTAGTGAGAGGACTCCCGCTGCCAGACACAGGGCAGTGCCACAGTGTCTGCCTTTAGGTTTGTCAGGGCGCATGATCTTCACTCTTGCAGTCTCCTTCACTCTTACTCACTTTGTAGTTTTGAGTATAGAATTTTATTCATATATGAATTGTTGATTCGTGTGACATCTGAAATCCTGCTTCCTTAAGTTAAAGGAATGCTGTATTTCTTTAGAAAGTGGCTCCAGCCAAACTTTAGCCCATTGGATTTAATTATCATCACCCTTCTAAGGGTTAGCATTTCCTATCCCCTTGGGAAATTAGTGTCTTGTCCTAGGATGGACAAAACAGGAGGGCAGAAGGAGTCCACCAAGTATATGGTCAGGCCTCAGTTAGTTTCTGCTTATAAAAACACAATAAAATCAAGTAAGGATCTTGGGTGGATTTTTAGGGATAGGCAAGTTAATGTCTATGGATCACTGCTTATTTTTGTTCATAGAGTATTACTGGCATGTAGTTGTGTCCATTTTTAAAGGTTTGTTTTTAATTGTGTGTGTGTGTGTGTGTGTGTGTGTGTGTGTGTGTGTGTGTGTGTGTACCTGCATGCACGCGCCTGTGAGTGCAGGTACCCACTAAGTCCAGAAGAGGGCATCAGATCTCCTGGAGCTAGAATAACCGATGGCTGTGAGCCACCTGACGTGGCTACTGGGAAGTGAACTTGGATCCTCTGTAAGAGCAGTATGCACTCTTAAAGACTAAGCCATTTCTCCAGCCTTCATGTCCATTATTTATAAATTGTCAGTACCTCTTTGATAGTACGGTTCCAGCTGCCTTACTATGGTCTAAAAGCCTAAACTACTTATTATCTAACCCTTAAAAAATGATTGCAGGTCTGTGAAACTAAAGCTCAGAAAAAGTAAAAGGATTGCATAATTGAAGGAAGGGAAATGTGAAGATAATAAACTCCTTCATATTTTGAGAAGATATTATATAATAAACAGTAACTCTTGGTTCTTACTTTTCCTTAGAAATGAGTCGAATGCTGCAAACAGTTGACAATAAAGGTAACAGTAAAGCATAGACCGCCGCATTAGACAAACCTCTCATACTAGTGTGTACATGCATGGTATAACATTTATTCCTCTTGGTTACCCCAGCTCCACTGTTAGTGATTCTTGTTGATTAGTGTTATCAGTCACAGATCTGATGCTGAATGTATAACTGATAGAAAAATAACACAGGAAACCACTAATGGCCATTACGAAAGAGTAAGTCAGGGAGAAGAGGGGGGATGATGGTGACTTTGAATAGGATCAGATAGAGGAAAGGGACAGTGAGCTGGGAGAGAGGCAGTAGCGAGGATTTGAGTCACTAGAGGTCTGTCAGGCTCCCACTCAGGACAGCAGGTGAAGCATTAGTGCCTCCAGCTGTTAGCGAAGGCCGGCTTTGGAATCTTGGTAACTGGGCTTTGCCGGCTCTCTAGCCCTGTGGTGCAGAAAGGTAGAATCCCAGAGTGGGTCCTCTGTATCTATGTGAGGCAAGGCTTCCTGGAGTCATCCATTACCGCCTACATAGCATCATCAGGAACATCACTAAAAGGTGACCTCTTCGATCTCGGCCTAGAAAGTCTGAGAGGAGAGCCCAGGAACACATCTGTTTAGCATTCAGCCTCCCCAAGAATCAGATGGTCTTTGCAGAGTGGAGGAGTCCTGGGCTTGGAGCCTACAGGCTTAGGTTTTTGTCTTGGCTCCGTTGCTTAGTTGCTGGGATACTGTGGACAGTCTTCCTAGAGCAAAGGAACAACTGACATAATGCACATCACTTTGTCATATAAACCCTCCCATTGCTGCTTTCTTAGGTAGCATGTACAAGGCAGCCGACAAGAAACTCCTCTACCTGATTTGTGAAGTGTAAAATACCTAAAAATCTTCTGTCTTCCTTTAGTCTGTCATTATTTATATAAGGAATTTCAGATTTTCAAATTCCTCATCCTGCTAATTCTTTTGCACTTAGCTATGTAGAGATCATAAAAGAAAAGGATCTGCTCTTTAACAAGGCTGTATGAGCCTTCTGGTGTTTTTGGTTTTGGTTTTGTTTCTAGGAAAGTAGACCCTGTTGTTATGATGGAAGGGGTAATTGCCCTTAACATCCAAGGTCCTGTGAAGCAGTATTTCTTCTTGCCACGGGAGCTGAACTCTCTAGTGTGGACTCTGATAGTCAGCCTCTTCCACACTTGTACCTGCACTCAGCCTTTTTCCTTGCGGAACTAGCTCCAGGCATTAGCAGGGCTGCTGTCTCCTGTGTGGTCTTTAAGGAAACAAGAACTGAGAACCACACAATTGGGATAGCTGTAAACATCCAGAAAATTACCAGATGTGCTCTGCCAGGTTTCTGGGCCCTCCCCTCCCGTCTCCCCCTTCAGCACACAGTCTGCTGAGAAGGATTTCATTTTTCACTGGAGAGGGAATCTTCCTCTCGGTGGGAACCCACACTGGCCATGATGATGCTAATATAAAAGGCGAGCGACGCACCACAGCCCCCTCCCCTTCCTACATTGGTAGTTCTGGTGATAATAACCCTGGTAAAGAGGAGCCTGGCTAAGGTGTCCCCCGTGGACCGACCATCTGTGACCACTGTGGTTTCGGGGCTGCCTGCCTTGCATGGCATACTGCCCCCTGTGTGCGGGATACAACTTGCACGTTTCTAAGAAAATGATATAATTAGCAAAGCTTCTTTTGATAGTCACTAGCTCAAAAGCTACAGAGGTCATGAACAAAGTCACTCCAGTAATTAAGAGAGTGAAAAGACCACCCACGGTAAAATGAGCCATGGGGGAAAAAAAAGAGTTGGCTGCTTAAAGTCCCACAGATTATTTTTATAACTCAGATTAAATATTATCGTTAACTTTTTTATTCAATAACTGCCTTTTATTGGGTCTGTCAAAAGGCCTCATCCGTCTTTACTTCTGAAAATACTACAAGCCTGTTGGTTCAGGAATCTTAGCAAATAGTTTGTTACATAGCATATCTTGCTGTTGTGATTAGATGCTCCATATGACTACTCATGAACACAGCACAAGACAGCCTTGGAACCAGCGTGGGCCCACTGCCCCTCCTTGGCTCATGGCTATGGAATTTGCGCCACTGACATTAGATTTGAATCCAAGACCTGGCAGAAAATAAAGGAGTTGACCCTTTTTCCTTGCAGGACATTGAACACAGAGCTCATCTCTACGCCTGCTCAGTAGGAGTAAGAGATTATCAGTGATAGGAGTTTACCATTTCTCTCTTTAATTACTTCTCCCTGTAGGATAAACTGAGATACAGATCTCATTTCCAAAGCTCAACATTCTATTTGGATTTGCTTTCAATAAAATATCTATGAAGTGTCTTCAGCATGATCCCTACTTAATGGGATTTAGTTGTTAAGCTTAATTCATATCAGATTTACTAAATGAGAGATCACTGTCAACTTATTGTTAATTGAATTCAATAAAATCAAGGTTTCTGTAATTAATGTGAACTACTTAATCTTTTAGCTTCATGAATGAATATAATTTTCTGAATATAGGTTTCATCTCATTTAATAAATTTGTAACATTTCAAAGAAAATAAATGTATTGTGAGTTCTTTTTCTAATAACTCTTATTTTCAAATTGAGTAAATCCAAATATTTTAAACACTACATAATGGAAAAAGCAAAACATTAGACTAAAAATGTTAGTATGTTTTGAGTATCAGTCAGAATTCAGTGTAGTAATAATTGAGAGATGGCTTAGTACAGCTGTCGAGCGACTTCTGTGAACAGCCATCTCTTCAGTCCATGAAGAGAAGCGCAGGAGAGCCTAGAGACCATCCCCTCCAGCTTGCCTTGATGAAGCAGCATGTGTTTGGGATGCCTTTCAGGAGTGTGGGTGACACAAAGCAGTGGAATCAGTGAAAAGCTGCTGTGCCCTGGCTTCTTAGAGATGCCTTATCTGTGGAGCTTCCTACCCTACGAGCTGGCAGTCCACCCAGGAGGCTTCGCTTCTCCAGTTTACTGCTTATATAACCTTGGAGAGGAGCCTTGTAACTCATGTAACTTTGGTGAGGTTCCTGGCTCCTATTTCATCGATTCTTATGAGTCTCCCTCCTTCCTCCAGAAGGGAAAGTTCCAATTCAGAGGATAAATGCTATGCAACAGTACAAAATGTAGTGGCTGCAATGCCAGCCTGTGCCTCTGACTCCCGGGAAGCCACTGCACTTCGGGGCCTTGTTTTTATATGTGAACAGAGAGTGTTGGGCTAGATGGGAAGATTCAAGTTCCCTTTGCTGTTAATTCTCTGATTCTGTTTACTCTAACATGATGTCAGAAAATCCCCTCTGTTTTTACTTGGAGGACGTAAGTGTTCACAAGAGTTGATAAAGCAGTTAAATGAATACACTAGGACCCGTCAGGCAATCCCTAAACTCACTGCTTTGTGACCAGTCATGCTTCTCTGACTTCAGCCTACTAATTCCTCGGATTATTTTAAACAAGTCCTAGACATTGGGTCCTCGTTAATCCCGTGTCTCCTCTGCCGTCTGTGTGGCTAGCTCCTTCGAGTCCTGGAAGTCCTCAGAGAGACTTGCGTGCATTTCCTCAGTTTCTCTCATGGTAATTTCATGCAAAACTGTGGTGAACTATGACAACTGGAATGTTGACACTGACACAATAGACCGAGCTTACTCAAATGCCCAGCTTCACTTAAGAGTGTGGGGGGGGGGGGTGGGGTGGGGGGAGTAGTCTATGAAATGTTCTCATTTGGATGAGGGTGTGTCTCTATGACCAGACACTGTAGCTGCCAGTGAGAACAGTGATTGACTTGAGACTTTTACTGGGCTCTTCATAAAGCCTGTTTGTCCCCTTTCCCTTATTTCTTGAGCTTCATAACTCTTCCAGAGAACCATGATTGTAAATGTCCTGTGTCTACCCCAACACATTCCTGAGTTCTTGATTTGAGTAAGGTTGAAAGGTATTCTTACTCATCTGGTAAGGCTATGTCCCAGATAATCTGTTTCTGCAGCTTTCTGCAGAAATTAAAGACCCATTTGCTTATATTTACTATGTGTCTTAAGAATTTCAAAATGATGGACCAGGGAGATGGCTAAGTGGGCACAAATGCTTACTCTGTAAGTATAAGGGTCTGAACCTAAACCCCATAATACACACCAAATGCCAGGCCGTGGGCGCCTATAACCTTAGCATTTGTGGGGAGATAGAAGCACGTCCCAGAATTCACTGACAACTTCTGCTTAGTAAGAGACCCTGTCTCAAGTCAATAGGGTGGAGAGCAGTAGAGGAGACACTTGTCCTGCACTTAGTCTACCCACGTGCATGTGAGCACACGCGTGCGCATACACACACACACACACACACACACACACACACACACACACACTAAAGAGTGGTGGTCTAAGATGAAAAGTAACTCAAGATTATAAACATATACATACCTTCCACACCTTTGAATTATAGTCATAGAAATATTTCAAATACAAGAGGAAAAGAAGCACTAAGGGGCATCTGAGGAACTGGTCACACTGTCACATGCTTGGGGGCTTCCCTCTTAGGAAGCTGAGACGATGAGATCATGAGCTGGAGTCTGTCCTGGCCTGTGTTGCCAGCCTCTGTCTCAGGTATCTGAGAATATAGACTAAATGATAATTTAGATAGACTAATGATCTAAATGTTAATTTAACAACTTTTGTCTTTATAAAAAAATTAATGTATTTGTGATTATTTAAGATAAGTTGGGGGCTGGAGAGATGGCTCAGAGGTTAAGAGCACTGACTGCTCTTCCAGAGGTCCTGAGTTCAATTCCCAGCACCCATGTGGTGGCTCACAACCATCTGTAATGAGATCTGTCACCCTCTTCTGTGTACATAATAAATAAATAAATCTTAAATAAAAAAAAAAAAGATAAGTTGGGTTTTGCAAGAGGCTTTCTACTGAAGGCATGGGAGTCAGAAACCGCAAACAGAAAATGTGCAGGTTTGACTATATATATAAATATTAAGAAAACCTTTGTAATAAAGGTTCAATAAGTTGTTTGCAAGAAAACTGAGTAAAAACATACATGTGTATATGTGTTACACATATTCTTTTGCAAGTTAATTTTTCTAGGATGTAGACATATTTCTCTCTAATAAGTTATTTCTAATATGCAAAGAGTTGATGTAATTCCATAAGAAAATGCAAACTCATCATCAAACACTTCACAGAAGAATGCACATTACCAACCACATACAAGTAAACATTTGCCTTCAGTGAGACACAAGAAAGCAGAAATTGAAACAAAAATTGGAATTTAAAAACTCATCAAATGGACAGAGTGAAAACCAGTACTCAGGATTAATTAGATATGGAAGAGGGGCCTGAAAAGTTCCCATACCCCGATATTGGGCTTCTACACCGATACAATCAATCAGATCAGGCTGAATTAAAGTCCAGGTTTAATCTGAGCAGAGCAAAGAAACTCCAGGTGACTCTGGGGAAGGCAGAGAGGAATCACGAGGCAGGTCTGGCAACCAGGTCTTAAATGCCCTGTAGGTGTGGTCTTGAGCAGCCCGGGGGAGGAGCTGGACCTTGGTGGGCTTTCTGAGGGTGGGGTTTGGAGAGGGCGGCTCCAGGGGAGATCCCCAACAGGGGCCTCATGGAAGGCTCTACCACAAGGCATGCCAAGCCCAAAGGCGGCAGAGCCACACAACTGTGGATGGAGACCAGGAGCCAAATGACTCCTTCCTCTTTGTAGGTTGATTTCCTCAGCTCCTTTGTCTTGTTGGAAAGCTGACTAGTACACCTAGTCACTAAAAAAATTAAAAAGCATTTCACTGTACAAATACATAAACAGTGAGAGTCCCAACATTCAGCTCTTCTCTACTTCAGATGTGTACCATTTTAAACAAGCAAGTTTTCCTTTCTCCAGATTTTTTAGCGCGCACACACACACACCTCTTCTCCACCCCTTACCTCCTCCCCATTGAATCATGTTATGTATAATATGGTCCTAGAGATTTTCATATTCAGATTTTGCCATTCTCTGCTCTATCGTTGTAGACTTAATGTCTTCACTATATGCCGTGGCAGAACTATGTCATAGCTGGCGTTTCCAAAAAACATTTCTTTATTGCTAAATATTTTAGGTTGATTATGTAATATTCTTCTACTAAATTAAGCTGCAATGATTATCCTAGCTCCTATGTCCTTGTACTCTGGTTTTTCTGTGGTACAGATTTCCAACAGTGAAACCACTGTATCAAAGAGTAGGTATGTTTTTAAATGTAAGATACACTGACAAACTGTCCTCAGCAAAAAGCTGTATCAAGTTATATCACCAGCAAACATGGCTGAAAATATACATCTTTTCAAGATTCTACCTTCAAATAGCACCATGGGTGACAAACAGGCCTTTAATACATGGCTCTATGTGGACATTTAAGATACAACCCAAACAAAACAACAAGTTACAATTCTTTTATTATGTTGAGAAATGAAAGAAAGTATAAATGTGAAATAAGCCCATTGTGGACCAAAGAGAAAGAATTTGGTTAAAAATTTATTGCAACAGATCTTGACGCTCATGGCTAAAATTAAATAAACAGGAAAAAAAACCACCCTCTTTCTTGTTATTGTATTAATTGTGTCTGGCCTATTTAGTTGAGTGACGTCTCTGGTTATTTAATTCATTGTGTTTATTGGCGGTGTTTACAGGTGTTTGGTGGCAGCTGTTTTGTAAACACTCCCATCGTGGTCTACCCACTAGTGTCTCCCCGAGAACTGACTGCGAGTGGGAAATTAGGAAAGGAGATAGAGATCTGGAGAGCGCACTTCCTTTATCTCCACAGGCAACCTTATTCCATATTGATAAAGTTTGCAATCTCCTCTTTGGTTCTTTCTGGTTGTTCGTTGTTGCTGTTCCTGTCTTAATGAGAACTTGAAATGAGCCAAACCCACTTGCTCCATTCTTTCTACTAATTTAATTGCAAAGGAGGAAATCTTCAGCCCAAATAAATAAGTGTGCATGGATGCACCCAGAAACCCTGATTCAACATGTCCAGTCAACTGCTTCTACAAGTTAAGATACGTCCTTAAGAAATGTCCGTGCATGATAAAAAACAAAACAAAACAAAACAAAAAAAAACGAACAAACAACAACAACAACAAAAGCAGAGATAGCAGCCAGGGGAGCTCAATTCGCTGAGAAGTGGATGGAAGAACTCTCACACATCTGCTTACAAAGCCTGGTGTAACTTCCTGTCCCTGTGTACCAGCGGCTGGGCCCTAAATCAAGATGTATAGCGAGCGCTAGCAAAGGTACACACAATAGTGAAGAAAGCAGAGTCATTCGGGGTTGGAAATGCACCTAACCAACTCAGACTCTTGCAAAATAACTTTATTATTCAGAATGGAGCTGGGGATTGTTGAGCACACAGTGAGTCATCTTTGGGCACGTACAACAGAACCTGCAGGGGCGTTTCCTGCCGCGGTTCAGTTGTCAGGGTGGCTTTAGCTCTCCCAGGTAAAGAATAAAGTAGCTGCTGCAGCCAGCATCGTGTTGCTGAAATCACACGGTGAAAACTTCGGAATCACTGCTGCAGTAATTTTTTTGTGCTGCCCCTGCCCCCACCCCAGCTCCCCACGCCCCACCTCGTTTCTCTGCCCGGAGTTGCCCTGTTTCCCCAGAACAATCTGGATTCACTTTGTGCTGATGTTTTCTGGTTTTACTGTTTACCTAGGACTCAGATGTTAAGTGTTAGTGTGGGTAACTCCCGTTTTCTTACCTCAGAGCCTGGTATTTACTTAACTGTTACTGTGCAAGAAGAGAATTTTCCCCTCCCCGTTTGCCCTTGTTTATTTTTAAATCAACAAACACAGTTTGACTTTGTCTCCGCTTTCTTTTCTTTCAGGAGAATTTAGAGCTCCCGGTGGATGATTCTGAAGTGACGGAGTCCGCAGCAGCGTCCGAAGCGATTAAATACGAGTATCATGTCTTATATTCCTGCAGCTACCAAGTGCCCGTTCTTTACTTTAGGGCAAGCTTTTTAGGTAAGACCATGTCTGAAGCTGAAAGGGAGTTCATAACATTTACATATAAGGCAGGAAACATACTTGGAAAATCATTTTTGAAAGGAAAAAAATAGAGTTAAAAATAAAAAAAAGCTGTGTGTGAGGTAAGCTTTTACCAGAAAACTTTCTCATACTTCAGAAAGAAAATCAAGACTTCCTATTGAATGACATCATCCCCACCTTCAATCTGATCTTCATGGTTTTTGGCCTCTTGCCTGAAGTTGACTAAGGCCCCTGGCCCTTCTTGACTTTAAACAAGCAGCAACAACTTAAAGCTGTGATGTTTATTTACTTGTAACTTTGCAGTAAAAATTTCGTTCTATTTCAAGCGTTGCCGTTGTTTCCAAAGCTCCTTAGGCTTCCTTCACCAAGAGCTCCTGACTGCCGCGAGAGATGTTTATTAGTTAGCCGAAGGTGTACTGAGCACTTCCTTTAGCCGTCTGTACATCTCAAATGCCTTAGTGTCACGCAGTGCTGTTACTTAACTCATTCTCCTGCCAAGAAGGCGAACACCCCGTCTCCTTGGGGCCCCTGCTAACAGAGCTTATTTAGTGGCAGCCACGTGGTGTCCTCGCCTTGCAGCTCAGGGGACTTCTGAGTATGCACTGGCCGAACGGGGTCAGCCTCAGCAGGCCTTGTCCTGGCCTCCAGACTATTCAGAGCTCCTGCCCAGCCCACCTCCTACCCACGCCTCCTTTTGTACATGGCTTTCTCAGCCATGCTTTGTATTTGGAGGAGACTTCTGGATAGCTAAGATGTCTGAAGTTAGCCAGTGATATTTTATTTTTAATTAAAAAGTAGCTTAAGCTGCTTTCGATGTGGGTTTCGTGGGTTTAATCACTCGCTGCCTTATATTGTTTAATGGTCTCTAGTTCTGCAGTGTTGGCGGTTTAACCAGCACTTAGGATTTAAAACAAGAGCAAATTCCTACAGACTCCCTGGTGAGGAGATTTTAATCTGAGGTGCAGTTCCTGAGAACTAACAATTTGGGGTAAATTTTCAACCTGGGACTTGAGGACTGAGGACACTGATGGTTTCCTAACTCTCAAACCCTTGCAGCAGATTCGCCTGTATGATTATTACTGACCTTTAAAACACTCCCCTTCTTGTGATTATATTTGGAGTCCAGAGGTTAAAGAGGACTCCTTGTCTGTACGCTGTGCTCTGTAACAAAAGGTGGCGGGTGTATTTGTTATGTGGGGTGGAGGTGTGGGGAATGCCTTGCCTGGCTCTAGTTTGCAGTGGTTGCTCTACCTAGCACCTTCTAGATTCAAAGGCAAGTCCGGGCTACAGGTAGAGGACCCAGGAGGTGGTTCTGGTTCGTCAGTCCTGTTTTCTCATGTAATCAGTATTCACTGTAAGCAGTTAATCACCAGAGACGAGTTCCCAGAGACAAAACAAGTCGTTTGGCTTGTCAGCATCAGGCATGTGAGGGGTTGAAACATGGCTGCCTCTAGTTGGAAGTGGGTCTTGCTGAGGCTGGCGGATGAGCTCACACAGGCGCTGTTCTCTGCGCGTGCCAACAGCTCCCCTTACAGCACAGCTCAATGATTGTTCCTGCAAGTCTAATTATATTTTAATGACATTAGTGTGCTGCCTGCATGCCCTGCTGCATGGTGATCTTAGTCCTTAAAACACACATACACAAGTAGCATTCTGGTTCTATTTATAGAATTTTAAGATGGCCTTCATTTGTGGCTTATAAAGGAAACCAAAGAGGTCATTTATTTTATGTGGAAATGTTTTCCCTGTCTCTCATTCTGTCTTGTATAGGATTGGGGTTTTGTTTAGTTCTTTTTATTCCAGAATTCATTTAGTATTTGTTTAAACACATTAAAATATGAATTTATTTTTTATAAAGCATATTGAAATGTTTTCTTGTAGAGAAAAATGAAAAACGCTTCTTTCCTTTATCAATCTTGTACTTTGAAATTTTTGTTTTTACCTAACTTAAACTCAGGGGCATTCTAAAAATGTGTCATTCTTCGCTCATGAGTCATAATTTTTCATTTATTCCCCCAGCCCAGTCCTTCACATATCCTGTTAGCCTGGCTGTTTGTGTGCTAATGGCCTCTGGTGGTGTGGAGAAGTATTCCTAACGTCTTCCTTGTTCCAGGTCCAGGTTTTTCTTTGTCTCCTTCCAGAGAATCCGACCTAGAAACAGGATGATTGTAAAACTTCTTGCCCAAGGGCCTTTTCTTTTCTTTCTTTCCTTTTTTTTTTAAGTTGTTATTGCAGAAATAGTTCATTTGTCTTGTCTGTGACAGAAGTTAGTGTCTTTTGTGTCTGTTAGTCAAAATCAATTTCTCTGCTTAACTTTGAATTTTCTTTCTGTATCTTTAGTTTGCTTTTTTGTTTTGTTTTGTTTTGTTTTAATTTGGAAAAGCAAAGGACGGAGTTGGTAATTCCCATAATAGAAATTTATGTTGCCCCTTTTATCCACTGGTTTAGATTTCTGTCTGGACCTGTTTTGCTTCTTGAAATGCAAATCCACTGTACCCCGGGTTCCTTTTATTCCCCTATATGATTCAGTTTCTGCCAGACCAGCTGCTGCCGGAGACTCAGCTAACCTGTGACTGTCCTTGTCACTACCACGTCATCCCATCACAACATCAAGAGTCGTGAAGGATCTTAACGTTGATGACTTACAAAGTGAGAAGCATTGTTTCGGGGTCTGTGCATGGTCCTTACATGGCATTCGAACACATGCATACCCCACTCATCTTGCTAATTTTGTTACTCACAATGTCAACCGTAGAGGAGCATCAACAAATGCTTGTCAGATGAATCAATAGTGAAGAATCTAAGCATTTCTAATTATAGCCAAAAGACTGAAATATTGTGATCATGGTGCTGTTCTCCTGCTGTGACAGGTCATAAGGAAGAAGGGATGCTGTCTTCTCCAGGAGGCCTAGGGTCCAAACCATTTATCCATCTTTGCAGTTTAATCTGTCAATCCTTAGAGACTCTAGAGATAGTAGACTAAGAAAGTGCAGCATCCGAGGACCCAAAGCATAAGTCCAGCCTGGCGGAGCAGCTGTGCTTTCTCTGTAAACATGCATCTTCATTTGATTCCTGAAGGCAGACAGCCAAGTTCAGATGCCTCAGGCCCATAGGAACATGGTTCCTCCTCCTCCTCTTTTATTTTCTCGTCTACTACTACTACTACGACTACTACTATTATTACTACTATTGAAACAGGGTCTCACTCTATAGTCTGGGCTGTCCCTAAACTCATAATCTTCCTGCCTCAGCCTCCCAAAAGCTTGTTTAGGGGTGAGCATCAACATGCCTACCCAGGAGCTTGGTTCCAAAGGGATCACATGGACTGAAGAGAAAGTGAGTCCTTCTGGGTGTTCTGTTTCTCTAACTGCTTTTGTCGTTGTAGGTTTGGGCGGGGCAAAGTTGGCACTCTTTGTCCTGCAGTCTTTGAGAGGCTGCAGATAGAAGACATGCGCAGTCTGGTCTCAAGTCGTATGAGCCTTGTGGTCTGTGAGCTGCACAGAGCCCCAGCCTTGTCGTGTATATGCTGGTGCCTAGCACTTTTTCTACCTTTCCCACGCGAGGTGCTGTACATTGACCAAAGGCCGCATGCGCCATTGGGGGCTCTCCCACTTAGCCCTACCCAACGTTTTTGAAGTACTGTGTATCTGGGTTGTTTGTACCGTGACAAAGCCGCCTTTTCTCATCATCTCTATTGTTCCACAGACTTTTTATGTCCCATTTTTCCTTGATGGACTTGGCTGGTAGCAAATGGCAAGTGTTAGAAATGTGGCTTAAAGAGTCTATTTATATCAAATGTCCTTGATCTCACCAGAGTCATGGTTTAAACATTCCTCCTGACATCTTAACTAGAGATTTTTATATTTATTCTGGATTGGATTCTGACTGATTTATTCCATTTCCCTTTTTTTCTTTTCCCTTTGTTCTTAATCTTTATTGAGAAATGGACCAAGTGGTTCTTCTCATTTTCAAATATTTAATTCTTTGGTTGACATATGTGTTCTTATGGGGAGCTGTTTTGACATAGTTCTTTAATTAGTCAGAAAGGCTGCTTTAGAATAGAGAAGGAAACATTTCTCCCATTCAGCAACTGAAGTCTGACTCATTGGCCCTGAGAGCAAGGATATAGAATTTAAAATGTACTCCAGATACTTCACATGGAAGATTTGTTCAGTTGTTATGGGCTTGAAAGATGCTCCCAGAGAAGGGAAATGAAAGAAACAGTCCAACAACAATTCTCCCTCCAGGGGAGGATAAAACAAAGCAAGAAAAGGTTAAGATAAGGAGGAGTGAAATCTGGAGTCCAGTGCTGATGTTGTGGAGGGGAAGGGAGGTAGGAGAGTGTTGTTCAGGAGTCAGAGCAGGAGGAAGTGCAAGAGGAGACTTAAAGGACCAAGACAGAGGTGAGTGGGAGGGAACTGAAAACTGGAGGCCAAGGATTCATAGCTCTGTCCAAGGACACCTAAAGGACAGTGCCGTGGGTGGGGCATGCCCAGCTTTGGGGACAGAGTGAGCAAGGCATTCCTGGGTATCAGTGCAAAGCAGTGTGGTTTAGGGGTGTCCTCTTAAGACAAGCATGGAAGAAATGGTTGAAAAGATAAATGGGGGTCAAATTATGGATGAGCTCGTGGACAGGAGGGAATTGAGACCTACATAATGAGGAAGAAGGAGAGCTAGACTGCATTTCCCAGAGATCAGAAGACACATGAATAAATGAAGGGTGAGGGGGAAATGGAGGGAAGGAACAGGATACTTTTGTTGTTAGCAGCATTACTACAATTTTAAAGTAGTGACCCCTTAGAAAAGATGAGCTGGAAAGAACATTCTCTCTATTTCCAGGGTAAAATTACTGCAGCTGAGTGGGAGTGAAGGTAGCTTATTTAGTAGAAAGAAAAAAAGGATAAGGCTGAAGCAAAAATGATTGAAGTAATTACTACAATAAGCAGAAAGTGGAAAATAAATTGACAGATAATTTAACTTAAAATCTCATCTGATTATATCAACCTTAAAGAAAGTTCATAAATTTATATTTTATTTATATAAACGGTAATAAATCTAGCAAAAGTCCCATCAGTGTAATAGAACATGAATTTGGTATATCAAAAAGAGAGTCTAGGGAATGAAATGGATTGTGAGGAACAAATAGTGTTATTAAGAAAAATAATAAAAAAAATAGTTAGCTAATGCAAAGAGGTACAAAATCAAAAGTCAAAATCATAGAGAAAACTTAGCAAATATGATTTGTGGAGTCCTATACATGTTTAAAACATGCTGTGAACTTAGAGAACAATAGGTTATCTGGTAGAACATGATAGGAATAGAATGTTACTGAAAAAATTCAAGTGATTATTCCACACCAAAGAAGAGTGAAAAGTGACATTGTTAGAGTTAACTAATGTGCATTGGCACCGAACACCACATGTGCATAAGACAAGGGAGTCGCGGAAGAGAACACACAGGCACGAAGACACCACACATGTATAAGACAAGGGAGTCGCAGAAGAGAACACACGGGCACGAAGACACCACACATGTATAAGACAAGGGAGTCGCGGAAGAGGACACACGGGCAAGAAGACACCACACATGTATAAGACAAGGGAGTCTCGGAAGAGGACACACAGGGCAGAAGACTCACGCTCACACCTGTGAAGGACTGCACGGCAGCTCGCTGGGCAGCTGGTGTCTGCACGTCCCTGTCAAGGAAACCCCCACTTACTACAGACAGAGTGAACCCCGCTTGAAACACCTACAAAAGCACAGGAATCCAGAGCCTGGCATGGTGGCACATGGTTGCAATCCCAGGACTGGACTTGGAATGGGAGGCAGAAGGATCAGGAGTTGAAGTCCAGCTTCAGCTCCTCAGCTGCCTAACAAGTTAAGAGACAAGCCTAGGATAAATGAGATCTTGTCTCAAACACAAGCACACACACACACACGCACACGCACACGCACACACACACAGCATGCATGTACACAGGCACAGATGAATGCACACACGCACTTGTATGTAGGGTTGTGTGTGTGTGTGCATGCATTTGTATACACATAATCAGAAAATGGACAAGTGAACTGAGTAGACAGTTGTAAAATGGAGAAATACAAATAGCTAGTTAAAGCTTTAGCTTTAAGGAAAATGAAACTCAAAATTATGTTGAGTAGTTTTGAATATATGTATTTGCAAGGCAGGTCTGACCATGAAGAAAAAGGATCCTTTAAATATTCTAGGTAAAAATGTAAATTAATGCAGCAACTATAAAAATCAAGTTACTCCAAAAAAAAATGATAAAACTACTATATGACCCAACTATGTCACTTCTAGATAAATAACCAAAGGACTCAAAGTCAGCATACAGCAGACATACATGTTTATACTAGAATATAGCCAAGTCATAAACTTAGTCTAAAAGGCCATCAGTAGGTGAATCAATGAAGAAAATGTGGGCATATATGCACAATGGAGTATTATGAAGCCATTAAGAAGAAAGAAATGATTACATTTGCAGGCAAATGAATGGAACTAGAGATCATGTTAAGGTAAGTAACCATAACTGTAAAATTTAAAAAAGAGAGGGAGAGAAAGACAGGAAGACAAAAATAAAAGGCTGTTAAGGAACAGAAAGGGGACTATGAGAAGGGCTAGAGTTGGATGTGTGGGTAAGGAGAGGCACGAATATAGTCAGTGTATCATTTCTATACATGAAAATGCCATAATTAAACCCACTACTTTGTATAATTCATAATAATTAATTTTTACCAATTACAAAACATATGAGTGTTGTTTGATGGTTTTGGCTCTTTACTCTTTTGGGAGGCCAGCTACCCAGCTCCCAGATAAATCACACATGGAGGCTTATTCTTAATTACAAATATCCAGCCTTAGCTTGGCTTGTTTCTTGCCAGCTTTCCTTAACTTATCCCGTCTACCTTTTGCCTCTGGGCTTTTCCCATTCTCTTACTTCTGTAAATCTTACTCTTACTCTGTGGCTTGCTGTATAGCTGGGTGGCTGGCCCCTGATGTCCTCCTCCTTCTCTGGCTACTTCTTCTCTCTCCTCCTAGATTTCTCCTTCTAGATATTCTGTCTGCCAGCCCCGCCCATCCTTTCTCCTGCCTTGCTATTGGCCGTTCAGCTCTTTATTAGACCATCAGGTGTTTTAGACAGGCACAGTAACACAGCTTCACAGAGATAAACAAATGCAACACAAACAAAAGTAACACACCTTAAATAATATTCTACAACATATGAGTACTTAGTTGTGTACAGCATTGCTTATTTTGAAAATAAATAACAAATTTTATAGACCATCGCTCACCCTTGCTTGATGCAATTAAAGCAGAGCTCTTTGCTCCTCTCTCAGAGCTCTCTGGAGACGGGGACTGTGTTCTCTGTGTGAAGAGGCTAAGTTGGGTGTGCAGTGAGGTTAGTCAAGGTGTTGGTAAAGGAGTAACTAAATTATGGTCCATGATACAGCATTGAGGAAGGTTTAAGGAAAGCCAGGAGTCCAAGTTGCTGAGAATTGGGGTACCAGGCTGGGAGTTGAGGTCCTCAGAGCAGTTTGAGCAGGATTAAAAGTAGATGTCTTCTGTTTGAGAAGCAGCAGGCGTAAGATTTTAGGTACCCATCCAGTCATGTTTCTCCAGAGTACTTGGTTGATAGTGTTATCTCAGGGTTGGTATCTCTGGTAGCTTGTGGGGCCACAGTTGCCTTCCTTAAGATACTTTTTTATTCAGCAGTTCCTCCAGAAGCTCTGGTGTTTTCTTCACTAAGGTAAATCCTTACTTTATTTATATGAGAGGTTAGAACTACTTGGCTTATGAGTTCTTAACACCATATATAGATCATTGAAGACTAAGAATTATTTTTTATGTGCTGTTGGGAATATGCCTCATGAAAATAGACAGTCACATAAATACTGTTTCTCATGTAACTAAAAAGCATATTACATGTACTTTTCTATGCAAATTATTCTATTCAAATTAGCATGAAAAAATTGGGTCTGCAGGCTGGAGAGGTGGCTCCGCAGTTAAGAACCTGAACTTGGTTTCCTAGCACCTACATGGTGATCTCAACTGTCTGTAGGTAGCTCCAGTTCCGGGAATCCAGCGCCCTCTTCTGGCCTCGGTGGATGCCAGGCATACTTGTGCTGAGTACACTTACATACATGCAAGCAAGCACTCATGCGTATACAATAAAAATAAATCTTTTTAACAGTTGGTTTTGATAATTATGAATAGACAGTCACTGAAGGATTTTGAATATGCTGTGTTAGTGAGATGAAAATAATGGAACATGACCATGAAAAGCAGAATAAGATTTGGAAATGGATCACAGAGCCACATGAAGATCGTGGAGTCCCAGTAGTGATTGCAGAGGGAAGCCCTTCGGCTTTAGTGATGAGGCGTCATCGGCCATCCGCTTGGTTCATAATCCCCCCTCCCCAGTTGGAAGTATGTTTGGACACTGAGAATTCAAACATCTACTGTATCTGCTTATATGGATTCCCATAAGGTGTTTTATATAAATGCAAAACACGTTTTCAGTGAATTTTAAAATTATGATTATTGTCTTTGTTTTTAGTAAGAATTGTGCCTATTTCTCTAGAAGTAATGCTGAACTTTGTTCTCATCTGTCCTTATCTTTGAAATACTAAACATACTAAAGTATGAAGATGTTTTTAGAATGTAGAGATGAATAAAGGAAATCAGAGATGAATGATACCTTCAGGGGAACTACCAGCCTAAAGGCAATAAGTCAGGCCTGAAATCCACTGTAAGAAATAAAATACGCTCAGGGCCACAAGAAGGGTTAAAAACTAACGCCCGAACTTGAGAGAGACTCAAGATGGCAGAGACAAGCAGACGCAGGTAGGCCTGTGGCAGCGGCCCGCGGAGGTAGACGGGTCCGGCGGCAGTGGCTGACAGGGACATTTAGGCCCGGCGGCAGCTGGCGGAGACATTCAGGCCCAGTGGCGGCCCACAGAGGTGTACAGGCCCTGCAGCAGAGATAAGCAGACGGAGGTGGACAGGACCGGTGGCGGCCGACAGAGACATTCAGGCCTGGCGGTGGTCCACAGAGGTGGACAGGCCACGCGGTGGAGACAGGCGGACGCAGGTCGGCGACTTGCGGAGGTGGAAGGGCCAGTGGCAGTGGCCGACAGGGACATACAGGCCCCGTGGCAGTTCGCAGAGGTGGATGGGCCAGGCAGCAGTGACGAGCAGAGGTAGGTAGGCCCGCGGCGGCAGCCGGAAGAGACATACAGGCCCATTGGCCGCCCACAGAGGCAGACAGATCCAGCAGCAGCTGACAGGGACATACAGGCCCAGCGGTGGAGACAAGTGGACGCAGGTGGGCCTGTGGCGGTGGGCCACAGGGGTGGACAGGCCCGGGGACAGAGAGGGGTGGACACAGCTTGGAACGGGGACGCCCCTAGCCCCAACACCTGGGGAAGAGGCTATCTCCGTGGGTCGGAACCAGGGCGAGTCTGGACACTCTGTCTGGGGACAACCCAGGTCCCAACTGCTGATCCTGTGAAACCCAACAACTTGGAGGTGTTGGTGAAACTACCCTGCTCAGCTGAAACCCATCTGGGAGAGGATTCAGATGCCTACAGTTTGAAGTCTGAAGAAACAAGATCAGCTGAGGAGTTGACAAATGAACAAAACGTGACCTGGGAACACAGAAGAAGGCGCTACCCAGTCACCAAACCAGATCACGAGCATCATAAGTATATAATTCACCGACTGAAATCAGCTGTCCCTGAAGAAACAGCCCAATAGCACCAATTTAACCAAGAACCCCTACTAAACCAAGACTAAAAATTAGAACAAGAGAGGCACTCTCAGACACAGACACCACCTGCACCGCACAGAGGAAAAGATGAGTAGACGCCAGTGCAGAAATAGAGGCAACAACATAAAGACCTATATGGCAACATCAGAACCTAGTGATTCTACACCTGCAAGACCTAAACATACCATGACAGAAGAAACAGAAGAGATCAACCCTAAAAATGACTTTAAGAAGATGATAGAGGCCCTTAAAGAAGAAATAAAACATTCCCTCAATGAGGAAATGAAAACTTTCCTTAAAGAGGAAATGAAAAACTACCTTAAAGAGGAAATAAAAACTTTCTTTAAAGAGGAAATGAAAAACACTCTTAAAGAGGAAATAAAAACTTCCCTTAAAGAGGAAATGAAAAACTCCATTAGAGAGGAAATTAAAAACTCCCTTAAAGAAATGGAAGAAAAAACGAACAAAAAATGGGAAGAAATCAAATCAAGCCATGAAAAAGCAATTAAACAGATGAAAGAAACATTCCAAGATCTGAAAAATGAATTTGAGACAATAAAGAAAACACATGCTGAGGGAATGCTGGAAATAGAAATCCTGACAAAATGAACAGGAACTACAGAAACGAGCATAACCAACCGATTGCAAGAGATGGAACAGAGAATCTCTGACACTGAAGACACAATAGAGAAAATAGATTCGTCAGTCAAAGAAAACACTAAAGACAAAAAAGTCATAACACAAAACGTCCAGGAAATTTGGGACACCATGAAAAGACCAAACCTAAGAATAATAGGGATAGAAGAAGGAGAAGAATACCAACTCAAAGGCACAGAAAATATATTCAACAAAATCATAGAAGAAAACTTTCCTAACCTAAAGAAAGAAATACATATGAAGATACAAGAAGCTTACAGAACACCGAATAGGCTGGATCCAAAAAAAAAGTCCCCTTGCCACATAATAATCAAAACACTAAACACACAGAACAAAGAAAAAATATTAAGAGCCGCAAAGGAAAAAGACCAAGTAACATATAAAGGTAAACCCATCAGAATAACACCAGACTACTCAATAGAGACTATGAAAGCTAGAAGATCATGGACAAATCTCATGCAGACACTAAGAGACCACGGATGCCAACCCAGACTATTATACCCAGCAAAACTCTTAATCACCATAGGCGGAGTAAACAAAATATTCCAGGATAAAACCAGATTTAATCAATACCTGTCTACAAACCCAGCCCTACAGAAAGCACTAGAAGGGAAAATTCAACCCAAAGAAGCTATACACATCCATGAAAAATCAAGCAATAGATAATCCCACACCAACATACACCACAGAATAAACAAGCTGGTGTAGCTATCCTAATATCTAGAGAAAAAGGATGTTTCAAAAGAGAAGAAGTCTTGTGGCAATGCCTCAGTGGTCCAGGTAACTACCAGAACTCGGAAAAGTTGGTTGAACTTGGGATTGACTGGGAGGCCAAAGATTTAAAAAGCAGAAGATTCTCTCAAGACACAAGTTGTGTGATAATAGTGTGTTTTGTGTGTGTGAATGAGAATTTGTAAATGTTGAATTCTAGGCTTCGACAACCATTGTCAGTGCAGATCAAGCTGTAAGTATTTATGTTTTAAAACTTAAATTATAAAGCTATTTACGTCTTTATAACAACCAGTTTTAATGTTTATGAGCATATTTTACCTACATTACCTTTTCAGGATGTTGAGAAAGATGATGCATCACAAGCAAAGGCTGGAGGCTGGGGGCTAGATGGTTTTGAGGAAGAGGTCTTGGTGGACTCTTTCATAGAGCAAAGGGAAGCAATGCCTTCTGGGAAATGAGTTAAGTTTTAATCTAGTCTTTAGGATTAGAAGTCAAAAACAAAAATATTAAGGAAAGGAAAACCTAATTGATCTTTGAAGTATTGTTATATGGAATTGAGTGGGACTTTTGAAGCCTTTCTTCCAGAAAACAAGGACTTGGTTGTCAGGCCTATATTAGGCCTAAACCTTGATGCCATGTAGTTGTACTTACATCATTTCAATGGAAAGTGTCTTAGTGATTGGAACTTCTAGTGCAGTTTGGAGTTCTTCCATTTGAAAAATGTGATATTTGCATGGGATTGTTTGAATCTTGTTTTCTAGTCCCTCCCCATCACCACCCTCATAGTCTGAAGGTAGATTTTTCTCTTGATAAAGAAACAAAAAAGGTGAACATCTTGTTTGTAAATAGGTATCTAGTAACTAGTAGTAAACTTGAAATGGTAGAATTCTTTAAAGCCTAATTCTAGATAGCCTTAAGAAAATATATCTTAATTACTTTTGAACCTATATTCACCTTGTTTTTTTTTCAAATATCTTAAGTTATATTTTCTTTTTCAGAGCTGCTTCTTATTTGGGGCTACTTTTTTTTGTTTTAATTGAGGCGTAATTCATAAAAGGGTATATTGTTTTGATGAGACTTTTTACAACTGTGGCTGGATGTCTTTCTTTAGTCTTCCAAGAAGGGCCATTTTACTTTTTTAGAGTTACTTTTTAAAGTCATGAGGTCAACAACTTGGACTACTATGCATGTAAGTGCTAATGCAAATTAAAGCCCAAGTTGACCTCCAGCAGCAGTTCATTCTATGTTGACAGTGAGAGAACACTTTGCCTGTTAGAGATACTGTTACTCGTGGACTGAAATGCTGAAGAAACCCCTCCCCCTATTTTGTTTTTTTGCAAAAATCAAGGTATATTCTAGGGTTTCCTGGTTGACCTCAACAGATAAACTGAGATGATAGTCTTAGTTCAGAAATGATCTGAATGTAGATTTACAGTCTACGTGTACAGCTGGCTAAGTGAGATCGCTTTCACAGTTCTGCATGTATCCCATCGGCTTCCCATTAGTCACTGAACTCTTAAAACTGGTATTGTAACATTATTACAATGTTTTACACCAATTTTATAAACTTTACAGTACAATATGGGTTCCTTTTCTGAGGCAAACCAAAGGTATATTTCTCAAGGTTCTGCTGCTATCAGCAGTGTTGATGGAGGATTTCTTATACCTTTGTAATAGATAGAAATAAACCAGAAAAAAAAGAAGAAAAAAAAGTGGTGGAGGAAAAGGTGAACACTGCAAGAATACTCAAAAGGGCTGAGAGTTGCAAACGCCAAGATTGGCTTTGCATAGTAAATGGAATAGAACAGCTCTGAACTATAGCTTACTTTTCCTGGTTTGGTCTGACCGAATGATTGAATGCTTTTGTACAAAAATCAGAGCCTTAAAAACAAGGATTTGGTGAGATTGTAAAATGGTGTGCCACTTTGGCAAAACAGTCTGGTGGTTGGTCAAAATGCAAAACATTGTTACTCTGTTACTCAACAATTCTACCCTTAGGAATATAACCTCAAACTACTGAAAATGTGCACCTATGAAACATGTACATGAAGATTTACAGCAGTGTGTTGCTAATAGTAAAAAAGTTAAAACAACTCAAATAGCTATCAAATACTGGAGAGAAATAAAATGTGGCTTATTCATACAATAGAATATTATTAAGACATAAAAATGAATGAGAAACTAACAGATTAAATGACTTTGGTGAACCTTCATAATTTCATTTGTAGATCTTTCCATTTCTAATTTATAAATACATTTGGGGTTATAAATTATAAATGTACTGCCTCCTGTCAACATTGTATACTTCTATTTGATGATTTCTGTGTCAAACATTATATGGAAATGTTTCCAAGTATTTTCTGTATTAACTGTGAATGAATAGAACAAAATAAATTGCCTGTGATGGGGAAAAAAAAAAAACTAACGCCCAAGTTCAGGGAGAGATGACTTTGACCTAGGGTTAGCAAGAAAACCTGGGCAGGGCATGGGGTTTGTAAATATTGTGATGGGGAGGGTAGATCTAGAGAAGCAAGAAGATACAAGTTTTAGATACCCCAAGTATAGGCAGTATTGGTGGAGAACACTAGTAGCAGCAATAGCACAGCCTACAGAGAGTTCCTGCACACAGGCACACAGTGTGGCTGCAGCACATTTACAGCCTACAGAGAGTTCCTGCACACAGGCACACAGTGTGGCCACAACACATTTACAGCCTACAGAGTTCCTGCACACAGGCACACAGTGTGGCAGCAGCACATTTACAGCCTACAGAGTTCCTGCACACAGGCGCACAGTGTGGCAGCAGCACATTTACAGCCTACAGAGAGTTCCTGCACACAGGCACACAGTGTGACAGCACAATTACAGCCTACAGAGAGTTCCTGCACACAGGCGCACAGTGTGACAGAACAATTACAACCTACAGAGAGTTCCTGCACACAGGCGCACAGTGTGGCCGCAACACATTTATAGCCTACAGAGAGTTCCTGCACACAGGCACCCAGTTTTGGCGGCAGAAAATGCGAGGTCAAGAGCCTTGCTTCCCATTGCTTACTGTGAACTTGGGGAAGGGGTGGGCTCTGTGTACTTTTTTTTTTTTTTTTTTTTTTTTTTTTTGGTTTTTCGAGACAGGGTTTCTCTGTGTAGCTTTGCGCCTTTCCTGGAACTCACTTGGTAGACCAGGCTGGCCTCGAACTCACAGAGATCCACCTGGCTCTGCCTCCCGAGTGCTGGGATTAAAGGCGTGCGCCACCACCGCCCGGCGGGCTCTGTGTACTTTATTTTGTCACATGAAAGCAAATTTAGACAACAATATCTATTACACGGATTTTTGAGGATTCTAGTTAATTCATGAAACTGGGTTTAGTACTGAGTATGTTTAGGTCATGGCAGCTGTGCTGTGTGCCCTCACACGACCATGGGAAGACAGAAACTTTTCCAGTCTTCATGTACAGTAGTAAAACTGAGTGCTTTCAGGGTCCCGTGACAGTTTACTAAGGGTGCCTGGAAACTGGACTCAAACTCCAAACCTGGTTTCATTTTACAATGTTATCACTCAGATAATTGACTGAAAATTTAAAAGCATATGAAGTAAATGAATTAATTGGTGGTATATGTAGATAAAATTGCCATGAGCTGTGTTTTCAGAATTTTAACATAGATTTCTTGAGATTAATAAAGATACCAACTATTAAATGTTTATAGGAATACATGAAAATTACAGAATTATCTAGTGAAATAGCTGATGTGACTGTACATGGACAATCACACTCTTCCATAGCACAGTGAAATTTTCTCACTGAAGCAAAAATGAATTTCTCCTTTGGTGAAGCATTATCTCTGCCTCCCTGTGGAGTAGGACATGAATGTTTACATCTTTCAGAGCTCCGTGGAAGGCCAATCTATTGACCAATGGCATATTTCATTATGAAAATGTACACTAGTTTCTTTTTGATTTCTAATGACCACATCTAGGATATTTCTCTGAAACTTACTTTCAGAGAAAGTGCATAATTTATTTTCTTTATAATCACTTTAAGAGTTACCTTTTTATTTATTTATTTACTTATTTATTTATTTTGGTGTTTAGTGTGTGGCTTGTTCTAGAGTTGGGTAGTGCTAGGGAAACATCTCGTGGTATTATTGGATGCATGAAAACTAATAGCATTGAGAAATTTAATTTAGAAAGCTGCACATTTTGAGTAATGTATAGATTACTTGACATGTAGGTTATTATTCAATTGAGAGATTTTATGTGAAAATATTAGATGATACTAGAAGTGGCTAAAGATTATACTATTTATTTATTCCATTTTCTGTTCAATGTCTCTTGTCCTTTTATATCGTTTTAAATGTTATTATGATCATTCCAGCCAATACCAACACATAGTAGGTACTCAGCAAACACCTATTAAATAGGTGACCTCTATTATTGTGTTTAGTGTGTAGGTTTCTTCTGATTTCAATTTCTTAGATTTTTAGAGGTTTTACTCAGCATCTCCCTTGATGTGATTTCTAATATAAAAATCAGTGCTGTTATTTCATATCTGGTGACGAATGCTCCATTTGAGACCATAATATATCTTCTTAACATGGCTTAACGTTCCTGACTAGAGATCCTTTGACCTGAACGTATTGGCACAAAATAATATGTTTCATGCACTAAGGACTTCTTTATGCTCATATTTTTAAGTGAAAATGCTGCTTCTTTACTTTTCGGAAACATAAATGTGCATCAAATATTTTGTTTCTATATCATTTAAGCTCTGTTATGGTGAATTCTTTACATAGTTGCCTGTCTCAGTTCAGTGGTTCAGTGGGATTTCTACAGACTCTTCAGTTTGGAATAATTAGGATCATAATCATATTTGAGTATGTGTCAAGTGCCCACAGTGTATGCTAGGGTTGAAAGGATTGCTGATTGGGTGTTTTTTTTTTTTTTTTTTTTTTTTTTTTTTTTTTTTTGTGTGTGTGTGTGTGTGTGTGTGTGTGTGTGTGTGTTTGTATAAAAGGTAACAGAATCTAATTCTTGTGTATCTTTGCTCATGAATGGCTAAGCTGTGGCTGAGCAGAACAGCCCTGAAGGCTTAGGGAGAGAAGTCACATTGTACTTAGGTCATATTGTCAAAGAGATAAAGTTATATGTACTTGTATTTTTTGGAGTATGAGTGATGAGCAGACACTGGAGAGGTTCACAACATTTCAGAGGAAAATCAAAGTGTAGACTTGATTTTTTTTTTCTAGTCCTTCTGCTTAGAAATTCACAGATGGTTACCCATTAAAGGGGAATTCAGTTTGTGACAACAAAATCAATTTTAGCCCAATGTGGAAAGTGAGATAGGAATACCTTTAAAAACTATGATTTCTAAGGTCCAATTGCGGGTTCAGCAAGACATCGTCGCAGGTTAAGGTGCTTGCTGTTGACCCCAAGGACGTTTATCCCCCAGGACGTTCATCCCTGGGACCTGCGTGGTTAAGGGAGAGAGCTCACTCTGTAAGTTGTCCTCTGACCTGCACATACACACAGTGGTATATACATGAACACACATACAGAATAAGTCAATGAATACACAGATTACAATGACAATAATAACAGTAGTAGTAGTAGTAATAATAATAATAGCATTGTGGAGTCCAGAATTGAAATGGGAAAAATTTCCTACTTAAAATTAACAAACCAACCAACCGTGACCCCAAAGTGTTTGTTTTCCTTCCCCGTCTCTGAATGTGGCCCCGAAGAACAACAGTACTGGCAGCTCTTGTAGCCGCACCCGAATCAGCCTCCCTGAGCGGCTGGTGTGAAGAGAAGCGCTCTTCTAAGTATCTGAGACCTGGCATGTTTGTTTAAAATGCTTCAATTCTGATCGTCATGGTCCTCTCAGGCCTGCCGTGATCTAGCAGAGGCTGCCAAACACAAGACCTCCAGAGCTGCTAAGAGGCTCTGCCATGGCTCCTGGGAACTAGCCAGGACATACACGCAGTTGTACAGAGAGAGGAGAGAGAGACAGACAGACAGACAGACACAGAGACAGAGAAATAGAGACAGAGTGTACAAGCAAAAGAACAATTTTTTGTTCATTTCTGCCTATGTGTGTGCATGTTCATGTGTGGGGGTACACGTGTGTGTGTGTGTGTGCATGTGCATGTGTGGGGGTACACATGCGTGTGTGTGTGTGTGTGTGCGTGTGCACGTGTGCATGTTCATGTGTGGGGGTACACATGCCCGTGTGTGTGTGTGTGTGTGTGCATGTTCATGTGTGTGGGTACACATGCCTGTGTGTGTGTGAACGTTCATGTGTACACATGTGTAGACACCACAGGTTGATGTGACTTGTCTTCATCACTTTCCACCTTACATACTGAGGTAGGGTCTCTTGCTGAACCCAGAACTCATCAATTATAGTCTTACTAGCCAGTTTGCTCCAGAGGAAAGAAAACATGATCACATACCAACTCGTCTATGAGTCATTATTCATAGTAGGCGAAAGTGGGAAAAATACCAGCGTCCATCACCTGATGGATGGATGAGCACAGTGTTCCCTATAATCAATGAAATGTAACTCAGCTATAAAAGAGAACATGGAAAACTTAAAATTCACAAAAGACCCATTGGTCATATTACGTAAGTGCACATACACAGTAAACTAATGTATAACAAGAGGAAGTGAATCATGGTTTTCTAGAACCAGGCAGGTGGACGGGTCATGAGGAAGTGCTGCTCATAAGTTGGTGGTTCCTTTTTCAGGTGCTAAATCTCTTCTAACTTTGAGGTAAGGCTTACAGAACTCCGAGGCTGTCGTTGAATTAACACTTTAAACAGGAGAGTTGGCTGCACATGACTTGAGTGCTGAGAAAGCTCTTGTGTCTCTTGTGCTCCACCAGAGCTGAGACAGTCCCTCACCTGCTTCTCTTCAGTCCCTCCACTGCTCACTCTCCCTCCTCCCCAGAGCACTCTGCCCTTCAGCCGGGCATCACAGGGGCTCCCAGGCAGTGTTTGCCCTACAAGTCAGCCTCCCAGGAAGGTCGGACACCGGCCCTGGCCCCCACGCTGCTCCTCCTCAGCATCCATTTCCTTTCTGCTGTAGTATACATTGCTTTTTAACTTCTTCCATGATGTTCGTTATTTATTGTCACACTCTTGCTCTCTGGCTAGAATATAGCTCCTGCAGAAATATCATTTTGCCAGCTGATATATCACAAAGGCTTGGCATATAGTAGGTGCCAAATAATATAAATATCTATTTCTAAAATTAACTTCTTATCTCATTACCCTAAGGAGAAGATTGAGGGGTGAGATACTAGTTCTTCTGTGTTGAATTAAAAGTTATTTTTCACTTTGACTTGGTAATTCCACTCTAGGAAATTTATCAAAGGAAAATAATTGAAAAGAAGAAAGTTGGTATGGCTTCCTGTGTCTACTTTGTACCAGGTACTGTTTCCCAGCTTGTGATATTTTAAATGACCAACAGTAGTTCCATACTTAAGTAAATAAGAAAATCACAGTGTAGTGTGAGTACAATTGGTATGACCAATAAAGTCACAAAGATGGCTTCTAACTCATGTGGAAAATAATTAGCCTGAGTATGAAAACTAGAGAAACTTCGACCTCTCCTATGGAGTAAAGACATTTTTATTGATGACTTGGTCCAGGTGACATGGTCCATGCAGGAATAAGAAGGATAAAGATTCATGTCCATAGAGCTCCATAGTTTGGAAAGGCAGGGAGTAAGGAATGTATAAACAAGATAACTTGGGAGAGTTCTGTCTGCTGTGGGAAGAACCCAGGAAGGCAAAGGGCTGTGAGTGCGGTGAGTGGATTCACTGCTTCTTTAAGAGCTGGTTCCTAGGGAAGACCGGCAGTGGTACAGATAGGCCAGTCAGAAGGGGCTGCAGTGCCCGTGTATTTGGATTTTACACTGTGTGGAGAGGAAAGTCATAGTGTGGTTCAACACAAAATGCGTTAGACTTGTATTTGAAGTTTATAGGAGCAGACATCCAACACCAGAGCTTGGAGGAGGAACGGAGGTCATTGTTGGAAGTTTGAACGTAAAACCTGGAGTAGCACAGATGGAAAGGCAAGCATATACTGTAGAGATGTGTAGAATGTTGGGACACACCACAGTTTGTATGACGAGACTGATGGCTGAGAAGGAGATGGATGCGGAATGTTGGGTTTCTGGTTTTTCCTCACTGTGGGAAATAGGGAGAACACATGGTGATGTATCAGTGTGTGTGTGTGTGTGTGTGTGTGTGTGTGTGTAGGGGGTTAGAACCCAGCACCATATACATGCTAATCATATGCTGCACCAGTGCTACAGACATTCTGTAATTTGTGAATGAAATTAATATCAAAGATGTAGAGAAATATATTGGTACTAATCACTATGTCTATTAAATGTTATAGAAAGAGCCTGGAGACTACCAACAAAGTACTTACTTTCTTTTTAAAAAGCTAAAACCATGGAAATTCCTTTTTCTTTCTTTGCTTTTATTGAAAATTCATGCAATATATTCTGATTGTGGTTTCTCCTTTCCCATCTCTTCCCATCTCCTCCCAACCTCCTCACTCATACAACACTACACCTTCTTTTTCTCTCTGTCTTTAGAAAGCAAATAGGAAAACTTAAAAAAAAAAAAGAATAAACATACACACAAAACATAAAAACACAAAATTGGGAATCATAAACCACAGAAACACCATTGAGCCCATTTTGGGCCATCACTGCTGGGCACGGGCCATAAGTATGATTTGCATACCCAGTGAGACTCTGGGCAAAAGCTAATTTCCCTTTGTGAGCAGTTGTCAGTTGGAGATAGAGTCTCGGTAGGGATGGGCGAGCGTCTCCACATCCCCATCTCACACTGGGAACCCATCTGGCTGGAGCCTGTGCAGCCTGCCTTGTGGCCAGTCTCTGCGAGTTCCTGTGGGGGCCAGTCCTGCTGGGTCTGGAGGTGCTGTCTCCCTGGGGTCAGCCACCCCTGCTGGCTCTTAATCTTTCTGCCTCTAAAACCTTAGAAATTCTTACTCATTGTAATAGTGGACTTTTGAGAGAAATAAAAGTGCACCTTGCTGTTTGTTTTGAACTTCTGCGCACCTCTGTGCTTGCTTTCGGAGTTGACTGTAGCCTTTTTAACCCTGTCTTCTAAGGAGTTCTCTTTTTTATTCTGTAGATTTGATGTGGTATGGAAATGTAAGCACTGGCCCTCGATTCTGGTATCAAATTTGATGGAAATCCTGTAATATTTCCTGATATTGTCTCAGGCTGCTGTTAATACTCTTACATGATCACTTCCAGCCGAGTGAGTAGGCGGGCTCTTAACAGTGGCAATAAGCAATCCATGCTTAGATATTGACTATTTTAAGGAATAAAATTAAAATTATTGCTTATTATCAGATATTAAATCCAGCTTTTCTCTCTAGGGCTGAAGAGTTATTTAATGACAAGGGAGGTATGTACTTAGCATTTTTAATATGTATACATAAAGCATTTGCAGCGTCTCTGCCCCCAGAGGAAGCGTGGCTCAAGAAGAGCACTGGACTATGAGTCCTGAAGCCCAGCCTTTGATTCCCTCACCGGTGTGAACTGGCAGCATAATCTTGGAGATTTGTGTTACCCAAGGTGTTAGTCACCTTATTTCTGAAATTAGTAACCCTACTAAAGCTCATTTATTACCCTACTATTAATTCCTTCTCAGGTTGATACGTAGACATTATCTGAAAGCATGCCATCTTTTGTAATTTGATTAGTGAACATGCTCTCTGATGCTGTCATACTTCAGATCTTACTTACCTCTTCAGGTCACACACACACGTTTTGAAGATGTGTAGTGCTTATCTTCAGAGCAGAGTTTGGCCTACTCTGTAAATGTGTTCAGAAAACAATATAACACAGATATCGAAGGCAGCTTGTTTTCAACTTGTAGCTAAACATGACATTCAAATGTTAATTGGATGAATAAATCTTGTTCATTTTACAGACATGGAAATGTCAATGGAATAAAACTATTTATCACAAGATAATGGTCTCCTGCTGCCAGATAAATGCCAAGATGAAGATAGTTATTGAAAATGTATCAAAATATTCCAGTGCTATTTATTGAAAATAAAGGTTGAGGGAAAGTTCAGCTTTTCAGGTCAGACATGAGAAATGCCCTGCTTATTCCATTAGCACATGGCTGCCTTGAAGGCAGTGTGCGTAGTACGGAAACGTGGAGACAGTCGAAGGAAAAACATTTCACAAGTGCATCCCTTACCTTTGAGAATTACTGCGTACAGAGTAGGGGCTGGGAGGTGCCGAGTATTTCCTGAGTGTTTTCTGTGTCCTAACACAGTCCTGGGAAGGGTCTCTCATGTACGCCTCATGAGAACAAAATCCTGAAAGGGTTATTGTACTCCATTTATAGGAAAAGTAACTGAGCCTCAAAAAGCAAAGTCTTACAAAGTAAAGCCACTGAGATACACACAGAGAGCAACTGCCGACCCCACGTCTAAACATGGCCCAAATCCTAAGCCTGGTGTTTCCCCTCGCTTCCTACATTCTTCTTGGACTCTGAGTCTGTACACTACAGTGATATTTAGTTTTTTGAGTAGAGTATTTCCCTGAGTTGTATTGCATTCCTTTGAGCACAGTAATTCAGTATACAGTGTGTTCTCTTCAGGCAAAATCGGACATTTGTCTGAGGAAAAGACCTACCTGCTGTCTTGAGATGGTGACGGCCGTGAATGGCCAGAGTTACACTAGGCTCTAGCATTTTGACACCCTCCTGGCGGTACATCCCTAACATCTTCATGACTCTTTCTTCTTTGGAGTTTAAGCTTAGCCGCCTGCTTTTCCTCTTACCTGTGTGCATTGTAAGTGCCATGGTGGTCTTCATACAATGCTCGAATGGGCACCGAGTTCAAAGAGAGAACCGAAAGTTCCAAGTGACTGAAAGGAGAATTGCTGCTGACTTCAGTGCTCGCTCACCTCTTCAGGCCAGCCTCGGTGCTCCAGCCAGTCATCCCATCCCCACTGACACTGACACTGTGCTAGTGTTGCTGCCCTCTGTCCCCTCCAGCTCTAACCAGGTTTCCTCTGGCAGTAACCTCTATGGAGTATTTTAAGATATTAATATGCTTTTCATGGTTCCCCCAGTAAATGGTAAGCTACTTACTGCAAGAAATTATGTTTTCTTTTCTTTTTGTCTCCTTGATGCCCAGTAGAATGATTTGAACATTATTGTTAATCAATGAGAGAGTGAAAAGGCCTGGGTACAGTTTCTCCAAGGACTGGAGGAATCATGAAGGCTCCATAGCACCCATAGCAGACTTCTGGGCATAATTAGAGCATCCATTTCCTGGACTTCCCTTATGCTTGCATCTGTCATTTCTCTCTGAAACATGTTCACCATTTGTTTATTTTGTAAAAGTCCTAAAGGTAATACTAGATATCTTAGTTGCTGTGTGAATACAAAGATAGATGCTTGGATGTTTAATCTTCCCTCAATAAGAAAATAGTAGTTCACACAGAAATCTGATATGTACACACTGTTAGTGTGTACACCTGTAGAGATTTTTCAGGAAGTCAGACACTCAGTACTGCTGTGGAATAATCCTCTTGTACACTGTAAAGATTTGTCACTCAAATTGGTTTAATAAAAAGCTGATTGGCCAGTAACCAGGCAGGAAGTGTAGGTGAGGTGACCAAACTAAGAATGCTGGGAAGAGGAAGGGAGGAGTCAGGAGTGGCCAGCCAGATGCAGAGAAAGCAAGATGAGAATGTCTTACAGAGAAAAGGTACCAAGCCATGTGGTTAAACATAGATAAGAATTATGGTTTAAGTGTCAGAGTTAGCTAGTAACAAGCCTGAGCTAATGGCCAAGCATTTGTAAGCAATATTAAGCCTCTGAGTCAATTACTTGGGAAGTGGCTGCTGGATATTTGGGAGCTACTGGCAGGACAGAAACTTCTTTTTCGAGCAACATCAAGCACCATCGTGTCTCATGGATCACTAACCCAGCCTTTCATGATGTGCTTTCACAGATGGGAGACCTTTAGCCCTGAAAGATATATGGGAAGGAGTCCACGAATGCTATAAGACGCGACTGCTGCAGGGACCGTGGGACACCATTACCCAGCAGGTCAGAGTCTTTTCCTCTCATTGATGCAGTTCTTTACCTTTGCTCACTTCATCCTCTATTCCCTCACCCACTTCTTTCCCTGTTTCAATCCTCCACATCCTCAGATATTTCAATTCAAAGACAGTTTCTTTTAAAACATCACCCCAGACTCGGGCTTAGTTTATTCTCCTTATTGTAAGCTTCCTAACACCCTATAATTTTCTTTCATGGGGCTTATTATAATTTTGAATTATATATTTGGGTGATTTCCTTTATAAAGCTCCTTTGTAAGCAGACCATATTCTCTTTTTCTGTTTTCCTCTTCATCATAAGTCCAGGACCAGCATAATGTTTAGCATATACTAGGTGCCCAACAAAAGTTTGCTTTGTATGTGAAAATAAAATCTAAGTTGGCACATACATTCAGAAACAGGACCTTCCAGCACCCAAGAGGCAGAGGCAGGAGGATCTCAGTACGTTGGAGACCTGCCAGGGCTAGCTACATAGTAAGAATTTCTCTCAAAAGGGAAGGGGGAAGGGAAGAAAGGGGGAAGAGCAATCTAGCCTGTGAGTGAGCTATCTGGAGAGATGGCTCAGTTGGTAAGTGCCTGCTGTACAAGCATCAGTTCTGTACCCCAGCATTGCAGTGGAGATGGGCAGGTCCTGGAGCTCTGAATCAGTGACTTACACACGCACACATACGTACACACACAGACAGAGACTGAATGCCCAGAAATGTGTACCTTTGACAGAGAAAATGTTTGGTTTGAATTGTCAATGAAGATGACAAAGGATGTAAGAAGATGCAAAATGACATTTAAAATGTATGTATATTTAATTTTCTCGTTCTTAGTCTTTTCTTGGTACAAGATCTCACTGTGTAGCCTGACTGACCTAGAGAAATGGATGCTGTAGCTTTTGTTGTCTGTAATCACTTCTCAGTTTTCCTTGTAGGTGCATTTGCAAAAGAAAATGTGAACTCCTGATTAGAAATAGGTTTGCAATATGCAAAAGATGAAAATAGATCTACAAAAGGAGATATAAAAAGGAAATTGGCAAAAAGTATAGAGAACGGTTTGTCAATCACGCCATCATTGCTGTCTTACTAAAACGGTACTTAATTATTTTAGAGATTTAAGAATACTCATCACTTTGCAAACATCCAACACCATCATCTTTAAAATAGTTTTACTTACATAAAAATATTTCTCTAAGTCTCTGTTTAGCTTAAGAAAAGCTTCCTTTAAAGATGGGTTTATCAGTCATTAGCCTGTGCCCTCATGTGGCTTTGATCATAATTATGGAAGTTTACGTACCTATCAACATAGGTAGTTCTTTGGCGTGGCTGCAAGTGACCGTTTTCTGGGTTTTTAACCTAGAAAGGAACAAACTAGTACTAGGCGCCTTTCACACTGTCCTCAGATCACCGCCCTGAGACTAAACGCTGACCCCGCCCCGTCATGAGTGAAGTCTGGCGTCCCTAGCTCTGGGCCGTTCTGTTAGTCATGCCTTCTCAAGCACCGCTCGCTCATCTTGTCCTCTTCAACCCTGCACGTGCTCACAGGGCACCATCTAAATGCCTCACCTGCCTTCAGTGGCTGCCACCGCCGATGCCCACCTGCTTCCTAACTTCATCTTTTATTCCACGCTGTGCAGCTCTTACAAAACATGGCTATTGATTTCTCTATACCCATCTTATGTCACTTTCTTTGAAACTCTAGGTTTAATGCCTTCTTCCTTCTGCCTGGGTATTTCCTACCCACTCTTCCACTGACTCCTTTCTCTCAAACTACACCAGTTCCCTCTGCAATCCAGGCTCTGTAGACTGGGTATATGTGTGTGTGTGTGTGTGTGTGTGTGTGTGTGTGTGTGTGTGTGTGTGTGTGTGTGGTTACTGTGAGTGCAGTAATTTGATGAATAAGCAAGACAACTACATTGAGACTCTCGAGATGGCTCCATGTGTAAAAGTGACTGTGGTACAAGCCTGGCAGTCTGTAAGCAGAGAGTCAGCTCCACAGAGTTGTCTGCTGATCACCACATGCGTATCATGGTGTGTGCGTCTGGGCTCACACACAAATAATAACACAGATTTAAAAATAACCACCTAGGTTTTGAACAAGACCATCTTGTTTAGAGGAAACTGAATTGTATTAATTTTTAAGTATGTCCAAGTGAATGCTGTTTCAACTTTCAGTATTGTCAATGGCCACACACTGCTAGAAATGTAGACCATTGGTCAGAATCCACAGGACAGAAAATGCTTGTTTTTAAGTGTCAAGGAAGATGGCAAAGATATAGGAGGATCATATGCAAAATGTGTATGTCTTTAATTAAAGCATTCTTTGTGTGTGTGTGTGTGTGTGTGTGTGTGTGTGTGTGTGTGTGTGTGTGTGTATGGTCTCACTCTAGCCCTGGCTGACCTGGAAGTCACTATGTAGACCAGCCTCTGCCTCCTGAGTGCTGGGGTTAAAGGTATGCACCACCATTCCAATTTTAACTACTTAGCTCCTTTTTAAAAAAAGAAATTATTTATTTCATTACTTTACCTCTTGACCCCAGTTACCTCCCTCCTCTCCTCCCAGTCCCCCCCCGCCCCCATCCTTTCACTCCCCCTCCACTTATGTTCAGAAAGGGCAGGCCTCGCATTAATATCAACAGCACATGGCCTGTCAAGTTGCAGTAAGACTAAGCACCTCCCCGTGTACTGAGACCTGGCAAGGCCACCCAGTATGAGGAGCCGGGCCCCCAAAGGCCAGTAAAAGAGTCGGAGGCGGTCCCCGTTCCCACTGTTGGGAGTCCCACAAGAGACCAAGCTGCACAGCGGTGACACAGATGCAGAGGACCCAGGACAGCCCCAGGCAGGCTGCTGGGGGTCTCTGAGAGCCCTGTGTTCTTAGCTCTTCCCTGGTTATGCTCCCAATCCTCTTCCTCATTGATGGCCCTGTTATTAGTGTCAGTGTCAACCTATTCACAGTCCCTGGTACATTGTATAATTTTGTGTTTTAATTCCACACATCTCTGTTAGAGCTCGTGACATAGGAATAGAATTGTTAATTCAAGCGCATTTTCTTTGTTTCCTAACCCAGTGTTACTGATAGAGTCCTTTCCACTAATGGACTATCCAAGATGTTTACACCGCCAAATGAACCAGTCTGCACTCTCTTTAGGAACTGTCTCGTGTGTTTTAGTTTATAGACGTTTGGATGCCCCACTTCCCCATTTGTCCTAGTGCTGTCCTGTTACACATCTGCTCACAGTAAGCACTGTTTTTTCTAACATGGGCCTCACTTCACAGAGTGTGTGCCCAACTATGCAATGTAGGTGGACTTTTGGGATTTCTTTTATGGGGATTTTGACTGAGGTAGTTTAAATAACTTCTCCTGATAACACTCCTAGTAAAATCTTCATTTAAGCTTTGGAGTCACTTAACAAAGTAACTGCCCAAGCAGTCAAGACTGAACAAGAAAAACGTATTTGCAGCCACAGACACTGTTTGGCATTTGAAAGTCATTATATATATTTATATATTTATATGTATGTATGTATATATGTATGTATGTATGTATATATGTATGTATTTCCTTTGAAGATCTTGGTTCTTAACCCCAATCGACTAACAGGTTTAACTTTTCCTCTGCTTGAGCTCTTTGGGAGAGTAGATGTGCATTTTTATAAGAGTTCATGCAGGGGAGAAAAAACAAGGTGTCCGAAATGGGACAGAGTGGAAGGGTGTGTTACAACCCGAGAGGAGAATAAGCTGATAGAATATTGGTGCCACCAAATAGTAGACACATTGCAGAATTATACTAAAGAATCATTAGCTTGCAGACTGAACACTGTAATAATATCCTGTCCCCCAGAGCACCTTAAAAACAAAAGCAGCCTCTGCATACTATAAAATGCATTTCACTTCATTTCCGGCCTGATTGTGCTCATAGAGTTTGCTCCTCTTCATCCTCAGTAATCACACTTCTGTTCTCGCAGCGTTTGTCTTGATGATAAGGGTTGTTCATGTCAGCCATGAACCCTCTCCTTTGAAGACAAGCCACTCATGAATCTCATACATCTGATTATGGTGATTACTCACCTGCCTTTGTCCAGCCTTTCAGACTAGCTATTATCTCAACTCTGCAGCCTAATAAAAACTTCCTAAGGAAACTTAACCAGCACCTAGCTGGGATCTGGCTAAATTGCTAAAGTGAATGTTATAGTGACCGTCACTGAAGGTGTGGGCTCTGTGTTTTAGGGCAGAGAGGTCCTGTGATCTTAGCGTGGACTAAGGTCACAAGATTTTAAGGAAAAAAACAGACCTTCAAATTTTGCTTAAAGATATTTATGTGTGGAAGTATATATGATCAATATGTAGGTTAGGCTTTTCTTTCTTAACTCCTTATTTCTTTCTTATTTCCCTGTGTTTTAGGAAATTTCAAACCTATTCAAAAGTATAGATGATAGTATGTACAATTATAAGCTTGTACTGATCTTGTTTATTCATTGTTAAACCTAGGCTTCCTCCTGTGATAATCAGATGTCCTGACCACATAGCTATACCCCAGCCTCAGACTGTCTTGTTTATCCATAGTTTTTGGTATCTTACCACTTTGGAATTTTTGGACACAAATCTTAGACATTTTATCTCATCCATAAATATTGAGGATGCATCTTTAAAAGTAAGGGCTTTCCATAAGTATTTATAGCAGTGTTACTTATATTAGCTCCTCAAGTGGGAACAAGACAGGTGCCTTTCAGTGGTGAATGTTTAAACAGATTGTGGTGTACTCTTACCCTGGAAAGCTAGTCAGCAATCAAAAGGATCCAGCTAATGACACACTCAACAGCCTGGATGAGTCACTGCACAATTAAGCCCAGTGCAAAAAGACAGCCTCCGAAGTTTGCATACCACATGATTCCACTTCCATAACACGTTTTTCTTTTTTACATTCATTTTTTTTCAAATTTTATTTATTCTTTCATAATTTCATGTACTCACATTGTGTGTGTGTGTGTGTGTGTGTGTGTGTGTGTGTGTGTGTTTTATCATAGTCACTCCCCATTATCCTTTTATCCCCTTCACCTTCCCACCAAATCCTTCCAAGTTTGTTTTGTGGGGTGTGTGTGTGTGTGTGTGTGTGTGTGTGTGTGTGTGTGTGTGTGTTTTGTGTATGTGACTCACTACATTTAATTGGGGTTTCTTGCATGAAGATGGGTTTTGCAGACGGGGGGATTCCTTGAGCAAAGGCAGTCTACTGAGAAATATAGGCCCAACACACAAACCATTAACTCTCTAGAGCTCATTTGGGAGCCTGTCCCATCCATGGTGGGACTTTGACCCCATTGCAATTGTACAGGTGCCATGCTGGTTAGCACAGCGGCTATGAGACGACATGTGGAACAGCCATACCATCCCCAGAAGTGAGCATTTACAGCACTGCTTTCCATCCGCTGGGTCTTAGACTCCTGCTCCTCTTCTGTGATGTTCGCTTGGCACCTTGAAGGGCTGATATGGTTGTCCAGTTTAGAGCAACACACTCAGCAATTGCCTGCTTTCCGCACATTAACCAGTTCTGAGTCTCTGCATTAACTGTTTCCCACGGCCAACAGCAAGGCTGAACACAGACTAATTTATAGGTGTAAACATAACATTTTTTTAAAGGCAGTTTGACATCATATCCATTTATCAATACGGCAGTAGTAGGTTACCCCCTAGGGACTATGCTTTCCTCAGCCATGGCCTTCTTTACGGTACCGTGTATGAGTTCCTTCTGTTGAAGGGTGGGCATACCTAAAGCTCACACAGAAAACAGCTGGTTACCCTTATAACTGCCTCACCACTATCGCACCAGTAGGTGTATCTCGCCTGAAAGTAGGTATTGTCACTCACAGGAGCCCCAGCAGGGTACGACTACTGATGATGTTTCTCCCCCAGCAGTCTACATGGCAGTACAAATGCTAGCCAGCAGTGAGGAACTTTCCAGTTCAGCTTCAGCCTGATTTCTCTCTAGCTTGCAAGCAAAGCTGTGGTGTCTTTAGCAATAGTCTCCTTACCTAGTTCTGGAGATCAGCCAAGAGGAAGAGCCAAGCTGTGTTGTTTGGGGGCCCTCTAGGGCCTGCCCAAAAGTGCGCAGAGGTCCCTCACACTGAGCATAGAGTTTCAATGGCTCATAATTTCAAGGAACAGTAGCATCCAGCCATGCAGGGTACCTCTGTTTCCTTGCTTTATATGACGTTTCCAAATGACATTTTCTGCATCTTTCGTTTTGGTTAGCCATCCCCTTTGCCCCTCATCTTCTCCACCCCAGCCTCCTCCCCTCCTTAAACCTTTCCAGTCCCAGTAGCCCCCTTCTCTACTTCATGTTACCTGTGTTCTTCTTATCTCCCCTAAGGCACTCGCCCATCCAGTGGCTTCTTTCTAGTTTCCTGGCTTCTGTGGAATACAAGATTAGATTCAAAATTAGAGTCCACATATAAGGGAGAACATGTAGCATTTGTGCCTGGCTTACCTCACTCAATTTTTTTCTAGTTCCGTACACTTATTTGCAAATTTCATCTTCCAGTACATCTAGCTAAAATTCCATTTTGTTTATATACCACACCATCATTATCTACTAGCCAGTTAATGGATAACTAGGCTGATACTCTTTCCTAGCTAACGTGAATAGTGCACCAATGAATGTTGATGAGCAAGCATCTCTGTAGTAGGACAGAAAGTCCTCTGGGTGTATGCCCAAGAGTGGTGGAGCTGGATAATGCTATAGTTGTTTCTAAAGTTCTGAGGAATCAGCAGACTGATTTCTGCAGGGGATGCACCAGTTTACACTTCAACCAACAGTGAATGAAGTTTTCTCTTCCCAGCATTTGTTGTCATTTGATCTCTTGATGATACCCATTCTGACTAGGGTGAGAGGGAGCTCAAAGTGGTTACAGTTTGCATTTCCCTGATAGTTAGTGATATTGACTGTGTTTTAACATGTTTATGAAATATTTGTATTTCCTTTGAGAACTCTGTTCAGATCAATAACCTATTTTTTTATTTTTTTTATGTTTTGTTTTTTTAGTTCTTTATGTATTGTAGATGTGTATGCATCCCTTTGTTGGATGCTGGTAAAGATTTTCTCCCATTGTGAGGCCTGATTCTTAGCTCAATTGACTGTTGCCTTGGCTTTTTAATTTCATGAGGTACCATTTGTCAATTGTTAGCTGTTTTTCCCAAGTGACCAAGGCTCTATTTAGAAAGTCCTTATTTATGTCTGTGTCTTGTAGGATACTCCATCTTTTCTTCTAGTTGTATCAGAGTTTGGGGGTTTGTGTTAGAGTCTTTTATCCATTTGGAGCTTATTTTTGTTCAAGGCAAGAGATAAGAATTTATTTCCATTCTTCTACATGTTTATACACCATTTTTGAAATGACAAAATCATAACCTGACAACAGGTTTGTGGTCGTCATGCTAAGGGCAGGTGGTGTTATGGTGGAGAACCATGCTTTTCTGTGTCTTCACTTTATCAGTATCTCAGTTGTGGTAAGGTACTGTGATTCTGCAAGGTGTTGCTACTTGGAGAACTGAGCATTATAAAAGATTTCTTTGTATCATTTCTTTCAGCTATATGTAAAACTACAATTATTTCATAATAAATTTTAAAAAGCTAAAAGCTCTCAAAAATCTAAGTGTGATTCCATCATTATAACTAAAATTGAAAAAAATGTATAGTATCATTAAACAAGCAAGCACTCTTTAAATTTTTTGAGTTGGTTTCAATCAAGATCCAAATACAATTTACACATTATAGTGGCCAACATCACTTACAACTTTAGGAATCTGTGTAAAATCCATGTCGATTTTCATTCCTTCCTCTTTTCATGCTAATTTTATTGTTAAAGAAACAGGTTGTTTGTCTTCCAAGCTTTTTGTGGCCTGGATTATTTTACCTGCTTATGTCATTATGGTGTTTATATGTTCTCCCCTATACTTTTTATGGGCTGGGAGTTAGATATTAAAGTTTCATCTAATTTGCATATGATTTGTGCAGGGCAGGAATATACCATAAGTGGTTTTGATGATGCTCCTAAGGAAGTACACAATGCCTGATCGTGGTTGTTTCTGGGATGTTGGCGTCTACTGATGACTCTATGTCAGTAACTTACTAAGGGCTGTAAAATGTGTGGTATTATTCCATCATTCATTATTTATCAATAATGACAAAGTTTCTCCCACCAGCGTAGTTACCTGAGATATGCTTTCCATAGAAGAGGCAACAAATGTCTAATTCTTTCTCTTTTGATTTTAGCTTTGCAGGTATTAAGTTGATTCTTTAGCAACCTCTAGAAGACACCAAGAATTTTTTATTGAATTTTATGAATGAATATTAGTTTTTTGTTTGAATTCATGGTAGTGATTCTCTTTATTGATGTTCAGTTTGTCTTATATTACTAGTGAACATCTCTTTAACTCCTGAGTAATTCTGATATATCTCATGTTTTTTAAATTTCTTTCTTGCTTTATGGCATGAAAGATTGAACATTCATGGTTTACATATCCTGTCCAAACTTGAAATAAGTTATTTCTAAAGAAGACTGGTTGCTTTCCCATATGTAAAGCCATTCTCTCTCTCTCTCTCTCTCTCTCTCTCTCTCTCTCTCTCTCTCTCTCTCTGTGTGTGTGTGTGTGTGTGTGTGTGTGTGTGTGTGTGTGTGTGTGTGTGTGTGTTGGACTAGACTCTGAATATCAGTACTTACGGTTGCAGGACCTTCAGCAAATTATGAAGCACCTTGTGTCTTAGTGTATTTTCCTACAGAGCTGATACTAGGATCTACAGAGTTGGTGGGGAAACTAAATTAATCAATATATGTAAAATACTTTGAACATTGTCTAGGCTACATAAGAAAATACATTCTATAAAAATAATCAGCATTACTTCTGGGAAAACAGTTATTTCCCTAACTTTTACAACAACACGAATAAACTAGATTAAGTTTTGACCCACCCCTCCCTCTTCCCGTGTAGTTGATACTAAACCCTTGTGCCTTTGTCGAGTGCATGGACCTTAAGATCTCTTTCTACTCTAGGCTACTTCACTCATTGTCCATCTTCCCATCATTCTCTTTAATCAAAGCTTTGTATTCATGGAGTCTGTATTAGTTCATCTTGTGTACCAAAGTGAAACATCTGCACATGGGCACTTTATTTGAAAAATAAACAGGAAGCTTATTCAGGTTACCATTTTGGATGCAGACAGTTGACCAGTGAGCAGCCCCACCTGTTGGCCTCTGGTGAGGATGCCCCTGGCTGCATCACAGCAAGGCAGAAAAGCAGAAAGGGAGATGGCCACCTGCATTAGAGATCACATACCAAAAAGTAAAGTCAGAGGGTTCAGGCCCGGCTTTGCTTTGTTCTTCCCTGTGAACACTACATTAACACCCTCTGAGATGATGACTTCTGGAGATAAGTCTGCGTTGTCAACTTGACCGGATTTGGAACCACCTAGGAGGTGCACCTCTGGTGGTCCCGGGGGGCTTCCCCAAAGAGTTGTAACTGAGGTGGGAAGACCTGCCCTGTGGGTGGTGGCATCCTCCCAGGGGCTGGTGAACCATGGAATGAAACCGAAGGAAAATGGAAAAAAGAGAAAGCCAGATGAACACCAGCAGTCCGTGCTCTCCGCTCCGTACCTGTTGAGATGGGAGGGGTTCCAGCCCTGTACCCTAACACCTTGAATCACGCCCATGACACCGTGATGGAGAGTCCCTCCAAACTGTGAGACAAAACAAGGGCTTCTTCCATTGCATTGTTTCTCTTAGGAGTCTTATCCCCTCACAGCCATAAAGAAAGTAACTTATAAAACCCCGGATGATGTAACCACCTTTGAGGCTCACCTACCTCAAAACTACTGCCTAGGGGGCCAGATTTCTAGTTTGTAAACTTTTGGGGTGCACACTAAAGTCATACCCAAACCATAGCAGGCTCCTTTTTTCACACAAAAATACTAAATTTATAATTTTATAACTTGTGATAGAACTGACTATATTTATACTATATATTCAAATATTTAATTTTACCTAAAAGTTGGTTTTCTTTTCTTTTTACGATTAATGTGATCATTTCATGGGCCACTAAAGAGTAGCTGGTCCCCAGACACTGTACCTACACTAAGGAATACATGTCAGGGCTGTAGAAACCTTAGTGGCTGTCTCTGGTCCTCTGTGTCCAGGCTTAGTCTTGCTATTGTTTCTACCTAAAGCTATTAACACATGAATACCGGGTGGAAGGTGGGTTTCTTTATATGACTCCCAACTCTGAAGCTAATGTGCTAAAGAAATATCGTTTCTATTTTCCAGTTCCCAAACCACAAAGGAGTCTACTGTATTGTATCATTTTACACGCGTGTGTGTTCAGACTCCTGAGTGATGAACACACAGGCACACAAATCTCTTCTGTATAACGGCCTTTTCAGAATTGCTTTCTCTCCAAGTCCCTGCTTTGCTTCTTAGCAGTAGACAGGAGAGTTATGTATGAAACTCAGCCTATATCTTACTCCTTTTAAATATATTATTTCTAACACCTGAACTGCATGGTTTAAGTTTGGAAGCCAAAAATTTGGAAGCAGTTTGTTTCCTGGTTCTGTGTGCCTATCGGCGATGAGTCCAAGTCAGTGAATGCTGCTGGACGAGTACAGCTACAAAGATGAATACTGATTGTTTTTCTTCCTTGCATTGTGTGTCCTGTGCAAGAACCAGGTTAAGGGACAGGGAAATGGCTCTGCTTACAGTGTTGGCTGCCCAAGCTGGAGGACCAGAGTGCAGATCCCCAGATCCTGTGGAAATACCTAATGGCATGGTCATTCGCCTGTAACTCCAGCCTGGGAAAATGGAGACGGAACAAAAGCTCTGTATGAGACTAGTCATACAGGTGAGCTCTAGTTTTGATTGCAAGACCCTGTCACTGAGCAAGACTATGAGCAACTGAGGAGGGGTCCCAGCATCAACCCCAAGCCTCCACATGCATGTTTGCAAACATGTGTGTCCACATTTGTGCAAACATGCGTACATACACATGCACTCCCACTTACATGTGAAAATAAAGAATCATCTCTATTATCTATGGGAAGTAGACTATGAAGAGGCTCTGGAAAACACACATTTACCTCATCTACCATGATTTCTTCTTGAAAATTTGGGCTAGCGTAAAACATGCAAAACTGTGATAATTTCAGTTAGTTTCATTTTCTTACCATAGAAAGTTTCTTGAGGATTAAAAAAAGCATGTCTGTAAAACTCAACAATTCTTTAGGTGCCTTTGGTGGAGAGATTCCTTTGACCCTCGGTGCTGCAGGAAGTCATTGGCTAAGAAGCCTTAAATAATGGAGCTTCATGTGCTGCCTGCTGATTTAGAATGCCAGCTGATAAACTGATGATTTAATTGTGCTTCCTCTAGTAAGGATTGTAAGTGCTCAAGAGAAGCTCCCATGATTGGCCTGCCTCTGAAACTCAGTCTCCCTGGAGTCTTTAGACATCTCTTTTACACAACATCCGATAACTGACTTTTAACTCTTCCTATTTTAAATGATACAAATCAATTAAAGCACACAGCTGCTTACCAAAACCCTCTCCTTGCTGCTGTAGGTCTCCATGGGTGTTTCCTGAGGGATCATAATGACTTCAATTTAGTGCACCTGGTAGGAGCTGCGTGAACTGGAAGTGGCTTAATTCTTAAATGACAAAAAAATGAAGATGCTTTATGAGCTGCCGCCGCTTCTGCAGAATCTCTGCCAACTCCATGGCTGGCTTCTGTCACAGTGGAGTTGGGTTTAAATAGGACCGCTGGTAGCGTGGGGCGGTTTTCTCTGTAATTTGCTGCTAATTTGTTGTACCCGAGTTTGTAGGTATTCTGGGTACTAATAAGTCATTCAGTAAGCAAGTTTATGAAGGCACAGCGCTGCGTCTATCTTTCAGGAGGTTTTCACGTTGACATAATATTTTAACAGTTCCCAGTAATTCTGTCACTTTCTTGTTTTAAGAGGGTGAAATATGTTCCCATCATTGTGTTTTCACTGACTTTGGCATCTTAATGACGACAGGGCTGTTTTTCTCCCTGACTCCACTAGTAACTGTTTTTAGAGTGTCAATCTGTATGTTCATTGTAACTTTTAATATTTACTGAATGCTGATGGTCATGCATACTGCACATCAGCAGAGCACCTCAGTTTCCACATTTACCCTTTCATCAGTCCAGAAAACTCCACGGTCGGTCACGGCCCACCGTGCTTGGCTTGTTTGTAGAAAACCGCCATGTTTTTAGAAAGTCTCTAGGAATTTGGTTGTTCCCTTTACTTGCCTTACATAAAGGAGCATATGAAGACCGGGGGAACGGCTCATTGGCTCTTGCAGTTCAGCTCCCCACACCAAAGTCATTGAACATCTCACAACCACCTGTAACTCCAGCTCTGTGCTCCGCTGGTGTACACACACACACACACACACACACACACACACACACACACACACACACACATTTAAGCAGCAGACACAGCATGTGAAACCTCTTCCTCATTGGTCTTTCATAAATACCTCCAGTTTGTCTCCGGACTCGGCGCCGCGTAGGTGCTGGGGTGACACACTACTTTCCCATCTATCTGGCTTGAATTTCTAAAGTTTCTGACCACTCACCACTACTGTTCAAATTGATCTAAATAAAGAGATTCCTTTTTCAATTTGGTCCTGTTGACACAATCTCTCGGTGTTTTGCTTTGTTCCATTCTAATGAGTTGAAAATTCCTAGTTTAAGAGTGCATTCCTTATAAATAACCTGGATCTACTAATGCATTTTAGCTCACATGTTTAAGTTGATTTTACTGGACAACGGAAACAAGATGCTGACTAATACTATATTCCACATGTATCTAGTTGAGCAGAATAACTCTTAGCTTTTTATCATAAACTTTTGAATCAGCACATGCCTTGAATTTATCCAAAGGCCTTATTTAAGGAATTTAATAGTATGTCATTAGAATTTCTATTCCTAAAAAAGGATCAGCTTATAAATATAAAAATAAAATACCATTTAAAATATTTAATAATTCATTTTAATATTACTCATCCTAGCACATTTCATTTTGGTAATTACCTACCATCAATTTTTAATTTTTAATAAACACCTTAGTTCCCAAACTTCAAGTTTGAGGAATATTTATGTTCTCATTTCCCATATTTTAGAAGGAAGTTAGTGGCGGGTAGGTGGTAAGTGATGTCTAGAGGTGGGCCAAGAGGGAAGAGATGCAGGCCCTCCTGGTGCTTGACACTGGGCGTCTCTCATCCCCAGTGAGGGCTGGAAGCTACCTAACAAAGATGCTGGTTTGTTTTTCTTTCTTTTTTGAAACAGTGTCTCTTGTAGCCCAGGCTGGCTCCAAACTCACTATGTACCGGCCTTGAACTACAGCCCTCACACTGGTTGCAACACCACACCCTGTATTTGGTTGTATTTTGCATGATAGTTGCTGTACACACATATCCCATCATGCCTTTCTTTCACTTTAGTTTTTATTCCACTTTCACCCTCTTCAGCTTTTTCTCACTAGTCACTGTCTCTGGTTCTTGTCCACGTCAGCTGCTAAGTCCCCATATTAATATTTATAGTCTATGCATTATTCTAAAGATTAGCCAACAGAGAAAGATAACACCGAAGTATATCAAGTATTTATGAAAGTCATTACCATTATCTTATAGTATGCTGATGATATTTTTTTAGTGTCTTTGTCCAGGTGTGTTTCTTTCTGGCCAATCCGCTTTTCAAAAGCAGATCAAGTAATATACATATATGAATATCTACTCCCTCTAGTATAACAGTGCATACATACACTATAACCAACACAGCAAGTGAGTAAGAATGGACAGATTTCCTAGGAAACCCAGGCGTCAGGGTGTGTCTGTGCTTTCCAGAACAGGAAATATTGAGGAAAGCCAATTCACTGTGTTGCTTTCTTCTGAAATGGAAGGAAGGAGGCATATGTGTCTGAAGAGTCTTAATTTTTTTCTTGCACTAAATCCTATGTAGATCACCATTTAAACAGGATTCTCCTTCACAATCATCACTTAAGCCTGTTACAGGAGATGGGGAGGGGATGTTGTTCAGCCTTTGTCTAGCAAAGCTATGGCAGTGTGCTCTGGTGTATAGGTTTATACTGTAAAGGTCCTCACTGGGAGCTTGCCGCCCCAATTCACCCTGCAGATGTGCACTGAAGGTCAGGAAATGTTTTGAATTTGAATGATTGTAGAATAGGTACATGTTTATATTTAATCATGGTTGCCTCTGTTCCTCATATTCTGTGTATTTTCATTGTTTTGTCTATTTTTAAAAAGCACTTTAATTTTCCTACATTTTTATTGATGAAAAGCAAAGAGCAACAATTCTTCGCCTGATTTAAAAAGTAATGTGTGTGTGTGTGTGTGTGTGTGTGTGTGTGTGTGTGTGTGTGTGATTTTCTATAAAATATGCGATACTATAGGGAGAAAATTAAATTATTTATAACCCCAAAACATTCCCAGTTAGCACTGTTAACTTTAAATTAGATACTTTCTGGAAGAGGTGTGTGTGTGTGTGTGTGTGTGTGTGTGTGTGTGTGTGTGTGTGTGTTTTATAAATATACATACAAATTAGTCATATTAGTCATATTATGTCCCTGGTTTAAAAAAATTTGCATCACTGACTTTTCATTACAATGTTTAGATATATTTTAATGACTGTACAGAATTCTAAGCTGATCTCTTAATTATTTTAACAGATTTTGTAGTGTGAAAATTGAATGTTTTTCAGTTTTTATTATCAGCTTCTGAGGGAATATTCTTACATGTATAACTTATGAAATTTCCATTTATTTCTTTGGATATGTTCTTAGAATGGAATTGCCAAGTCAACGCAGATTTACTTTTAAAGGTTCCATTAACCATTCCAGTGTCAATTTCCAAAATTCCCCCTACAGCTGCATGTTACAGCATCCATGTGAGTTACTGCTCCCTGACACTGGTCATAACCATCCTTCTTAATGAACTACAGTCTCGTGTCAAACAGGTTTGGGGACAAAGTTAAGAATCAGACTAACCGTGATGCTGCCCATCAAGGGCTGAAATGTAGTTTTCTTTCAGGTGGTAGGGTAGTATTTATGTTTTAGATACTAGAGAAGTTGACATATTGCCCTCATTAAAGGGTGTGATTATCATTCTTGCCAAAACCAAGTGTTCTTCCTCTGTCCAGGGGCAGTCTGCAGGAGTAACTGCCAGCATTTTACACTTTGTTAGATTTGTGTGAATGTGTGAGCAGAACTGCAAGGGTGCCCTTAAGCTCTTCCCTAAGCAATACAGAATAAGTAGAGTCTTGAAGTATAAGGCTTTTGTGTGTGTTGAATTGGTCAGCTGCCTTCTCTAGATAATAAGGTTGGTATGGAATATTTGATCAAGGAAAACTATATCAGGACAAGTTCATTGTGAGTGTACTCCTTCCTGAAAAAAGATTATTTTGAATACTTCAGAAATAATCTTTTCGCCTCTTTAGAATATGTTCCTAGCATGGCTATGGTGTAGCTATATTTGAGCCATTTATGCTTGGCTGTAATTGGCACCATATAATTTATTCTCTATGCAGAACCAGGCCATCACCCTGAAGACAGATACTGCCTTCCACAGTACTTCCTTTTTCTAAAAGCTCCATGGAATTGGAAATAAATGTGAAAGTATTTGTCTATTATGTAACTTCCTAAAAGTAGAATTTGCCTGTCTAAAGGTATTCTAGTAACAGCAGCTGCCACTCAGAAAGTACTTTCCAAGTGCCAGGTGTTCTAAGTTCTTTGTTCATAGGCTCCACACCTTTGAGTAAAAAGAGATACTGAGACCCCAAAAATAATGTACTGAGAGTCTAAGTAAGGGATCTCAGACACCTGTGTTTAGAAGACTGTGTCTTCAATCACCATTTCACTGCCTCACACAATGTCCATCTTGCTCTGAAGCTGGCATCATATTAAAGACAGCATACTAAAGTGGGTCTAATTCAGTGTGGAGTCACAAATTCCCTTGAGAATCTGATGAAAACTTTGAAATCTTTTCTTTGACATACAAAAATTTGCAACCCTAAATCAGAAGTTCTCTAAACCTCAAAGAATATTCAAATCGTTGGAACTTGCTGTGACCATAGTGATAGTAAGTCGTCCTCCATCCATGGTGATAGAAAGTCGTCCTTTATCCATAGTGATAGAAAGTCATCCTCCATCCATGGTGATAGAAAGTCATCTTCCATCCATAGTGATAGTAAACCATTCTCCATCCATGGTGATAGAAAGTCATCCTCCATCCCCAGTTATAGTAAATTGTCCTCCATTCATGGTAGAGTAAGTTGATAGATAGCAAGTAACACCAGAGGCCACAGGAGCAGCAAGTTCTATACTTGAGAAGAAAACGATGAGTACCGTAGTGTCTTCTTCTACAATGTAGCTCTGGAAATTGTTCCTATAAAATGAACTAACCGTGGTTTCTCAGTTCTCCCAATAAGAGCTTCAACTACATGAAATAGATTCTAATTTTTCAACTGAGCCTTGATAATACATAGCTTGTCCCAGGAGGAGATCCTTCAGTGGGTTAGGAAGTTGACCTTGAAGTCAGAAATATTTGGGTTCATCCACTTACTAGCACTGTATCTAAGAACACATTATGTTCCTTGTCTGCACAATAGGAAATTATTTCCATACAACGAATATAAGAACTACCCCACCAGGTTCCTCTGATGTATTTGTGCCACAATGCCTCTCATATGTTCAGCCTCATGCTTGGCACATGATCAGTGCCATGAGTATGAAATGTACTGCACATATCAATTTACATTCTATGTACATATAACATTGCAGTAGCAATAGAATTACTGAACTTCAAGTATCCTTCAACAGAATACTCACTAACTGTGTATGAAGTAGAGGCTAGCATGTGAGTGCTTACTATACTTACTAAGTGAATGTAAAGGGCTTTACAATCTCATCCCAAAACAAAATTAAAAAAAAAAACCCACAAAAACAAACCTACAAAAAATCTGATCTGTTTACATGAGAATTTCTTCTTTAGAAAAGATGTACAGTTCTGGCTGTCCTGGAACTCACTCTGTAGACCAGGCTGGCTTTGAACTCAAGAGATCTGCCTGGCTCTGCTTCGTGAGTTCTGGTATTAAAGGCGTGCACCCCTACCACCTGGTGGCAAGAAAGATCTACAATTTTGAACAATTTAACAGTTGACTAGCTTGTTATGGGATGGGGCTGACAAATCAGAGGAGGAATGTCCTAAAACTTCAACAGGTAGAAGGAGTCCCTCTAGACCTCAGTGAGAATCTGTCTCCATCAAGCCTCTCCTTCAGCCATGCTTTTAGCAGTTGCCATTAAGTCTGTGGATAACCCTGTAACGTCCCATTGAGATGCAGATGTATCTTAACATACCCTAAGTTCATCTAGTATGGGATGGCATAAATATTGTGCCTACCTTTTAGACCATTTGCTGATGAACGCAGTTAAATTGAATGGATGTCGAAGTAGCTTCCTCTAATCAATATACTCATTTTCTACCAGGACTTACTCCCATCTCCCCCACAGCCTTATTCAATTGGTCTTTATTAATCAAAACTGAGGTGGCCTAATCCTCATACCCTGGTACTGTATATCAGGTTTTTCAAATTTAGATTTGTTCGTGCACAGCCAATGGGAACCTTCACAAGAGGGTAGTCACAACAGCTGAGCCTCTACTCAGACAGTTGCTTATGAAATCTCATCTCAGGGTCCTTTCCCCCTCATCTCCCATTTTCATCTTTTCATAGTCAATTCATTACAACTGCTAAAAAAGAAAATCATTGTGAATGAGTCCTGTAAAATGATCATTTTTGGTTTTCCAAAGTCTATGTTATGTGCTATGAATAATCAGCACAATGCAATTGTTTTGCACATTATAAATATTTTATTCAGTTTATCATATGTGCCTTTATTACACTAGCAAAAAAAGCTAAATGGTCAACAGTCCTAGTGTCTTAAGTATTTGAATATTTCCCTTTGGTTTTTGACTTAGCAAAGTTGAGTCGTAACATTTTACAAGTCCTAGTTTGCTTTCATATCACACTCGTTATAAATCGAATACTTCTTGTCATATTGCAGGTATGACATAATCTCATGTGGAGTATTAAAAAGAAATTCAGTGAGGAAAACCTGTGGCATGTTAGGACTTTTTCATTGAGATATAATTGACATACCACAAAAGCTACCATTTGAAAATGCATAATTCAGTGGATTTTAGTTTATTCACAATAGTGTATTACCAATTCTAGGACATTTTCACCATCCTTAAAGGAAGCTGTAAGAGCACTCACTCCCCATCCATTCTTTCCCTCCTCCTTTCAAGAGCACAGCTTAGCCTGTCCCAGTTTACCTTTGCCTGTTCTGGGATCTTACATAAACGAAGCCACAAACTAGATTATCTTCTGCAGTAGCTTGTCTCATCCGGCTCATCTGAGCTGTAGCTTTATAAGCATTTCATTCCTTTTGATGACTGGATAACATTCTGTTATGCCACATTTCATGTGTTCATTGGCTCATGAACGTTTGGGCTGTTTTCTCTCTGTGCTATGACAGAGGATGCTAGTATGAACACATAAATTTTTGTGTAAGTGTATTTTGTGTATACCTAACAATAGAATGTCTACGTTACATGGTAACACTACTTAATTTTGAATACTAGCTGACAAACTGCTTTTTACATAAGAGTTACCATTTTTTTTTTATTTCTACCAGAAATGTGTAGGCATTCCAGTTTTTCCCATCATTGCCAGTAGTTGTCATTATCTTTTAATTGTTAATATTCTGTTGGATATGCAGCCATAGCTAACTGTAGTTTGGGATTACATTTACCTAGTGAATGTCTAATAGTATTGAGTATATTTTCATGTGTCTCTCTTCTATCCTGTCAGATCATCTAGATCCTTTTAAGATACATAATTTTCAAAATTTCCCTTCTTCTTTGCACTGTTCTTTTCACTATCATTTGGCTCAAAATATTAACAATGAGAAATCATATTCTATATTTCTTTCCTTTGGTTTCTCATGCCTTAGGTTTCCCATCTACAAAACTCCTGTTACTGTAAAGACACGGAGCTTAAACCATATAGTCCTCAACAATTGTAAGGTTTGAACTTTTGAATGGAGGCCTTTGTCCTGTTTTCACGTATCGTTACATGTGGTTTCAGAAAGAGGTCAGGTTCATTTTCTGCACATAGATGTCTCAGAGCCTCAGACCTGCTCTTTGCTGAACTCTTTTCCCATTTCAATGGTACTGCTGAAGTTCAGTTGAGTATATACATGCATGTTTATTTCTGTTCCAAGATTATATCATTTAACATGTCTTATTTTTGATGTCTCAGACAGTATATGAAAGAGAAGATAATCTGAGAAATAAATTAAGAATCACAATTTTCTGCTCCTTCCAGCTAGTCTTAGTTTTGCCCTGGGCACACAAATTAGTCTGTTAAATAATCAGAACAAAACATGGAGGTCATTTGTGTTGGCCATCTATACATGGACATGGGGTCCACCCTGATGAGTGGATGATATACCCAGTGACACCCCATTGGTGAAAACTGATTTTTCTCTTTCCCAGAAAGTGTCAGTTGACTAAGGGTGGACCCCCTTGTCCATCTCCCCTTCTCAGTGTTGGGACCAAGTCTGACTTGAACTGTGCAGGTCTTATGCTGTCAGAGCCCATGTGAGTTCCTCTGTGAATCAGTCCTGTTGTGTCTGGAAGACACTGTTACCTTGGAGCCATCGATCACCCCTGGCTCTTACAGTCTTTCTACCTCCCCTTCTACATAGATCCTTGAGCTTTGTGGGGAGGGGTTGGATGAAAACACGGTGTTTAGGGCTCTTACTCTCTTCCCATTGTCCTGTTGTGTGTCTCTGTATTAATTTCTATCTACTGCAAGAAGCTTCTTTGAAGCACTGATCTCTGGGTATAGCAGTATGCCATTAGGGGATACTTTACTGCTTTGTTTATTTAGCAGAATAATAGTATAGGTTTTCCCCTAGCCCCTGACCTACCTACTCTCAGGTTCTTGGCCGTTTTAGTAGTGTCGTATATGGGTTCCATCTCATGGAGTGGGCCTTTAATCCCATCAAAGTGATCAGTCATCCTATCACATTTGTGCCACTCTGGCACCAGTGTATCTTGCAGACAGGTTTCTGTTACAGGCTTTCTGTCTGGGTAATGTTGATGATTCCCTTTCTCCTCTGGCAGTGGGAAGAGTACTTTCCTGTCCCACAGTCAGTGAGGGCAAAGGGTCCAGATAGGCACCGGCAGGACTTCTCCAGGTTTGATGGCATAAATAAGTTGTCTTCCTCAGCTGGGCCTTACTGTCAGGTTATGGGGAGCAGCCAACAGCCCTGGCAATAGCCTGTGACGTTTGGGAGTTTCCAGGGGGCCTCTTTAGTCAATTACTCAACAATATGTAACCCATTCCTGCCACTGAAGGCTTTATTTGGTGCCATAAGATGTCTAGTTGTGGAACTGAGTCTCCACTTATTTGGTGACTCCATTTAGATTCCTTTTAGATATGCATATATTTTAGGAAGCTTCTATAGTAGTAGGTTGGTTTCCAAATGGCCTTTAGTGTTTACTTATCCCTCCCCAGCCCCCTCCTTTACCCTTCTCTTCCCTCCTTTAATCCTCCTATCCTGGTTTCCAATGTCTCTCCATAACAATATGTTCTATTTCTCCTTCCTCGGGAGATCCTCTCCTCAACAGGTGTCTGTAGGTGTGTGGAATTACATCCAGGTCTCCAATTCTATTCTGTTGATGGACGTATCTGTTTTTATGGCAGTCCCATACTTTTTATTACTATAACTCTGTAGTACATCTTGAAACCTGGGATAGTGAGACCTCCAGCAGTTCTTTTGTTTTTCAGAAATGTTTTCACTCTCTGGGGAGTGACTTTTCTTATTGTTAAAGAACACAAAGGTAGGAACATTTAAGGTCCACAAAACAGTTTCCAGTGTTAAGTAAACATTTTCTTGGATTAATCTTTACTAATTCTTGGTTCATTTTTATCAAGCTATAAAAGATATTTCATGGTAAAATTTATGTGTTTGTGAGTGATTTCTCAGTTTTTTCTTTAAAAAAAACTGTCTTGGTAACTAGAATGTGAGTGTTTAGATATATGGAAAAGCACATATATTGAATCAATAAAGAGGTGGAAAGAAGGGCTAGTCTCTGCCTATGAGCTCAGGTCTGGGGAGAAATCACCTAAAATTATTTGACCTGATAGTAATTTAGTCAGACCAACTTGCTTTCAATTGTATTTGTCTGGTAAACTGACTTTTAAACTAATAAACCATCTCTGTTCAGTAGAACATTATTTTAAAATTGTACATAGTCATTTTTACCTTATGGTGTATATTGCTGTACATTTAAAAAATAGAACTTTGTAACTTAGGAAAACCAAGATACAGAATTCTGTCACTTCTCTGCTCAAGAGTTCAGTTGGTTTTCACTAACCTTTTCTCCTTTTTTTTTTCCAGCTCAACCTCTGTTCTCTATCCTTCTGTTTTTCCTTTTCCAGAATGTCATCTGTGGATTTATATAGCATGCAGGCTTTCAAGTCTGTCTTTTTCCAGTGAGCACATTGCATTGGAAATCCACTGTGTTGCTGTGTTCATCAGTGGTTCATAATATTTTATTGTATACCATTTTATAAAGCAGAACAGTATTTTGTTTACCCAATAGTTAGCTATTGGATCTTAGAGCCAATGCCAGACTTTGTTGATTAAAAATTAAATGATTAAACCAGATGGTGACATATGCCATAATCATAATACCTGGGAAAGGAAACTGAGGCATGATGATTTGGAGTCTCAGCCTAGGCTGAGACCTGGTGCGGTGGCACACACTTTTAATCCCAGCACTTGGGAGGCAGAGGCAGGTGAGTCCCTGTGAGTTCAAGGCCAGTCTGGACTACATAGTGAATCCCAGGCTAGCCAGGGCTGCACAGTGAGATTCTGTCTCAAACAATAACTAGCAAAGAAAACAATCGTGAACATTGTGTGGCAGAGGGTTTGCTTATGTTGGCTTTGATTTTTCTTGGGTAAATACATAGGAGCGAGATAATGAGTGTTTATGAGAAAACACAAGAATATTCCCCAGATATTGACCTCTTACGCTCACCACGGGCTTGTGAGTGTTGCACTAGTCTGCCCTCAGCCAGCCAACCCTTAGAGTGTCAGCTCACTTGTTAACCTTGGCACAGCAGTAGGTGTGTGGCAGTTAAGACTGTGTGCTTTTACTTTGCATTTGCCTAATGGCTGGTAGGGAATGCCTTTTCATATGATGCTTGGTTGTCTTTGTTTTCATTGGCAAAGCAGCTTTTCACATTTCTTTCCCTCTTCTGTGCTGGATCTCTTAATATTCTCATTACAGGGTCTAAAAAGTCTTTATACATCTCTATAAACCGCTTTCTCACATATATGATGGTCTGTATACGTTCTTCCAGTATGTGACTTATTTTTATTCTCTAAATAGTGCTTTTCACTAGCCAAAAATTTAATTTACGTGGGAGTTCATTTTACGGAGAACATGTTAATTTATTTCACTTGATATTTTTGCGTGTGAATTTTCAGTGGCTCAGCATCATTCATTGCAGAGACTATGCTTTCTTTCCTGAGTTGCCTTTAAACCTTTGGTAACACTCAGTTGATTATATCTAGGCCTATACTGAGATTCTCTGTTCTGTTGAACTGATGAATTCTGCTAAGCCTTTAACCAAGACTGGACTGACTGTCTTGATCATTTGGCTGTGTGTTGAATTTCACTATTAGAGTAAGGATTGCCAGGCTTTGCTCCTCCTTCTCAGACAGTATCTGTTATTCCTTGGCTAGTTCTTTTGTCATTCTGTTAATTGTAGAGTCAGCTCCTCAACATCAACTGCTAATCCTAGAAGGCTGTTTAATTTAAATTTAGTTTAACATATAAACTATAGAATGTACATATAGCAGAGTGCAATGTAGTAGTCTGATGCATGTACATATTAGGTAATGTATAATTCAGGTTAAACATGTATTTGCTCAGTTACATTTATAACTTTATGGTGAAAAGTCAATCTTTTCTTTTGGCTTTTCCAAATGTACAATGTTTTATTAGTCCTTTAGTCGTCTTTCTTCATAATAGGACACCAGAAATTCTCCTCCCTAACTCACTGTATCAGTGCCCATTGGTAAACTTCCCTTTATCTGTCCATCCCCATAGTGGCCACTGTTCTCCTCTCAGCTTCTATGGGAGCAGTGGCTCTAGACTCCAGTGTGGGTGAGATCAGTACTTTTCTTCTTTCAGCAACACTGTGACTGCTAGTGAGGATGGCTGTCCAGGCCGCATTAAACAGATCCAGCGAACATTAAATAAATCAACTGAAGTTAAAAGGGAAAAAAGAAGAGAGCAAAGACTATAATTGATGGTGAGGATGTGGAGAAAATGAAAACTTACACATTGTCGGGGGTTTGTAGTGAAGTCAATGTGGAAAAATGCTTGATGGTTCCTCAAAAAGTTAAAAATAGAACTGTGACGTGGTCCAGCCATCCAACTACTGGGCACACATAAAAGTAAATACATTGAGTAGACAAACAGGTCTCATGCAGTCTACATCTCGTTTCCAACCACTTCAGTTCACAGAGACTGCCTTTCCCAGCTGGATAGTTAGAAGTAGGATTTGCCCATGTTTTCTTTGTCTGTGCTCTGTATTGTTCCATGGTCCCAGCATTGGGTCAAAGCCTGGGGTAATACAGGGGAAGCAAGAGAACGCACTGCCACAGAGGCAAATGTCGGCTTGGAAGTTACCGCCTTCCCTGGGTATCAGCTACTTGCCCCGATCTCTTACTGGGATTACCTTTCAGAGGCCTCCTTTAGCTACCTGTTTGTTTTGTTTTGTTTTGTTTTGTTTTGTTTCATTAGGAATCATTTGACTTACTTACTTATTTATTCATTCATTCATTCATTAATTCATTCATTCATTCATTCATTTGTTATTTTAGAGCAGTCATGTTTGGTTCTACCCTAGGTCTTTGGGCTGTCCAGTCTCTGGTTCCTTGTTGCCCAACAGTGCCCTGTAGGGATCCCTCTTCTAGAGCGGCCTTAAGTCAATCAGACATTGCTTAGATACTCCTGTGATTTCTGTGCCACTGTTGCCCTAGCATATTTTGCAGACAGGACAGATTGTAGGTCAAGGGTTTTGTGGCTCTGTTGGCCTCCACATTTCTTTTTGGTAGCCTGCAGAGTACCTTCCTGTACCAAAGAGATTGGAACATAGGGGTGAAGGCTCCATGTACACACCAGCTCTCCTTCTCATGTTCAGTGAGTTGTGTGGATGTTGTCCTCAGCAGTAGGGCCCCACTGTTAATTTGCAGGGAGTAACCCTTTGTCTTAGCATCAGCCTGGGTTGCTTCTGGATTTCCATGGGACCCCCTTGACCAACAACTCAATTGAGTGTAACCCATTCATGCCTCTGGAAGCCTTGCCTGGCTACAAGAGATGGCCTGTTGAGACTCTGTATCACCCATTACTAGGAGTCCTCATTAGTATCACTTTCATAGATTCCAGGAAGTTTCCACTGCACTAGGTTTCCACACAATCCCCCCCAATGTCCCCAAATTCCAGCTGTCTCTCTCTGTACTCCCTTCCTCTATGCCATCCCCTGACTCCACCTGCTCCCATCCCCACCCACTCCAGTCTACCCATAAAATCTGTCCTATTTCCCTTTCCAGGGGGATCCATGTGTCACCCCTAGACCCCACCTCTTTATCTAACCTCTCTGGGTCTACAGATTGTAGCTTGGTTATCATTTATTTAATGGCTAATAGCCACTTATAAGTGAATACATATCATATTTGTCTTTCTGGGTCTGTGTTACCTCATTCAGGATGATTTTTTTTCTAGTTCCATCCATTTGCCTGCAGATTTCATGATGTCATTTTTTTAACAGCCGAGTAATACTCCATTGTGTAAATGTCCCACATTTTCTTTATCCACTCTTCAGTTGAGGGGCATCTAGGTTGTTTCCAGTTTCTGGCTATTATCAATAAAGCTACAATAAAAAATAGTTAAGAAATGGTTAAACAAGTGTTCTTGTGGTAGAATGGAGCATCCTTTGGGTATATACCGAAGAGTGGTAAAGCTGAGTCTTGAGGTAGATAGATTCCCAATTTTCTGAGGAGCTGCCATATTGATTTCCATAGTGGCTATACAAGTTGACACTCCCACAAGCAATGGAGGAGTGTTCCCCTTGCTCCATATCCTCACCAGCATGAGTTGTCACTTGTATTATTGACCTTAGCCATTTTGACAGGTGTAATATGGGAATCTCAAAGTAGTTTTGATTTGCATTTCCATGATGGCTAAGGTTGATGGACATTTCTTTAAGAATATCTGAGCCATTTTGGTTTCCTCTGTTGAGAATTCTCTATTTAGATTCTTCTCCCTAACCCTGCACCCCAGATAAGGTTCTTCTGTGTGGCCATCCCAAGTGCTGGGATTAAAGGTGTGCATCACCACTGCTCAGCTTTAGATTCCTTTTTAATTGGATTATTTGTTTTGGGGTTTTGGGTCTTTTTTTTTATATCTAGTTTCCTGAGTTCTTTGTTTATTTTGGATATTAGTCCTCTATCAGATATGGAGCTGGTAAAACTCTTTTCCATTCTGTAGGCTGCTGCTTTGTCCTTTTGACACTGTCCTTTACTTTACAGAAGCTTTTTGGTTTCATGAGATCCCATTTATTAATTGTGGATCTTAGTGCCTGCACTATGGATGTTCAGTTCAGGAAGCTGTTTCCTGTACTAATGCATTCAAGGCTATTTCCCACTTTCTCTTTTATCAGGTTCAGTATATCTGGTTTTATCTTGAGGTCTTTGATCCACTTGGACTTGAGTTTTGTGCAGGATGATAAACCTGGATCTATTTGCATTGTTCTACATAGAGATGTCCAGTTAGACCAGTAGCATTTGTTGAAGATGCTGTCTTATTTCTACTTTCTGGCTTCTGTCTCAAAGATCAGATATCCGTAAGTGATTGGATTTATGTCTGGGTCATCAATTTGACTCCATTGATCAATGTGTCTGTTTTTATGCCAATACCATGCAGTTTTTATTGCCATAGCTCTGTAGTACAGTGTGAAATCAAGGATGGTGATACTTCCAGCAGTTTTTGTGCGTGCGTGTGTGTGTGTGTGTGTGTGTGTGTGTGTGTGTGTGTGTGTGTGTGTGTGTGTGTGTATGTAGGACTGTTTTAGCTATCCTAGGTTTTTTGTTTTTCCATATGAAGTTGAGAATTGTCCTTTCTAGGTCTATAAAGAATTGTTTTGGAATTGATGGGGATTGCATTGAATCTGTAGATTGCTAGGAGATCCTTCTATCTTCTGATATCTTCATCAGTTTCTTTCTTCAAAGACTTGAAGGTTTTATAATACAGGTCTTTCACTTGCTTGGCTAGAGTTACCCCAACATATTTTATATTATTTGAGGCTGTTGTAAAAGGTGTTGTTTCCTTGATTTCTTTTTCAGTCTGTTTGTCATTTCTATATAGGAGGACTACTGAGTTGTTATTGTTGTTTAGTTAATCTTGTATCCAGCCACTTCACTGAAAACATCTGTCAGCTGTAGGAGTTTCACAGTGGAATTTTTAGGGCCACTTGTGTATCCATTCATATTATCTACAAATAAATACTTTGACATTTTCCTTTCCAATAAATATCTCATTGATCTCCATTTGTTGTCGTATTGCTCTAGCTAGAACTTTGAGTACTATGTTGAATAGATATAGAGAGAGTGGACGGCCTTGTCTTTTTCATGATTTTAGTGGAATTTCTTTAAGGATCTCTCCATTTAATTTGATATTGGCTCTCGGCTTGCTGTAAACTGCCTTTATTATGTTTAGGTATATACCTTGTATCCCTAGTGTCTCCAGAACTTTTATCATGAAGTGGTGTTAGATTTTTGTCAAAGGCCTTTTTTGCACTAATGAGATGATCATGTGGGTTTCTTTTCTTGTTTTGTTTTAAATAATGAGAGAGGTAGACTGTAGCAGGCTTACATCATCTCACTTGCTTCTTTCACACATATTTGTATGCACGCATGCACATGCTTCTTTATACTAATTTCAGTCTGTGGTGTTTTTTCTCTAAGCCAGAGGGTTTAATATGTTTATTTTTATTGTGATACTGATACATTTCAATTTTTCTTACATGTTATTTGTGGGGTTTTGATAGTATCGTCTTTGGTTTCCTTCTATAACTTCAACTACATCTTAAGGAATTGATAAAACTTTTATAGCCTCTTTTTTGTTTTGTTTTGTTTTTTGAGACAGGATTTCTCTGTATAGTTTTGGTGCCTGTCCTGGCTCTCACTCTGTAGACCAGGCTGGCTTCGAACTCACAGAGATCCTACCTGGCTCTGCCTCCCAAGTGCTGGGATTAAAGGTGTGCGCCACCACTTCCCAGCTCATGGCCTCTTTTTTAATATCCAAAGTGCAGATGAAATGATCTAGCTAATGTATTATCTTAAACGTTACACAAGATAAACATTTAATAACCCTTGGTACAATCACTTGAATTCAATAATGTTCATTGAACACCCGTTAGAAGTTCAATAACAGAATAGAACGAAATTACTGCTCTTAGCGAGCTGATATTGCAGTGACAGACATAACAAGGAATAATCTAGTGTGATGGAAGACAGAGAGCTTGAGGAGAGAGGGCGCCCGGGTCAAATGGTGGGACAGTTGTAAACTGGCAGATAAGTTCTCCCCTGTGTGTGAGAAGTCCCGCTGCTTCCTCCCTCGGATGCTTCCCTTGTTCCCACTGGGGAGTGCGGAGTACCTAGCTGTCTCAGGCCTGAGTTTTACTTCTGTTGACTCGGCAGACATGGACCAGAGCTGAACTAAATTCTGGGGTACCAATTCAGCATAAACATAATGGCGCCCACATGATGTCCTTAGGACTATTTCCGTATCACTTTCAAGTCAGATAGAGATAAGAATGTCAGTTTGTCTATCCCCTTGATAAATACTTCTGTACTGATTACCAGGTCCTATAGTAGTTGCGAGGTTGGGAACACAGACAGGGTTTCTGTTCTCTTAACTCCTAAATTTAATGAAAAGCAAATGTGTAAACAAACAACTTCAGCTTAGTCTGGCTATGGTGGGGACAAGATTGGATGGAGGAGAATTGGAGCAGGGAGACCAGTGAAGAGGGACAAGTAACCCCAGTAAAGTATGAAAATGGTGCAGATTGGGTAGAGGCTTATGGAGATAACTCATGGTGGTACTTACTGAATGGCACTGAGGTGGAGCTGACGGTGCTGGGGAAACTGGCTGATGTCTATCTTGATTAACAGGCAAGAGCTGGGATAAGGATGCTAAGCTTAGAAAACATGCAAGGTGTCTTGGATAAGAGCCATGCATTGAAACCTCATGAAACAGTTCAGGAATAGAAATGTGGAGTTTTGCGTTATCAACAATAAATCGTAATGAAGCCACAGGAATAGATGATGTCGCCCAGGCATGTATAAAATGGAAAGTGAAGACAGCCTAAAAGGTAACTCTAAAGCACACATCACATAGAAAAGTAGATTACCTCTGCAAAGCACTAAGGAAGGGTAATGTAAGCCGTGTTGGGAAAATGTTGGAAAGTCCTGGTGTCGAGGACCTCAGGGTTGAGTAGGCTTCATCTCCAGGGGATCCAAGTAAGAAAAAACTAAACTGTACCCATCCAGTTAGCAACACCAGAGTCATTGGTATTCTTCAGTGAATAAGCACATTTTCATGACTTGTTGATTGGTGTGGGAGGTGAGGACACAAACACAGAACGCCTTATCTTTCTATGAATTCTGAGAGGGAGGTGGAGGATTCTTAGAGAGGGCCATGGAGCGGGAAAGAACGATGTCTTCTTCATCGTTGTTGATTGGATTTCCCAGTAGAAACTGGAGGCTGTTTAAAACCTGACAGGAAAAAGTCAGCGGAGAGTGAGGATAAAGGAGGGGTAGAATTGGAAGAGCAAGGCCCTAGACAAGATGGCCTAGTGCAGACAGAAAGGGTGACTCTCCCTTTGTAGGAAAGAACAAAATATGTGTTATGATCAGGTACGTTTAGTGGGACAAGAAATGATACTGCATTCGGGGTTTCAGAACAAATATAGACTGACTTCCTTCCTAGGAGGGATGGGACTGGAGACGTAATCAGGGTGTGCAGGAGGTGTGGAGCACCTTGGGAGGTAGCACGGGCCGGGCGACTATGTGAAGTAGTGCTCAGCGGCCTGGGTTCAAGGGCAGAGCAGGCCGTCGTCCAGACTGGGCCTTCTGTCAGTATCACAATGCAGAGGCAGTAGTTGGCGAAGGAGACAGGAGTGTGGGAGGAAGGTGGCTGAAGGGACAGTCAGCAACTCAGATTCAAGGGACGGGAGGAGGCGGATGCACAGAAATGTGACCAGGAGGGCAAGGACTGAAATGTTGAGAATAATTCAGACGAGATTTCAAAAGAGGATAATTTGTTCTGAGAATGCATCTAAGGAGAGAGACTTTAGGTGCTGATAAACACCAGATTATGGCTGCTGGGGTGCCACGCTGCCGAGTGAGTTAGAGAGAGGCTGTGGTGTTGGATGAATCATCCACGTGCATGTAAAGTCACCCAAGGGGAGCGTGGGACTTGAGCCAGAAGGTCTGCGTCAAATGGAGAGACAGACGGCGTGTGCGGCGGTGTGCGGCGGTGTGCGGCAGCGGTGTGCGGCGGTGTGCGGGAGTGTGCGGCGGTGTGCGGGAGTGTGCGGCGGTGTGCGGGAGTGTGCGGCGGTGTGCGGGAGTGTGCGGCGGTGTGCGGGAGTGTGCGGGAGTGTGCGGCGGTGTGCGGCGGTGTGCGGGAGTGTGCGGCGGTGTGCGGCGGTGTGCGGGGGTGTGCGGCGGTGTGCGGCGGTGTGCGCTCGGGGCAGAGGACAGCTTGTGGAGTCAGTGCTCTCTTTCACAGTGTGTGTGCCGTGGATTGAGCTCAGGTGGTCAGTCTTGGTGGTGCCTTCACCCACTGCTCCATCTCACCACACCATGAATACAGTGTATCATTAGCCGCATTTCTACCTATAACATCCCCAGTTCCCTCCAACCAAAACCAAAGGTTATTTTTTCTGATGTTTTCTCACTGAAGTATGATATCCATTCTGAAAAGCACACAGACCCAAACTATAGATTGTTAATTATGTAGCGATTCTTCCTGTGTAGCTACCTTCCAGTCAAAAAACCAGAACACGGGCCGGGCGTGGTGGCGCACGCCTTTAATCCCAGCACTCGGGAGGCAGAGGCAGGCGGATCTTTGTGAGTTCGAGGCCAGCCTGGGCTACCAAGTGAGCTCCAGGAAAGGCGCAAAGCTACACAGAGAAACCCTGTCTCGAAAAAAAACCAAAAAAAAAAAAAAACCAGAACACTTTTAAAGTAATACCCACTACCAACCAGTCTCTCTCTCCATTACTTTACTCCTAGTAGTGGGCACGTGGGCCTCTTTGCTCCAGGTTTTAGCCATGATCACTCAATGCGAACATATTTTAGTGTGTATTTGCATGCACAGAGCACGCATATAGGGGACCAGCTTTGTCTCAAACTGTCCTCGACACACCTGTCAGCAGTGTCAGAGTTGGCGCTGCTCCATGATCTGACCGCGTTCTTCTGATGTCACTCGCCAAGCTTCGCATTCAGGTGGCTAGCGTGGCCAGGAAACTGGAGCCAGGGTACCGTGCTGCAGAACTCTTGTCAGTGTGCTGTCCACTGGGCCGCCGGCTGGCTTCACTGTCCAGAAGCTTTCCATTCAGTTGCTGTGCTTCTCTGCCGCACCATCGCTGCTCCAGAGAACTGGTAGCCAGCAGAGATGCTTCATTTCAGTCTTGTTTTCTTACCTAGTCTGGAGTCTTCTAATTTTCATTGAAATTTTATAAGAAGCCTCATAATTTCTGCAGTCCTGCTGATGCTCTGGTATTAAATTAGATCTGGAGATCAAGTTAAGCAAATGGACAATATGACATTGTTGGTTCTTCTAATTATGGATATGGTATATACCTCTGGTAATGTTTAAAAATATTTCTCTTAACATTATTTTATAGTATTTTACAAAATAGCATATCTTTGCTACGTATATTTATTTCATTTTCCTAGCTTCTTGTTTTATTTAGGGACACAACACATTTTTGAATGAGAGTGATAACTTGGGCATTCTTGCCTCATTCTCAATTTCAGAGGGAAAGCTTTCAATGTTTTAAGTGTAGTGTTCACATTAATTTTTTCATGGATGTTCTTTTGATGCAAATTTTCATACAAGTAGATGCCATTCAATGAGCATTCTCTCCCATCCCATCCTCCCCTCCCCCCTCCCCCATTAGTCTCCTTTCTTCCGTTGGGTAGTTTCACTTGTACTTGAAATGTTTTCTATAGATATATGACTTTATGTATCCATAGAAAATCCAAGAACCACAGATGATGAAATACATGTGATAGTTGTCTTTCTGAAACTGGAATAATTCACTTCACATGACCTCTCCAATTGCAGTTGTTTTCCTGCAAATGACCTAACTTTGTCTTATAGTTGAAAATCTCCATTGTGTACATTTTCCTTATCTATTCCCCGTTGTTTCCACCCACTGTGCTTACATAACTTACTGCAATAAAAATGTTTCCGTATACATTGATAGTCAAGTATCTCTTTGATACGAGACTTGGAGTCTCCTGGGAAATATCCTACAGAGGTACAGCAGGCCAAATAGTAGATCTGCTTTTGCCCCTTTGAGGAACCTCCATCCTGACTTCCACTGTGGCTGAACTCATTTTCTTCACCCCAGCAGTGTCTAAGGTTTCTCTTCTGTCCATGTCCTCCTCAGCAGTTGCTATTGTTTTCCTAATGACTGGCATTCTTAGTGAGGTGAGATGGAATCCCAGGGTTGGTTTGATTGGCATGTCTCTGATGGCTAATGAGGTTGCCTTAGTTAGGGTTTCTATTGTTGTGAGAAAACACCATGACCAAAAGCAACTTGAATAGAAGATTTATTTCAGCTTATAGTTCTACATCACTGAAGGATGTCAGGGTAGGAACTTAAGCAAGGAAGGAACCTGGGCAGGAGCTGATGCAGAAGCCATGGAGGGGTGCTGCTTACTGACTTGCTCTTCATGGCTTGCTCAGCCTGCTTTCTTAGAGCAGCAAGGGCCACCAGCCCAGGGATGACACTATCCACAATGGCCTGGGCCCTCCCTGATTAATCATCAGTCAAGAACATGAACTACAGACTTGCCTGTAGGCCTGGTGGGGTCATTTTTCAATTGAGCATCTCTTCCAAAATGACTCTATCTTGTGTCAAGCTGACATAAAAGTAGCCAGCCCAGAGGTTGAACATTTTTTCATTTGTGTGTTGGCCATTTGCATTTTATCTTTTGAGAGTTGTTCATTTCATTGGCCTATTTATTGATTGGGGTGTTTGACTTCTTGTTTGATTTTTGAGTGTGTGTATTTTCAGTATTAATCTTCTCAAATGTGCAGCTAGCAAAGGTTTTTGCCCATTCTGTGGGCTGTTCCTTCATTCAATTAACAATTTCTTCTTGCTGTATGGAAGCTTTTTGATTTCATGAAGCCTCATGTGTAGATCCTTGGCATTCTTTTCTAAGCAGCTGGAGTCATATTCAGGAAGTGTTAGCCTATGCCTAATCTTCATATGTTTTCTCCACTTTTTTCTTTTAACAGTTTCAGAATTTCGAATCTCACATTCAGGTCTCTGATTCATTTGGAGTTGATTTTTGTGCAAGGTGAGAGGGATCCAGAATCATCTCTCATGTGTAGCTATCCAGGTTGTCTAGAACCATCTGTTGGAGAGGCTGCCTTTTCTCCACTTCTGGCCCCTTCATATCAGTTGAGAAAAACTCCGCCTTTGCTGAATTTACGTAGTGTTTTGAAGTTGTTTATTTTTTAATCAAATGTCATATAGTCCTTTTAAGATAATAAGTGATTTTTAGTTTTTACTTCTTTAATGTGGTGACTTGCATTGATGTTTCAGGCATTTGATTAGCTTTTTATTCTCAGGGAAAGAAATCCAAACTTCGTTATCATCCCCAGTATTGCCAAGAAATGCAAGCTTTCCAGAGGAATGCACGGCTGTTTTAATATATTGCTGGATTCCATTTGCTAATATTTTGCTTGGGACATTTTCATCCATATTCATAAAGAAATAGGCCTGTAATTTTCCTTTCTTATAATAGCTTTGTTACTTTTGGATATCAAGCATATGTTACCTTCATAAAATGATTTGGGAAGGGAGCTTCTTTTCCTTTTTTGGAGGAGTTTTATGTTTTGCTGGTGTTATTCCTTCTTTAACTGTTTGGGAGAATTAATCAGTGAAGCCATCTGGGTTTGGAGTTTTCTTCATGGGAAGATATTTAATTTAAAAAAAAAACTGATTTCTTTGAAAGAAAAGCTACTATCAAGCTCTCAATATAATTAGGGCTTCTTTGAAGGTCATCTTCCCCTTGGGGCCTGGAGTGGTGATGGCTGCTCTTAAGATTCGATTCTGATGGTTCCTTTTTCATGGTACCACAGAATGAATGCTTGTGTCCTCCCGAATTCACATATTGGACCATGAATTCTAACTGTGGTGGGACTGAAAGCAGGACAGTTTGTTTAGTTATTTAGTGATTAAGTTATGAAGAAAGGCACTGATGGTGGGATTATTACGTCATGAGAAGGGCCCCAGAAGCAGCTTTCTTCTCTGAGGTGAGCACCCAGTGAGAAGGTGCTGTGTCTAAGCCAGGAAGCTGGCCTTCACCAGATGCCACGTCCTCTGGAGCGGGTCCTAGACTTCTTGCCCTCCTTAACTGTGAGGAACAAATTCCTGTTGTTTAGTAGCCACCCCAGTCTGTGGTATTTTTTATTATAGCAGCCTAACTGGAGTAGAATAGACTATGTATCATAATATATACCTACATACATTCTGTGTATCTGTCTCCTCTTTGAGACACGTGGTTTCCTTTAAATCTATGGCTTGATTATTTCCCCTTTTCTTTTAAAATTCTCCGTCATTTTCTCTTCAAATATATGGCGTCTGCTCCATTGCTTCTCCGTGAGACTCCAATTGCAGGCACTCACACCTCTTTGCCGTGTGTCATCTGTCAGTCAGTGCTGGTCCCGCCTCCCACCTCCATTCTTGTTTCTCTGTGCTTCATTTTGGAATTCAGATATTTTCTTTCATGAACAATTTTTTAATTACTTACTATGAATTTATTATAATTTTTAGAATTTGTTCTTAGACGATTTTATATATGTATAAAGTACCTCCTGGTTAATGTAAACCCCCACTCATTTTAAAGTTTAATTAAAGTATAATTACATCATTTCCCCCTCCCTCTCCTCCCTCAAATCCCTTCCATGTTCCCCACTGTCTTTCAGATTCGTGGCCTATTATTCTTTATTATTATTGCATGTATATGCGAATAATGAATGCAGCCTGCTAGCCTGGTGTAGTGTCTCTTGGACTCCCGTGACCAACAACAACTTGAGAGGAATTTTCTCGTGCCTGACACTGGTTTTTTTTTGTTAAATTATCTATTGCTCTTGGGAGAAACATTTTCACCCCACATGGTATAATATCACTTAAACTATATAGATTCATCTACATGTACACTTACATATAGTATGTATTTGGGGTAAATATAAACTACTCTGATTCCTTGCAGCTTTTTCAGGCATCCTTCTGTTATTGTCCCTTCCCCTTCCTGCTCCTCCTGTATTGACCAACCCCTCCCCACTTGAGCCCCTTTCCATGTTCTGTCTCTCCCTTCATGTTATCTCCATCCCACCTGTATCACCCCTCCAAAAGTCACTTTCCCACATTTATGTCTCGGTGTGTGTGTGTGTGTGTGTGTGTGTGTGTGTGTGTGTGTGTGTGTCCGTCCCTGAGTTTAACTGAGATGTCTGTGTCATCATGGGCATGGGACTATCAACTGGAGCCTGGTGGGCTCCTCAGTGGCCATACAAGCGAACACAATTACACCCCCGCCCCACCACACCGCCGCCCATCATTAGCCAGTCGTTCAGCAGGGCCAGGGAGAGCCCCTCCCTGATCAGTGGTTGGTTTTTGATAGTTCTTGCAGTAACCCAGGCTGGACTCAAGCTCACTATCCATCTGCTTTGGCTTCCTGAATTCTGGGATGACAGGTACATACCACCATTCTCTATTTAGTTATTAAAAATAGGTTAGCCAGGCATGGTCCCTCACACATATAATTCCAGTGCTTAGGAGGCTAAGCCAGAAGAATCACTTTGAGTTTTAGGCCATTAAAATACACAGTAATAGAGATTTCAAACTTTGTCTCAAAAAAAAAAAAAAAACAGTTACTTTACTATAACTTTCAAGCTTTCTTAAGCATATTGTTAGAAGTTGAACTCCATGTCTGGTAATAATATCTGTATTATGTGTGTTGTTTATCTTGTCTTTTATTTCTTTGGGGGTTTGGTTATGTCTTTTCATATGTGTGTAATAGTTACTTTTTATTTAGCACCAGATATCAAGATTATAACATTTTACATGGATAATAGACATCTTATTTCTATCCACAGACGATTTCCTTTTCCTTTAGGTATGCAGCTGGTTTAAGGGCACTAGCAATTCTAATCACATAAATCCAACCAAGATTGATACTTTTTGAAGCTGGGTTTTGGTTCCTATGAGGACTGGTCTGTTTCCAGTGCCCTAACGTTTAGAGTATAAGTCTTTCAAACCACACTACAGATCCCTATGTGCTCACAGGGCCCTTTTTCCATGGTAGATCCCGAGCTTGCAGTCAGTAGTCATCCAATTCCCAAGCTCCCGTCTCTGAGCTTCTCTCTCCTTCTGACTCTCAGACCTACAACTCCCCATTGTTTTCTAACTCTCTGGTGCCTTCTCACAGATACTGACTCTGTTGTTGAGGAAACCTGGTTAGATACGAAACTCTATTGAGCTGGGACATTTGAAGGAGACTGGGGCAAAGGACTTAATAACATCTACCTCCTCTCCATGTAGTTTCTACATGACTGGGTAGTCTGCTTTTAATTGGGACAAGAGGAAAGAATGTATGCTAAGGAGAATCTGAGGGATCTGGAAGGTTTGAGTCAGTGGGGATTAATGTATTCTTTCTTTCTTCCTTTCTTTCTTTCTCTCTTTCTTTGCTTTGGATAGGATAAGTCAAACTAGGTGATATCTAAGTTCCTATGTAATTTGAAATTCTAGGATTCTATTAAATGAAGCTGAGCTTCATTTAGGTTAATTTAGAAGTTTAATTAGAACTTAAAGTTTCTCCTGTAGCGATAAGGAGGCTTATCATCATAAAGAAAACTTCTGGGTTTTAATTTCAGCACAATAGCTCCCACTTGTAAAACACTGAACCAGCTTCTTTCCAGAGAGCACAATGGAATTGAAACTCTGTGTCCAGAAGGAACTACTTGCAATATTATCTGCTGAGAATTCACCAGCCTGTGGATCACTGTACAATCTACACGTGGAAATGGCTTCATCTCTTCCCATATTGTATTGTGATTTTTATGGTTTCTTACATATACTGCAGGTTCCGGATCATTCTCTGTTTATGACGTAAGCGACTCCACCTAGACTTAGGTCCCTGTATTCTTGCACATTTTTTCCTGTCCTCTCTCCCCCTTAGCCTGTTTCCCACTTCTCTCACTGCTCCAGGTGATAATTGTCACTGTGCTGTGTAGAATCGGTAGCATGTGGTTTTCAGTAGCGTGCAGCAGGAGGAAGTACCCCTGTGTCCTCGTCTGCATGCTCTTCTGATTGAGTCTTTGTTCAGCCATTGTCTTCTGTTGAACCCCGATTCTCTCAAGGGGATTCTGCTTCTCCTGTAGCCCTCACTTTCCTCTTCATCTTAAACTGCCATTTCAAGCTTATGAATCCTTTACCCTGTAAAAGTCACCAGCTCATTAGAAGCCCAGGCTAATCTACTCCCTACCCCCTGAGTGTCCTTGGGTACTCCAGTATTCAGATACTGTCTCGTCTCATGCCAGGAGACCCCAAGCCCCCACCCAGCTTCAGTGAATCCTTCAATCCCTCAGCTTCCCTGCTCCCTAACATTGTGGTTCCCACTCCTTAACTTTTTCATGCCTCTCCTTCTCACCATCAGTTCCATGTTCCCGGTCAATTATCATTCTCTTTCAAGTTTCTTAATATCTTTGTATTTCTCCAGTATCCTCACAATTATAAATCTAGGGATAAAAACCATACTGTTGAGACTTCCTTCAATTTGATGGTCACAAAGCCCACAGATACACAAAGCTGCTCAGTCACTCTGTTCCACTCCTCTGTTGAACTCACTTCTTTGAGTCCATGAGAAATATTTGTATCTTCTTCTTTCATGACCCAGGCCCCTCTTCCCTCACTCTTATCTCAGAGTAAGAACACATATAATATGCAGAGAACCACCTCATCTCTTTGGAGTATCAATTCTGGAACTGACGTTTGTTTGGAAGGAGTCTGGGGGAAGATCCACCTCAACTCCCCTCCCCATCTCTTCCCCCTAAACCCGCCCCTTCAAAGCCTGCCAAACACAGCTCCTCCCCCAGAGAGGCCCAAGACCACTCCCTCAGGGTATATGAACTACATCCCAGAAAACAGACACGTGATTCTTCCTGTCTCCCATCCCTTTCTCCTCTCTGAGGGGCCAGGAAGTCACCCAGGAATGCTTTACCCATTAAACCTGGGCTTTTCCAATTCGGTCTGATTTGGTTTGCTGCCTCCTTCAGAGTGCAAAAGACTTATCAACATTCTCAGTCATTGCTTCTGTTGCAGAAGGAACTTTCCAACCTGTTCATTTTCTCAGAATGCTAAACCCTATTCAGACATGAATCTTTATTGTGACAGCATGTCTCACTGACATAGGGTCTTTCATTATTTATCTTTTGTCTTGAGAAGATTCCCTTTCAAAGGTTATGAGTGTTAGGGTCCGCAGAACACCCCACAAAACAAAGACCACCACTCACATATGCAGTCAGCAAGAGTGTTGTTTATTCCAGCATGCAGGGGTCTGCCAGCCAGACAACAAAATGGCTGCGACCCCAACAAGCTGACTGGCTCCTTTTATAGACAGCCAGGAGGGGATGAGATCATCCGGAACATGATTGGCTGGGACTCCTCTTCCTGCTTTAACAGGGTACAGAAACAGAAACTGAACCTAATAGGGTACAGAAACCAAAACTGAAACTAAATTAAACCTCAGGCCTAGAGGAGGCTGCAGCCAGGAGAAGCCTGGCCACGGTGCCACTGTGGCCCCTCAGTGAACACAGAGTTCATAGATATAAACAAGTATCCTAAATATTTTAAAAGATACTCAAGCTAATTTTTAAAACAAATAGTACAAAATAAAACTGTACTGAAATTCCATTTTTATCTACTATATTGGCAAAAACATAGACATTTGAATACACATTGTACGTGAGAAAGGAACTCTGCCTCCTCAATGCTATCTTTCTCTGGTGCTAGCTGATTGAACCCAGGGCCTTGGTCATGCTCAGTAAACGTTCTACCCTGAGCTGTAGCCTTCATCCTGGAAGGGTCAGTTTTGTTTTGTATTGCTTTTCATTAAAAAAAAAAATGCAACTTTACTGAAAGTCAGTTTATACTATGTAGCAAGACTGCCAAGAGCATATAGCCTTTGACCTCAGTCTTTATATCAGGTTCATCCTGTGTTAGACCTGTGCATCTTAGAGTGACCTCAGGACTTGGCCTTGTACTCTTCCTGGGTGATTCTATCCAGTTCCATGCCTTTAAATGTCCTTTTGTAAACTGCTGACTCTGACGTTAGGCTCTGAGCTCAGAAGCTCCTCAGGCCACAGTCCAGTTTATCTGCACAGCCTATTCTTTGACTTGATGGTACTTCAAACTTACAGTAGCTCAAAGAGATTTACTTTCCATCTCCCTTAATGTATCCCACAAATGTCTAAAGTGTCTCTTTCCAACAGCCGACGTCATATGTTCTCCCACCTCCTGACCCCACCCCTACCCCCACCCCCACCCCCGCCCCCAGTCTTTGATTTTTATTTGACTGTGAACAATTTTGTGTATTCCTTGAAGTCTCTCTGCCTTTTGGCTAAGAGCCAGTGTGTTTATTCCTTGACCTTATACCACTTTTAGCCTTGCTTCTCAAAGATGGTGTTGCCCTTGTCCGAAATCTCCAGTTTCTGTTTCAGCCTTCGATCCTGCACTGGAGCCAGTTGCCATCTTCCGGGCCAGGAAGAGAGTTGCTTCTAACTGTGTCCCTGGCACCATGGCTCCTTGCCTTTGCTGCTCCTAACTCCCCCATTTCTACCCGGTGACCCTCTGACTCTGACCACCATCCTGTAGTAGCCCCTTGAACAAAGCCCCGAGAATGCGGCGACGACACAGAATGCTGTGTGTGCCTGGACTCGTGAAGCGTAGCTGCAGAGTGAATGGAAGGCCTATCTTGTATCAGCTGATTCGCCTGAGGAACATTACTGTTGGCCACTTTATAGCAGAAATATAGTCTAGCTAGCCAGGAAGCACAGCAGGAATGAGATGATCTGAAAAGGTAACATCTAGCCTGCTACGGTGAACCCCAAGTGTGTCCCTACCACTGATAGATAACAGCCGTGCCGTTATCCAGAGCGCTAGAATGCGGGGTTTCTGGGGTTGGGCCCGTGTCTTTGATTCATTCCATGAAATCTGGTTTTTAACACTGGGATGAAAACTCTGGAATTTTCTGCCCTCCATAGTGCTTCACAAGATCTGCTAAATCGTGCTCTCTCGCTGCAGTCTCGTTGTGGTCTCTGCTAATTATCTCTCTGCTATAGACACTTTATTTTGGAATTATTCCAGCCGGAGTTGCCCCCCCCCTTTACTTTGTTTGAGCCTTAGATAGCATAATTTAAGTTGACTTTTGAACAATCTGACCACTGGTTCTCATCAAGTTCACCAGTCACCTAGGATAGTCTTCCTCACTGTTGCTTCACTGTAACTACCTGAGCTAGTCACTGACCTATGATGGAGGAAGTAAGGTCTCTTCATATTCATGGGCTTCCTCACTATGATCCTCTAATATTTCATCATCTGCGTATATATTGGATATATTATAGTCCACAAATATTTAAATATGGATGACAAGATGCTTCCCAAAATGTAATTGATTTCAGCAATACAAAATTGCCCCCTAAAACAAACACATTATCTGAAAGCATGTGGATTCAGAGCTTTTCTTATCAGTAAAACTAAAACCAGAGAACTATGTCATTATAATGAAGCACATGTGTGAGGTTTGTAAATTTAATAGGAATAATTTAGTGGAAGCAGATGAAGACTAGTAATTTACAAAAGATCTGCAGTTGCATTGTTGTTGCAACAATTGTAATAGGTTTCCAATTATAATTACCATTATGATTAGGCAAATGGGATATGATTTTTAATATAAAAAATTGCTGAATACTCATTCTCACCTATGGTGCAAGAGAGTATGAGAGCGTCACTCTCTACACCTACCAGGGATCGTCTTGTACCTGAGAGGACTCTCACTGCATGTGGCACACAGCAGTTGGTGGGATGAGTCTATAGTTTACAACCAAAGCCTTCTGGAGGAGAGCAGATCTCTCCTCCAGAAGGGCTTTCTTGTCATGACAGCCAGCAGTGGGCTCTTGAGGGTAAACACAAGAGTAAGCTGCAGCTGAAGAAGAGCACACGGGTGGGTGGGTGGGTCTTCTGGGCCTGGAGGATGGGGACCAGGTATGCTCATCTACACTGCATGCTCAGTACCTCCCCAAGTTCATGACACATAGGAGGCTACTCTTCAGTATTTGCTAAGTAACATAAATGATGACATGCAATTTATAATTAGTTTTGAAATTCCCATATACCAGTAAATCAGACATAGCCTGGCTGTGTCCTTTACTTATGGGACTTTCACTTAGTCTTACTAAGAAGTCTCTGGGAAGAGCCACTTTCTTGCTCATTCGTGTGGTTGTTTGGTTCTTGGTGGAACTCAGTTCCTCCTAGTCTGTCAAAATGGAGCCTCCCTCTGTTCTTTTCCATATGGTTTGTCCATGTGACATCTCAGAACATGGGGGCTCGCTCTGTCCGAGCCAGGAAGTGAGAGCGCGAGGGAGAACGGCAGCAGGAGAGGAAGTGTGCTGGCGAGCAGATCAGGTAACAGCCTTGTACCAAGTCACGGAAGTGGCATCTCTGCACATGGCCAGATCCAGTGTGGTAGAAACAGGTCACTAAGTCTGACTGACGTACACATAACAACACTAGATTACTCAGAGAAGTCAATACAAGACGATAAGGATTGTTGAGTCAGCTTGGAAACTTGCCTACCAGGCTTTGATGGCATTGTTAATGGTTCTAGTCTCAATATATATGTTTATGTATGTGTGTGTGTGTATGATATATATATTACACACACACACACACACACACACACACACACACACACACACACACACATTTAAGGCCAGGCATAGTGGCACATGCCTATAATTTTAGTACTCAGAGGCTGAGGCAAAGGAATCATAAGTTCAAGGACATCCTGGATGTATAGCAATACTGTCTCAAAACAAAATAACTTCAGTAAACATCATGTTTGGTAAGAAATAACTATTCTGGGCTAGAAGATTGGCTCAATGGTTAAGAGCATTTGCTGCTCTTGAGGAGGACCTGAGTTCAGTTCCCAGCACTTATATTAGAGAGCTCACAATATTCCCATAGCTCCAGTGCCAAAGGATATAATGCCTCCTCTGGCACTTGCATGCATACACACACACACACACACACACACACACACACACACACACACACACACACACACACGAGACAGAGAGAGAATAAATTAAAAAAGAGAGAAAGAAACAGCAGTTCATTTTGTCTTGAAACAAACAAACAAAACCAAATACTAACACAGATAATATAACACCCGTATTGGCCATATTTTAAAAAATATTTCCAGATAGTTACACTGTAATAAATAATGACCTTCTGAGAACTCAAAGATCCAAATACAAGGGAGTGTATTGCAGCAGCCTTAATCAATGTTTAGTGTTGATAGAATGTAAAATCGAAGCACCAAGGATAGAAATCAAATTGCCTTTCTGCAGAAAGATCCTCAACAATTGAAAAACAGCTCTATAAAACTGGAGAACAGCTTGATGATTTAGAAAATAGAAACTGCAAAAATATTCTGTAGATCCTAGATATGTCTCCAGTGCTCATTACCTTGTCTGCCCGAGAGTCAAAGGGAAGGGCAACAAGAAGAGACTCAAATTAGTGAGTTTCATCCTGGCCCTGGGCCACATGGGCCTGAGACTATTAACTAAGTATATCCTGGTCTAAAAATAAATCTCTGCACTTTATTTCCAAGTAAGTTTTCTTCTTCATATCCAAACCAGGATACAGGCATGAAATCACTAATTTCTATCCAGGCTTATTTGATGCATTCTTTAATGAATTGATTTCGGTGTTATAGGTGGTAAAAATGAGGCATTATAGCCACAGGAACACTAATTACTGTTTTAAAACAACACAGTCAAATTACTCACCTTAACAGCCTGCATTACTTCAGGAATGTTAATTGGTCATGGATGGACCGGGAGATCAATGACAAACTGGCAGTGTGCTCTAAGAGGCCCTTCTAGATGTTCGCCCTATGCACAGGAAATGTCCTGACCTAGCAGTTGATTCTTAGGATATGCCTTGCCAGTAACAGTCGTGGTATTGTGTTTCCAGTGGATTTATTTGAGGTATGCTGGTAAGAATGAAGACGATGACACTTGTGTTTTTGCTTAGAACCCCTTCCGTAGACGCAGAGTCTAACCACCTGGGGTGAATGATGAACCCTGTGGTGAAACTAAGAATGTCTTGAACTTCAAATTAGATAGATGTTAGTCTCTGCCCTGCTGTTTACTAGTTATGTGATATTAGTGGTCTTTAGCGTCCTTGGAAATCCAGTGTCCGCCAGCCCCAGAGGGAGAAATGACATGGTGAAGATGAAAGTGATCACAGATGAGTTTTGTGACACACTTACTAACTGGCAAATACTGGGTGACTTGTGTGTATTAATTGACTTCTTTTTTAAGATTTATTTATTTGTTTTATACATCTGAGTGCTTTATCTCCATGCACAACTTTATGCCAGAAGCAAGCATCAGATCCCACTATAGATGGCTGTGAGCCATCAGGTGGTTGCTGGGAATTGAACTCAGGACCTCTGGAAGAGCAGTCAGTGCTCTTAACTGCTGAGCCATCTCTCCAGCCCCCACTTCTGTTTTTATTACATCAGAGTATCAGGGTCCCCTTTTTTCCTCTCGGCCTGTTGCCCATCAGTCCACGAGGACAAGGGGCAGAAACAGCGACAGAGAGCTTTGTATATAGCCTATGAGCACAACAGAGACAGCCCTCTGGGAGACAGCTTTGGTGAATCTGCTCAACTTTATTCCAGAGTGTAGGGGGTATATAAGATTGGGAATGGTAACTGGAGAATCACCCAATTTGCATGAAACAGCACAGCCATATCATAAAGCTCCTAGTACAAGTCTTAGTTATCATATGTGGAAACACAGTCCTATCATTATGCTCCTAGCACAATGTCTAATTACCATATGGGCAGCAGGGGGGATGAATATTCTATAGGGAACTACATCCAGAGTCGTACTGGAGATAAGTGAGGGCCTGGAGACAGTCTCCAAATAAGGTCAGGTAGAAAACAGGGCACCTTCCACCGAATTCCACCAGGGGTAGGGAGTCATCCATGTTTCCAAGCTCGGAGAGAGCTGCCACACTGTGGTAGACTGCAACCTCTGACCAGCAGGACCTCTCAGCATCATACTACATTTATTTTTTGTTGTTTATTTATTCATTGTTTTATATCTCAACCAAAGTTTCCCCTCCCTCCTCTCCTCCCATACTCTGCTCCCCCACCCCATCTACTCCTCCTACTTTGTTCTCTTCAGAAATGTGCAGGCCTCTCATGGATATCAGCTAGCCATGGAATAAGAAGTTGCAGTGAGACTAGGCACCTCCTCTTCTATTAAGGCTGAATGAGGCAAGTTATATCTGATCAAATGAAAAGCATTTGTTACTTGAATAAGTTAGTTTAAATTGAATGGTCATGCTGGCTGATGAATTAACTCTTTTAATTAAGAGGTCTCTTATTTATTTAAATCTAATCTTTGTCAATTTTGATTTATGGCTTCTCCTAAATTTTTTGTTTTATTTTCTAAAGCTATTCTATCATCCAGAGCACTATGATTTTTTTTACAATAGGCATTAGGTCTTTTAATTGCTCTGGGAAGGAGTTTCCTCCATGATGACAGGAAACAATTGAACAGAATTTAACATGAGGGGCGAGAGGCCCCTCAAGGTGTTTCCTGATGGCAAAGGGTTACCTTGCCTGTCCCTTGTTGATCTACATTCCTTAGTCCAGTATCCACCTTTGTCACACCTTATGCATACTCCAGAAGGGAGGGGTGTTCTATTGGGATTATCCCTAGAAAAACATTGTTTCTAAGAACACCCTGTTTACAATCACTTTTTAAGTGACTTTGTTAACTGCAATTGCAACATCTGATGTTTCAATTTTTCTTCAAACCTCTGGAAATCACCTCTCCTATCCAAGCATCATCATGATTATGAGATTCAATATTGATTATATCTCAGATCCATTTCTCCAAGGGTGCTGATCTTTCCTTTAATGGCCTAATTACCCTTTTGAATTTATGCATTAGCATTTTCAAAAGCCAGAGATTCAATTATTATTTGTCTAGCTTCTAAATTTGGTATCACTATTTACTGCTGAAGTCTCTCTTTCTAAGAAATCAGTGAAGGTTTCTTTTGGGCCTTGTATAACTTTAGTAAATGACTGAATTTTCTTTCCTACTTCTTCAGTTCTGTCACAAGCATTCAAGGCTGCTGAGAGGCATAAAGCTAGGGTGTGTTCATCATATAGAGATTGCCTTTCCACATTAGTGTAATCTCCCAATCCAAGAAGTTGGTCTTGGGAGATTTCCATACCTCTAGCCCTACTTTGTTGTTCAGTGGTCCTAACTTCATCTTTCTACCAGGTCCTCCATTGTAACTGAGGACCAGGCTCCAAGACTGCTTTAACCAAGTCTTTCCAGTCTTGAGGGATAATTCTATTATAAGTTGACCACAAGTTTAACATGTGCTTCACAAAAGGTGAATGCATGCCATATGAGACTATTGCTTCCTTGAATTTCCTCAAATCTAACATTTGCACAAGAGTCCAGTCAGCTCTTACACAGCCTTGAGAATATCTATCACTGGGTAGTTCCTATAGCGATACTGGATAAAGTAAGGTTGGCTGTTTGAAAACCTTAGGCTGTTTCTCTCTAATCGTATAATGCAATGCTGAGATTGGTTCTTCTTTAAATTCCTCTGTCTGGGTCTGAATGTCTCTATAATCTCTTTTAATAAGGTTTTCTAAAAATTTTATCTTGGCACTCATATTAACCAACTTTTTTAATGATAAAACAAAAATAATTAAACCAATAGTGTTTATAATTGACATTACATAAATCCCATCTACATTAATTATCCTCTCATTTAATTTTTCCATTTTCAAACCATCCAGCATATTATCACACAGAGACCTAATTCCATCATAATAGTGTTTTCCTTTTTTTAACATGGGAAAAAAAACTCTCTCTTTTCACTAATTCCTCCCTTTAAGAATTCCCAGTTGTTTCACCAAATCTGCCAATGATGACAATGAAGACATGAGACTGACTGCTTCTGCATAGAACAGTAGAAGCCTGAACAGGTTTTCAAGGCCGCTACCTAGTGTGGCAGCAGCCCAAGGAGGGGGTCCAAGGAGAGCCCACAACCCACTAGGAGAAAAGGAGCCAAAGGGCCAGTCATCTGCATGAGGGAACTGGCAAAAGCTGCTAACTCCTGTGGCTTATGGAGCGCAAACGCCTGTGTGCAGAGTTTGCTGTAGAGAGGCTGTAACAGAAAAATCCCAACTCGCTCAGAGGGTCGAGGAAAAGAAAGGAAAACGTTAGCTGGAGGGGTAGTGACTCGGGCCACATGCTTCCAGCCTGTGCTAGTAGCTGCACAGCCACATACAGGCAAGAGGCTTTTTCGTGAATTCATGCCCTAAAAGTAGGATGCCAGATGTAGCATGAATTCCAATCGGTCTTAATAGTAAAAGCCTGGAGTCAGATACCAGGGTGAAAACAGAGCAGTCAGCCACTACCAGAAAGACTTCTTACCTCTAGGAATCCTCAGACTGAAAGGGGCTGAGCTCCTGTCTCCCCCAGACCTTATCACTTCCTCTCTCTGCCCAGCCATATCACTTCCTGTTTCCTCCTCCCAAGTGCTGAGATTAAAGGCATGTGCCTCCCAAGTACTGGGGTCAAAGGCATGAGATCCTAAGTGCTGGGATTAAAGGTGTGTGCCACCACTGCTCAACTTCTAGTGACTAGCTCCACACTCCAATCTCCAGGCAAGCTTTATTTGTTAGAGCACAAGCAAAATATCACCACATCTGTCCATTTGTGAGAGGCAGGTATTGAAGTCTCCCACTATTAATGTGTAGGTTTTGATGTGTGATTTAAGCTTTAGTGATGTTTCTTTTACAAATATGGATGCCCTTGTATTTGGGGAATAAATGTTCAGAATTGAGACTTCATCTTGATGGATTTTTCCTGTGATAAATATGAAATGTCCTCCATCTCTTTTGATTAATTTTACTTTGAAGTGTATTTTGTTAAATATTAGGATAGCTACACCAGCTTGCTTCTTAAGTCCATTTGATTAAAAAGTCTTTTCCCAACCCTTTAGTCTGAGTAGTATCTGTTTTTGAGGTTGAGGTATGTTTCTTTTATGCAGCAGAAGGATGGATCCTGTTTTTATATCCATCCTGTTAGCCTGTGTCTTTTTATTGACGAATTGAAACTATTGATATTTAGAGGTATTAATGACCAGTGATTGTTAATTCCTGTTTTGTTGTTGTTTGTTTGTTTATTTTTGGGTTTTTTTGTTGTTTGTTGTTTTTGTTTTTTTGATTTTGGTGGTGGTGGTGGTAGTGTGTGTGTGTGTGTTTCCTTTCTTTGGGATTTGCAGGTGTGAGATTATCTATTGCCTGTGGGTACAGCTAACTTCCTTGGGTTAGAGTTTTCCTACTAGTACTTTCTGTAGGGCTGGACTTGTGAATATGTATTGTTTAAATCTGGTTTTGTCATGGAATATCTTGTTTTCTGTGTCTATGATGATTGAAAGTTTTCCTGGGTATAGTAGTTTAGGCAGGCATCTGTGATCATTGGGTGTCTGCAAAATGTCTGTTCAGGACCTCTTAGCTTTGAGAGTCTCCATTGAGAAGTCAGGTGTAATTCTGATAGGTCTGCCTTTATATGTTACTTGGTCTTTTTCCTTTGCAGCTCTTAATATTCTTTCTATATTCTGTATGTTAGTGTTTTGGTTATCATGTGGTGAGCAGATTTTTATTTTTGATCCAGTCTATTTGGTGTTCTGTAAGATTCTTGTATCTTCATAGGTATGTCCTTCTTTAGGTGGGGAAAGTTTTCTTCTATGAATGATTTCATTGAATATATTTTCTGTGCCTTTGAGATGGAATTCTTCTTGTTCTTCCATCCCTATTATTCTTCAGTTTGTTTTTTTCATGGTGTCCCAGCTTTCCTGGATGTTTTGTGTTAAGAACTTGTTGAATTTAACATTTAACTGATTATATCTATTTCCTTTCTCGTATCTTCAATACCTGAGATTCTCTCTTCCCTCTCTTGCATTCTGTTGGTTATGCTTGCATCTATAGTTCCTGTTCATTTACCCAGATTTTCTATTTCCAGGATTCCCTCGGTTTATGTCTTCTTTATTCCCTCTATTTCAGTTTTCAAATCTTAAACTGTTTCCTTCATCTGTTTGATTGTTTTTTTTTTCTTGGCTTTCTTTAAGGGATTTATTGATTTCTTCTAATTTTTTGTTTGTCTTTTCCTCCATTTCTTTAAGGTAATTTTTCATTTCCTCTTTAAGGGCCTCTATCATCTTCATAAAGTTATTTTTAATGTCATTTTCTTCTGCTTCATCTGCATTGGGAGTTCAGGTCTTGCTGTTGTAGAACCCCTGCGTTGTGGTGGTGCCATGTTGCTCTTTATGTTGTTGAATGTGTTCCTACTACAGGTGTTGATTCTTGGGATGTCTTTGTTGGATGGGTCTTTGGTTCCTTTATTGTCTGTTTCCTTTATGGTCTTTTGGCCAGAATGGCCAAGAGTTCTGGTAGTTATCTGGTTGTCAAGTCGAGCAGGGTTGTTTGAGCTGAGGTTTATGGGGCTTTGGGTGTTTAGATCCAGCGTATTGTCCAGTTTTTCTGGCTAGTGTGGGCTTTACTTGTACCTGTGGGGTCTATTCTTGCAACTGGTGTAGGTTTTGTTTGTGCCTGTTCTTCTAACTGGTGTGGGTGGCACTTGTACCTATAGTGTCTGCTGATGTTGCTGGAGAGGGCTGTTTATGGGGAGGATGCTGGGTAAGTGGGATGGGCAGCAGAGTGAGTCTGTTCTCCCAGACTGGTGGAAGTGGAGCTTGTCTCTCTAAAGGCTGTTGATGTTTTGGGGGCTGGTTGGCCAAGGGGAGGAGGATGGGTTTGGTGGATCTGGGCAGTGGAGCGGGTCTTGTAGGTTACAGAGTCCCATGGGTGGCAGCAGTGGTGGAGCGGCCTGTCTGCAGGACTCTGACCTGCTCTCAGCTTCTTTACTAAACCAATCATGACAAAATATAGTCACATAGTGTAAAGGAATATTCCACAGCAATGTATTTTCTGGGTTTTGAGCTTGGATTCTTCTCCTTCTTCTATTCCTATCATTCTTAGGTTTGGTCTTTTCATGGTATCCCAGATTTTCCTGGATGTTTTGTATTAGGAGTTTTTTAGATTTAACATTTTGATTAATGAACCTATTTCTTCTATCATATCTTCAATGTCTGATATTCTTTCTTCCATCTCTTGTATTCTGTTGGTGATGCTTGCGTATGTAGTTCCTGCTTACTTACCCAGATTTTACATTTCTGAATTTCCTCAGTTTGTGTTTTCTTTATTGCTCCTATTTCAATTTTTATGTCTTGAATTGTTTTCTTTACCTGTTTGTTTTTTCTTGACTTTCTTTAAGGGATTTGTTGATTTCCTCCAATTTTTTGGTTGTTTTTTTTTTTTCCCTTGATTTCTTTAAGGGAATTTTTCATTTTCTCTGTAAGCACCTATATCATCTTCACAAATTTGTTTTTAAGGTCATTTTCTTATACTTTGGCTGTATTGGAATATTCAGGTCTTGTGGTCATAAGATATGTGGACTCTGGTGGTGCCATATTGCCATGGCTGTTGTTGATTGTATTTTTACACTGGTGTTTAGACATCTGTGATTATGTCTAGGCCCTGATTTTTGAGTTTGTCTTTGTTGGATGGATGTTTTGTTCCTTGGTTTCTGTTTCCTCTTTGGTTTTTCAGTCTTTGTGGCCTGAATTTCTGATGGCTGGTGTGACCTCTGATTTAGTAGGGAGTCTGTTCAAGTTGGGAGCTGGCCTTCTGGCAGTTAGCTTGGCCTTTGGTGCAGCAGGGGTATCTCTGTTCTTCTGATTGGTATGGCCTGTGCCTGATCTTCTGACTGGTGGGGCCTGGCCCTGAGCAGCTTAAATCTGTTCTGACTGGTGGGGCCTGTACCTGATCTTCTGACTGGTGTGGCCTGTGCCTGAGTGACACAAGTCTACTGGAGTTGGGGACAGGGCCTGGCAGTGGGGTGGGTGATGAGCTGGAATGGTGTGGGCTACGGAAAGTGTCTTTGGGAACAGAATCTAGAGATTGGGGCAGTTCAGCTGGCAGGAGGTCACTCTCCTGTTCTGACTCTATCTTTCATTTGTTATTTAGCACCCTATAAGGTATAAATACATTCTTAGCATATATATATATGTGTGTGTGTGTGTGTGTGTGTGTGTGTGTGTGTGTGTGTGTGAAACTACTTTTAGCCATATAAACCTTCCATGATGTGTTATGGAATATGTATTCATATACATACATGCACACAAATGATTTATTATTTATTGCCAGGCTATGTGATTCACATGCATTTATCTCATTTTATCCTTAAAACAGCCTCATGATAAAAGTTACAATAGAAAATTGTTAATAAATACATACAGAAAGACAGACAGAGACAGAGTGATTTTTTATATGATAACATCACTGTTTCCACCTCTACCTCTGCTTACCTGAGACCAGTCACAGATCTAGCTAGATGCTAACTCAGCTCTTGTAGCGCAGAGGCGAAATTCTTCTGGAAGTTTATAGAGCCCCACAGATTTTGGAGGTGGGAGGGCCAATTTTGCTTCCAGAGGCGTGTGGTTCTCCCCACTCCAGTTCTGTGTTCACTCTGTTCTTAATGCTTTGTCAGCTGTCCTCGTTTATGTAGGGTGATGGGGCTTGAACCCTTAGATCTAATTTTTATCTTTAGCTATTTTTTGACAAAAAGAACATTGATAATTGCTTTTATTAAGCAAGTTTGGTTGTGCCTGTCACAGTAGCCAGGAGTGTATGGTGGGAATAAACTCATCACCATTGGATATGGCAGCTTCTTTCTATTTACTCTCCCAGTCTTGGCTATTTTTTACATGAATTCAGAATCTCGGTGGGCTTTTCCTCATATGTAGTTAACAATCTGAATGACACATTCTTTATAATACCACAATAATTCCGTCCATTACATCACTTAATTTATAGGCGTGCTAGCACCAAAATCAATAAACATTATTTCTAAAATGTCAAGAGTGTTAATGGTGTGATTAAAAAAGAAAAAGATTCCACACTCTCCGCCCAGAGCTCGTTGACATACTGTTGTGGAGGCTCACCTAACTGAAGCTGCAGTATGGAGACTTAAATCATTAAGACTCTGTCAACTTTAAAAATGTGTGTCGGAAGCTATTTTTAGCTTCACGGATCCTTTGTGCCATATTGTGGAATTCTGTTAGCAGAGAGGGAGAGACTACATGTCTCAGAGAAGATTGTTTCAGGGTGTTTTGAGACATATCAACAGTTGCTAAGGAACCGTCTCTACTGCTTCTGGGAAATTCTGTAATACTTCGCTTAGAAATTGGGAGAGATTTTTTTTATGGAGCAAATCTTCTTGGACAAGGAAAGCATATGAAGGGTGGTATTAGGGAACAGTTTCAAACTGGAAAGATTATTTTAAAGTTTCCTAGAAGATGGGGTTTAAATGGGGCTTCCTAGCACCGTATAATCTCCTCTCACAGAATCCTGGAAGCTTTCATTTACATCTGATTTTAGAACAAGTAGCATTTTAAAATCTGGTCACATTTCAGTTTATTTTCCATGATTGATGCTTTAAAATGGAGATTAGTACTTCTTTTCACACGGAGAATTAATTAGCATGCTAGAATGGTGGTTTCACTGATTTTCTCTCCTTTTAGTGAAAAGCTCTATTAGTAGTAACCATTTTATAGGCTCTGATTGTTTACTGGACCGAGCACATACAGTCTTGTCATCTAATGGTACGGCAGCCGAAAAGTCTCCTCTTTTCATGTGGCTTTGTAGAAAATGAAAAGACGTTCACAAGCCAGCTTTTGGGAGGCTTATGCTGCCGGGGGAGTCAGGTTAGCAGTCTTACCTTAGTTCCCTCTCATGATCCTGTGAGGACTGTTGGGCCAGTGACTGGTAACATCTTCATGTCTATTAACCCTTACCCACCTGGCCAGACAGGAAGCTGCCCTTTCATGGGAACATTGCTTTGAGACAGAATAATTTTAACTAAACTGTTTGATCTACAGATTTTATTACTTCTGGAGTTACTTAAATCATAGAGTAGAAATGATCCATCCTCCCTCCCTCCCTCCCTCCCTCCCTCCCTCCCTCCCTCCCTCCCTCCCTCCCTTCCTTCCTTCCTTCCCTCTCATTCACAAACACTAAGTGAGCACCTAATATGAGAAAGTTGTTGTAGTTAGTACCAAGGATATGACACAGTTAACACATAGCCTTAGTCCTCAAAGGACTTGTAGTCTAATAGGGAGACCGCTCTGTAAACAAGCAGTTATAAAGGAATAGGCTGGAGGATCACCATAATTATTGCCGACATCTGGGATAGTACAGGTTGAGGAAAACCCCTCCCCCATACACGACCTCTTCCCCTTGAATTCTTCGTTTCTCTTCTGGTCCCTGTACATAGCATGCTGTTGTTTGACTGTACCATGCCGTTGCTTCTGTGGCTCTTTCTAGACCATTCTCCCCACCTACCCGAGTCTTTCAGCATATCTGTCCTCTTGGCCCATTTGATACATCTGCATTTCTCAGTTTAACATCCCTGAGTAGAAGCTTCTATGAGACACTTTGTCTCCTACCAAAGTGCAGCATCCTCTAGCCAGTCTGATTGAAACTACATAGGTACATCTTTGCCCTTCAGATTGGAGATCACATGAAAGTCCAGTGGTAATTTAGAAGGTGCCTGGATATCAGATCATTGTAGGGACAGGGAAATCCAGACTAGTCTTGGTATTGCCACTTTCCATTCACACTGAAGCTTTTCCAATACTTAAAGACTCCAGTAAAGTGGGATCAACAAAGTCGTTCAAGGACCTGATATTGAGAGTATTAGTTGTGAGCATAGAAAATATGTTAAAAATAAATAAGAATTATGACAGCAGCAAGTAAATGCTAAATACCAAATGAATGATTCCAGCAGTTATGTGATGGAGGAATATAAGATACAAAAGCCACAGCCCTTGAGTGTGTTGTTGCGAACTCAGCATTGCTTATGAGTCTGAAGCCCTGACTTCGCACTGCAACCAGAATATCAACCAAGAGATGCTTTGCTGGTCTTTTAGTGACTATGTTAACAAGGGCGTTTGTGTTAGAGGTACACTAGCAGTCATGACTGTGGTAGGCCAGACTGTGGTGTTGATTAGCAAATTTCTTCCTCTATCATAAAAACAGAAGTCATCTGAGAAGACATGACTTCTCAGCTATGCCTTAGAAATCTCAGTTGAATGGTTGTGACTTTGTTCTCGAACTGGCTGCTTTCTTTTTAGGATAACTGTCGGTCATCACCGTCCATCATATAAAACAGTCTCATGTAGCTAACTGTGCTGTCTTATGCTTGAAATCACAGCATGCAGGAGGCTGAGAAAGGAGAATCACTGTAAATCTGAGGCCAAACTGAATTCCATGAGTTCCAGTACAGCCTGGGCTACAGAATTAGATTTTCACAGAGCACAACACATTGTGGAAGCAAAGGTATCTTGCATATATGGGAAAAACTTAGAATTCTTTGTTTGTTTGTTTGTTTGTTTGTTTTTTTGTTTGTTTGTTTGTTGAGACAGGGTTTCTCTGTGTAGCCTTGGGTGTCCTGGAACTCATTCTGTAGCCCAGGCTGGCCTCAGACTCAGAGATCTACCTGCTTCTGCTTCCCAAGTGCTGGGATTAAAGGCCTGCACCACCACCGCCTGGGAAAACTTAGAATTCTTAATTCTAGACACCTGACTGTAGATGAATCCTATTTATAACACACATTTGAAACCATGGTAAATGTCTGACAGCATATGGAAAGATAGGGTGTAAATAATGGTCTTCCAACTCCCAGTTGAGAACTAGAACTGATGGAGTGATAAGTAGCAGAAGATGACAGTTAGAGACATTTGATTTAAAGCCGGAACTGGGGTCTGGAGAGAGGAGTCAGAGAGTAAGAGCATTGGCTTGCACTTGCAGAGGACCTGGGTTCAGTTCCCAACATGCACATAGTAGCTCTCAACCGTGAGTCCAGTTCCAGAGGATAGAACGCCCTCTTATGGATTCTGCAGGCACTGTATGCATACTATACACTTACACACATTCAGGCAGAATATCCATACACATACAAAATAAATAAATAAAGCCAAAATTGTCTGTGTCTAATGCTAGATTTCCCAAGTGAATTGTCAAACCTGGAACAAGAGCAAACTTCTGAGCCTTTCTGTGCCTCAGTAAGAGCGCAGATCTCACCACGTTGATCCATGAACTAATACACAACTATTGTGAATAGGACCTAGCACATAGTATGTAGTCCCACAGTACATATTAGCTGTTACTAATATTAACGATCTTACTCCAAGTTGATAATAAACCTAATATTCATTAAATCATTTGCCAAATTTAAAATTAACTCTATCATATGGTTTGTGGAGGAGTTCAAATAACAAATAATATTACATTTACATACAGGTCTGTGGCTTTTATCCTGTGAAACAATCATCATTTGGTGGGCCCTCTGGCAGTGGTCATAGTTTTACAGAAATCTACCACTGAGGTAAACAGCTCCCTGTGGGGGAGACATCCCTTGGGAGTCAGAGGCACATTGGCGATGCAGTCACACAGGTGTGCACAGAACTGTGCACACCAGGATAGTAGTCAGGCCACGTCGCCCTTTCAGGTTCCAAAGAAAATAAGTGCCATGCTTAAGAATTTAGTCACACCATCCCTGATACAGTCCTTAGGATAGTGTTGTAATTTGTATGCCATATACTTGATTTTAACAAGGCATTTAAGTCTGTTAAGCAAGTTGGAGGGTTAGAAAATCCTGCAAAGACAGGCTGTGTGGGGAGGTTTATAAGCAGCATTTGTTTACTGTGTAAAGAAATGATGGTGAGCGTTATAGATGCAGGCAAGAGATAGCAAACGCATTTACAGTGACTAATAGCACCAAACGAGGCTGCATTCATATACCATTATCATCTGCTATCTGGTTTTTTGTTTGTTTAAGATGCCCTTTGTTGCCTTCAAAGATTGAAATTCCATTATAAGCATGAAGGTTAGGTCAGATAAGAATGCATCCAATCTCTACTGTATGCAGATGGCAAAAGCAAATTATTAGTTGGAATATAAATAATCTTATTACATACTGTCCGCATGCCGGTGTCTGCACACTTGTGGCTTGTAGTCAGAATGATGAATAACAGTGGTTAGGCTGTTGCTAAGATGTGCATCACTTTGGTCATATTATCAATCCCTAAGCAGACAGAGATTCTCTGAAATTTCTATGGATCATCCTTGAGTATTAAAGATAAGTTTCATCATCTTAGTACCATCACCTCTTTCAGTCAATCATCAATAACTAACAAATAGAGATTTATGGAGTTGGCATATAAAGCTCCATGAGAGACATCGCTGTTCAGGAAACAGAAGGCTATAGGCTGAGCTCCTTTCTCCAAAGATGGGTAATAATACAGAGATGACATAGAAGAACTACTCAATAATGATGTTACTGTTGATACTAGCAGCACATAATGGGGCTATAGAGATGGCTCAGTGATTAAGAGCATGTATTACTCTCGCAGAGGACCCTAGTTCAAGTCCCAGCACCCATGTTCAACAGCTTATAGCTCTCTGTACCTCCAACTCCAGAGAGATTCAATGCCTCTGGCCCCTAAGGATGCCTGCACTTACGTGAATGTGCCCACACAGAGACCCAGCCATATACATGTAATTTAAAAAAATATAAATATTTTTTAGTACTACATAATGCCACAATAAAACCTCTATGTTCTTGTACAGGTGGTACAGATAGTATATGGCAAACTCACCAGCCATTGACAGAGATTATAAAGAATGGTTGTAAGATGTGCTTTTTTATTTCATGGGTATGGGTGCTTTGCCTGCATTATGTCCGCACACCACGTGTGCAGTACCTGCAGAGGCCAGAAGAGGGTGTGGGATCACCTGGAACTGGAGTTGGAGCCACTGTGTGAGTGCTAGGAACCAAACCCAGTCCTCAGCCCTCTGGAGGAGCATCCAGTGCTCTTAACCATTGGCTGTGTCTCTAGCCCCCCCCCCCCCCGCCACCACCCCGTGTGTTTGCAGTTGAATTAGAACACACCACTTCCTTTCTACCCTCTCCTTCCTCCCACTCCAGTCCTCTGAAGCCCTCCTGTGTCCCCTGCTCTCCAGCCGATAGCCTCCCCTTCTTTGCTTGTTACTACTGTACAGATAACACAGTTTGCTGAGTTCGTTTGTGTTGTTGGTGTGTATAGGACTTCAGGGCTGACCACTCTGCAATGGAGAACCAGTAACGGGGCTTGTCCCCGGGAGGGGCTCATTTTTCGTCTCCCAGATGACACTAGTTGTTTTTAGTTAAAAGAGACTTTTTGTGCGCTGGAATGGAGAGACTTTTTTCAGATAGAGAGGTCAGCTCTGCAGTCAGGAAATGCTAGCTAGCCATGCTGGTTGCAGAGAGCAAACCATGTTCAGTGTACACAGTGTGTGCAAAGCCAGCCTTCCGTAACTGGGCCAGCGTACCTGTGAGGATAAGCAGCAGCAGGTCAGAGATGACTAGACCCAGAATAACCAGAGGGCGGGAGAACACGAGCAACTCAAGAACCTTGTTGTTATGTTTGCTCGCAGGTATTTGGGACTTAGATTATGCTTTGGCATGTGATAGCTACTCCGAGGAGCCTTCATTATATTCTGTGATTAGGAACACTCTAAAAGACAGGCTGGAAAAATTGTCTGGACCAAGTCGCAGGAAAAATAGAAGCTCTGCAGTTTAAACTTCATTACATTGGTGTAGAATTTTTACCCAGGTCACGAATTTCCTAGGCAAAACCCACGTGATCAGGCATTATCCTGTGACCCACAACTCTGATTGGCTGTTGAAAGGGATTTATGTTCCCAGGGGGGCTGTGATAATAAGTAATGATTTTTGAGCAGGGGGGTGAGATTGGGTTAGTATTTGAGTTTCTGTGTTGAGTGGAGAAGGAGAAAATGAAGAAGACCAGAGCAGAGAAGGCTGAGGGGAGATGCTTGTCAGAGTCCTTTTGGGGACTGGTTATCTTCCAATAGCTGGAGAGAAATGGGGTGTTTGATGGAAACTGTGCTTTGGGGGTGTGTTGGGAGATCACACTGTGAACCCCAAGTTAACATTTGTGATAATTAAATAAAATTAACCTCGGGTCAGGAGGCTGCGTTTGCAACTAGTTGACAGAAAGTAATCATAGAGCCTCAGAGGGCATCCCGGAGAGACAGAGACAGGAAGTAGGAGGGAGGGGTTTGGAGTGGCACAGGTTTTTCTGGTTTGAAGAAGCAGAAGCACGGGTCTTCCATGGATGCCAACAAGGAGAGAGAGGGTTTGCTACTCGGCCTCTCTGAGCTCGCAGGTTTCCACCCCAGCCTTTGCATCTCGAGTTTTATTTATAAATAGAACGAAAGAGATTTAAAGCTACCCTTAGCAGCAGCGGCAGAGCTGGTGCCTGTGGGTACAGAATTCCCACCAGGGCATCGGCCTGAACGGCCAGAGAAGCAGGCCGGTGACTGCAGTCATAACTGCTGGCTGAAAAAGCAGTAGATTAAGGAGCAGGACTGTTCCAGAGATAAACAACAGGGGAGGAGGTGCTGACACGTGTTTTGGAGAGATGAGGAAGTGGGAGAATGAAGTAGTTTCTGGTGAACATGAACTTACTGAGTCTCTTCAGACTTCCTGTGAGGTGCGGGTCCCGTCGCAGTGGGAGTCAGGGTTTCCTGGAAGTCTTGATTAGGCAGAAGAGATGCTCACCCTCCTCGTGTTAAAGAAAAAAGGTGTGTGTGTGTGTGTGTGTGTGTGTGTGTGTGTGTGTGTGTGTGTGTTATAAACTAATTCTAAAGGAATGCTAAAATTAGACTTTTGTCAAAATTACATGTTTTAAATTTTTTTTTTATTCATGGAAACATATTTCTTCACTATTTGGGTGTTGCCATATGGCAGATATGCAGATGTTTAGTCAACAGACACATTAATTAAGCCCTGGACATTTTCAGTGTGAAAAAGTCCCAAGTGAAAGATTCCAAGGTTTGCGAATTCAAGAAATAGACTTTCTCATTGCAAGTGCAAAGTAGTTCGGCTCATGTTGGAGAAGAATGTTGTACTCTTGAAAACTAACATAGCAGCTGGCTGTTACAGTGCCCCCTTGGTTAATGCAAAGATTTGAGAGCCACACCATTAGAGGACCTTTCACTCACATTTGCCTATGATCACATCAATCAGCAGGGAAAAGAAGCGTCCCTACCCAGATGTTTGTAGACCACCACATCTGGAAGGCAGCACCAAGAAGGCATTGTGGAAAGGAGACACTTCTTATAGGAAAAGCACTTGACTTTTCAAGCAGAGTCCACATTAGCCAGCGGTTACTTCTTAGACGTGCCACAAAGTCTCTCAGAGCCAATGGCCTTGGCCTCTCTGTTGATCAGAGAGACAGGGTGGCTGTCGCACTGGCTGTGGTCTCCACCACCTTAGCTTATGCCAGGCTGTTAGCGCCTGGTGCCTTCTCCGCCTTATGTCTCCATGCCTATGGAGTGGTGGATGGCTCTCTGGCGGTCTCTGGTGGTGAATGCTGTACATGTTTCCAGAAGGAACAGCCCAACACTGACTCTATTAAAGAGAAATCGAAAGAACAGCAACAACAAAAAGAACAAATAAACTAAAGTTCCCTGTTGTGAACCTATGTGCAGTTCTGATCTCTAGCTCTAACTCAGAAGCGTCACAGTATTGTAGACATTGTCCGCTAGCATCGTAGAGTGAATGTGCACAGGATGTGTCAAGCTCTGTTTCTTGGTAGAAGGGAAAGGATTAATCATTTAAAGTCAGTTCCTGGTGTGTGTGTGTGTGTGTGTGTTTAATCTCTCAAAGCTCACGTTTGTCTGGTTTTTCCAACAGGCAGCTCCAGCATGTGCCTACATGTCTGTGGGTTTTGTCATTGTGTTGTAAGTGTTCAGATTGCCAGCCAGACATCAGTATGAGCATTAAATTTGTAATTATTATAGTCATCAATGTCCATATTTCCAGCTTACAATCTTCCATGAACAAATGAATTGGAGATATTGATTTGTTATATTAAAGAGAGCTAATATGTGTGTTTCAATGCATATATTAGCACACTGCATCAGAGTTCATTTCTCACCTCGCTCTATTTTTTTTTTCATTTTAATTCTTGATAGACCATGTATAATCAGAGAAATAAACATCATCCATTAGTGAGCTTGGTCTTCCCTGAAGTATTAGTATTCTAAACAATCCTATTACCAAAGCATTGTTTTGATACTTTATTAAAAGTCCTGCAGCTCTCACATTGCTATGCTCAAACACAGCTTTATGCAATTAAAGTTATAATAGGAACTTTATTACAATGATATATAACTGGTATCATCCTAATAAAAGTTCCTGTACACAGCGATGCTTTAATAATGCTGTTTCTGTAACAGTGATTCCTTAGTAATGGAGCTTCTCTCGTGGCAACTTCATTATTAGGAAATGATCTCAGTAATAGAAATGCAAATAAAGATTTTGAAAGGAGCATTTTATGCATGACTCTCTTATTGACCTGCTGTCTTTTCATGCATTGCATATCATCATTATAAACCAACCATGTAGATTATAGTTATGATCATTGCCACCCTGTTACATTTTACCATTTGAGTCCTTCCAGATTGACATTGACTGTCATTTTAAGATAAAATTCAGGGGTTAAAATAATTTAAATTTTAATTAAAATTTGTTTCTAAAGCATTAAAAATGATTTGCAAAACTTTCTCTAATTTTTATTGTATTATAGATTGAGTAGACCATTGGCATTTAAAATGGGATGTTCCCTTGGTGTTCACACTGTCTTCTCAGTGGACATATGGGAATGAGAGTTTAATTTCTGTATCTCCTGCTTTCATATGCACCCTCTCAAAAAACCTGCTTGAGAAGACATTGTGATCAAGGTTTTCCTTTCCACTTCCTTCGTTAGCCTTCACTCAGTGCACAGGAGTCCCGCTGTCCATCAGCCCCTTCCCAGGGTACAGAACAAATGGAATAAACTTGGCAACTCATTTAGGGCAGCCATGTTCTGAATTCTAAGTATAAGAGAGCAGAGGGTGTAGGTAAGCGCCTCAGATGTGGACACAGAGTCACCTAGGAGCCATTTAATTTTTCTTCTCCTTATTCTACATCTATAAAATGTGGATGATAATAGATAAAAGATACTGAAATGATTATGTTGATTTATACGCATAAAAACATGTGTGCTACATAGAAAACATTTATGTACTAATGAAAAACATGTGCTAGTGCTTATATATACTATATAGTGCTGTTTACTCATAATTTCCAAAATTGTTTTACTTTGTATGGTTCCTTTTTTATTAAATTTTAAATACATTTGTTGTTTTAATCAACTAGTACTAGTGAACATTGTAATGACAATTAAATCAGATACCCAATTCAACATTTTCTGAAAAAAAATCACAGAGAAATATAAAACTGTGTTCTCCACATATATATATTTGTAGTTTTACATAAAAATCAATAAAAAGATCTTAAGCATAAAATATACATTAAGATAAAAAGTGTAATGAAAACATGACAGGAGAAAATATCCAAGTGTTTATATGTTTTTCAATGAATAATGGTAGGTATTTATCTTCAATTGAACACATCTAAGAGACTTATATAATAGTTACATTTATAATTCTAAGTTTGTGCAGTACACAGAAAGTAACACATTATAAAATGCTTGGGTATATATAAGCAAAAAACCTTCAGAAACTTTTAGATGAAACGCTGATTTATGAGAGTGACGATGTAGTGCTAACAGTATCACATTCTCTTTAAATTTGTGTTTCTCTGAGTACCCACTTTGCTTGAGCACTACAGTGTCCTTATGAGCGTGGAAGCTGAGTGAATCATAGAAGTCTGAAGTTCTCAGCGTGGCATAGACCTCCCTGAAACCTCTAAAACAGCACGCTCCCAAGTAGAACAGTACCAGTTGGCAGTGCCCTGCCTTCTAGAGTCCATGGCTCTTTTTGCAGGACAGGCTGACTGAGTCCATCTCTACCCTGTGGCTCAAATGGAGAACTTGGGGGCTTGGATTGTGCTCCCATAGTGTGACCTCATGACTCCCAAAGGCATACCAGCTAGAACTAGAAAGAGTAAAATGGCCTTTATGGGGAACATCCCAGGAATTAATTATTTTCTACTCAGAAAACTAAATAGAAGAAAATATGTGTGCCTTAAAGCATGTTTGCTACTAATTACATTTATATGAGTTTGGCATGCACAAATTTGCTTTCATTTTTATTTCCTACTGTGCTTCATATTGAAAGTTTGGATGCCACCTTGTTAGTGGGTAAATTTCTTATCAGCATAGCAAATATACAGTTCTGTATGCTGATATCTAGACTTAATGTTCCTTTTCAAAATGTTGTTACATTGCAGTTTTTATTGTTGTTTGTGTGTTGATCCAGCAGTCAGGACAACTAGTGGGGGTCAAGGCCCTCCTTCTACCGTGTGATTTCCACGGATCAAACTCAGGCAGTCATGCTTGATGTCAAACTCCTTCGGCATCCGAACCATCTCACCAGGCCCCCCGACTCCCCCTTAATATTATTTTTCAGACCCTTCCCAGGGTAAGTAGAGTTTCCTGAGGGCTGTTTAACGCTCTTGCGGTCTTTATATACCAGCCAGTGCGGGAACCCAGGTGAATATGAGCTTCAGTTCATTTGATTTGCTATGGTCTATTCCTGCAGCCCTTTGAGACCCAACCAGCAGCTTATCGGGGACTCACGTCAGAATGCAAACCTATTCTTAGAAACCAGAGCCTTGAAACATACTGTTTTTGAAAAGTCCCTGACTCTTGCCCTGCCCAGCCAGGAAAAGTTCTGTGCTTTATATATTTACAAGTATTCATGACCCCGTCCCAAGCACGAACCCTTCTCCCACTCTTGTTAATTGTTTCAGGGATTCGTCCTGTGGTCAGGTCAAGAGTGGCATAAAGCCTAGGCTGGCTCCTAGGACCTAATAGAAGATTCTGTGTGATGTTAATATGAAATATTTCAGAGTTACAATATTAAGACAGTGTTATGCCAGGCAGGCCTTTAATCCCAGCACTTGGGAGGCAGAGGCAGGTGGATCTCTGTGAGTTTAAGGGCAGCCTGGTTTACATGGTGAGTTCTAGGACAATCAAGGCTGTTACACAGAGAAACTAAGTCTTGAAAAACAAAACAAAGACAGTGTTACTTTAAAACAGCAGTCTGTATTGTGGCAACCTAAGATAACGAATCTTCTTGGAGGGAAAGGCAATATAAATATTCCTACTGTCTTAACTTGTTCATAAATGTTATTATAAGCAGATAACCCATAAATATATATGAATAATGTATAGAAAATTAGTCAAATGTTTAATCGTGGAATAATGTCTGTAGTGTGATTTATTAACAAGATGGAATATTATGTAGCGGAAGTTGCAGTGACCATTCAAAATATAGAAAAATATATGTAATGTTAAGAAGTAGGAGGACATATTTGGTCACAAACATATTCACTGAGTGTGTACATAGCTATCACAGGCAGGTAGGGAGAAAGGTAAAGACAGACAGACAGACACATCAGTAAGACCTGAGCAGGATTCAGCCTCCAGGGGGAAGGAAGAGAAAGCTGATGGATACCTGAGTCTGATGCTCTGGGGAATGTGACTGGTGGGAAGGAGATAAGAAGGGTGAGCTTAGCGCTTAGTCTCTAAATCAGGCTCCATCTTGTGTGTTCATAAAGAGCCTGAATCTTTCTTGGCATCAGGCTTCTTCGAGGATCCTAAACTCTCTCAGGTTTCTAGGTTTTCTTGTCTAGAAAATCCAGCTAAAGCAAAATTATAAAAATCAGTTCTTAAAATTCAACAGAAGTTGTTTTGAAGAAATTAAAGTGGTTGTGAAATGAGCTGAGGCTCTATTTTTATCTTTACATTATTGTTGTTATTATTACTGTCGTTGTTTTGTTATTTTTATTTGACACAAGATTTTGCTTTGTAGCTCAGGCCTGCCTTGAACTTGCAGTCTGGCTGCCTTGTGATGTATACCTGTAAACAGACATTTCCTGTCCTGACCGCCCAGTCCCAAATAACCAACTCAGAGGCTGAATATTACCTATAAATGCTCAGTTGATAGCTCAGGCTTGTTACTAGCTAAGTCTTACACTTAAAATAGCCCATGTTTCTATTTATTTATGCTTTGCCATGTGGCTAATGGCTTGTCACCTCCTTTTTACATATCCTGCTTGCTCGACAGCTAGTTGGCTGCCATCTCTTCTGACTCTACCCTCCATCTTCCCATCATTCTCAGTCTGGCTTTCCCATCTAACTTCCCGCCCAGCTACCAGCCTGTCAGCTTTTTACTAACCAATGATAGTAATACATAATCACAGTGTAGAAAAAGAATGTTCCACAGCATATACCGTAATCCCACTCAGGACTTAAGGCAAGAGGACAGCTTCAAGTTTGAGGCCAAGCTCAGCTACACAGTGGGTCCTTGTCTCAAAAAAGATAGGAAGGAGGGGAGGAAGTGGGGAGGAACTGTGATCTTTGCCCTTATGTATCCATATTCCTTTATGTACTTGCTTGCAAAATACTAGTATGCAGTTGTCTCAAAAGCAATAAATTTAAAAATTCTCCCCGATGACACTTCTGTAACCTGGACTCTGAGCCTGGCACACTCCAGCTGTTAGCATTGTTTCTGCTCCCTTGTTTCTAATTATTAGTATTCAGGAAAGGGGAAAAGATAATCTCACTGAGCTGTTTATAGGTCAGACATTTACCTAACAGTTTTCATTTTTAGAAGGGGTAACACTGATTCTGCAATGAGTTTATCACATCTCCGGTAATTTTCTTTTTGGAGTGTCTTTGAGAGAGCTTCTAAAGAGAAAAACTAATTTTAGCTCAACAGAATCCCCAGGAATGTGCTCCAGGGAAGAAGGGGAGCAGAGTGTCTTATTATCTGTGAGGTGAGAAGCAGGAGAAACTGCATAATTGCTGGGAACCTGGGCTCCGAGAGGATTCTCTTATTAGAAATTTACACTGATTGTGTGCATCTAAAGAGAACCATTGTGGTGTTGTAAAAACTGATCTTGAAGATTCATCAGTATTTTTTCTGTTGCTTTCAAATTCTACTTAGTATCATTCTAAAAAGTAATAATACTAATAGGCTGCTATTTTATTGTATTTTGTGAATAAAATATCTACCTTGTAATAGTTGCTAAACATTGATATCTGCTTGTTGATAAGTGAGTATGTTTATGTGAATTATTTTCTGATTATCCATTGCTAAATTCTCTGATATACATAGCTCAAAAGCAGTGTCACTATTTTAGCATGTGTGTATATCAGGCTTACTGAACCTCATGTTACCACAGTTCTGAAACACAGTGCAAGGCAGGTAGAGAACTGAAGCTTGGAAAGTGCAGGCTCAGGGCTGTTTCACTGTCAGGTAAAGACAGAATGATTGTGCCCCGTTTGTTATTTCATGCTTAAGTTCTGTGCTTTCTGTCAGCAGACTTAACATTGGAAATCCTAAACTCTGCCTTTTCCTATTTAAGCATATATAGATATAGATATATACGCACACACATCACATATATATATATACTGTGTATACACACATACATATATTGTATATACACACGTATATATATATTGTAAATGTACACACATGTGTATATATAGTATATACACACATGCATATATTTATTATGTATACAGAAATACATATATTGTATGTACATAGACACACATATATTGTGTATGTAAACACACACATATATTGTGTACACACACATATATTGTATATACACACATATATTGTGTATGCGCACATATATATTGTGTACACACACATATATACACAGACACACATATATTGTATATATACACACAGACACACACACACACACACATGTTGTGTACACACACATATTTAGTTGTCATGCTGGAGATAACTTGCTGTTAAGCAAGTGTTCCACCAGTGAGCTGTATTCCCAGGCCTAGTTCTTGCTCCGAATCTGGACATGGTTCTTGACTCCATTGCATGTGCTTTCTGTGACCCTGTATAAGCCAATTATATCTGAACAATTTTCTACAAAATGGAAGAATGCTGTTTATAGTGCTCTGAAATTTTAAATTAGGTAACATATATTGATGGATATAGTTTTGGTTTCTTCCTTTTCATGATCAAATAGCAACATCAGCTATTTCTAGTCAGCTGTATCTCAATCCATATCACATCCCTGCTGTGTAGGCTGTGGTATCCTCACCTTCTATGAGTCTCCCTTCTCCCTCACCTATAATCCATTTTTTAACCAGTAGCCAGTAAAAAGCAGATGTCATTCATCAATTACTTCTCATCATACTTAAGGGCAGGATATGCTAGGGGAAGTCTTTCTGTATGCTGTGAATATATGTTATTCCCATTGGTTAATTAATAAGCTGCTTTGGCCTATGGCAAGGCAGCTTAGAGGCAGGTGGCAAATTCAAGGAGAGAGACAAGAAAGAGAAGGGCAGAGTCTGGAGAGAGACGCCAGCCTGCCGCCCAAGGAACAACATGAGAGCAGACCGATAAGCCACAGAACACATGGCAAAACATAGATGAACAGAAATGGGTTGATTTAAGATATAAGAGCTAACTAGCAAGAGGCCTGCCACGGCCATACAGTTTGTAAATAACATTAAGCCTCTGAGTGATTATTTTGGAAGCAGCTGTGGGACCACGGGGCTGGATGGGACTGGAGAAAACTTACGCTACCAGGATGCAGCTTCCTTCTTGTGGCCTGAAGGCTGTTGGGCCCTGCCTTCCTTTGGAGATTGTTCTGTCTTCCTTGTCTCAAAATATTCCAACCATACAGCCTGTTTCTGCTCCCTGAGCACAAGTCATCTGCTCCTTTCTCATTCCTGAAAATATTTTCTTTAGGTTTAAAATATGACTTTCAAAGTCGCTTTTAGAAATACATAAAATATATAGTGCTAATGCCTTTAGTTAAGACTAATGAGGAAAATAACATACAGATTGCTTAGATAACATTTTCCATGTTTGTTTGTTTGGATTTATATACTCACTTTCAGGTTATTTGGTTATTTGAGTTAAAAATAAATCTTGAGTTAAAAAGAAAATTGTTGGTGCATATCTGTAGTTCCAGCACTTGGAAGATGAAGGCAGAAAATCGGGAATTCAAGGTCATCCTCAACTATAGAGAGTTGGAAGCCAGCCTGGGCTACATAGGACAATCTCACAAATGCACACAAATTCTACACAGTATTTTTTCCTGTTAAATTATGCACCTGACTTGAGTTTTGTTCTGATATGAGCATAAATTCGAAGGATTTGTTCCCTTCAACACATTCTTACTTTAAAGAACTTAGCAACCTGTTACCCTCAATTTAAATTGAAAATGTTTTCAACTTTCACTTATTCTTAGGGTACCTCTTTCTTTTTGTCTTAAAGACATATTATTTAAAATTTAAAATACACCTTTGTCTTCCCATTCACAACTCTTTTTACACTGTTCTCAATCAGTGCACGAAGGAGTTTCAGCACAAGCCCACATGTTGGAAGCCCTCGTTCCTGAGCTCCCCTTTGTGGAACTACGTCATACTTGTTCTGTGTCTGAAGTCAGGTGTATTTGCAGTTTTCCAGTTACATAGAACAGCTCCAGGAAGGCCCGGGATCCTCTGCCCCAGCTCACTCTGTTGCTTTGGAAAGGGAAAGGGAAAGGGTAAATCCTTCTTCTCTCCACACAAGCTGGTGCCTACAGATGAACAAGAAGATAGACAAATGGGAAAATTATAAATTCCATGATGTTGGTAGTTTAGTCTCTACATGCACAGAGGGGGGCCTTCATAGAAAGACCTACAGAGTCCGTGAGAGCTGGGAGCCCATGAGTACCATTTTAACAGAGGGGGATTAGACCTGTCGAAGTGACAGGAAGAATGGGAAAATTCCAGGGAAAGAAATTGTAAGTAAACACGAGGAGAAGCTAATGGAAGAGCATTTTAGTCAGGGCTGTTTCTGCAAACCCACTTCAGTGCCGACTTCCTGTCATTACAATGGTTGTGGGGGTGGCTCAGCAGTTAAGAGCCCTGGCTGCTCCTCCAGAGGACCCAGGTTCAATTCCCAGCAACCACATGACAGCTCACAACTGTCTGTAACTCTAGTGCCAGGGGATCTGACACCCTCACACAGGCATAGGTAAAAGCAGAACACCAATGCATATAAAATAAAATGAAATAAATTCTTTTAAGAAAGGGACAGATGTGCCTTCATAAAGAGACCTTGGGGCCTGTTTGAAATGGTGGGAAGAAGGAAGCATTGCCTTCATTGTCTTAGTGCAGAACGAACGAACCTTCTGCTGAGGGGCACGTCTGGGAGACGCTCTTTCCCATCCTCCTCACTCACCCTCTCTTCGGCAGCCTTCACTAGCCAGAAGTCAGGGCCTGCTTACAGAGGTGAGTTCAGAGTACCTGGTCTGCAGGGTAGGGATCGGACTCTCTGCAGAACCCTTCTCTACCTTTGGACATATCTCCCCCCACTGCCCATGCGTGCCTCATGTACAGCAGACTCCCTCGGGCACCGGAAAGGTAGGAGGAGACGTAGGACCTGAGTGTTACTCTGTGTGTTTGAAAAGGGCAAGCAAACTCTGAAGAAGAAAAAAGGTGGGACAGCAAAGCAGAGACTTTGAAACCAAACCTTAAACTTAGCCAGCTGGAGAAATGGCTCAGGGGTTAAGAAAGAGCACTGGTTGCTCTTCCAGAAGATCTGGGTTCAATTCCCAGCACCTCCATGGCAGCTCACAAGCATCTGTAACTCTAGGCCCAGGGGATCCAAGACACACATGGTGTGCAGACAGACACAGAGACAGAATATCCATTCACATAAAGTAAAAATAAAGGTTAAAAACATACTTTAAAAAAAGAAAACACATAGGTAGTGGTGGCCCATAATCTCAGAACTCAGGAGGCAGAAGCAGGTGGATCTCTGTGAGTTTGAGGATGACCTGGTCTGCATAGTTCCAGGACAGCCAGGGCTACACAGAGAAACCCTGTCTCAAAAAACAAAACAAAACAAAACAAAAAAGACCTCAGATAGCCTTGGAAAAAATAATTGGCATCTTTAAGTCTTTTTCTTTCCTTTTTTTTTTTATTTAAAAAAGTGTTTTTATTCATTTTACATACCAACCACAGATCTCCCTCTCATCCCTCTCCTCCCCCACCCCCACCCACCTTCCTTCCCTATCCACCTCCCATCCCCTCCTCCAAAATGGTAAGTGTAGCTGGAGTTTTCTCCGGTCCTGCCTGGTCCACGGTCAGGACAAATCTCTCTCACCCGCCAGTCCCACAGCTGTTCAGACCCAACCAAGTAAACACACAGACTTATATTGTTTACAAACTGAATGGCTGTGGCAGGCTTCTTGTGATCTAGTTCTTCTATCTTAAACTAACGCATTTCTATAAATCTATACTTTGCCACATGGCTCGTGGCTTACCAGTATCTTACATGTTGGTACTCATGGCAGTGGCTGGCAGCGTCTTCTGACTCAGCCTTCCTGTTCCCAGAATTCTCTTCTCTGCTTGTCCCACCTATACTTCCTTCCTGGTTACTGGCCAGTCAGCATTTTATTTATACAGAGGGATATCCACAGCAGGTAAGTCCTCCCACTAGGGGACAGCAAAGCCTGGTGTATTCAGTTGGGGTAGGACGAAGCCCTTCTGCCCTGCATCAAGGGTGAGCGAGGTGTCTGACCGCAGGTAATGGTCCAGAAAGCCAGCTCACGCACCAGGGACAGTCCTCTGGAAGAGCAGACAGTGTTCTTAACCACTGAGCCACCTCTCCAGCCCCCTTCCCTTACTTTTAACAGTGACCACACACCAGTCATTTGGGTTTACTACAGTTGGGTAGCCTCCCAAGTGTGCAGTGCGTGCAGTCATTTGTGTTATTTCCATTCAAATGTTCTGGTGCCCACAGGCTCCCAGCTCCTGCCTCCCTGGTAAAATTGCCGCTGCTCCTGCTCAGTGCCTGCTAGTTCACTCCTTCCTGCTGTCCTCTTTTTTCTTTTCTTTATTTTATTTTATTTAAAAATTCTTTTTCATTTTAATACCAACCATAGTTCCTCCTCCCTCCCCTTCTCCCGCTCCCCCCCACACACCTTCCCCCACCTCAACCCCCCACCCACTCCTCATAGGGGGTCAGGCCTCCCCTTGGTAGTCAACACAGACTGGCATTCCAAGTTGGGGCAGGACCAAGCCTGGGTCAAGGCTGGGTATGGATCCCACCATAGTGAATGGGCTCTAAAAAGCCAGTTCATGCACCTGGGATAAGTCCTGGTCCCTCTACCAGGGGCCCCACAAACAGATCAAGCCACACAACTGTCTCCCACATCAGAGGGCCTAGTTCGGTCCCAGGCAGGCTCTGAGGGAATGGGGGGGGGGGGGGGACATGAGGGATGGAGATGGCCGCGTTGGGGGAAGGACGGAGAGGGAGAGCAATGAAAGAGGTATCTTGAGAGAGGGAACCATTATGGGGTTAGGGAGGACCCTGGTGCTAGGAAATCCCCCAGGAACCCACAAGGATGACCCCGGCTGAGCCCCCTAGCAGTGGTGGAAAGGGTGCTTGGTCTGGCCTTCCCCTGCAGTCAGATTGGTGACTACCCTAATTGTCATCATAGAACCAGTGACTGGTGGGAGCAGATGCCGAGACCCACAGCCAAGCTCCTGGAGTTCAGCTGAAGAGAGGGAGGAGGGGTTACAGGAGCAAGGAGGGTCAGGTTATAATAAGGAAAATCACAGAGACAGCTGGCCCACGCTGGTGGGAGCTCACCGACAAGACCCTCTCTTTGACAAGAAAAGGCTGCTAGAGCAGAGGTTCCTAACCTGTGGGTCACGACCCATTTGAGGGTTGCGAGGACGACCGGAAACCACGGGTATATTTACATTATGATTCATAATACCAGCAGAATTACAGTGATGAAGTAGCAACAAAATAATTGTATGGTCGGGGGTCACCACACTGTTTTAGAGGGCCGCAACATTAGAAAGGTGGAGAACCGCTGTGCTAGAGAAAGGTGTGATAGATCCTGTTTGTGCTTCCCACAATGTCACCCTTCAGTTCTCTCTGTCCTCTCCCCACATGGAGCGAGACACACACTCCGTAGTGACACCACACGGAAGCCTGTTGCATTTTATGTTTTTATTTACTATTTTACCTTTGAGATTATAATGTAATTACATAATTTCTCCTTCCCTTTATTCCCTCCCAGTTGTCCCCTATACCCTTCCTTTCTCTCCCAAGTTCATGGCCTCTTTTCTCGTTAATTGTTACATGCACTATACGTATCAGTCCTCATGCCTCAAGACAGAACTCTCATTTTCCTGGAGTCAGCCGGCCTGTGCCCTGCTTTCCCCCTCTGAGCTCAGCATCATTGAAAACATCTTCTCTTCTCCCTGTTTGTGTGGGGAAACTGGACCTCAGTCACTGTGCACCAGAATCAACCTTGACTTGATCTCGGCCTTCCAGTGGGTTCCAGGGATCCTCGAGGCCGGCAGGTAGCAGATGAGCCTGGGGTGGTGTCAGCACCCTGGAATCCCAGCATGGGACTGAAACGGGAGCTTGAGTCCAGCCTGGGCGGCACAGTGGATTCCAGGCCAGCCTGGGCTCCAAACCACCAGACCCACGCTAACAGATGTCCCTGATGATCCTGAGGCTAGCCCTCATAAACTGCTCCACTCTCCTATCTCTGACTTCTAAGGCTGACCTCCGCTCTGTTCACTCCTGAGGCCACACTCACACTCTGTTCACTCCTGAGGCCACACTCACACTGTTCACTCCTGAGGCCACACTCACACTCTGTTCACTCCTGAGGCCACACTCACACTCTGTTCACTCCTGAGGCCACACTCACACTGTTCACTCCTGAGGCCACACTCACACTCTGTTCACTCCTGAGGCCACACTCACACTCTGTTCACTCCTGAGGCCACACTCACACTCTGTTCACTCCTGAGGCCACACTCACACTCTGTTCACTCCTGAGGCCACACTCACACTCTGTTCACTCCTGAAGCCACACTCACACTTTTCCTATTTAGTCATTTTCATTTTCTCTTACATCTTCTGTCTAGTTTCTTTATAAAATCTCAACCCCCATCCTCCCTACTACCAAAAAAAAAAATTTAACATGGAAAAAAGCGAGGTGGGACCCTCCATTTTCCACTTTTCCATGCTGGGGCTGAGTGCATGCGGGCTGAGTGGAGGCTCATCTGGCTTGCCCTCCCCACATCTGGCTGTTGACAGACATTCTGAAATCCACAGGATCCTCTTCTGCTAGCACCTCCCCAGAGACATCGTAAAAAATGTTTCCCCCAGAACAGAAGATTTTAGTGAAAACATTGGTATGGAACATAATAAGATTTCCAGACACAGACATGGGGTTCTTCTTGTCTTCATCTAAATGTTTTAGTTTTCTCTCTGTGACACTATATAAAAATCTCATCAATATACAAAGCCACTCTGCGCCTCCGATTTTCTCATTTTCTCCGGATGAGAGCTTTGATTAGCTTTTTACAAGTTCTTCATTAGTAATTGGCTGCCTTTCTTGTTTTTGTCTTTAGCTGTTGTCTCTAATAAGTGTATGTTCTATCAGAGAATTCTTTGAAGATCATCTAGAAGCTGCTATGCCGTGTTAGGTTATGGAATATTGCAACGTGAAATGCTGGATCAAACGCAACAAGTGCTGTTCCGGTTGAGTGTGTGTCTCTCCCCGATGCTGACGGCTGGGCGCTGGCTCAGTCTTAGCGTCCCCCTGACCCAGTTGTGCAGCCGTGACCGTTTAATTAATAGACATTTGCATGAGCGCCTCGTCCCCCAGCAGGCGTCGTAAGTCTTGGTGCTTATCTTCTTTCCACCCTGTGAAGCATCAGCACTGCTGCTTCCACTTTGCATATCAAAATACAGAGAGATTAAAATTATATACAACAAATTGATAACTAAATAAGTTTGGGAACTCAGAGTTCTCACATATTAATCATTTTTGCTTAAAGCAACAACCCATGGACTTTGTAAATATGTTCAAAGTCTATTGCTCTCTAATCCATGAGTTGGAGTTGGGGCTGTCAGAAGCCTAGGGCTGGGGCCCTTTATAGATTTGTGCAGGAGGGGAAGAATCACTTTCTGGGCTCTCTCCGGGGCCATAAAAGGAAGGTTTGTTAGTAGACAAGGTGGTATGTGAGAATTACTACTGTGATGTCTGTAATTTTTAATAAAAATTCTAGGAATCCTAGTGGTATCTGTGCAGCACGTGACTCTGAAGAACTGTTTCATGGTGTTCTTAAAAGCCACCGTCCCAATTATCACTGGACTTTTCTGGCCACAGATGTGAAGGTGCAGCAAGAACAAGAACAAAACAAAACTGAGCAGCCCACTCCATAACAAGAAACTAGCTGACTGTGTGGGAAAGACTTTCATTTCTGTCTCGTGGTTTTGTCCTTCAGTACTACCTCATTGTCCTTCTGTCTGTATCTTCCGTACAGGACAGAAATGTGGACGCTGGTAACTATTCTTCCCTACTTCAGTGTTCCTCCTTGTTTTTTCCAGTTGTAAAGTAAAATTGTCTGTGTTTTGTACCACGTGTTTTCGTCTTGTGTAGATGTTAGTTATTTTCAGGGAATTTGTGGGTCATAAAGGGATTGCCTCAATCATTTAACAATATCTTTAATAAACAAAACACACAAAATAGACATTTTTCTCTCTTTCAAATGTATTAAGCTTTTTGGTGTTGTGTGAAAATTGAAGTTGGTATGTCTCTTACTTAACTAATTTTTCAATAAGTTTGGAGTCAACTTTGGGGCTTATGTTCTCCAGCCACACTTTTCTCTCCTCCTGCCTTAATCCTGCCTGTTCTTTGGGAAGTCTCCAGTGCTCCTGTTCACCCCATCAGATGCAGCCCATCCTTTCCTTCAGTCCCTGTAAACTGGATTTGGATCTTTAGTCAGCAGCATCATAGTCTATTGCAATGTCTTCTGTGTCCTTCTCTACAGTCCCCTTTTTATGCACTAGTTTTTATCAATGATTAGAACAGATGTAATTGTTTATATAGAAACAAGAAGATAGCCAGGCATGGTAGTGCACACCTTTAATCCTAGCACCCAGCAGGCTGAGGCTGAAGGATCAGGAATTTGAAGCCAACCTGGGCTACATAGTGAGTTCAAGACCAACTTCAGCCACATGGTGATATCTTGTCTCCAAAGGGAAGGGGGTGAGTAGATTTTAGAATATACTGCAAAACTGACATTTCTTAAAGTAGGTTAAGTGGGGTTAGTTATTCCTACCTGTGTCCCCAGCCCTCTTATTTGGAGAATTAGTTGATAGAACAGATGTTGAAATTCTCCTACAGATATATAGTAGGTGCTGTCTCTAGTTCCATGCCAAAGAAAGAACCATTCTCTCTCCTGTGCCTTCCGGTGCCATAGGGCTTGCTGATGCCTCCCACACAAATATTCCCCTTTATGGAGCAGACTGCATATGTAAGGAACAACTTGCTTTGATGCAACAAACTGTCTTCTTCTAGGCATTGGTTCTACAAGAACTTGTTGAGTACCTAGTATGTAAAAGGCAGTGTCTTAGATGCTGAAATTGAACATCATAATCAGAATACTTCCTGTACCCTTAAAGAAATGCAGAATACTTGGGGGTACTTATCTATAAATAGTCATTTGCCTGCATAGAACACTGTAGAATTATCAGTAAGCATAGGGTGCAGGTGGAATGTGGGTAGAAGGCACCCGCTTCGGCTGTGATCTAGAGGAGGAAAATAAGTGTCCACGGATGAAGAAGAGTAAGAGAGTCCCATGCAGAAAGAAAAGTGTGCACAAAGGTCTGTAGTTGAGAAGTAGTTTGTTTGGGGAACAGCAGCTGCTTTCATGGTAAGCTGCATGCAAAGTATTGGTTTAGTTTTCTAAGATTACATTCCACATTTCTAAGTTGTCATAAATAAAGCTTGTTGCTGAGGAATAAACCTCTTGTTTACTGTAAAGATTTATCACTTGAATTGATTTAATAAAACACTGATTGGCCAGTAGCTAGGCAGGAAATACAGGCAGGACAACCAAACTAAGGATGATAGGAAGGCGAAAGTTGGAGCCAGAAATTCGCCAGCAAACTCAGAGAAGCAAGATGAGCATGCCATACTGAGAAAGGTACCAAGCCATGTGACCAAACATAGATAAGAATTATGGGTTAATTTAAGTGTAAGAGTTAGCTAGTAACAAGCCTGAGCTACCAGCCAAGCATTTATAATTCATATTCAGTCTCTAAGTCAGTTATTTGGGACCATGTGGTCAGGACAGGAAATGTCTGCTTACAGCTTATTTCACAGAAAATTACGTGGCTTGACCCTCATAGGTCTGCTCAGGTGTTCATTCTGCAGAGAGCCTTTCCTTACCAGCTCTTGTATAATATTAGAGGGACCAGCCTTAATATTATACATCCCAGGGGCTCAGGAGAGAGAACTACTAACGGCGAGAACTATTATCAGGAAATATAATCTCAGCACACCGAGTTCCATAGTCCACTTGCTTTAATTCCTCTGGCATAACATCCTTTATACACAGCTTCAGTTCTGTTCTTATGTCTAGCTCCTTTCTTGCCTGATTTCTCTCTATATTTATCTACTGTCCCCTCTATGTTCTATCTTAATTCCTTCATCTAGTTCTGCCCCTTCTAGGTTCTCATCCATCTTGTTCCTTCCCATATCATCTCCTCTCCCGTCTCCTTCTCTCTCATCTGGCTCTTCCTCATCTTCCATCTCGTTCCTGTCGTACTCTCCTGTAGCCCTTCAATCTACTTCTTCCCCATCTCAGTTCGTTCCTCTCCAGTTCTTACCCATCTTGTTCTTCCATTTTCTTCTCTCTTCTCCGGCCTGTCCTCTGCTTTACAGTTATATATCTCCCCAAAATCACAATCCTCCCCTCCACCCAGGACACTCAGCCTGAACTTCCTCAGGCAGTGATTGTCCACTATCAGGATCAAATGGAGGGTTGATAAGAATTACAAAGAAGGGCACTAGTTGTTAATTACCATTTGTGACCCAAAGGGGAAGTGACTAATGAATTAACTAAAGGCTAAATATGGGTAATATCTAAGAAGAGGGGTCTTACGTGCACAACTATAACCTTAAATGTGTTTGGTAAAGGATGTTAAAAATCTATAAGTTGCTAGGTCAATGGGAGAAAATAAAACTGTCTTCTTTATTCCTGTGGCTCCTATCTGTTCAAGCTGTCTGCCGTTTACTGCAGGGTGGGGAAAAGTGTGCTCAATCTCTAGGCAACCTGTGTACAGCTAGATGCCTCTGGTGATAGCTAAAGGGAGATCTGGGACTGGAGGTAAGGTTTGGGAAAAGAGGAAGTAAGGCTTAATTTGCACATCCGCCAGGCCTTCTCAAACAGGTAGCCTGGAAGCTTAAGTCTGTTCTTAGAGAGTACAGAGGTATCTCTGGTAAGGTACTTTCCTCCATCTGGTGATGGACCTGGCCAGATGCTACCAATAATAATTACAGGGAGGCTTGAACTGGGAGTTCTGGCTGAGCATAGCTGTTAGCACAGAAGTTTATCTAAATATTCCTAGAAGTGGTTAGGTAAGTAGTTAGAGGTCTATAAAGTTAGTAAGGCTGTAAGAAAGGAGGGCCTAAGCTAAATTGTGTAAAACTATTACTTAGTGTCCACCTGGCCTAGGCGGCGTCCTCTTGTGAATTTACTGTAAGTCAGGAGACTTGTACGTGGGCTGCTATCACTTGTTAGCCCTTGGAAGTTGGGCGCCCCCCTGGGTGGTGTCTCCTTGTGGAATTTAAGTCAGGAGACTTTCAGGTGGGCTGTTATCATTGTTAGTCTTTGGCAGTTGGGCGTCCACCTGGGTGGTGTTTCCTGTAGTTCTTGAAAGTGGCTAAGGGAGATAACTGGTTACAGAGAAAGCCTTTCCTGAGGCTGTTCTCCAAATACCTGGAATGTGTATGTCCAGAGAGTGATCAGTCTACACTGTTAGTCCTTCTTAGGGGAAAGTCAATTGGGAAAACTATGAAGGCACGCATGATTTTCATAACAGAAGACAGCTGATATATAACAAGCCAAGTAACACCAAAAACTCCTTGGGATTTGGCTTCCTCTGGAGGAATTCCCTGATCCCTCCAGGTAGTGACTTTGCCATAACCAGCTGAGTTCTATGATATATTTCTGCGGCCCGCAAGAACCAGCTCTGTCAAATGGCCTTATGCATCATCTTCTTTAGTTTTGTTCTGTTTGCCTTATTATGTTTTAAAAAGACAAAGGGGGAAAATCTTCAGAAAAGACCCATAAAGATGGGTCTTCATGTTGACACAGAATTAGAATCCTCCTAAGTACCACTCAGAAGCATGTAGAAACTACTTCACAGGTTTACACATTTAATCATAGGCCCCAAAGAATTATCATTATATAGTCAAACTAACAATTACAAATATGAAACATAACAAGAATCTAAGAGAATACCAGCCAAGACAACAGACTTTAGTATCAGAATTCACAAGTCCAGATATTGAAATTATTCATTGCAAAATATCAGTACACTAAGCATTTTTTTGAAATAAGACAATAAAAAATGGGCAGATTTAAAGAGTGGAAGGTAGAAGCAGGAGGAACAGGAGTTCAAGGTTGTCTTTGGCTGAATGATACATTTAGGAGCAGCTTAGATTGCCAGAGACCCTATCTCAAAACAAAACAAAGCAAGAAACTGGATGCGGTGGCACATGCCCTTAATCCCAGCACTTGGAAGGCAGAGTCAGATGGACTCTGAATTCAATACCAGCCTGATCTACACAATGAGTTCTAGGCCATCCAGGGCTACATAGAGAGACCATGTCAAAATAATTAATAATAACAACAATAATAGTAATAATGATAATAAGGCAAAATTGAAGAATAACTAAATAGAACAATTCCAAAGTAAAGTATCATTAGAGAGCCTCAATTGAAAAGTAGATGAATGTAGTTAAAGGGAATATTAATGTACTAGAAGAGGAACTGCATATGTCACAGTGAAAATAGGATGAGGTGGTAAACATGTTAACAAGTGAAACGATAGGAAAGATAGAGGAGCGTGGACATATGCCATGGAATTTCCAGAAGAATGAAGGAGGGGCGGCACAGAGCTGCCTCCAGGGACTCCTCAGAAGTGTGGGGGACCTTCATGTTTGTGTTCTGGAGCTCAGTGTAAATGAAGACTAAATGAAGAAATCCACATCCAGATACATCGCAGGAGGGCAGAAGAGACCTTAAGAGGGGTGACAGGTAACTCCTAGTTACAAAAAACTGGAAGAAAGTGAGGTGTTTAAGCTTGAGTCTTGATAGATGCATCTGTAATCTGGAATTACTTTACCTACAACTTATTTTCAGGAATGAGGGCAAGATGGGGCCTCCTAGGATGGGACTGTTGACCACCTGCAAATCCTCACTAAAACGTACTCCTGCAAGATGTATTTCGGGGATAGAGAAAATGATCTCCCGAGGTAGAGGCAGGGGGTCAGAACAAGGTCAGTCTCCAATATGTAGCAAGTTTGAGGCCACCCTGGGCTACATGAGATGCAGTCTCAAAAAAGAAAAAAAATCCCCAAATGAATGAATGTTAAGATTCACAAAAAATTAAAGGGTATAGTCTGAAGAACTCTCAAGGAACATGGAGTTGTAAAATACTAGTAATATCTGTGGAGTTGAGCAGCAGCAAATAGAACTGAAGCACAGGGAAACAGCACATGATCCCGAGAGCAGAGGGGGCTCATCATCCTCCAGTACTTCAGTTGCTTGGGAAAAGAGAAAGATCCCGAATAGGTAACTGAATATTTCGAGGATAACTTTAAAATTAAAAATAAGTCTAAGGTTCAACCTAAATAAAAGAGAAAGAACAATTTGAGAATTTTGCCCCCTTGGGCTAGACAGATGGCTCGGTGATTAAGAATGTATATGGCTCTTGCAGAGGACCTGAGTTCTAATCCAGCTCCTGTGTCAGTGACTTCAGCACCGGGAGATCTAGCTCCCTCCTCTGGCCTCTACAGACACTTGCGCTCATGAGCACATACACATAGACATGCCTATTAAAAGTAAAATAAATCTTAAATACTTTTTACTCTTATGTTAGATCCAAAAGATATCAACAAAGGGAGGGACAGAGGAGCCAGAGAAATTAAAAATACGTGGATTTATTGTGCCATGCGATAGAGGGGACATCGACGAACAGGAAAGGGAGCAGTAAGATGTGGCCATGAAGCTGGGGAGGGGGGGGAGAGGAGGAGGAATAAGAATAAAGTGAATGAAAATGTCATCATGAAACCATTGCTTTTTATACTAATTTAAAAACTAGTAAGTACAATTAAATAAAATTTTTAGAAAGAAAAAGTTTAAAAACCCACAATAAAATGGAAGAAATCATATTATAATATATAATCAAATTATATATCTGATTACAAAAACTATAAGTGAACTAGACCCTCCATCCAAGCAACAGATTGTATTGGTTTTTAATCTATATTCTTTTTACATTCAGTAAAGATACAGAGTGACTGTGAGACAAATTATTTTCCAATAACATGACTAGAAAGCTGGTGTGGGTATTCAGAAATAAGACAAAAGACTTTCTTGTTTGTATGATCAGAGGTAAATATAATCACGTCATAGTAAAACCCCAATCTCTAGAAAGGTATACTTCCTTTCTAGAAGTGTGTGAAACAAACATGATAAACAATAAGAAGAAATGGAAAAGTTAACTATTATAGGAGAGCTTTCCATTCCTCTTAGAAATCAGTAGTCACCAGCAACAAGGACATGGAGAACTGAACAACACACATCCTATCAAAACAAAACAAACAAAGAAAAAATAGAGAGAGGTATCTTTCTCCTCCCCCTCCCCTTGTGTAGGGGAATGCGCACCAGCAGCGACAGCAGCGGTGTCCCTGTGCCCTCAGCCACAGTACCTCTCTGAGGAGGGCTTCGTTCTGGCCACTCTGAGCCTTATGCTTAACATCAGTAATGTAATGGTGTCAGAAGTTAACTGTCTTGATGTAAGGAACTAGCGTACCCAGTAAGTGAAGGTTATATTCTCTATTCATGTTTTTCTAAACACTTGTGGAACATTTAAAAGATCAAGAATGGGGGCTGTGGATGTGGCTTATCAGATAGGAGTGCTTGTACAAGCACAAAGGCATGAGTTCTAATCCCCAGAACCCACACGAAAATTAGGCATGGCCACACACCTGTCATTTCAGTGCTGTGACAAGCGGGGACAGGAGGATCACTAGGTTTGCTGGCCACAGCCTAGCTCCAGGTTCAGTGACAGGCGCTGTCTTAAAGGACCAAGATGGGAACTGGTGGCGCAGGACACCTGACATCTTCCTCTGGTATCTGCATATGTGCAGGAGCATGTGCGTACAACACACACACACACACACACACACACACACACACACACACACACACTTTTAAAGATTCAGATCAAACAAAATTATAAAGTGTAAAACAAATAGTAAAACAGAAAATAACAATACTTAGGATCACCAAAAGCCCTGTATGGCAGGGACTGGCACAGGGCAGGCATGTAATAAACACATGCTCAGGAAACAAAATGCAGCAGAAACTGTGAGCATGTGTGTGTAAAAGGGTCTGAAAGGAAGTTCACGGGTGATCAAATCCCGTTTCATTCTGTGGTCTCTATATTTTCTGAACTCTGTGTACTATTTAGAGAAGTCCATGAATGTACATGATCTTACAGTAAATAAGCAGATGTTTGAAGGGGTGAACTAGAGTGGAGAGATGGAGGAAGGGACTGTCCTAGACATCAAGTCTAGTCCAGTGCAGGAGGAGCTGCAGAGTGATGAGTGATGAGTGGTTGGTGGGCCTTTACCCCTCCTTACCCATTGCTCAGCGTGGCCAGAGCAGCGCCCTCCTCAGACAGCTGCTGTGGCTGAGGGCACACCCCACCACCCCGTCAGCTAGTGCGAATTCTCCTCCTGCACAAGGGGAGGATACGGAGGATACCTCTCCCTTTTTTTTTAATTGTGTTTTGTTGTTGAGACAGGGTCTTCCTATATTGCTCTGGTTGTCCTGGAACTTGCTATGTAGACCAGGCTGGCCTTGAACTCACAGAGATTCGCCTGCCTCTGCCTCCTGAGTGCTGGGATTAAAGGCATGCGCCACCACCGCCCGGCCTAACCATTTCTAAGGAATGTGCTCAGAGTGGAAGCAATGATCAGTCTGGAGTATGAAAGTTCAGTGTGGGAAATTATGTTTGTGCCCTCCCAGAGAGCTGAGAGAATTAAGAAATGAACCAAGTGACTCATCATGTTTATTACATGTAAGAAGGTGCAGTATTATCATTTCCTTCTGATAGTCACATCTAATAGTTCTAAAGCAATTCCCAGGATTCATGTCAGACTTGCTTTATGAGACATTTAACCATTGCAAAATTAAATTTCATGAGGGAATATGCCTGTATAACTCCTCTGGAGTTGCAGAGATAGAAATCTGACCCATCATTTCTATTTCCTCAGAAAACCATTTAGGAGAACTGTGTTCCAGGGAGGTGCTTATTGACTTGTCGGCCTAGCACACCGTTGCCTGTGGACTTGCTCATGGCCGTTTTCTCCATGCTCATCTGCTTAGTTCATGAGTCCCGACAGCAGATGGTAGCACTCACACATGAATTTGCCTCTGAGACGGATCTAAGATGATTATCACTAAAAAGATCCTGGCAGGTCTGATGTTCTTTCGTTTCTGAAAAAAAAGAAAAAAATGTGTGTTAAACAAATCAGGTGGAGAAGTTTATTTTTATTCTTTGAGTCCAACATTTAATTCCCAAGGACTGCTTTCATCTCAGGATCTGACTGTCTACAGAGAAAGTAGAAAATGCAGATATTATCTCCTGATGGGATCAGTTTTAAAAGAAAGGGCCATGGCAGAGAAGTAGCTTTTGAAAAATATTGTCCTAATTGTCTTCACTGGTCACATACATCAGAGCGTTGGAAACTCTCTTCCCTGCTGTGCTGGCTAGTTTTATGTCAGCATGACACAGCTAAAGTCATCTGAGAAGAGGGAGCCCCAATTAAGAGAATGCCTCCATAAGGTCAGGCTCTAGGCAAGCCTGTAGGGCGTTTTCTTGGTGATTGATGGGGGAGGGTTGTCAGTGATGCCATCCCTGGGCTGGTGGTTCTGGGTTATATAAGAAAGCACCGAGCAAACCAAAGGGAGCAAGCCAGTAAGCAGCACCCTTCCGTGTCCTACAGCAGCTTCTGCCTCCAGGTTCCTGCCCTGGGTGAGTTCCTGCCCTGACTTCCCTCAGTGAAGGGCTGTTACCCGGAAGTGTTAAGTCACCTCCCCAGCTGCTTTGGTCAAGGTGTTTCATCGCAGCCATGACAACTCTGGCTAAGATACCTGCTTGGTCTGAACACACATTTCTAGGCCTACAGCAGCGGCTGACTGAATGTGGCTCAGAAACACTGGGGCTCCCATTGGGTCTCCTCTTCCAGTTTCCCTCCTTGAGAGTAGCCGGCATTATTGAAGGACCTGATCGCCTGAAATCCATCTCCTCACATCTTTGTCCCCAACCTGGAAAAAAAAATCTTTCTTATTTAAAACGCCTAGGGCTGAAGCTGTTGCTCAGTGCTTCAGAGCACTGGTTCTTACAGAGGACCAGGGTAGGTTCCTAACAGCCACCTAATGGCTTACAACTGTCCTAGGTTCCAAGGGTTCAATGCCTTCTTCTGGTCCCCTCAGGCACCAGGAATACACATAGTGCACATACATACACACAGACAAAATGCATTAACACAGAAAATAAAAATAGTAAATAAGACGACTTCCAAAAGCAACTGTTACAGAATGATGTCGCACACTGTGATTGATAGGACCTCCGGGATAGTGTAGCCCGCACTACGTCAGACATGAGCTGAGCTCTCTGACTCCTTGAGAGGCTGCAGCTCTCAGAGGCAACTTGCAGCCCAGTTGACTTCACCTATTCCTGAGACTTCTTGGGGGAAGTCTCCTGATCAAGAAACAACCACTCCTTTCCAGTCCAGCTAGAAACTCACCCAGACTTCCATCCAGCATGCATACAGACTCACATGAGTAGCATCCTCTTGAAGTATGAGTACAGCCCCTGACTCGGTATCACCAGCTGGCCACTGCATGGGATAAAGAGGGGGGAAGCTTGATATCCCAATTTCACCCGGAGGGAGCCAGAATCAAAGTCAGCATCCCTAAACTCCTTGGGTACTACCTCCTAAGGGAGAGTGAGGCAATAGGATGGACTTCCTACACTGCAGTCTTACACCCTGTCTAGCATCACCACTGATCTGCTAATCTCAGGGGACCCTACCTCTCCAAGCTCAGAGACGCCCCCCATTCCCAAAGCTCAGAGACTTCTACCCTGCAAACTCAAAGACCCCCACCCTCCAAGTTCAGGGACCCCCACCCTCTAAGCTCAGAGACCGCCCTGTGGTGATATTTTATTTGTGTTCTAACAAATAAAACTTACCTGGGGTCAGAGGACAGAGCCAGCCACTAGATTAGACATGGAGGCCAGACAGGGGTGGCACACACCCTTAATCCTATCACTAGGGAGGCAGAGATCCGTCTGGATCTCTGTGAGTTCAAGGCCACACTGGGAACAGAGCCGGGTGTGGTGGCACATGCCTTTAATCCCAGCACTTGAGATCTCATGTCTTTACTTGGGAAGGACACAGGCCTTTGATCCCAGGAAGTGATGGCAGGAAGCAGAATGATAGATAAGGTGTGAGGACCAGGAACTAGAGGCTTTTAGGCGGTTCAGCTGAGATCCCCCTCAGAGGTGAGGACTTGGAGGCTTCCAGTTTGAGGATTCATGGAAACAGGATTGGCTGAGGAGTTGACGAGGTGAGGTTGGCTGTGGCTTGTTCTGTTTCTCTGATCTCTCAGCTTTCACCCCAATATCTGGCTCCGGGTTTTTTATTGTAAGACCGTTTAGAAATTCGTATTACAGCTCCCCCTCCGCCCCCAAGCTCAGAGACCTCTGTCCTCCACTGTCTGCAAACGTAAAGAGTTCTCTTGTGCAGGTGGCTGCTGCACTTCCTACCTCAGTTTCCCCGCTGTCCAGGGCTAGCACTAATAGAAGACCTGATTACCTGACAGCATTTGGCTGAGACCACTGTATAAACTGAATTTTGTGGCTTCTGTAGCATCATCATCTCCATGGCTGGGGCTGGAGAGATGGCTCAGTGATCAAGAGCACTGGCTGCTCTTCCAGAGGAGCCCAGTTTGAGTCCCAGCATCCACATGGTGGCTCACCACCCTCTAACTCCAGCCCCAGGGACCCACTGCCCCTTGCCTCTGAAGGCACCTCCACTCACATGCATACACCCACACAGACACAAACGTAACACCTAATTTAAAACAATTAAATTCTTTTAAAAACAAAAAGAGGTCTCCAGGAGCTAGTGTGGTGTTTGTGTCTGTGATGAGACCCAGAGTCGGGAAGATCATGGAGAATCAGAGTCATACTCTATGTATAATGAGTTCAAGACCAACCTGGACTACATGAGGGGCTCCGTGTCAGAGAGAGAGGAGGAAGAGGAGGGTTATGAGAGTTAGCTGTGGTAGTCCATGCCTGTAATACCAGCACTTATGAGATAGATTCAGGAGGATCAAAAGTTCAGTCATTCTCAGCTGTATGTATATTTTGAGGCCAGCCTGGGTTACATGAGACCCAGTCTCAAAAAAAAAAAAAAAAAAAAAAAAGTCTACATGAAAGTAACCACTTTTTTTCTTTGTTTATTTTTTGTTTGTTTATTTGTTTTTGAGACAGGGTTTCTCTGTGTAGCGGTGTAGACCAGGCTGGTCTTGAACTCATAGAGATTTGAGTGCTGGGATCAAAGGTGTGTGCCACCACTGCCTGGCTAGTAACCACATTTTTAAATTACAGATCTTTTTTTCATAAAAACTGAAAATTATATAAGAATTATTGCTTGATAAATGAATAAATGAGAATGTATATGAATTCAAATCACATCAAACTCAAACAAGCAACGTTTATACAGCGTGAGCACTTGGTTTTCAGGAGATTCACAGCTATGAGTTCACCAAACCCATGTCACTAACCTAAATGTCTGAAATCCAAAACTTTTGAACATCAACAAAAGTTTCAGATTTTGAAGCATTTTAGAGTTGGGATTTTATATGAGAAATGTTCAGTCTGTAAAAGGTATGAAAATATTCTCAAACCTCCAAACATGTGACACTTCTGGTCCCAAGCATTTAGGATCAGGGAAATAAGAATTTACTTTCAGTATTTTAAAAAAATTAATATTCCATCTGTCTTTGAAAAATAATTAATGATCTGGTTAATTTTCTGCAACTAAGAGAAATTAGTACAGTTTAGAAAGCATTGGATGTTGAAATACATACAGTTTAACCATGTGATCAATTGAGGATATTTTTGACACATTGCCAGAAGATTCTTGTGGTTAGCAGCAACACACTTAAAGGGTCTCACAGCCAAATGGACCTTTGGACTCTAAATTCTCTTCAAGCGAAACCCTTAGTAACGCTGAATCATAGGAATGCAGCTCTGGCCAGTGTTTATCCTAACACAGTAACTTCCCGTGGCCAGTGTTTATTCTAACACAGTAACTTCCCGTGGCCAGTGTTTATTCTAACACAGTAACTTCCCGTGGCCAGTGTTTATTCTAACACAGTAACTTCCCGTGGCCAGTGTTTATCCTAACACAGTAACTTCCCGTGGCCAGTGTTTATCCTAACACAGTAACTTACCGTGGCCAGTGTTTATTCTAACACAGTAACTTCCTGTGGCCACGGCCTATAATACAACCACCGCCGGTCAGCGGAGCCCCCATCCGAGAAGCCCGGGGAGCGGCGCCAAGCCGAGATGCAGCGCCTGTATGGGGACAGCGCCCCCAAGATCCTGGCCATGGAGGCTGCTGCGCAGCTGAGCTTTGACAAGTACTGTGACAAAAAGCAGCCAAAATGCTGGCCTGTCATTCCCCTCAAGTTCTGAGTCCAGGGCACAGGGGTCCTGGGGAGTGCCTCCTGAATGCAGTTCCTGGGCGGAGGCTCCCTCTTACCTTTGGAGTGTTCTCTTCATCTGTCAGAGAAGGAGGCCTATATGCCGACACAGGGGATGCAACCTGTCAGCCACTTAGAATTCCGTCAGCCGGAGGTGTACTGTTGCCAACACAAGGAATGCCATAAAGTGACAATCGTGTACATTGTCCTGGCTCTTGACCTGCTCTCCAATAGTTCACTGGAATTCTTGCCTAGAGATGCTGTCTAGTGGTTTGCATTTGTAATTTCCTTCTTTAACCTCTGAGTGTCACAAAAGCCTGAAGCCGCGTGTCATCCCCTTTTTTATTGTTTTTAGACTAGTTCTCATATAGCCCAAGCTGGCCTCAAACTCTTCAATGCTCCTGCTTCCACCCCCCAGCTGCTGGCTTACAGGCGTGCTGTTCTAGGCTCTGATCCACATATTCGCGCTGACTGTGACCCCTGGGTCCCTCCGAGAATGATGCAGGTGTACAGTAAGAAATGCCACTTGTCACTTGGGCAGGTGTCAGCCTGAGTGCTCCATAAAGGGCCCGAAAGTAAATACTTGGGGCTTGGCAGGCCATGTGGTCTGTCTCAGGACTACCCAACCCTGACTCTATAGCATAAAAACAGCCATGGATACTGAGTAAACAAACGAATGTGACTCTATTCCAACAAAACTTTATTTGTAAAAAGAAAAAAAAAAAAAAAAGAAAATAGATTCCTTTGTCATACAGTATATCCTGATTATAATAGTTCCCCTCCCTCTACTCCTCCCAGTCCCTCCTCCCCTCTGGATCCACTCCCTTTCTGTCTCATTAAAAATGAACGGGTTTCTAAGATGTAATGACCAAACATGACAAAGTAAAATATAATAAGATGAAGCAAGAACTATCATACCGAGGTTGGACACTGCAACCCAGCAGGTGGAAAAGTCCCAAGATCAGGCACAAGAGTCAGAGACACACTCGTTCTCATAGTCAGGAGTCCCATAAAAGCACTAAGCTAATAGCTATAATAGATAAAGAGACTGGTGCAGACCCATGTAGGCCCAGTGCTTGCTTTTTAAGCCTCTGTGAGCTCTAACTAAAACTCCAAATACTATACCAAGTAGATATGGAGTGGACAACCTTGTCTTGTCCCTGGTTTGAGTGGAATTGCTTTGAGTTTCTCTCCATTTAATTTGGAGTTGGCCATAGGTTTGCTGTAAATTGCCTTCATTGTGTTAAGGTATGTCACTTGTATTCCTGATCACTACAGGATTTTTATCATGGAGGGGTGTTGGATTTTGTCAAAGGCCTTTTCTGCATCTAATGACATGATCATGTGGTTTTTGTCTTTGTTTGTTTATATGGTGGATTACATTTACTGATTGTTGTATAGTAAATCATCCCTGCCTCCCTGGGATAATGCCTACTTATTCATGGTGGACAATATTTTTGATATGTTCTTGGATTTGGTTTGCAAGTATTTTATTAAATATCTTTGCATCTGTGTTCATAGGAAATCAGTCTGTAATTCTCTTTTGTGGAAAGTTTATGCTGTTTGGATATCAGGGTAATTGTGATCTCATAAAATGAATTTGGCAAGTTCCTTCTGTTTCTGTTTTAGGAATAATTTGAAGAGTATCGGTGTTAACTCGTCTTTGAAATTCTGGTAGAATTCTGCTCTAAAACCGTCTGGCCCTGGGCTCTTTTTTGTTGGAAGATGTTTAATGACTACTTCTATTTCCTTGGGGGTTATAGGTCTATTTAAATTCTTTATCTGATCTTGATTTAACTTTGGTAAGTGGTACCTATTGAAAAAAATGCCCATTTCTTTTAGATTTTCCAATTTGGTTGAGTACAGGTTTTTAAAGTGTGTCCTTATGATTCTCTGGATTTCCTCAGTGTCTATTTTTATGCCCCCCCTTTTCATTTCTGATATTGTTAATTTGGATATTCTCTCTGTCTCTTAGTGTGGATAAGGGTTTGTCTATATTGCTGATTTTCTCCAAGAACCAATTGTATTGTTCTCTTTGTTTCTATTTTATTGATTTCAGCTCTCAGGTTTGATTGTTTCTTGCCATCTACTCCTCTTGGATGTGCTTACTTCGTTTTGTTCTAGAGCTTTCAGGCATGCTGTTAAAGTTGTTAAGTATAAGATCTCTCCAATCCCTTTTTTAATGTAGGCACTTACTGCTATGAACTTAACACTTAGCACCACTTTCATTGTGTTCCATAAGTTTGTGTATGCTATGTATTCCTTTTCACTGAATTCTAGAAAGCCTTTAATTTCTTTATTTCTGTCTTGATTCATTTTTTCATTCAGTAGAGCATTGTTCATTTTCCACGAATTTGTGAGCTTTCTGTTGTTTCTATTGATGTTCAAATCCAGCTTTAATCTGTGGTAGCCCTGATAGGATTCAGGGAAGTATTTCAGTTTTCTTCTGTCTGTTGAGACTTGCTTTGTGTCTCAGTATGTGGTCAGTTTTGGAGAAAATTCCATGAGGTGCTGAGAAAAAGGTATATTCTTTTGTGTTTGAATGAAATGTTCTGTAATTATCTGTTAGGTCCATTTGATTTATAACTTCTGTTAGCTCCAGTATTTCTGTATTTAGTTTTTGTCTCGATGACCTGTCCATGAGTGAAAGTGAGGTATTAAAGTGATCCACTATCAGTGAGTGAGGATCAATATGTGATTTAAGCCTAAATGATGTTTCCTTTACAAACTTGGGTACATAGATGTTAATAATTTAAATGTCATCTTGGTGGATTTTTCCTTTGATGAGTACATAGAATCCTTCCCTATCTCTTTTGATTAGTTTTAGTTTGAAGTCTATTTTGTTAGATATTAAAATGGCTACATCAGTTTTCTTCTTAGGTCCATTTACTTGGAATTTTTTTTTCACACTTTTACTTTGAGGTAGTATCTATCTTTGATGGTAAGGTGTGTTTCTTGGGGGCAGCAGAAGGATGGATCCTGTTTTTGCATCTGTTCTGTTACCCTGTATTTTTTTACTGGGGAATCGAGACCATTGGTGTTGAGAGATAACAGTGACCAATGATTGTTGATTCCTCTTATTTTGTTGTTATTGTTCTGGGTGGTGGTGGTGGTGGTGGTGGTGGTGGTGGTGGTGGTGGTGGTGGTGGTGGTGGTGTTTGTGTGTATATGTGTATGTGTGTGTTTTCTTCCCTTCTTTTGATTTTGCTGGTGTGAGATGATTTATTTCCTGTGTTTTCATGGGTGTAGTTAACCTTAGGTTGGAGTTTACTTTCTAGCATCTTCTGTAGGGCTGGATTTATAGATAGATTTTGTTTAAATTTGACTTTATCATGGAACTATGCCTGATGACATGAGGTCCAGCCCAGGACCAACTCCTGCATTGTCCTCAGATTGCCACATATGTGCGTGTGCACATGTGCTTGTGTGCAAACACACATGAAGGGAGAGGGAGAGAGAGAAATGGTGTAAAAAGGAAAGGCAGATTGTTTAACTTTTCTTCGAAGTCGTTTGGTGACAGCTGGAATCGTTGCAGGAGCATCCAGTACTTGGGCAGCCATTCTTTGTTCTACATCCCTGCAAGACAAATGAATTCATGACTGCAGTGCTGAGAAGTTCACAGAAGATCAATAGGTAAGAAACACCTTCAAGTCACTCGTACTCTACTCTGACTTAGAAAGTATAAATCTATTCATGCGACTCTAAAAGCCAGGCTAAAATCAGAAATATTCTTGCTAACAGTAACGGTGAACACGTTGATTTTGGCTGTGTGCTAAGTGTCCTGAGTTTAGATGAACATCCCAATAACTGAATGCACTGTTTTACTTAGTTTTCAGACAGGGAGTCTGCTAACGCACAGAGGAGTTAGGCGTCTCTGTTAAAGTCACACAGCTAGTCTGGGGTGGGACTAGGACTTGACCCCAGGCATTTGACTTAGCACCACTGTTCTCACGGCTGCCCTCAGCCAGCTCAACAGCTGCTCAAGTTCACATGAAAGCTTTGGGCCATCATGAGGAATCAGAGGCCCCAGTTCTGTTCTGCCCTTCAACTACCTTGGTGAGAGATCCTCATTACTCTAGGATCACAAATGCAACTTACACCCTGTGGCTGGCATCAGGGTTTCTGGGATTCCAAGCAAGCCCACATCCTGGGGAAAGGCCTCATTTCTCTTCCTTTCGGCCACTCTCTGGTTCTCCGTCAGATACTACGATACAGCATTTATATTATATAAGCCTCACTTGTTTCCTAGAAATGTCAACTACATCACATCATGGCTGAGCATTGTGGGGCCAGTTGTTGGTCTGAATCTACCTCTGAGCTATGCTAAAGCAACATTGCAGGATGAGTGATTTGTTGACGAGCAAGGTAACGAGCAAAGCCTGGGTGCATGCTTCCTTGTTAGAAAGATGATGGTGTCTCTCTTACCCTTAGCTACACCGCGGGTCTGGGGTCAGTTTGCACTGTCTTTATTGGGCTGGGTCCTGGCTGGTTCTTCAGCATTCCAGGTATTTGAGAGGTGTTTACCTTGCTACAAGGGCACACACACAACCGCAGGAGGGGGTAGTTTTTATGTTATGGCCAATATTCTGGAAATAAGACTTTACTGCCCTCCTTTATTCTCTTTGCTTTTGTCTTATTCTTGTTCCCCAAGAAACTGCGGCATGGAGAACACCAAGAGTATACCTGAGAGGCCTCGGTGGTTATGGAAATGGGACTGCGGTACCTCCTGTCACCACGATTTGATGCAGATTTCTTTCCTTGAGAAGAAAACATCTGCAGACCTGTTTAGAACAGTGTTTGTGTGGAAGGACAAATCACAGATTCAGATCACTGTAAAGAGAAAAAAGGATCTAAATCAGTGACGTAGTTCAGACATCATCAGGGCTCACACAGGTTGTTTTCCTCTAGACACGGTTCTTCTTCTGTTGTGGAGATTGATGGAGAAATGTGTTTATGTGTTCAGTTTTATATAAGATGTATGAAAATTAAAATGTAGAACTTACTTGTTTCAGAAAATTAATGTCATAAAAATGATTTATCTTTGGAACTAGAAAATGTCATCCTGAATGAGGTAACCTAAACCCAGAAGGACAAACATGGTATGTACTCACTTATAAGTGGATACTAGATATAAAGCAAAGAATAATCAGACTGCAACCCATAGAACCAGGGAGGCTACACAGCAGGGGGGACCCTAGGATGACTGTGGCTTATAATAAGCTTTGTTTTTACTCAATTACTGGGCAAGCCTCAATGAAACATTTCACTATTAGGATAAGAATTTATATTGTATCAAGCTGATAATAGAAAAATAAGTAAATAAATAAATGAATGAATGAATGAATGAATAAAATGGGGAAAAATAAATAAAAAAAATTACTCAAATTATTCTCCCACAGTCAAATTCAGAAGCAATGGATTATTTCTCTGTCACTCCCTCAAACTGTGTCTGTGTGTGTACATTAAAAAAAGATACAAAATAAAGAATGTTCAAGCCAGGCCCAGTTTCTTCCTGCTACCTGCAATCCAGATGTATAACTCAGCACCATGTCTGCCTACCTGCCATCATGCTTCCCTCCATGACAATAATGGACAAAGCCTCTGAACTGTAAGCCAGCCCAATTAAATAATTTCCTTTATAAGAGTTGCCAGCTGGGCAGTGGTAGCACAATCCTTTAGTCCCAGCACTCAGGAGGCAGAGCCAGGTGGATCTTTGTGAGTTCAAGGCCAGCTTGGCCTACAGAGTGAGTTCCAGGACAGGCACCAAAACTCCACAGAGAAACCCTGTCTCAGGGGGAAAAAAAGAGAGAGTTGCCATAGTTGAGGTGAGTGACTCTTCTCCAGCCCAGAGAGTCCTGCCTCTGGGACCTATGCCCTGGGACACAACCAGTCCCCGGGAACCCCCACCCATCTCTGCCCCAGTTACCGGCCAGCAGGGAAAACTCCTGAGGGCAGGATCCCACACCAAACCACCCCCGCATTGGACCCAGCAATTTACAAGACTCATGCCGTACCCCAATACCCATCCCACTGCAACAGGAGATTTCTAGACAGCTTAGTATTGACTGTTGTATGGTCATTAGTGGCCAGTCTTATGCAGATCTATAATGAAAGGGAGCAAGCTGAGAAAGGGAAAATACAAGATGTACAATTTGAGGAGAAAGGGGGTACCAGGAACTGTAATGGAGCTATTATTCCCACAAGGTGAGAATAAGACCACTACCACAATTTTTGAGCCAAATTTGAAGAGAGCTTTATTAAATAATGGCCAGAATGATGGATACTGGCCAGGTCCATACTCAGGATTCCCAGAGAATGGCTACAAATTATGTTCATCAGGTGCTTATAAAGTCAAAACCCACAAGGCTATGTACTTTCTACCTTCATCCAATCAGGGGCAAGCATATACTCTGATGTAGTTCCTGCCTATATGTATGTGATCAAGCACACCCTGTGCAGTTGGGGTAACCACCTTGCTTACAAAAGTGAAAACATGTATCTTACATGAACAGTCCCAAATTCCAGGGAGTTATCTGTCCTTTGGCAAGTGAGGATTACAGGTTTATCTGTCCTTGGACAAGTGGAGTTTACAGATTAGAGATGTTTTTGTTCTACAGATTGCTTAAGCATAGTAATTAAAACCTAAAACATAGCTTTAGCCCTCCTAAGTCCTGTGTTCGAGGAGATCAACAGATTAAAGAAAAGCCTGATGCTAAAGGGAGTGGCGACCTCAGGGCAAGGCCCTACCCAGATAAGCTTCCAGCTTGTAAAAACTAATTAAAGAAAAGTTAGGGTATGGTGTGATGGCCCAAACTTTTAATCCCAGCACTTGGGAGGCAGAGGCAGGTGTGTCTCTGAGTTCAAGGCCAGCCTGGTCTACAGATGGAGTTCCAAGACAGCCAGGCTTAGACAATGAAAGGAAAACATTGGAAACAAAGTGTATTTGAACAAGGGGACCACATTCCCACCCCAGCAAGCAGCAGAACTTGGCAGCTTTGGCCATGTGGTTCTGGTTTTAGAGCCAAGGGTACAAGAAAGAGGTTGTGGAATCTCCCTCTGCAACTAAGGAAAGCTGCTGAGGCCAGGCAAGTGCCAGGGGTGTCCCTGAATGGAGGTCCAGAGAGGCCATTGCATGGAGCTGTGAAGGTGAAGCCTTGATGCCTTGGAGACCCCAGAGTGTTGAAGATGCCATCGTCTTGGGATATCAGTTGAGGATAGCTGCTAACAGAGTGGAACCAGCCCATGAGAGAGGAGTGTGTTGGAGTTCACAAAGTTGAATGGAGTTGGAAATCTGAAGAGTGTTTTGACATCAGGCATAGAGATGCAGAATTTGGAGTTTGCCCAGCTGGTTTTTGGTCTTGCATTGATCCAGTATTTCCTCATTATGCCCCATCCCTTTTGAAATGGTAATATATATCCTGTGACATTATATGTTGGAAGTATGTGATCTGTTTTTTTAAATTTTTATTTGATAGGGATTACAGTTAAGAAAGAGATTGTCATGAGTCTCAGAAGAGACTTTGAACTTTTGTCTTTAAACATAGGTGAGACTCTGATAGACTGTGGGGACTTTTGAAGTTGGACCAAATGCATTTTTGCATTATGATATGCCTATAAGCCTATAGGGACCAGGGAGTGGAATGTGGTGGTTTGAATGAAAATGGACCCCATAAGCTCATAGGGAGTGGCACTATTTGAAAGGATTAGGACAGGTAGCCTTGTTGGAGTAGGCGTGGCCTAAGACAGAGTCTCTTCACGACAATAGAACAGTAACTAAGACAGTAGGTCAGCCTTTTATCCCCTCTGTTCTTCCACACATCTCCCTGCTTTCCTGCTCTCTGTAGTGAGTCAAAGCAGTATAAGGTTTTAGCCAAGTGCAGTGACTGGCCTTGAACTTTCCAGCCTCCAGAACTGTGAGTCAAAATAAAACTGTTCCATTATGAATCAATGTCAGATGTTTTGTTACAGCAAGAAAAACAGAGCCACGTGTGGCCAGAGATGGCTTTGTGAGAATGGGGTCTGTACTAGGGTAAGGCAGTGTTCCTCTGGAGAATCGTGGAAGTCTATAAGAGCACCCCAGTCCACATCTGCCAGATAAGGACTGAACTCTCAATGAGCAGAAGTAGAAAAGGGCTCATCTAAACTGCTAGGAAAGCTACATGTGAGTTTAAGGTGCTAAGCTGCACATATTCCTGCTAGGGTGAGAATCTGTGTATCTGCTTGCTGGACACTTTGCTGTTACCGCTTAACATCTTCATAGGTTTCCCTTCACCCTCCCTAATATGAACAAAGATTTCTCAGCAAATCGTTTCTCAAGCCTGTCCTTGTGGTGTGTGTGTGTGTGTGTGTGTGTGTGTGTGTGTGTGTGTGTATGTGTGTGTGTTCTAAATAATGTACTTATCTGGAAATACTAGTTATTCTTTGCTAGAAAGCTCTGAGATGTTACCCTGCTAGCTCAGACCTAGTTAAGGTTTGGTTTTAATTTGTGTTCTTTCAGTACTGGAGATTGAACCTAGGGCCTTGCACATGCTAAGCAAGCTCTTCTCAGCCTCTTTTTGCTCTTTATTTTGAGACAGGGTTGCCCAGGTTGGCCTTGAACTCACTTTATAGCCCAGGTGCGTCTTGAACTCTGCTCCTCCTGTGGCAACCTCCCTAGTAGCTGGGACTCCAAGCCTGTGCCACAGGCCTGACTTACCAGGAGCTTTCAGTGGTTGCTCATTCAGTGTTTGCTCCCTTGTTCGTGGTGGATCATAAGTCACTGAAGATGAGGACATTATTTGGGAGCCTGGCATGGTGGCACATGCCACTAATTCCAGGAATCGCCCAACAAAAATATACTCTGTGTGTGAAAATAGAAAATAAAGTTGGCAAATATATTGAGAGAGAAAGAGCATGGAGTTGGGTGGGTGGGGAAGTGCTGGGAGAGGGAAAACCATGATCAGAATATAGTCTATGAAAAACATTTTTTTTTTCAATTAAAAAATAGGGCTCTTCTAGCACTCAGGAGGCAGAGGCTGGTGGACCACTGAGTCCGAGGACAGTCTGATTTATATTGCAAACTACTGGCTAGGACTACATGGTGAGATTCTGTCTGAAAAAATAAATAAATAAATAAATAAAAGCCTTTGTCCCTCATCCTCTCGTGATGGATCACGAAAGGCTCCAGTCTCCTGTGGGGATGGAGTTCTCCAGCCAGTGGGAAAAGCAGAGTCAGTCATGATCAGATCAAAATGGGGTCTTCTCATTTTTCCCCCATGGTAGTGTCAGTTGTATATATGTTCCTGAGATGGCAGGATGTGGGGTTCTGCTCTGTAAAATCACCCTTTTCTTAATCCCCAGTGATATGCCAATGAGGTTTTTAAGTTGAGGGTAAATCAAGAATGTGAAACTATTCTCAGATGTTTATCACACTTGTATCATATGGGAATGCCCACCCCCCACCCCCACCCCAGTGCTACATGCTAGGGAAGCCATTTACCACCTCAGCTCTCAGCTGGAATTCTTTTGATATACTTTGTGTGTATTCATGTATCAGTGCGTGTGTACCTGCACATGTGTGTGCAGGTACCTGTGGGAGCCAAAGGGGATTGGATCCCCTGGAGCTGTGAGCTGACTGATATGAATTCTGGAAACGTAACTCAGGGTCCTCTGCAAGAGCAATAAATGGTCTTTTGTTTGTTTTGTCGTTTTTTGAGACAAGGTTTCTCTGTGTAGCCCTGCCTGACCTGGATCTCGCTCTGCAGACCAGGCTGGCCTCGAAAGATCCGCCTGCCTCTGCCTCCCGAGTGCCAGGATTGAAGGTGTACGCCACCACTGTCAGGTAGCAGTAAACACTCTTACCCCTGAGCCATCTCAAATTTCTCACCTGACATTCTTACATGTATCATGTTCCAATGCTGGGGAATCCTTGGTCCGATGAAGACGAGAGGCTGGGGGGGCGGCGGCGGCGGCGGCGGCGGCGGCGGCGGCGGCGGCGGCTCTGGACCTTAGGATACACGCTTTAGCTAAGGGCTGGGAAGCAGGTCTCAAGGAAGGCTTTGAAGTAAAGAAACGTGAGCAGACTGATGAGTGACACATCCTCTCTCCAACCAGGAGGTAGTGAGGAGTGATGCTGCCTGCTATGTGCCACACTGGAAGAGCCGACATGGTCGAGCTGAGAAATTTTTTTTTTTTTTTAACTTCCCGGAGAACCACCAAGAACTGCTGAAGGATTGGAGATGGTAAAGTAGTCACATTTGTGTTTTAGAGAGAACGTGCTTTGAAAATTCTGCTGCTCTATGCACTTATCTCACAGAGCTTTTTCAGGATTCTCCATCATCGCGTTAATAAAGGAGAGGATGACAGGTGTCTGGCTGAGTACCAAGGACGTTTCAGTTCTTACCTGGGGTCTTCCTAAACAAAACCTGCTAGTGTCTCCAGAATCCTGAGCCACCTGAGGCAGGGCATCAAGCCTCTCTGAGCCTGTTTTCTGATGTGTCAGATGTCTGAAAGTTTATTTAATCCAGTAAAATCAGTTTGCTGGTTATTATTTTTTAAAAAAATAAAGACCACATTAAAAAAATATATCAACTGTATTTCACATAGTGAAAGTATTGTTAACCTTGTGAATTTTGCTTTCAACCAGTCATTTGTCCTCAGTGGTGAGATTTGTTCTGAAAAACAAGCATCCTTGGGTGTTTCATCTGTGGGTGAGCCTTGTCAGGAGATGGTACAGTGTGCATGCAGCACACTAGCTTAAGTTCTGTATGCAGCCATATATGTGGCTTTCTCACTGAGATGTCTTCAAGCAGCATGCTGTATACATGTGGTCTGTGTATATATGTGTGTGGTGATATATTGTGTACCCCAAAATATTGTGTACCCTAATAAACTTGTCTGAGGATCAGAGGACAGAGCCAGCCACTAGATTAGACATAGAGGTCAAGCAGTAGTGGCACACACCTTTAATCCTATCACTAGAGAAGCAGAAATCTGTCTGGGTCTCTGTGAGTTCAAGACCACACTGGGAACAGAGTAAGGCTGCTGTGGATATCATTCTATATAAATAAAACACTGATGGCCAGTGACCAGGCAAGAAATCGGTTGCCAGGCAGGAAGTAGGTGGGACAAGGAGAGAGGAGAATTCTGGGAAGTGGAAGGCTGAGGGGAGAGACACTGCAGCCACCGCCAGGACAAGCAGCATGTAGAGACTCTGGTAAGCCACCAGCCACGTGGCAAGGTATAGATTTATAAAAATGGGTTAATTTAAGCTAAAAGAACAGTTAGCAAGAAGCCTGCCACGGCCATACAGTTTATAAGTGATATAAGCATCTGAGTGATTATTTTATAAGTGGATTGTGGGACTGCGGGGCTTGGGGAACCTGGAGAGAAGCTCTCCAGCAACAAATGGCGCCCAACGGCTCGAGTTTCCACCTTAAACCTGACAATATTTAATAACCAATTCTAAACAGAGCCAAAACCAGGTTCCTGCTTCTTGTCTCATACGGGCAGCTAGACGCCGCAAAACGCAGGTTTGAACACTGGCGGGTTCCTGGCGTGTGCGTTTGACCGGCAGTGTGGCGGAAATGAGGCGTCTGCCAATGGCACATTATGCTGTGTGGTAGATTTAGTCTTTACTAGAAATAAAAAAAAAAAAAAAAAAAAGGTTTCTGGGCTACACGCTGCTTTGATAAAAGCATAGACCTACGATTTCTGAGAATTGATGGCTCCTCAAGCTGGCGGAAAACATACCACCGCCATGTTGGGAAGCTGAAGTGGGCGGAGCCAGCTGCCACAGTGCTGTTTCAGTCTTAGAATGGTGCAGTTTAAAGCAATAGGCTCGAGGTAATATAAAACATAAGCCACATAAAGATGACTACCACACAGAGAATCTGGATTATGTTCTCTTTGATATTCGTAACTGAAGAAAAACATTTGATTACAAAAGCTGTTGAGTTATGCCAAAATGTATATTTTAAAGGTACCTTGACTTCAAAATTTGGATTTAAGGATATGTTGCTTTGGAAAAGAGGTTCTGCTTTTGTTTCCACAGAAAGCCAGAGGCTGTGAATTTGTTCCAGATTAAGATACATCAGGTTTCACCAGCCAAGACCCCCTGAAAGGTCTCCGATGACACCATGGCCCAGATGATCCAACATCCAGAGCGGTTTCAAGGCAACTGGTTCACACAATACAGCCTCACGGACTACCCCATAGGCCTAAAATTTTCTTTGCGTCCCCATAAGATACAGCGCCCCCCTCCAGCAGGAAGTAGTAAGAGATGCTATGCCCAAATTCCCAAATATACCAAGCTGGCTTTAGAGGTGGAATTGGCTCACTCCCCCTCTAAACACAGACATATTGCTTTAAAAAAAAAATGGTTAAGAGATTCTTGTGTCCCAAATCAGAAGAGCCCTCTGGTGTGGGACAGGGAAAAACCAATATTTTTATTTAAAACAGATTGATTATAAATGTGATCTCTTTCTAAAAAAAAAGGGGGGGGGATATGATATAGATATATAGGAGGATATAGAGATGATAAGATAAAAGGGTAGATTAATGAACCTACTTTTAAAGAACAACTTGTTTAAAATGTTTTACATTGGTATAATAAATTTTAGTTTATTGATACAAACTTGAAGTTAATTTTGTTATACTGTATATATATATATATATATATTTCTATTCTTGTTTGAGGTATTATGTTTATGTAACTCATTTAAAATTATAATGGATAATTAAAAATAGATTAATAATTAGTCATCTATGATAATCATATTTGTAGCCATGTTAGTTAAGTCTTCTAGGTATACATAGATATATTTCAGATAGATAGGTAATCTTCAAACACTTCATAGACCTAGAGAATATGGCATTTAAATAACTTAAAATTCTGTTGACGTGAGACACAATTGCTCCTGACTGCACCATTTGATCCCGAGAGAATGTTGGGCTTCTAAGACATTTCCATTGGGAAGTTTGTCTTCTTGGCACAAAATGGCCTACTGGGCAAAGAACTGCCCTTGCCTTGATGGCTGACAGTACAAATATAATGCTGTCCTTTCTGGACAAGCGGGACACAAGGAAAGAGACCACTGTACTCTGCCAAGACAGGGTAAGATGGTCTCTCAGAATTCCTGCTTCTAAAAATGGTCTGTCAGATACTCTAGGCCTGTAGCCAATTTGAATGCACCAACAATGCTGAGAAACATTAGGTGACTGTCCAGGCTGCCAGCTATCTTGGTCTACTTTTGCAAGATTCCCGAAAGTTGCTTGCATCCATCCACCATTTCTCAGGTACCATTATGTTCCTTCTCAGGTCTTTGATGTGGTTGAAAACTAGATAGTTGTAATTTCCTCAGTTATGACAAAAGATAAGTTAGATATAAAACCTTAAACTCACAAATATAAGATAGATAGGATATCTTCTTTAATATTGTAACTGTAATTCTTGCTCGATAATTGTTTTGTTATATGTAATTTTACCATGTTAAAGTTAAAACCTTACTTTTTAAAAAAAAGAAGAAAAGGGGAAGTGCTGTGGATATCATTCTATATAAATAAAACACTGATGGCCAGTGACCAGGCAAGAAATCGGTTGCCAGGCAGGAAGTAGGTGGGACAAGGAGAGAGGAGAATTCTGGGAAGCGGAAGGCTGAGGGGAGAGACACTGCAGCCACCGCCAGGACAAGCAGCATGTGAAGACGCCGGTAAGCCACCAGCCACGTGGCAAGGTATAGATTTATAAAAATGGGTTAATTTAAGCTAAAAGAACAGTTAGCAAGAAGCCTGCCACGGCCATACAGTTTATAAGTGATATAAGCGTCTGAGTGATTATTTTATACGTGGGTTGTGGGACTGTGGGGCTTGGGGAACCTGGAGAGAAGCCCTCCAGCAACAAGGCAGTGGTGGCACACACCTTTAATCCCAGCATTTGAGATCTCATGCCTTTGTTTGGAAAGCACACAGGCCTTTAATCCCAGGAAGTGACATGGCTGGGTAGAGAATGGTATATAAGTTGTGAGGAGTCAGGAACTAAGCGGCAGTTCAACTGAGACCCTCAGGGGTGAGGACTCCAGAGGCTTTCAGTCTGAGGATTCATAGAAAGAATCTGAGGAGTTGGTGAGGTGAGGTTGGCTGTGGTTTGTTCTGCTTCTCTGATCTTTCCGATTTCACCCCAGTGTCTGGCTCCATGTTTTTTGTTAATAAGATCTTTTAAGATTCATGTTACATATGTGTGTAAAATCTATATAGGAAATGCATGTGTCTGTGGAGGTAGGGTGGATATTACTGCTTTGTGATACAGACAGAGTTCTAACTCCAAGGAACAGAGCTCTGAAAGTGAGCAGGCAGATTAGTTCCTTCTACTTCAAAGACCATGTCATGACCTTGTACTGCTGGCCAGTGAGTTGATGGCCACTGGGACTCAGGCAGTACTGAACTGTTCTTGTGCCCACGGCCCTGGATACTCTCATGGACGCTAGTCTGACGCTGCCCCTCCGGGTTTGAGTTTTGTTGTTTTTAATACAGTGTCTTGCACTGTAGCTCTAGGAGGCTTTAGAAATCAATCTGTAACCTAAGCTGGCCTCAAACCCACAGGAATTCTCCTGCCACCACCTCCAGAGTGCTTGGATTACAGGTGTAAGATAGCATGCTCACACTATGCCTCAGTATTTTATAGGGTGTATTGGGTAAGTGATTTTACAGTTTTATTTCTGAGTGTTCTTTTATAACAGTACCACCAGCCCTTGCTTTACCTTTTATGTTGTCAGTGGCGACATCTAGTGGTCATGTTGCCAGTGCCCGTCAGTGCATGTCCTCTTCTGTAAAATACTAAAAACCAACCAAAACCCACATGTATTCTATGTTCAAATTAGTCTATATAATAATAAACCCATAACTCTGTGGTCTTTCTTGGATTCCTTTCCAAGTTGTCACGTGGCTTCAGGAAGCCACTACTAGTTACAAAGAAGCCGTTAACAAAGGCAGCCTGATGTGTTAACAGGGAAGCACAGCTCAGCAGATCTGCAGCATCCCGTAACTACCTCAAAGCACTAAGTATCTGTTGGATATCTGAATTACATAGGTAATTACTGAGCCAGAGGATGTAGGCTTAAAGAATAGAGAGAAATTTGATCAGAGACTGAAAGGCCAAGATCATTGAAAAAGTAGCCATGGGCAGGATAGAATAGGACATTCTCAATGGGTATTCACCTACGAAGGCGAGGCTAGCAATACCCATAATTCCAGCACTTGAGAGGCTTGTCATTAGTTCAAGGCCACATTTGGCTACATAATGACTACCAAGCCAGGCCAGTCTACTTATCAAAGCTCTAGCAACAAAAATAAGTAAATGTACTGGTAGTCATCACTTGGTTGTCCCCACATCTTTATTTTGCTGACGGTTCATGTACACTGCAGCTATACAGATATTCTTGTACTGCCAGCACTGTGGCCACACACTCAGAATGTATAGAAAAATTTAAATTGGAAACTTTCAAACGTAAGAGTGGAGACTGGTATGAACACTCACAAACCTACAGATTGGAACCAGCAAACCAAGATTGTGCCGTATTTGCTTCCTTTCATTCTTCCAATACCATAAAGTGAATTTTAGACATTGTGGCATTTGTTTCTATGGGTACAGACATTTTCATTTGACCTCATCCATCTATTTTTGCTCCATGTTCAACTGTTGAATATTGCAACCCCTAAACTTTGGACGTTTGTCCTCTACCTTTATCCCTGATGGTAGGCTTCATGCTCACAATGTGATTATAAATCTACCAATGTCTTTGTGCCACTTCTATTTACAATGATAAGCCAACAAGTACAACCAAACCAGAATGGACAGGTGCATTTTACAGCTTCCGTGGGATGGATCGGTAATACTGTTTCCCGCGCCCCCCCAGACTCACTCATGGGGTGGGGAGTTGGCAGTAATGTTGAGGTGGGACCTTGTCATAGTCGCTGTTCTATTACTGTGAGGAGACACCATGATCACAGCAACTCTTATAAAAGAAAGCATTTAATTGGGGCTGTATCGGGGACTATGGGGGTCCAGCCCCTCGTTAGTCCCCTCCCAGGGTCCGGGAAGAATCTACAACCAGCTGATAATTAATCTTTGATGAAAAGAAATGAATCTATGTACACAAAACTCCTTAGTTCATACATTTTATTATTATTCTGTGATAGTTCTCTCTTTATCTACTGTCCCCTCTAGGTTCTATCTTAATTCCTTCATCTAGTTCTGTCCCTTCTAGGTTCTCATCTATCTAGTTCTTTCCCCTATCAGCTCCTCTCCCGTCTCCTTCTCTCTCATCTGGCTCTTCCTCATCTTGTTCTTCCCCATCTGGCTCTTCCTCATCTTCTATCTCTTTCCTCTAGTCCTCTCTTTTAGCCCTTTTTTTTTTTTTTTTTTTTTTTTTTTTTTTGGTTTTTTCGAGACAGGGTTTCTTTGTGTAGCTTTGCGCCTTTCCTGGAACTCACTTGGTAGACCAGGCTGGCCTCGAACTCACAGAGATCCGCCTGCCTCTGCCTCCCGAGTGCTGGGATTAAAGGCGTGCGCCACCACCGCCCGGCAAGAGGAGGGATCTTATGCGCACAACTATAATCTTAAATGTTTTTGGTAAAAGATGTTAAAAATCTATAAGTTGCTAGGTCAATGGGAGAAAATAAAACTGTCTTCTTTTTTCCTGTGGCTCCTATCTGTCCAAGCTGTCTGCCATTTTTCTGCAGGGTGGGGGAAAGTGTGCTCAGTCTCTAGGCAACCTGTGTACAGCTAGATGCCCCTGGTGATAGTTAAAGGGAGATCTGGAACTGGAGGTAAGATTTGGGAAAGGAGGAAGTTAAGCTTAATTAGCACATCCACCAGACCTTCTCAAACAGGTAGCCTGGATGCTTAAGTCTGTTCTTAGAAAGTACAGAGGGCCGGGCGGTGGTGGCGCACGCCTTTAATCCCAGCACTCGGGAGGCAGAGGCAGGCGGATCTCTGTGAGTTCGAGGCCAGCCTGGGCTACCAAGTGAGTTCCAGGAAAGGCGCAAAGCTACACAGAGAAACCCTGTCTCGAAAAACCAAAAAAAAAAAAAGAAAGTACAGAGGTATCTCTGATAAGGTACTTTCCTCCATCCAGTGATGGACCTGGCCGGATGCTACCAATAATGATAATTACAGGGAGGCTTGAACTGGGGTTCTGGCTGAGCATAGCTGCTAGCGCAGAATGTTATCTAAATATTCCTAGAAGTGGTTAGGTAAGTAGTTAGCGGTCTATAAAGTTAGTAAGGCTGTAAGAGAGGAGGGGTCTGAGCTAAATTGTGTAAAGCTATTACTTAATGTCTACCTGACCTAGGCGGTGTCCCCTTGTGGAATTTACCTTAAGTCAGGAGACTCGCCTGTGGGTTGTTATCACTGTTAGTCCTCGGAAATTGGGTGACCACCTGGGTGATGTCTCCTTTAGTCCTTGAGAGTGGCTAGGGGAGATATCTGATTCCAGAGAAAGCCTTTCCTGAGGCTGTTCTCCAAATGCCTGGAATGTGTATGTCTAGAGAGTGATCAGTCCACATTGTTAGCCCTTCTTAGGGAAAAATCAATTGGGAAAACTATGAAGGCACACATGATTTTCATAACAGAAGACAGCTGATATATAACAAGCCAAGTAACACCAAAAACTCCTTGGGATTTGGCTTCCTCTGGAGAAATTCCCTGATTCCTCCAGGTAGTGACTTTGCCATAACCAGCTGAATTCTTATGATATTCCTGCGGCCCGCAGCAGGGCTGGCTTACAGTTTCAGAGGTTTAGTCTAATTTCATCATGGTAGAGAGCATGGCAGCACTCAGACAGAACATGGTGCTAAAGAATGTAGTTGAGAGCTCTACATCCAGATCCTCGGGCAGCAGGGAGAGAGTCACTAAGCCTGGCTTGAGCCTTTGAAACCTCAGAGCCCACTCCCAATGACATACTTCTTCCATCAAGGCCACACCTAATCCCTCCCGAGCAGTGCCACTCCCAAATAACTAAGCATTCAAACATATGAACCTATGGGGGCCATTCTTAGTCAAACCACCACAGAGCTATTGGGAAGTAATTCTGTCAGGCGGCTCCGCCTCATGAGTGGATTAACGCTGTCTCACAGGAGTGGATCAGGCAGGACTTCGGGGACTGGATTCGTTCCCTTGAAAATCTATGAATTGGACCCTACACTGCCCTGAATAGGCTCTCAGCTGTATGTACTCCCTCAGTTGATGGCATCCACTGTGATGTCCTCACCAAGGTTAAACGAGTGCCCGTGTCATGCTCTTCACCCTCTGGAACTGTGAGGGAATGAAGTGCTCTTCTTTATAAGGCACAGCAGTGCAAAATGACTAAGATGACCATCCACACAGAACCTCACCATCGTGGGGACACTTTAGAAACAACATGAAACCACACTCAACTATACACTGTTTTCAGCTGTGACTAAAATGGAGCGTTTGGGAGCTGCAGGGTGGCTCAGTTGTTAAAAGCACTTGCGGCTGTTGAGGAGGGGCCAGGTTTGGTTACCGCCAACCATGTAGAGGTCCGCAACCAGCTTTAACTCTATGTCCTGGTTGGGTTTTTGTCAACTTGACACAGGCTGCAATTATCCAAGAAGAGGGAATGCAATTGAGGAACCGCCTCCATAATATCAGCCCTGAGGCCAGCCTGTGGAACACTGTCTTGATTAGTGACTGAGAGGGTCCAGCCCATGGTGGCGGTGCTAACCTGGGAAGGTGGTCTTGGACTGTATAAGGAAGCAGGCTGACTGAGGCAGGAAGCAGGACCCCTTGCATGACCTATACTTCAGTTCCTGCCTCCAAGTTCCTACCTTGAGTCTCTGCCTTCACTTCCCTCAGGGATAGACTGTTACTTGAACATGCAAGATGAAATAACCCCTTTCCTCCCCATGTTACTCTTCATCATGATCTTTACCACAACAGAAAAGTGACCATACACTCCAGTTCTAGAGGATCCAACACATTCTTCTGGTTTTCATGAACACTGCACACACATGATGTACATACACACGCTCAAGCAAAATACTCATACACATTAAAAATCTTTTAGAACAATGAAATGGAAATTTACTATTGCATTTCTGCTCACAGTTGAACAGAATTATACAGTAGTTTCTTAACTACTTTAAAAACTCTAAAGATGAATAAGAACATATTTTCAGAAAAAAATATGTGTACTTTTGTGCATGTGTGTGCATACACACATAACCAGAAAATTCATATGCTATCATGATGATTTTAAGGGGTGAAGACCCCTTAAAATCGATGTGTAAGATAAAACCTAGATCAAGAATCCTGTCTGATAAGTGTGCACACTATGGGCAGGAGGAAAAGGAGTATGGTGATGGGAAAATACCTTACATATACAGTAAGATACAGCATGAATGGTGATGGGGAAATACCTACACATATAGTGTGTAAGATACAGCATGAATGGTGATGAGGAAATACATATACAGTGTGTAAGATACAGCATGAATGGTGATGGGAAAATACCTACATATACAGTAAGATACAGCATGAATGGTGATGGGAAAATACCTACATATACAGTAAGATACAGCATGAATGGTGATGGGGAAATACCTACACATACAGTGTGTAAGATACAGCATGAATGGTGATGGGGAAATACCTACACATACAGTGTGTAAAGTACAGCATGAATGGTGATGGGAAAATACCTACACATACAGTGTGTAAGATACAGCATGAATGGTGATGGGAAAATACCTACACATACAGTGTGTAGAGTACAGAATGAATGGTGATGGGGAAATACCTACATATACAGTGTGTAGAGTACAGCATGAATGGTGATGGGAAAATACCTACACATACAGTGTGTAAGATACAGCATGAATGATGATGAGGAAATACCTACATATACAGTGTGTAGAGTACAGCATGAACAAACCATCTAATATTTAGAAGACATAAGAATCTAGAGTGGAGCTGAAGGAATGATGAGGACATAAAATGTTCACTGTGCAAGCATGAGGACCTCAGTGCAGGTCCCCAGAAGCAACCTAACAGCTGGCGTAGTGGCACACAGCAGTAACCCCAGCGCTGTAGAGGCACAGACAGGTGGCCTCTGGCTCTCTGCCTGAGAGCTCCAGGTTCAGTGAGAGACCCTGTCTCAAACAATAATGTGGAGGCTGAATGAACAAGGAAGACACCTGTTTCCAAAGTAGGTGTTAAAGGGCAAAACATGCTTCAGCACGTTCCAGTGCTGTGCTCAGTTGTGACTGAAATGAAACACTGTCCCCAATGCGGCAGTCCAACACAGGTGAGTGCTAAAGAAAGTGAGGAGGCACCAACATTGGACACCATGAAAATGTGCACGTTTGTGTAAGTACTATGTGTCCTGCATTTTAAACCCAGGCACCTTTAGTCAACTGCAGTGAAGTTTAAAAAACAAGCAAACAATAAACCCAGTGAGTAGATTAGAGAACAAATCTCATTTCAATAACTACTGCCTCTGTCATAGTTATTATTTCGATTTCTGTAATAAAAACACCTTGACCTAAAGCAACGTGGGGAGGAAAGGATTTATTTCATCTCACTCTCCAACACTGAGGCAAGTCAAGGCAGGAACTCAAACAGGGCAGGAACAGAAGGCAGGAGCTGATGGAGAGGCCACGGAAGGGTGCTGCCTACTGGCTTGCTCCTCCTGGTTTCCTCAGCCTGCTCTCTTCTAGCACCCAGGACAACCAGCCCAGGGATGGCACCACTCACAACAAGCTGGGCTCTCCCATGCTAATCATCAATTAAGGAAATATACCAAGGGCCAGTCTGGTGGGGGTATTCCCCACTGGTGAATCCCTCTTTCGTAATGACTAGCTGGTTTCCAGTTGACATGAAACTAGCCCTCACGGCCATCACTAGTCAGGATCACTGGTAAAGGACCCACAGAGGGAGCTGGTCTTTCTTACTGAGTCTTATTAGAGTCTTACTGGGATGTGGGTGCTTAGCTCCTCTGCACCTCCTAGGGAGCAGCACTCTCGGCACCAGATTTGCTGTTTCATGGTTTCAAGGCTGTCTGGGAGGCAGCGTGCACTGAAGTGGAGATTGGTGACGGTGCCTGGCTGACGTTCTGGGGGTTGTGTCAGAAGGGTTTGTTCCCAAACTGAGGGAGATCTGAAAATGAAAAATTTAGGAATTTGAAAGCAACCTCAGAGGCAAGCCAGACCAACAAAATACAAGAGATAGAAGAGAATCTCAGGTGCTGAGACAAGATAGAAGAAATGGATACATCAGTCAAACAAAATGTCAAATCTAAAAAACTCCAGGCAGAAAACTTCAGGAAATCTGGGACACTATGAAAAGACCAAATCTATGAATAATAGGAATAGAGGAAGGAAAAGAAACCCAGGTCAAAGGCACAGAAAATATTTTTAACAAATTCATTGAAGAAAATTCCCCTAACCTAAAGTTACAAGAAGCATACAGACCATCAAATAGACTGGACTAGAAAATAAGTTTCTCCCAAACATAATAATCAAAGCATTAAACACATAAAATGAATAAAGAATACTAAAAAGCTGCAAGGGGAAAGATCAGGTAACAAATGAAGGCAGACCCATTAGAATAACACCTGACTTCTTAATGGACACTCTAAAGCTAGAAGTTTATGTTGCTCTCCAAGGCTGCATAATAGGATGTTTCGGCCAAAGGCATGGTTACCAGGTGTCTTATGCTTCAAGGCCTAATAATAAGATGCTTTGCCATAAGGCATGGTTACCACATGTTTAGAGAATTAAGAAAGGGTCTACACTTGTTTGTACTTCATACTTGAATCTTGAAAGGGGGAGGTCTCTTGCCTCTCCCGCTTGCTAGTGTATAAAAAGCCCATTAGGAATAAACTCCAGGCAACTGGGTATTGACCCAGGGCCCTCCCAGAGCTATCCTGTGTCTCTCTTTTTCTTCATTTACATCTATATTTTTTCCTATCTAGCATTTCTCAATTACTCACTCTCCCCTTCAAGGACTGTTCGGCAGGTTGGGCTGGACCCCAACACACAATAAGTGGGGAAAGAAGATTATTCCATGATAAAATCAAATTTAAGCAGTATCTACCTACGAATCCAATTCCAGGAATGGTGCTAGAAGGAAAACTTCAATCTGAAAAGGTGAAGCACACCAAAGAAAAGATAGGAATAAGTAATTCCATACCAGCAAATCAAAAGAGAGTGGGGAAACCCAGATCTTAACGACAAATAACAGGAATCACCAAACACCACTCACTGATAACTCTCATTAATTGTCTCAGTTCCCTAATAAAAAAACACAGACTGACAGAATGGATTCAAAAACAGGATCCATCCTTCTGCTGCATCCAAGAACACAGTTCAACATCAAAGATAGACATTACCTTGTTGTGGCTGCGTTGAGAGACACCCCCACACCCTAGCAAGACCACCACAGAGCCGACATCCGATGCAAAACACACAGCGGTTTATTGATAACAAACAAGCCCGGGCTTGGTCCATGTCCAACGTCTGACACAGCAGGTGAAGGAGGATGGCCCTGAGCTCGTAGGGTGAGGGGTTTTTAGAGAGAAAAACCACAAGCAGGATGGTACAAGCCTTGGTGTCATATGATTGGGTGAGGGTATATAACCTCTGAATTTTCTGGTTGGGGGTTACAGTTATCATTTGAGGGGTAGGCCTGGACAAGTCCCAGGCTTTGTCCTTGAGCTGCCATGGGGGCTGGCTGGCCTTGCATGTACTGACTGTGGGGGCTGGCTCAGTGGTCCAGGCTCTGTCCTTGAGCTGCCATGGAGGCTGGCTGGCCTCACACGTTCACATTGACCCATGCACGTAGCTCTAAGTTGGTTAGGGGTCCCAGACAGTAAACAACTGGCTGAACCTTGAGCAGTCAGAGTACGTGCAGAAAGGGAGCTACTGCAAGGACTATGTCTTTTGTTCATGGCCCTTCCAGAAACTGCTTGCTCAAGTGTCAAGAAACTAAAATTGAGGCCTGATCTCTGAGAGAAGACTGAGCAGCCTGTTATGGCGTCTGCTTGGTCCTTTCAACCTCAAGGTAAAGGGTTGGAAAAAAGCTGGTATAAGCATTTTAATATCTGCCAAAATAAAGTTCAAACTGAAATTAATCAGGAGAAATAGAGGACACTATATACTCATCAAAGGAAAAATCCACCAAGAGAACATTGTGATTCTTAACATCTATACACCAAACACAAGGGCACACAAATTCATAAAAGAAACACTCCTGAGGCTTCAATCACATATCGACCCTCACACAGAGGTAGTAAGGAACTTCAGTACCCCACTCCTGCCAAAGGACAGGCCATACAGACAAACACTAAACCGAGAAATGCTGGAGTGAAATAACGTCGTGCATCAAATGGACCTAGCAGATATTCACAGAACATTTCACCCACACACAAAAGAATACACCTTCTTCTAGGCAGCCCATGGAACTTTCTCCAAAATTGACCATATGCTTGGACACAAAGACAGTCTCAACAGACACAAGGAAGTTGAAATAGCACCCTGAATCCTATCTGTTCACTACAGATTAATGCTGAATGCCAACGACAGGAACAACAGAATTTATAAACTGAACAACTCACTATTGAACAAAAAATAGGTCAAGATAATAAGTAAGAAATAAATTAAAACTTTTTAGAATTGAACGAAAATGAAAACAACACATCAAAACATATGGGACCCAATGAAAGCAGATCTAAGAGGCAAGTTAACAGCACTAAGTGTCGACATAAAAAAAAATTGTAGAGCCGGGCGGTGGTGGTGCATGCCTTTAATCCCAGCACTCAGGAGGCAGAGCCAGGTAGATCTCTGTGAGTTTGAGGCCAGCCTGGGCTACCAAGTGAGTCCCAGGAAAGGCGCAAAGCTACACAGAGAAACCCTGTCTCAGAAAAAAAAAAAAAAATTGTAGAGATCTCATATTAGCAACTTAATGGCATACCTGGAATTTCTAGAACAAAAAGAAGAAACCAGAACAAAAGGAGTAGAAAGCAAGAAATAATGTACTTAAATCAATAAAATAGAAAACAAACAAACAAAAAGTACAAAGACTTGCCAGGCGGTAGTGGCGCACGCCTTTAATCCTAAGTGCTGGGATTAAAGGCAGAGCCAGGCAGATCTGTGTGAGTTCGAGGACAGCCTGAGCTACCAAGTGAGTTCCAGGAAAGGAGCAAAACTACACAGAGAAACCCTGTCTCAAAAAAAACAAACAAACAAACAAACAAACAAACAAACAAACAAACAAAAAATACAAAGACTCAATGAAATGAAGAGTTGGTTCTTTGAGAAAATCAGTAAGACTGATAAACATCTAACCAAATCAACTAATAGAACAGAATAATCCAAATTAATAAAATTAGAGAAGAAAAGGGGAACACAATAACAGAAAGCAAGGAAACCCAGAGAATCATGAGGACATCTTTTCAAAAGCTGTACTCCACAAAACTGGTAATTTTCTTTGTATACACAACCTACCAAAGTTAAATCATGATCAGATAAGCAATTTAAAGAGACCCATAACTCCTCAGGAAATAGAAGCAGCAATTTAAATCCCCCAACTGAGAAAAGCCCAGGGACAGTTGGTTTTAGCACAGAATTGCAGCAGACTTCAAAGACGAAGTAATGCTAATGCTCCTCAGTTATACTGCAAAGCAGAGACAAAGACCAGTGCCTGATTACAGTGACCATGGTTTCCGTGATACCTAAACCACACAAAGATCCAACAAGGACATTTTCAGACCAAGTTCTCTTACGAATATAGATCCAAAAAATCTCAGCCACACACTTGCAAACCGATTCAAAGACTACATCAAAAATATCATCCACCATGATCAAGTAGGCTTCATCCCAAAGATGTAGGTATGGTTCAACAAACATAAATCAACAAATGTAATCCACCATATAAACAGACTGAAAGACAAAAATCTTATGATCATCTCATTAGATGCTGAAAGGGCCTTTGACAAAAATTTAACACCCATTATAAAAGTCCTGGAGGGAGTAGAGCTACAAGAGACACACCTCAACACAATCAAAGTGATTTACAACAAGCCCCCAGCCAATATCAACCTAAATGGAGAGAAACTGAAAAGTATTTTCCTTAAAATCAGGAACAAGACAAGGCTGTCCACTCTCTCCATACCTATTCAATATAGCACTTGAAGTTCTAGCTACAGCAATAAGACAAGTGAAGGAGAACAATGAGATATATATTGGAAAGGAAAGAGTCCAAGTTGTTATTTGCAGATAATATGATAGGATACACAAGTGACCCTAAAAATTCCACTGAGCAACTCCTACAGCTGATAGATGGTTTCAGTGAGGTGGCTGGATACAAGATTAACTCACAAAACTCAGCCCTCCTATGTACAGATGGCACACACACTGAGAAAAAAATCAGGAATAATATCTTTCACGATAGCTCAATAAAAACATCATGGGGGGACTCCAACCAAGCAAGAGAAAGGCTTGTAATGATAAAAACTTTAAAACATTGAAAATAAGAAGTTGAAGAAGCTATCAGAAGATGGTAAGATCTCCCATGTTCAAATATTCGCAGGATGAACATAGTAAAAATGGCTATCCTGGGCAGTGGTAGCACATGCCTTTAATCCCAGCACTTGGGAGGCAGAGCCAGACAGATCTCTGTGAGTTTGAGGCCAGCCTGGTCTACAGAGTGAGATCCAGGACAGGCACCAAAACTACTCAGAGAAACCCTGTCTCAAAAAAAACAACAACAACAAAAAAAAAAGAAAGAAAGAAAGAAAGAAAGAAAGAAAGAAAGAAAGAAAGAAAGAAAGAAAGAAAGAAAGGAAAGAAAGAAAGAAAGAAAGAAAGAAAGAAAGAAAGAAAGAAGAAAGAAAGAAAGAAAGAAAGAAAGAAAGAAAGAAAGAAAGAAAGAAAGAGAAAAGAAAAAATGGCTATCCTACCAAAAAGCAATCTACAGATTCAATACCATCAAAATACCAACACAATACTTTACAAACCTTCAAAGGGCAATTCTCAACTTCAGATAGAAAAACAAAACAAAACAAAAACCAAGCCTGAGACAGCTAAAACAATGCTGAACAATAAAAGAAGTGGTGGAGGTATCATCATCCTCAGTCTCAAACTGTATTACAAAGCTATAGTAATAAAAACAACATGGCATTGGCATTAAAAAAAAAAAAAAGACATATTGATCAATGGAATTGAATTGACAACCCAGGCATAAGTCCACACACCTATAGACACCTGATTTTGAAAAATACACTGAAAAAAAAGACAGCATCTTCAACAAATGGTGCTGGTTAAATTGGATGGCTGTATGTAGAAGAATACAAATCCATATTTATCACCCTGCATAAAACTCAACTTCAAATGGATCAAAGACTTTAACATAAAGCCAGATATACTGAATCTGATAGAAGAATAAGTTATGAAATAATCTTGAACTTTTTGGTACAGGAAAAGACTTTCTGAACAGAAAACCATTAGTACAGGCACTAAAATCAACAATTAATAAATGAGACCTTATGAAACTGAAAAGCTTCTGTATGGCAAAGGACATTGCCAATAGGACAAAGTGGTTAGCTACACAATGGGGGAAAGATCCTTACTAATCACACATTCCATAGTGGGTTAATATCCAAAATATATAAAGTTAAAAAAAAACCTGGATATCAAAAACACAACCCATTTTTGAATAGAGTTCTCAAAAGATGAAACACAAATGGCTGAGAAACACTTAAATAAACATACAACATCCTTAATCATCAGGGAAATGGAAATCAAAACTACTTTGAGAGTCCATCTTAAATCAGTCAAAATGGCCAAGATCACTAAAACAAATAACAGCTCATTCTGGTGAGGCTGTGGGTTAAGGAAACACTCCTCCATTGCTGGTGGGAGTACAAACTTGAACAGCCACTATGGAAATCAGTGTGGTGGTTTCTCAGAAAGATGGGAATCGATTTACCTCAAGATTCAGCTATACCACTCTTGGGCATATACCCAAAGGACGCTACGTCCTACTACAGAGATAATTGCTCATCCATGTTCTTGGCTGTTCTGTTCATAATAGCCAGAAACTGGAAACAGAGTAGATGTCCGTCAATGAAAGAATGATAATAGAAATGTGGTACATTTACACAATGGAGTATTAATTACTCAGCTGTTAAAGAATCATGAAATTCACAGGTAAATGGAGCTAGAAAAAAATCATAAGGTAACCTAGACCCAAAAAGACAAATATAGTATATATTCTCTTGTATGTGGTTGTTAGCTTTTAAGCCTTCTATGGGCATACTATAACCTGTGTAACCACAAAGATTAGGTGTAGAGTAGAAGACTGGAGTGGAGGGAAGAAACTCCTAAGATAGTGTAAATAGAGTATATAGTTATGGAGATGTGGGGTTAGGGACGTGACTGGAATGGGGAAATTAAATAGAGAAGGGGAGGAAAAGGGGGTTGGGAGAGAATACTTGAAGGGACAGCTAACACTAAGGGTCATTTGAGAGGTCATATGGAAACCCACCACTTAAAATATATACATACATGAAAGAAATCTAAATGGAATCACCAATTAACTGGAGAGACAAAGTCCCAACTAGACCTCTCTTGCAACCAAGTAGAATCTCCAGTGCCAGGAGTGGATTATATCTAAATGAGTTGTTGATAAAGAGGCCCCATGGGAACCCCCAAAGGACTCAGGCTATTGACGAGGTTATTGGTTGCTCCCCATAAACTGATGTAAAGTCCTATTGCTGAAGACAACATCTACATATATCACTGAGCACTGAGAAGTGGAGCTGGTGCCTACTTAAAGCCTTCATCCCTGCTGACCAGTGTTCATGGTACTGAAAGGTACTCTGCACACTACCAGAGAAAGGTAAACACAATCTAGCTACAAATCCTGCAGTCTACAATGGTGACTTGTCTGTAAGAGGTGCTGATTAAATAGTGTTACAAAACCTGTGGGAGCAACCAGCCAATCTGCTAGGAATTAAAGCTTACTTCACAGGATAGAACTCATGCCTGATGCTGCCTGGGTGCTCAGGAACCTACAGCGTGATAGGCTGTGGACCTAGGGGAAAACCAAATACTATTATTCTACTAAAGGGATGTGCCAATAAAATGACTCCCAATGATATCTTGTTCAGCCATTATCAGAGCTTTCTCTTGCAGTATATGAGAACTAATATAGATTCAGTCCCAGCGGCGGCCCACAGAGGTAGACAGGCCCGGCGGCAGAGACAAACAGACGCAGGTAGGCCTGTGGCGGGGGCCGGTGGAGGTAGACGGGCCCAGCGGCGGCAGCTGACAGGGATATTCAGACCCAGTGGCAGCCGGCAGAGACATTCAGGCCCAGCGGTGGCCCACAGAAGTAGACGGGCCCAGCGGCGGCCCGCTGAGGTAAACGGGTCCAGCGGCAGCGGCCGACAGGGACATTCAGGCCCGGCAGCAGCCGGCAGAGACATTCAGGCCCAGCGGCGGCCCACAGAGGTAGACAGGCCCGGCGGCAGAGACAAGCAGACGCAGGTAGGTCTGCGGCGGCGGCCCGCGGAGGTAGACAGGCCCAGCAGCAGCCCGCTGAGGTAGACGGGCCCAGCGGCGACAGCCTACAGGGATATTCAGGCCCGGCGGCAGCCGGCAGAGACATTCAGGCCCAGCAGCGGTCCACAGAGGTAGACAGGCCCGGCGGCGAAGACAAGCAGACGTAGGTAGGTCTGTGGCGGCGGCCTGTGGAGGAAGACGGGCCCAGCGGCAGCCCGCTGAGGTAGACGTGCAGCGGCCGACAGGGACATTCAGGCCCGGTGGCGGCCCCCAGAGGCAGACAGACCCAGCGGCAGCTGACAGGGACATACAGGCCCGGCGGCGGACCGCAGAGGTAAACAGGCCCAGGGACGGAGACAAGCAGACACAGCTTGGAACAGGGACGCCCCTAACCCCAACATCTGGGGAAGAAGCTATCTCCGTGGGTCAGAACCAGAACGAATCTGAACACTCCGTCTGAGGACAACCCAGGGCCCAGCTGCTGATCCTGTGAAACCCAACAACTTGGAGGTGTTGGTGAGACTACCCTGCTCAGCTGAAACCCATCTGGGAGAGGATTCAGATGCCTACAGTTTAAAGTCTGAAGAAACAAGATCAGCTGAGGAGTTGACAAATGAACAAAAAGTGACCTGAGAACACAGAAGAAGGCGCTACCCAGACACCAAACCAGATCACCAGAATCATAAGTATATAATTCACCGATCGAAATCAGCTGCCCCTGAAGAAATAGCCCAAAAGCACCAATTTAACCAAGAACCCCTACTAAACCAAGACTAAAAATTAGAACAAGAGAGGCACTCTCAGACACAGACACCACCTGCACCTCACAGAGGAAGAGATGAGTAGGCGCCAGTGCAAAAATACAGGCAACAACATAAAGACCTATATGGCAACATCAGAACCTAGTGATTCTACACCTGCAAGACCTAAACATACCATGACAGAAGAAACAGAAGAAATCAACCCTAAAAATGACATTAAGAAGATGATAGAGGCCCTTAAAGAAGAAATAAAACATTCCCTCAATGAGGAAATAAAAACTTTCCTTAAAGAGGAATTGAAAAACTACCTTAAAGAGGAAATAAAAACTTTCCTTAAAGAGGAAATAAAAAACTCCCTTAAAGAGGAAATAAAAACTTCCCTTAAAGAGGAAATGAAAAACTCCATTAAAGAGGAAATAAAAAACTCCCTTAAAGAAATGGAAGAAAAAACGAACAAAAAATGGGAAGAAATCAAAGAAAGCCAAGAAAAAGCAATTAAACAGATGAAAGAAACATTCCAAGATCTGAAAAATGAATTTGAGACAATAAAGAAAACACATGCTGAGGGAATGCTGGAAATAGAAATCCTGACAAAACGAACAGGAACTACAGAAACAAGCATAACCAACCGATTGCAAGAGATGGAACAGAGAATCTCTGACACTGAAGACACGATAGAGAAAATAGATTCGTCAGTCAAAGAAAACACTAAAGACAAAAAAGTCCTAACACAAAACGTCCAGGAAATTTGGGACACCATGAAAAGACCAAACCTAAGAATAATAGGGATAGAAGAAGGAGAAGAATACCAACTCAAAGGCACAGAAAATATATTCAACAAAATCATAGAAGAAAACTTTCCTAACCTAAAGAAAGAAATACCTATGAAGATACAAGAAGCTTACAGAACACCGAATAGGCTGGATCCAAAAAAAAAGTCCCCTCGCCACATAATAATCAAAACACTAAACACACAGAATAAAGAAAAAATATTAAGAGCTGCAAAGGAAAAGGACCAAGTAACATATAAAGGCAAACCCATCAGAATAACACCAGACTACTCAATAGAGACTATGAAAGATAGAAGATCATGGACAAACCTCATGCAGACACTAAGAGACCATGGATGCCAACCCAGACTATTATACCCAGCAAAACTCTTAATCACCATAGGCGGAGTAAACAAAATATTCCAGGATAAAACCAGATTTAATCAATACCTGTCCACAAACCCAGCCCTACAGAAAGCACTAGAAGGGAAAATTCAACCCAAAGAAGCTAAACACATCCATGAAAAATCAAGCAATAGATAATCCTACACCAACATACACCACAGAAGGACAACACAACACAACCAAAAAAAATAACAGGAATTAACAATCACTGGTCATTAATATCCATCAATATCAATGGTCTCAACTCACCTATAAAAAGACACAGACTAACAGAATGGATTAGAAAACAGGACCCATCCATATGCTGCATACAAGAAACACACCTTAACTCCAAAGACAGACACTACCTCCGAGTAAAGGGCTGGGAAAAGGTTTTCCAAGCAAATGGACCCAAGAAACAAGCTGGTGTAGCTATCCTAATATCTAATAAAATAGACTTCAAACTAAAATCAATCAAAAGAGACCAGGATGGACATTACATATTCATCACAGGAAAAATCCACCAAGATGAAGTCTCGATTCTAAACATTTATGCTCCAAATACAAAAGCACCCACATTCATAAAAGAAACACTACTAAAGTTTAAAACGCACATCAAACCCCACACATTAGTAGTGGGAGATTTTAACACACCACTCTCACCAAAAGATAGATCTACCAGACTGAAACTTAACAAAGAAATAAAGGACCTAACAGATGTTATGACTCAAATGGACCTAATAGATATATACAGAATATTCCATCCTAACACAAAAGAATATACCTTCTTCTCAGCACCCCATGGGACCTTCTCAAAAATTGACCACATGCTTGGACACAAAACAAATCTCAACAGATACAAAAAAATTGGAATAACCTCCTGTATTTTATCAGACCACCAAGCCTTAAAGTTAGAACTCAATAACAACAAAAATTATAGAAAACCCACAAACTCATGGAAACTGAATAATACCCACCTGAAACATCAATGGGTCAAGGAAGAAATAAAGACAGAAATTAAAGAGTTCCTAGAATTCAATGAAAATGAAAGTACAACATACCCAAACTTATGGGACACTATGAAAGCAGTGCTAAGAGAAAAATTCATAGCTCTAAATGCACACATAAAGAAGATGGAGCAATCCCATACCAATGAATTAACAGCACAACTGAAAGCTCTAGAACAAAAAGAAACAAACTCACCCAGGAGAAATAGACGCCAGGAAATAATCAAATTGAGGGCTGAAATCAACGAAATAGAAAACAAGAGAACAATACAAAAAATCAATGAAACAAAGAGTTGGTTCTTTGAAAAAATCAACAAGATAGACAAACCACTAGCCAAATTAACCAAAAGGCAAAGAGAGAACACCCAAATTCACAAAATCAGAAATGAAAAGGGAGACATAACAACAGACAATGAGGAAATCCAGAGAATCATCAGATCATACTTCAAAAACCTGTACTCCACAAAAATGGAAAACCAGGAAGAAATGGACAATTTTCTGGATAAATACCAAATACCAAAATTAAATCAAGACCAGATAAACCATTTAAATAGACCAATAACCCCTAAAGAAATAGAAACAGTCATCAAAAGTCTCCCAACCAAAAAAAGCCCAGGACCAGATGGTTTCAGTGCAGAATTCTACCTGACTTTCAAAGAAGAACTAATACCAATCCTCTTCAAAGTGTTCCACACAATAGAAACAGAAGGAACACTACCAAACTCTTTTTATGAGGCTACAATTACCCTGATACCCAAACCACACAAAGATGCAACAAAGAAAGAGAACTACAGACCAATCTCCCTCATGAACATTGATGCAAAAATACTCAACAAAATATTGGCAAACCGAATCCAAGAATACATCAAAACAATCATCCATCACGACCAAGTAGGATTCATCCCAGGGGTGCAAGGATGGTTCAACATACGGAAATCAGTCAATGTAATACACCATATAAACAAACTGAAAGAAAAAAACCACATGATCATCTCCCTAGATGCTGAAAAAGCCTTTGACAAAATCCAACACCCCTTCATGATAAAGGTCTTAGAAAGAATAGAAATACAAGGAACATTTCTAAACATAATAAAAGCAATTTATAGCAAGCCAACAGCAAACATCAAATTAAATGGAGAGAAACTCAAAGCGATACCACTAAATTCAGGAACAAGACAAGGCTGTCCACTCTCCCCATATTTATTCAATATAGTACTAGAAGTTCTAGCTAGAGCAATAAGACAACAAAAGGAGATCAAAGGGATACAAATTGGCAAGGAAGAAGTCAAACTTTCACTATTTGCAGATGATATGATAGTATACATAAGTGACCCCAAAAACTCTACCAGGGAACTTCTACAGCTGATAAACTCCTTCAGTAAAGTGGCAGGATACAAGATCAACTCAAAAAAATCAGTAGCCCTCCTATACACAAATGATAAAAGGGCTGAGAAAGAAGTCAGAGAAACATCACCCTTTAAAATAGCCACAAATAATATAAAATACCTTGGGATAACACTAACTAAACAAGTGAAAGACCTGTTTGATAAGAACTTTAAATCTCTAAAGAAAGAAATTGAAGAAGATATCAGAAAATGGAAGGATCTCCCATGCTCATGGATAGGTAGGATTAACATAGTAAAAATGGCAATCTTACCAAAAGCAATCTACAGATTCAATGCAATCCCCATCAAAATCCCAACACAATTCTTCACAGACTTGGAAAGAAAAATACTCAACTTTATATGGAAAAACAAAAGACCCAGGATAGCTAAAAGAATCCTATACGATAAAGCAACCCTTGGAGGCATCACCATCCCGGACCTCAAACTCTACTATAGAGCTATAGTAATAAAAACAGCTTGGTACTGGTATAAAAACCGACATACGGACCAATGGAATCGAATTGAAGACCCTGACATTAATCCATGCACATATGAACACCTGGTTTTTGACAAAGGAGCCAAAACTATACAATGGAACAAAGAAAGTATCTTCAACAAATGGTGCTGGCATAACTGGATGTCAATATGTAAAAGATTACAAATAGATCCATATCTGTCACCATGCACAAAACTCAAGTCCAAGTGGATCAAAGACCTAAACATAAATCCAGTTACACTAAACTTAATAGAAAAGAAGATAGGAAGCACTCTTGAACGCATTGGCACTGGAGACCATTTCCTAAATAAAACACCGACAGCACAGACCCTGAGCACAACCATTAATAAATGGGACCTCTCAAAACTGAGAAGCTTTTGCAGGGCAAAAGACACAGTCAATAAGACAAAAAGACAGCCAACAGATTGGGAAAAGATCTTCACCAACCCCACATCTGACAGAGGATTGATCTCCACAATATATAAAGAACTCAAGAAACTAGACATCAAAGCACTGAACAGTCCAATTAAAAAATGGGCTAAAGAGCTAAACAGAGAATTCACAAAACAAGAACTACAAATGGCTGAAAGACATTTAAAGAAATGCTCAACATCCTTAATCATCAGAGAAATGCAAATCAAAACGACTCTGAGATACCACCTTACACCTGTTATAATGGCTAAGATCAAAAACACCAATGACAACCAATGTTGGAGAGGATGTGGAGCAAAGGGAACACTCCTCCACTGTTGGTGGGAATGTAAACTTGTACAACCACTATGGAAATCAGTATGGCGGTTTCTCAGAAAATTAGGAATCAAACTACCTCAAGACCCAGCCATCCCACTCTTGGGCATATACCCAAAGAATGCTGATACATACCATAAAGATACATGCTCAGCTATGTTCATAGCAGCACTATTTGTAATAGCCAGAACCTGGAAACAACCTAGATGCCCATCAACGGAAGAATGGATGAAAAAAATGTGGTACATATACACAATGGAGTACTACTCAGCAGAGAAAAACAATGAAAGCATGAAATTTGCAGGCAAATGGATGGAACTAGAAAATATCATCCTGAGTGAGGTAACCCAAACCCAGAAAGACAGTTATGGTATGTACTCACTCATTGGTGGATTCTAGATATAAAATGAACAATCAGACCACAACCCATAGAACCATAGAGGCTATATATATATAGCATGGAGGTCCGTAGGATGACTGTGGCATATAATAAATTTCAGTTTTACTCAATTATTGAAAAAAAAATAGCCAAATGAATGGAAACACATGAACTATGAACCAAAGACTGAGGGGCTCCCAGCTGGATCAGGCCCTCTGAATAGGTGAGACAGTTGATTGGCTTGATCAGTTTGGGAGGCATTTAGGCAGTGGGACCAAGTCCTGTGCTCATTCCATGAGTTGGCTGTTTGAAACCAGGAACTTATGCAGGGACACTTGGCTCAGTCTGGGAGGAAGGGACTGGACCTCCCTGGACTGAGTCTACCAAGTCGATCACAGTCCTCGGGGGAGGACTTGTCCTGGAGGAGATGGGAATGGAGGGTGGGCTGGGGGTAAGGGGAGGGCGTGGGAGGGGGGAGAATAGGGGAACCCATGGCTGATATGTAGAACTGAATGGTATTGTAAAATAAAAAATATATATCACAAAAAAAAAAAATGTGAAAAAAAAAAAAAGAACTAATATAGAGACCCACAATTGGAATGCAAAGTGAAAGACTTGGAACAGTCAGTCCTAAATGGATATCTTCATCAAATCCCTCCCTTCAGGGTTCAATGAACTACGCTGAAGATGATAAAGATTTTAAGAGCCAGACAGGATGGAGGATACCAAGGAAACCTTGTCCTCCAGACAGAACAAGACACACATAGGAACTTCGACTGGCAGCATGCACAGGTCCAAGCCAGATGGGGTGACAAGAGAGAAAGTAAACATGACCCCCATCCCTAAGTCAGAATCATCTCCAATTGACAAATGCTTGCAGAGGAAAATTAGTTTTCTCCCTTGGAGCCTCACAGGGCATATGAACCACACTTAAGGACTTAAGCCTCACAGGGCATATTAACCACACTGTGCTCAGCAGTAGATGGCCAACACAAAACAAACTCAGCGGTATTTTTGGAGATTTTTTTTTTTTTCATAATGACCTAATGCTTTTTCTGGACATTTTCTACCTTGTCTTTTGATTATCTATTAGGGTTTCCTATTTTGTGTTTTTTTCTAAGTTTTGTGTATATGTGTAGATGTCTCTGCATCATGCATTTGTGTCTCTGCATGTGCGTTTCTAGAGCTTTTTGTTTGTCTCTGCTTTGTTAGCTATTTATTTATTTATTTATTTACTTATTTATTTGTTGGCCTGTTCCTAAAGAGAAAGAAAAAACAAGCACGGAATTGGGTAGGTGAGGTGGTGGGGAGGATCTGGGCGAATATGAGGGAGGGAAAACTGTAATCAGAATATGCTGTATGAAAAAAAAAATTTCAATAAAAAACAGTAAGATATACATATATAGATTCTGAAATTAGAACCATGCAATTCTTTTAAAAATAGAAGAAAAAAGTGGTATCTAAAGTGCTATGCTAACAGAAATTTTCAAATGCATTTCAGTCTTTTCATAAAGCACAAAAATTTCACTGATCTTATATATACTTCCCCTCAGACACAGAGGAGAAGAAACCCTTACTAAACCCCAGCATGGAGCCAGGCCTGTTCCACTTGTAAGGCAGTGCCCATGGCTTGGCAATGGTTTGACTTTCCTCAGCGACAGCATTAGACCAACAACTGTTCTATCTCAGCAGTGCAATTACTTGAGCAAGTTCTTTTTAAAGTGATAGGACTTACCTACGTTCCATTTATTTCCAGTTGATGAGATGAGGTGGCCAGATCTGAGCAAGACAGTATAAAGTGCCCAGTTAAGGAATGGGACCAGGGACCAGGTGTGGTGGCCCACACAAGGCTGTAAGCTCAGTTTGTGGGAAGTAAACAAAGGGAGAAGAGGCGATCTCAAGACGGATACAACACAAAAAGACCAGTGGTTACACATGGAGAAAGTCAGAAGACCATTACCTTAGAGCTACCTGAGCATGTTTAAAAAAGAGCTCACAGACACCTTAAAAATCGTTTCTCAGAGACTGCCGATACCTGAAATCCAGCAAGTGGCTAAACCTGACATCCCTTTGCTGTGGGATCTTGAGGCAGGGAAGGTGAGGTTCCTTCTGCTCTGAACAGTCTCTGCTTTGTTTGGCCTTTGCTAGACAGACTTAACACAGATAAATAATGGGCTGAAGTACTGTTCACAACTTCTATTTTTTCTCTTCAGGACAGTGTTTCTCTCTGTATCCCTGGCTGACCAAGAACTCTCTGTAGACCAAGCTGGCTTTATCCACCTACCTCTGCTTTCCGAGTGTTGGGAATAAATTGATTTGAGTGCATTCCCTTTTTGAGTGTGTATGACATTCCATCATATTGAGTTGTATTAACCCCAGCATAATCAAGACACAAAACTACAAAGGAACCTTTTGGCCAGGCGTTGTGGAACACATCTTTATTTACTTCCAGCACTCACTCAGGAGGCAGGCGCAAGCACAACAGCCAGAAAGGTATGTTTTGGGGGTGAGGGAGCAATAAAACGTGTGAGGCTCTGCTTCTCATTCCTGTTGACTGCCATCTTGTCCCCATGCTGTCATCTTCAAGAGTTAAATAAATGATAACATATAGGAAGTAACTTTTTGAAATTGCCCTTTTGTACTCTTGTGGTTCATGGAAGGTGCTGCATGTAACAGCAATTTCACTATCTAATTTTAAAAAATCACATGTACATGTGTCTGTGTGGATTTGTGCACATTGAGTGTATGCCTGTAGAGGCCAGGAAAGTTTCAGATTACCCTTGAGTTGGAGTTACAGTTGTGTTCTGCTGGAGATGGGTGTGAACACAAGTCCACATGGCACATGTTCCTAAACTGACCCATTTCTCCAGTCCCAACAATAGTTTTTCTGGTTAGTAGTATGCCATTTTTTTGATATACAGTTTAGCTGTCTCTCCTGTAGATTTCTAGTTCTTGGCTGTCACTAAGTTGCCATAAATACATACACAGGCTTTAAAATACAGGCATGTATTTTAACGTCTAACTACTTAGGAGTTTAATGGCTGGGACAGATTTGTACTTCATACAAAACTGCCATTCTCCCCCAGCAGATGGAAAACCCAGCTGTTTCACTTTGCAAGTACCTGTACAGATACTAGTCTGCTTGGTTTAAGGAGTGGACACAAGTTTTAGGAGTGGATACATGTCCTTCATTGAGTATACAATTTAAAAATACTTCATGTTACCTTTTAAGGACCTTCAAAAAGCTGAAGTTTAAAAACTGGATGACCAGCATTATTTTATAAAACATGCTTTGGGAGTAATTTCTAAGAATCCTAACTCAGCTTAGGTTAAAAATGCTGTTTCTTGAATCTCACCTGGTCCGCATTTAGAAAGCCGACCTAATTCTGCCACTCATCTTCAGTCTTGATGCTGCAGCTCATCTTAAAATTGCTTTGTTACCGTTCCACCTTTATTAGCCTGCAACATTGTTCAAGCTATTCTAGCTCCTCCATACATTTTAGAATGTTTCCTAGATCCTAAAAAACAGACCAGCTGAAACTGTCCAAGTTGTTGATGCCTTTCTCAGATTGTTTTTTTGAGACAGGGTTTTACTTCGTGATCCATGCTGACCTCCAACTGCAATCTGCCTCCCAAATGGAGCTGCAGGTGGCAGCCATGCCCAGCCTTCTTGCTCAATGGGAAAAAGCATGGCGAGACACAAGCTTCGTGTTAAGTGTGAAGGACAGAACCTTGGTCGCCAATATGGACGAGCATACAGAAAAGGGACAAAATCCAGTTCCACACTGTTAGTTTGGTAGCCACTGTACCGTGGGGCTGTGTAGCTGGTAAAAGGGAATCCTGTGAACATGTAAGCAGAGTTAAGTGGGCTGGGCGGTGGTGGACACCTTTAATCCCAGCACTCTGGAGGCAGAGACAGGCTCTGTGAGTTCAAGGTCAGCCTGGTCTACAGATTGAGATTCAGGACAGGCACCAAAACTACACAGAGAAACCCTGTCTCAAAAAACAAACCAAACCAAAAAAGAGTTAAGTATACAAGATGCCCTTGGGGGTGTCTTGACATCTCCCCAAAGGACTTTGCAGGTTCAGCTGATCCTTACAATGACAGGAGGGAACAAAGTTCTCCTTGGCCCCAGGAGTCTGTTTTGTTGAGACTTCACCTCACTGCCACACTAGCAGCCAGACATCCATGCCAGATGTCACATGTAAGCCTCTGAGCCTTCCTGGCAGGGTTGACCATGGACATCCTCGGCTGCTTAAAGGACACCTCCACCTGCTAGGAAGCACTGTATGAAATCAACAGCCAGACTAGTGCAGTCTACTAGTCTACTCTAGTGCACACACAATCAGGGCTATAATCCCCACCTGACACAACTGAACACCCTGAGATCACCAAGGTTTAAAATACAAGGTACTCAACAGGGAGGCGTTGCAGATTGAGGAATGGTTTGGGCCAACTAAGTGCCAAAAATACAGACAAGTAGCAAAGCCAAAGCTGCCATGGGGTGTTTCCCTTCACCCCTCCATTTAGTGAGGCAGGAGATCTGAGCTCTGGTCCTGCAGCTTCACCTGCAAAGCCCTCGGCATTCACTGACCGCTGAGGTTCAAATGTACCAGACAACTGATTACAGAAGGCATGCACTCTCCCTTGTCTGGAACTTTCCCTCTACAGCCCACTTACCTTGGCCTAAGCTCCCCACAACTACTTAGTGCACATTCAAAGCACTCTTTCTGCCTCAGTCTCCAAGTGTTGGAATTACAGCCCCATGAATAGGCGGTTTTATCCGCTGATGACTGACCCTCCAGGACTTTATGCATGCTAAGTAAGTTCTCCACACTATGTCACATCTTAGTAAACACAGAAAATTAGGATCTTTATAAATACCAATTAAAAGACATCTGTGATACTCACTCTATTAAACTTGACAACTGCCAAGCAAAAGAAATTCGATGCATGTTGAGAATACTGTACATGAAGACACTCTTCATTACTGCACTTATTTCTAGACTGTAGCTGCAGAGTAAGGGATGCTACGTTGTCTTGGTACAAGCCACACTTATACCACAAAATATTTTAGCAACTCTTTCCTAAAACGGTTAAAGGCCAGGATAGGAATTAAGACACAAACTATTTTCAGAATATGAAAATTTATTATTGCATTTCCGCTGTCAAAATTTAGGATCTTGGTCTTTCCTTCTTGCCTTTGTATAGGGCCAAAAGGGACACATTGGCTACTTTAACAACCTTAAAGCGGACTCCAGGAATATCACCTACAGCATGACCTTTTCGACCAAATCCAGCAACCAGAACTTCATCGTTTTCCTGAAATAAAATATAAAGCCCATCTTAGGTATCAGTAGCAATTAAATGCATACCAATTAAAAGGAACTGCCCATTTGACAGACTTAAAAAAAAAACAAAAGCACGTAGGAAAAAGCCACCCCACAAGCAGAAGTACAGACTGACACTCACCTCAATGAAGTTCAAGCAGCCATCGTTGGGCACGAAAGCTGTGATCTTCTTGCCGTTCTTGATGAGCTGCACCCTGACACACTTCCTGATGGCAGAATTGGGCTGTTTGGCTTCAACCCCTCTGAAACAGCAAGGGCACATGTGAGTGCACAAAGTTCCCCCACTCTCTCAATCCGCTCTTAAATCCCTCCGATGCAATGATTTCAACTAAGTTTTTGTTCATCCTGAGTCGTCGTCCCCCCCAAACGGTAGAGAACTTCTAGCTCCTTTGGAGTTGCAAAACCAAGGAAACAAAGGATTCCTATTTTAACTAATTTGTCAAAACTACACAAAATAATTGCCATTTTAAAGTCAATGCTTCAAGGCTGGGTATGATGGCCCATGCCTTTAATCCCAGCACTGAGAGGCAGAGGCAGGGGGATCTCTGTATGTATGTTCTAATAATAACCACTGAGTTCTGGGACAGCCCGAGTTGCTACAAAGAGAAACCTTGTCTCGGAAAACAAAACAAACAAAAATAATAAAATAATTTAAAAAAGCCAACGCACCAGCTGCATCTCAACCCCCCCAAAAAGACCTTAAGAATGTACCAGATGGCTCGGGTACATTTTTTAAACAGTCCTCACCCTGTTCAATATGGGCTCTATTATCTTCTCCCATTCCTTCCAGACCCATGCTGAAATAAGAAACCTTTCGTCATCCAATTCTGAGAACTAATCCTAACATAAACTCGGGTACCTTCCATCCTTCCTCCCTAAAAACCCACACCAACGTGGCCTCACAATCTTTTGAGTTCTTCGTTCTCAGTGGCGTGGCGATCACACAACGCCTTTCGGGAGCAGTCCCTTCACTTACACTTTTTCCAGCACGATTCCCTTGGCATGGGAGGCACCTCCAAACGGATTGGCCTTCAGGGCTGTGCCCAAGTGGGCTTTCTTGTATTGCTTATCATGCCACTTCTGGTCCCGCCGGTGGCTGCGGAGCTTCCTGGCAGTGCGGAGACCGCGACACTTGCCTGGAAATAAAACATCCCTTGGGTCCGCTTGGCAAACCCGAGCCTTGGCTGGATGGGCCCTGGACGCCGGGGGGTTCTGCCGCTCACCGTAGTCCGGGGGCCACTTACCCGCGCAACTCCCTAACTAAATCGGAGACGTGCAGACACCCCCCGACCGTGGCCCTTCGGCCGATGTAAACCTCCAGCGCACGGCTCCGGAGCGGCGGCGGCGGCCGGGCAAGGCGGCCGGGCACGGCGGCCCGCATCAGCCCTTCCGCGCGGCCACGTGCCCGCGGGACGGGGCTTCCTCACCCGGCCTCCGCCGCAGCGCACCCCCGCTCCCCGCTCTCTCGGCCCACGACGGACGTGCCCCGAGCCCCGGGTCCCTCCCGCGGACACCCAGCCCGGCCCCGCACAGCTCACCCATCCTGCCGGCGCCACGGGCCCGAGAGAAAGAGAGAGAGGGTGCAGGAAGGACCCACAAGGCACTGCGCGAGGCCCCGCCCAGCCGAGGACCCCGTGCGGCCGTCCGAGCGGCGCCTGTGCCGATACGGGAGCCTCCTTTGGAAACGACTCAGTGCTCCTACTCTTCTGAGACACGGCCTCGGTTTTATTTAATTGTTTTTTTTTTATCAAATTCAAAGCGGTCTAGTTACGTTGTTATTTCCTTTGCAGGCCAATAACAAGCTAGAGGACTACGGACTACCAATCCCAGAAATCTGTGCGCTAAATACTCACTGCGCAGGCGTCCCAGGCAACCCTCGCGGGCACAGGGCTGGGCGGTGCTAGTTCGGAGGGGGCGGGGCGAGGCGTCTTGACGTCACTGAGCGGCCGTGATCTGAGCTGTATTTGGGCAAAGATTTTTTTCTGAGGCTCACTCTTTAAAGTGCTGCACAGTAAGTTGTTAGTTTTAGTGAGGCAGTGATAAAAAGAATCCAACCAGGGCTGGAGAGACGGCTCAGAGGTTAAGAGCACTGACTGCTCTTCCTGAGTCCTGAGTTCAATTCCCAGCAACCACATGGTGGCTCACAACCATCTGTAATGAGATCTGGCGCCCTCTTCTGGCCTGCAGTCATACATGCTGTATACATAATAAATAAATAAATAAATAAATAAATAAAAAAAAAAGAATCCAACCAGCTGGGCGGTGGTGGCACACGCCTTTAATCCCAGCACTCCGGAGGCAGAGCCAGGCAGATCTCTGTGGGTTCGAGGCCAGCCTGGGCTACAGAGTGAAATCCAGCAAAGGCGCAAAGCTACACAGAGAAACCCTGTCTCAAAAACAAACAAACATTCAGCCAGACGTTAGCTTTAAAGAGTGAGCTGACGTTTCCTGGTTGTGCGTCCTTGCCTGATTCCTTTAATTCCAGTACCTTTACAACCTGAGTTTCTCCTGGAAAGTGAAGTAAATATAAGGTTTTTCTGGGATGTTGAGTCACTTAACAAAAGTTTTAGTATCTTTGCACTGGGGATTTGCCAGTTAAGAAAATGAAAATTTCTGCTCATGTAAAGTTCATGTTCTAGGTGTGAGGGGACAGACTGAAAATTAAAAAATATCTTTACATACTGACAAATGTATTAGAAAAAACCAATTTAGTAGTGCAGGAGATAGCTTTATCAGGTACTTTAAGAATGCAACACTGTAGGGTAATTTAAGGTGGGAGCCTATAGTTCACGTAGGATACAGCCTTCCAGGAAGGGGGGTTCTCGGTCAGTAGACCTACCGAGGTGGCTCTGGAGGCCTGGGTTACATGGGACACAGAACTTTCCCACAGTAAAGCTTTTTCTAAAACTCCTGTAGTGACCAAGTACTACTTTAAAGTTTGAAGCTGGGGGATTCTTAAATAAGGTTTGTGGTTTTCTGAGAGAGACAAAAACATGAGTCCGGGAACCACTAAGGAAAGTGTAATTGTAAAAAGAGGTGATGGCGACTGAGATGCTCACTCGGTGGAGGTGCCGAAGTCACTGGATTGGTTATACTGGTTTGTGGTAAAGCCAACAGGATTTTCTGAGCACTGGATTCTGAGTCAGAAGGAAAACTGAAAAGAATGTGTGATCGGCTGATTAGACTTTCAGTACTGTGGGGAGATTGGAATGTTGCAAGCTACCTCACCTTGAGCTCATTTTAGCTCTCTCTCTCTCTCTCTCTCTCTCTCTCTCTCTCTCTCTCTCTCTCTCTCTCTCTCTCTCGGTTTTTTCAAGACAGGGTTTCTCTGTGTAGCTTTGGAGCCTGTCCTAGGACTCACTCTGTAGACCAGGCTGGCCTCCAACTCACGAAGATCTGCCTGCCTCTGCCTCCCGAGTGCTGGGATTAAAGGCGTGCACCACCACCACCCAGCTCATTTTAGCTCTCTTAACAGCCTTTCCTGGCCCATCTCTGTGTTGGAACTAACATCTTGTAACCAATAGATAAAAACCTGCTCCCACCAATCAATCCAAAAGCTAAGAATGTCATCGGATAGCATCTTGGGCCTCTAGAAAAGCTTCCCCCGTCTTGATGTATCTACCTCTTTGTGTACCCCCCCCCTCCCGAATCTGTTTTAACTTGCCTTGATTTATGACTTTTTTGTTGTGTAAAACTATATAAACACTTCATGAATCTGCTCCCAAACTGGACCGTGGAGTTTGGGGTAAGTTAAATCTGTGTTCCTGGACCACGGTCACTCAGAATGACTCCAGAATAAAGGTCCCTTATTCCTTTAAGATGAGAGCTGTGACTTTGACGTCACCATGAGTTCACTACCGCCTCTTGAGCTTGCACTTGAGCAACTGTATTAGTAAGCGGGAAAAGCTGAAAATATCTTGTTGAGTCACCGTGCTGCAGTACAGGCTGGCCTTGAACTGATCCTCCTGCCTCAGTATCCTGGGTGTTGTGACACAGGCATGGATAACCACACACCTAGTTTGGAAGAATATACATGCTCTGTTTTGCATGGGTTCAGTTTCACATCCAGAGATGTGAAGTGGGTAAGTAACCCTAAGCTCCACAAAATCACGAACAGATTCTGAAAACTGTGGCTCTGAGTGACACCATAGAAAGATGAACAACTGGGGACATATACATACCCAAGTCAGCCTCCTCTAGTTAAATGGCGTGATGATGTAGACAATAGGTACCTTCTATTTTGGAGATCTCTCAGAGACATAGGAAGACCACCGTGATGATATTGTCTCAGACAAATACATGGTTGGAAGTCAGTAACCCCTTTTACAAATGACTCAGTCAGTGCTCTGGCTAACATCATTTTGATCACATTCTGATGTGAACAAGTACTTCATTTCCTTTGCCTAGACAAGGCCAGAGGCCTCCTGTTATAAGGAAATCCTGTTACAACTTAAAGAAGCTAGCCAGAAGCTATATACAAGAAAATAACTCTCTCTCAATAGAGATGTGCTAAAATAACCAAGAGTCCCTTATGCCACACAGTCGATCACAGACTCTCAACTAAGCCTGACCACTTTCTGAGTTCTAACTCAACAGCATAACTTCTTTGATTTCCTCTTTCCCATCTCTCTTTTCTAGACCCGGGCCAAGTCCTAACCTCGACTACCATGACAGTCGAACCCAGCTCCACTCAGGGGCTCTCAGAGTCCCACTCCTGAACTTTCCCTCTGCCTCTTCCACCACTGGACAGCTGCTAAGATCTTGAGCCTGGCCGGGCGGTAGTAGCACACACCTTTAATCCCAGCACTTGGGAGGCAGAGGCAGGCAGATCTCCGTGAGTTTGAGGCCAGCCTGGTCTACAGAGAATTCCTGGACAGCCAGAGCTAAACAGAGAAACCCTGCGTTTATTTGTTTGTTTGTTTGTTTGTTTTTTGGTGTGTGTGTGTGGGTGCTGGGTAAGAAAAGAAAAAAAGATCTGGGCGACTGTGGCACCTTTAATCCCAGCAGGGAGGCAGAGCGAAGCAGATCTCTTCGAGTTTGAGGCCAGCCTGGTCTACAGAGAGATATCCTCCCACTTAAATACATGGTTGATTTTATATATATAAATATGTGTATGTTTATGTGTGTGTGTGTGTGTATATATATATATCATGTTGCATACCATATGTGTATAATTATTTGATCAAATACTTTAAAAGTAATTAAAAAATGATTTCTCTGATTAAATTGCATCTCTACCTTACACTAAAAGTAAACCCCCAAATATCTTATGGGTTTAAATATCTACAGGAAAATTTACAAGAAAACAATTATATATATATATATATATATATATATATATATATATATATATTATATTTGAACTTGGGGGAGGAAAATATTTTTATAAAGAAAAAGAATTTGGTCATATTAAAATTAAGAACCTCCATCAAACACATCTGAAAGAGCTGGAGGGGGGCGCGTAGCTCAGTGGTAGGGCACTTCAACAGCATGCACAGGTCCTGGGTTCGATCCCCGGCACTGAAAAAGAAATCTGAAAAATAAAAAGACAAGTTATAAACTGAGGCTTGGTGTTCAATTGTATAACTGATGATAGGTTGATAATTTAAAATTTTTATGCATAATAAGAAAATAAATACTTCAAAGAAAACCAGCAAGAGAAATAAATAGCATATCCCAGAGATGGGAGCAGTGTAGTCTATAACTTCTTAAAAAGCCATGCATCGTTTCTGATTGTGGCTTAAAGTACAAAGCTAGCCTTGAACTTCACTAGGAGAGCATTCCTTATTTCATCTTTAAGAGTCCAGGAAATAGTTGGATGATTTGTTTATATTTTGAGATCTATTTCATTTGTATTTATGTGTAAGTGTGTGTGTGTGTGTGTGTGTGTGCACATGAGGGCAGCTACCTCTAGAGACCAGGCAAGGATGTCAGAGTCCCTGGAGCTGGACTCACAAGTCAGTGTGCTCCCACCACAACTATGTGGGTATGGGAAACTAAACTCCAGTCCTGTGAAAAAACAGCGAGTGTTCTTAACCACGGAGCCATCTCTGCAGCTCTGATTTCTTTATTTTTTTGACTTTTTTTCAAGACAGGATTTCTCTGTGTAGCGCTGGCTGTCCTGGAACTCACTTCCTTGACCCAGCTGGCCTCGAACTCAGAGATCTGCCTGCCTCTGCCTCTTGAGTGTTGGGATTAAAAGTGAGTGCCACCATGCCTGGCCTGATTTGTTTCTTTAAAGTTTAGTAAATCATCCTGTGATGTCATCTGGTCTGGTGCTTTCCTTGTGGGAAGATATTAAGTAAAGTGTAAATCTCTTTAATTGGTATAAAAATATTCACAGATTTGACTTGGATATTTTTTTTCTTGAGTCATTTTTCTCGGATTTTACCTCCCAATTTATCTGAGTTCTCAAAATTTTTTTTAGAGTTATAGGTTTAGGTGGGAGAATTCTGTCCATTGTTACATTTTGCATACATATATAAGTGTACATATGTGTGTGTGCATTTATAGTTGTAAGACATTTAATTATGAAGTTAAATTTCTTTGGTAAATATAGTATTAGTTATTTGGTTGACTAGTTATGCGATGATTTCAGTAGTGGTCTTAATTACTTCATTATCCTTTTGTTTGTATGTTTGTTTTTCAAAAAGCATGATTCAATATTCAGTGTGAGTTCTGAGGAAAAAATTAACATTACGGTAGCTAAGCAAGGCAACAGAAGAGTTCAGGCAACCTGTGCACATGCCGGGAACCTCAGCAGGATGTGGAGTTGGCGGCTTGCCTGGGCTTCATGAGACCTTGTCTCAAAAAGCCAAAGGTAGGGGGCAGCTTGAAGAATGAACATTAGAAAAGAAGGATTTCAAAGGGTTCCTTCACTTAAAAAGACTCCCTCACTCAGGGACAGTGAGCCAGCAGGAGCTGAGGGTGGTGGAACTAGAGGTGAGTGGTCCCAGTCACGTTCACTCTGTTGGCCACGATGGAGGTGTGGATCTGATTCTGATTCTACGCTGAAAGGCCATGGGAGGGTTCCAGGTAAGCGTGTGGCAAGATCTGAGCTGCATTTTTAAATGCTCTCTGTGCCTGTTCAGAAAGAACAGCTGTGGAAGCCCAGCGGAGACTGGGGTGAAAGTGTTACATCATCCCCTGAGAACCGTGGGAAGCTGCCTTGGAAATCGAGCAAGATCTGGAGATTCAGGCTATACTATGTGATGAAGGAAGGAGCAGGCTCACCTACGTCGGCACTATGCTCTCCATCCCAGTGCTTTTTGATGTAGGTGAGGGTTCCTAAGAATGTCACCGTATACTTCTTTTTAACCATCTTAATAATGCCTGTGTGATAGGTGCTATTATTAGTTCTGTTTTACAAAGACGGAGCTGAGTTTAATGAAGCGACCCGCTTAAACAAAATATACATGTTTTCACATTAATTATAAAGCAAAACTTTTTTTAGGTTAAAAAAAAATCTACTGGTGGTGGCACACGCCTTTAATCCCAGCACTTGGGGGGCAGAGGCAGGCTGATCTCTGAGTTCGAGGCTAGTCTGGTCTACAGAGTTCCAGGGTAGCCAGGGCTACACAGAGAAACCCTGTCTTGGACCCCCCTCCCCCACATAAAAAAAGACATTAAAAAAAAAAAAATCTACCGAACGTTACGTAAAGATGATTCAAATCTAGGTGGAAAACAGACTGCTAAGCTGTAAAATGCCTGGGCAGTCACTACTAAGTGGGTGTGGTAATGCGTTTTCACTGGGGCTGCAGCCCAGCATCTCTGGATTGTTAGAGTCACCCGGAAACCAAGGAATTGATTGGTGACTCCCGCACCGCATGCAAGTGGGAGAAAGGGCGCGAACAGTCTTCTTTTGTTCCTGGTGTTTTCCAGCCAGGAGGAGTGAGGTTATTGAGACTTCCTGTTTCTCCTAGTCATTCCACATCTCCATCCGGGTCAGCAGGACTGACGCCGCTGATAAATTTAGGAAGAAGACTGTAGACATATTTGGCTTTTCCCTTTTCCGGCCCGGTTGTCCATGCCCTGAACATTTCCCCGGTTCTTTCCCTGCAGGCCTCTCTCGTCACAGGCTGCCATTCCCGGGTCTTACCATCCACTCTGACCCGGAGGGAGGGTTCCAGCCTCTGAGGCTCCTACCCTTTTGTCCTCCTCCTTAGCTGGTTTAGCACGCAGGAGTGTGGGAGCAACATTTTTCTCTCGTTTCTGTCAGGCGTTTGTCTTTCCCCAACTAAGAAGAAAGATTTGGCTGTCAGAAATTAGATCAGGTGTCGAGATTTAGGTCAACAGTGATGCCGATCTGTTGTTATCCCACACCAGGGAGAAGTTTTAGATTTGGGGGGCGGGGGAAGGGGCCAAAGGTTTTAATAGTGTTGACAACTAATATCGGAGCATTTAATGTAGTTGGAAATAATACCCGGTGCTTTAACTATAAAAGGCGATGTAGCAGTTGCCATGGCAATGTGACAAGTTAAAATCACAGCTCCATGTGAGAATTCAGAAGCAGCAAGGGCAGGCCCCTGATTACAGGATCCGTGTAAAGGCGGCTGATGAATGCCGAGTGCTCTATTTTACCTGATTAAATTATTAAACATAATTTTTCTCTCTATACAAAATGAATAGGATTTCTTATCCCCTCGTTCGAGCTGCCATTTGGTGCAGCGATTATTCTCATAACTATTCCAAGGAGAAGCTAAAGAAATAAGTCTGCATTGCCATATAATCTAACTAATATTCAGGCCTGATCTGTAAAAACCCCGTTATAATTAAACCTCAATAGGACCCAGGGGGGATTGACAAGGCTGTTCTTTGATGCCCTTTGTGAGATCCCTGGAAGGGAGCTCTCATTTTCATATGCACATTAAAACTTACCCCCAGGTGTTCTCCAGCTTGGCCAAGAACCAAACAAAGAAAACCAGGCTTCAATCTCAGCAGGGGCCTTTATAGGAAAGGTAATTTCCCTCCCTGCTACGGAATATTAAGTTTTCGAATGACCTTCCCTGGAGAGGGAAGGTTGGAGCAGATGAAGCCGACCTGTCAGTGCTGTCTGTGAATTCAGTGGGGAGCCACCTGATCCACGGTCGTTGGAGGAACCAAGAGAGACTCTTTTAGCCCTGGATTCCACGGTGAAATGAAGACGCACAGGAATATTTCAGAATTATGTAAAAAGACAATGTGGTCACAACATAGAAATACAAAGCTATCAAAGTTAAATATGCAAAAATTTGGTCACCTGATACTAGTGAGAGTTCACTGGTTAAAAGATTCCATGCAAAACAAATTTCTTAAAAAGAAAAAAAGAGCTGGGCAGTGGTGGCGCACGCCTTTAATCCCAGCACTCGGGAGGCAGAGGCAGGCGGATCTCTGTGAGGCTACAGAGTGAGTTCCAGGACAGGCTCCAAAGCTACACAGAGAAACCCTGTATCGAAAAACCAAAAAAAAAAAAAAAAAAAAAAAAAAAAGAAAAAGAAAAAAAGAAAAAGAAAAAAGAAAAGAATAAAGAAAGAAATAAGGGGCTCTAGGTTTTTAGAGTCACATGAAATGACAATAATTCTTTTTTTTTTTTTTTTTGTAGTTTTGGTGCCTGTCCTGGATCTTGCTCTGTAGACCAGGCTGACCTTGAATTCACAGAGCTCTGCCAGGTTCTGCCTCCTGAGTGCTGGGATTAAAGGTATGCGCCACCACCACCACCCGGCGACAGTATTTCTTTTTTTGTTAATTAAAAAAATTGCAGGTCAATTCTAGGCCTGGCGGGCTGTCGAGGACCAGCACGGTTCCATCCGAGGTCCCCAGACTTGGGCTGGGAAAAATTCACCCATGAATCCCTGCTGTCCGGCACCATTATGCTTTCTCAGCATAATCATCTCTCCAGTCCAGATATCTAGATAAATGACTTTCGTGGAAGCTGCTTACTGTGGCCCCCTAGAGAAGACAGGAACCTACACAGCACCCCAAGACTGGGAGGGAGGCAAAGATCCACATGCTGGTCTGGGCACTCTGCCCTGGGCCTGGAAGAGAAAACACAGGCCTACCTGGTGCCTGATGGGCTCTATTATGATGAACAAATATATGGTGAGGTGTGGAAGAGAGAGAGATAGTGCTGTGGGATGTCTTTCTGTACGCTGTGAATATGTGTTGCTCCCATTGGATATTAAATAAAGCTGTTTTGGCCTATGGCAAGGCAGCTTAGAGGTAGGTGGGAAATCCAAGCAGAGATACAGAGAAAAGACAGGCAGAGTTGGGGGGGTGCGAGCCAGCCACCCAAAGAGCAACAAGATGACAGCAGACCGGTAACGCCATGGCCATGTGGCAAAACATAGATTAATAGAAATGGGTTAATTTAAGATGAAAGAGCTAGCTACCAAGAAGCCTGCCATAGGCCATATAGTTGGTAACTAATATAAGCCTCTGGTGATTATTTTGTAAGTGGCTGCGGGATCCTGCTACAAGACAGAATGGTTCATGTCCTTGTGAAGAGAGGCACATCCAAAGAGGTGAAGGCAGTGAGGAGAAGGTTGAGGTGGGTGGCCTGCTGTTCAGGCTTGAGCTGCAGCCAAGGGCCATGTCTACACCTGCGGCAGCCGTGGTCTGTGTTGACGTCTTTGGCTTCTGTTACCACCTACGGCCCAGAGGATAGGGCAGCCCAGAGTTGGATCTGCCCCTCACTAGCTACCACAGTGAAGAGAGTAATCGGGTCCTGCACCTCACCTGGGCAGTATGACAGAGCTGACCCTGTTGGGGGGAGTGAGAGCATTGGGCGGACTGGCCTTGAGGGCATGAGAGTGGGAGAGCTTGTAGCTAGAGTTTTCCTGCCTTGCTCACAGTCAGGACAAATCTCTGTCACCCGCCAGTCCCACAGCCGCTCAGACCCAACCAAGTAAACACAGAGACTTATATTGCTTACAAACTGTATGGCTGTGGCAGACTTGCTAACTGTTCTTATATCTTAAATTAATCCATTTCTAAATCTATACCTTGCCACGTGACTCGTGGCTCACCGGCATCTTCACATGCTGCTTATCATGGTGGCGGCTGGCAGTGACTCCTGCCTTCCTGTTCTTTCTTTTCTCCTCTCTGTTAGTCCCGCCTATACTTCCTGCCTAGCCACAGGCCAATCAGTGTTTTGTTTATTGACCAATCAGAGTAATTTGACATACAGACCATTTCACAGCAAGAGCTGGTCCTGCCCTCCCACTTGTCTGCCATGTGGTAGTGAGATGTACCCGCACTCCCACCCCAGCCACCTGTGGCAGGCAGGAGAGCTGACCTAACCCCTCACCAACCACAGCACTAGGGAGAACAGGCCCTGCCTCTTGCCTGGGCAACACAGTAGACCTGAGCCCATTTCTGGAGACGTGGGTGAGCTGGCCTCAAGACTGTGTGAGAGGCTTGCCTCTCATCTACCATACGGTGGTATGGGCAAGGGAGAGAAGCACCCTCCTCCTCGAGGTGGGTGGGAGAGCCATCCCTGAGGTCACAGGAGTGAGAGAGTTGGCCCCGCCTCTCAGCAGCTGCAGCCCTAGGCAGAGTGAACCCTACACCTTGACTAGGCAACCCAGTAGAGCTGGCCCTGGGGGTGTAGGTGTGGGTGAGCCAGCCCCGAGGACATGAGAGCCGAGAGAATTAACCCCAACTCTTGGGCCTTACTACATAGGGTGAGGTAGCCGGAGCAGTCCTGGAGATTTCACCCTGCTGTTGAGGATGAAGGAAAGCTGGTGGGCTGATCAACCCAGCAACCACCCAGACCCAGAACCAGAGCTATGAGTTAACCCATCCCATCATTCACCCCATCTGTGATCTGCTGGAGCACGTGAAGGGGCTGGTCCTGCAGATCCAAGTTACCTGATCTCCATGACACAGGACAACAACAGGATATCCAAGAGGAGCCCCAGTGAGGGCCCAGTATTGATGATGTAGCAAAAACCAGAGTCCTCAAACCAGACAAACGATACTCAGTGTAATGAACACTTGCAAGTAACACTATATGGACTAAAGGACTGTGTGGCCCACTGTGTCTCACTGCAACCTCCACAATAAGATTTTTCTTTTCTTTTAAATTTTATCTTGTTTTATTCTTGGGGGCAGGGTACAAAGGTAGAGGGTGGATGGGAAGGGACGAGGAGATTAGTAAGATCAAGATCCATGATGTGAACTCCACAAAGAATCAATAAAAAGTTAAATTTGAAAAATTAGGTTTGGAGAGATGGTTCAATGGTTAAGAGCACTGGCTGCTCTTCCAGAGGACAGGGGTTCAATTCCCAGCACCCACATGGCAGCTCACAAGTGTCTGCAACTCCAGTTCCAGAGGATTTGTCACCCTCACACCGATATACATGCAGGCAAAACACCAACGCACATAAAATTAAAAAAATAAATAAAATAAAATGAAATGAGAAAAATTGCTTTCTGCTCTTACAGGTCTCAGAAGTCACTGTCATCAGCCACTAGTAACACGGCTGTCACTTCATATACAACGAATAATACATGTATGTGCACAGGAATTTTACCATTTATTCAATGGCTTTATGCTAAACTCACAAAATCTATGTTGTCTATTATGGAAATTATTATCATGAAAATAATACCTTAGGCACATAATTACAATCCAGTACTGGGGAGGTGGAGGCCTGAGGATGAGGCATTCGGGGATAGCCTCAGCTACATGGTAGGTTCCTGGGCATCCTGTGCTATATGAGATACTGTCTCAACTCTTGACCCACCCTACACATAAATAAAACAACATCTTGGACTTGATAAGCACATGCGATGTTCTCTTTGAAATGAAATGTGCTAGTGAAGGTCTGTCTCTTCAAGCAGACCAGTACATTCTGCTTGCCGAGGCTAGGCCTTAAGTAAATGGCGGCATTGAACAGCACTTTTCCCATAGTGAGCTTCATGTCGGTGAATTCAAAGTAGTTTCTGTCTCTGTTGAGTTGGGGACCCAGCAAGCATCTGGTAAAACAAACAAACAACAACATCAACAACACCCCCTCCCCGCTATCTACTACTACTAAAGGCCTTTTTCTCTCTAGGTCAGAGTCTACCTTCAAGCCTTCTCTCTACTTCATGTTTCCATTAGCTCGTAAATGTATCCTTTTCGCGCGGCAAATAATGGAAACCCTTATCAAAATCTCTTGTCTCTGTTCACACCGGCCACCCCTCCTCTCCCTCCTTTCCTCAGCCCTCACCTGGGTGAAAGTGGACATCAAGAAGGCTGCCCGCCTCCCGCGCACACCTTTTAAAGATGCTTGCCTCAGCCATCATGTGTTTCCATTTTTGCATATTGCCTGGCCAAGACTGTTTTTTGTTTGATTTGATTTGATTCCTTTTCCCCCCTTAACATTCCTGGTAAAGAATCTGGTACAGTGCCAATCAGTGTTTGCTGGACGGACAAATGTATGCACGAGCAGGCCTCCTGTCTCAGTGGAACTTGAGGAGTGATACGTGCTACTAATTAATCTTAGGCCTGAGCCATGTTTCATGAAGTGGAAAGGCACCTCCACTAAGAAGCATTAACATTTAAATGAGAAGCACTTGTAACTGTTTGATTTCCTAGTCTGATTCCAATCAAATCAGAAGTTGATTTGATGGAAATTGCTAGGAACCTTGGCACCAGTGAGGTCCTGAACTTAATGCAGAATTATCCACCCTGCACAGCCCCCTGCATGCCAGGAGCAAGATGCACATGCAACAGCAGTTAGCTGGGGGAACAAATGTAACCTGGGTTTGTCATTTCTGTTTTATTTCATTTTATTATTTTAGCATATAAAATAATGGATTTCATAATGGCACTTCCATAGATGGGTGTAGTAATACTTAGTCAGTTCTATTTTTAGTCAACTAAATTCTATGGAATGTTTGGAGTAATTCATTTTCTAGTTAAAGTGATCTAAAATTCAGGCCCTAGAAGTCATAACCACATGGCTAGAAGTGGGGATTCATTATGTGGGATGATCAATGGGTTCATTCATTCAGTACATTTTATTGAGTGTCCACTAGAACTCTACGTACATATTTTTTAGTCAAAGTCCCTGCTTTCACTGGGCAAGCTTTCTGGTGAGGAAACAACATAAATAAGTAAATAAATATTTGAGTGCAAGTCGTGATGTCTGGTTACAAGGAAAGCTGAGTTGACCTCCTCGGAGGAAATGCATGTGACCTGTTATGGATGTTAAACAGCTCAGGGCAGTCTGTGTGCCTGCAAAGCGGTCAGGGCAAGCAGCTGAGGAGAGAGCAACAGGGGCCACTCTGGGCTGTAGGCAGCAGAGAGATTTGGATTTTGAGTCATCGTGCAAAGACCATTATCATTAATTTACCATTTGGACTGGTTTGGATGAATACAGACGTCTATTGGTATATGCTTCCAAAATTAAGTTAGATGTGTTTTTTTCCCTTGTGTGAACATACTTCTGTATGGTCACATATGAATATGAAAGATGAATTTTTGATATTCAAAATTCCAGGTAGCGTTCATTTAGTAATACATAACAAGGCAGAAGATCAGGCAAAGCTGTTCAACTTCCTGTGCCTCCTGGACGCTGCTGAGGAAAAATTTTCTACCTGCTTCTGCATCTTCTGCGTGTGTTGTGAACCGCTTGCTTTTTTTTGTTCTGGAATTTTTCCCCTTTCTGTTTTCACAGTGAATAGCTGTGAAACAAGAAAACGTGTCTCTCTCCTTTTGAAGCCAACAGCAGGTTTGTTTGTACCACTGAAAATAGGGGTGCTTTTCCTCTAGAATTAAAGGCAGGGGTTTTTCCTAAACACTGTGAATGATCTGGTCTCCTTGGGTTAGTCGGGTTCTCATCACTGTGACATCCCAAGTCCAAGAGAGGGGAAAAGTTTCTTTTTGGCTCGTGGTCTCAGAAGTTCTGGGCATGATGGACTGCCTGTGCTGCCATAGGCTTCTGGTGAGGCAGACCTCCGCAGCAGTGGACAAATGGCAGGAGAGAGAGGGGGGGGGAAGGGGGAGGGAGGAGAGAGAGAGAGAGAGAGAGAGAGAGAGAGAGAGAGAGAGAGAGAGAGAGAGAGAGAGAGCTAGACTGTATCCTTTGATGGCATATCTTCAGTGTCCCACCTCCCACAACTAGGTCCCAGCTCCCACGTCTATTCCACACTGACACAGGTATAGTGATGCTCATGGAGTTGCTGAGTGAGGACGAGTCATGAAGCCTTTGTCTTTCACCCAGGAGTCTTGGTGTCTGCCACCATCTCTAAAACAGGAAGGCTAATTTGTCAGCTGCAAGTGGATAAAATCTCAGGCTTTCCACGTTCTTGACAAAGGCTCCCCAACAACCTGAGAGGCAGGAATAATGTGAGGCATGGCCATTCCCTGGTGTTCCACCTGTAAGATAGCCAATTAACAATTTTCTACTGTTTTTCTCCTGCAAAGTCACAAGATGAGCTATTCTCAGACAATCACGTCTTAACTGTGACTTCTCTTTTAAAATGTGTGAAACCTACTAGGGATTAATTATTCTGCTTTTAATATTCTTAACCAAGTAGGAAGATAATCTCACAACAAAAAGAGTGATATGGTTAAAATGTTAGAATCTTAAAGACATACAATACCTGATTTAAAACTAACAGTTTTGTGTGCACAGGCTTGAATGATACCCAAGCACAGTTCTCTGAATGATTTTTACAACACTATATTTCTCGGCATTCACAAAGCCCGGTTCATCACAGTGGGAGATGGTCTTGGGATGACACTTCCTCCCCGTTTGCGTTCCGAGGAACAGACAGTGTCATTGACACTGTAGAGGACTTCAGGGAGCTGCTTTTACAGTTGGAGATGTTCTGTGTCTCTCATACAGTAGCTGCTCAACACCTGGCATCTGATGAACTTGCACGGAGAACGGTTATAGATGTATATCTCAGAGTGAGGGCAGCAAAGAATGCTAGATGTTTCATTAAAAATTCTTAAAATGGGGCTGGGCGCCCACCTTTAATCCCAGCACTCAGGAGGCAGAGGCAGGAGGATCTCCGTGAGTTTGAGGTCAGCCTAATCTACAGAGAGAGATCTAGGACAGGCACCAAAACTACACAGAGAAACTCTGTCTCGAAAAAGACAAAAAAACAAACAAAAAAACAAACAAAAAAACAAATGAAAAATGGCAGTACTTTAGATATATCAAGTTAATTATCATTGAAATTAAAATTAATTTCACATTTATTTTTACTTCTCTAAAATGTGACTACTAGAAAGTTTAAGCTACATATGCTGCTCTTACAGACCCATGACTGTTCTAGAGTCTTGCTACTTGAAGGGCAATTCTTGAGCCTGTAGCATCTGAGCCAAATACAGGAACAGAGACTCCCCACCCCACCTAAACCTCCACACACAGAACTCAGATGCCAGAGAAATCCTTGTGACCCGAAAAAACATGAAGTGTTCAGTAGCAGAGGACTCCCTGGGGCCAGGGTTGCCAGATTTAACTGTTACATGCGTAGGCTAGTCAATAAAATGTAAGTTTCTGATGAATAATCATGACTTTTATATACACTGTAGCTTTGTGTGTGTGTAAGCCAAAGATCAACTCCTATTCCTCAGGATGATACCCACCTTGATTTTGGAGACAGGGTTTCTCACTGGCTTGGGACTTGCAGAGTAGGCCAGGGTGGCCAGCAAGCCTTAGGAGTCCTCCTGCCTCCCCAGCACCAGGGTTAGAGATGTGAGCCTTTGTGCCGGGCTTTTACACACAGGTTCTCAAAATCTACCTTGGATCTCAGGCTTGCACAGCAGGACTTTACCAGCTGGTCCCTCTCTCCAGCCCAATGTTCTCTGTCTTAAATATTGGGTGGGGCACCCATGTTACCATTACTTGTTTTTCTTGGATTCCAGTTTAACTGGATATTGTATAGCTTACCTGTCAGCCCTACAGAAATCTATGTTCCTGCTCTCCAACCTGCCTTAGGACTTGAAATTCCACAGAATCAGGAAACACATGAAAGTAGATAAAAGGGGAGGTGGAGAGCGGAAGTGGGGAAGTGAAAGAGAAAAAGGCAGAAAAGTATGTGTGAGAGGTAGAAGAAATGAGTCATGGCACAAGACGCTTTACTAAACTTATTACTACTAACTATTGAGACAGCGTCTCCCGTTGCCCCGGTTGACCTTGAACTGACTGTGTAGCTGAGAGGGAAGTTGAACGTTTGGTCTTCTTTTTTTGTTGTTGTTTTTTGGTTTTGTTTTTTTTAAGACAGGGTTTCTCCACGTAGCTCTTGGCTGTCCTGGAACTCCCTCTGTAGATCAGGCTGGCCTTGAACTCACAGAGATCCTCCTGCCTCTGCCTCCTTAAGTGTTGGCACTAAAGGCAAGCGCCGCTGCCACCACTACCTGGTGAACTTTTGGTCTTTTTGCTTCCAGCTCCTCCAGCTTATAACAGCTGGCTAACAGATGTGTGCCAGCTCCTCTAGCATGTAACAGCTGGCTAACAGGTGTGTGCCAGCTCACCCAGCTTATAACAGCTGGCTAACAGATGTGTGCCAGCTCCTTCAGCATATAACAGCTGGCTAACAGATGTGTGCCAGCTCCTCCAGCATATAACAGCTGGCTAACAGATGTGTGCCAGCTCATCTAGTTTATCATTAAATTATTATCACAACCCCCCCCTTTATTGCTGTGTTTTCCCACCTCCCGGGTTACCCTGCTTTATTTCCTTCTGCTGTTTTCTGAAGGGGAGCCTGGTGCCGTGGGAGGGGGAGACAGCACCTAAAGAAGACGAGAATCATCAAACAAGTCCTCAGTTTCCCTCGTGTCTGTTACTTCCCTGAACTTTCATTTAAAAACAGCCCGTCTCAGGCTGGTGAGATGGCTCAGTGGTTAACAACACAGGCTGCTCTTCCAGAAGACCCCTGTTGGATTCCCAACACCCACATGGTGCCTAAGAACCATCTGTAACTCCAGTTTCAGGGAATCTGAGACCCTCTTCTGGCCTCTGAGGGTGGGGCACTGCACACATGCAGTGCATACACATATATGCAGGCAAAACACCCATCCACATAAAACAATAATTAAAAAAAGTTAAAGGTAGCCTCTCTCCACTGCCAATATTTTCCCATTAAAAGTATCAAGGTCCCGAAGCAACAAACATGCCCATTGCTTCATTTTGGAAGGCTTTCAGTGTTACGGAATCTTATTATGTGTGTTTTAAATGTAAAACCTTTCTGGATTTTGTTTTGTAGACTTTGCGGGGAGCAAGGTAAAATATGAGTAAAAATATATACTCATAGAATTGAGATTTGATTTACCCAAGGCTTTTGTCTATCATTTCACTTAATTTTATCTTCACTAGAATCCTTTTTATCCAGAATATAGCAGCATAGAAAACACTGGATTTTGTTCTGACATCTGCAGGCACACGCACCACTGTCCTGTGCTCATACCCTCTCCCCTTCCCCACTGTCCTGTGCTCAGATCCACTCCCCTTCCCCTCTGTCCTGTGCTCAGATCCCCTCCCCTTCCCCTCTGCGGCAGTTCTTTAAGCACTCCTGTCCCTGTGTTCCTGTTCTGCAGAAAACCAGCCCGGAAGGGAGAGCTTGCCTGGCTGTTACAAGAGAAGCTCTGGGAACCATCCCACTGGGCATGCCTTCAGCAGCTCTTGACTCCAAAGCCAGAGTGTCTTCTCCGTAGATGGAAAGTTTGCATTTAATGGAGAGCTGTAATCTAGGACACATCTGGAAACATAGGTAAATTCCAGACTTTTTTTTTTTTTACTAACCAATTCACTTAAAATGTATGGTAAAAATATATACTCATAGATTTGAGAGAAAGGGTAATCATTTGCTGAAAAGTAGCATAAGAAGAAGCTTATGAGATGTGTGACAGTCCCATAATGGTGCAACTTCCCATAAAGGGCTTACTAGCAATGTATTTTCTCTTAAAGTGCTGTCTAAAATTTTTTAAATGCGATGAATAATTGAAAAGCTAAACGCTGCTGGGTTAGCTCTGAGCTCCAGATCGAACATTGCCAGGTCTCATGCTCTTTGCTCCCCCATAGCACATCCTGGGAAAGCTATCTTTCTATTGGTTGAAGGTGCTGCCAGTCACTTGGCAAGAACAGTTCAGCCTCTGCTGTTTGCTCCATGAATTAACAGATGTGCTTGGTTTGAAAAGGCATACGTTTCTTGATGGGAAGAAAATTCTTGTTCAGTTTTTCACTTCTGTTTTTATGTATGGTGTTTTCAGCCACTTTGGACCAGATACTTGCCTGGAAGAATGTAGGGTGAGTAACCGCCCATCCTTTAATGCAATGTGTTTGTGAACCTCAGTGCAAGTGTGAAATTAGATGTTTTTGGCATTTCTTTATGTAGTTACATATCTGCATCTGTTTATGGTTCAAAAATGTATAAGCTAGGTTAGAGCATACAGCTACTACAATATTTATTATATTATACGTTTACGGTGAGAGGCAAGGATTTATTGTTCAAAACACTAAGAAACACTGCATTTGTATTAAATATACCACTCCTTAACTGACTCGCAGATCAGCCCTGGCTCTGGTTCCTTTTGCATTTGTAAATAAGGGCTAAGTTCACAGCTTCTCCTGTCATAATTACGTGAGTGGAGACCTTAGGAATGTATAACTCGTGATCCCAGAGGAAAGATGTTAGGTCACGTTGACTGGGTTAAAGGTAGTGATTGTTTATGACGCGGAATTTATAATTAACAAGCCTCATTTTTGTTCCTTTGTCTGTTTTCTTTCCGTACCTTACAAAGAAGTACACAGACTTAGCTCTTAAAAAGTGTTTAGAATCTCCACTGCAGCTACTGAATGTCTTGTTTCCCAATTACTCACGATGTGCCATCTCACCAAAGGCATCAGGGAAATTCGTGTGAACACAGCACAGCAGCAACCAGGGTGAGCTTGCAAAGCATCTTGAAGAACTCCGTAGTCAGCAGCTGATAACAGCTTTAAGAACAGATACTCGCGATGTTTTCTTCTTTTCTCCCCTAAGTCAATCAGTGCTTTCTTTCAAGCTTATTTTGAAACAGTATGTGGCTTAAATGTCTCATGTGGTTAAATGTCATATCACGCTTTGTTTGGGACAGGTCCCCTGTAGCCCACACTGTCCTTGAATTTATCTATATAGTCAGTGATGGTCTTGAACTGATCCTCCTAGTTTACATTCCAAGTTCTGGGATAACAGGCATTCACTGCCGTGCCTGGCTTTGTAATAATGTGGAATCCTGTGCTTCTGTGCTAGGCAGTGGTTACATTTAGGGCCTCATGAATGCTAAGCAAGTGCTCTACCACCGAGCTATATCCCAGCCTATAAGACATAATATTTCTCCACCAAGTTTATATGGAAATGAGTGGCTTTTGTATTACATTGGCAAAAATAGTCTTGAAAATTAAAAAATTCAAATTCTGCCTTGATTAGCGTAGATCTTAGAAATTACACAAACAGCTGTGTTCTTTACAATAGCTACAAAACCTAGATGTTACTAACAAGCGAATGAACAAGGAAATGTGATATATATACAGAATACGATTTTATTTAGACCCAAAGAAAAAAAATAATCATTACATTTGCAAGAAAATGGGTAGAACTGAAATATTAGGTGAAGCATCCCTGACGTAGAAGAAACAGAAATGAGTGTTCTCTTAGGCAGATCCTAGATTTTGATTTTTATATATGTGTGGAAGGAAGGACAAGTGTAGGTCAGGAAGCTAGAAAAGGGAGCATGAAAAGGGAAAAAAGAGGTCTTACGGGAGGGCTGGGAAGGGTGAAAAAATGAGGTAATTGAATACCAGTGTCCTTACAGTAGAAGGGGGCTGTTGGGGAAGGAAGAGGACAGGGGGTACAGAGAGCAAAGGGGTGTCAATGACAGCAAATTATGTCTGAAAACCCAAGAATGAAACCCAGCATTTTATATGATAATTAAAAATTACAAAAACAAGTTAAGTCACATAGATGACCATCCTAATCTAATAACGCATGCTCAGTCACCATGGAGGAACCAACAACTCCTATTTTGTAAATGCTCTTTCAAATCGTGGATCTGCAGTTAAAAACATCTCTTAACACTGTAGGGCTATTCCTAAGAGAGATGGCGGCAGTGTTGGTATGACGCACACTTCCTAAGTTTAAAGAGAAGAGTGTGGAGTGCTGGGCTTCATGTGGCTCAGCCGCTAAGAGCGTGCCTGCAGCAGTCAAGACCTGAGTCCGGACCTCAGCACCTAGGTAGAAAAGCCAGACTTGGCCATGGACACCCGTCACCCCAGCCCCGCTGTGAGCAGAGAAAGGGAGACTACTGAAAAGCAGGGAGCTGCGGGTTCAGTGAGAGAACCTGTCTCCAGGGAGTAGGCAAGAGGGAAGACAAAGAGAAGATACCCAGCATTCTCCTCTGGCCTCTGTACACACTCATATAAACACACATATACATCTCATGCATGTATGTAAACACACACACACATACATCTCATGCATGTATGTAAACACACACACATATACAAAAGGACAAAAATCCTGTTTAAAAAAATAGAGTTGAAAGTCACAATTCCTTCTTTTTGGAATTCTAGATTGGATTTACTCTTCTGTTTGTTTGAGACAGGGCCCTTGTACAGCCCTGCCTGGCCTGGAACTTCCTATGATGGTCTGTCTGATTTTGGACTCACAGAGGTCTGCCTCTGTTTCTACCTTGTGTTTTTGAGACAGGGTCTCTTCAGAGTTCTGGAACTTGCTGATTCAGCTGGGCTGGTTAGCCACTGAGTCCCAGGGACCCTCTTGTTTCTGCCTACCAAGTGCCAAGATTACAAGTGTATGACACTGTGTTCCATGGATTCTAAGCATGGAATTCTGTGTGCTTACCAAATGAGTTATCTCCGCAGGCCCATAGCCACTTAAAATATTTTTGTTAGATTATATCAATTATACATTGATATAGGTTTCATTAGGATATCTAGCCATTTAAAAATACAGTAATTTTGTGAAAGAGTCTCACTAAGTTGCCCAAACTGGTTTTGAACACCCTATATAGACTCAGGAGATCATGAACTTTTGACCCTTCTGCCCCTGACTCCTGAGGCATTGCAGGCCTGGGCTGCCAGGCCAAGCAAGGTTTAATTTTCTTACATCAGTGTTTCTCAGCCTATCCACGCAGACAATTGTGGATGGTTGTCAGTTTTTCCTGTCATTCAGGTAGTATGTAGTGATGCATATTTTGTTCCGGTTGAAATTAAGTTTCCAGTAAGATCTTACTTTAGTCAGGCTTAGGGTTGTATGCAAAGCCTGTCTGCATTGCAGTGTTTTAAAAAAGAATGACGCTATTGTATGGTTAGACCAGAGATGCATTGAAGTGACAGTGGACTTCTTTGTTTACTCTAAGTCCTTCATTAATGAACACATGAGAAAATTTAATTAATAGATAAAGCCTCAAACCAAGCAGTTTAACAGTATTACAGTTTATTTATTTATTCATTAATATACTTTTACTCAATAAATATCTAGAATTATCTTCTATTAGCTAAACATTCTCAATTGATATGATACTTTTATCTTTCCTATGTAAACTATACTTCACCATTTTTTATGTTTTTGTTAATGAAGACACTTAAAAATTGGATGTATAAGTTGGTGTTATGATATATGGCTTTTGAATACCATTCAAACTAAATAAAAATTTAAAATTCTGTTCATGGGTATGAGAAAGCTTTGTGTCTCCAGGGAGTGTTTTCTACTTGTTCGTTCTTCTATCATATTTTCAGTGATATTTCAACTCACATGGGAGAATTTGGAGTTAGGTAGGTAGAGATGTATGCATAAGATATACATTACTTTCATTGTTCAGGAAATTAAATGTCTCAGTGCTCCCAAGTGCACCAGGAGGAGATTGGCCTCAGAGGACTGATTCATACCAACCTCGGTCACAAGGGACGTCTTAAAATAAACAGCAATGTCTCCTAGGCTGTGTGTATGTGTGGCTAAGCGGGAGAGCACACGCCTGGTACAAAAGAAGCCAGAGTTCATTCCACAGAACTGGAAAAACAAAAAGAAAAAAACAAACAAACAAAAAAACCACATTCCACACTAACTAGTATACATGAAAGTCTTAAATCTTTGTTTATAAAGTCCCAAGCTACAAAATTCAAGTTTATACATGCCTGAAATTGTCAATATGTGCATAGACAAATAAAAAATGTATTATATCTATACAGTGAGGTATTTCTTAGCAATGGATTAGAATTAAGCACTGATACATGTAGCAGCATACACAAATTCCAAAGCTGTTGTATTAAGATTAAGAAAACAGGCCGGGCGGTGGTGGCACACGTCTTTAATCCCAGCACTCGGGAGGCAGAGCCAGGCGGATCTCTGTGAGTTCGAGGCCAGCCTGGTCTCCAAAGCGAGTTCCAGGAAAGGTGCAAAGCTACACAGAGAAACCCTGTCTCAAAAAACCAAAAAAAAAAAAAAAAAAAAAAAAAAAAAAAAAAAAAAAAAAAAGATTAAGAAACCAAATACTAAAAGATAAATGTTATGACTGTTAATTTACAATTGTATAAAATGCAAACTCATGCAAAACGAGTTTGTACTTGCTTGGGATGAAGGGTGGAGGGCTGAAGGTGAAGGGAACTGTAGAAATCCTTGGAGAACTTTTGGTGAGTACCACTAATATTCTTTTACTCTATTGTAGCTGTAGCACCATGGCTATGCGTCTGTGCCAAAACATACAGGATTGATTAGATTACATGGACAGTTTCCTGTACTAAAGTTACACTTGAGTATAGTTGATCAAAATGAACCAATTGTTGCATACTTGTGTAAGGAGCAGCTAGTCGGCATTTCCCCAAATTTGTCATCTGTAGAAATTTTTACTAGATAATGTAGAATAATGTATTTGTAATTTGTAATCAGTTCTATTTAATTATATGTGAACTAAGATTGGCTGTGACTTGATTACTACGGCTGGAAGGTGGGTTGGGAATCATGGGGAAGATTTTGTGTTTTGGCTGACATTAAAAGAAAGATTTATTGCTGTGCAGTGGTGGCACACACCTTTAATCCCAGCACTTGGAGGCAGAGGCAGGTGCTCTGTGCATTTAAGATCAACCTGGTCTACAGAGGGAGTTCCAGGATGGCCAAGGCTACATGGAGAAATCCTGTCTTGAAAAATAAAAAAAAAAAAAAGATTTATTTTATCTTAAATTATGTGTATGTGTATGTGTGTGTGAGTGCACACCACCTATGTGTTAGTACCCAAGGAGGCCAGAGTTGTCAGATTCCTCTGGAGTTAGGGTTCTAGGCATTTGTTGGCCACTTGACATGGGTTCTAGGAATAGAACTTGGGTCTTCTGGAAGAGTAATACAAAGTCTCAACCACTGAGCCTCTTTCCAATCCCCTGGTTTGCATGTTTTTGCACTTGGAATACATGACAAAACAGTTCTCTACCTCCCTACTTAACAATTTTACTTTAGGAATTGCTATTAAAGAACAATCCACTGTAATATCTGAGAACAGAGTTCTCAACCTCCTTAATGCTGTGACACTTTAATACAGTTCCTCATGTCCTGGTAACCCCCAACCATCCAATTATTTTCATTGTTATTTCATAACTGTAATTTCGCTACTGTTATGAATTATAATGTAAATATCTGATATGCAGGATATCTGATATGCGATGCCCAAAGAGGTTGAGACCCACACTTTGAGAACCACTATCCTACAATGTCGGAGCCCTGGGAACAATTGTTATTAGTGAGCTTTTCATTACATATACTATATTGAAACCAAAAATAGCCTTCTTTATCTTCTAGTAAAGAGGCTTATTTATCTTATAGTTTTGGAAATTGAAAGGCATGGATCTGAGTTGGTCAGTTTTGGTGAGGGTCCACGGCTGATGGCAGATGGTGAGATGGAGTGAGTCTCCAGAACAAGGAGTAAGTCATACCTTGAGCAAGGAAATAGAGAACAAGAGGGATCACTGTTGCTCTCTTTATTACAATGTTCTCACAAGAACTACTGAGGGTTGTAGGAGAACCATCACTAGGCTGTGGAAGAACCACCACACACTCTCAGAGACCTAAGGACATTCCCATACCCCGCCTGCCACCAACTGTCTGCCCAATCTACAGTCACAGTGAGCCTTTGGAGGGCTTTTTAAAAACATATTAACCAAAGCTTCCCCTCCCTCCCCTCTTCCCAGCACCCTTACCCCTCACCCCCAACTTCATCCACTCCTCCTCCACTGTTTCTCTTCAGATATAGGTGGGCATCCCATGGATATCAGTGAGCCACGGTATATCAAGCTGAAGTGAGACCAGGCACCCTCTTCTCCACCAACGCTGGATGAGGCTCTCAGGCAGGAGGAATGAGTCCTCAAATCAGGCAACAGAGTCAGGGACATCCCCGGCTCTCACTGCTAGAAGTCTTATACGTTTTTCTTTTTTCTTTTTCTTCTTTTGAAACAGGGTCTCTCTATGTAGCCCTGGCTGTCCTGGAACTTGCTCTGTAGACCAGGCTGGCCTTGAACTGAGATCCTGCTGCCTCTGCCTCCTGAGTGCTGGGATCAAAGGCATGCACCATCACTTCTGGCCCTTTGGAGGACATTTAAACTAAAACATAAATATGTGAGACTAGGAACATGGCTGAAGACACCACGATACGTTTTCATGATGTTAATACTGTAAGAAACTCAAAATTGCGTCCAAAAAATGACAACATGGGTAAATGTTTGTGAAACACACTGAAGTCCAAAAATTGCAGGCTGAAAAACAATATACTCTCAATATATTTTTAAGTTTTATAAAAAGAAAATTATGTGGTATATGTTTGTTTATATGAGTGTAGCTAAAGAGTAGAAGGCTATAGATCGTAATTTCTATTTTCATAGTTTTCAGAATTCCCTTTTTGGCCATTGAATCTGTCTTTTGTTTGTTTGCTTGATTGTCTCTTGAGACTGCGTGGTTCTGGCTATCCTGGAACTCGCTATGTAGACCAGGCTGGCCTTGACCTCACAGAGATTTCATGATTCTGCCTCCAGAGTGCTGGGATTAAAGGCGTGCACCACCACTGCCTGGCTGAATTTATCCTTTTTTAAAAAATAACAAATATTGAATATTTTGTCTATAATATAGTGACACAGTGTGATATAAAATTTCACTGTAAAATAATTTATTACATGTTATTATGTTTTTGTCATTGGTTAAAGCTTGGTGGCTAGCTTACTGCTTGGCATGCAAGTTGAGTCGCTATAACATTCAGCAAGGATCAGAACTGATTCATAAAAAGAGAAAAATTTCAGGAATTTCTGTGTTTTCTATATTTTGTTTGGAGAGGGTGTGTTATATTTAAATCAGAAATTCATCACTTGGGCTGGAGAAATGGCTCAGCAGTTAAGAGCACTGGCTGCTCTTCCAGAGGTCCTGAATTCAATTCCCAGTAACCACATGGTGGCTCACAACCATCTGTAATGAGATCTGGTGCCCTCTTCTGGCCTGCAGGCATACATTCAGGCGGAACACTGCATACATAATAAATAAATAAATAAATAGATCAATCAATCTTAAGAGTTAAAAAAAAAAAGAAATTTCTCACTTAAAAAATGTCGTATTCTGAGTGGCGACAGCATGCTCCCGAGTGATATGCACACAGCTGAGACAGCCTCTCAAAGCTTCTGGGAAGCCTCCTCTATAGCTGTTCGTTCTGCATTTAAAACTCTATTTCTAATTTCAGTTCGCAAGCCTCTTCAAGTAAAGGAGTGATTATACGGAGTGGTAAGACTTGGAATTGCCCTTGTATTTCCCTGGGGGCAGGGATAAAGAAAGGCCTTTTCGGGGGTATGTTAACCTCACTGGTGCTGTTTGTACTAGAATCTCTCCTGGAAAAATCGTTCCAACTAGGGCGTTTCAAATGCTAAGCCCAAACAGGATATATACCAGTGATTAGCTCATCAGCATCATTCAACTAGGTTAACAAACTGATAGCATCAAGCCTTGGTACTCACATCATTATTTATTTGACAGATCAAAAGCACAGCGGAGAGGTGAAACCAGTCCAGAATTTTACAACAACACCCATCACACAGGTATGGCTGTTGGGACCTTAAACTTTAACAATAACATGCTCACTTTTCAATGCTTTCAGAGCTACAGTGAATATATACACAACAGTTACGTTAATTTTTAACATAATCTTACTTGAACTCTGGGAAGTTGAGAACAACATACAGTTCTTAATTTTACATTTTTCATCACAGTATTCCATTTTGTGGTTTTCCCACAGGAACCACCCCCTATTCTCCCCCCTCCCACCCCCTCTCCTTACCCCCAGCAAGGGTATCTTTTATTACTTGCTACTGTCTCTCGACCAGTTTTTCTTTCATTTGCAATTACACTGGAATAATTGGTCCATTCTTTGTGTTGTTCTTTAAGTAAATAAATAATGACATGTATACATGATTACAGGATACGAATTAACCTTTTTATCTGTAGGAAGTCTCTGATTCCAAGGATGCACATGTATCTGTTACATTTCTTTTACTTGGTTAATTAGACTTTCAATGACAATCTGAGCAAAAGCCATTGGAGCGTCTACAGTCATCATAATCCTGTTAAGTTCTCCAGGGATGGCATTCCCTGCATCCTCTTCTGGACCAAGAGAATCACAGTGAAATTTAAGAATCAGACCTGGCTGGACCTCACAGATGAAGCACCTGGTCCAAACACAACAGTGGACACCGGCAACTCAAACTGCAGTGAGGAAAGCGCCATGTAAGTCAATCTTCCCGGCTGAGGAAGCCTTCCGAGGTACTGTGTAAGTTCACCATGACAAACTGGTTTGTTTTCCTTCATCATCTAAACTAAAGAACAGGCCACGTAGTAAAGAATGTTTTATTAGTTCTTTGAGAATTTTGTGCAACTTGTTTTGATCATGTTCACCTCCAGCTCTTCTCAGATCCACCCCTCCATCTAACCACCCAATTTTGTGTCATCTTCTGTCATTGTTTGAATATAATTGGCTCCCATAAGCTCACAGGGACTGGCACTATTAGGAGGTATGGCTTTGTTGGAGTGGATGTGGCCTTGTTGGAGGAAGTGTGTCACTGTAGGAGATGTGCTTTGAGGTCTCATATATACTCAAGCCACACCCAGTATTCAGACTGCTTCTCCTTGCCTGCAAGTCAAAATGTAGGACTCTCAGCTACTTCTCCAGCACCATGTCTGCCTGCATGCCACCAAGTCACACCATGATGATAATGGACTAAACTTCTGAAAATGTAAACATTTTCCTTTTTTTTTTTAATTTTAGTTTACAATACCATTCAGTTCTACATATCAGCCACGGGTTCCCCTATTCTCCCCCCTCCCACCTCCTCTCCTTACCCCCAGTGTTTTTTTTCTTTCAGTTTGTTTATATGGTGTATTACATTGACTGATTTTCGTATGTTGAACCATCCTTGCATCCCTGGGATGAATCCTACTTGGTTGTGATGGATAATTGTTTTGATGTATTCTTGGATTCGGTTTGCCAATATTTTGTTGAGTATTTTTGCATTAATGTTCATGAGGGAGATTGGTCTGTAGTTCTCTTTCTTTGTTGCATCTTTGTGTGGTTTGGGTATCAGGGTAATTGTAGCCTCATAAAAAGAGTTTGGAAAGTGTTCCTTCTGTTTCTATTGTGTGGAACACTTTGAAGAGTATTGGTATTAGTTCATTCTTTGAAAGTCTGGTAGAATTCTGCACTGAAACCATCTGGTCCTGGGCTTTTTTTGGTTGGGAGACTTTTGATGACTATTTCTATTTCTTTAGGGGTTATTGGTCTATTTAAATGGTTTATCTGGTCTTGATTTAATTTTGGTATGTGGTATTTATTGAGAAAATTGTCCATTTCTTCCTGGTTTTCCACTTTTGTGGTTTTGAGTATGATCTGATGATTCTCTGGATTTCCTCGTTGTCTGTTGTTATGTCTCCCTTTTCATTTCTGATTTTGTTAATTTGGGTGCTCTCTCTTTGCCTTTTGGTTAATTTGGCTAAGGGTTTGTCTCTCTTGTTGATTTTTTTCAAAGAACCAACTCTTTGTTTCATTGATTTTTTGTATTGTTCTCTTGTTTTCTATTTTGTTGATCTCAGCCTTCAATTTGATTATTTCCTGGCGTCTATTTCTCCTGGGTGAGTTTGTTTCTTTTTGTTCTAGAGCTTTCAGTTGTGCTGTTAATTCATTGGTATGGGATTGCTCCATCTTCTTTATGTGTGCATTCAGAGCTGTGAATTTTCCTCTTAGCACTGCTTTCATAGTGTCCCATAAGTTTGAGTATGTTGTACTTTCATTTTCATTGAATTCTAGGAAATCTTTAATTTCTTTCTTTATTTCTTCCTTGACCCATTGATGTTTCAGGTGGGCATTATTCAGTTTCCATGAGTTTGTGGGTTTTCTATAATTTTTGTTGTTGTTGAGGTCTAACTTTAAGGCATGGTAGTCTGATAAGATACAGGAGGTTATTCCAATTTTTTTGTATCTGTTGAGATTTGTTTTGTGGCCAAGCCTGTGGTCAATTTTTGAGAAGGTTCCATGGGGTGCTGAGAAGAAGGTATATTCTTTTGTGTTAGGATGGAATGTTCTGTAGATATCTATTAAGTTCATTTGAGTCATAACATCTGTTAGGTACTTTATTTCTTTGTTAAGTTTCAGTCTTACAGATCTGTCTTTTGGTGAGAGTGGTGTGTTAAAATCTCCCACTAATAATGTGTGGGGTTTGATGTGCATTTTAAACTTTAGTAGTGTTTCTTTTATGAATGTGGGTGCTTTTTTATTTGGAGCATAAATGTGTAGAATTGAGACTTCATCTTGGTGGATTTTTCCTGTGATAAATATGTAATGTCCATCCTGATCTCTTTTGATTTTAGTTTGAAGTCTATTTTATTAGATATTAGGATAGCTACACCAGCTTGTTTCTTAGGTCCATTTGCTTGGAAAGCCTTTTCCCAGCCCTTTACTCGGAGGTAGTGTCTGTCTTTGAAGTTAAGGTGTGTTTCTTGTATGCAGCAGATGGATGGGTCCTGTTTTCTTATCCATTCTGTTAGCCTGTGTCTTTTTATAGGTGAGTTGAGACCATTGATATTGATGGATATTAATGATCAGTGATTGTTAATTCCTGTTATTTTTTTTTGTGGTTGTGTTGTGTTGTCCTTCTTTGGTGTATGTTGGTGTGGGATTATCTATTGCTTGATTTTTCATGGATGTGTTTAGCTTTTTTGGGTTGGATTTTCCCTTCTAGTGCTTTCTGTAGGGCTGGGTTTGTGGACAGGTGTGGTGATATTTTATTTGTACTGAAATGTTATTTTAATTTTATGTTAATAAATAAAGTTGCCCTGGGGTCAGAGCTATTAGAGCCATAGTGAGAGCGTGGTGGTTAGAAGAGCTAGGTAGATTTCTGTGTGTTCAGGGATACAGCCAGTATTGGAGACATACGCCTTTAAGACCTGGAGGGCGGTACTTACAGGCAGTGATGAGGCAGTCATGTGGTTGGGTTTACAACCAATGAGAAGGCAGAACAGAAAGATTATTTAAACAGGGACACAGGAAGTACCTCCCTCTCTCGGGGAAGCTAGGAGCACTGCATGTTCTTCCAAAGGTCCTGAGTTCAATTCCCAGCAACCACATGGTGGCTCACAACCATCTGTAGTGAGAGACAGGTATTGATTAAATCTGGTTTTATCCTGGAATATTTTGTTTACTCCGCCTATGGTGATTGAGAGTTTTGCTGGGTATAATAGTCTGGGTTGGCATCCGTGGTCTCTTAGTGTCTGCATAAGATTTGTCCATGACCTTCTAGCTTTCATAGTCTCTATTGAGAAGTCTGGTGTTATTCTGATGGGTTTGCCTTTATACGTTACTTGGTCTTTTTCCTTTGCGGCTCTTAATATTTTTTTCTTTGTTCTGTGTGTTTAGTGTTTTGATTATTATGTGGCGAGGGGACTTTTTTTTTGATCCAGCCTATTTGGTGTTCTGTAAGTTTCTTGTATCTTCATAGGTATTTCTTTCTTTAGGTTAGGAAAGTTTTCTTCTATGATTTTGTTGAATATATTTTCTGTGCCTTTGAGTTGGTATTCTTCTCCTTCTTCTATCCCTATTATTCTTAGGTTTGGTCTTTTCATGGTGTCCCAAATTTCCTGGACGTTTTGTGTTACAACTTTTTTGTCTTTAGTGTTTTCTTTGACTGACGAATCTATTTTCTCTATTGTGTCTTCAGTGTCAGAGATTCTCTGTTCCATCTCTTGCAATCGGTTGGTTATGCTTGTTTCTGTAGTTCCTGTTTGTTTAGTCAGGATTTCTATTTCCAGCATTCCCTCAGCATGTGTTTTCTTTATTGTCTCAAATTCAGTTTTCAAAATTTCATTCTTGGAATGTTTCTTTCATCTGTTTAATTGCTTTTTCTTGGCTTTCTTTGATTTCTTCCCATTTTTTGTTCGTTTTTTCTTCCATTTCTTTAAGGGAGTTTTTTAATTTCCTCTTTAATGGAGTTTTTCATTTCCTCTTTAAGGGAATTTTTTATTTCCTCTTTAAGGGAATTTTTTATTTCTTCTTTAAGGGCCTCTATCATCTTCTTAAAGTCATTTTTAGGATTGATTTCTTCTGTTTCTTCTGTCTTGGTATGTTCAGGTCTTGCAGGTATAGAATTACTAAGTTCTGATGTTGCCATATAGGTCTTTATGTTGTTGCCTGTATTTTTGCACTGGCGTCTACTCATCTCTTCCTCTGCTCGGTGCAGGCAGTGTCTGTGTCTGAGAGTGTCTCTCTTGTTCTAATTTTTAGTCTTGGTTCACTAGGAGTTCTTGGTTAAATTGGTGCTATTGGGCTGTTTCTTCAGGAGCAGCTGATCTCAGTGGTGAAGTATATACTTATGATTCTGGTGATCTGGTTTGGTGGCTGGGCAGCACTTTCTTCTGTGTTCCCAGGTCACGTTTTGTTCATTCGTCAACTCCTCAGCTGATCTTGTTTCTTCAGACTTCCAACTGTAGGGATCTGAATCCTCTCCCAGATGGGTTTCAGCTGAGCGGGGTAGTCTCACCAACACCTCCAAGTTGTTGGGTTTCGCAGGATCAGTGGCTGGGCCCTGGGTTGGCCTCAGACGGAGTGTTCAGATTCATTCTGGTTCCGTCCCATGGAGATAGCTTCTTCCCCGGGGGGTTGGGATTAAAGGCATCCCTGTTCCAAGCTCTTGATTAAGAGCTTGTTTTCACTAGCTCTTCAGCTGTAATAGCTCAGTTTCTGGTTTTTATTGCAACTGTTTTTCGGCCACCGCCTGCTGGGCCTGCCTGCCTCCACACCGGGTTTGTCTGCCTCTGCGGGGCCTGTCTACCGTCTCTGCCAGCCGCTGCTGGGCCTGTATATCTCTTCTGGCCACCGCCACTGGGCCTGTCTGCCTCTGCCTGTCGCTGCCTCCGTGCCTATCTATCTCTGCCAGTTATCCATTTTTTTGGCAGGCCTGGACAAGTCCCAGTCTCTGTCCTTGAGATGCTGTGGAGGCTGGCTGGCCTAGCATGTACTGACTGTGGGGGCTGACTCGGTGGCCCAGGCTTGGTGCGCCCTATCTCCCTGTCCCTGCTGGCAAGGGCATCAGTGATTAATTGTCTTTTGTTCATGGCCCTCCCAGAAACTGCTTGCTCAGTCTCAGGAAACTGAAATTGAGGCCTGATCTCTGAGAGAAGACTGAGCAGCCTGTTATGGCATCTGCTTGGTCCTTTCAAATATGTGCATAGATATTAATATGCCAATTTAGTTAAACAATAGTACTAAGCCTCACAGAAGGCCTCTGATATCCCCAGTCCTGAACTGTTAGCTGGCCTTACAACACCAGGTATGGGTATCCCTCCCATGTCCCTACCCCAAATCAAAGGGCAGCTAGTTCCTTCACAATAAACATGCCACTGTTGTGCAGGTAGGTACATCTTGCCAAGCAGGTTGGCCTTTTGGTTGCAGGGTTCATAGCTGGGTTGGATCATTGAAACCATTACTTCCTGAGCATCCTGAAGGACAGTCTTTTGTGCTTTGTAAGCTAGCCAGCCAGCAGGAAGGTTTCCAGCCAGGTTCTAGTTTGTTTTCTCTATATCTTGCAATGGAGGTGTGTGATGTCTCCTTCAATTTGTTCTTTTTTTTTTTAAGATTTATTTTTATTTATTAAGTATACACATCTGTCTGCATGTGTCCTTGCAGGCCAGAAGAGGGCACCAGATCTCATTACAGGTGGTTGTGAGCCACCATGTGGATGCTGGGAATTGAACTCAGGACCTATGGAAGAGCAGTCAGTGCTCTTAACCACTGAGCCATCTCTCCAGCCCCACAATTTGTTCTTATTCTCTGATTCTGGTAGCCAACCAAGAACACTGACAAAAGCCTGTACTGTTTGGAGGTAGAAGGAAGGAAGAAAAGATGGAAAGAAGGGAGGAAGGAAGGGAGAAAAGTTAAGTTCTTTTCAGGCTCGGTCTCACCTCCAAATGTTAAGAGTCAGAGTACCCTGGACTTAGAATGAACTTGGATTGCACAGCAGGGCGTACCCATCTTTGTGGGCTCCTCAGGAAACCTTCTTTATTCAGGACCAATCTTTGCCTCTAGGTGGTGTGTTTGGTCATGGTGAGCGATTCTCAAATTACAGAACATGGCCTGTTCCACAGTTTGTGTTTAAGAGGACACTTGGCCAAGTTTCAGTGAATCTTGGGGCATTTGAGTGTGAACAGAGTGGGTGGAGATGAACAGATTAAGTAAATGTCCCCATTGAGAACAGACCACTTTGAAAGCCTTTTTCTGCTTTTCAGGCATCTGAGAATGTTTTCTTCTTCTGTTACTTGTCCAGGAAGAGGAAATCTGAAATGTTCCCTTTGTGTTCTACAAACCCCCTGTTCAATATTTGTTAGTACAATGGATGCTTTCAGAAGAGTCTTTGCTTTTCTTCTGGCCTGCAAGGATGTTTTGTATGAACTGTAACATATTATGCATGCACTCCTGTGTGCATTCTTTTTACACACTATATATATATATATATATATATATATATATATATATATATATATATATATGGTTCAACCGGAATTGCTTGTTTATTCCTGAATTCTGTTTCTTGTTTAAAGTTCTTGATGATGGGTGGAAATGGATATATTGATATATCGGTAAAGGGGATTGATAGACCCCAGACCCAGGGTACTACTTTCTCGATGGGGCACCCCAAGAACCCATACTCCAGTCCAGTTGATACAACAGCACGAGGTTTTTATTGAAGCAACTATACAGATGGGCTACTCTTGTCCTGAGAGCAAGAGTCACATCTTACTGTAGCCCCATGGGGGCTTTTAAAGGAAAACCCCACAAAGGCCATAAGATTACAATTCCCATACAATTTTGTTTCACAAGATCATGGTCTGATCACAGAGTGGGTACAGTCACGTCCACATATACATTCTTCCTGAAACCTCAAGGGGCGTATCAGGGCGGGAATGGAGTTTACACAAAGGTCACAGTGGTCCTTCCTGGAACACTTGCAACTATCCCAGTCACAGTTGAGCACATCTCTTAACAGAAATCTCTTTACATTGTTACATTGTTGTAGGGGTGATTGAGTAGTGGCTGAGTCAGGTTGCTCTTGGAATTAGTTTTCTCTTTAGTTCCTTATTTCCTGGGGTTTGGGGCGTGTAAGCCTGAAGGGTTAGGGTCTTTCATTCCCCCATTTTCTTTTTGTAAATTTTAATCTTAAAATTATGGTATTATATTAACTCATGGCCTGTAATGGCCATGCATAGTCCATGTATAATTAGCCATCTTGTCTCTATGCCAGGGAGTTTTCTTTTGACCCAGCATTCCAGCCTTTTTTGAACAAGGAATATGGGACGACATATTCTCTTCTGGAACTGCTTCGAGCTGGCATTGGGGCGCCATTATCAGCCCCCCCCCCCACTAAAAGGCTGAAAAGCTGGTCAAAGACTAGGCAGAGGGCATTTGTCAGTGGCATGTAGCTGCCTGACCCCCTAGGGACAGAGAAGAATCATGTTAGCTGAGCTGGTCCATGTTAGCCTTTAGCAAGTCCGGAGCCCACAGTCGTCTGGAGCAGTGGAGTCAGCAACTGAAACTTGGAGGTGCCTGCCAGCCAAGTAGAAATCTGTTGAGACAAATTTAAACTAGGAACAGAAGTTAAAATTTATGAACTTATTTGGAACCCTTAGGTCCATACCCTTAGTAATGGGAAAAGCAGTAGTCCCAAGACCAGGAGGGAGGAAAAATACCATCTTTAGGAATACTCATCTGGGGTTCTTTTGACCTCTGTGAAGTGGGTCTAGGTTTTTATGACTCTTTTGACCCTTTGAGGCCTACTTACAAAGTGACATAAAAGTTTTAGATACATTAGTATCATAAATCTGTACTGAAATCTATATTGTAGACAAAGCAGATAATGGGTATCTGTAAAATAGCAGAAGTGGACTCATACCTTTGAGTCCTAACAAGAACTATAAATTTGGGCATTTTTTTCTGTCCAGAAAGCCAGGTATAAGTTGGACAGAGATTTTTGGCCTGGTGAGAAGCACTTCTAGGTTTACATTTAGACATATTCAGATGACATCTAAAACAGATCCAAAATGTTGAGCTTGTGACTGAACAGTAAGTAGTCATTGCTCATCAGGACTCCTAAATGCTAAGCTCTGAACCATAGAACACAAGAGTAGTCTGAAACATATCTCATTTTAGACTCATATTTGAACCTTTATGATTTATTTAAAGTTTTATATCTTAGAACATTTTTTTTTTAAAAGTGAGCTATCAAGCTAGCTATAGCCTTGCAGAAGGATCTGGTTGATGCTGCCATGCTGACAAAGTTAGAGCTAGCCTAGCCATCAGTACTGTCAGAGATCCGAGAAGGATAAACTATATCTGAGTGCAGACCAAGAAGCATCCAATCCTATAAATTACAGGGATCAGTCCCTACCCAGGTCTCCATAGCATTGGAGGCACCAGTCAGAACAGCATCAATCTTCTTCCGCCATCAGGCCTATAAGGCAGGGTATTTTTCTGTGGAATAGAGACAGGAAGACTGACCTTGACCAGGCAAAAGGGTGCAATCAATTTTAGTGTCCTACTGCTTGTCCACAGTCTGGGCTGGGTCCTGGTGGCAGGCGTTGCATTGGGGCATCTTGCCCTGTGGTCAGCGTTGTCATAATCCAGGCAGAGATATTGTGGTGCCTCGTAAGTAATCTTCTTTGGAGACCTTGGGTCACTGCTAGGATCTGGAAGCCTGTCTGATATAATAAACTTTTAAATCAACATTTAAATGCCATATTCTATAGATCTCTGAAGTATGAGGGCCGTCCAGGTATCTGAATAGACAAACTTTGTTTCTAATTACTTGTTTCAAGCTCAACCCTGAAAACAGATGCAAGGGACTGAGTAAATGAGTAAACTTATTCCTGGAATATTTCGTCAGTATTTATTTATCCTGACTACAATTAAAAAGAAACTTAATTACTCATGACTGACTATTAAAAACAGTGCTTTTAAGCTTTTAAGAAGTTGAAGCTTCTTCTAGCATCAAATACAGGTTCAGTAAAGAAACCAAAACAAAATATCAATATATGTATCAGCTTATCCAAATAACTTAAGTTTAACAAACTTAGCAAATACAAAGAGGCTAGACAACATTCTTAAGCCTGAATGTACCTTGGGTAAGGAGAAACATTTTTAAGTCATTGGTTTTTAACTATAAAAAGTGTTTTTAAAAGATTAAGATCTTACAAATGTCTTTTGTAATAACAATAAAGTACCTTTTTTTTTATTTTAAGGGGGAGAAAACATGGCATCATCATAATCTGTATAAAGTAAAACCAAGCTCCAGAGTACAAACAACCCCAAAGTTTAGTATCTGAGATTTATTTATAATCTTTTTGGTTCCTTTACCTAGAGGCTTGGATGATTTCTTTGACCCTACCTTTGGCAGCATATATATGTTTTTGGTGATCATAACCTGACACTGGAAAACTGCCGAGGTCCATCATTGCAACCAGACTCTTTGGAACTCTAGTCCTATCATATATTTGTAAACCTCAGCTGTTTTTTATGATCCTTTTATGTCTTTAAGATTATTATTATTTTACATGGGTAAATCTTAAATTACAAAGTTTAGCTGCCAGAGCAAGGTATATTTCTGTATATAAAAGCATGTAGCTGCCGGGCGGTGGTGGCACACGCCTTTAATCCAGCACTCGGGAGGCAGAACCAGGCGGATCTCTGTGAGTTCAAGGCCAGCCTGGGCTACCAAGTGAGTTCCAGGAGAGGCACAAAGCTACACAGAGAAACCCTGTTTCGAAAAACCAAAAAAAAAAAAAAAAAAAAAAAAAAAAAAAAAAAAGCATGTAGCTTTAATATTTATCAAATATCTTATTTCTTAAACATATGTTGTTATCTATTTAAATTTTAAGTACTTAGGTGATATATATATTAAAACAATAATTACTTGCATACATACACACAGTTGGATCCAAGTTACATATATACATACATACAGTTAAAGCTTGCTTACATTTTTAAGTCACATACCTGTCCGTATACACACATAAGCAGTTTGTAGAATCATTAGCCATTTTTAAAATGAAAACCAACCAGAATTAATTTTTAAATTCATAATTTGCAGGTATAAGAAACCATAACAAACAGTTTACTGACCTTTTACATCATAGCCTCATATAGGGAGTGACATTCCCTTCCTAGAGCCAGACCCTGATCAGGTTTTAGCCCTAGGGCAGGTCTTGGGACCCCCACCCAACAGCATGGGAGATGAAGAGGACAGGAAGGCATGCACCATGGGGACAAAAGATTGCTTTTAATCTCAGATTTTCAAGTACACAAGAGAGGCAGACTAAAAAGTGACTCCATGCCCTGGCTGGGCCCACACCTGTAGCTGCAACCCTGGAAGGGCAGTTAGTTCTCTACCAGCACCCACACTCTGAGCTCCTCGAGGCTCCAGCTGGCTCCTGCCAGCTCTGCCCCGATGCTCACAGGCTGCCTAGACTTCTCAGTGGTGCCCTGGGTCCCCGAAGCAGCAGCTGTGCAGCCGCTGCCTGTGCTCTGATCAGAGAGAGTGTAAGTAAGCAATGGGGGAGTTCAGTTAGTCCGTGCCAGTATGGGATTTGGCCACCCACTGAGCGGAGGCCACTGCTCTGGGGAAGGGAGGGAGTGGGAAAGGGTCCGAGGGCAGCCAGCGCTGAAGGGACAAGGGGAGTTTGAGAAGGAAGAGGTGGGGGTCGGAGCCCCACTGTTGCTGGGGCAGGCGAAGCAGTGAGGAACAGCTTCACCCAGGCACCTACAAAATGACATCAATCAATGTTAAAAGTCCCGTTTCCCAGGCAGCCGACCCCAAAGGCCGGCCATTTCGAGGAACAGGTCATCCATTTCTTTTTCTTGACTTCCAGACAGGCGTTGTGAGCCCGGGCGAGCACATCTCTCCAGTTATCTAAAGTCAAACTTAGGGGGTAGTTAGTTGTTGCCCCATATGGAGACAGAAAGGTAGAGGCAAAAGACAGACTCCCAAAAAACATAAAGAGGACAAGGACAGACACAGTCCGCGCAGTAGTTGATTCAGCTACAAAACCAAAAGTAAAAAATAACAAATTCAAATTCAAATGGGAGTGGTTGCTTCGAACAGCCTTGCTCCCCCAGGGAAGGAGAGACTCCTCTCCTTCTTCAGATCACTCCAGAGGAGACCTCCAGAGTGGGGACCCGGGGACGTCTGAGCACGTCTGTTCTCCCACATAAGTCGCAGACACAAGTCCTGCATACTTCTGCAGGCACAGAATACAAACGCCAAATCAACCAGACAAAAGACAAGACACAATAACATAAAACATGGATTGAGCTCGTTTTTTTACCTCCAGCTGGCAGAGTGGGGGCCCGGGGGCACCCCAAAAATCTCGGTGGAATCTCCAAATGATAGATCCCCAGACCCAGGGTACTACCTTCTCGAGGGGGCACCCCAAGAACCCAGACTCCAGGCCAGTTGATACAACAGCACCAGGTTTTTATTGAAGCAACTGTACAGACGGGCAAACTCTGCTCCTAAGAGCAAGAGTCGCATCTTACTGCAGCCCCATGGGGGCTTTTAAAGGAAAAACCCACAAAGGCCATAAGATTACAATTCCCATACAATTTCGTTTCACAAGATCATGGTCTGATCACAGAGTGGGTACAGTCACATCTGCATGTACATTCTTCCTGAAACCTCAAGGAGGGTATCAGGGCAGGAGTGGAGTTTACACAAAGGTCACAGTGGTCCTTCCTGGAACACTTGCAACTATCCCAGTCACAGTTGAGCACATCTCTTAACAGAAATCTCTTTACATTGTTACATTGTTGTAGGGGTGATTGAGTAGTGGCTGAGTCAGGTTGCCCTTGGAACTAGTTTTCTCTTTAGTTCCTTATTCTCCTGGGGCTTGGGGGGTTTAAGCCTGAAGGGTTAGGGTCTTTCAGGGATATTATGCATTCTTCTTTGCTCTTCAGAATGACTGTCTTCTAGTAGGAACTTAAGGGATTATAATAATTTCGAGATTTAGAGAACTGTTACGAATCCATCCACATTTGCATCTCTTGTTTCAGCACAGCTATCAAGGACTATGGGAGAGCTGCCCACACCGCCTAGGGCTCAGGACTTTTTTTTCCCCAGTCTCTAATGAATTCCCTACAGGGCTCTTGATTTGTGGTCCGTTGCATGGAGAGATGCTGATTGCCTGGGGGAAAAGCTTGCTTGCTCAGGGCTGGCTGTGGTTCCATTTAGCCTGACATTAGGGGGCTGTGGGACGAACCAGGGCAGCTCAGTTTTTGACTGGGCTGTGGAGAATTTAGTCATCAGTGGAAACTATGCATGGAGAAAAACCAAAGCTTGTCTTGCAGGTCCAGTTCTGGGGAGAGCTGTGTGCCTATAGGACCTGTGGGCTTGTCACATGACAGATGGAGATGGTGGCAACTATTCATTGTAGCTGACAGCCTTTGTACCTTTCCCAGAGGCCAGGGCTGGTGAGGTCTCCACATCTGGTGTCGTCCTCTCCTATGGGTCATAAGGAATTCAGGCTGAGTGAGGCTAGGGACCTTACAAGAGCTCCACCGGGGTTCTAAATTGGCTTTAAAGGGGACATGTTAGCACCTTCCTCTTACCCTTATCTCACAGGATCATGAAAAGCAGCTGAGGTACTGTAAGTATACACTCCGGAGGACCCGTCCAGTGCGGCCCGCCCCTTTCTTCTCAACACCAAGTGCGATGGAACACAGTGCTGTGCAACCACCTGTTGGAGAAGCCTTGGGGCTTTTTGCTTTTTCTCTCTTTTTAAATATTTTTAAAGATTGGTTTAGTTTTTATTTATGTGACTTCATTTGTGTGTGCGCGCATGTGTGTTCGGGTGTCTGCAGAGGTGACAAGAGGGTGTTGGATCCCCTGAAGCTGTTGTTAGCCTCCCGACATGGGTGCTGGGAACCGAACCCCAGATCTCTGGAAGAGCAACAAGTGCTCTTAACAGATGAGTCCTCTGTCCAGCCACTTTTTGGTTTTCACAGTGCATAAATGAGAGATTGTGTAGCTAGAGTTTTCCTGCCTTGCCCACAGTCAGGACAAATCTTTGTCACCCGCCAATCCCACAGCCGCTCAGACCCAACCAAGTAAACACAGAGACTTATATTGCATACAAACTGTATGGCCGTGGCAGGCTTCTTGCTAACTGTTCTTATAGCTTAAATTAATCCATTTCCATAAATCTATGCCTTGCCACGTGGCTGGTGGCTTACCGGCATCTTCACATGCTGCTGGTCATGGCGGTGGCTGCAGTGTCTCTCTGCCTTAGCTTTCTGCTTCCCACAATTCTCTCTCCTTGTCCCACCTACTTCCTGCCTGGCCACTGGCCAATTAGTGTTTTATTTATTGACCAATCAGAGTAATTTGACATACAGACCGTCCCACAGCAAGATTGGGCAGGCATTGATATGGTATCTTCCTAGTCACCTCCCTAGAAGTATGTTCAGGTGTGAGCCCCGGGTAGGCAGCCCCCCCCCCCCCCCCCCCCCCCCGACTCCTGCAGTCCTGCTCAGGTGAGATACAGGCAGCCGGGGAGCACCCCCACCCAGAGAGCATGCTGGGGCTTCTTCTCAGGAAGTGAGAGTTTTAGTTCCAGCAGGTAAGAGCCCCTGATACTTATCCCTGAGAATTCCGTAGAACAGTGAGATGCCTCTGCTGTGCCTGTGGGGGAACCCTGGTGTCTGACAGAACAAACCCAAACGAAGACATAGCCATGTAAGGTCAAAAGCCCAGATTGGAAAAAGATGAGCATGTTTTAGCTTTTGGAAATGAAACGCTCAGGGAGGGGCAAATTTGGCAGACAGATTTGCTATGGAAGTCTTTTTAAATAGTGAAAGCCCTGCAAATAGAACACAGTCCCAGCATCTGCGCGCATTTTGAGGTTGGGCATTTATAGCCCGAAGAATTCAGGGTCTGTTTTAAATGTAAGAACGGGGTGCCGAGTGAGTTCCTTTGCTCTGGGTTGTACCCATTTTTGTGTTCCTGTTGTTGTGTGGCATCTGGCACCTGCGAGACCCTCGCTGAGCAAATGGTGAATTAGCTTAGTTGAAATCCAGCTTCAAGCTCTTTGCTCCAGAGCAGTCTGCTTTCCTGCTTCCCCCCAAAGCAAGCCTGCTGGGAAAAGCCCCGTGGGTCGGTGGGTCGCTGCTGGGAGCTGGTCAGTTTTCTCACAGGGTGATGACCGACTGCTTGAGATGGCTTTGCTCTGAAGTTTGGTTCATTAGTGCAGAGCAAGCTTCTGAGTGACCGAGCTAGTGTGGTCCATCGGAAGAGCTAGAGAAACCATCCTGAGAGTGAACAGTTAATTAAATTCAAGTTCCTTTCCCTCCCCTCCCCTCCCCTCCCCTCCCCTCCCCTCCCCTCCCCTCCCCTCCCCTCCCCTCCCCTCCCCTCCCCTTCCCTCCCCTCCTTTCTCTCTCTCTCTCTCTCTCTCTCTCTCTCTCTCTCTCTCTCTCCTTCCTTCCTTCCCCCTCCCCTCCCCTCCCCCTCCTCTTCTTCCTTCCTTCCTCCCTCCCTCCCCCCTCTCTCTCTCTCTCTTTCTTTGTTTTCTTCTTCTTTCCTTTTGGTTTTTCCAGATAGTGTTTCACTGTGAAAGCCTGGCTGTCCTGGAACTCAGAGATCCGCCTGCCTCTGCCTCCCAAGTGCTGGGATTAAAGGTGTGCGCCACCATACGTGGTGTATTTTGTTTCTTTAAAACGATTTCTTTAGTAGTTTGTATTGGACAGTCAAAATACCATTAGGGTAGGGATCTCTTGACGCTTTACTTGATAAAGAAGCTTTGAAAGTGTTTTTTTTTTTTTTTGTAATTATTTATTCATTTATTTTGTTTTTATATCCTGACTGGTATTCCCCCCCTCTCCTCCAACCCCTCCCCCGACTCCATCCACTCCTCAGTTTCTCTTCAGATACAGATGGGCCTCCCATGGATATCAGCTAGCCATGGTATGTATCAAATCTGGAAGAGGCAGAGAAAAGGTCCCAAAAGCAGGCAACAGAGTCAGAGACAGCCCCTGCTCCCACTATTGGGAGTCCCACAAGAAGACCAAGTTACACAACTGTCACATGTATGTAGAGGGCCTAGGTCAGTCCCATGCAAGTTCTCTGGTTGGTGATTCAGTCTCCGTGAGCCTCTATGAGTCTAGGTTAGTTGATTCTGTGGGTTCTTTTGTGCTGTCCTTGACCCCTCTGGCTTCTACAATCCTCCCTCTCCCTCTTCCTCAGGATTCCCTGAGCTCCACTTAATGTGGCTGTGGGTCTCTGCATCTGTTTCCATCAATTGTTGGGTGAAGCCTCTCTGATGACAGTTAGGCACCAGTCTATTAGTAGAGCAGATTATCATGAGGCATTATTACATTGACAATCTTTTTTTTGCCAGTCATGTTTGGTCTCTGGGCCATCCAGCCTCTGGGTCCGGGCCCCCCAGGCAGTGTCAGGTGTTAGGTCCCTCTCATGGTATGGGCACAAGCTGGACCAGTCACTAGCTGGCCACTCCCACGGTTTCTGCTCTACCTTTGTGAAAGTGTTTTCAAACAGGCACTTTCAAGGTGTCCAAGTTGACCCTGTTAGGAAATAAATATTTCCTTTACCAGTCTTAGCTATATGATTTATTTTGTCATCATCACATCCCGTCCCCATCAGCAGTGTTATGACAGAGTTCAGTACAGCCACTGATCTTTCTGTTTCTGGGGAGTAGGCCAGGCTGAGGAAATCACAGTGTGCTATCTACCATTCTTGGCTATTTGCTTTTGCTCTCTTGATTTCTTAAGGCATGTTAAGGTCTTCTGACTTCTAGATGTTTTACTGATATAGCAGCAGCGATCTTTGTATATTTAAATTTCTTATATTTTCCCACTATAAACATGCGGCTCATCATTCTTATATTTCTAACGCTATTTGGAAATACGAGGGAAGAGTAAGAACCTGCACAGATCCAAGTGTATCTTGTGATCACTTGTCATATACATGCTCACACATAATACCATCACCACAACCAACCGCTTTCATCATGTCTGGAATACACTTTTTACCCTTTCTAGTCCGTCGCCTGCATCAGAGCCACCTTTCCAGGTAACCGTTGGTTTAGTTCCTCTCATTCAGGATTAATTTGTGTTTCCTAGAAGTTTATGTAAATATGGCCATGTAGTATGTTCTCTCTTTTATTGTGGCTTCTTTCACTTAACATAATGACCGAGGCAATCTTCTGTGACCAGTGCAATACTCTTTTTCCCTGCCGAGCAGCATTCCATTGTATGGGTGTATCACAACTTAATTATCCATTCACCCATTGATGCTAGAAGTTTGCCGCTCTCCCTTATGTAACTTATCAGATAGTTATGAATATTCTTGTATGAGTCTTTGTGGCAGTATGGGTTTCATTTCTTAGTTACTTTCCACATAGAAGGGCCAAATTATATCATTTAGGCATCCTTAACATTCTACAAAACTGCTAAATTTTAATCTTAAACACTTTTAAGTTCTTTTGGGTCATATACTGTAGTCAGGCTAGCTCAGAACTCGCTCCATAGTGTAGTATGACTGTAAGCTCACGGCAATCCTGCTGCCTCAGTCTCCCTAGTGATGGTATTAGAGGCGTGCAACATCACATCTGGCTCCAAACTTTAAAAAAAGTGAATCCTTATTTTTTTGAGACACAGTCTTTTGTACTCCAAGTTGGCTTCAAACTTTGTAATCGAGGCTGGCCTTGAACTCCTGATCCTTCTGTACTCCCTGGGTGGGTAAACACCTCCTACCCGGTTGAAAATGAACCGTTTTGCCTTCCTAGAAGGATTACCCATTTGCTTCATGTTTTCTTTGGTATGAAGCTGTAGAGAAAATCCTTTAATAAAAGTTACTGCGTGGTTAATACTTTCTGAACACATTCACTGGCCTTGGGCTAAAGGATGCGCTTTGGAGTTAGTAAGAAAGTTAGGCCTTAGGGCAATTTGTCTGCATGGCAAAGGGCTGGAGAGACAGCGGGACACATCTTCCTGCTGGGAACATTTATGAGACACAGATCTTAAACGTGCAGTCATTCCTGTCCTTCGTGGTAGGCCAGCTGCTTCCATCCAGAGTTTTTAAATTCTTCCACTTACCCCCATGGTATGAGCCCAGAATCTCCTTTCTTCTTTTCCCAAGGAGAATCTGTCAACACTGAGGGAACGGATGGTTTTCTGTCTTATTCAGGAGGTGAGGAAAGAGCCACTAACTCTCCACGTCAACTTTGGACTCCCCAGATCCCAGGAATAATGTTGGGCTCTCATTATGCTGCCCAGGGGGATGAATTGTGTCAAGAGGAGAATTAAAACTGTTGTTCCTGGGCCTGGTAGTGGTGGTGCACACCTTTAATCGAGGTTCTTGGGAGGGAGAGACAAGCAGATCTCAGTGAGTTCGAGACCAGCCTGGTCTACAAAGCCAGTTCCAGGACAGCCTAGTCTGCAAAGCAAGTTTCAGGACAGCCAGGACTGTTACACAGAGAAACCCCATCTCAAAAAAACAAAAAAACAAAAAAACAAAAACAAAAACAAAAACAAAAAACAAAACAAAACAAAAAAAAAAAAACCAACCAACCAACCAAACAAAAAAGAACCTGTTGTTCCTGAATGAATCAACCCAGGGAAGCTAGTATTTACCTTCAGAAAAGTATGCATGAATATAGTTATCAAAAGCTTGTGAGTTCCGCATGGAAGACGTTTAATCATCTTTTTTGTTGTTCTATGATGTGTAAATGTGTTTTTAGTTTATGTTTTCCTAATGCCCAATAATGCGGAGCATAATTTAAATAATTATTTCTCTCTCTCTCTCTCTCTCTCTCTCTCTCTCTCTCTCTCTCTCTGTGTGTGTGTGTGTGTGTGCGTGTGTGCCCACTGATACGCAGGTGTGCATGTGTGCTCAAACCACAGTGTCTGTGTGGAGGTCAGAAGATGACTTGCAGGAACTGACTCTCTCCTTCCACCACGTGGGCTCCAGACATCGATGTCAGAAGTCAGTCATCGGGCCTGGAGCAGGTGCCCCTCCATCTGAGCATCTTGCACTCTCAGCCATTCCGATTTTGATGACTGTGCTGTTTCCATTCTCTTAGGTTGTCTCTGAAGTTTGGGGATGCTGAAAAGCCTAAGGATCTTGACATCAGGTAGGTAGTGCTACAATTTCTGCATGTCAGATAGACTATGTTCTACTGAATTTATCCCCCACCCCACCATGAGTATCAAGGGCCAGGCATGTACCCTTCCTGTGACACATCAGATCCATATCTAAGTACGATGAGAGGTCAGTAGCCATGTCTGACGGGATTCTGTAGGAATGCTTCCTATACATCAAAGCCCATACATAGCTCAGTACTCTGAGAATTCAGTGGTTATGGGCAAGAAGATCCAGCAGGAATGTTTTCTTCATCATCATCATCATCATCATCATCATCATCATCATCATCATCATCACCATCATGTATAACCACGATCTCGCTCTCTTCAGTGAGGGTTTTCAGAGCACATGAACTGAGAACCCAGAACAAAGAACAATACTGAGTAGAGCCCACTAGGCTTCAGGCTCTGCTTTAAGGTTCCTTGTAGCTTCTCATAAGAGTCCCACGATTTGCCTGCAGTGAAGAGGTCTTTGCTGTCATAATGTCCCAGCAGACAGTCAATGCCGGCCTCCATTTTCCTCTGCTTGTGTTAGAAGGCTACCTCTAAGGATAATGATTTATCTTAGCAGCCAGTAATCAAGCAATTTGAAGGCAAACACTTTTCTTCTTGTGTTGGGCGGCACACCCTTCAATCCCAGCACTCTGGAAGTAGAGGCAAGCGGACCTCTGTCAGCTTGAGTAAACATAATGAGTTCTAAACCAACCAACGCTACAAAGTAAGATCCTGTTTCAAACAGTTTTACTTCCCATAAAAAGATATCAATAATTTTCTCAGCAGTTGGTGATCAAGACATTTGAAGGCAAAAATTCAGTGCGTGGGCTGGGGAGATGGCTCAGTCAGTGCAAGCAGAAGGACCTGGGCATGACCCCCAAAATCATGCTAAAAAGCTGGGTGTGCTGTTATTGGTTATAACCCCAGTACTAGGAAGCAGGGTGGGGGGATTGTCCTCAGGCTTACACATGAACACACACACACACACACACACACACACACACATACACACACACACACACCAGAGCTTCCCTTCCTATAGGACTTTTTAGTGGAGATGAGCTTTTTAGTGGAGATGAACTTTTTAGTGGAGATGAGCTTTTTAGTGGAGATGAGCTTTTTAGTGGAGATGAGCTTTTTAGTGGAGATGAGCACTTTTGTCTTCAACTTTACCTGGAAAACAAGTAGGGTATGCTGGGCAAGCACTCTCTCCTGCACTGCATGCTCTATGGTGCAATATTTACGAGTCTCCAATCAAAGGTTCTGTAGGCAGACGTGCTTGAGAATGACTACATGCCCCGCCTTTCTCTCAGAAATTCACATCATAACTTTGTGTATTCAAATACTTGAAAAACCAGAAAAAAACCTCTGTAACATCATCATCATCATCATCATCATCATCACTTAGGAAAAAGCTGTGTCGCATACATGTCCATACTCCATGTCTACTTGGATCTTGCCTTTTGAGCATAGTAGAACTCAACTTGCCCAACAGCCCAAAGAAGGCTCTTCTGGCTAGTTTTTGTTGATGCAGAGCTTGACATATTTGAGCAGGGGAGCCACAGTTGAGAAAATGCCTCCCCCATAAGACTGGCCCACATGCAAGGCTATTGAGCATTTTCTTACTTCTTAGTGATTGATGTGGGAGAGCCCAGCCCACTGTGGGTGGTGCCACTTCTTAGCAAGTAGTCCTGGGTTCGCTAAGAAAGCAGACTGAGCAGGCCATGGAGAGCAAGCCAACACTCCTCCATGGCCTCTGCATCAGCTCCTGTTACCAGGTTCCCACTTCGTGGAGTTCCTGCCTTGATTTGCCTCAGTGATGGTGGTTATTCAGGAAGTTACCTCCTCAAGGCGATTTAGGTTATGGTACTTTTATCATAGTAACAGAAACCCTAACTATGAGGGTTTAAAGTTTAGACTTACTATGCTCGAGAGACCAAAAAAAAAAAAAAAGTCTCTAATAAGTAAGAAGCCCCTACCTTGTGCAGGCTGGACCCTAGCAGTCCACAGTCCTTTTCTCCCAGACATTGAAGACTATTGTTAAATTGACCGATCTTGTAAGGTTTGCTGTTCTAGCAAGACAGCGGGTCATAAAACTAATGGCTACTTCTGCTTCTGTAACCAAACTTGCTTACTTTGCTCAAAGATGACTAGGACAACTGCAAGACATACATGTTAAAATCAGACCCTGCCTTCATGTGGGCAGACTGCCTGGCATCTTGCCGGCTTTGTCCTTACAAGCCTTGGGCTGATGTGGCCAGGGGCTGCATCCTGAGATGGGTCTCAGGTGTAGTCCTCACCCCACCCACATTGGATGCCTGTACCTAAATAAAAAGACTCTTTTTTTTTTTTAAAAAAAAATTATTAAAATGTATTCCTGGTCATGGTGAATCTCTGAGTGACCCCAGACCCATACCATGAACTATGCCTTCTGTCCTTGGCACCCCAGCTTCCTCCACCCCGAGTGAGGCTGCTCAGAGACTCTTTTATACCTGGACTCCCAGGAGTCTTCATTTGGTCCTTGTCTTCTGTGAAAACACCTAACAACCTCCCCACTGGTGACCTCCTGTTGACTAGCATTGCTCTTTTCTGTATACCCGAATGACCGAATCCTCACGTTCCTCCTGTCTTTGTCTCAGGAGCTGCTTCTACAGGAGCACAAAAGCAGATAAAGAAACCCCATGAAAACAGAAAAATCAGAAATATCACAATATAGGAATAAGAAAATAGCTGGGTGGTGGGGGGTGCACGCCTTTAATTCCAGCACTTGGGAGGCAGAGCCAGGCAGATCTCTGTGAGTTCAAGGCTAGCCTGGTCTACAGAGCGAGTTCCAGGACAGGCTCCAAAGCTATGCAGAGAAACCCTGTCTCAAACAAAACAAAACAAAACAAAACAAAACAAAACAAAACAAAACAAAACAAAACAAAACAAAACAGAAGAAGAAAATAAGCCAGGCAGTGGTGGTGCATGCCTTTAATTTCAGCATTCAGGAGGCAGAGGCAGGTGGATCTCATGAGTTCCAGGACAGCCAGGGATACATAGAGAAACCCTGTGTAGAAAAACAAAAAAAACAAAGAACAACAACAAAAAGAATAAGAAAATAAAAGTCACTGATAATCTATCCCATATTTGCAATTACTACTGAGGTTTTAATCCCATCATTCTTCACTTTTGTTCTATGTAATATTTCATTTTTTTAAAAAAGACAATTGCCACGAGCTATATTTGCTATATGTTTTCTGTGTATGGAGAATGTTCCACTTTAAAGCTGTTAGCAGTGAGGGTGCTGGTCTCAGCTTGCAACTGAAAGGCAGCTAAACACAACATTCTGAGAGAAACTGAGCAAAGTATGTTGTTCCTCTGGGCTCAGTTCTTCATATACGACGCTAGAGTAACAATAATGTCTTTCTCATAGTGCAGTAGTCAGCTTAAGTAAATACACAGGAGTAACAAGTGTGGCTGGCACATAAAAGCTATTACTATTATTTTACAACTTAATGCTGTGTTAATATACATCTAAGTTTCTTGTCAAATTTGTTGCAATAGTAAACATATAAGTTGTTTCTTAGAAAAAACAGCCCTCTCCCCATCCTTGGTAGATTTTCATATTGCTCTTTTCCTGTCGGCACTCACTAAACAGGCTCTTGTTTGGCGCCAAAGGGAAGCCGCTCCCCAATTCAATTCCACAGCCTGACAAAAGAGGGCGCCATGGTACCGTCCACAGACGACGCTCTGCCTGCGACAGGCGAAGAGCGCTGGCTAACACTGATTAATGTGCAATCCTTTTCAGGCTCACCCTAACCAATTACAACAAGCTGTCCAGCCAGAGCTGGTTTAGTTTACACCGAGTCGAGATTATCTTCAACAATTCGGTGCAAGCAACTTTTAATGCAACTGGTATATATGCTCTGTCAAGTTACTCCTACCGCTGCCAACGAGTCAGCAGCCTGCGGCGGCGGAATGATGCTCTCCTGTTGCTTAGCAGCGCCGAGGATGTGGCAAGCCTGTGGGAGGTCACGTTTATTGATTTCCAGGTAATAAACTAAAACATATGGTGGATACGCCTGCACACTCGGTGCCAAAGAGACTCAGTGTTTGTTGAAGTCACCCAAAACAAGGTGTTCAAGGAAGAGCGGGCGTGCCTTTAAGGTAGCATTAGTTTATTCTGGGGCTTCGGTGGCGTGAGATGGAGCAGGATAGTGAATTTCTTCTGCCTGAGCCCTCCAGGGTTCGGTTTCTGCTTTCCTGTTTACCCACTCACCTTATCTAAACCCTAGGGCAGCTGTGGCTGAAGCCTGGTGACTGACACTTCCTGGGCGCAGAGGCTCTGAGGGCAGAGGCACCATGGGACAATTACTTTATTCCCCTGTGAGAGTGAACCAGTGATCTTATCAGGGCAGATAAGAAGTACATCTGCAGTGTGAAAGACAGCGATGACAGTTAGCATGGGAATGGAATCATCAACCAGTCAAAATTAGCCCGGAGATCTTGAAAGCCTTGGGAGAAAGGCATGGGAAACGTGACAGGCGCTTTTGCAACATCCCAGAATCCTCTCAGGCTGGGGGACATTCTATCAAGTCCCTCTGTCTTGTTTTCTTGTGGCCAGGGCTTCCTCACTGAAGTAGCAGGCAGGGCTTTGCATGTCCCTTTTAAGGGCATGTCCCTGCTTTTCCCATATATGCCTGGGTATACATACTTATATAGACTCCGCTCAGCTTGGGGGAGGTACCGTGTGGGCAAAAGGCCAAGAGGAAGGGAAGAGCATGCATTTTGGAGTGAGGCAAACCTGATTTGAAAATCATTTCTTTGTTTCACGGTTAAGTTACTTACCCTTGCCAATTTCTGACCTATCTTCATCAATGTATGAAGCACATGCATGGCTTCATATGTGTGAGACAGGGCCATTCCCAGGCACGGAATAACGATACCACTTATACCAGCGTATGTTAGTGGTTAAGACAACACATTTTATGCTATGTATATATTGTGACAAAAATAACAAAACACCAGGGGTGGGGATTTCCAATGGAAGGAAAGGGAGCGAGGACTGGAAATGACTCCAAAGCCACCAGCAAGACTGGTTCACAAACCCACAGGATTAATCTCTCTGCTGGCTGGATGAGGTACAGTAGCTTTGCTTCCAAGCTCTGGAGCCGCAGCATAAGGAAGAAACAGTCTGGTATGTATCACAGGACCCCCAAGACTCCAGAGAGCTTGCTGTGAGGAGCACAGTCCTCTCCTGGGTGGTGCAACGTGTATGCATGAAATCAGGCTCCCCACAGGTGGTGGGTATGCCAGCCTTGTGGAAGCACCTAGAACATACACAGAGGCAAGAATGCAGGATCAGGCCAGGGGAAAGGAATGCTCACCCCGCAGACTTGCTGGTCTTTCTTACAGAATCAACATTTGTCCCTCAGTAGACCCTAATTCCTTTCAGGGGTACCAAATCCATGCATGCTCAAATTCCTTATGTAAAATGGCATGGGATTTGGGTAGAATCCATGTAAAGCCTTCTATGGTAGGGACAAGAGCAGCAGAGATGGAAGATACCAGAAGCTTTGGAGTCATAAACTGAGTCCAAGTATGAAGTCAGGTTTCCCAGGTGTAAATTTTATCATCACACGCGTTCTGCGGTGTGACTCCAGGTGAGTTACTGAACGTTGCTGGGCCACAGTCTCTAACGTTATAGTAAAATAGCCACTTGCTCAGAGGCCGTCAAGAAGGTTAAATCGGGTAAGGAGTGTCTGGTATACACAAAGCCTTCACGTGTATGCTTCTGTTGGTGTTTTTACCACACCGGGACTCACGTTCCCCCTAAGAGATGCCTTCCAGCATCTTCCTGTCAGTGGCGTCCAAGGCTGCCCCTCTCAAGCCCAGAGCACGCTCTGAGTTAGCGACATTAGCCGAAGTGTGGTTTCACACGAACTCACATCACCCCAGATTACAAGAAGTTTTCTTTCAGAGTCTCGAATTCCAGGAGACTTAGTTGCCACAGCTTGGTCATCTCAGAGTGTGTGGTGGGTTTTGCTTTAAAAATCAAGTTTCAAGGGATGGTGGCTCCTGTCTGCAATCCCAGAATACGTGAGGCTGAAGCAGGAAGAGTGAGTGAGTTTGGGGCCAGCAGGGTTACACTGTGTATAGATGAAATTTTGAACGGTCTTAGTAAATAAGAAACATGGAGCCAAATACAGAGTTAAAGCCTCAGAGATCAGAGCCAGAGCCACGGCTCCCTTTAGCTTACAACTCGCTGCCATCAATTCCCCTGTGAGAGAGAGACCTTCTTCCTGTGTCCTGTCTTTTTTATTGCCTTTCTGTTCTGCCTTCTCATTGGCTCTAAACCCAACCACAATGACTTCCTCATCATTGCCTGTCTATACAGACCTCCAGGTCTCTATGGTTGGTACTGGGATTAAAGGCGTGTGTCACCACTCTTGGCTGGGTCCTTGAACACACAGAGACTCTGCTTGCCATGTGATCGTATTAAGGGCGTGTGCTACCACAGCCAGACTTCTGCTTAATGGCTATGAGCTCTGATCTCCAGGCAACTTTATTAACATACTAATAAAATCACATTTCAGCACAAATAAAATATCACTATAGCTGTGAGCCTTCAAACAAAACTTCATTGTCCCAATAAGCAGGATCGTAATTACCAGATCAGGTGCTTAAATTATTCTACAATTTGGGGGTGGTATGTGCCCTGGTGACCTTTAGTAAAATACTAAAAAAAAAAAAAAAAAAAAAAAAGCCACTTTCAGGGAGAAAGACTTCATTTGGCTCACAGCTCCAGGTTCCAGCCCATCATTTCAAGAAGTCACCGCAGCAGAAACTTGAGGCAGCCAGCCACTTCCACAGTCAAGAGCACAACTGCATGCCTGCCACTCACTTACTTTACGTTTACAGGGTCTGGGACCTGAACCTAGGGAATGGTGCCATCCACAGTGGGCTGGGTCTTTTTTATTTATTTATTTATTTATTTATTTATTTATTTATTTATTTATTTATTTATTTATTTATCTTTATTAAGAAAATTTCTACTCACTCCTCATGCTATCCACAGACCCCCCTTCTCCCTCTTCTCACCCCCCAGCCCTCTTCCCCTAGCATCTCCACATCCCCCAAATCGAGGTCTCCCATGGGGAGTCAGCAGAGCCCAGCACACTAGGCAGGTCCAAGCCCCTTCCCACTGCACCAAGACTGTGCAAGGTGTCACACCACAGGCACCGGATTCCCAGAAGCCTGACCATAGACCAGGGACAGATCCTGATCCCCCTGCCTGGGTGCCCCCCAAACAGTTCGAGCCAAACAACTGTTTTCCGTGTCCAGAGGGCCTAGCCTAGTCCAGTGTGGGCTGGGTCTTAACACATCCATTTACATAATTAAGAGGATCCTCCCCTAACAGACATGCCCACAGGGAGTCTGATATGCACATTCCCTCACTGACACTCTTTCCCTAGGTGGTTCTGGATTATGGGGTTGATAAAACTAACCACGATGTATAAAATTTGGTTAACTGGGGCCCAGAACCACCAGTACAATGAGAACCGACTTTTAGACAAAGGACACAGGTCACCTCTGCTCTTTTCTTTCTCTGGACAGATCCAAGGCTTCTCCATCAAGGGGACACACTTTGCCCAGGCCCGAGACTGCAGCTCTTCCTTCTCGCCTGCTGTTCTCATTGGCCTGGTCATGTCTCTGATTCTGTTGCTGGTGCTGGCCTACGCCCTGCACATGCTCATCTACCTGCGCTATCTGGACCGCCACTACGAGTTCATCACGTCTCCTGCCCACTTCCCGCCTCTGAGGGAGTTAGACACCGGGGAGGAGAAGGAGCTGCTGGGGAGCCAGGGAGCTGAATGCTACGAGCTGAGGAGCCAACAGATCTGCAAAATCTATATTTAGCAGCAGGAGGCTCTGTCTCCTCACCAGGGCTGAAACCAGGGCTGAAGGACATTGTTCTCTTCTGTGCTGTCTGAATTGTTTGATTAAAAAAAAAAAAAAAAAAGGAGAGACATTGGCAACGAGTTGGTTTTTAGCATCTGTTGGTTTTGATAGGTTGATCTGGGGCAGTGCAAAACTACCTCAGGGACCACACAGGGTCTGATCAGCAGGACTGATGCCTTAAACATGACCAAGAGAGAGGGAAAGAAAGGCGGCCTGACGGCTAGTTTTATATCAACTTGATACAAACTACAGTCGTTGAGAGGAGGAACCTCAACTGAGAAAATGCCTCCCTAAGACTGAGCTGTAGGCAATCGGGTAGAACATTTTCTTAATTAGTAATTGACAGGGGAGGGCTGAGCCCACTGTGGGTGGTGCCATCCCTGGGATGATAGTCCTGGGTTCTATAAGAAAGCAGGTTGAGCAAGTCAGGACCAGCAAGCCGGTAAGCAGCACCACTCCATGGCCTCTGCATCAGCTCCTGCCTCCAGGCTCTGGCCCTGTTTGAGTTCCTGTCCTGACTTCCTTTGGTGATGAACAGTGATGTGGAAAGCATAAGCCAAGCAAGCCCTTTCCTCCCCACATTGCTTTGGTCACGGTGTTTCCTCACAGCAGTAGAAACCCTGACAAAAGAGCAGGGTGGGGGTGGGGGTGGGGGTGATTGGGGGGTGGAGGGGGGATGGAGAGAGGCAGCAGAAGTTCAGATCCTTAAGTGTTCTGTAACAATTTACATTTCCCCCCCAGGAATTACATTGTAGTTTCATTTAAGAAAGCAGTCTTCCTTTTTCTCTCTTTCCTAGACCTGCTTCTGGAAAGCTGCCATCAGTCTGTGGCAGAGAGAACACTGTCCCCTGCCATCAGTCTGTGGCAGAGAGAACACTGTCCCCTGCCATCAGTCTGTGGCAGAGAGAACACAGTCCCCTGCCGTCAGTCTGTGGCAGAGCACTGTTATGTCAAGGGCTCTGTCATTCAGAAGCAGCAGGGCCTCAGCTGTGTGGTAGGGGCAACGGTCATGCCCTTTCTGTCTGGCTGTGAGCCCAGGCTGGCCTCGTTTGGGTGTGGCAGACTTCTGTCGGCCATGGAGCACATCCTTGAAACGAGTAGCAGAAGATGAACGCTGTGTGAGGCGCTTATCCCCACCCACTGGGAGTGTCTCCTAAACTCTCGCTAAACTCTCGCTTAGTGGAAATTCTGGAGCCGCCACCATGTTCCTCCTCCCACTTTCCTCCTCCTGGACCCCCCCCCGCCCCCCCGCCTGCAATCCTTTTCAGTTCTCAGAAGACCTGAACACTGAAGACTGGTTCATTCCCTGTCTCTTCAAAGCAGGAACGTGCTTGCCTTGTAACAGAGCTGACATGGCATTTTCCTCTCCAGATTGTGCACATCACCCAGCTTTACAAAGAATACCCCTCCCCCAAACTCAGAGTGCACACAAAGGAGTGGAGTTTGGAGGCTGTGGTGATGGGTCCGTTCTCCAGTTCTATCTTAGATGATGAGCAGAATCTGCAGCTAAGACTCCCTGTTCACATACCTGCTACGCAGAGAGGTCTGCAGAAAAGGGATGCTTGGAGAAGTGGGGACCCAAAATGATCCCTCAGCTCTAGTTTGCTTGAAACCAACAGAATTTCTGTTAACATTTGAAAATGCTAAACCCAGACCATGGATGTGACAGCTGGATTTTCATGTTGTTGCCTTGAGTATTCACCGGTGACATGGGTATCTTTTTATTGGTTATATGCACGTGAAAAGGAGATAGTTTATTGATCACATTAGGATGCCTTTGAAAGTGAAAAGGAATGTCATTAAAGTTCTATGACAGAAGACATGGATGGTGTCAGGTAAACTGAGGTTATATCATCATCCTCGATATCAGCAATCTTTTGTGTGCTAGGCTGGTCTGTCTATGTATGCAGGATAATGAGCCAGAGACTTTAATTAAGAGAGAAGCAGCTAGGCTAACTGCACATCTTCGCCTCTCCCTCCTCTACTCCAGATCCAGTCCCCTAGTCTCACCGTCCAGCTCTGTGGCAGACCACCTGATACACCTCCCCCTGTTTCTGCCACCATCTGCAGCAGATCACATGATTCTTCTCCTTCACAGTTTCTTCCCCCAACTCATCCCATTATCCCAGCCCCCAACTCCAGCAGACATTCTCTGGGAACTCCCCAGCCAAACCGGCCGGGGAAGCTGGTAGTCAGAGAAGCAGGTAGATGTCCTTCAGATCTTCATTCTCCCTCCTCGCCTCCAGATCCAATCCCCAGTCTCATCTCCAGCTCTGCAGCCAACCAGCCATTGTGACCTCTCCTTACTCTCTGCCCCATTTCCCAAGCAGATCCTGGTGGAGCAACCCGCTTCCCTTCCTCCCGTGGACTCATTCGGCAACCCCCTCTCCCATCCCTAAGGGTCAGGTCCCAGTACCTAGAAACACAATGTCTTAGGGTTTCTATTGTTGTGAAGAGACACCATGACCACAGCAACTCTTATAAAGGAAACATTTAATTGGGGTGGTTGACATTTTCAGAGGTTTAGTCCATTGTCATCATGGTGTGACATGGTGATGTGCAGGCAGATATGGTGCTGGAAAAGGAGCTAAGAGTCCTACATCTTGATCTGTAGGCAACAGGAAGTGGTCTGAGACACTAAACATATCTTGAGCTTAGGAGATCTGAAAGCCCACTTCCACAATGACACCCTTCCTCCGACAAGGCTGCACCCATTCTAACAAAGCCACACCTCCTCACAGTGCCATTCCTAATGAGCTTATGTGGGCCAATTACATTCAAACTGCCACACACATTCTACCTTGAACCCCACAGTGACCACACCATCAGGATCCCAAAAGAATTACCTACCCACAACACAAAGCTATTACATCCTCCTAAGAACCAGAGAGGGCAAAAGAAATAAAAGAATAAAACATCCAAACCAAAAAAAGATAAAACCAGATACAAGCATCTAGAATTACAATAATTTCAAACCCAGATGCCTAGACAACAGCATAAAAATAGTTAATAACAGACAGGATAATATGTCACCAGTAGAGCCCAGCAATTCTACCAGGATGGCACTGAGAAATGCAACATAGTTGTAGCACAAGCAAGGACCTTAAAATAGCCTTTATGAATATGATAGAGGTTCTGAAAGAAAATGAATAAATCTTTTAAAGAAATCTATGAAACAACAAACAGACAGTGGAAAGAAATGAATAAAACAGATCAAGATCTAAAAGTGAAAATAGAATCAATAAAGAAACCCAAACTAAGGGAAATATGGAAATGAAAATTTAGGAACTCAGAGTTTGAGGCAAGCCTTACCAACAGAATACAAGAGATGAAAGAGATAATCTCAGACATTGAAGACACAATCGAATAAATGGATACCTCAGTCAAAGAAAATGTTAAATCTAAAAAACTCCAGACACAAAACATCCAGGAAATCTAAGACACTATGACAAGTCTTAATTTAAGAATAATAGGAATAGAGGCAGGAGAAACTTGGGTCAAAGGCACAGAAAATATATTCAACAAAATCATAGAAGAAAATTTCCCTAATCTAAAGGACATGCCTATCAAGGTACAAGAGGTATACAGAACTCCACATAGATTGTACCAGAAAAGAAACCCCCAATAGCACATAAAAATTAAAACATTAAACATATGGAACAAAGAAAGAAAATTAAAAGCTGCAAGGGAAACAGACCAAGTAACATATAAAGACAGACCCATTAGGTTATACCAACTTCTCAATGGAAACTCTAAAAGCCAGAAGGGGCTGGGCAGGTATGTTGCAGACTCAAGTCATCACAGATGCTAGCCTAGACTACTTTCAGACATTTTTTTTTAACAGATTTAATTCACTTTATTGTTTCCTGTATAAAAACCCTTATGTGGTGGCCACAGCTGGAGCCTGGGTCCTCTGAACAGACACTCTGGTGTGGGTTTTCACAAGATGGTCAGTGAATTCCTGATAAGGAGACTTGGTGAACACAGTCTCTTTCCAGAGGTCGGGGGTCAGGTAGCTGTAGGTCTTGGAGATGGCATCAAAGGTGGCCTTGGCAAAGGTGCCCAGGGTGCCAGTGCAGCCCCTGGCTGAAGTGTAGCGGTCATCAGTAACGGCCATCATCAGTAACTTCTTGGGTACAGGAGCAGAGACGATGCCAGTGCCCCTGAGGGCAGGGATGAGACGCACCAACACAGAGCCACAGCGGCCTGTCACTTTGCACGGGACAGTGTGGGGCTTGCCAATCTTGATCCCCCAGTAGCCTCTCCGCACAGGGACAATGGACAGCTTGGCCAAGATGATGGCTCCTCGGATGGCAGTGGCTACCTCATTGGAGCACTTCACACCAAGACCAACATGACCATTGTATCCCCAATAGTGACAAGAGCCTTGAACCTGGTCCGCTGGCCAGCCTGAGTCTGCTTCTGCACTGGCATGATCTTTAGAACCTCATCCTTTAGGGATGCACCCAGGAAAAAGTCAATGATCTTGGATTCCTTAGTGGGAAGGGAGAACAGGTAGATCTCCTCCAGGGACTTGATCTTCATGTCCTTAACCAGGCGGCCCAGCTTGGTGACCGGGATCCACTCCTTGTCTTCAGCTTTACCTCCATGCGGCCACGACCTGCGCCCCTAAGGCTGCTGCTGAATTCTCAGCAGAAGCCTCCTTGGACTCCTAATCCTGGGCCCCCGGGTCCTCCCGGCCCTCCCGCTGCACCGGCATCATCCACCATTTGGTGTTTTCCAGAAGAAGGAGGAGGAGGAGGAGGAGGAGGAGGAGGAGGAGGAGGAGGACGAGGAGATGAACCCGGCCCTCCCGCTGCACCGGCATCATCTGCCATTTGGTGTTTTCAAGAAGAAGAAGAAGAAGAAGAAGAAGAAGAAGAAGAAGAAGAAGAAGAAGAAGAAGAAGAAGAAGAAGAAGAAGAAGAAGAAGAAGAAGAAGAAGAAGAAGGAGAAAAGAAGCCAGACAAAATTTTTAATCACAATAGATGGTGAAAAAAAAGTCATCCCATGGTAAGCCCAAATTTAAGCAATATCTATCTATAAATCCAGTCCTACAGAAGGCTCTAAAAGAAAAAAATTCAGCTTGACCTGAACAGGTTAGCTATACCCAAGAAAACACAAGGAATAAATAATTCCAGACCATTAAGTCAAAAGTAAGGGTGAAATCCCCTACCACACACACCACAGCAACAAAATGGCAGAATCAACAAACACTGCTCATTGATAATTCTTAGAATCAATGTTCTCAATTCCCCAATAAAAAGATACAGACTAACAAAATGGATGGGAAAACAGGATCCATCCTCCTGCTGCATCCAAGAAGCATACCTTGACATCAAAGTTAGATTATCACCTCAGGGTAAAAGGCTGGAAAAAGATATTCCAAGCAAATAGACCTAAGAAGCAAGCTGATGTACTCATTTTAATATCTGACAAAATAGACTTCAAACCAAAACTAATCAGAAGAAGTAGGGAATGCCACTACATCAATGGAAAATCCAAGAGGACATTGTACTTCTTAACATCTATGGCCCAAATACAAGGGCACTTACATTTGTAAAAGAAATATTACTTAATTCACATATTGACCCTCACACACTGATAGTGGTTGACTTTAATATACCATCTCATTAATGGACAGGTCACCCAGACAAATGCAGAGAAATACTGGCACTAACAGAAGTTACAAATCAAATGGACCTAACAGAACATTTCACCTAAACACAAGAGAATATACCTTTTCAGCACCTCATGGAACTTCTCCAAAACTGACCACATACTCAGTCACAAAGCAAATCTCGACAGATACAAGAAAATTGAGATAACTCCCTGCATCCTATCAGACCACAACAGATTAAAGCTGGATATCAATAGATACAGAAGTCTTACAAACTCATGAAAATTGAACAACTCACCACTGAATGAAAAATGGGTCAAGAGAGAAATAAGAAAGAAATCAAATATTTTCTAGAATTTAAGGAACATGAATACATAACGTACTCAAACTTATGAGACAGAGTGAAGACAGTTCTAAGGAAATTTCATAGCACTAAGTGCCTACATAAAGAAAAAAATTGGAGAGATTTCATACTAGTAACTTAACAGCACACCTGAAAGCTCTAACACAAAAAGAAATCACACCTAAAAAAAGTAGATGGCAAGAAATAATCAAAACAGTGCTGAAATAAAATACTAGAAACAAACAAACATAAAAATTACAAAGAATCAATGTAATAAAGACTTGGTTCTTTGAGAAAATCAGTAAGACTGATAACCCTTTTCCAAATTACCTAAAAGGCAGAGAGAATATCCAAATTAACAAATTTATAGATGAAAATGGTGACTTAGAGACAAACAAGGAGGAAATTCAGAGAAACATAAGGACATATGTAAAAAAAATCTGTACTCTGGGCGGTGTGGTGCTGCACGCCTTTAATCCCAGTACTTGGGAGGCAGAGCCAGGTGGATCTCTGTGAGTTCAAGGCCAGCCTGGTCTACAGAGCGAGAGACAGGACAGGCACCAAAACTACACAGAGAAACCCTGTCTGGAAAAACAAAAACAAAAACAAAACAAAACAAACAAAATTGTACTTCACCAAATTGGAAAATCTAAAAGAAATGGATAATTTCATTGATACATAGCATTTACCAAAATTAAGTCAATATCAGGTAAGCAAATTAAACAGACCTTTAACCTCTCATGAAATTAGAACCAGGAATTAAAACTCTCCCAACTCCCAAACAAAACAAAACAAACAAACAAACAAACAAACAAACAAACCAAACAAAAACAGCCCAGGGCGATGATTTTACTGGAAAATTCTACCAGACTTTCAAAGAAGAGTTACGCTAATTAATAATCCTCAAATTATTCCACAATATAGAATCATAAGAAACATTGCCTGATTCATTTTATGAGGCTACAGTTACCCTGATATTCAAACCACATAAAGACCCAAACAAAAAAAGAGAATTACAGAACAACTTATGAACCTGGATGCAAAATGTAATCCTAGAGAGATTAGGGATACAAGGGCCACCTCAACATAATAAAGGCAGTTTACAGCAAGCCCATAGCCAACATCAACTGAAATGGAGAGAAATCCAAAGAAATTCCACGAAAATCAGGAACAAGACAAGGCTGCCACTCTCTCCATACCTATTCAATATAGTATTTGAAGCCTTTGCTAGAGTAATAAGACAACTGAAGGAAAAAGGAAAGGAAGAAGTCAAAATATCCTTATTTGCAGATGATGTGATAGGATACACAAGTGACTCTAAAAATTCCTCTGTGAAACCCCTGCAGCTGATAAATACTTTCAGCATAGTAGCTGGTTACAAAATTAGCTCACAAAAATCAGTAGCCCTCCTACATACAAATGACAAATGGACTGAGAAAGAAATCAGGGAACAGTATCTTTCCCAATAGCCTCAAATAATAGAAACTATCTTGTGATAATGCTAACCAACCAAGTGAAAGACTTGTATGATAAAAACTTTAAGAGACTGAAGAATGAAATTAGAGAAGATATCAGAAGATGGAAAGATCTCCCATGCTCATGTACCGATAGGATTAATATGTATCAATAAGATTGAAATGGTCATCCTACCAAAAGCAATCTATAGTTTCAAAGCAGTCCTCATCAAAATTCCAACACAATTCTTCATAGATCTTCAATTTTCAGATTCATATGGAAACAATCAAACAAAAATCAGGATATCTAAAACAATCCTAAATAAAAACAATTAAAAAAATCTGCTGGAGTATCACCATTCCTGATGCCAAGTTGTTTTCAGAGCTATAGTAATAAGAACAGCATGATATTCACAAAAAAAAAACCAAACAAGATGATCAATATAATCAATCTGAAACCCCAGACATAAACCCACATGCCTTTGCATGTCCAAATTTTGATAAAGAAGCCAAAATTACACACTGGATAAAAAGACAGAATCTTCAACAAGTGGTGCTGGTTGAACTGGATGGCTGCATGTGGAAGAATCCAAATAGATCCATACTAATGACCCCGTGCAAATTCCATCTCCAAATGGATCAAAAAACTCTACATAAATACACTGAATCTGACAGAGGAGAAAGTGGGGATAGCCTTGAAGTCACTGGCCCAGGAGAAGGCTTTCTGAACAGAACACCAATAGCACAGGTACTAAGGTCAACAGTTAATAAATGAGACCTCATGAAACTGAAAAGCATCTGTAAGGCAAAGGACACCATCATTTGGACAAAACGGCAGCCTACCGAATGGGAAAAAGATTTTTTTTTTATCAGCTACACATCTGATAGAGGGGTAATATCCAAAATATATAAAGAATTTAAAACAACAACAACAAACCAGGGTATCAGGAAACCATCCTAATTTAAAAAGTGGGCACATATCTAATTGGACAGTTTTCAAAAGAAGAAACTCAAATGGCTGAGAAACACTTAAAGAAATATTCAGCATCCTTAATCACCAGGGAAATGCAAACCAAAACTACTTTGAGATTTCATCCTACACTCATAAGAGTGGCTAAGATCAGTAAAACAAGTGACAGCTCCAGGCGAGGCTGTGGGTTAAGGAAACACTTATCCATTGCTGGTGGGAGTGCAAACTTGTACAGCTGCTACGGAAATCGATGTGGTTGTTCCTCAGGAAAATGAGAACAGATCTACCTCAAGATCTGGCCATACCACTCTTGGGCTTATACCCAAAGGGTACTTCATCCTACCGGAGAGACATTTGCTCAACCATGTTCATTGATGCTCTATTCATATAGCCCAAAATTGGAAATGACCTAGATGTCCATCAGCAAATGAATGTGTAAAGAAAATGTGATATATTCATACAATGGAGTATTGCTTAGCCCTTTAAAAATGAAACGATGAAATTTGTGGACAAATGGATGGGACTAGAAAAAAAAATCATCCTGAGTGAGGTAACCCAGACCCAGAAAGCCAAACATGGCAGATATTTTCATACATGTGGATATTAGCTATTAAGTCAATGAAAAGCAAGCTATAAATCTTTAGATCCATAGTTGTTAGTTGTAGAATAAGGGACTAAGGCAGACAGATAGATCTCCCTAGGAAAGAGACATATGATAGATAGTTATGGATCGATGGAATTGGGGGATTAAGCAGGGAGGAGGAGGAAAAAGAGAGATGAGGGCTGGAATATGGGGAGGGATAGCTAAAACTAAGGGCCATTTCAGGGGTAGTATGGAAATGTGACACAGTAAAAGCTTTCTAAAATGTGTATATACATGAAAGCGATCTAAATAAAATATAGACAAATAATGGGGGAAACAGAGCCCCAAATGGACATCTCTGTCACCAAGCATCCAGTACTGGGGTTGAATTACATCTAATTGCGTTGTTGACCAAAGGGGTCCCATGGGAACCCCCGAACACCCCAGCTGTTGCCAAGACTATAGGTTGCTCACTACAATTGATGGCAAGGCCCTAACGCTGAAGATAACACTACACAACGCTTTGAACATGAATAAGCCAATCTGATGCCTACCTAGAGCCTTCATACTCATGGGCTAGTGTTCTTGGTACAGGAAGGTACTCTGTATGCTAACAAAGGAGAAATGTAAACAAACACCAACCCAGCCACAATGGTGACCTTCCTGCAAGACAGGCCAGTGAACAAGATAGGGTGGCAGGGGCAGTGGTGGCACACGCCTTTAATCCCAGCACTCAGGAGGCAGAGACAGGCAGATCTCTGTGAGTTCAAGGCCAGCCTGGTCTACAGGACAGGCTCCAAAGCTACAGAGAAACCCTGTCTCGAAAAACAAAAACAAAAACAAACAGAAAAGGATTTAGGAGCTGGAGAGATGTCTCAGATGTTAAGAGCACTGATTGCTCTTCCAGAGGACCTAGGTTCAATTCCCAGCAACCACATGGTATCTCACAACCACCTGTAATGAGATCTGGTGCCCTCTTCTGGTCTGCAAGGATGCATGCAGGCAGAATACTATATATATATAATAGTATTATATATATATAATATTATATATATATATATATGACAAATAAATAAATAAAAAAGGTAAGGTGGCACAAGGCTTTGGTTAAGGAACTAATTATTATTTTTTGTTCATAGTAACGGTAGTTTTTCCTAAAAGTTACAGGGATACAGGGTTTGCTGAACACCTTCCCTTCATTTAACCATGGCACATTCTGATCATGTAGCATAAACAGAATCATCTCTGGCATTCAGGGTTTATTCGAACATTTTTTGAGGGACTGGAGTTAAAACCTGCTCAGCAGTCTCAAATTCTCCTCAAGCCAGGCACATTTGCTTTTCTGCCTTAGTGAGTCTTTCCAGTGAGACCTGAGAAGATTTTTAGATGTTGTTAATATCTTTTGCTATTTGTCCATGAGCTCAGAAAAATATGCTTATAAGGACTTACTTTTATTTTTCATTAGTATTTTTAATTAACATACAAAGTAATATGTGGTTTCATTATGATATTTTCATTCACATGCGCCATTATATTTTGTTCCACTTCATCACCTACCCCCCCCCCCCCCGCAAATGTTCTCTGTCCCCGTTTCTGGCTGGCTCCCTTCTTCTCCCCAGACAGCCTCCTCTGATTTCATGATACAAGTCCTCCAGTGACTTTCTTTTCATCTCTCTCAGGATCACTTTCTTCCTGCCATGATGCCTTTTATTGTTTCAACACATGCACACACGCACAACAAATTCTCAGTAACACATGCAGTAGCACACACACACACATGAACACACCCATGCACCCATGCATACATGCACAAACATGCAAATGTGTGCACGTGCACACATACACACATGTGCACATACATTCACACATATGCTCCCACACATGCATGCACACTCATGCACACATGCACAGGTACATGCACACACACACACACACACACACACACACAATTTTAAATTTAGATTCCACATTGAGTGAAAACACACTGTATTTCTCTTTCCGCATCTGACTTATTCCACTTAATACAAAGATTTCCAGTTCTACTCACATGATTTCATCTTTCTTTACTGCTGAAGAAAATGCAGCTGGACCATGTTTCTTTATTCATTCATCTGCTGGTGGGCATCTAGATTTGTTTCTTCCTTGGCTACTGTGAATCATGTAATGAACACAGATGTGTAAATAGTTTAGTGGTCCGTTGACTGAGAGTCCTTTGGGTGTAGGACAGAGCAGGATCACTGAGTTGTATGGTGGTCCTATTTTTAAATTCTGAGGATTCTCCATGCTCATTTCCTGTGTCTGTATAACTTACATTTCCATCAGTAGTTTGTGAGTATTCTTTCCCCACATCCTTGCCAGGATGTGTGACTGTTCTCTTCTTGGTAAGTCTTGTCAGATGGAGTCTCAAAGCAGGTTTAGTTTCTTTTCTCCCACTGGTCAAGGATGTTGAAAAATCTCCAAGTTTCTTTTTTCTCTCTCTTTTAAGAATTATGAAAAAAAAAAAAAAAAAAAAAAAAAAAAAAAAAAAAAAAAAAAAAAAAGAACACAGCCGGGCGGTGGTGGCGCACGCCTTTAATCCCAGCACTCGGGAGGCAGAGGCAGGCGGATCTCTGTGAGTTCGAGGCCAGCCTGGGCTACCAAGTGAGTTCCAGGAAAGGCACAAAGCTACGCAGAGAAACCCTGTCTCGAAAAACCAAAAAAAAAAAGAACACTAGCCTGCCACCTAGGGAACAACATGTAAAGACAACAGGTAAAGCCACGGAACACGTGGCAACATACAAAAAGCCGGGCGGTGGTGGCGCACGCCTTTAATCCCAGCACTCGGGAGGCAGAGGCAGGTGGATCTCTGTGAGTTCGAGGCCAGCCTGGGCTACCAAGTGAGCTCCAGGAAAGGCGCAAAGCTACGCAGAGAAACCCTGTCTCGAAAAACCAAAAAAAAAAAAAAAAAAAAAAAAAAAAAAAAAAAAAAAAAAAAAGAATTATGTATTACTCTTTACTGACTAGGTATTTTGCTTTTTTTGAGAGTTAATTTTTGCAGTTTTTTATGTATTATAAAGAGTGATCTCCTGTCTGATACACAATTGGAAGATGCTTTTTCCCCCATTGCTAATCTGTCTCTTCATTTTGGTGATTGTTTTCTCTGCTCTGAAGAACCTTTATATTTCATTGTCCGTTCTTGGGTTTATTTCATGTGCAGTAGGAGTCCTTTTCAGAAAGCCCTTAACTCTGTCTGTATCTTGACGTGTTTTACCCATGATAACACTTGGTAGTCTCAGTCTCAGGTCTTATATTAACATACTATTTATGTATTTATTGAATTGATTTTTGTGCAGGATATGACCTAGGGAACCACTCTCACTCTTCTAGTATGATCTGAGGTCAGATGTTGTGACAGTTGCAGTGTCTGCTCAGTATTGTTCTGGATACTCCAGATGTTTAGTGTTTCCATAGGAATTTTAGGCTTGTTTCTCTAGTTCTGGGGAGAATGTCAGTGGGGATTTGGTGGGATATACACTGAATATTAATTTCAGTAAGATAACACTTTTACAATACTAATTCTGCCAATTTATGAGCATGGGAGCTTTCCCCATCTCAGTCTTCCTCAGTTTCTCCTCCTCCTCCTCCTCCTCCTCCTCCTCCTCCTCCTCCTCCTCCTCCTCCTTCTCCTCCTCCTCCTCCTTCTTCTTTTTGGTTTTTTGAGACAGGATTTCTCTGTGTAGCTTTGGCGCCTTTCCTGGAACTCACTTTGGAGACCAGGCTGGCCTCAAACTCACAGAGATCTGCCTGCCTTGGGACTTTTGTCATGAAGATGTAATTTAATTTTGTCAAAGATTTTCTCTGTATCTATTGAGATGGCCGTGTGATTTCTGTTCTTAAATGCTTTTATGTGTTGTGTCCCCCATACTCATTTGTGTATGCTGAATCATTCGTGTATCCCTGGAATGAAACCAACTTGGTCACAGCTGATGATGTTGTTGTTTTGAATTCAGTTTGCAAGAATTTCATTAAAAAATTCTATGATATAATATATATATATATATATTATATTATATATTGTAATCAGGACAACGCAACTTCACAGAATGAGTTTGGTAATGTTCCTTTCTTTCCTATTTTCTGAAAGCATTTGATCAGTTTAGATGTTAATTCACCTTCAAAGGTTCGGTGGAATTGCACAGCGAACCTTCCAGCCCTAGACTTTTCTTCATTGGGGGATTTTTAAAATTTACCACTTCAATGTTGTTGATTTTTATGGATCTAGTTAAGCTATTTAAATTCTCTTGATTTAATTTTGGTAGTTTGTATATGACAAGGAGGAATTTACCCATTTCTTCTAGATTTCCTAGGTTTTTGTTGTTCATTTGTTTAAGTTTTCAAAGTATTCCCTAATGATTTTCTGCATTTCATTGGACTCTGTTGTAATCCTCCTCTTTTCATGTCTAATTTTATTAATTTGAATCTTCTCTCTTTATTTCATTTAATTTGTCTATGAGTTTGCCAGTTTCTAATTTCAAAGACCCAGCTCCTCAACCAACCCTCTATGTCTATATGTCGTTTTTTGATTTCATTAATTTCTGCCCTGACTGTTATCACTTCTTGTCATCTACTGTCTTGGAGTTTGCCTCGCTGTTGTTTTTCTAAGGGCTTGAGATACCCCACTTAGTCAGATGTGCTCTCCGGTTCCATCCTTTACGTCTCTTGACTCTGTTTCCGGTCCTGGAGAACTGAGGCCGGAAGTGTGAAGTCGGAGCTAGACCTGCTGGGGACATTGCAGTGCCACTGGAGGTACAGAAGGCTGTCCCGCCACTTCAGCCACGTACCTTTAGTTGAAGTAACACACAAAGAGATGCTTTTAGTTTTGATTTTAAAGTGATTTTAACAGTATTTTATTAATTCTTTGAGAACGTCATATAATGTACCTTGATCATATTCATACCCCGGCTCCTCCCAGGGCCTCGCCTTCTCTCCCTTCCCACTTCGTGTCCTTGTTTTTCCGGAGAGACTATTTCACGGCAGACGTCTTAATCCTCTGGCTCTTACAGTTCTTCTGGCCCCTTTTCTGAAATGTTCTCTGAGCCGTCGGCATAGGGGCTGTGTTATGAATGGATGGAACCTCCCATTGGGCCATTTAAACAAGGCGCCTGTTTTTCTGGATTTTGTCTTTATTAACCTTCCCAGCCCACAGTTAAAGCTGGTGGGACCATGCCCTGCACTTGATCCTCTGCGTCCCATGAATCTGGATTGAGAGAAGAAGCCATAAGAGAAATGGAAGACTTCTCCCTGGTTCTTGGATCTGAGACAGCTAAGCCACCTTCTCTGGATCTCTGTTGTCAGTGGATCTCCTCCTAGAGCTGGGAGGCTCCGTTTGAAAAATGACCACAATTATTGTCCTTCTTGAACCTACAGGTCTTGTGAATTAACTGTGTTGCTTCTCCTCTCAGGAAGTAGAACATATGTATTTTCATTTGATTCTGGCATTATTTTATGATGTATTTTGCCTAACAGAAACGGTAGACTGATACTGGCTGGGCCGATTCTTCCCTATACAGTCACTTGATTACTGGAATCCTCCTCAGGTACTGACTGTGAAAGGACAGGACAGCCTGCTACCCACTGAAGGCAGCCTAGTGAGAGAGTGCCCCGCTGACCTTGAAGCTGACCTTGAAGCTGACCGGGAATGTCTAAATGACCTGACAGAGACCAGAGAACTGACCAGCAGCAGCCAGTCTGGTTTCCCACTGGTAGAATTTCAAGCTTAAGCACTGCTATTTAAACCGACTGTGTCTTAGAATGACTTCTCATGCCACGAAAGTTTACTGATGTCCCATAAAGGTTAGAGGTGCGTCTACACAAGGAGTTACATTCATGCTTGAATGATCACATCTGCCACATAAGGAAAGAAAGTGCAGAGGATGAGCCACACAGAAGAGAAGAGATACATAGGGAGGACTATAGAGTGAGGTTGTTTCCAACTTTAGTGAACTCTAGGTATGTAGTCAAGTTTCTTCTTCAATCTGGGTCACTTAAAATTAAGATGAAAAATCTTTTCTTCAGCAGGCTTAGACCCTGACCCCAAACTCACATAAGCAGAGGGGAATTAGTCTCCAGTCTACTTCATAGGTCCCCAGATCCAGCTGGGTGCTCCCGAGTGACTGCCACTGTGACTGAGTACAGTCTGGAACCCAGGCAGAGTGTCTGTGCCTCGTCCCCTGCCCCTGTAGGATCTCTCATCTCTCCTACAGTTTTCATCATTTATCTCTTTAACTTGTTTAACTTGGCTACACAGCGCTTTATCATATACCCATTTCAAGATGGCGGTGGCAGCCAAAGGTTTCGCATGGCCTTATAACTAATTTTCTCCCCATTTGAATTCTTCTTCTTCTTCTTCTTCTTCTTCTTCTTCTTCTTCTTCTTCTTCTTCTTCTTCTTCTTCTTCTTCTTCTTCTTCTTTTTGGTTTTTTTTTTTTTTTCGAGACAGGGTTTCTCTATGTAGCTTTGTGCCTTTTTCCTGGAACTTACTTGATAGCCCAGGCTGGCCTTGAACTCACAGAGATCCGCCTGGCTCTGCCTCCCGAGTGCTGGGATTAAATGCCACCACCGCCTGGCTCCCATCTGAATTCTTAACAGGGAGAATCAGATAGGTCCATGGTGGTCTTGTTAGGTGTCCTTGTGGATGGCAAATTCAATAAAATTACCCACGTGGGGGTGAGAGGTAGATAGAGTACAATGGTAGCTGTCTGCTTAACACGCAGCACGGTGTCAATGTCCCCTCCACCCCATTTCTTGGCTCAGGAAACTGAACTGCTGTTTTTTTTTTTTTTTTTTTTTTTTTTTTTTTTTTTTTTTTTTTTTTTTTTTAAAATGTGAAGCACCTGCAGAGGCCAGAAGAGGGCAATGGATCTCCTGGAACTAGAGCTTCCATGTGGGTGCTGGGAATTGAACCTGGGTCCTCTGGAAGAGCAGCCAGTGCTCCTAACTGCTGAGCCATCTCTCCAGCCCCTGAACTGCTGTTTTGAATGTCTCCTTCCAGCAGGAGCCACCACCTTGAATTTGGAAGCTGTGATCTAACAGTAACCGGTAGATTTGACCGCAGCACTTCAGCGAGAGGCCGACTTGGATACTTTACAGGGCTAGAAACTGAGTGAAGTTCCTTTCCCCTTCAGATGGAGGGCTGGGCAGGGAATTGGAAAGACCAGGAAAGTTCAGTAGTTTTTTTTTTTTTTTTTTTTTTTTGTCTTTATGTTGCTCTAGAGCTCAGAATATCAGGAAGCCCAGCCTTTTTTGTTTGTTTGTTTGTTTATTTATTTATTTATTTTAGGTAGCCCACTCCCAGTATCCACAGCATTCTACTACCAGCAGGGTCTATTTTCTTAAAACAAAAAATTCACAGAAGTTACAATTTAGAAGGCTGGTTGTTAAGAAGCCCTCTAGGAAGTTGGGTGCTGGGGGTGCACACCTTTAATCCCAGCCCTCAGGAGACAGAGGTAGGCAGATCTCTGTGAGTTTGAGGCCTGCCTGATCTACAAATTGAGTTCCAGGATAGCCAGGGATGTTACACAGAGAAACTCTGTCTTGGAAAACAAAAACAAACACACAAAACAAAACTAAACACAAAGAAGCTCTCTCTAGTGGTAAGCTCTAGTTTTGTCTATTTTTCTGGGTTTTGTGAACTAAAAAATTTAATTACTGTTATATACACACCAGTTCTTTAATTTGTTGTATAATGAGATTAAAGACCAAAACCAAAACCAAACTACCACATCTAATAACCATCACTTAAAATTGAGTTGAACCCTAGGAAATTGCTGTTTTTTTTTTTTTGAGACAAATAGGCCAGGTTGGCCTTGAACTTTAAATGTAGTTGAGGTTAGATTCTCTTGTCTTTACTCCCAAGTGCTGAAATTACAGGTGTATACCATCACCTGGGTAGAAACTGCTATTTTTGTTGGTAAAAGATAACTGAATATTGGAAGCTACACATAGTTCAACTGAATATATTAAGGAGTATTTCAATTTGAGAAATAGGAAGAATGTAATTTTATAATAAAGGACTGGCTCTCTATAGGTGTTTAACTTAATGAAAAATTCACTACATTCTTTAATTTTCTCATTTCATTATGGATGACGAAGATGTCCTTCCTTCCTTCGTTTCTCCTTCCATCTCCCCTTTAACTTGGAGATAAGGTCTTGCTAAATTGGCCCAAGACCTTACACTTGTGAGCCCCTGTCTCGGCTTCCTCAGTGGCTGGGATTACAGGCCTGTAACAGTATGCTTGGTCTGATATCTCATGAACCACACACAACCAACCCAGTAAACAAAGCAAACTAAACAAATAAACAAACAAACAAACCAAACTTCAAACACCACTGTAATGAAACATGTGTGGGTGAGCCTTTCAGGGCCAGCCTGGTTACTTAGAACATTTCCCTGTGTCTTCTGAGGATCTTATACTATCGATGGTGACTTTCTCACTTGTACCCTACTTAGGATCAGGAGGCACGTTTTTTACCATTTGATTCATCCAAACAACATGGTCACTGTTAAAAAAGGATCCTGGTGACATTCTGTGGTGCTGGTGAATGAGTCCTGTCAACCACAAGTCAAACATGGTACCTTTGGCATCATCTTTGATCAACCTTTGCATTTTTGTGTGTACAATCTTTCTATTATCTCCACTTCCTACACAAGGAACTTCGTCCCCTTTCCAGGCTAGATCCAGACAGTCTGTGCAACAAGCCAACTTTGGTTATTAAAAACATCTTTTTAGCTCTTGGCACTACAAGAAAACCACTCCTGATGAAAAGGAAGTCTGCCCCATATGGCTTTGGAGAGAAGCACAATTTTTTTGAATTTACTGTACATGTGAAAACAATAAACAATTTGCATTTCTTTCTTTTTCTAGTAATTCAAACTCTAACCTAAGGGTTTTTACAGAACGGGTTTAGTAGTTTCTCCATTGCACCACTTTCTGAGATATTACTGATTCTTCGTGAAGTAACTGAACCTTAGCCAAGTCCCCCTCCCCTTCTCTCTCCCTCCCTTCCTATCTCTCGGTCTGTTTCTCTCCCTTTCCCCCTCCCTCTGTGTGTGTGTGTGTGTGTGTGTGTGTGTGTGTCTCCTGTAAATGCATGAGAAAAATGTTTACTTAAATGTTAAGATGCATTTGTGATGGCATTGAAGATGTGGTTTTGTCTCTACAGGGAATCAAATAGAAACAAGTTTACAGTTAACTCCTGATATCTGCAGTAATGAAAAACAGAGTTTGTTCTGAAAGCCTTTAAGCTTTTTTACTTTAGAAATTAAGCTGAACCTTGACCTTTTGCCACTGCAGCTAAACTCTTTCTCCCTTGTCCTTCTCAGCCAGATTCTGGGATAGTGAAGTGGCCAGGAGGCCAAAAGGACAGAATCAAAAGACTGACCTGAAAATCTCATGTTCCTCAGATTTTTTTTCCCCAATGCTTTGACTATTTGTGAGCAGAGGAAAGCATTCTGTACTAAAAGAGGATGCAAGTATTACTTTTTAAAAAGTAGACATCTTTTCTTTACAGTTTAAGCAGCAGCACCCAACAAATTTACATCGACTCCTTTCCCTACTCGGTTGCTGGTTACTGAGAGACGAAAGCGGTGGAAGGGTCTTCAGGAATTCTGCAGCCTCTTTAAATCTTTAAATCATCAAGAGGGGATGAATCCAGATACAGCCGAGGGCAAACATGCAACCATCGATCCACCTACCTCTAGCCATGAGCCTGCAAGGGCAAGGGCACATTTCATGAGGGTGCATTTCTAAGCCCTGGGAAGGATGAGCTGGTACGCAAGGTCCCTGTGTCCTCACGGCTCACACAGGGGCTTATTACAGAGTAGGAGTGCAGAGACTCATTTATTCTGGATCTGTAGTGTTTCCTAAAGGCTAGCGGCTCACACACAGGGCCAGTGCACGTTACAACTGTGTTGTCCAGATGTGTCATTCCAATGATGTAAGTCATTAATTTATTCTGGAAGAATTACTGTTCTCTGTTGAACAAGACTCAGAAGAAGACTTCTAGCTTAAAGTAATTCCAGAGGATTTTATTACTCTCTGCCACTGACAGCCGTGATCTTGACATAGTTCTGCAAAAACTTTGGAGATTACGTACATACATAACTATGTGATACATTATCTATCTATCATCTATCTATCTATCTATCTATCTATCTATCTATCTATCTATCTATCTATCTATCTATCATCTACCTACCTACCTATCTACCTATTCATCTTATCACATCCTATATAGGATTGTGGTAGAGTTAAGGGAGTCCTAATTAATGTAAATTAGAGAAACTGAAAATACCACATGAAATGATGGTTATACATATTGTAATTAGGCCCAGATGGTTCTTTTTGTAGTAGGAGATTTTTCCCAGACAGCCAAGAGATTGTTTGACCATCAAAAGGGAAGACAAATTAAGCCCCTGTTCTGTTTCCTTATTCTCAGAACTTTTGGAGAACCTTGCTGTATAGGCTTTGTGATCTGTCCTTTGAGGCAAAGAAGATGGCATTTCTTCATAACACAGATGCCCTGAGATACAGCATCTACCACCCAGAACTGAGGGCTTCGTGTTCTCACAGAACCTTTCCCTCTCCATGTCCTATCTGTTAAGAATGCTCATTGCCTTGGGGGAACTGTCTCAGGGATCTCAGGGTTTCACCATCATTTGCCCTAGGAAACCAGACCGTCACCAAATGGAAGCTCTAGTTCCCGTGAGAACAGCCAGGCGGAGCAGGAGCAGTGGTGTCTTCAGGCGGTCCCATTTGTCACAGGAAAGCAGGGAAAATCAACCCCCCAAAGAACGAAGAGCTGATTGCCAGTAGGGCTGCTGTCTTTAGTTTTTTAGACGACATCACGGTTCCTTGGTATCTCTCACAGAAAACTTGTCAGTGAAAATACTCCTTCTCTTTCTCTCCACCAACAAGTTTTACCCACTCAGCTACTTAATTGGTTGCAGCTAGTGGTCTGGAGAATGCAGACACACCCAATCTTTTCTCATAACTGATTTCTCTAAATCTGTAAATCTGTGTTTATTTGTTGTGGAGATCCAAGATTCTTTTTTTAAAAAAAAAATATTCAAAATCTTTCCATTTTTAAGTAGATATATTAACACACAAAATCTGTTTCTCTTTTACTCAAAAAACCCCCAAAAACCCAAGAAAACAAATCCCCCCTCCTTGCCAAAAAAAAAAAAAATCCCAAATAAGTTAATTACTTTCGGGCAATTGGTACTTAGTTCAGAATGGAGTGAGGTAAGCCTTACCTTGGAGGCAGATGTTGGGTTTAAAAGGCACATGTGGTTAGTGAGGAACAGAATAGTTTTTTTGCTAACTTTTTGTAACTTTTCAGGTTTATTTATGAGAAGAGTTAAAGATGTAAGTTTATATTTAATATTTAGGTGAATAAGTGATATAATTTTCTCCCTCTTTCTAGATCAACATGTTCACCATATTTTTCTTTTACTTTGAAATAGTAACATATTAAAATTCACCCATTTTATAATAAATGTAATACATAGACTGTAATATGTAGTTGACTAGTGAGTCACACTAAAACCAGGTTTTCTCATGGAGTAGGGATGAATGTTTTGATGTAAAAATCAGATCTTTTAATAGAAAGCAAGCTATTTTCCAGATCATGTGAAGCAGCCAGCCTTTGTCTCTGCCTCTGTCTGTCTGTCTTTCTGTCTCTCCTTCCCTCTCTCTCCCTCTCTTTGACCCAAGGCCTTGCTCTGTAGTCCTGGTTTACCTGGAACTCACTATGTAGACCAGGCTAGCCTTACTTAGAGCAATCCTTTGGCCTCTCCCTTCTAACTGCTGCGACAACAGGTATGCCTGTTGAGTGTGCCTGACTCTCATTCTTAGTTTTACATGAAATATCTAGGGTAATAAGGAAAATATCTTTCCCTCTTTCAAAATACCTAAATGACCACAGAGGTTTGCTACTTTTGTTTTAATATTAACAAAAAATTAAATGTAAATTTGAAAGAGAAATATGCATCTCATGGGTGTACATAAAACCATTTTATTTCTTCTGTCATAATTTATATTTCCCCCCAAAGGGTAGCTTACTGTTATAGCTAATTAATAAATCACCAGTTTGTGAACATTGACCAACCAGAATTTTGTGTACAGCTTGGCATTTTCATATTAACTTCAAGTTAATATTGATAATGGTTATCAAATGCCTTAGTACTACAATACCTTGCAAGTTATAATACACATATTACATTAAATTACAAAATTTTATTAATATTCATATATTAAAAAATTAAATATTAACACTAACTCTTGATACTAGGCTTGTGTCATGCGTTCATATAGATTTTTATGGCCTTGTGATTATTATTCTATTTGGTAACTTCCTGGTAGAGATGATTTAACCTCAGCATGTTTTGGAACAAAGGAGTACTAAAACTGGTCATATTAGAACTGGGAACTTGAGAAATTGGGAAAGTTATCACAGTTTTATTTACATGTTGAAGTTAAAAAGTTACCTCCATAGAGGCAGAGAATAGGATCAGTATTACTAGAATTTGTGTGGGGAAGAAGGGATGGAGAGGGGACAAGAGAGGATAGAGAGGAGACAGAGGGGATAGAGAGGAGACAAGAGGGGATAGAGAAGAGACAAGAGAGGGTAGAGAATAAACAGAAGGGATAGAGAGAAGACAAGAGGGGATAGAGAAGAGACAGAGGGGATAGAGAATAAACAGAAGGGATAGAGAGAAGACAAGAGGGGATAGAGAAGAGACAGAGGGGATAGAGAGAAGACAAGAGGGGATAGAGAAGAGACAGAGGGGATAGAGAGGAGACAAGAGGGGATAGAGAGGAGACAGAGGGGATAGAGAAAAGGCAAGAGGGGATAGAGAGGAGGCAGAGATGGGATAGAGAAGAGACAGAGAGGAGTGGTTATTGGGTGCACAAGTGCAGCCAGGAATGATTGCTGATGTTCTAGCTCAGCAGAAAACAGTTGTTGTCAATGACTGAGTATTTCAACATAGATAATGGAGAAGGCTTTGGATATTTCCCACACAAAGAAATGATAAATGTTTGATGGGATGGACACACTGGTTACCTTTTTCTAAACATAATATACTGTGGGATACATTGAGGTGTCACATTTCATCCCATCAGTATCTAAGATTGTCAATTAAAAAGTTTAAAAATAAGTTTTGTATTGCTTATTACAGAAAGACCAGAATAGTTATTAAATGTTATTTGTTAATGCCATATGTAGCATTTAATGCCCTTAGAGTCAGCATTTGGATTAAGAATTATCTAGCTGGGCGGTGTGGCACACGCCTTTAATCCCAGCACTTGGAAGGCAGAGCCAGGCGGATCTCTGTGAGTTCGAGGCCAGCCTGGGCTACAGAGTGAGTTCCAGGAAAAGGAGCAAAGCTACACAGAGAAACCCTGTCTTAAAAAAACCAAAAAAAAAAAAAAAAGAATTATCTAAATCATTTACTCAAATTTTTACTCATTTATTTGCTTGCTTTCCAGCAACATGATGTTGTTGCTGCTATGTGTCTGCTCTGTGCCGCTTACTCTGGCAGATGCCAAGACACATCAGTGAGAACTTCAGGCCTTTCTGAGTCTGCTGTGATACCTTCTGTGAGCCTCGGAATTCTGACATTTACAGATCTAGGAACCATTCACTTGTGTCACAGAGGCTAAGTTTCTGGTGGAGGCCGGGGTGATGACAGTGATTACATCCTGTTTCTTCCTCATGCTCCTGAACCTGGAGGACAGAGGGGAGGACAGGGGCCACAGAGGGCTGTTCCAGGAGGAGGACTCAGGATCCTGGAAGAGGACTCAGTGTCCTGGGAAAAGGAGCCTATCTCTGTGGAGGAGGGACCATGTGCGAGTGTCTTGTGGAGATGACTGTTGTGCCAAGGAAAACCATTACATTGCCCTGGCTTTCAATTATTGGCAGAAAGTCAATACTAGCCTGGGAAAGAAACAAGAAACATTTCAGGAAAGTACCTCTGAGTTGTCTTTTGTTTCTTGAACTTTCTCTTTTTCTTTTCTCTCCCTCCCTCCCCCCTCCCTCCCTTCCTCCCTCCCTCCCTCCCTCCCTCCCTCCCTCCCTCCCTCCCTCCCTCCCTCCATCTCTTCCTTCCTTCCTTCCTTCCTTCCTTCCTTCCTTCCTTCCTTCCTTCCTTCCTTCCTTTCTTTCTTTTTTTTTTGTTTGTAAAAATGTGTCTCCCCTTTCTGGAATGAGAGAAAAAAAATCCATGGCTTCAGGCCAAAAATAAAGGAAGGTCTTCCCTGAGTGAATGCCTGTGTTTAGCTCTTTGCAAGTTTAGAACTTCTTGGGTGTAGCCTCATTCAAATGGGTAAAAATCATGACTACAGGTGCCTTTGGATGTGAAGATGTACCATGGATTTGTTAGGGAACTAAAGGGGTTATGATAGACTGCGTGGATTTCAGTGCAACGTTCTTTTTACAGCCGAATGTGATGCAAACAGATAATTAATGATGTGGACTGTCTGTGTTTGTTCACCCACAGGTGAAAACCAGGTGCTAGAATCAATGGTTCTGCCCGTCACAGAGAGATGTCCAGTCAGCTCCTCAGGCACTGATGAGGTTTCAAAGCTCAGGAAACATGTTCCTGAAAGAGGTCAACAATGCATATCTGAAACTTGGGTAAGAGGCAGATGGTGTTAGGAGAACATTCTTTTTCATGAACAAGCAACTCAAATAGGGAAAATGAAAAAAAGGTTGAAAGAAACAGATACATAGAAAAATTAAATGCAATAAAAAAGAACTCATGCTCTACTACCAACCTATTTTAGTCTGTAGTGTGTCTCTGTGTGTGTCCCTCACATGCATATATGTATATGTTACGCTGTTCATGGATATTATACTTTAAGATAAGAATGTTGACAAGGAGAAAGAGAAATGATGTTCAAGATGCAGATGAAATGTCCTTAAAGAGTTGGATTGTTTTAGACCATATAACAGGTAACACTCCCAGTGCTCAATGAATCTAGTGTGTGGCCCTGAAGATAGAGCCTTGATTGTACTTGGGTTCAGTGGTCCTCTGACTATCTTTGGCAAGGGTAGGTAAAGAAGATTGCACTCTAACACATCAACCTGTCAGATCAGAGGCTATGATGGACCACACTAAGCCTGCCTTTCCACCATGGTTGGCATGTACTATAAAGGTCTAGGTTGTTCTCTTTAATATTGAGCTCTTCCAGGGTCCATGAAGGGTGCAAAATGAGCATGTGTGTCTCTATCATGCTCACATACATTATGGTGTATATATTGAACAATAACATTTAAAAACATTCAGTCCTTTTGAATAAATCTACAGTTATTTGATAGCATGAGTCAGTTACAAAGTAGTGTTCAGTTACATGATTTTATGTTGCCTTTCTCATCACTGCAACAATGAAAACCATTTAAAGAAGAGTCTGATTTGGCTCACATCTTGAAGATGCTGTCCCTCATGTCTGAGAAGGCTGGGCTGCAGGAGCCTGAGGCTGCTGGTCACATTCATCCGCAGTCAGGAAGCAGAATGCTGGTGTATACCTCCTTCTTCTCTTTTTATTGAGTACAGGACCCCAAGGGGATGCCTAAATATATATATATTTGAGACAGGGTTTCTCTGTGTAGTTTTGGTGCCTGTCCTGGCTCTCGCTCTGTAGACCAGGCTGGCCCCGAACTCACAGAGATCTGCCTGGCTCTTCCTTCTGAATGCTGGGACTAAAGGTATGTGCCACCACTGCCCAGTGGGGCTGCCCATATTTAGGGAGGATCTTCCCACATCAATTAACTTAGTTTAGAAACTCCCTCACAGACATGTCCAGACGTTTGTTTCCATAGTACTCTAAATCAAATTCCACTCTAGATAAAGCACCACAATTACTTTCTTCTCAGAACTCTGATAGGATTAGAGGGAATTTTAATAGCCCTAAGGAGTGTATAATTTTGTCAACTTATTTTAAAATGTGACGCAATGAAGTCTGGAGAAGTGATTCGGTATAAAGAGTGTCTCTTGTTCTTCCAGAGGACTTGAGTTCAGTTTCCAACATCCCGTCAGTTGGCTCACAACCGCTTGTAGCACCAGTTCCAGAGCATCCAACATTCTCTTCTGAACTCTGTGGGCTTTCACAATTATGTGGCGTACACACACACACACACACACACACACACACACACACACACACACACACACCAAATATTTAAAATTTGATGAACTAAATTCTTTAGGTTTGTATGTAACAATTACATAGAGATTACATTAGCAAAGACTTCACTAAGCATTTTGTATATACAACCTGTACATTCACCTAGGCCAAAATGACTCAACGATAGGAAATTCATTTATAAAGGGGTTTTAGAGAGGGCAGAGGAAGTAAGAGACTGGACACGGACCGTGAAGATAATGAAAGTCGAGAAGTGGCTGTGATCACTGTTTTCATGGGATATTGTGACCATGCCCTGAGTGCACCCTACGTATTTTAGCTGCGCAGGTGGCCTGTGTATCATCTTCAGATGCCAGCTGACGTTTCCATTCTTATGTTTTAATGCCCTTCACTCTGACTTTCTGATTGGTTTTAGCTATATGAGCCTTCCACGACACTGGGAGCAGGTCATGTGTTGGGTACCAAGAATGATGTGAGCTGGTGTGCAGAATTTGGAGTGTGTTCTGGGAGATGTCCAGTGATGTTTCTAGAGTCTAAGGTTTTGTCTTTCATCAGTGGAAGATGAAATGCAGTCAGCCAAGCAACGTGATAGTTGCACTCATGATGCCTGGGTATATTCCTCATCGTTCACTGGTAAGCAGAGCCAGGGGTGACTTACAGCAAGGAATGGGTTTGCATGGACTTCTATTTACCCACAAGGTAGTTAAAACATTTGCACCGAGGCTACAATTTCCATGCCCCCATCCGTACCAGAGCAGACATTTGTGTGATGGATGTGCCAACCTGATCCCCTCCCACACTGCTGTCATTCCTGGAACAGCTAGGCAGCCACCGCTAAGTAGTCCACAAATAAGCCTGGCTAAGAATAGTGTCTTATTTCTAGACCCTCCACAGGAGAAACTCAACACCCTGTTGGAGTCAGATAAGCAGAACTTGTTCTGAGAGCGTCGTCCAAGTGAGACCGCAGAGGACGGAGCCAGATTGAGTGAGTCTAAGTGCAGTCAGCTTTGCCGGATGCTGGATCAGACTGGAAAGTGCCTTTGATATGCTGCTGAAGGGTTGCCTGTCAGGACCTCGGGGGATTGGGAAACACTGACGAAAACTGTGCCCAGGGACCAAGTGAAAAATTGCCACTAACGTCTCACACTTGTTAGATGCCAATTAATAGACGCTGATATCTCTGTCACGTGTTCTACTAAAGTATCTTGGAAAGTTAAAGTTCAGTCTCAAGCCTTTAGCCACAAAGATATACTTTCTTTAGCTATAATTAATTTATTATTTTCTTTTAAAATTACTTCTTAATTTTATAAAAATAAGAATATGATTGGCAGTTTTTTTTCTTTTTTTCTCAAGACAGGGCTTCTCTGTGTAGCTTTGCCCCTTTCCTCAATCTCGCTCTGTAGCCCAGGCTGGCCTCGAACTCACAGAGATCCACCTGACTCTGCCTCCCTAGTGCTGGGATTAAAGGTGTGCTCTACCACTGGCCGGCGTTTGGCAGTTTTGAACAAAGCATTTTAAAGTAATTTTCCATCCCTTCATCTCACTCAACCCCAATACCTTCGAGCCCTCCTTTGTCCTACTTGACCCACAACTTACCCTTACCCATGCTTTCTTAACAGGTCCAATTTATAAAATTTGTCCCTAAACTTGCTGTAATTTTGCCATTGATACTATCCTTGATTTCCTCACCTGAAGACCTTGAGAGAGCAAGAATCATCATCCCATTTCCACTGGTGGCAAGTAGAGGCACAGATGTGTGCTCTCTCGGGTTTAAGTTTGGTACATGAGCGCTCTGGATGTAGTTACTATGCGTCTCTTCTCTTCCCCACTGTTCCACAGTGGCTTTGTGCACGTGACTCCGTGTCCAGGCGTCCATCCCCTCAGCATTCTTTCTCTTGTATATTTGTCTTCGTTTAGCAAAGAAAAGAAATCTTTGAGGCTATAAAAAGGGTCTCAGTTTACAGCGCAGTGTTTGAGGCAAACACACGAAGTTTCCCCAGGACTTAGAAGGGTCATGTCGATAATCATTCTCACATGACTCTCCACGGTCAGGAGGATATTGGGATAGCCTTTCTTCCGAGGCAGTACCTCTATCGTTCCACCACTGAACATACACGGCTTGCATTTAGACTGCCTGGTGCTGTCTGCTCTGGCCTAAATTATTCTTTCCAAGTTAGAATGTTTTTCCTTCTTTGGCATCCATTAAAAATCATCGGCAACATGGCCATCCTCCAGAAACACTTCTGTAATGTTAACCACAGGACTTGGTGTCTAAAAATAAGAATTGAAAAAGAGATTTAAGTTAATGCCCAGAAAGAAATCTTTCCATGTGTTTTTACTGGAATTTGGTAAGTCCTATTCTAGGCAAAAGTGTGTGGGTGCTGTTCTTGTACAGTGAGGCTGATCAGCCAGTACCCATTCCTTTTCATCCACCTTCCGTATTAGCCATTTTTCGTTCTTCATTGAAGGTCATGTCAGTTCAGACAGGGTTCTGTTTCACTCGGAGCCTGTAATGCACTGTGAGCAAGCTCCTCACTAATGGTTCCCAAGTTTTTGAAGTTTATATGGTCTGCTGGCCATCATTTGTTGCTTTCTTTATGGAACTGATTAAACTCACCAAATGATGCAACATGAAACAAAATAGTTTGGGAATGGTGTGGGCAGTTTAAAATTTGTTTGAAATTTAGTATGGACATTGTAAAATAAATAAATTCAAAATTAATTACTTGGGATCACCTCCCCTCCCATTCTTCTACCAAAAACTCTTGCAGCTCATTTTACAAGAATGACTATTTCCTAAAATAAATCATTCTTATTTGCTGTTTATTAATCCGTACTGAGCATTTCTATCTATTTTTCCTTTTTCTGAGTTTCAAGGCCACGGTCTACTTGTGAAACTCTCTAACCAGTCCAGTCGTAGACTTTCTCAAATGTTCCAGACCTAGTATGCTATTAATCATTCTCCTCACTCCTCCTCCTTCCCCACCATCCTTCCTTTCTTTGTCAGATCTCCTTTCTTTGTCTTCTTGTGAACACATGAACCATCACAGACGCTTCCTAGGGCAGGATGGTAAGGACTAGTGATAGATACAGTAACTTTTTCTGGGATATGGGAAAAATAAAAATATGCTTCATACAATGACAAGATAGCATTTTTGTTTGTTTGTTTTGTTTTTTGTTTTTCAAGACAAAGTTTCTCTGTGTATCTTTGGCATCCTGGATCTCACTCTATAGACAAAGCTGGCTTTGAACTTACAGAGATCCGTCTGCCTCTGCCTCCCCAGTGCTGGGATTAAAGGTTTGCACCAGCACATCTGATAGCACACTATTTAATAGATGATGATTCCTGACTTCTTTATGAAATTGTACTTACAAAGTTTACATGTAGTTGGAGAAATGTCACAGGTCTTCAATCTTTAGAGTAACTGTTATTATTCCTAGCCACTTCTGGAGGCCCATGACTGCCCATGCACTGTCAGCAGTCAGGCAAAATGCTTAGTCACTCCAGGGCCTTACATCCTACATAATCCATGTGCAGAATGGTCACATAATCTATGCGCATGTGTGGTGTAGCTACATAAGCATATATGTGTGTGAAGTGTCCTACAAAGGCAAGCTCTACTTACTCACTCACTCCCTGCTCTCTCAGAGGTAGTGCACCTCTCTCTCTCTCTCTCTTCTCTCTCTCTCTCTCTCTCTCTCTCTCTCTCTCTCTCTCTCTCTCTCTCTCTCTCCATCCCCTGCCCCACCCACACCTTTCTTTTTGGTAGGCCTACCCACCTCCATCTTCTAGCTTCTCTAATAAAAATTCCATTGTACCTCACGTTTTCTCACACCTAGGTGAATAACGCCAACAAGTAAATAGCATTGGTGTTGACACCAAACAGGCTTCTCAGCACACTGTGTGGGGATCCTGAACCCAGGTTGGTTCATCTGCAACTGCCCACTTTCCATCTGTCAGGCCACTGAATCACTTTGTACAACCCCAGCTACTTTGATTGGTGAGTTTTCCCTTAACCAGTCAGCATAGGCAGTTCCCTGGACCCATGGGAACGACTGTCAATTGTCCAGCATCCCTCTGGTGTCCTTGGAACTGGGGGTACCCCCATCCGTGGTCTTTAGCTGCTACGGTTGGCCCCCATTGCTGACTATTACCCCCAGCTATTCCCCATGACTGCAGTCTGAAGCCTTGTTTTTGTTCATTTCTCGTCTCTGAGACCCTCATCCTCATCCTCGGGCTACCACCCCGACCCTCGCTCTTTGCTCTATGACTGTCATCCCCCACAGGAAGCCTCGAGTAGCCATTACAGTATCGGGGTAATCCATCTCCTTCCTTGTGGACACCAGGGCCACTTACTTGGTCCTGAGGGAGTTTTGGGGACCCACTCCTCCTTCTCATCTGCCTATTATCGGGATAGGAGGACAGCCTTACCTATCTCATCAGACCCCACCACTTAATTGTATTTTCAGGAGTTTCTTTCTTACCCATACATTTTTTGGTCATGCCAACTTGCCCTGGGCCCCTAATGGGAAGAGATTTGTTTTAGCCAAGGTAGGAGCTTCCATTTCATTTGCTCCCCCCATTCACCTGACCCCAGACTCATCAGCAGCTCCTCTCCTCCTCCTCCTCCTAGCCTTTTTCCCCACCCCTAACCCAGGGCAATTCCTCCTCATACACAGTGACACAAACAGGGCCCTGCTCTCTTAGGTTCCAGAGGACTCTGAGATCAACTGCCTTGTCTCCAATTCCAAACAATGAGGTTTCATCCCACAACTGTACCCAACCCCACTGGATTGGGAACCCCATATATTTTTCTTCCTGATTCCCTCTCCATGTTCTCCTGTCTCTACTGACCACATTCTGTTTCATCAGTTTCCCTCTGTGTCTCTAATAACATATTCAAATTTCTAATTGACTACTCCGCTAACTGTTACAGGACCACCATCAGCCACAGAGCCGGAGGCACAAGGACCATCAAATATACTCCGGTGGGAGCTGACTTGGACTCACCCAGATAGGTCAGATCCAAACTGTCAGATCCAAGCTGTCAGAGCCAAGCAGCACTGGACAATCCCACAGGCCTCAAAACAGCAGCAAAGACAATCAGAAAGTCCGGCTAACTCAAGAAAAGTGCCCCCCCCCCCAATTAACTGATGCCCACCAAGTCAGCTGGAAACAGTTCTGAGAGACACAGTGCCCCCATTCCCGGTCACCCTCTACCTCTAACCCCTTAGTTTTCATAATAGCAAAAAGGGTGGACTGTTATTATCCCTAGCCATTTCTGGAGTCACATGACTGCATAAGCACTGTCAGCAGTCGGACAAAATGCTTAGTCACTTAGGGCCTAACATCCTACTTAATCCATGCAAATCGTGGTCATGTAATCTACACACCTGCATGGTGTAGCTGTGTAAGCCCATAGACACATGCTCGAGGTGACCTATAAAGCAGGCTCTACCCACTCCCCACTCTCTCTCTCCTTCTCTCCAGAGGTAGCACACACCTCTCTCTCTTTCCTTTTCCCACCACACTTTTCTTTTCTTTAGACCTACCTCCCCCCTTTCCCTTCCCTGATAAAAACTCTTATAGTGTGTTCCGTTGTACCTCATGTTTTCTCGCTCCTGGTAAATAATGGCCACAAATAAATAACAGTCAGGACAATTCTGTACGTGTTCTCTTTCCTCAATAAACTGTAAATGCTGTTTCACACCTTTGAGCATGTTTAGATTTAGGTTAATGGGTTTAGTCACACACCCAGGTTTGGAATGTGTCAGCCTTATTGCTCTTTTTCTAAAAGAAATTTTAGTTTCTTACTTTCTTGAGTATCTTGTCTGATGAAGATTACTATAGATTCACCCAGGCACAAAAAAATTATTTTTATCCAGAATGACTTTGTTCAATGTCTTTAGGACCCAGGTATTTCTTGTAGGCCCTTCTTGGAATTCACAGTTTATGATATCCAAAGCTGTAGCTTTGATTTTATGATGCTGGTGGCGGAAACAAGGCCCTTGCTCATGCAAAACCCATGGTCTATACGCCCAACCCGAAGTGATGACTTTTACATTTATGTAAACGAGTTAAAATACATTGGCATTTTCCAATAATATAGTCTTAGAAGTTTCCCAGGTTGACCTTTATCAGTTTTCAAAATGGTGACTTTTCTTTCACCAAGTAGACCGACACTGTTGGGACCCAGTGAATCAAAAGGAGGACTCCGTTCTTGTGAGTCAAAGTCCAATATTTGCTCTTTTGTCCCATTAGGCTCTTACTATTTATTTCAGAGACAAGAACTCATACAATCTTGCTAATATGACAGAAACAATTATCTTTAAAATTCTCATAGTTTCTGCACATTTGCTTGATTCCTGTTCATTCTTCCCATTCTTAATCGTGTCAGGATGAAGGTGAAATTCAAGTAAAAATTTCATAAAAATATGAGTATGCCTGCCCTATGACTTCTGGTAAGCCCAGACACCTGTGCTGACATCTTCCACTGGCTAGCTTGGTGGCAAGCCACAGATGACCTTGTGCCCAGACACCTGTGCTGACATCCTCCACTGGCTAGCTTGGTGGCAAGCCGCAGATGACCTTGTGGACCAAGTTCCCCATTTTGTTTGTTATCCTTAGAGCTCTTCCAGGCACTGGGAGGAGCTGTGAAATCTTCAGAAACAATTCCAAGTCAGTAGATTATGCTGCCAACCCTTTCCCAGCAGACACAGATGTGGGTGGTGGTCTGTAGATTTCCAAGGTATTGTCACCGGGACTTTCTTGAGCAGAAATGCCATTAGCACATCCAGCTGTGGTGAAGACAAGCACAGACTTCTAATGAAGTCTGTCCAGCTTCCTCTGGCATGGGGACTGTCTTGTATCGTCACTGTCTCATGTGTGCTCCGAGGGATACAGTATTTGTGCCCGTCACAACAAGCTGTGTATGACATGAAGGAAATATGACAACCAGCTTCACTTCTTCCCGCCTTCACTGATTGGCAACACCGTTACAAAGGCATAAACCTAGAACCCAGTCTCTTCAATGGAGGACAATACCTGCCAGTTGCTTATAATTTAGGAATCCTTAGAGATGACTTGACATTTTATTATGTTTGAGTCATTTTTTAAATCTTGGGTTTGGCATATGTTGAGTTTTGGGTTTGTACAAGCAATGCATTTGATGTTAGTCAAAGCCCCCAGCTTCAAGTCCTAGAAGAAGATGAGGACAAAGAGGACACAGACAAGGGCTCCCCGTGGCCAATGCTTTTGTGTCGATTTTGCCCACTCTGAGGTCCTGTGATGTAGAGCTTGGTGAGCTTGAGAAGCGCGCGTCCGCTGGGATGGCCCGCAATTGGACCTCACAGATGATCCATCACACAGTCTGCAGTCATTTGGTAAACCGAGCCTGGGGCTTGTCAGAAACATTTTCCTCAGTGCGCTAGTGTGTGCCCTGTAAGGGAAATTTAATCCATATGTGTCAAAGATTCATTTACACTTAAATCACTACAGCATTGTTCTGAGCTTTTGATGTCTGACAAGTCTTTTGACTTTTTCCAAGCAGTTCTCGGTGCCCTGCCAAGGGCAGTCCTAATCCTCAACAGTAGAAAATGCAGGTTTCCTTCTTGACGCTCAACTCCTTTGCCTCCTCTCTGGGAAAAGTTCTTTCGCAAAGTCACATTTACCTGCCTCTGTTCAAAATGCCCGAAGGCAGCTGAACTGTGGAAAGGGACAACGTGATACAGGGTGATTTCCACATCTGGCCCCGATTGATGGGGGGCCTTCAGGGCCTGCTTTCTAACTTGGCAGGGGGCACAAGATGTATTTTCCTTTCATTTACCTCTACTCACTGAAGGCATTGTGTGCAGCAAACACAAGAATATTCTAGATTCATCTGGTCTATGGTAACAAAAGGAAGGAACCTGGTCTTGAGGGAAGGACTTGGGGGTCAACATATTAAAGGACATGGATGCTCCGAGAAGGAGAATGACATCTCGGTTCTTCCAGGCTGGGAGTTACTCTGCTGTCGGATTCACCAACTGTCCTTAAGTTCCACAATCTGCAATAGTCTCTTCATAGAGGTCGCATAGCTGCTTGGTGTAGGGTGTTCTGTCTAGCTAGAACTATCAGTCCCTGGCCCCCATTGCAATAACAACTACTGTTACTTGGGCTGGGTCTGATTCCGGAATACTGTGGCTGTCTCCTTAAGAAACTTCTTTTAGTGTTTTGCCTCCTTATTTTCAATTGCATTTCCCATGATCTCTTTCCCTTTCTCTTTTCTGCTCACAAAGCATCCTATATCTTCCTGTCATTGAGGAAACAGGTGATAAATTTAGTTCTATGGAGGGCTTACTGAGAACGTACTGTTTCTTAAACATTGTTGACAGCTAGAGGTAGAATATGTCTCTGACATTTCTTTGCCTACAACAGTGCTTGGCATTCTACTGTTGTGCAAGCATTGTAATGCTTACTGAATAAATGTAGTATCTGTGTCTGTGAAAGAGCAGAGCTGATTGTAAAAGGCTGAAACTCAATCATGAAATAGCAGTTGTAGATTGAGCTTCAATATTCTTGGCTTTTTTAATTTCTTCTAATTATTTTACCTTTTAAATCTTGACTCCATTACTAGAATGTACATTAACTAACGACAGCCCATGGGCTAATAATTTTAAGTGGAAGTCTTTATACTGCCCTCTGGTCACCCCATTCATGTGACAACTGGTCATTTACTGAGGACAGAATGAGATTGGCCTTTATCTGCAGAGTGTTAAACTTGCATGAAAGCAGTGTGTAGGGCCATTATCCACTTCCTGTGGTAGTCTTGTCTTTTCTTTATGGAGTGATATTTTTTTGTGGAATATTTGTTTAACTATGAAAAGATGTGTTGCATTTGCTTAACTTTGTAAAGATGTGTTACATTTGTTTATGTTGCAGAATATTGGTTTAACTATGTAAAGATGTGTTGCATTTGTTTATGTAAAGATGTGCTGCTGTTTTACCTTGCCTCCCTAAGGCACCTGATTGGTCCAATGAAAAGCTGGAAGGCCAATAGGGAGGGAAGAGGTATAGGTGGGATTTTCAGGCAGGGAGAGTAAGTAGGAGGAGGAATTTAGGCTCAGGGGAAGAAAGAAAAAGAGATGCCAGGGAGACACCAGGGACCAGTTAGCCAGACACGGAGGAAGCAGGACATACAGAATGAAAGAAAGGTAAAAAACCCTGAGGCAAAACCTAGGGAATAGGAACAGGTTAAATTAAGTTAAAAGAGCTAGTGGGATAAGCCTAAACTAAGACCAAGCTTTCATAATTAATAACAAGTCTCCATGTCTAGATCTGGGAGTTGGTTGGCAGTCCCAAGAAAATTCCAACTACAATATTTCTCCTTTATAATGTGAGGGTTAGACTATGTTATAAGCTAAATGTGAAATGCCCTCCACAAGCTCATGAGTTTGAACACTTGGACCCCAGTTCATGGCACTACACTGGGAGGTGACACTTTATGGGAAGAAATGTGTCACTGGGGCCAGATCATGAGGTTTATAGTCTAGTCCCTCTTCCTGTCTAGTCTCTACTTCCTGTTCTACATATGTGTATGTGTCAGGGGTGGGGGTGTGAGGAATCCCAGCGATATGCACTTGCCACGACAGAACTCCCTGTCACCATGCTTTCTCTGTCATGATGGACTAAATTGTCTCTAACCATGCCTCACAGTAAATGTTCCCTGCCTTGAATTGTGTTTGTGATTGTTCTGTCTCCTGGCTATAAAAGCAATGAATATACATTGGTTCAGATGTTCTGGGCCTTTTGTACCTTCTAAGGCTGTTACGTTCTTAGGAAGGCTCAAGATTACAGCTATTTGGGAAAGTGACATCTGGTCACCCCTGCTGAATACACCTTTATTCTCTTGTTCTGTCTAATATTTGGTCACAGCCTCAAGAAGAGATAACTAATCCATATGTCAAAGGATTTGCTCCAATACCTAAAAGAGCAAAAAATCTAGAGTATCCTGGGAGCATGTTTGCTGGTGAATAGAGGCTGTATGGTAGAATTTCATCTGAGACTTGCCTTCATTGATATCATGCACTTAGTGACTGAGGGGTATCCCATTCCTACTCACTGCTAACTAATAGATACCACCCATAATTGCCAAACAAACATGATCATGTTGGTTTGCATGAGTTCTCAAAACTGGTGGAGACCCGCAGGGAGTCCAGAAATAGCCTTGGTGTGACATGCTCCCAGATAGCTGTAATACCTCTTGTTCCCAAATTTCTACAGCTTTCCTAAACAATCACCAGTTGGGGACCAAGATTAAAACAGCGAACATGTGGGAAACATGTCACATTAAACTGTAATGTTACATCCCTGGCCCCTGTAGCCTCATAGTCGTCTCAGAATGCAAAATACCTCCAGTCCAACTTCAAAAGCTCCCATAGTCTTAACAGTTCCAATGAAAAACTTCTAAGTCCCATATTTCTTTTGAGTTATGAGCTCCAGTAAAATTGAGAAGTAAACAAATTTTAAAAAGTAACAACAAGAACAACAAACAACCCCCCCAAATAGTTAATTATATACTTCCAATATACTATGTTACAGAATGAACATCCTAATTCCAAAAGGGAGAAATGGGATATGGTAAAGAAATAATGCTCCAAAAGGAAAGCAAAACACAGCAGAGCAAATATTTGAAGTCTCCTGTCTGGTGCCTGAAGTTGTCATTTCACCATCTGGACTCTAAGGACTTGTGTGCCTGGTGTTGCTATCTGTAGTACATGCGACTTTGGCTGACTGCCTTTGGCGTCTGTAACTTTCTTTCACAGGAGTTCCATATTCTTGGTGTCTCCAATACCCTGGGGTCTCCATTGTAACTCAGGCTTAACCTTCACAGCGTCACGGACAACCTTATCAATAATTCCACGTAGGGAAGTAACCCGTCTATCCGTGGTCGGGCTTCACAGGCTTCTCTGCCTGGAACATTGGTGTGAACCTTGATGGCTTTGGGACTCTTACATTTGACACGCTTGTGAAAACGTCACCACTGGGATGACACCAAATTCTGCTGCTAGGCTGAGATGCAGCCTGGGCTCCTTGGACCGTGGCTGCGGTGGCTCCAAGTGTCTGTGTGGCTGAACTTGGGAAGCCATTTCCCCAGAGAGCCCTGTTCGAGAATAACACTCGGGGTAACACTGCATTTTCAAATGAAAATCTGTCAAGTATGTTTGCATTTTCATTCTCTGTGACCTTTGATGAGGAGGTCCCCCAAAGCACCTTTAGCATGCTCCAAGTGCAAAGTCCACAGTTTGTTGGTTTTTCCTTAATGCAATTAATCTGATCACTTAGCTCCTGTTTCACTAATGAAAAGTCACCCAAAATCCTTTATGCTAATTACATCTTAAGGTACACAGTTGGAGAAAAATATGATAGTTCTTTCTCACCTGTGAGACATATATCGCAGGAATCCCAGTGAATACTGAACTTCCAGACTGTATTGAACTTATATTTATATCTGTTTCTAAGATTAAGTGCTATGGAATAATTCCTTTGTACACTGTGAAGATTTGTCACTGTGATCACTTTAATACAGAAGCTGACTGGCTAATAGCTGGACAGGATAAGGTTAGGTGGGAGAACCAGACTAGAGACCCTGGGAAGAAGAAGGGCAGAGTCAGAGGTGTTGAGAGAGACACAGAAAGAAGCAAGATGAACGTCCTGTGTTGAAAGAAGGTACTGTCCCATGGCAGGATGTAGATCAATAGAAATGGGTTAATTTAAAATGTAAGAGCTAGTTAGGAAGAAGCCTGAGCTACGAGCTGAGCATTTATAATTACTATCAAGTCTCTGTTTAGGTTACTTGGAAACTGGCAGGCAGGAAAGAAAACTCTCCCTACAATTAAGTTAGGTACAGTATGAGACTAATGATAATAACTAATAATAAAATAGAATAATTATAGCCATGTGCTTTCATTAAAGATATGTGAATATCTTCTCCCTGCCACCCTCTGCTCCCAAATCTTTTCGTGTTGTACTTTTAGATGTAATTAGCATAAAGGATTTTAGGTGGCTTTTCATTAGTGAAACAGGAGCTAAGTGATCAGATTAATTGCATTAAGGAGAAACCCACAAACTGTGGACTTTGCACTTAGAGCATGCTAAAGGTGCTTTGGGGGCCAGAACCTCCTCATCAAAGGTCACAGCGAATGAAAATGCAAACATACTTGAAAGATTTTCATTTGAAAACGCAGTATTACATTGAGTGTTATACTGGAACAGGGCTCTCTGGGGAAACGGTTTAAGCTGTTGAATGACTAATGGACAGGTAGCTTATGCAGAATGGACGCAATGGACAAAGGGATGATTTGTATCCAAAGCAAGATGTGAGGACAGTGTAGGTCATCATACTATAGATTTTGCACAATTTAAAGCTCAAAGTATTCACATTTCACTTTTTGTATAGAAATATTCCTTGTTATATTAAAGACATTAAAGCACAATATTAAAAACTTGTACTCTTTATTTTTATCAACAAAAAAATACGATTATGGGCCAAAAGTTGGCTCAGCAGGTAAAGGTTGCCACCAAGCTTATGACCTGAGTTTAATCCTTGGGACCCACATAGAGGAAGCAGAGAATGACTCTTGAAAACTGTCCTCTGATGGACCCTCAAATGCACCCCTCTGCACATGCATGTGGATGTACATGTACACAAACACACACAATAAAATAATAACGATAAATACGATTAGTCTCTTTCTCTTACACTCTGAAAAGACTGAAATGCCAAACTAAAACAAAAACAGTTTTGAATGTAGGCTAGAAGGTTTCAAATCATTCTTTTAACTTAGTATTAAGAAACATATAAAAGACCACACATTCTTCATTCAGAATGTGCTTATTTTATATGAAAAAGGGAATTATTGCTTTTAGAAATGAAGTAATTTATTGACATAATGAGTTTATTATTCACTACCTAAAAATTACTAAATTGAGATATATTTGATTAAGCAATTTTGATATCACTAAAAATTATATAATGTGACACCTTTGGGAATTCATGTGTTTGTAGAAGGAAGTATACTTGAGTCACAGCGGGGCCTTGTTCATCTCCCTCACTCAACTGTGATGCTCACATTTATTAGCCATGCAGTAATTGCATTCCCATAGTAGGAGGCTGTTTTACTCCATCGCCATACATTGCAGTTTCAGGCACAGAACTGATTCTGTGATATAGTGCCAAAGTCACTGGTCCTGCTTCCAAAGAATCCAAATGGTTTATTCATGACTTCAGCAGGTTTTGTATCATCAGAGGTCTGTCTTTCATCAGGGACACAAACCCGCACCTCAGAGTGCACAGAAGTTGTGGATGTGGCAGTCACATGTGAAGGCAGACGATGGCTTCTTTGCCCGGCCCCCCAGGTCTCTCAGAGTGGCTGCTATGCGCCAGGGGCTCCAGCGAACACAGGGTTGGATGTTCGGGTGCAGCACTCAGCTGCCATCAGTGTTCTCACTGCTCATCAAGCTGCAGCGACATTGAAAAGAGGCAGATGTGCATTGGTGCCACGGGCAAAATGGCCATTTTTTGTTGCTGCTGTTCTTTATATATTTGTTTATTGTTTTCTGTTCTTTTACTCTATCAATATGTTCCTTTATTTTCAGAAAAAAAATTTACTAAAAAAAAAATAACAGAATACAGAAAGAAAAAAAAAGAGCCAAATATCCTCTTAGTAGCGATATATTGTGTACCCTAATAAACTTGCCTGGGGATTGGAGGACACAGCCAGCCACTAGATTAGACATAGAGGCCAGACAATGTTGGCACACACCCTTAATCCTATCACTTGGAGCCAGAGACTTGTCTGGATCCCTGTGAGTTCAAGGAAGCAGAGCCAGGCAGGGGTGGCACACGCCTTTAATCCCAGCACTTGAGATCTCATGTCTTGGGAAGGACACACGCCTTTAACGCCAGGAAGTGACGGCGGGGCAGAGAAAGGTATAGAAGACATGTGTGCTTCCTCTTGTACCTTCCCGCTTCAGCTGCACTGGGAAGTCTGCACTTGTTTTGCTCGTCTCATTTTTATGGTGTTCCTGCGTCCACAAGTTGCATGGGTGTGCACACATGCATGCATGCATGCAAGTGTGTGTGTGTGTGTGTGTGTGTCTGTGTAAGATCACAGCAGCTAATTTAGTATGTATGAAAATATCATATATATATATATATATATATATATATATATATATATATACTATTGCATACACAGAAACAAGGTAAAACAATCTCAAATATGCTTAGCACTACAGACGTTTCCCTGGGGTGTAATACCCATTCTCAAGTTTTTAATTGCTACTCCAATACGGATGATCCTAAACTAGCAGTGTAGTGCTAATCATTCTTTGGAACTTCAAACTCTAACATACAGATTTCCACTGCATATTTTCATGTGGATACCTCTCTTTTTGTTGGTTTGGTTTTTTTTTTTTTTTTTTTTTCAAGACAGAGTTTCTCTGTGTAGCCCTGGCTGTTCTGGAACTCTCTCTGTAGACCAGGCTGACCTTTGAATTCTGAGATCTACCTGCCTCTGACTTCTAAGTAGCTAGGATTAAAGGCATGTGCTACCACTGCCCGGCTACACAGATACCTCTCAGAAATCTCGAATTCAAGGGTAATTATTACATTCAAATCCGAAATGTCCCTCTCAGGCTCATTTTTAAATACTTCGTCCTCAGCTCGCAGTGCTATTTTGAAGGTATGGGAACCATTAGGAGGTAAGGCCCTGTAAAATGAGACATTGGAAGAACATAGATTAGAAAAAAAAGATTGTTATCTACTGAGAGTAAGGGATATTCTAAAACTTGTTGCAGGTGTGTGTGTGTGTGTGTGTGTGTGTGTGTGTGTGTGTGTGTGTGTATTTAACAGCAATAAAATAAGGTGCCTTTTATTCTTAACTAGTATCTTGATGTTAAAAATGGTTTACATAGAGAACTCTAAATTTGCTTCAGACATTTTCTTTGGACTGAGAAGGTTGAGGCAGTCCGCAAGAGCGTGGTGTATCATGTTTCTAAATGAAATCATTCTACCATGTATGTCTTTGACTCACTTAAAATGTCCATTCCTCTTATTAATCTACACTTTCCTGTTATAAATACAATATTTTAAATATCTTTATCTATCCTTATCTTTATCTTCCTTGTCTTCCTTCTTCCTCCACATCTCAGAAACCAGACCCAAATGGTAATGGTCGCATATCAAGGCACAGGGTCTTGTTTGTGGCCCACCAGTGACTGGTGTTTTGGGTTTTGGAAATGCCCAGCTTGTTTCTCCAACTCTTGTGATGATTACTTTTAACTGCCAACTAGACACAATCTAGAATCGTCCCAGAAGACCGTCTCAATGAAGGACTCTCTAGATCAGGTTGGCCCGTGGGCATGTTTGTAAGGGGACTGACTGTCTTGATTTTTTTTTTTTAATTGAGGTCGAAAGATCATTATAGGTGGCACCCATGCCAGGGGTGGAGTCTTGAACTGTGTTGAATAGGGAGAGGGGAATGAGGACAGGGAAGCACATGTACATCCATTTCCCTCTGCCCTTGACTGCACATGTGACTGGCTGCTTCCAGATCCCGCCTTCACTCCCTGCAGCGATAGATTGTAGCCTGGGCTTTTCAGCCAAAGAACCCCCCCCTTCTTCTTTTTGTCAGGGTATGTTGTCATAGCAACAGAAATGACACTAGGACTTGCTACTGACCTTCCTTCATGTTAGCATCTGGCTGGGGTGTTAGCCTTCTCCAGACTGACCCTTCCTCCTGAGATTGAGCTCAGCTCCAGAGTCATTCCCTATTGGAATAATTGCCCTCCTCTTCCCCCATGAGGACCTGAAGCTTCCCTGAACCCCTCTATCCACTGATGTTTCCTGAAAGCTTCATTACCTTTCGCCAGGCAACTTTTAAGTCATGGTTCCTGATGACCCTGCCCTAAGCTGGCGTCATTAACACATTATAATGTGTTACTGAAGTAGAATGCTATGTTGGGCTATTAATAATCTTCGTGTTCCCATTTCCCCCCTTAAGTAGGTGGGCCGGCACACCCTTTGAATCTTTGTCTCTGAGAGGAAAGTTAAATCTTCTTGCTCTTTTGCCTATTGCTATGTAAAGGGTTGGCAAGAAACAGGTGGGGTTGAGGGTAACCTTTGTGGACAAACAGAAAAGTTAGGGAGAGCATCCCCAAAGGTGAAGGAACAAAATAATATGAGATCTGCTCTGGGCTGGCAAAAGGATCCAGGGTGTATCAAAGGAGGCCTTTGACCTTTATAGAGAAGGATCGTGAAGAGATCTTGTGGGCCTTCACATTAGGTCCCACAGCAGAAGCCAGAATAATGGCACACGATCAATGTATGACCTAAGGCTGTGTGATCCTCAGACCAGGAGCCAGGGCCCCGTGATTCCATGCCCTGGCTGCTTCTAGTTCACTCAAATTAATTTCAGAAAAATGGAAAAGATGAATCTGTCTCACCCATCTAGCTTTGAAAACTTAGATTTATGTCTCTTCTAGTAATTTTTGTGCTTTGTATTTGAGTTTTTAAAACTGTTTTCTCCTCCCTCAGCTCCTCCCAGATCCTGCCTCTCTATCTACCGAATGCCATGTTCTTTCTCTCTCTCTCAAAAAAAAAAAAAACCCAAACAAGATAAAAGAAAATAAAAAACAAAATATACTTAAAAAAGAAAGAAAATAAGGCAAAACTCCAAAATAAAACAAACATACACACACAAACCCCATTTTCCCATTAATAGTTGACATTTATATTAGCACTTTATATACTCTGGCTTATTTAATTCTTGTAATTATTATAACGTTGGCCCTGCTGTCTTATTTTGGAATCGAGAAAAGGATGACAGAAGCAAGCTGCCCTCGATCCCATCCAGTAGGCGCTGGGATCTGGGGTTAAGCCGAGGCAGCCTGGCTTCGTGGTGATCCCCTTATCCTGGCAGCCTGTCTCACTGTGCTGCGCTGGCAGGTGCTCCCCTCTGCACATCTGGGGCTTTGAGCCGTCTTCTTCACTTAGCGGGGGCATCGGAGGTCATCAGCAGAGATCACTTGACACCTTGACTGATTTGCTGGCCTCACAGGAACTGGCCTTCTCCTGAGGGAGCCTGGTTGCTTAGCCCTGGCTTCACCTGATGTGATTTGGCAAAGAGAAGGGTGGTTGGGCTAGGGTCCAGTTCTCCGCCATCTTCCCTCCCACTCATGGCTTGGCCGTTCATAGGGAGAGGACAGATGGGCACCATGGCAGCTCCCCGTGTGCTATCACCTTGGTTTCGATGTTCCAGGCCCCGTGTTTGGTGTTTTAAGCTGAGTAGAGAGAGACTTCTGGAACCCAGTACGCTATTCCTTCTCCTTTCCGTGATAAACTCCGCGGCATGACTCCTGGGTGTATCTGGGAGCAGGGACTTGGGAATTCTGAGACCAGTAATGCGGCCATGTGGGACTTGACAGCCAAAGAGGGAGTCCCCGTCATGGATGACTGAAGATATTTAAGAGCCCCCTCCAGCATGGAGAGAGGCAAGGCTAGTGGAAACCCAAATCTCCCCTCAAACACAAACTCTTAGTTCCCAGGGAAGAGGTCATTTTCAGTTCCTGTGACTTTGACTTGAAACTAAATGTGCCACCAGCACAGAGGCACTCTATTCTGGGGTTGCCTGTGCAACAAGGAGATAGTGTGAACTCTCACTGCACACCACAGCGTAGCCTCGCCAGGGACCACAGAGTGGCAATTCATGCCCATCCCGGGGCTGCTATGCTCTGTGAACTCCAGGAGGAAGCTGGAGACTGAGGGCTTTTGTAGCCTAGGGACCGGAGGATGAAATATGAACTATTTCTGTTTCCTCGCCTTGTTCTCATCTAAGCCCAGGAAGTGGCATGCATGAGCTAAGGGCTGGGGAGACAGTTGAACAAGCTGTTTCAAAGGTCTGTGTGGCTCACTGCAGGACCGAGGGTCTTTTCTGCTGACCCCTGTCAGGCTGCTCCCCCTGACCCATTCAGTGTCAGGAATGTCAGACATCTTCTCACATTCAGAGCGATATATCAAGCATGAATAACTGCAGGCTGAATCGACCTCTCCCAAAAGATTCAACTTGGCTGTTTGGGGTATTGATTTTGTGGTTTCTGAGATGTGCACATACAGCTGCAGATGATGTGCTGAGATCCATCACAGCTCGGTGCTGAGCATTGGGCCCTGCACCCCATGTGTTGGCCTGAATCAAGCAGACTAAAAGATATCATTAGTTGTAAGTCGTGTTTCTCCAAGCACTGCTGAGAGAGCTAGCCATGGACTGCTCTGTCCTTTGCTTCAGGTTCCCATATTTGTTCAATTGTACCAAATTACTTCCTCTGCAGCTTTGGTTAAGGAGACTGAGAGAGTGTGTGGGTCCTTTTTAGACCTGAGAACAGAGCTGTTAGAACGTCACTCACGAAAGTCTGACTCTGAATGAAAGTCACTGTTCACTTCCTGATAGCTTAGTGCCAGGTTGGCTCTTGGGACCTGGGAGTGAGCTGGTGGAGAGGTATATACCTGCCTACTGCCTCTTCCCCAGCAAAACACTAACGCTCCTGGCTGCCATGCATTTCTTTACATATCTGACTGTCAAGATGCAGAGTATTGCCTGGTCACAGGCTGGGGTTGTGCTGGGAGAACTGTGTGCTTTCTCTGTGTTTTCTTGAGATAGTTATCCTTCCAGAGAGAGTTCAATGTAATAAAATCTATTTTTGATCTAGCTTTCTTCTGTCTTTCCTAGTAAAGATAGCTGTAAGTGGGTCCAAAAGGGCCTTTTTTTTCTCTCCTTCACCATAATGTTCTCCTTGCTTCGCTTTTCCTGGTGAATCCCCTCTCTGGATTCCAGCCATGTAACCCCATGCATGGAGGGTGTGCTTCTTTTTTTTTCTTTCATTTTTCTTTATTAAGAAATTTTCTACTCATTCCACCTACTATCCACAGATCCCCCTCCTCCCTTTTTCCACCCCCTAACCCTCTTTCCCAAGCCACCCGCATCCCCACATCCCCCAAATTGAGGTCTCCCATGGGGAGTCAGCAGAGCACAGCACACTAGGCAGGTCCAAGCCCCTTCCCACTGCACCAAGGCTGTGCAAGGTGTCACACCACAGGCACTGGGTTCCAGAAGCCTGTCCATAGACCAGGGACAGATTCTGATCCCCCTGCCTGGGTGCCCCCCAAACAGTTCAAGCCAAACAACTATCTTCTGTGTCCAGAGGGCCTAGTCCAGTCCCATGGGGGCTTCACAGCCACCAGTCCACAGTTCATGGGCTTCCACTAGTGTAGCTGGTCATCTCTACACATCTTCCCATCACGATCTCGATGTCCTTTGCCTGCAGAATCTCTCCTCTCTTTCATCAATTGGATTCCCAGAACTCAGCCTGGTGCCTGGCCGTGAATCTCTTTATCTGCCTCCATCTGTCACTGGACAAAGGCTCTATAATAACAGCTAGGTTATTTGCTAGGCTGGTCACCAGAGTAGACTGGTCCAGGCACCCTCTGGACCACTGCCAGCAGACCAAGGTGGGGTCAATTTTGTGGATTCCTGAGAGCCTCCCCAGCACCCTGCCTCCTCCTATTCCCATGATGTCCTCACCTATCATGGTATCTTCCTCCCTGCCTTCCCACTCTGTCCCTGTCCCAGCTTGACCCTCCCATTTCCCTATGTTCTCATCCCCCATGCCTTGCCCTCTGCCACCCCCCCTACACACCCAGTCCACTCATGTAGATCATCTCATCCACTTCTCCTTCACAGGGTCATCCATGTGTCCCTCCTAGGGTCTTTCCCTGTTAGCTAGCCTCTCTGGAGTTGTGGGTTGCAGTCTGGCCATCCCTTCAGAGGGTATGCTTCTAAGCTTTGCTGTGGACTATGTTTGAAGAGCATTCATCCCCCGGGGAGCATCGTGGTCTTCCATTGAGTGGCTGAGTGGAGTGTGTCTCTCTGAAGACAGAGGGTCTCTGTGCTGAAAAGATGACTGAGGACCGCCAAACCTCCAGGTGGATGAACTATCACCACTGATCCGTGCCTCTGAACTCTGAGAGCAGCCTTTTCCATTTGTGGAAGTTTCTTCTGGTTGGTAACTCTAGTTAGTCATTTTCTCTGAACTTTTGTTTAAGGAGACCTGTGGCTATGGCCTCTTCTCAGCAACTATCTCTCCAGGGCCAAGTCTACCCCCATCACCCTCTCCTGGAGAATGAGGGAAGCTCCTTGAGTTTCAGGATCTTCTGCATTTGCGGGGCGGGGGGGGGGGGGGAAGTAGATAGAGGGCAAAGGGACAGAATGGACCTGTTGGAAGACTTCCCCCAACCTGGAATGATCCCATTTTTCTAGCACAATTGGTCCAATTTCCCAAAAACCATCTCAACAATTGTTTAATAGTCAATTTGCTGAATTTACTAAGTTAACAAAGTACTTTATTTCTTTTGTGCATTTGTAAAGACTTTGGCAATGGGCTTGGGCTGGGTTGGAAGGGCCTGAAAGGGCTTTGAAGAGTCAGGAACAATAGTTTCTGTGAAAGACCCCGAGGGCTCAGGCAGGAGGCTCCAGGGTGCTGTTTGCCAGACAGCCCCACACAGGGCAGACAGGTCAGTGTTAAAGTCATTACTGCAGAGACAAACATTTTTAAATTTTCAGTTATTATTTGTATACCAATTCCTTTTTATTTCCTTTTTCTTTTTGATCCTCTTTTTAAAATTCAGCTCATCCAGGGGAAGTCTTCCTCTCTGACTATGTGGCTTACAGGTTTCCCTTACACTACATGATTCATTGGCTGTTCATCTTGTTCTTGCCTGTCCCACTGAAGTGACACCAAACTCTTCCCAGTTTCACCCACAGAACACATCAGAGCAGGTTAACTGTCCTACAGTGATTCTCAACCTATGGGCCACGACTCCATGGACAGCCTTGTATCTCCAAAAGTATTTCCATTATGATTCATAAAGAAGCAAAATTACAGTTATGAAGTAGCAAGAAAAATAATTTTATGCTTGGGGGTCAGTACAACACGAGGAACTGTATGAAAAAGTCCTAGCATTAGGCAGGTTGAGAACCATGGCTTTAGCCATGTTCCTAATCATGTCATCATAATCACAGTGTCACCTTCTGCAACAATAGATTATAGATTATCCAGAGAGAGAAGAGAGGAGGGGGAGGAGGAGGGGAAGGAGGAGGAGGGGATAGATGGAGGCATGGACAGGGGTGGTTGGGGGGGGTTGGCGCGCGCGCGCGCGCGCACACACACACACACAGAGATAGAGAGAGAGAGATAGAGAGAGAGAGAGAGAGAGAGAGATATTGTATACATTCTTTTCTTTCCTAAGGGTATTATGGTACCAGCTGTTCAAGTATCATCACTAATTTTTTTTTCCCCACACAGATAGACTTTTGATTTTGGAAAATAAAGAAACTTTTATAAACTTGGTGTGACAATCTTCATGCAGTATTCTGGAGAGCAATGAGTGACTGATTTTTACAATGAATCTCATCCTGAAGTAGACGGAAGACATGAGGCAGAAAACTAACTTATGCTAAGACCTCAGTCTTTGATTGTGACAAGTCAGTAGACTATTGTCAAGTGTTGCTCATCAGTGTCTGCTCCTTCCAGGTTAGGTCAACTCAGAAAGCAGCCAAAAGACAGGCTTCCTCCTGCCCAGTTCGTTTAAACGTTCGATTGAAAAGCTCTCGGATGCCACAAGCCACCGGAACACAGTATGACAGGGATCAGCCGTCTATCAGTGTGCACCCGTTTATTTTGTGGGCCAGCCCTTGCTTTGATATGGCTTCTGGGAAATTCTATGCTCCTACAGATGACAGGAAGCTACGCACGTGTGGACACAGAAGTAGGCCATTCTGGGCTTACTGCTTCTGCCATTGGCCTGACCAGTTCTCAGTCACCAGAAGGAAGAAAGGACTTAATCTCAGATCTGTAGTAAGGGATGCTTTTACTGGATCAGAGAGACATTTTCTTAGTCTTGGAATAGAACTTTGAGGCAAAGTGGGAACGTGTATAAAATTTATGACCTCGTCCTTGAATTCCATCCCTGTGTCTGTTGGTATATTCTGTTTTTAATCATGTTTCAAAAACATATTGCTATTTTGAACTAACACAGCCATTGCTGAAAAGGCATGGTGGCACACGCCTTTAATTCCAGCACTCGGGAGGCAGAAGCAGGTGAATCTGTGTAAGTTCGAGGCTAGCCTGGTCTACAAAGCCAATTCTAGGACAGCCAGGGCTGTTACACAGAGTTGTCTTGAAAAACCCAACCCAACCCAAACCAAAACAACCAAGAAAGAAAGGAAGGAAGGAAAAAAGAAAGAAAAAAAAAACCCACAGCATATGTTAGTCTTTTTCAGTTGCATATGTTTCTGAGGGAAAGTGACATTTCGATGCATGGACATCATCTATGAAGATTGACTCGGGGTTCTACCTTCTACTGAGATAATGATTTGTTCAATGCCAAGAGGAATTATCTTCTTCTTCTTCTTTTTTTTTCTTTTTGGAAAAATGTCCTATTTACATGTTGGTGAGCATCTACTTAAACATATGACATATGTTCAGTAGTTGTATGAAGACGTAGTGGAGAGGAAAATAAAAATTATAACCCAACAATATACAGTAAAGATCCAGGTTCAAACAGACTCTTCCACCATCCAGAGCTGTGGGGTGAGTTTTATTTGTTGGGAAGGGTCATCTCCGAAGTTCATGGAAAGTTTGGTATCCTTTATCTTTGTTGGCTCTATCCTCTTAAATATGTATTAAAAACTTGGCTCTTTCTGTTTCTGGGATTTCACAATGTACCCCCCCCTTCACCCTCGCTGCCAGCACCAACCAAAACCAAAAACCAAACCAAAACAAAAATGCTGAGCAATGCAAAAACTGCCCCAAACAAACAAAAAACACACCTTAACAATAGCTAAAATACAGCAACACTGCAAACAGCCTGTCTTAATTCCTCTGGAGAAACGCTGTCCTGGGAGAGGGCTCTTAAGGCAAACGAGATTGAGAAGGATAAAGACGAGAAAGGGGAGCACACAAGATATATGGAGAAGGGAGTGAGTCACACCTTCCCTTATTTACGGTTTTCACTGTTTCTCAGGGCTTCGCATTCATTGTCCTCTCATTCCGCGGACGGAATATGTTCCCCACTAGACCACTAGAGGTCGCTAGAGAACCACTGATCAGTGTCTGAAGCCGGAGCTACAACCCGTGTCCACCAAGCAGAAAATGCTTATTTTTCAAATGTGAACAGTTTCATAATCACAGGAGAGGCAAGGGCTGAGCCTTAAGTTCCAAAGATCAAAACATGGACATAGCTATCTCATCACACATTACCTACTCACTGTGAAGCTGGCTTCATAGTTTTCCAAAGATGCCCCTTCCTGTATTGACAGGAGAAATTCTGCTGTTGGGTTAAAGAACCGGCTTCATAAATATGAAGACCCGAGTCAGGATTCCCAGGATCCATGTAGAATTGGATACAGACGCACCCACCTGTAACCCAGCACTCCTCCGGCCACACAGAGGTGGAGACGAGAGAATGCCTGGACACTTGAAGTTCGGGAAGAGGTTCTAGGTCCCGCTATCTCGGCATCCACAGTGGTGCACATCAAAGAGATCTGTCACAAACACGGTGGAAGGCAAATGCTGGCACCCAAGGTTGTCCTGCGACACACATGTCATTCACACTTGAGAGCATGCTTGCACACAGACACACCTCCCGAGGAGTTGGGGTCGGGGTGTGGGGGAGGAAGAAAGGGAAGGAATCAAGCACTATGTTGTAGAACAACAGCATTGCTTCTACGGAAAAAGAAAAATTTTATGGAACACATTTATTTAGATTGTGTGTGTGTGTGTGTGTGTGTGTGTGTGTGTGTGTGTGTGTGTGAACCAGTGACTAAACCCAGGACTTCATACCTACTGGGCAAGCCGTCCACCACTGATCTACATTTCCAGCCCCTTTCGGAACATTTTATTTTGAGCCAGGTTCTCAATAAGTTGTTCAGGCTGGCTTTGAACTGACTCTGTAGCCCAGGTAGGCCTTGCAATTGCAATCCTCCTGCCTCAGCCTACTGAGAAACTGCAATTACAGGCCTGTACCACCAGGCATGGCTTACGTAGTCATTTTTATCCTAATGCAAATTATTTCCTTGGGTTAGTGGCGACAGGAGGAGGCAGTAAAGAAAACACAAAGACAAAAACATCTGCTCTGCTCCATTTTGGAGGTCTGACCTGGGTATTCTTCAGCCTGCTCTCAGGAAGCGCTATGGGTTTTTGAGCCAGCTTTGAGGCCAAGGAAAAACAAACCTGCCCTTAGTGTCCTTAAACCCTCCATTTCCAGACAACAGCTTCCAGATTTTGCTGGGACATCGACACTGTCACCTCTGGAGTATTTAGTGTGAATGTATTTTGGGTGTGACTGATGTTTTTGTTAATGTCGATACGCACACATTTCAACAATCTATTGTTTCAAATGGTCATAGTTAATTTGTGGTGAGTTGCTGATAAAACCTGGAAAACCATGGAGTCCCCTCCTTAATAGCCAGGTGATTAGCTGTGGGAAATTTTTGCCTTGATTACATTTCATTTTTATCTCAAGAATTCTGCATGTTATTTCCCCATGTACATTTATTTTCCCTGCACTTGTCCATTCTTCAAACATTCCTTATAATTCTACCTCTTTGTGCTTCCCCCGAAGGCTCTATGGATCCAAAGATGACTGGGAAATAGGCCCAGGATCTCATGTGAAAATGCTGATGCAGAAGCCAAGGGGAATTAAAGGTCTTTTTCTCAGGCTGAACGCAGCTGCCTACTATTGTTTCTTCAGGGAAAATGCTCCTTGCTAACTCACCTGCTGTTTTTCCCATGTTTTAAAAAAAATTGCACTTAATGATTCGAAAACCACGGGCATGGGGTGTTAGGGCAGAGCACGTGAAAAGCGATGTGGCCACAGTCTGTGCTTTAGCTCATTCTACAGCAGTCAATACTCATCCTTTTCAAGGGAGGCCAGTGGCCACCGAAGCCGCTCGGTGTGTTTTCACAGGAGACATCTCGGAACTTCTGGGATCAGCCGTGCATGGAAGGTAGGTATGCTCACACTAGACATCCACAGCCTCCCGGGGAGTGTGGCTATCTCTCAGCACCCATCACTTTCCTGAAGACTCGCAAGACAATTAGGTGAACTGCTAAGATGTGGACTGGGTGTCTATCAAAGCAGGGAGAAAAAACCTGGCCTTTGAAGCAGGAAGGTGTGTAGAGTCTTTGCCACCTCCCAGGGTGTTCATCAACTCCTCTGTTGATGACAGTGTCCAGCCGTGGGCCGGGGACTTCTTTCTGTTCAGACCCAGATAGCTTTGGTAGTAAGTTCTCTTGTCTCAAGGGTGAATTTCAACTTTTTACTGTGTTTTGTTCAAAAGCACATCTGTATTTATAATGACTAATCATCTGGCTTCTTTCTGTTTGGTGGGCATGTTCTTCTCCTGATGCCAGATCCTCTGTTTTCCTTGGAGAAACTTGTTTCTTCTCTCTTAAGTGGATTTGTAACTCTGTTTTCTTTGCTCTGATTCTCTTCCTGGGGAAAAAAGTTTTTGAACTTCTAAACCACAAAGTGAAATAATAGGAAGCAATGTTCCAGAGACTGAGAAGTAAACATAACAGGTGTGTTGATGCTATTTATCTAGTTGGAGGGAAAATAAACTATTAGGTAGCTGGATTCATAGGAAGACTTAGAGTAAAACCACCAACTGAGACTTAAAAATGAACTAAAAGGAGTGATGAATTGAAAATCTAACAACTTTCTTTTTGTAAGAGAATTTCATAATTTTTGAGATTATAATAAAATTGTGTCATTTCCACCTTCCCTGTCCTCTCTCCAGCACCTCCTGTGTGATCCCCTTTCAAATTTATGGCCTCATTTTCTATAATTGGTTTGTGTATGTGTATGTGTGTAGTACGTATTTCTAAATTTATAAGCACAACCTACTCAGTTTATATAATGCTACATATGTGTATGTGTGTGTGTGCATAGTATGTATTTCTAAATTTATAAGCACAACCTACTCAGTTTGTATAATGTTACGTGTGTGTGTGTGTGTGTGTGTGTGTGTGTGTGTGTGTGTGTTTCCAGGGCTGACCATCTGATGTTGGATAAACAGCATGCTCTTCCTTGGAGAAGACTTTCTCCTGTTTTCCGCCTTCCTTAATTCTAGCTCTTTGTCTGGGACTGAGACCTCTTGAGCTGTCCCCTTCCTTATTAAATGCCTATTGATGTACTCCTTGTTCAGGTCATGTTTAGGTAGCCATGTCGTTGAGATGTCACGGGGGCAGCTTCTGTGGCATTACTAGGAGACACCATCTCACAGCAAACTTCCGGTTCTTAGAGTCTTCCCTCTTCCTCTTCTACGATGATCCCTGAGCCTTGGGTGTGGGAGCTGTGTTGTAGGTGTGCCCACTGGGACTGGTCTCTGCCACTCACAGCTTGATGAGTCGTGCTTTTCTGTAACAATCTCCATCTCTTGCAAAGAGACATTTCTTTGATGAAGAGTGAGAACTGCAGTCACCTGTGGGCATTAGGCGAATGTTTAGGATGTAGTTAGGAAATATGCTGTTTGTGAAGTGGTGGCTGTAGGCTCTCCTACAAGACCCATGACTTCACTAACCCTGGGGAGTTAGTTAGGTTTTCAGAACCAGGCATGATTTTCCTCTTGTTGAGTCCAATTAGAGAACTCTTGGTTACTACCAAGGTATGTGTGGTATTTCACTCTTAGGCTTACTATGTCATACTGACTGTTGTTGTGGCTCAAAGGGTCATAACTGGTTGCCCCCTTCTCTTGGAAGCTTTCATGTACCATGAAAGCTGGTTGTCAGGGAGGAAGCGTTCAGGTCAGATCCGGCTCAGGTCCTCTCTATCCTGTGTCTGAGTGCATGGTGTCTGTCTTCAGCAATAGGACTTCCCTTCCATCTCTGGGGCTTGGGAAGGGCAACCAAGAACAGTAGCAATAGCCTATATACAGCGTTGGGAGTCTCTTGGGCAACCCTGACCAACAACTCAAAAGAGGGCTTCTCACACTCGTGTTGGGTTTTTCCCTAACAACTTTCAGTCCTCAGAGGCAGTTAGTTGACATTAACCAAAGTCATGATGTGTATCAGGCGTTGTAAGACTAGACTATGGAGAAGCAGGGACCTGAGACTGGCCACTGCCATGTTGACATGGTTTTGTCTGCCATGAGAGTCCTCCAGTCAGGTTATTGTATAATTGTCTCATCCCACTTTCATTATTCGCATGATTTAGAAATCTCTGTGGCCTTTTCTTTGATTTTCCATGTTCCAGGGACCTGATACCAGGCAATCATCATAAAGATTGAACAAATAGCATTCTCTTGAAATATATTTATATCATCTTAGGCTTCCCATCCTGAAGGGGCTTTGGAAACATGGGTGTTAAGAATACCCACTTCATAGACCCATTTCTAGACTTGGGTAGAACCCATTTGTTGTGTATGAAGAAAATTATTAGGCCTAGAAAGGAGTGATTTACATCCTGTGGCAGTTCAATGAGGAGCGGAGAGGCCAATTCAGTTAGACTTCTTGATTTGGATCCAAAGGTCTTGTCCAAAGAGAGAGGCTCAAGAACCACATGAGATCTTGTGGGGGCTTCAGTTTGAGGTCACTTTTCCTGGCCTCTCCCACAGTCCCCATATGGATGATGTTGTGACCTAAGACCAGCCCTTCAGGAATCTTCTCAGTGTCCTTAGTTCATGACAGGCAAGACCAGGCCACAGAGGGCTTGCTTGTGTTAGGCTTTTTATTGATGAAGGGCCCCAAAGCCTGACATCTGAAGCTATCTCACTCCTGGGTCAAAAACATTCATTTGCTAAATGTAAACATGAAAAATACCATAATGTGTGTAGCAGTATTCTGGAATCTATTCAGTTTTTAACATATTGGAGGGTTTCAAATATGTAATTGGTTCAGAACTCAGCCTCCGCGAGGCCCCTAATTCACCACTGAGTTACAGCCAGCTTTGAGGTCCCTTAAGCTTTTGTCTGCTGCCAAATGACCCAGCTGCTTCCTCTGCTCAGAGATCCTGAGAACAGATTAGCCGCGCTGTAATTCCTGGTCTTCCTCACATGAATACTTCAGAGATGGGGCTTGGAACATCAGCGTTCAGACTTTCCATGTTCACGGGACACCAGCAACTTTCTAACATTCTACCAGTTGAAGGGAAACCCTAGTTGGGGGCATTTCTATGTAAATGGAGGGAAAACAAAGGCTGAACCCCCAAACTACTCCAAAGAGAATGTGAAGCAGAGCAGTGGAAACAAAACAACAGTGTGTGTATGGTGTGTGTGTGTATGTGTGTATGTGTGTGTGTGTGTGTGTGTGTGTGTGTGTGTGTGGTGTGTATTTGTGTGGTGTGTGTATATGTGTTTGGTGTGTGTGTGATGTGTGTGTATGTGTGTGTGTATGTGATATGTGTGTGGTGCGTGTGCTTATTTGTGGTATGTGTGGTATGTATATGTGTGTGTGGTTTGTGTGTATGTGTATGGTGTATGTATATGTGGTGTGTGTGTGGTGTGCCACTTTGTCTGTCTGTCTATCTGCCTTTACACACTCACCAGGTCAATCTCAAACAGCCTTGTGTATCAAAGCTTACGCGCACACACAGTTCTCAGGTGGTGGCCTCTACATGTCAAAGAATTCTTGGTTTTGCCTTTTTCTGGGCTGGAAGTACAACTGGTAATCTCTAAGAAATATCTGTGGCCCATTTCCATTTAGATTTTGAAACTTGGGTCTCCAGATGCTTCCAAAAGAAATGTCTGTGCCAGCAGGGGAAGTCATGACACAATCCTCCCGTGCCTAGTCCTCTCTGAGCAAGGGTTCCTTTAGCTGGCCCTTCCTGTCGGTGCACAGCAAGCCAGCTGGTACTTCACTTTATTTATTTATTTTTTACTATGAAATTAATCAAGGTTTTGGTAGAATTTTGCAAGGTATAGAAATATATACCTCATACAGGCTAAGATACATAATTTTTCTACATACAACTCAGATATGTATTCATACTGCATACAGGCTAAGATACATACATAGATACATACATACATACATACATACACACTACTTACAAGCTAAGATCCATATACATACTTCATACAAGGTAGGATATGTATACATACTATATACAGGCTAACATACATACACATACTATGTATTAGCTAAGATACATATACATACTTGCTACAGGCTAAGATATGTATACATACTACATAGGCTAAGATATGTATAATCTTGCTGTTGCTTTAAGATGACAATTGTAAAAGGAGCGTTATTGACTTGCTAATTATTCATTTCTCTGCATGACAATTATGTCATTAAACATGAGACCATAACATCAGGGTTGTCTGCACCTATTTACATGGAATCTAAAATACAGTGGGGAATCTATTGAGATGCCCCCCCAAATTGAAAAGTTGTCATGTACATGTTCTGATGACTCTATTTTCTGTTTTTAAAATAAACAGTGACAGCATCTATTGCTGACTTTGTACCTGTCATTGTACCATGGCTCACTTACTCCAATATTGAACATTAATAATTAATGTTTTGTAGTTTTAAAAAAGCCCTAGGTATTGTAAACAATGAAGTACTGCAGTGCTATTGGTGTAGTCCCATTTTGCAGATGGAAAGTTGAGGGCTTAAGTTACTTGGTCAGCGTCACACAATAGCAAGCAGAAGGGGTGAGCCAGTCCTGTGTCCAGAGACCCCCCCATCGTCCCGTCTTAAAATCTGAAGAGTGCTGGATTTCTTGCAGAGGTGAGAGCACATTCGGGCCAGGCACGACGTATCCGAGCACACGAAAGGACATGAAACCATAACCCCCTTTGCTTTGGTTTCAGCAGAAACAGGTCCCCTGAGTCAGGCGGTGGGGACAAGCCTCCTGGAGTCTTTGTTCTGGTGACAGGCTGTAGATGCGTGCGTGTGGCAGGCAGGCTTGTGAGATCACATCCGAAGCCTGGCTGGACCCATCTCAGCCCTTTGGAGTGTTGATTCAGACAGGGGGCAGGGGAGGCAAAGCCCTCTTTCTTGGCTTGGAGTCTTCTGGACCTGCAACTTCAAAAGCTGTTTGCAATTTTATATTCAAGTCTCCCTGCCAAGGTGCTTGTCTTATCGGAAGGCTGTTGGCTGGGCTGCTCTGTAAGCAGGCTGTTTCCTTCAGCTTGCCGGGACGTTACAGGGGTGCGGAGGGGGTGGGTCGGGCAGAGGGGAGTGTGGCTGAGAGGATGACACCCGTGGAAGAAGGGAAGGGGCCTGAGAGAGGTCCTTCTGGGTAGTATGGGGAAAGGAGGGGGTACGTTCCTCCTCTGTGCTGAGCCCCCCAGCTCACCTCCCCAGCAGTGGCCTGACACAGAGGAGCTCAGGTCTGACTTTCTGGTTTTGAGGCTTTGTGACCATGGACAAGCCACTCACCCTCTTGGGCCAGCCTTGTCTTCTCTTTCCTGTTTGCTCTAGGCTCAGTCTATACTCACTTCCTCAATAGCCAGACATTTCAGCCCAGGTATCTGGAATTTTCAGTTTCTTAGAGGGCAGAACATGGACCTGGCGGGCAATGAAGACGAGTTTTCTTTGTTCATATCAGCTTCCTGACCTTGAGAGAAGACTGCTTTGGGGACCCCCAGTTTCCTCATCTCTAAAGGGGGTTCCCAAGAACAAGAACAGATCTTCATGATTCCAAAGCTTGGGAGAGAGGGAAGTTTGTTGTCAGACAGCCTGGCAATGCCACTAATGTCCTGAGAAGAGAGCGGCACAGGTGCGGCCACGTGGACCCCACAGAGGGTCTGTGCTCAGCTGTCTTCACCTCTCCCAGCTTCTGACCTGTGAACTCCCTGTCACGGAAGTGATTCTCCTCCTGCCGGCCCTTCACCGTTTCCCTGTGCTCCATGCACTCCGTATTTCCTGGTTTAGCATGGCGGTGCTAGGTCTCAGTGAAGGAGTCCACCGAGTCTCCATCAAAGTTCAGAGTCTTTACTCTCAGCCAGACTCTGTAAGACGCACTGGAAATGAAGAGGAGAACAAGGAAGGATCTTCCTGCTTTCCGTTGTCCTCAGAGAAGAGATGAACACTTCTAAACAACAAATGTACAGTGAGGTAGAGACTTGATGAACACTTGTGATGCTTAATATTGATTGCCATCAAGAATTGCTCAAGCGCGTGTCTGTGGGGGATCTTTTAGACTGGACTGATTGAGGTGGGACTCCCCGACCCCTACCTGTGGTTGGCACTGTTCCATGAGATGAGGTCCAGGACTGAATAGAAAGGAGACAGGGAATTGAGTGCCAGCATTCATCTCTCTCTCTTCCTGACCACAGTGACCAGCTGCCTCAAGGCTTTGCCTCTGTGACATCTCCACCACAATGGACTGTCCCCTTAAACTGTGAGTCAAATAAACCTTTCCTTTCTTAAAAACAAAAAAGAGGATCCAAATACCTGACCTGCACACCTCACAAAGGTCCTGAGAGGCTCAAAGGTCAGGTATGAGCCAAGATTCTGTAAAACAGAAAGAATCTGATAATGAAATATTCTAGATGCTCAGCTAAACATACAACTGAGTGCAAAATGTTAGAGTCTGCTTTCTGTCACTCAAGAACGGCAGGGAGTTTTCAATCTGCAAGCCAGTTCTCATTGACTGGTAGGAGCTGCTTGAAGCTCTGCAAGAAGGGTTCTAGGGTGGACTAGGTTCATTGGCAGTGCTGGTATTGATTATTCATGCCTGCCATGAACAAGGGATTAGGGGAAATAATTCTTATGCCATATATTTGCTCTTTTTGCTCAAAAGTGGTTGTTTTAAAATCTGGTTGGCCACTAAGATTCATTCACATAACTTGGCACAAACAACCTCATGCTACCCATTTTAACTCAGGTGCTGATACGTGAGCTCTGAGCAAGGACCAGGGATCTTTTTATTTTTAAGGAAAAAATTCCTTCCTGGTTACTTTTGTATTTGTATAAGGTTAGGCCCCATTGCCCATATTTAAAGTACAAGTTGGGCAGAGGTTGAGTCTCATGGATCTGTGAGGTTTGGAACAGAATGCAAAAGACTTCAGCAATTTTTCTAGATATGACCGTAAGTCTGAGAAGTGAGGCCTGTGGTTTTCTGTAGGCAGCCCAACTCCTCCCTCATTAAACAGATTGGTTGCTTTTACCATGAAATGACTCCACCTCCATCTATACGCAGCTCCCTTTTCCTTGTGGCTTAGACATCCACCATTACCCCAACCAACCAACCTGGCCAGTTTCTGAGGCTCACTCTCTATTCTCCAACTCTGCTTTGAATCAACATTAGATTGCCAAAATTATTTTCATGAATTATGAAAAATGAAAAAGGTAAGTTAGATCTGTGGCAACCCAGTGGGATGTGAAATTCTGCTTTATATTGAATCATTTTAGCTTAAACTTTTCTTATAAACCAAACTTGCAAGCAGAGCACTGAAATCATGTGCGTTTCTCTGTGTTACCTGGAAAGTCGCTGATGGTTCATCTTAGATGGTTGTGTCTGACATGGAAGATGCACAGGCCAGGAGCAAAGACATACTTGTGTTCCCTTTCTCCGCAATCTCTGCTGGTTTTCTCCCTGCCAGGTAATCAGCATAGTGACTGATAAACCTTGGGGAGAGAAGAGATCTGAGAGCTTTTGTCGAAACTCCAGTTGTTTTTCATTCAAGAGTCAAGAGTAAGAAGCTGCAGTAGCACGTTTGTGTGGGGCTTTCTGCTGTTCATTTAGTCAGGAGATTGGACCAGCACACCCTGGAGCCCCCAGGCTGCGGGAGAATTGTTCTTATAGCCATTCCACTCTGCCTATAAAGCCACCTTGAAGCAAAGGACAGAGTCAGCGATTGGCTGATCTGGATTAGCCATAGAATTCTTGGAGGACTGAGGAGGTCAGCTAGAGAGGACAGGAGAAGAAACTTGGAAGAGGACAGGAAGAGAGGGGATTTCCCGGGCTGGTGGCTGGGGAGTGGGGTATGTAGTGAGGGTCAGTTGATCGTCTCTGTTGTCCCTTGGATTTATCAGGTCTTTATCTCAATTTCTGACTCCTAAATTTCTATTATATTTGAACAATTTAGACAATTGTTCCAGACCAGGCTTCAGTGCTAACACAGGCCCCCTTAGACTTTTTGGGACAGGTTGCCACCCTTGCTGACCTGGAGTGATTACATCCCTGGGTGTCTAGGGATTCTATGGGCAGGGTGGCAGTCCCGGACGCTGGAATTGCTCCAGGGCTCACAGAGTAGATGTGGGCCAGAGTTAACAATACATTTGCTACTGTGTAATTCTTGATTTATTACCAAAGCCGAGGGTGCAATAAGTCTTCTTCCTTTGTCCAAAGCCGAAGTCCCCAATCCTGCTGTAAACCAAAGGCTTTTCTTTCCTCCCACTGCTCTCTCCTTTCTTTCTTTCTCCTCCTCCTGCTCCTCCTCCTCCTCCTCCTCCTCCTCCTCCTCCTCCTTCAATCTAGCTTGACGCAAACTGGGAGCCTATGTCATGAATCTGGCCCTCATATGTACTTAGTTTGCTTAGCATAGCATTTGAAAAACAAAATTGTCTGTGACTCCATTTTTTTCTACACCAAGGTTCTTTCTCATTCATAATATTTGATCACTGAAGTCATGGTGCCTGTGGATTAAAGCTTTGCTTTAGCTAAAATCTGCATTTTCTGAGAGCTTTGTAAGAATGTGGGGGGAAAGTCAACCAGACAACACAAAGCAGATTTCAAATTGTTCTTCTAGGTAACTACAATGTGCATGTTTCTGAGGCGGCACTTCGTTCTATGGATTTTAGTTTCCCTAGGAAAGGTGAATCCATGGCCACAAGCGAATATTCACATCCCATGAGCTGCAGGGCTTGCACTGGCCCTCATTTTGAGAATTTCACCGTTTTGTTGTACTTTGTTTCATTTTAGGACGGGAGTAAGCAGAAACACAGGTGTGTACTGCCAGGAGGACAAAGGGACACTGATGACGGATGGCCATAGAAAGTCCTGACAAATTTGTAGTCAATATTGTTTGTCAAGAGAAGCTTGTGTGACAAGAGAAGTGTCAGCTACTACCTGAAGTCTCATTCTTCACGACCTGGCCTCCGAGGTAGAGTCGGGAGCCAGAGCAAACCCCCTGTCTGCCTTGATTGGAAACATCACTCCAGGTGAGTGAGAGGCTGGCAGTTAATCATTACAGCGGGGACTTAGTGTGTCTTACAAGGTGAATGCAGGCCATGGAAGCGACTGGCTGTAGCTTTCTCTATTAGGAGGGCCGCTGGAAGGCTTGAAACTCCAGAAAAAAGCAGCAGCAGGGTGATTTCAGATTCATAGGCACTGCAAAGGCTTCTTGGCCCGCTACTCTATTGTCACCAACAACCTTTGCCTCTGTCCCTTTCTTTTCTGAAGTCAGGGACTGTTTCTTTAAGTTCATGATGAGAGCAGGGGAACGTGAGACAGATCTTTCTGTCCCTGAATGTGAATGCTTGTTGCCCTGTCTGGGTAGAACTGGTCATGAACACTTTCAGCCATCGCTTGAAGGACACACAGGCCTTAGTCACTTTTTAGTCATTTGGTTATCTGTTAGCATCTCTCATCCTTAAAGGATGTGGTTCTGAGAGCACTGTGGCTTCTCACTGCGCATGAACTTTAAGGACCCCTGACGTGGGGCTACGAAGTTTGGAAATGGAGGTGGTTTACTCACTGTCTGAGCCAGCAGGAGCCTGTTGTGTCCGGGCTGTCCCCAACCAAGGATGTTGGGGCATGTGGGTGCAATTTGAGGCATGGACCCCTTAGTGTAATTTTCAGCTTCTTATTTGACATCAGGTGTTTCACTCTAGATAGTCCATTTGGCTTCCAAGGCTTCAGCCAGCTAGTTGTCAACTTTGTATTGCCCTTTAGTGACACACGTGTTTGGTGGCATTTATGAAAAGGACGTAGCTTTTGACTTGAGTACTACACAATTCAAGGCTTGCCCGAATGCAGCTTTACTATTCACTTGGCCTACCAGTTCCTTGAAAAGAGCACAATATATTAGCTTTATATTACTTCAACTTTTGGACACAGAGGGACTTCATTGTTCCTATCACAGTATTTCAAACTTGCACAAAATAGAACCATATTAGAGTACTTGGTTTGGGTTGTGTCTGGTAATCCCTGTAATTTTCAAACTGTAATATATGAACAGTCCTTCAGGTTGACTCTCCTAAATTCTTGCAGAAAATTTGCTTTATCTGGTTTGCTGGCATGCGGGAGAACTGATAGGACTTGGAAAATGTTTTGAGCGAACCGTTGGGGCTGCCATGACCACCTTTAGGTGGTGAGCATGCAAATGTCTCAAAAACAAAGCAAGCATCTAGCAGGGGGGCCACATGTCCATCAAACATGCAGCAGTCACTAAGCTGGCACGGGGCAGATGCCCATCAAACACACACAAAAATCACTTTGATTAAATTCAGTGGAGACTAATTCAGGACCTACTGCTGGTTAGGCAAGACAGTAACTTCGAGCCTGTCACAGGAAGAATGAACTGCAGCTCAAAGGTAGGAGTATTTAACTAAGACTGGTCTATGTGGTCCTCAATGCCACTTAGTTTATCTTCTTTTTTACTATTTTAGTCTGGTCCTTTGTGAAGAAAAATATCCATTGCAGCCCGACCCAAGGAGGGCCATGTAGGGTCTTTCAGAGGATGGCCAGTAAGGGAGTGGAAAATTTGTATTGTTCTCGTTGCTTGAATTTTAAGCATAAAACTTTTAATTTTTCATTGCTGAGACACTGGAACACTCCCTAGCTGTGTGCCATAATCCTGACAATACGTTTTCTCGGCTGATTTGTAAAAGTGTAAAAAATATAGCTAAAACGTCATCTCTCTCATCTGCTCAAAATTAGGTTTTAAAGAAACTGTCATTTTTTTTTAAATAAACACCCAATTGTTCCTTTTAGCACATATTACTATGGAGTCACTAAATGTGGGTGTGCTTCAAAACAAGATATGCACAGCCAGCTTCATTTCCTCTCTTGATAGAGTGGGGAGCCTGGTAGGGAGGGGAAACGCCACAGACGAAGCATGTCTGGATTTCAGGAAGCCATGTGATCATGCCTTATGACGTCCTCATGGGAAGATGAAAATACAGGAACTGGGGGACAGCTGGATTAGGAGACTCATGCATGAGGGAACCCTGACAGGCAAAGGACACTGAAGAGGGAAGCCATGGGCTTTGTTTGTGGACTCCACTCTTGTATATCTTGACCTGAGGTTTGGACAATCTCAACACAGAGGGGGAAAAAAATCTAAGAAATCAGGCCATGAAAGGTTTCATGTGTAGCCTGGCCAATGGTCGTACTTTGTGAGTGAAAAAGACAGAGGTTTGTCCTGGGTTTGTGAGCCCTGAAAGGGTGGTCAGTGTGGTGCAGCTGCAGTGAGGATCAAGGTCTTTGGCTGCCTTTGAACCACAGTCAGTTTGGATAGCAAGGAGGCAGTAGTCCCACTGTGCTCTGCCTCAGTCAGACTGCATTGGGGCGGCTACACAGTACCAGATGTGGCGTTCACACACAGCTGGACTGAACCTGGGTAAATAAAAGCCTGAAAAACACATCACACAATGAACAAAGGCCTGTTTGGACAGCAGAGGAGGTTAGGAAAGGGAACCAGTCTCTGATACCTGGTTCCAAACAGTTAAAAGACGTTAGACAGAACAATGGAACAATTTCTGTATCACTCTCACTGACAAAATCCGTGCCAAAGGACACAAATCAGGGGATAATGGGTCCTTAAACAAGGGAGGCATTAGGCAAGAGAATGAGATTTCAGTTGAGGATGACTCCAAGGAGCGGGGCAGAGAAGCCGGTTGGGAAAGGCAAGCCTATTGTCCCAGGCTGACTGAGGGCTCCCAAGGAAGGGTTTGAGCTGGAGGAACTGACGGGACCACCTCAAGCGCCTCATCTGAGATGCGTGGAAAATAACAACTTCTCTTCTCAGAGGTGGTTGTGACAATTTACATAAAATAATGTAAGTGGAATGCTTCCATTCACTACCGCCTAAGTAAGCAATAAATGAGAGGCGTAGGTATTGCTAGTCTTGACATGCATGAGGGTTGATGCTGTTTCAAATCTTATATTAAATTTTTTGATTGGTATAAGAATTAAAAGGGATATGTATATTTATGCTATAGCCCCGGAAAACCTTTGATTCCATTTCTTCCTAATCGCCACTCCTTTCAATTTTCTTAGGGACACAAATGCTATTTTTTTTTTCTGTCTTAAACTCATGCCTCCAAAACTAAAAAAGCACCAGTCTTGCAAAGATCCATTCTGAGCACCCATGAATATGCTTTTGTTAATGTTCTTTGAATTGGTGGTCATATGATGCAGAAAACCACAGAGGGACATGCCCAAGTTAAAATTGTGTTAGAGATTTTTATGCCTACCAATTTGTTATTGTTTCTTTGCCTTGTATTAATATAATATGAGTTGAGTAAGTATTGAAATAATTGTGTAATTAGAAATAATTACAGACCTCATTAGACAACAAAACACAAATGCAACTGGGACTTAACAACGTAGTGAGCTTTTATCCGAGCTCCTGGTCACATCCCGCCAGTTTGCAGACAGAACACCCACAGTACATTTGTTGGGAGAGAAAACCACTTGCAGCGGTCTAGTGCCCCCTCCCTTTCCCACAGCCACCTTCTGTCTCCAGAAGACTTATGTCTGCCTGAACACACAGCAGGAAGTCACCAGAGGGCATTCTTGGGCCATCTTGTTGATCAAAAACAACAGCTGGAAAGAACAGAATTAGTTCTGACTCCGGCCTCCTTTTGGATGGCGTGATGGTTTCCAGTACACACTTGGGAACGCACAGAGTCTGAAGGCTCCCTGCTAAACAAGCCACCATCCAGTGCTGGGGCACCGGCAGGAAAAGCCTCCAGAGTGACCACAGACTTGAGACTTTCTGCTCCTGTGCTGGTACCAGTGTGGTCTGAAGAAGTTAAAGAGGCAACCGGCATGTTTCAGAGAAGGAGCCGGCCTGGGAATGGAAGACACAAAGGGTTTAGTTTCAGTATCAATTGCTTTCCAAACCGTCAGCAAAGAGCCCCAAATCCCAGTTGTCCGCTTGTAGAATGATGATTTGAAAGGAGTCTTGCAGATCACTTCTTTAAGGTCCACGAGTGGATGGGTTCCCCCCACCTCCTTCCCGCCCTCTGTCTCTCACACATCTTTTCTCTTTGACCTCACCCCTTTCTCCCTCTCTCTTTTCCTGGGGTCCAGTGACAGGGTGTTTTGAGGAGCTTTGCTATGAGCTTGCATGCTGCAGAGACAGCCTCTGAATGTCCGCCACAGCAAATGGACAGAGTGATGGAAGCGGAGTACTCAGAGTTTCAGTAGCTACCGCCTCACCCACTCCCTCACACGTTGCTCAAGTTTCCAACGGTTAGCCAGGGTTGGAAGAGCTATAGGACCAAGTAATCCAGCAGCATGGAGCACTGACTGTACTCAAGGACCCTGGAGGAAAGGATGCCATGGTTAGGTTAAACAGAAACATTGTGGAACTTAGTTTAAAAAATGCAGGCTTTTAGAATTATAAGCAACGGTGTGTCTCAGGGAGTGTGATATGCCTCATATGATTCTCATGGATAAATTATACCACAGCATCAACTAACCCGCAGACCAAAGAGCCAGGCTTTTGGGCATCTGCATCAGTTAATCATGGTCTGCAAGTATCTCTGGGTGAAATCTCAGAGGCGTTACTCTAGCAGGAGGTATCTGTTCAGAGAAGGCAATAGCTGTGAGCTCTGTGGTGCCAATGGTGTGCTGAACAGGACTTCCCAGCTCCTCATTCAGCAACCTCATTCTGGTAGCAAGCAGTTGGCCACGACGAAAGAAGGCATTTGCACCATGAAAGTCAACAAAAGCTACACATATTGGACACCTTTGCAACCCCACAGGGATCTGGTTAGTAAACACTCGCCGACATAACCCTGCCCAGAACTCTTGGCAGCTAGGAAATGGTGCCCTGGCTGGTGAAGGGCAACCAGGGTGATACCGCCTGTATCAACTCCACAGGGGTTACAGAAGACCAACCCCTAAGTTATCTTTCCAGTACTCATCAGCTGGCAACTGTCTCCTTTACAGCTGGCTTTTCTTAGCCTCTTTCAAACTGTATGGTTTTGAGGTGCATAGAAATAACAAGTGACAATATTCTAGTCAAAACAACTATGGATTTGAGCATAGGAGAACAGTAGAGCATCGGTGAGGAACGTGCCTCTGAATGGAATAACCTGCATGAGGAGCTGGAGCTGGAACTGGAGCCTGCTGTATGTTCTACAGAAAGCATTCAGAACAGCTGCAGAACTACAGTACTTTTGGGAAGATATGTTTCCGAATCTATTATTAAGATGCTAATTTGATTGGAAAGGGGGAGGGTGTCAAACTCTTTGTCGTTTTCAGTGCTAGAGATAACGCCCAGGTCTTTGCACATGCTCCACGGATACTGTACCATGGAGCCACATCTCCAGCTCTTGGTTAAATATTTTATTAGGGAAAATTTCAAATATGTATGAAAGTATACCTGGATATGATGAATAGTATAAACCCCTGGACAATCACTACTCAGATTAAATAATTACCTTCTGGCCAATCTCTCTCATTTATGATCCTCTCACTTTTCCTGGGACTTAAGGGAAAAACTGCAGACTTGGTTAGTTGGGGAGAGGGTGAAAGCTGGGCCGGCAAGAGAAGTCAGGAGAGGGTGCAGGCACAGATGGATCTGGATGGATCGCGTTCCTTCATTAGGCTCTGTCAGGAGTCACTTAGAGGGCAGGTGAAGGGCGTTACCACAGGGACTGCATTTGTTTTATCATCATTGTTGTTATTTTTATTGTTCAACTGCTTTGGACTTGTATCTAAAGAATTTTAGTCCCTTCCCCCTCCCCTTCCTCATGCCCTCCCTGCCCCACGGGCACACTTCTTCCCGTGAGGCCCCTCCTACTATCTGTATTCTTTTCCTGTGACCCACTGAGTTCAATCAGAGTTTCTTGCGTGTGTGTGTGTGTGTGTGTGTGTGTGTGTGTGTGTGTGTGTGTGTGTGGTTATTCACTGGAGCAGGGACAGCCTATCAGAGGCGACACCACTGAATAAAACATCATTCCCTCCCTCATTCCTGAAGGACCTGCAGCTGATGAACCCCGGCTCTTCCCCAGATAGGGACTAGTGGTGGGAAGAAGAGAAGGGGTAACCCGGGGTTCTGTAAAGGAAGCACTGTCTGTGTTCCTCAGTTCTGTTGCTATAAAACAGCAACTCATGAGGTCAAGGTTTGCTGTAGAGGGTCCAGTCCATGACCACGTGGAACCACTGCCTTTGGACCTGGTGGGGCTGTAGGATGGTGACTCTGGGGAGTGCCTAGGGAGCAAACCTGGCCACCTCACAACCAGAAAGTGACAGGAAGAGAAGGCAACTGCGGGGTCCCAATGTCAACCTCCCGCCCACAGGTCCCATCTTGTCAGTCAGATTTCTGGTGTCATTCAATGGATACCCAAGGAAAACAGGGAGTGGGTTTGTTTTGGTTTCCAGTTTCAGAGCCCACGGTCAGGTGATCCTATTGTTAGGTGCAGAGAGACTGGGTATTCTGGTGGCAGGAGGGGGTGGCAGAGCAAAACAGCTGGCCTCCGGGTGTCCAGACATCAGAGAGACACACAGAAGAGAAGGTGGGAACATATCTTTCAAAGACACATCCCCAGTGACCCATCCAGTCAGGACCCACCTTCCACAGTTCCCAGCACATCCTGATAGTCTGTTTAAAGATTTATTTATTTATTTATTATGCATACAGCATGTATGACCAGAAGAGGGCACCAGATCTTATTACAGATGGTTGTGAGCCACCATGTGGTTGCTGGGAATTGAACTCAGGACTTCTGGAAGAGCAATCGGTGCTCTTAACCTCTAAGCCATTTCTCCAGCCCCATGATAGTCTGTTTAATCATGAATTCATCAATGGGTTAATGCTTTGATTGGGTCAGAGTCCTGTCATCCAATCACTTCTCCATAATGGATCTACTACCTGGGGACCAGTTCTTCAACACATGAACTTTTGGGGAATACTTCATATCCCAACCTTGGTGCCTCTCAAAAGTGTACCCATCTCACTGTAGTGCTATCCTGGGACCGACTCCTTAACTCACAGGCATTTGGAGACACTTAACATAGATCATGGCCTTTCCTTTAGGTGTTCTCAGCCATAAAAGAACATAAACAAAGACTATTTCTTTCTTTTTTCTTTTTTGGTTTTTCCGAGACAGGGTTTCTCTGTGTAGCTTTGCGCCTTTCCTGGAACTCACTTGGTAGCCCAGGCTGGCCTCGAACTCACAGAGATCTGCCTGCCTCCGCCTCCCGAGTGCTGGGATTAAAGGCATGTGCCACCACCACCCAGAAAAAAAAAATAGGGCCAGTGTGTCTAAGGAGATAGACATGCTTGTCATCAAGGCGGACAATCTGAGTTCAGTCCCTGGGATTTCCATGATGGAAGGAGAAACTGACTCCCAAACATTGTCCCTTGACTACATGAACGCTGTGGTACCCATGCTTCTGCCCCAAATAAATGAGTAAATAAATAGATAAGTAAAAAATAAACAGTTTAGTAAGCACACACAGTATTAGGTTTCACCCATATGATGAAATTCATTTCCAATGAATATTGCTTTTGTTAAATTCTCCTTCTTACTCCTTCTTACTCTTCTCTCCCAGCCCCTGAGCCCCCCCTTTCCTCTTTCCCCACCTCCATTCCACTTTCATGTCACTTGTACATAAGGACAACTTCAGAGCACAAATTCTAAATGCTGTTCAATCCTAAGATTCTTCACTGCGTTAAGATCGAAATCATGGCTCAAATTTGCTGGGCAAAGACATTTGATTAGAAAGCAAATGAGCTTATGATAAGCTTACTATGCAATGGGTTATAGACTATCTACGTTTCTTTTCTTTTTCTTTGGTTTTTCCTATAAAGTCTCTAGTGGTCTGGGGTAGGAGATGGCCTCTGACCTTTTTCTATGAATAACAGGTCTCCTTTCTCCTTGTTTGCTACCTAACCCCCATCTCTCTCTTACTGGCTATAATTCCAAAGATGATGGACCTGTAGGCCCTTGACAAACTGGAACTGAAGAGTAAGTACTGGGCCCCTGGGAAGATCGTTGTCTTGGAGAATTAATAATTGATTCAGCATGAATGAATAATGCAGGGGAGGTTTCGTTCAGCCATTATGTATTTATCAGTGGAACCACCCAGCAAGGTCAGTTTAGATTAGACAGATGATGTTAAAAAAAAAAAAAATGAGACCCCTGGGAACTGCAGAGAGCCAGCCTGGAGAAGAGAGCAGATGCAACACGGAGGAGCATCTCTAGCTAGGTTCCCATGCAGCTGCTTTCTAAGGCTGTTGAAGCAATCTCCTGGAAGTACCTAAGATGGAACCATGTGGAAACCTGGGAAAGAAGAAAGAAGCCGCTCTGGTGCTGTAGACAAGCGTGTGAGCTGTTTATCGACAGAGGGCTTTCACTTGCCAGTTGCGTGGAGGAGGTTGTTGACAGATTGTAAGTCTGGGCCCATATGGATCAAAGGCAGAAAATAAAAAGAAAGCGTTCTTTCCTAAGGCTCAGTTATGGCTGAAGATCGGAAAAAGCTGAATAGGCTTCAGTTCTTACAACTCACCTTTTCTAGCTAGTAAATCTTCAGCATGTATTTGTTAAGTTTAAACCTGACTGTTCCCTGGCTGAATTTCTGGGGGAAGTTTTTCCACAGTTATCAGGCATCAGATGGGAGTCGTTCAGTAGTTTTCTTGGCTTCTTTACTGGCACTCTGTTTTTTTTTTTTTTAATTGAAATGTCATGATGTCAGAGCAAGTATTATATGCAATCAAGGTGCACAAGTACTTGTGACACCCGTCAAACAAACAGGTATGTTTGAGAGGACAGGTGTATGTGTGTGTACACATGTGTGTGTGTGTGTGTGTGTGTGTGTGTATTGAATTTCAGTTTTTAGAATGGATGTTCATTTACAGACCTTTAGAGAACACTAAATTCACATCAAAATCAGAAAGAGGATGCAGAGATTTCCCTTATATTCCTTGTCCACACATGCATGTTCCACTTCATCATCAACATCCCACCCCAGACAGGTGCACTTGCTACCCTGGTGAACTTAACAACACCACAGCATGCTTCCTCAATGCCCGTAGTTTATGTGAGGGCGTGAGGATTCAGTTTTGTATAGCCTATGGGTTTTGAAACATGTAGTGACGTGTGTGTGCTCTTAGACGATCGTATAGAACAGTTAGCTGTTGTGTGTGTTGAAAACTGAACCTAGTCCTTCATGCATGCTAGCCGAGGACTCTACAACTGAATATAATTCCAGCTCCCGGGATTTCACTTCAAAAAGACCTTGACTCTTACATAACTTTTGTTGTTTTAGGCTAGCTTCATGTTGGGGAGGCTGAGGAGATCATGGCTGTTTAATCCGTGATACTTACACCACAGTCCCAACCTGCAGCATAAGGCCGAGAGTCTTTAATGAGTAGCTGGTCCATAGTTCCCATTGGTAGGCTGCAGAGGCTGGGTTCCGGTGTCAGCAAAGGATGGTAATAGCAGCAGCAGCAGCAGCAGCAGCAGCAGCAGCAGCAGCAGCAGCAACAGGACAGATGAACTCATCTGCAGAGCTCGTAGGCAGGCAGGCAAAGAGCGTTGCTTTCCCCTGGGACCTCTTTATGCTAGGCTGCTTGGCAGAAGATGCCACCAGCTCTAGGGTTGGGCTTTCTCCTTTAGTTAATCATTCCTGGAAATACCCTCACATACTGCCCAGAGGCATGTCTCTTAATTGATTCCAGGTCCAGCCAAGTTAACAATCAAGATTACCCACCACACAGACAGAGTATAATTAGACCAGGATGTTTTCGCAAGTATGTGATTATTGGGAAAATAATATTGAAATTTAAAGCTGTTACCCCAAGCAATGAACCCACTGGCAGAATGAGGATGCTAGTGTGTATTTAGTTGACCCAAGTGGAGAGCTCTTCACCATGGCCCATCGTTAGGCTTTGAGTCTGACAGGAGGGTTTAAACAGTCTTTCAAAAGGACACCTTTTGAGTCCTTTTGAACTTCTGCGATCCAAACTCTTTCAAAAACTAGAAAATATATCTATCCGGGAATGAATTCTAACCAATCTGTTTACCTCATTCCATCTTGGTGGTGCAGCCATCATGTGTGCCTTCAATTCACCCAGGTAATAATAGGATAATGCCAGGCATCCAATGTTATTATATATCATATGATGTAACATAATATATAATATAATATATATTATATCAGTCGCTTTTTTCATGGTTCTGATAAAACACCTGACAAAAGCCACTCAAGGAATGACAGGTTTCTTTTGGCTCACAGTTTGAGGGTGCGGTGCACATGGTGGGGGTAGTCATGGTGGCAGGAGCTAGGGCCAGTTGCTCACATCGCATGCACAGTCAGGAAGGCACACAGAAAAGGATGCCGGGGCTCAGCCCCCTTTCTCCTCCACTTCACGCAGTTCATGGCATGGCACTGCCCTTCCCTCAGCTAGATCTCCTCACTTCATTCAGCCTCCTTGGAGACACTCTCACAGACACACTGAGGCTCACCTTCCAGGTGATTTTAGAGTCAGGCTGAAAACAAAGATTACTCATCCTAACATTTCAACCGTGTAATGTGCTTATGGCCAAATCAAAGGAACACAGACTTCCGATTCCACAGTTGGACTGTGATGACAGGGATAGAAGGGAAATGGGGGCTTCAGATTGAGGGAAAGACGTAAAATGTGAAAGATATAAAATGCAGATTAGACAAGCCGTAAGGTATCTGCTTGAGAGACAGATGGCGAAAGAGAAGACGTGAACTGTTACTGGGTGTGTGTCAGCGCTTCAGCGGCGGCTTGCGTGCTGGCTCTGGCCCCCAGATGGCAGGGAGAAGGGTGCTGATGAAATGTTCGGGCTTCTGAAGCTTGAAAAGCCAGGAAAAGGCAGAAGTGGACCGGAGCGGATGTGTGCAGCACCCACGCTGCCGGCGGCTGAGAGGGTTTGAGAGTGTAACACTGTGTATGACCTCCAGACTGCCGGTTAAATGTGAAGCATCCTAATAGAAGAATTGGCACTGATTCCCAGTGATCCAGTGACAAGATTAATATGAATGAGTCAAAGACGGTACTTAGTCAAATCCTCAACTAGGTTACGTAGATATCGGTTCCTACAGCACATGAGGATTAGAAAGCTCCACGCAAGGGGGGATGCTCAGCAGATGCTCTGTCACAAAGGACTTGAATTTATCTTTGAAAGGCAGATGGAATAAGCTTGGAGAACATCAGGGGTGGGGTGGGGGAGGGGTTAACGTGAGGCATTTCAAGTAGAGAGAACTGCCAGATAATGTAGGTAGGGATGGAGAAGATGTGTGCTGGGACCTATGAGGAAATCTGGAACACATACATTCGTGCACGTAGCCAAAGATCACCGATAGCGCCCCTGCTCTCTTGCAGTGCTGGGTGTGGAACATGATACAAGGTGTGTGCCTTAAAGACCTTACATCTGGTCCACGAGTGGAAAAGCTCGAGGAAGGCCAGTGTGGGTGATATTGGGACGTTCTGGGGAGACCCTTCAGTGAGGAAAGTGAACTGGCCAAGGGATACAAGAGGGAAGTGTCTGAGGGAAATGACATTGAATTACAAATTAGGATTAGTTTCTAGAAGGAACTGTTAAGGTAAGTTTAGACATATTAAAATTGTAATGAGTTTACTTGAGCAGATACTGATTCACAAGTCAGGCAGTACCAAACTGTGAGGGACTTGAGTCTCTCCTGAGAGGACAACAGAAGAAAGGCTTTAGAAGGTGTTTTCAGAAGCAAGGACATATACTTTTTAGATTACATAAGGCAAAAATTCCCTATGTAGAGATTAGCTGGCAGTTTCTGGTTAACTAGACTTGTTTTGTTTCACTGTTAGTTGAGTTTTAGTTTGCTTGCATTGGAATCCAAGGCGCTGGATCCATCACAGCCTGAAGGGCTTGAGTAATCTTAGTGGTCTGTAGCTCTCCGCTAGCCATGTTGCCTGACACCTTCCCCCCATACCCGTCACCCTTGGTTTCTCTGAGTACGATCAGGGATGGCAGGTGGTGTGGAGAGCCTGAGGTTATCTACCGTGGATGATTTAGGGGCTCAGTGTGAAAGGGAAAGAAATTGGAAGGGGAAGGATAGAGAATCGAGTGTAGAAAGAAAGGATTGTAGTTGGAGAAAAGGACATAGACGTGTAAGGAATCATGGATCATGTTGGTAAAAGCCACAATCTGAAGATTCAAAAATACGACAAAACGAGGAGCACATTCAAACACAGATTTGTGGGAGCCAAAGCTGGGGAGAGGGTGTAATATACTGTAATGCACACTGTGCTGGCAAGTTGTCCCGTGCTGTTTGAATTCACCGAGGAACTGGTTCCAGAAGTGGGGTTGTGCCCACCACATTTCCTGTGCTCCCCAAACTCCTGTCTCCATTTCAGGCCCAAGCATGTTTTCTTAACGTATCCTCCAAGGTTCTTTGTCTGGGGGAGACTCCACCTCCCCTCACCCAAGAAAAACCCCTCTATGACAGGGAAGGCAAAACAACTCGAGTGAAAACACTGTGTCCTTCAGAACAGCCAGAAGGTGAACCAAGGCCAACAGAGGTTGCTGTTGTTTGTCCTTAGATAGAAAAGTGTCTGCAGGGTGAGGTCAAGTCACAGGATGGTCAGCCATGGAAACTTCATCCATGGAGGAAAGCCCAAGTGGGAACTCCAGCTGACCGACTGCCTCAGTTTCCCCAGTCAGTTTCTACTGGATGTTTTGAGTGCCTAATTTGATGACTTTTAGCTGTCTGTCTATCTATCTATCTGTCTGTCTGTCTGCCTGCCTAATCTATGTATCTGTCTGTCTGTCTGTCTGCCTGCCTGCCTATCTATCATCTATCTATCTATCTATCTATCTATCTATCTATCTATCTATCTATCTATCTATCTACACATCATCTATCCAATCTAATCTCTTACTATTTATTCTTTTACTTTGATTTGTATATTCAATAAATTTATTATTCACTCAAAACCCAAATTATGGGTATTGTAGCTCATTCTCCAGACCATGTGGAGCAGAGAGGAGGGGTTAGGAGCTGCAATGGAATGTGAAAACCCAGGTTTGGAGCATGAATGCTCCCTCCAACACTTGACAACTTAATGACTCTGGGCAATACTTCTGGTGGTGGGAAGGTTCATGGGCACAATGCAACTAGAAACATTGCACACGTAGTATGCACTAAGCAGAAACTTCTATGTTTCATTTAGGAAGATGTGATGCCATCTTACCACAATTACAAGTACGCAATGATAATAAAAGTAAACAGTGTAGAAACTTGACATCTGGGTCTATAAGTAAAGTGAAGCCAATATGAGATTCTGGGTGGTGACTTTGTGCAAACCCAAGGCACAGTGTTTAGGCACATGTTCACTGAGTGTTATTTCTTCTTCTCCAAGGCAGTGATCTTTACTGGTGAGGTAAATCTATGCGTGTCTATTAGACTTGCCTGCCAATAACACCCTGATGTTGCTCACCTGCTTTTTCCCCGTGAGGTCACTTAATTAAGGGGTGACTTCAGGAAACCTCATTAGGTCTTTGGGGATGCCGCATGCAGATAACTACTCAGGAGGAGCCCTCACACACCCCAAGCGTGCTGGAGCTGCCTGGCAAAAGTACTTGTGACCAAACAAGACCCTGTACTTAGCAGCCCTTTGAGGGCAAGGGCTGCATAGCCACAAACCTGGCCCTTGGTCCGAGTAGCCAATGTTGTGGTTGTTTTCTGGGCTGAGGCATGAGAGTCCTGAAGAGGTGTGGGTTTGAGGTCTAAGTGGATCATAAAGCACTGTGGCCACAGCCGTGGTTTGGTAAGTTAGGCCTGAGCCAAAGAGACTGACAGAGGAAGAGATGCCCTGGTCGTTCACTGTGGGAGAGAACCAGAGCTCTACACGTTCTGCTGCCGGGGGACTGTGAAAGCAAGCTTCTTTCTTTATTTTAATACGAATTTTAATGACATTGTTTCAGCCGAACTGAAAAGCCACAAATTCAATAAGTTCCTCAAAAACTTAGGCAATATGAGAATCTGTTCAAGCTAGCTCTGTTTCGAAGGCTGGGGCTTGACTTTTTTTTTTTTTTTTTTTTTTTTTTTTTTGTTCTATTAACAACTTGATTCTCTGCTCTTTGCTCAGCTTTGGTCCAGGCATTTCGCTGAGTTGGAAACTGTGGAAATTTGTTGTAACTGAAGGGGAAATAATCACATGCGGTTTCCTTCCAAGTCCGCTTCCAGCTCTCTCTTCTTTCTTTCTGAATTCCCTGGGAAAATACCCAGCAGGCCAACTTCTCTCACGATGTAACAGCTCTCTTTTTGCTTTGGCTGCCTTTGTTTTCTAGCCGTAATATAATTACATGTCCCACACGATTTATGATGATTTTTTTTCTTTCAAATTAGTAGATGTAGAAATGCCGATGGCCCTTTGGGGAGCAAATCTTTGGAGGTTCTCTCCTTGGGCTGTCCTTGGTGTGGGAATAGATGATGCTGGTCAGCTAGCTGGTCTGCCTGTTTCGAGGTGATCCATCACCCTCAGCCTCTTAATTAACAGTTGCAGGTGAATCACTAATTGGCTCCACATTTGCATGCATGAGCCTGAGCCGTGCAGGTTGGTGGTTATAAATCTCAGTCCTGCAGGCAGAGCAGAAACGTGTGCCTCCATCCCTCATCTCCGGCTGGCCTTGTCAGCTCTTCACGGTGGGTCTACCTACACTGGTACTTGGAAGTAGGTAAAAAACAAAAAAAAAATCACTTGCTATATTAATTTGTCAGAAAAAGTGGCATTATCTTGAAGAAAGGACTAAGGAAAAAAAAACAAATAAAAAGCATTGCACGGGGCACCATTAGACAGTACCTGGGAAACATGGTCCTTTAACTCTATATAATTTAATTATTTTATTATGTTAATGCTTTGGTGGAATGAGTATGGGAAACACTTTCAAAGGGAAGGCTCTCACTCCTTTTCTCTCCCTCCTTCCCCCTTCTTCCCCTCCCTCTCTCTTACTTGTCTTCCCTTTCTCTTTCTTGACACTACCTCACTGGCTGTACAGCCCGGGGGCCTGAAACTCTCAATTCCCACGCCTCCTCCTCCTCCTCCCCTCCTCCCGACTGCTAGGACCGCAGGTGTGCGCCACCACAGCAAGCTACAAACAGAAGGCTCTTCAGGATTTTCTGTCTGTCGGAGACTGAAGTCTCCGGTATCTGTCCCGTACTGAATCTAACCTTCAGGTCATCTGAGAGAAATCCAGATTTCACATCACATCTGAGCAGAGCTTCTTCTAGTCCCTGCACTCACGGGCCCTGCTTGGTGAGGATGCTCCGGGCCTTCAAGCGGTTAGTCTGATCACCTAGGCTTATAATCCCTACTCTGCCTGAAGTTAGAGATACTCTACTTCTAAGAACACCCTTATTGTTTAAGGAAATTACTACCATCCTCAGATACTGTTTGCTAAGGAATCACATGCGTCCAGAGTAGTCTGGCTGTGGGATAAAATCTACATTAATACTCAATCCTTGGTTCTTGCACAGCAGTACAGAAGGACAAAAGTAGTTGGTGTGACCAGTATTTATCATTAAATCCTAGCCACAAGCAACAGAGTTCTCAGACCATGAAGATGGGTATGACTGGCTTAAGTTCCCGCCAGTGTGATTTCTTTTTTTGTTTTTGTTTTTGAGACTGGATTTTTCTGTATAGCCCTGTGTAGTCCTGAAACCCATTCTGTAGACCAGTCTGGCCTCAAACTCAGAGATCTGCCTGCCTCTGACTCCTGTGTGCTGGGATTAAAGGAGTGCACCACTGCGCCTGGCCGATAGTGATTTCTTGTGCCACGATGGAGACGCCCATTTTCTTTTCTAGCAGTCAGCTGCTGTGGCCCATATTCATATGTGTGGTGGTTATAGCTCTTCAGTTGCACCTTAGATGCCATTGTCTCTGCCTCCCTCCTTGTTGACCTCAGGTCTCTGACGCCCATGTTGTTATTTTCCCTCATAGAGGCTGTTTTTTTTTTTTTTTTTTTTAATGGGGTGACTTAGTTAGGGTCTCTATTGCTGTGAAGAGACACCATGACCACAGCAACTATTATAAAGGAAAACATTTAATGGGGTGCCTTAGAGTTTCATCGGTTTAGTCCATTATCATCATGGTGGGACATGACAAGTCAAGTAGACATTGGTGCTAAAGCTGAGAGTCCTACATCAGGATCGGCAGGCAAGAGGAAATGGACTGATTTGCTGGATGTGGCTTGACTATATACGAGACCTCAAAGACTGCCTCCACAGTGACACACCTCCTCCAACAAGGCCATACCTCCTCCAACAAAGCCACACCTCTTTATAGTGCTTATAGGGGATAATTACAGTCAAACTACCATATTCCACTCCCTGGCCCCCATAAGATTTTAACAATATCATAATGCAAATGCATTTAGTCCAACTTCAAAAGTCCCCATAGTCTACCAGAGTCTCAACAATGTTTTAAAGTCCAAAGTTCAAAGTCTCTTCTGAGATATATGTAATTTCTTAACTATAATCAGCTATAAAATCAAAATAAAAACCAGATCACATATTTCTAACATATTATATCACAGGATATACATTACCATTCTAAAACATAGGAAAGGGAGCATAGTGAGGAAATATTGGAACAAAGCAAGCCCCAAAACAAGCTGGGCAAACTCCAAACTCTGCATCTCCATGTCTAATGTTAAATGCTCTTCAGTTCTCCAACTCCTTTCAATTTTGTTGACTGCAGAACACCTCTTTCTCTTGGGCTGGTTCTACTCCCTGTTAGCAGCTTTCCTCATCAGGTATACCATGGATAAGGCATCTCCAACATTTTGGGGTCTCCAAGGAAATCCAGGCTTCACCTTCACAGCTTCATGCAATGACCTCTCTAGGCCTACATGCAGGGACACCCTGCCCATGCCTGGTGTCAATGGTTTTCTTTAGTCATGGAGGCAAATTTCAAAACCTTTTCTTCTTATTTAACTCCAGAACCATGTGGCTGAAGCTGCCAAGTTCTGCTACTTACTGGGGCTGGAACATGACCCCTTTGTTCAATTACATCTTCACCAATTTTCTGTTTTCATTGGTTTCCTTCACTGCCTAAGCTTGGCTATCCTGAAAGACCATACTGTATGTAGAAGTAGGTAGGCTAGCTGCCAATCTTCACATATCTCTTCTCTACTCCAAATCTGATCCCCAAGTCTTTGTAGCACACCACCTGCTGCAGACTCCCCCTCACCCCTCTTACTCTGATGCCATTTCCAGTGGCCCACACCAATCTTCCTTTCCAAAGTCCCCTACCACCAACTCATCTCATCTTAGGTCTCCAACACCCAGCAGGCATTTCCTGGGAACACAGTGAACCTACAGGCCAGGGAACGGAAGGCTAACTGCAGATCTTCACTTCTCCAAGAGATCCTCTCTTCCAAATGGAACCCCCCCAGATTCACCCCCATCTCTGTAGGGACCACCTGCTGTGGCCCTCTCTGTCCCCATCACCAGCAGATCACACAGATTTTTTTCCTCCAAGCTTCCTCCCCACTCATCCTGATATTCCAGCCCCCCAATTCTGCAGTCATTCTTTGGGAACCTTGTTGTGGAAAAATCTTTCTGTACACTGTGAAGATGTGTCACTTGGAACGGTTTAATAAAGCTGAATGGCCAATAGCTAGGCACAATTTTCAGGGAAGAGAGAATGCTGAGAAGAAGGTGGAGTCGCCAGCCAGATGGAGAGGGAGTAAGACATGCAGGAGGGCAGGTAAATGCCACAGGTCGTGTGGCAACATGTAGATGAATAGAAATGGGTTAAGTTATAAGAACCAGTGGGGCAAGTCTAAGCTATTGGCTGAGCTTTCATAATTAATAGGAACCCTCCATGTGGTTATTTGGGAGCAGTCAGATGGATCAGAAAAGTCTGCCCACAGAACCTGCCAGCTAAGCCTACTAGAGAAGCAAGTAGGCCAGCAAAGCAGGTAGACTAGCCTCAGGTCTTCACTCTCCCTCCTTTCCTTCAAATCCAATCCCCCATCCCACCGCCAGCTCCATAGCAGACTACATGGGTGGCCTCTCCTCACTCTCTGTCCCAATTCCCAGGGGAGTAAGCAGATCCTGGTGGAACACCATGCTTTCTTCCCTCTGGTGAACTCCTTCAGAACCCTTCTAGCCCATGTCCATTCCTTAGTGTCATCTCCCAATACCTAGAACCACATTTTATCTAGAGCCCACAGTGACCACATTTATCAAGATCCCAAAAGTATCCCTAGGCAACCCACCACCACCACCACCACCACCACCACCACCACCACCACCACCACCACATTGTCCTAAGAACCAGACAGGAAACAGAAACAAAAGAACAAAATAACCACCCAACAAACATAAGACCAGATATCAGCACCTAGAATTATAATCATCCCCAACCTAGATGACTAGACACCAGTATAAAAACACACTCAGTACCAGCCAGGATAATATGTCTCCATCAGAGTCCAGCAACCCTACCACAGAAGGCCCCGATTATTGTAACGTAGTTGAAGTACAAGACAAGACAACAAAATGGCCTTTATGAATATGACAGAGGTTCTTAATGAGGAAATTAAAAAAATCCCTCAAAGAAATCTGTGAAGACACAAACAAACCCTGCAAGGAAATGAACAAAACAGTTCAAAACCTGAAAGTGAAAATAGACTCAATAAAGAAAACCTGAACTGAAGAGAATCTGGAACTGAAAACTTGAGGAACTTGAACAGGACCTCAGAAGCAAGCCTCACCAAGAGAATACAAGAGAAGAGAGATTCTCAGGCACTGAAGACATGATAGAAGAAATGGATAGCTTGGTCAAAAAAACATTAAATCTAAAGAATTTGTGGCACAAAACATCCAGGAAATCTGGGATACTATGAAAAGAACAAAATCTACAAATAATAGGAATAGAAGAAGAAACTCAGGTCAAAGGCTCAGAAAATATTTTCAACAGAACCATAGGAGAAAATTTCCCTTGTACTTATCAATATACAAGAATCATGCAAAAAACACCAACTGGAAGAGCAAAAAATTCTCCTTGGTACATATTAATAAAAACATTAACCATACAGAACAAACTAAGAACATTAAAACCTGCAAGGGAAAAAGACCAAATAACATAAAGGCAGACCTGTTGGAATAACTCCTGGCTTCTCAGTGGAGACTCTAAAAGCCAGAAAGGCCTGGACAAATGCTCTACAGTCTCTTAGAGATCACAGATGCCAACTCAGACAACTATACCCAGTAAAACTTTCAACCACAATAGATGGAGAAAATAAGATATTTCATTATAAAAACAAATTTAAGCAATATCTATAAATCTAGCTGTACAGAGACTTTAGAAGAAAAACTTCAACCAGAACAGGTTAACTATAGCTAAGAAAACACAAGGAATAAATAATCCCAGGCCAGGAAATCAAAGGAGAGGAAACCACACACACACACACACACACACACACACACACACACACACACACACACACACTAGCACACACTCATACATTACCAACACCATCACCATAACAGGAAGCAACAAACATTGCTCATTGATATCTCTTAATATTAATAGTATTGATTCCCCAATAAAAGGACACAGACTAACAGAATGGGTATGAAAATAGGATCCATCATTCTGCTGCATCCAAGAAACAAACCTTTGCATCAAGGATAGACATCACCTTAGGGTAAAGGGTTGGAAAAAGATATTCTAAGCAAATGGACCAATGAAGCAAGCTGACGTAGCCCTTTTAATATCTAACAATATAGACATCAAGCCAAAACTAATCAGAAAAGATAAGGAAAGACATTACATATTCATCAGAAAAAATTCACCAAAAGGACAATGCAATTCTTAACATTTTTTGTATGGAAACACAAGATCACCCAAGTTTGTAAAAGAAACATGGCTTCAGTTTAAATCACAAAACTAATAGTGGGGGACTTCAACAGCCCACTGTTGCCACTAGACAGCTCATGCAGACAAAGACTAAACAGAGAAATCCTGGAGCAAACTGACAGTGTAAACCAAATATACCTAATACATATTTACAGAACTGTTCACCCAAACATGAAGGAATATACTTTCTTCTCAGCACTTCATGGAACCTTGTCCAAAATTGACCACACACTCGGAAATAAAGCAAGTCACAACAGAACAAAGAAAATAGAAATAACACCCTGCACCCTGTTTGGCCACCATAGATCAAAGCTGGATATCAACAACAATAGAAACAACAGAAAGCTTACAAACTCATGGAAACCGAACTCTACTGAATGAAAAATGGGCTAAGACAGAAATTAAGGAAGAAATTATAAACCTTCTAGAATTAATGACAATGAATATGTAGCATACCAAACCTATGGGCTATATAAAGGGTGGCTCTAAGAGGAAAGCTTATAACACAAGCTAACTACATAAGACAACAGGGGAGATTTCATACTCATGACTTAACAGCACACCTGAAAGATCTAGAAAAAAAGAAGAAGAAATCACACCCCAAAGGAGTGGATGGCAAGAAATAATCTCAGGGCTGAAATCAATAAAGAAGAAGCAAGCAAGCAATACAAAGGATCAAGACAAAGAGTTGTTGGTTCTTTGAGAAAATGAATCCAATGACAGACCCTTATCCAGACTGCATGAAAGGTGGAGAGAGAACATCCAAATCAACAAAATTAGAATTTAAAGGTGGTGGTGGGGGGATAAAAACAAACACTGAGGGAATCCAGGGAACCATAAGAACATACTCTAAAATCCTGTGTTCCACCAAACTGGAATATCTAAAAGAAATGGATAATTTCTTTGATACATACAACTTACTGAAGTTAAATCAATATCAGATAAGCAATTTAATAGCCCTATAACCTCTAGTAATATAGAAGCAGTCATTAAAGTCTCCCAACCAAAAAAAATCCCATGGCCAGATGGTTTTAGAGTAGAATTCTACTAGACATTCAAAGAAGAGTTAATGCTAATACTCCTCAAATTGTTCCACAAAATAGAAGCAGAAGGAACATTACCAAATTCATTTTATGTGGCTACAGTTACCTTGGTATATAAATCACATAAAGATCCAACAAGGGAAGAGAATTATAGAATAATTTCTCTTATGAACATGAATGCAAAAATTCTCAATAAATACTTACAAACCAAATTGAAGAATACATCTAAAAGATCATCAACCATGAGCAAGTAGGGTTTATTCCAGAGATGCAAATATGGTTCAACATACATAAATCAATAAATGTAACACACTATATAAACAAACTGAAAGACAAAAGCTACATGATCATCTCATCAGATGAAGAGAAGCCTTTGACAAATCCAACACACTTTCTGGATAAAAGTCCTGGAGACATTAGGGATACAAGAGACATACCCAAACATAATAAAGGCAGTACACAGAAAGCCCATAGCTAACGTTAACTTAAATGGAGAGAAACTCAAAACATTTCCACTAAAATCAGGAATAAGACAAAGTTGTTCACTCTCTTCATACCTATCCAGTACAGTACTTACAGTCTCAGCTAGAGCAATAAGAAAACTGTAGGAGATCAAAGATACACAAATCGGAAAGAAAAAAGTCCAAGTATCTTTACTTGCAGATGATATTATATAAATAAGTGACCAACAAGGAAACTCCTATAGCTAATAAACTTTGTCAGCAAAGTAGAAGGATGCAAAATTGACTCACAAAAATCAGCAGCCCTCCTATATACAAATGACAAAAGGACTAAGAAAGAAATCAATAAAATAATACCTTCTACAATAGCCTCAAATAGTATATAACATATTTGGACAATGCTAACCAAGAAAGTAAAAGACTTGCACAATAAGAACTTTCAAATGCTGGAGAAAGGAATTGAAAAATATATCAAAAAAGGGGAAGATCTCCCATGCTCATGGATCATTAGAATTAATATAGTAAAAATGTCTATCCTACAAAAAGCAATCTACAGATTCAATGCAATCCCCATCAGAATTCCAACACAATTCTTCACAGATCTCAAGAGGACAATTTTTCAGCTTCATATGGAAACACACACACACACACACACACACACACACACACACACACACACACTCGCGTGCGCACGCACGCACGATAGCTAAAACAATGATGCATAATAAAAGGACTTCCAGAAATAACAACATACCAGATATCAATATGTGCTACAAAGTACAGTATGGTATTGGCACATAAACAGATATGTTGATCAATGAACTCTAATTGAAGACCCAGACATAAACACACACACCTATGAGTACCTTTTTTTTTATTCTGCTTTTAGAGACAGGGTTTCTCTGTGTAGCCCTGACTGTCCTGGAACTCACTCTATAGACCAGGCTGGCCTCAGATTCACAGAGATTCATCTGCTTTTGCCTCCCTAGTGTTGGGATCAAAGATGTGCACCACTACCGCTAGGCAATACCTGAATTTTGAAGCCAGAAATACACACTTGGAAAAAGTATCTTCAACAAATGCTGCTGGTCTAACTGGGTGTAGCATGTATAAGAATGCAAATAGATCCATACTTATGACCCTACACAAAACTTAACTTGATGAAAGATCTCAGCATAAAACCAAATACACTAAACCTCACAAAAGAGAAAGTGGGGAATAGTATTGAACTCATTGGCATAGGAAAAAAGAACTTTCTGAATAGAACACTATTAGCACAGGCACTAAGACCAACAATTAAGAAATAGAAAAAGCTCCTTTATGGCAAAGGACACCATCATTTGAACAAAGTGGCAGCCTGCAGAATGGATAAAGTGGTTTTTTTTTTACCAACTACACATCTGAAAGAGAGGCTAATATAAAAACAATCCTAGATATCAATAAACAAATGACCCTGTTGAAAAATGGAATATGGTTCAAAACAAAGAATTCTTAAAAGAAGCTCAAATGGTTGAGAATCAGGTAAAGAAATGTTCAACATCCTTAGTCATCAGGAAAATGCACATCTAAATTACTTTGAGATTTCATCTTCTACCTGACTGAATGGCAAAGATCAATAAAACAAATGCCAGCTCATGCTAGTGAGAATGGGGAGCAAGGGGAAGTCTCACTCTTTGCTGGTGTGACTGCAAACTGGTGCAGTCACTGTGGAAGTCAGTGTGGCAGTTCCTCAGGCAGATGGGAACGATCTACCTCATGATCAAGCTATACCACTACTGGGCATACACCCAAAGGACATTTCTTCCTACTACAGAGACAGTTGCTTAACCATGTTCATTGCTGCTCTGTTCCTAACAGCCAGAAATTGCTAACCACCTAGATGTCTCTCAAGATATGAATGGATAAAGAAATTGTGGTGCATTGGGGGTATTAATCCGTTAAAAAAATGAAATCATGAAATACAAAGGTAAATGAATGAACTGATCAAATATCCCACAACAGTGAGGTAACTCAGACCCAGAAAGACAAATGTGGTATGTATTTTCTTATTTCTGGATATTAGCTTTTAAGTCCATAAGCAAGCTATAATGCATAGACCCACAGAGGTTAGGTATAGAGCAATGAACTAGCGGGAAGGCAGACAGATCTCCCTAGGAAAGGAAATAGAATTGTTATCAATGGATGTTGGGGGATGTGGGCCTGGAGTGGGAGGATCAAGAGGAGAAATGGAAGAATGAGAATTGCTAAAATTAAGGTTCATTTGAGGAGCAGTACAGTAGAGGCTTCCTATAATAAATACATACATGAAGGTGATCTAAATGAAATTACTAAATAATAAGAGAGAAAGAGCCCTAGCTGGCCATCTCTTGTCACCAAATGAAGCTTCCATTACCAGGAGTTGATTACATGTGATTGAGATATTGGTCAAACCCCAAACAAGCCACACTGTTGCCAAGACTCTGGGATGCTCTCCACAAAGTGATGGCAAGGTTCCATTGTTGAAGAGAACACCTACCGAGCTGGTTGAATATGGAACTGATGCCTGCATAGAGCATTTATCTTCATGAGGTGGCAGTGTATTTAGTGTGCCACCAAAGGAGAAACACAAACACCAAACCACTAACCCTTTCATCTACCATGGTGTCCTAGGCAAGATATGCTAATGCCATGGCGGCACAAGGCTTGTGGGAGCAGCTACCTACCCAGTATCTCATTTGACTTAAGGCTCACTCTACAAGATGGAACCCATACCTAACACTGCTAGGGTGACCACACACCTGGTACTAGATAGCCTATGGACCTAGGGTAAAACCAAATACTACTGTGTGGTGATAATCTAATTGTACTGAATTATTATTTTGATTGTATGTTAATAAATAAAGTTGTCTGGGAGTCAGAGCTATTAGAGCCATAGCAAGAGTGTGGCGGTGGTGGCACACGCCTTTAATCCCATAAGATCTCTGTGTGTTCAGGGATACAGCCAGCATTGGAGACATATGCCTTTAAGACCTAGGGGGCTGTACATTCAGACAGTGACGAGGCAGTCATGTGTTTGGGTTTACAACCAATGAGAAGGCAGAACAACATACTTTAAAAAAACGAACCGACAGGAAGTAGGTCTCTTTTCGCGAAGCTGGGACAGCAGGAGGAAGGGTGAGATTTTAGCTCTGAGCTCTGACTTCTCGGCTTTCTCTTTTACATTGTTTCTGTGTTTCTTATTTAATAAGACGGTTGGTTACATCTACACTACTGTTCTAAAAAAACAATTATTAGAATAAAAAAAATTAAAAAATAAAGCAACAACAAAAAATACAATAAAATAACTCCTAACGACATTTTGCTCTAATCATAGATCAGTGCCTTGCTCAGCCATCATCAGAGAAGCTTCTTCCTGTAGCAAATGGGAACAAACACAAAGACCCATAGCCAGACGTTATGCAGAGAGTGAGAGACCTGGGACATTCAGCCCTAAACTGACTGTCTCCATCAAATCCCTACCCATAGGCCTCAGGGAATCTTTGGAAGAGGAGATAGAGAAAACCAGAGGGGATGGAGGACTTCAAGAAAACAAGGTCCACTAAATCAACAACATAGACACAGATATGAACTCCCAGTGTCTGAGGCAGCATGCACAGGGCCTGCACAGGTCTGCACCACATGGGGTCCTAGAGCTAAAAGGAGAAGTGGACACACACCCCATCCATAATCTATAAACAATCTCCAATTGATAATCATTTGAAATGAAAATTTATTTTCCTCCCAGGGAATTTAAGGTCTTTTCCTTCTGTCTGTTTGTTTTGCCCTATTCTGATATGTTAGTTTTTTTCTATACATCCATCCAATCATCCATGCATCATCCATGCATCCATCATCCATGCATCCATCCATCCATGCATCCATGCATCCATCCATGCATCCATCCATGCATCCATCCATGCATCCATCCATGCATCCATCCATCCATCCATCCATCCATCCATCCATCCATCCATCCATCCATCCATCCATCCATCCATCCATCTCTCTTCCCTTAGAAGCCTGTTTGTTTTCTAATGAGAAACAGGAAAACTCTGCATCTGGATAGGAGGTGAGGTGGGGAGGAACTGGGAGGAGCAGAGGGAGGGGAAATTGTAATCAGGGTATATTATGTGAGAAAAAAAACCCCTTATTTTCAATAAAAGAAAAAAACCAGAAGAGAATGGAAAGACTTAAAAAATAAATAAGTAAAAAATTACTTTTGGTGTCTTGACTTGAATTTCTTGAGTGCAACATTGCTCTAAGGTTGGGTCTAAAGAGGTTCCAGGATTTTATGGTTCGTACTCATGTTGTTTAGTGGGTGATCGACGTGTGAAGAACAGTTTGAAGTGAATTAGTATTCTTGCTAATATATTTGTATGTGTTCTCACTCACCCTCTGGGCCAGTGGTTCTCAACCTTCCTAAAGCTGAGACCCTTTAATACAGTTTCCTCACATTGTAGTAACCCCCAACCATAAAATTAATTTTGTTGCTACTACATAATAGTAATTTTGCTACTGTTTTGAATCATAATGTAAAGATGTGATATGCAACCCGATGTGAAAAGGTCATTCCACCCCTAAAGGAGTCGAGGCCCACAGTTTGAGAACCACATCTCTAGTACAAATAGCTTGTTAGTAACTAGGCTAGCGTGCCCTTTTATTCCTTGAAAAATGTGCACAAATGATGTTTACAAAGGCGTGGATTCAGATGTCTCTTCAGATGGGGTTCCGAAGAGAGAGGCCATTGGCAGTGTTCTGGTTTCTGTCCAACCTCACCTACTAACCACGAAGTGCACACACAGCTCTGTAGGTTTTATTTTATTGTGTTCTTTTGATATGCAGATTAATTGGAAATGTGATGGCTTATCTTATCAACTTGACAGAATTTAGAATCACCGTGGAAATATGTCTCTGGAGGTCTGTGAGGTGTTATCTATTTTAGGTTAATTGATTTGGGAAGGCCTACTCTAAATTCTATTGGTACTATTCCACAGGTTATGATTTTGGACTGAATAAAAAAGAGAAAGAAAGTCAAATGCAGGCACCAAATATTTTCTGCTTCTTGGCTGCAGATTCTTTGTGGCCTGCTGCTTCTAGCTCCTGTTCTGCACCGTCTCCACCACCACAGACCCTTGGACTGTGTGGGCCAGTATTAAGTTGTAATTGTCAGGAATTTCATCACACTGACACAAAAATCATCTAAGACACTCAGGTTTCCCACAAATATATTAGCCACCTTGAGCTAAGAGTTTCTTGATTTTATCTAAAACCAAATATCCCCCAAATATAAATGTTTCCTCACTCTAACAATTTCCTATTTGTTACCTGTGCAGTGTGGAATGAGGGTGTGACCTGTGCGTCTACTTCTGTGATGTGGAGAACATGGAACTTAGCCTTGAGTTTGAACTCATCTGAATTTCCACACTGGCACTGTGTGGGTAAGCAATTTCCCCCTCTCAGCCAATTCTGTTTTATAACAGTGGTGCTACTTAGGGCATGGTGTTGATTTCCCAAGAAGAAACAGCATTTCTTGATAAGCCGTCTTTTCCCTTACCAAATACCCCCTGCTTCAAAATGTAAACAGATTCCATTTTGTGAAAGCTATTCAGTGAAATGATGGAGTGAAATTTTAGTGAATCAGTCTGATGTAGTAGTTACAAAGTAGCGGGTTTGGGACTCATAAAATCTCCTTCCTTTGATACTATATTTTCTTGATAAATTTACTGCTTTCCTATGACTCTGAGTTCTTTATAAACCGTAATCATTGCCACCAATTCAACAGGGTTGCTGTAGGGACTAACAGAGTTTATGACTGCAAATTACTTATCACAGCCCTTGTTTATACTATAAATTTAGTAAACGCTAGCTACTCATATGATTAGTTACAATTTTATTGGTTTTGTGGATAGTGAATGGACACATAAGCATGAGAGACTAACATTTAAATCACCAGGTCATACATTTTGTGTAGGCCCTTAAAATTCCTTTTTTCTTTGAAAGAAAAAGGATTTTTATACTTTTGAAAAATCCACACAGCAATGACACTTGGCATTTATTAACTAACTATCTCATGAAGGATAACTATTTTTCTCTTGAATATGCCAAAGTTGACCAGACTATTCTTTAGTTATTATTGTTATGCTGTGGGGGTGGAGATGGCATGCCATAGAGCTTGAGTGAAGGTCAGAGGACAATTTTGTGGAATCGGTTCTGTCCTTTAAGTGGCTTCCAGGGACTGAACTCAGGTTGTCAGGCTCATGTGGCAAGCGCTGAGCTGTCTTACAGGCACCTAGAATGTTTTGTATCTTTGTTGAGGTTGTCGGAAGCTGATGTGGAGCATGCCCAACACATGGAAACTACTGAAGTTCTCTATGTCCTCTATGGCCATCCATTCACTCATACTCTGTTCTGCTTTGTTTAGACCAAAGGTTCTCAGCCTTCAACCCCAGGATATCTAATCACCTGAAAGACTTTAGAACCCTCTGATGCCTAGTCACACACTTGAGGAGGCTTCTTTTCTAGACTATATTCTGTCTAGACTAGTCTGCACATCTGGGCTCTCCCAACTTCTTTTTTTCTCTCTTCTGCCCACTGCACAATTGTGTTTCACCTGCTCTGATGGTTAATCTGAATTGTCAACAGAATCTAGAGTTACTTAAGGGACAAATCTCTGGGTATATCTGTGAAGGGATTTCTAGATCGGCCTAACTGAGGTGGGAAGATGACACCCTGTGTGAGCAGTGCTGCTCCATGGGCTGTTGTCTTGTCTGGACTCTTCTCTCTCTGCTTCCTTACCTGTGGACTCAATGGGAACAGCTACCTCACACTCCTGCTGCCCTGCCTTATTTACCACGGTGTGCTGTCCTCTCCCACTGTGAGCCTAAGGAAGCTTTTCTTTCCTTAAATTGTTTTCAGCAGGTATTTTTCCATAGCAACAAGAAGTAACTAACCCACTTTCACGGGGTCATCCTTGGTTAGTTGGTTAGGAGAGCCAGTGTTAGGGTCCCACACCAACTCCTCAGGCTCAGTGACTAAAAAGAATAAGGATTTCTTTTCTTTTGGGGCAGGGGTATTACATGTCTATTTTGTTTGTAGAGGAGCTACAACCCCGAGTAGAGTCCTCACTCCCGGATCTTGATTGTCATACCAAGGGAGGAGAGCACAGGAACATCAGACACAGACCGTGAACTATTCCAGCTCTGAATTGACACATCGTATTTACATAGGGTGTTTGGTCAGAAATGGCTGCTCAGCCTCAGCCAACTTAAAACAAACAACAAACAAACAAACAAACAACAACAAAAAACCTGCCAGAATACTCTGCTCCCAGAGGCTGAAACCAACACTGTGGGAATAATACATGTGATTACCGTTGCTACTCTAGGCTCCTGTGTATGTGTGTCTGTTCTTACTGTTACAATTTCCCATCTGAGTAAGATGCCGACAATACAAGTTCAGAATCTGGACTTCAGATACACAATTGTTTTTTCTTTTTGTAGAGTTACATCCTGATGTGCAAGTGTAGGTAATCCTGAATTGTTTTTTTTTTTTTTTTTTGCTTATTTTTCTGAATTCTTTCTGAGCTTGTTTCTATCACATACAAGTTTGTTCACCCTGTGCTGGTTTACACTTGGGCGTCATGTGAGCTAACTTCTTCAAAGACTTTCCTTCTTGAAAGTGGATTCTGATTTTTTTTTCAAACAAATTGATGCCACCTCATGTGTTTCCCCAATGAATAACACACACACACAAAATCTTGTTGGGATGGAGAGGTGTGGGGCATGGAAGGGAGAGACGGGTGCCTGCCTTGCTTAGAGAGAGAGAGGTCCATGCTTCATGGCACATCTGCACTATGGTCACTTCTTGTTAGCATTTGGCCTTGTGACTTGCATTTCAATGATACGCGTGCAGCCACCAAGGAAATAAGATGTTTGGAGGAAGTGATCTTATCCCAGTCATTCCAAAATTTTATTGAACACTTAAAAAAACAAAAACAAAAACAAAACAAAACAAAACAAAACAAAAAAACATGAAATACTCTCAGGAGAGTGGCAGGCCAGTAAACCGGCATGGCGATTGTATCATGTGTCTCGCAGACATTATGCTTATTCCCCAGTGAAATACGACTTCCCAAGCCTCTGGAGACAGAGTAATTCATCATTCTGAAACAGCAGGGTGAGCCACAGCCTGAGTGGCACACCATGGAAATATGAATGGAAAGCCCAAACTCCACTGTATTTGAATCATTTGATGCCCTGAGAGAGCCAAGGAAACAAGGAAAACCAGTGTGGGTGGGGCTTGCACTCCTCCTGTAAGGACAGTTCATTTGTAAGCCTTTCTTGCCTCTTCAGCATCTGTAAACCTCCATGATTCCAGGGCGTTTGGAAACCCACTGACTTTTTGCCATGAGGCCAATTGACATCTTTCTGATTTTATAGTGTCAGCCTTTGAGAAAACAGTTCCAGACAGATTTGCCTCCCAAGAACCTTTTTTTTTTTTCTAGGGAGCAAACCATGAGGAAACATTTGAAAAGTGGGTGAAATGACAAATACCTTACACCTTACAAACTATTAGGAATCAACTTCTCAAGCATCATGATTAATTCTTCTGCTCCCTCCATTTCCACTCGGGAATCCCAAGGTCCAAGAGAAGCAACTCCCAAAACCCATGTTCCTGGTTGAGGTTCATGTACTGCCCATGTTTTTGTTTTATGTAACAGTAGGATAAAGAAGGAGAGCTTCCAAACTGCCCCCTCAACTCCTTCCTCCCCACCCCCCAAAAGAGAAAGGAAAGTTAGTGCTATCGTGCAAAGACAATGGAGTTCATTGTGACGTTAGAAGGTCCTTCTGTCCAGTGTGGAAGGTGAGCCTCGGGGACACCAGGGCTTGTCTGAGATGGAACAGCACAGGATAAAGCAGGGCTGGAGGAATAACTGATGTGGCTTCCAGATGGCCAGGAGGGAGAATGGAGACTAAATGAGGCTTTGGTGACAAGCCTGAGAATGTGTGGATGACACCAGAATTTGTGAATGACCGTGTCTAGGAGTGTGTGTGTGTGTGTGTGTGTGTGTGTGTGTGTGTGCATGTGAGCACATAGTGGGTGCTTATGTGCCTGTATATATTTGTGTATATGCACATGTGCGTGTGCATGCATGTGTACGTGTGTGAGTGTGTACGTGTGTGTGCGCACACGTGTGTGTTATGTGCAGTATTTGTGTACAGAGCTGCAGAAGTAGGAGGGAGAAGGTGCTTCAAGTCAGGAAGCAGCAACAGGAAGTAGTACTGTTGAATCGTACTGGTTGTCTCTGGATCATTCCGACCATCTAGTCTAGGCCCTGTTTTGGATGTAAAGTTATTACAGACATTTGTTTGAGATCATTTGAAAATAAAGAACAGTTCCCTATACACAAGATGTACCATGTATAATGTTTGAGCACAATTCATATGTAATATGTCTTAGCCATCATGTCATTATTATATTTGAGGCTATTTCTGTTATTAAGTATCTTGGAAGGGGAAGACATCAGATGTCAAGGAACGCTTTGTGTGACACATACCTGTAATCCCAGGAGGATGAGGAATTCAAGGTCACACTCGGTTATACAGTGAACTTGAGGTCAACCTGAACTACAAAATCTCATCTCAAAAACAAGCTAGCCAAGAACATAGAACACGGCAAAAACAGCAGGCAAATTTAGATGGACCAAGTGAAAAGGCATGGTTCTGTTATGAGAGAATTCTGACTCCAACTATCTTGCTAAACATGTAGTCTTTGGCCAACAGAGCCCAGATGTGTGGAGGGCATGGCTTCAGTGAGCCTCAAGAGTCCAGCACCAGCCATTTTGCTACAGAGTCTCTTCTCTGCTTCTTCCAGTGTCCTGTCTCCATTTGCTCAGGATCTATTTGTTCAGTATCAGGACTCTCAAAACTTGTCACTCAAGACATTCCACATCCACCACGACCCACGGGAGGGCGCGGGTGTTGGGGCAGACACCTGCAATGGCAGCTCTGGAAGGCTCCCACTGGGAGACAGAGAGTTGCAAAACTTAAGGGCAGCTGGAGCTACATAAAAAGAGCCGGTGTCAACAAAACCAAACAAACTAACAGAAAACAAAACAAAACAACCTCAGAGCTGTACTTGGATAGGACCTGGTGCCAAGTCCGCTTCTATGTCCCAGAGGAAATGTGGGCTAGGACTTATAATCCTGACAGAATCTTGTGTTGAGAGGGCAGTGAGCTTTTCTTTAAGGAAGATATTAATATTGTTCATTCAACTAATGACGTCTCCCTTCCACGAACACCCTCATGTTGACATTTACTTGGCTTCTGCTTCCTACAGCTATAATCTTAGTTACTAGGCCCGAGTAGATAAACTGACTAAAGTCATTGAGAGCAGAAACCATAAGTTACCACATTTCTCCATCTTCTGCTCTTAGGGAAATTTGAAAATGCACCGAGTATTGACTTGGTTAGATCCTTTCTGACAGTGGTTGGATTCATCTTATTAATAACTGATAATAGTACTAGAGTTTACTCACCCTAAACCATGTGAATTTAATTTTCTATGGCGGATTTAGTTTAATAATTTGTTCAGTATAAGCAATATTAAGAGGGGAATTAGAGGAAGCTGCGGGTGAGTTATTTAAATGATGGTAGAAAATTAGTTGCCCTGTATATATATTGTCCTTCTTTCTGGGAAGGATACTCACGACTTTATTTCCAGCACTCTTAAGGCCAGCCTGGTCTACATAGTGAGTTTCAGGCCAGCCTGGTCTACACAGTGAATTATTTCAGGCCATCCAAGAACTACATGCTGAGACCTTGTCTCAAAAACAAAGTAAAAATAATCTGAAACAAAGTAAAACTCTTTAGAGAACAATAAAAATCTTAGATTTTGGATGATAGGTATTTCTACAATGAACATATTACCTATTCAAGGTATTTTTCAAAAGTGCCTTTACTAGTTTTTTATACATTGGGGGATGTCCAGTTTCTTTCTCAGCACTGTTGACCACGGTTGATGACCGTCTCCGCTGTAGATTAAGGTAGAGTGTCTGTTGAAGCAGAGAAACTGGACTTAACCTGCTAAAGGTGCTGATTTATGAGCCTTCTGCCCACGTTTCTTACATGCTGTGGTGCTCTCCCTCCTGTTGGCCCCTCCAACTTTGACGTTCATAGGAAATGAACAATGATGGTAGGCTCCTATGCCCGGCCAATCCTATCTGAAGCATCTGCTCTGGAAGGATGTGAGAACAGTGTTTATTTACTAGCATGGATTATATAAACATTTGTTCCATTCACAAGTATCACATTAATGCCTAATTCTCTGAGGGAGGGAGGGAGAGATGGAGGGAGAGGAGAGGAGGAGAGGAGAGGAGAGGAGAGGAGAGGAGAGGAGAGGAGAGGAGAGGAGAGGAGAGAGGAAACCCCCAGCCCTTTCTGCCTTCTCTGTCTAGACAGAGCCTTGTTAGTGTTTGTCTGATCATGTGGGTATTCATGCTGGTAATATTAATCGCTGGGAAATGAGCCAAGGAAAGACAACCCTATCTACCAATTAAATTTACCGAGCTTACAGGGTGGTTTATAAAGTCAACATGCTGGGCAAGGTTTACATCTGACCAGGGAAATTATTGTTTTCTGATCCCTGTGTTGGCTGTCAGCCACCTCAAACACAAGACAGATGTTGGCTTTACTAGGGTCAGGGTTATCGTGGGGTAGGATGAATAGTCGTTGGTTCTGGGGTCTGCTACTTTTCATTTGCTAGTGAATACGAGCAAATAACACTGTTTCTGAACGCCTTAGGGGCGGAGGTGGGGAGTTTTTGCAAAGCTGCATAGGATGCTAAATACCGACTTCTCAGAGACAAACTTCTCAGACTCACCTGTTGAGAGTTTGCTTTGTTTGATCTGAGAACAACGGACTCCATTATCTCAAAGGGCAAGGGGTAATGCCGTCTCATAAAGATAATGATGATAAACACAACAAGGTATCACTCTGATGTACTGGTTTCTTATCAAGCATCAAGGCAAACCTGTGGGAGAGCTAAAAATGCGGTAAAGAGCTCCTTTGTTGTTTTTTGAAGCAGGAAGTTTTTTTATTAATGATTTTCAGTAGAATTAAGGCATGCAGTAACTTGAATTTAATTATGAAGTCTCTGAAATTGAGAGTTTTTCTGCTTTTGCTCCATGTTGAATTCGTGTAGACTGTGCTTTGTGTTGGTCGTTGGGGAGAGTTCAGCTTCCATTAGGTGCTAAGAAAACTAGCCATGTACCGGGACCAGACCCAGGCCTGGAAGAATCGAGTTGATGGGAAGGCAGCACACGGCCAGGAATCACAGTGAGGTCCTGTCTATGGGACCCCAGATCTACACTGGGCAACTCTGGAGACATCACTTTAAATGTGCTTCTGCGAGAAGGAAGCACACAGCATTTCACAGGGCTGGAAATATATAGCTAGGGCAATATAATTTATTCTGGGAATTGCATATTAAATTGTACTCCAGACACCAGGTTATATTTGGTGGTTGACTAGAAAATAGTATGCTATTTATCTATTTAAGGCTAAAAATCTCCAAGATTGCTTTTTAAGCCTGTAATCATCCATGAAAATAAACAGATATTTTCCTTCTTCCTTGAATAGCCTTGCTCTTCAGCTCATTCTAGAATGTTCTTATAGGTTCTGGGGCTAGCCAACTCCATCAGATGTCTTCTCCTGGTCGCTGGCACTTCCTCTCTTCACCTTGCTCTTTTGAAACCTTGAGCTCCAGACTTCGCCTCATTTTAGATTCCCTGGAGCTTTCTGGGTTGGGTCTCGTTTGCAGGCAGATTCTCCAGGGAGCCTCGTCTCTCTGAGTGTGTGGTCATGTTGGGTTAGGCCTCCTTTCCCACGAGCTCCCTCCAAGCATCCTCCTGCCTCCCTCTCTCTGCCTTTCTGCTGTCTGCCAAGCTAGACACCCTTCCTTCTCTTGGGAAGTTCCCTTGGCTCCGCCCACAGCCAGTTTGCAGTAACTCCAGGGCCTTTCACCTCTGACCTTCTCCAGCTGGGATCTTTCAGCCTAGCTGGTGTTGTTTTATCGAATGCGCATGCCCGTAGGGAATTTTCTTACTATCTCTTCCATTTATCAGTCATGGTATTTTGGGATATTTTAAGTTGCTTTTTTTCCCCTTGCTGCTTCTCATGACATCTGCATCACCATGCATGCGCCAGATGTGAACATCCAACACAGGGGCTTTCCCTCTGTGAACTGTGCTTCTCACCCCAGGGCAGTGTGTGCGGGCGATCTGTCTGCCCTGGGAGACTGGAGCCGAAGAGGGGTGGAGAGCTTGGCTGTCCTAGCTATGGGGAAAGCCCTGCCCGTCAAGGCTCTCCCCTTCATGTTCTCCTTTACAAGGTGACTTAAACATTGTACCGGCGGTTGGATGACTCACTAGGTCACAGGAATGTCAGGCAGCTGAGACATCAGCTTGGAATTGCAGGTCTCGGATTTTCATCATGAAAAGCTTTCTGTGTTGTCATTCCAAAAGTGTGGAAACTTCTCTTTCTGGAAGTTGTATGACTAAGCTTCTTTGCCTGAAAACGTTGTCTGGGGCAGCGGTCCACTATACTTTGCTTTCTGCCTTCATTATCTTTTTTTCCCCCTTACTGGTGGAAAAATTAAGCTCCGTTGTCTGACCTGTGGATTAGATTCTGGCTTTAGAACAGCCTGCAGGAGGGCTTTCTCCCTGGGAACAGAGAGTGGAGGAGGAGGAGCTGGGGGTTCTGAGGTTGGGAAAGAGCATCTGCTTTTATCTTGGGGCCATAGTTTAGGAGAGGTGACATTATTATCCGAAGATCACAGAGCTGGCTAGCAGAATATAGATCCATCTGCCTGGCATTAGTCACAGCGAGACATGAATCAAGCTCCCTTTAGACAGTGAGAGGGGGCCTATGGTGAATCACTAGTCTCCTAGCATACATGACCCCTCCCCTGCTGGGACAATGACATGTAATCATTTCTATGGTTAGATTATCAAGGTGTGGGGACCCCTTTCTGCCTGACCTGTGATGTGCTCCAAAGTGGCCAGTCTGGAGTTGGAGATGATTCAGCAGTTAAGATTCCTTGCCGCTCTTAACAGAGGACCTGAGTCCCTCTTGCAGAGGACCTGAGTTAGGTGCCCGGTACCTGTTGCCTATGACTCCAGTTCTAGGGGACCCAGTACCCTCTTCTGGTCCCTGTGGGCACTGTACTCATGTACATATACCCCCCAACACACACACACACACACACACACACACACACACACACACACACACACACACACTCACACTTAAAAAAATAAGAGCAATTTTAGTAAAGATTATCCCAGTCTCCGTCCACTCCCCTATATAAAACCTATAAAAGGCCACTGCACAGGGCGGTGTATCCATTTTCCTCCCCTGGAACTTCATCCCATTAGAAGCTCTTTTTCACTTCTTCGTAATAAATCTACATTTGCTCTGCTCAGTCCTTGTCCAAGTTTCCTTATTCTCCTTAGATGTAAGACAATACTTCTGAAAGCTACTGGGGTGACGTTGGTGACCACTGATCTTCCTACACCCTAACTCCCCAAATTAAGCTCACAAAGTCCGAGAAAATTTCCTTTGCTCTGGAAAACAACAACAACAACTAAATAAAAACCAGAACCCAAACATATCAGTAGCTTTTTCACTATTCATACCTCTCCTGCTGCACACCCAAAGGCCCGCAGGTTCTGTTTTGTGTCCTTCTGTCTTTTTTTTTTGTGTGTGTGATAATTCCAGCTATGTATATGAACCACCTTTTATGCTTAATCATAGCACCCAGTTATTATTTTCCTACACCACTCTTTATATTATCATAGCTTAAAATGATCCAGTTCCTGTTTTCCCATTAGGGCCAAGCCATTTGAAGTCATCTAACGTGAGAGATTTCTTGGTATACTTTTTGTGCCCATTTCGAAGGAGGGGGTGGCAAACAATATGCTTGAGGGTCATCGGAGGCACAGTCAAAGGTCACTAGAAAGCAGAATACACTCGCAGCAAGTTGCCAAACTATGATGGTCAAAAATGCAATGCGCTAAGAGGTCGTGAAGGAATAGTGATTAAAATGAGATAAGACTATGTTTGTGATACAGAAGTAAAATTCTGGGAAATAAATAAGAAATGACCGTTTTTGATGACAAGATTCCTGAGTATGGTGGAAGTACACAGAATATATCTTAACTTTATGGTAAAGTTTTATTCTTCTATATGAAATATTTCTGTCAAGATAAGTTCAGATTAGATTGAAAATTGTCCCAGAAAAATCTATAGAAATTCATTGAAAAGAGAAAAGATTGTCTTTGATTTTATTTCACAACAAACTTTAATTATAAGAGTCTGCTAACTTGAAATTGATGATAATTTGGATTGATCTAGAATAAATTTTGTATATATTCAAAGCATGTGTGTAATGCATTGAGTGCATACAGTTTAATAAATAATAATATGTGCACATATATATGAATCATGTATAACATGGCAATGTATTTGACTCATTAAAATATTTATTTTTAAATAAGTGATTATTATATACTGCTTATATATTTTCTTTAATAATATAGTTCATATAAACAAATTGCAGTTAAAATTACTAAAGCATATTTTAAAAATGCTGCAGTGAGACTACCATTGATTTGTATGGATAACTGAGGAAGTCTTCACTGAGTCAAATACTTCCTAAGGTCTACCATTTGCAAACTAATGTGGCAAGTAAGAGATAAACATAAGATTAATGCAAGGAAATCATTAAATAATACTAAAATAATAAGAAAAATGGCAGTTGTGAACCTTGACAAATGAAATGAACAGATGAGGTTTGTAGGTTGAATGGATGGAATTCATTCCGTGGCTTTATGGAGAATGACTTTGAATTCATCCGTGAACATCATAAATGTGAGAAAGTAGAATAATGCAGCATGATGTCCACTTTGGCAGTCTGTTAGTAGAATAGTTTAGCAGGAATTAAGACTTCTGTAGGGAAAAGGTAATTTGGGCTGTAATTGGAGAACTTCGAATGTTAGGCTAATAAATTTGAACAATGAAGTTACTGAAAGTGTCAGTAGACATTTTCTTTCTTTTTTTCTTAAGAATTTTTTTATTCATTTTATATACCAATCATATCCTCTTCCCTTCTCCTGCCCCTCCAGCTTCCCCCTCCCAACCCACCCCTCCATTCCCTCCTACAAGAAGGTAAGGCCTCCCATGGGGAGGTACATTTAGTAGAGGCAGGTCCAAGTCCCTCCCCCTGCTTCAAGGCTGTGAGAGGTGTCCCACCATAGGTAATGGGCTCCAAAAAGCCTGCTCAGGCACCAGGATGGATTCTGATCCTTTCAGTAGACATTTTCATCAGATATTTTCTCTTCCTCCACCCAAAGCACACTTATTGTTTATAGCTACTGATAAGAGACACTGTGTTGTATCTCATAAGAAAATGATAAAAAAAAACCCCAAACCATCATTTCTACCCAATGAATCTTAAATCTTTATTGTGTTTATATAAGTATATGGTTTGATTGGCAAGAATATGTATACATAATGACTATTGAATAGATTAGAATATGGAAGGGGTTGTAATAAAAGTGTAAGCTAGTTATTAGGATAAAGCAGGGAAAAAGGAAATTAATCCCAACTTAGAAGGTCAAGGACTCTCAGAAATAAGTTGATCTCTGAAAGATTAATGCCACCTTCTCTCTATGAGAATACACTTTTAAATAGGATAATCAGAGGCAGAGGCATAAACATTCTAGAACAATTTGATGATCTAGAAAATAATTTAATTGGCTAGAATCCATGATGTTTAAGAGGGAGGTAGGACCAGAGATGTAGAATGAGGCTTGAACATAGAATGGCTTTAATGCTAACTCAAGAAGCTTGAGAATGTGGGGTTCTCAAAATTACCTCCAAGAATTTGTGTTCTAATTATCAATATTCATGTAGAAATGATTTTGAGGGTTTAGAGTGCAGTGAGTGGGAAGGATCAGAGGGAGGGAGATCCAGGTAGGAAGAACTTTGGGAACTGTCACAGAAACGCTGGTGGGTCTGTGATTAGAACTGCATTCCTAATTGGCCTCTCCTCAGTCTATACTTTCCATATGGCCAGCAGGACGCTAAATAGAAGCAGACTTCAGAACCTTGGCAGGGAATAATAGATAGGAGTCAATGAGTGCCTGCATTTGGGGATCAAGGCGAAGGAGAAATTAAGGATAATTTCATGATTTAAGTCTTTAACTAAAGAATAATGTCTGTCTTAAAATTAAATAAAACATGGAAAACAGAATAGAAGAGTTTATCCTGATTGCCTGGAAAATAGTGCGTTCAGGTCCAAGATTGTAGGATGGCAGATCAAGCAGGGTTATTTACTGGTCTTCCATCTGGAGTCCTACTGAAATAACAGTAAAGCTGTCCAGAAATTTCTAACAAGTAGGAAAAAGAGAGGCATAGGTAATCAGCAGATGGGAGTTTATTGAGTTTCTGGCAACAGGGAACTGTGAGTAGGATGTAGACTGGAAGAGATGCCAGAGCCATGGGCATATAGGGGATGGAATGAAAGATGATCCAGCCTCCAGCTGGCAGATGTGGCATGCTGAAGTCAAGGGTTGAAGTTTGTCTCTGCAATGCAGCGGGTGTAGTCCCTTCCCTTACTTCCATTTGAGGAGTTGCTATCACAAAGAGCCTGAACTTCTATAGCCATGGCACATCTTTTCTAGTTGGGAGAAAACTGCCCCAGTGAAGCAATCTTTTTTGACATATTATCACAGTTGTGAAAGAGTTTGGCTGCTCTCTGAAGAGCTTACTCTGTTTAGAGATAACCAGTGTTTCCAGAGAACCACTATTCCCAGACTACAGTCGGAATGCCCAGTGAACATTAAGAGCTCCCCCGTCCCACAATCCTTCCAACAACTACATGACTCGTGGTAATTCTTTCCTTTCGGGGAAAGGATTTACCCTAAAACAGCAAGAAACTCCTTCTGATACCTGCACTAAACTAAGAAATCCATTCTTAAATGCAAATGGATATTCAAGAAGAAAGTAGAATTAATAAAAGCATTTACAAACAATATTATGTTATGTAGACTGAGCAAATTGTATTGATGTATTTAGGAATACACCCACACACTTAAGTCTAGGTATGTAACAACAATTAATGAAAAAAGAGGTCATGAATTTTAAAGAGAATGACAGGAGGGTGTGGAATAAGGAAAGGAAAGGAGGAAATGAGGTAATTATATAATTTGAAACATAAAAGAAATAATTAAAAAAGAAAAATCAGGATAAGCAAATATGTATATATTATGCAAACACATACTAGTAAACAAATACATATATAAAATATATTTTGACCTTTGAGAACATAAGAATCATGAAAGAATTTTAAAATGTCTATCCATTAGTTCTGACAATGACATATGATATATTTTTACATCCATAAAACAAAAGAATTCCATGATAAGAAAATAAGCAAAATGAAAGTTCATTTTTTGTAAGTTACATTATATGTACTATATTAATTATATGCAGTGTACTTCTCAGTTCTCATCAGAAGAGTTTTTATTCTCAGTAGATGGTGATTAACACAGAAACCCACAACTGGCCAAGACACAGAAAACAGGAGACTATAGAACACTCAGCTCTGAAGAGAACATATATACCACATCTCTTCCTCCAAAGGCTTAGAGATAAGGAAGGAAAAGATGTAAGAACCAGAGGCAGTGAACACCTCCCTCTCCCAGAGTAAAAGTATGTTTGTTTTATGAGGAAAAAACAAGATAAACAGCCCGTTCTCTTTGCTCTCCACCAAATACAAAAAGTACAAGAAAGTTCTGGTGGTCTAAATACAAACGAAACAGTGCCTGGATATAGCCGGGCAGCTGAGCATATGAACTCACAGTGGCTGAGAGAGTATGCACAAGACCTGTACAAGCACAAGCCAGACCAAACACTAGCATGACGAGTTGTGTTGGTCACAAAGTCTTACCTCCAGCTGTGGAGCCCTGGCAATTGTTAGCTGCTAGAGGATGGAGAGTCAGTTTTCTCCATCTCCTGATAAGCTGACCATACTCCAGTGGAAGGCTGTACGTCTAATAATATTTGGCCACCAAAAATTGGCCTTGATGGGTTTATTAAAAAAAAAAAAAAAAAAAGAGCCAGGCAGTGGTGGCTCACGCCTTTAATCCCAGCACTCAGGAGGCAGAGCCAGGCAGATCTCTGTGACTTTGAGGTCAGCCTGGTCTACAGAGTGAGATCCAGGACAGGCACCAAAACTACACAGAAAAACCCAGTCTTAAACAAACAAACAAACAAGAAACAAATTTTGGTGCAGAGAATGAGGAGACAGATCTGGGAAGAGCTGGGGGAGGAGTAAATATGATCCGAACATGCCATGTCAAATTCTTAAAAAGATGAATAAAAAATTTAAGAAGTTATATATGAATTCTAACAAGCAAAACAGCAAGAAGATTATGTAAAACTAAGTTAATAAAATATGAAAAGGCAAGATACATACATTCGGAAGATCTAATATCAGCTCCATAGGCCGCCTCAAATGTGGAAAGCTGAGTGATCAAGGGGAAGGATTCACCCAAACAATGGAAGACACTTTCTCAGGGAGAACCGAAGCTTAAGAGAGTTCATCAAGGGCTGTAAAGATTAATCACACACAGACACGTTCTTAATGGAGTTCCGGACACTTGGGGCACTGTTATGATTCCAGCAAGTCTCCACAAAGGAAAATCTTCCCAGGAAGCATGGCCAATAAGACTTACACTGGGCCTCTCAGTATCCTTGCTGGGTATTCGAACATGGCTGAAGGGCTCTTTCAGAATCATAAGGGAAAGTCATTTTGATGTAAAACTTATAGGCCCAATCTATCAATCAGGTATTAATGTAGACTAGGGAAATTTTCATTTATGCAAGCACTCAAAATCATCTTTCATATAACCTTCTGCAGACATCTTTCAACAATACACCTCCTAAGCTTCCCCAAACAGTGCCATTAATTAGGAACCAAATGTTCAAATGCCCGAGACTACAGGGGACATCTCATTCAAACACACCGAAGAATGTTTCTTTGTTTTAACAAGGGAAAACCATGATAATCCCCCTTTCTCTTTACCCTCCACTAAATGCAAAAGAACAAGAAAGTCCCGGTCTAAAGAGAAAACAAACAAGAACATTAGAATTAGGCTGGAGAGATGGCTCAATGGTTAAGAGCACTTGCTGCTCTCCAGAGGCCTGAGGTTTGGTTCCCAAACACTTACATCAGGCAGCTTACAACCACCTGCAATTCCAGATCCAGGGAATGTGATGTCCTCTTCTGGATTCTGAGGGCACCCACACTCATGGGTACACATATCCCCACACAGACATACTCATATACATGCAATTAATACTAAAATAAATAATTTTTAAAAGTCTAAAATTGTAGCAATTGTAGTCATGTGATAAAAGAAAGACTGAAACCCAAACTGGATTAAAAAGAGCATCCAAGATGGGATAACATGAGAAGAGGGGTACTGAGGACATTGCCTCTTACTTCCATTCCATCATTCATCCAGTGGAAACCTATCCTTCCAGAGACAGGAGGTCCTGTCCTCCATAGGACTTCTTGGAAGTTACAGACATCAGTGTTGAATTTGTGAGCTATCTTTGGGTTGACCGGCAGTTTTCTTGGAACTGTAGATAAGGAAGGCTAAACCATCACATTTCCTGTCTTTGTCATAAATAACATGGGGCTCATCATGATGCCATAAATACTATTTATTCTTCTTTTGTATATTTGAATCAAGTTATATGTCAAACATTAAATAGACAGAGTATACATGGTTAAAGTTTTAGGTAACTAAATGTAAAAGAAAGGAGGAAGAAAAGTAAAAAGAAAATATGTCAATGCTTACATCATTTGATTCAATGGGAAGTCATAGGACTGTCAGAAAAATTGACAGAATAGGGCTGGGAATGTACCTTAGTTGGTAGATATAATGTATATATAATGTTGGTATATATAATGTTGGTAGAATGTATATATAATGTTGGTAGATACATTGCTTAGCACACAGGAATCCCAGAGTTTGATTCCTAGGACCCACAAAATTTAGTCTTATGATGTTGAAAACTTATAATCCCAGGACTCAGGAGGTGGAGGCAGTAAGATAAGAAGTTCAAGGTTATCCTTGACTACATTTCAAGTTCAAGGCTGGCCTAGGATGCATGAAACCATGTTTCAAATAAAAGTTGATAGACTAATGGACAAAGGCTTAAAAATATCATATGTTACAAACAATAATTACAAATATGTTACAAACTATTACATAAAATGAATGAGGAAAAAAATTAAATAGATGCTCATGTTGTTTAATCTTGTCTTTGATAGGTTTAAACAATGTAAACAATAAGAAGAAATAAAGCAGAATAGCTAGAAGTGCTTATATGCACAGAACAAGTGGGATAGGTTATTAATTTAGGTAACATATAGTGCCATTGACTTAACCCTAAACAACCAAAAACCGAAGAAAAAAGAAAACACCAAAACTCTTCAAAGATGTATAAAAATGACCAAAGCAAACACATGAACAAATAAAGAAAAGAACAGATCCACAGACACAGAGCTGGGGAATGGGTCAGTAGGCAAGAGCCTTTGCTGCAGAATCCTGAGGACTGAAGTTTGGACCCACACAAGTCAGATATCCCTTGAATGCCTCTAATCAGTTCTGAGAGCTTTGAGGAGCCAGGAGACAAGAAACAGGAGGGCCTCTGTGGCTTGCTGGTTTCCTGCCTAGCTGCCAAAGCTCATGTTCTGGGCTCAGGGCCTGCGTCAGAGGAAGACAGAGAATGACACAATTAGACACTCAGTGCCCTCTTTTGGCCTCTAGACATGTGCATAGGCATTTCCATACTCTGACACAGAAACTCACACAGACACATGCACACATACTCACTAGTCAATCAACCCACTGAGCAATCAATCTTTCAACAACAGAAAATAAAGAAAAGCATGCATTTATAAAACTGAAATCTGTCTACTTTACTGGGTGGTGGATGACAGAGCACGGCAGGTGAAATGTTCTGGACAGGGACACCAGAGAGGAAACCTGAGAATTAGTTGAGCTATAGTACAGACAAAGGCCAGACCTCTAGACAAAGACAATTTGAGGAACTGACCACTTCAGAAAGTGTTGCATTCTGGGGCATTTTCATGCGAATGTGGTAGTTTTCGGATGAAAGACTTCAAAGACTTTCTTTTACTGACTATAACAATAATGGATGCTCACACAGGAAGTTAGAAAATCCTAGAGAAGTACAAATAGCCTCAGCCAAATACCCATTGGTGGTACCTCGCCACCCCTGATATTTTGTCTTCTTTTCTGGATACACCAAAGAAGATAAAGTCTCCTGTGCCTTTGTCACCATAGAACTTACCAGCACATGGCAAAGCAGCATTTAAGGAGGAAAGCACCTTCGTTTTCTTGTGTCTGGAGCATCTGTCCAAACTTCCTGGATGTGGAATAGAACTCCTGCCACACACCACTGCTATTCTTGCTGCTGTAAGAATAACTAGCCAAGGAAGACTCAGGTATTACTATCCCAGCTGTGATTCAGCAAGATTAGTGCTTTAGGTGGTTAGCGTAGGAGGGCTGGAGAGCTGATTCAGTAGGTAAAATGAGCTTGCCTGGCACACCTGATAACCTGATGATTCAGTAGGTAAAATGAGCTTGCCTGGCACACCTGATAACCCGAGTTCTGTCCCTCGAAGTCACAGTGAAAAGAGAGACTGGACTTTTGAAAGTGGTCCTTAGATCTCCACACACTCACCTTGGCCTGCATACACCACACTCATACACCAACTGTAATAATAAAGGTAAACAATATGTACAAATCATCCTTGGGGGCACTAAAAATGCTGATTTCCGAAACTTCAGATGATCAGAGATGGGTCTCAAATTGGCTGTGATCTAGGGACCTACAATGTGGGCGTTACCTGGGAGCTTGCTATAAGTACTGAATTCCGGGTTTGTTTAGCTGGAATATGTTTTAGGGAACTCTCCAGGGCATTCAGGAAACACTTGCTAGGTGATCTTAGAATTGTTCCTGAGCTATTTATTAATTTTAGTCTTTGTGCAAGTGTGAATTGTATATTGGGCACATGAGCATATTTCCTTTCCATACTCCCTATCTCGCCCCCCCCCCCCACTGCTCAGGCTATTGTTCTCTAAGTCATTATCTTGGTCTAAACTGAAGCAGCCACTCAGAAGCAGCAGGCCACAGCTTCTCCCCACTGTCCCTTCTCCCTTCTCTTCTTTGGGGGCTTTGATGTCTCCATAACATTCAGGAAGATGTTATCCGTAACTTTTTCATGTATAACTTGAGATAGGATCAAAGTAAGTCATCTTGGAGACTTCAGAAGGATCTGTGAGTTGATGGGTAAGGTAGAAGGCGTGTCCATTCCTCTGAGACCTCCATAGCCCACTACTGTGAAACACAGTGGACAATGTACCTTGGTCAAAATCAGACACGCATGAATGCTGAGTGACATTTGCAACACTCTGGGATGCTTTTGTGTGCAGCATCTAGCGAGTGAGCCAGGTAGACTCCAGCAACGAGAACAAGCAGACTAAGAGCAAATGAAGTTCAAGTTCAATGCCGAGGGCTTTGCATAGCTCAGTGCACAGGGACACATCCCAGGCACGACCTTCGGGAACTCTGATTATGGTGAGAAAGGTTCACACATGCTGGGAAATGTTTTTGTGGGGTTAATGATTTTGAAACTATAAAGTAAAACCCTCTCAAATGCTTTGATCTTTTGTTTTTTCTTTTTCGGGTGCAAAATTGCGTTTTCTTTACATATTTTGCTTCTTTTGAAATTTTATTGGACACATTCTGAAATATGTGTGTGTGTGTGTGTGTGTGTGTGTGTGTGTGTGTGTGTGTGTGTGAATGTTGTGTTTTCTTCATTGTTGGGGCAAGTGCATGGGGTTCATCCTGCCCAGTAATTTGAGACTGCCCATTTTTCCTAAAGCATTTTTCATGGGAAAGAACTGTAGACATTATTGTAACATGGCAGAGTCTGTGGCTTCACACACGGTTCACTCCCTGACTGGGTGTGCATGTGGGTACTTTGCTTGTTTTGGAGTTAAGCCAAGTCTGAGCCATGTCTGTTGGCTTCGGGCTGTCTGTGCTGTGACTGGTCAGTGCTGGCAGATAATCTTCTCGTCATCTTTTTATCTCCTGGTAATCTTGGGCTTAATTTGGTTTCTGCCTTTTATATACCCATCTGGCCTTTTTCTCTTTTATTTTGAAACATCTGTCTGAAACTTATACAGCTGTCTTCATGACCATTTGGTTATTTAGAGGCATGTTTCTCTTCTTTGTGGAATCAGGGTGCACATTAACCTCTTATAATGAACACAGAAGGAGTTAGTTGTAAGCATTAGGTGATTCCTTTCATGACCTGAGAATGTTCAGGTCTCACATTTCTTTGGTCTCACTGCATAGTACTTGTTCAGTATATTATGTTGCAGAACAAAGAGTTTCTCCTTTACGGATGCCCGTGGTTTCCAAATATAATGCACATTCTTTGTTTTGTTTTGGTTTTTCAAGACAAAGTTTCTCTGCATATGCCTGGCTGTCCTAGAACTCACTCTGTAGGCCAGGCTAGCCTCGAACTTTGAGATGCGTCTGCTCCTGCCTCTGGTGTGCTGGGATAAAGGAGTTCGCCACCACTGCTCGGTGTTAATATAGATTCTTTGACTAAATTTGCATCGATAAAGATCAGATGAGTGAGTTAAACATTAGATTAATTTTTCAGTGGATTATCTGTCTTTGGACATTCTATACTTTTATTATTGAGAACTATCTCTTGATTTTCCTTGATACTTTTATTCAAGAATTAATTTAAATGATGATAATTTTAATTTAAACAGTTTGTCTTTTGTTTACTTGATTTTCCCATTTGTGGCTAAATTGATCAACCTTAGAGTTTACTTTACAGCATGGTTCTACACACGGGACATCGTGGAGCTTCTGATGTACTGAGAATGTTTGATATGTTGGCCATGATGAAGGCTACTGTACTAACTTCATTTGTTAAAACTCTTCAAATTGCATACTTAAAATTACTAGATTTTGTTGACTATAAGTAACCCTAACAAAGCTGAGTAAAATAAACAGTGCTAAGTAAAAACATCCAAATCTGAGCAATCTTAGCATTATTATCCTTCAAACCACTCAGAATTATTTCTTCCCTAGGCATGTGAGTGTTACAGTCTTGGTATCAGTACAAACTGTGGGCCAAGGGTGTGTGGTTTTCAAGGCCTAGATAACATCACCAGCTTTTTTTCTTAATTGTCGTCACATTTGACTAAAGTGAGCTCCTTGTTTTACAGCCTTGTGAAATCACTCGTAAGCGGCTCAACTGTATTTTTGTCTTCCTTATATTCTCCAGTACACAGAACTTAGCTTGGTAAGATACTTAATAGCCTACTGATAAAGCAGGTTTGTTAGCACAGAGGATGCCAAAAGAACCCCAAACCCCAAATATTTACCTTCTGCTTTGCAGATGCGCTCGAATGGTCCTCTCAGACTTCGTGCTTCGATCTCACAGTTCCATTGTGACCCGTGTAAGACATGTTGTCTGAGGCGAATCTTTTCCTAGCAAGTTACCACAGCTGGTTCAGTGCGGGGCAGTGTTTCTCACACTGTTTTGATGGCAGTTCGTTTTAAGGAAAACATTTACCCCAACTAGGAAAAGTACCTAATACAGATGTGCTGACACATGTGTGCTCTGAAACCGCATCATTCCTACCCTTGACCTTGGTCACCAGTGCCATTACTACTGTGCTGTGACCTTCTCTAGAATACTGTGCTCAGTTCTACTCTATTTTCTCTTTTCAAAACCAAAGATTGTTCCCATCCACTTTATTGGTTTTGTGACTTAATGCGATTGGAAAAAACTGCTTTGATTTTTTTTTTGATGGACCCACTTCCATTATTACACATCTGTCTTTGGTGAGGATTAAGGATGAAAAAATAAGAATTCTGAGGGCAGGAGAAATGGCTGAGAGATTAAGAACACTAGCTCTTTCAGAGGACCTGGTTTTGTTCCCAGCACTCATATGGTGGCTCACAACTGTCTCTAATTCCAGTTCGAAGGATCTTGTCTCCTTTTAGGGACTCCATAGGCACTGTATGCATGTGGTACATATACGTGCATGTAGGCAACAAATAAAATAAGAAATAAACAAATATTTAAAAAATAATTCTTAAATACAAATGTAGACACTGAATATTTCCAGCACTAACAGCCAGGAAGAGAAAGCCCCTAGATGTCTGGACTGGAGGAGAGGATATTCTGTGGTGGAATATAAGAAGAGGAATAACGAAGACACCACCCTACTTCTTGGTTGCATCTTTAGTCCAGTGTATACCCTTCTATCCAGGGAGGCCAGGGATACTTTCGGGGAAGGACTGTACAGTATTCAGCTCTTTTATTTTCCCCACCAAGCAGAGATCAGAACACAAAAAATACGTGCTATTGCTACGTCTAGATAAAATGAGCAACTTATATTTGTGAAGCACCTATGATATACTGCACACGCATGTATAGTTGATGGTGTTGAGCCCTGGTCAAATCCCCTTACCTGCCATGAGGAGGGATTGTTAATTACAGTTACTCTCTTCTCTATAAATCAACACTCAGATCTTCTGGCCTCCCATTCCCTTAACCCTCTAGCCAGAATATGAAACTCCTGTCTCAAAATGAGATCAGCATAGTAATTTCAACTCGTTACCTCGCACTTTGTTTAAATGGTAAGAGAAGTCCTCCTGGACTCCTTTGAGATGGGCCTTGGCACAGGCTGGTGTTTCCTTATGCCTTGCCTCACAAACGAAATGCGACCCTTTGGTTATTATGTCTCTCCTCATTCTTACACAGGAGTTTTGGAATCCCCATTGGAGAGCAACCTTCAAAAGAATTCAACAACCACACACTGGCTCTGTCTCAATGCTTACACTCATACTTCATCTTTCATTAAAAGAATGGCCCTCCCAAGATGACTTCACTAGATTGCCCTTCAAATATATTTGGCTGCTTTAACAATCAAATCATTGCTCAAAGAACAAAGGGTTGCCATATTGAGGGCATTCAAGAGAATGGGAAACAGGCGTCTAGGCAATGTGGAGCACAACATCCCAAGATGAAGACTCCTTCCATCTTTCCTTTCAGGCAATTGAGGTCTCCAGACTGTGAGTCTAAAAGCTCCCCTGGGCAAGCAGCCCTTAGCTCAGCACAGTTGACTCATCAGTAACAGCGTGGTTATGGGTCACAGACACCGCTCACCTATGGCAGTCCTTTCCAGAGATCCCAAATCAGGCAGAGCTGAACTTTTCACTTTGTGCAGAAAAGAACTTCAGTGTGAGGCAGAGTTGCAGTTTACTAGGAACAGATTCCAACACAGTTGTAAGTGTGGGTCTAGAAAAAAGTGGTGCTCAGAGAAAAGATAGGACATGCTCAGGATGTGTGACTTCTCAAGAGAGAAGAATACTTTAGTGTCTTTATGGTGGTCATATATACTACTTTTGGTTACTTCTGTAGCTATACTTTCAAGGGCTGCCAAGGAACTTAAACCAACAACTAATGGTTCCTGATAAAATAAACCCTAGGCCATGAGGGTTGCAGAGAATGTTAGTCTATTTTTTACTATAAATGAAGGTTGAGTCTTACTTTTGAGATTCCCAGAAGCTATTTGAAAAAGGTATAAAGCCATACTTGAAGTCATAGAGGTTCAGACATTATCCTTATTTTGACATTATCCCCTACAACATAGGCATGTCTCTGTCTCGACAATCCTCTCAACAAATTTTAGAATTCACTAGAATTCTTGATTCTGAGCTAGGGAGAGGCTTCGAGACTCCTTCCTACTTCCCATCCATTCAATTTCTGGTCTTTCTGCCCTGACTTAATATTATCATAATTCTCTAAAATAAAAGTAATATTATTCCTATGATAAAGATAACTAGATGCAGTTTAGATGGGTAAAGGACATAATTTGCACCACACAGCTAGAAAATAGAAATGAAGTTTGATAGTCTCAGAGTGCTTAACCACCATGCTTCTCTGCTTCCTGTATTAACCTTTACCAGGAAATAACTGAGTACTCTATACTATGAACAATATTAAAAAGTATGCTCTATCCTCTGGCTCTTACAGTCTCCCACAGTCCCCTGGTAATGTGCCCTAATCCCTGGGTATAGAGGCCAGAAGACTAGGAGGACTTCTCTGGAGTAATGTCCTCTGGATATGTCAGAGACATTACATGCATAGGCATATAATAACTATGATTACTGGTGTAAGACCTGCACAAAATCACACTTGTCAACATTCCAGCAGGGGCAGGTGAAAGGCTCCCAGAGTCCAACCCCAGGCTGAGGAACTATAGGGAACTGACAGCTGCTGAGGGAGGGGCAGTTTTCTTCAGGGAGAAGTTCCCTGATGGCTGCCTATGCCCCGGAGGTCAGCCTTATGCCTATGTGCATATAGGTAAAACTAACTGGGTCCCACAGGCTAAGTATAGGCAGTGGGGGTGGTGGCATGTGGCTTTAATCCTAGCACTCTGGAGGAGGCAGAGGCAGGTGGATCTTTGTGAGTGCAAGGCCAGCCTGGTCTACAAAGTGAGTACCATGACAGCCAAGGCTGTTACACAGAGAAACCCTGCCTTGAAAAAGCAAACAAACAAAAAGCAAAGAAGAGAGAATAAATTTGAGACAGGGGTGTGGGAGAGACATAGGAGGAGTTGGAGGATGGAGTGAGGGGTGGATGATGAAAATGCATTGTAATTATGTATGAAACTCTCAAAAAAATGTGAAAAGACCTAAAAAGCCTACGTGTGCTAAGTATACTCAGTGTGGTCATAGTGAACAACAGCATAGTTATAGAAAAAGCAATCAGCAGATGCCAACCATCTCTGAGCTAACAAAGAAGCCAGAAGAAGCCAGGAGATGCTGTTTCAAACAGGGAAGAAGAGTAACCTAGTGGTCAGTCACAAATGCTTTCCTCATTTCTCTGTAGCTTAGGAACTATTAACTTCAGAGTGAACAAATGACTTTACTGCAAATTGGATTCCAGCCACAATTACAAGTCGACTTTTCACCAAATATCTGTGGATTAGTCAAGGCCAGTGAACAGCTGAGAATATACAAATCCCATTCATCATAACGGGAGTTTTATCTTTAAATGAATCTCTGTTGCTGCATTGATAACAAAGAATCTGGGCTTTCCTTTACCTTTAAACTGTGGAATGAACTAATAAATACTCATAACTATATTATGCATGTCAAAAATTTAAATACTCTCTTAAGTCCATGTGTCACAAGGGCAGCAGCAACATTTTCCGCAGAAAGCACCCATTGAGAGTACCGCCATGTGTCCGGCCACACACTTGACTCTGCATACATGACTTGTATCGTTAATGAGTCATATTGCCTCAGTGGCTTCGGTTTTCTAAGCTCCTGTTTCCTTGTCTGTAAGTGGCTCTCTCGAAGAGTTACTCGGAGGAGTCAACAGGCAATACTGTGAATTGATTGGAACTGCATCGTGTAGGGATAGGTTCCTTAGATAGAGGGCCTGAGTTGGGGCTTATGGAATTGAAGGAGTAGTCAGGGAAGCAGGATATTGCTGGGAGTAGTGATCTCAGCTGGAGACTAGGTTCATCCTGATCCAACAGGACACTTAGCAACGCCACAACTACACCAGATTTGCAACCGACATGTAGTTGGTAGAGATTAGAGATGCGGGTAAACATCTGTAATATACAACATGATCCCTCATAACAAAGGATTGCCCACTGAAATGCCAATAGTTGCTGAGCACCCTCCCTCCCCTTGCATCTCTAGGAAAGATGTGGAAAATATCACTGAAGCAAAGCACAGGTGGAGGCGTGAAAGGCGCGACTGTGCCTCAGAGCGCACACAGCACACGAAAGACTGTCAAAGGGCCAAGTTGGAACAATTCAAAGCTCTTCATTGCCTTTACTATGTGATTCTCATATCAGGCAAGATTTCGTCCTGCAAATTAGGACCAGAGTTTCCTCAAGCAGCAGAAGAGGTTGGCTATATAGAGAGGAGCTAAGGAGAGAAAAATTGGAACAAAACGTGGACCAATCATCTTGAAGCAAAGTGACTAGTTGAAAGGTGTGACCTGGTTTATCAATATTCCATCGTCTGTACTTGTCACATTTTCTTCATCTATTAATCAGTATCCCATCATCTATACTTGTCACATTTCCTTCATCTATTCACTTGTCACCGAGGTACCCAGGATGGTTCTATAACTTGGCTGTTGAGGGTAGTGCTGGAAGAAGCGTGGGTGTTTAGGTATCTCTATTGTGTGCTGACTTTGTGTGTCTGCTCAGGAGTGAGATGGCCGGATCATGTCATCATGGGATGGGTAGTTGTGCTTGAGTTTTCTGTGCAAACTCCATGCTGACTTTTATAGTGGCTGCACTAATTTGCACTCTCACGGGCAGTGTACAAGAGTTCCTTTGCCTCGCTTTCTTGCCAACACTTATTATTTTCCTGTGTTCTTGATGATAGACATCTGACAGCAGTGGTATGGAATTTCAATACAGCTTTGATTTATATTTCCCTGATGGCTAAATATATGAAACCTTTTTTATGTACTTATTTGTTATTTGTACTTTTTGAGAGAAGTTTCTGTTCACTTGTCTATTTATTTTTAATCCTTTGTCAAAGAACAGCTGGCAGACTTTTTATTCCATCCCATAGCCTGTACCTATGGTGTCAATCAATTCCTTTGTTATGCCAAAAGCTTTCAGTTTGATGCGGTTATCATTCATCAATTCTTGCTATTATTTCTTGAGTTACTGGAGCCCTATTCAGGAAGTTGTTGCATATGTATATATCTTACAATGTTTTTTTTGTCTTGCAGCCAAAGTGTGTGGTGTCTTCAGGAATAGGGCCTTACATAATCAATTTCCAATAAGGAAACGCCTCTGCTACCCAGCTATTGTAGTGCCAGAGGGTGCTATGGAGGGAGCTGTGGGGGGAAAAGACATCAGTGGTCTTACTCAGTGCTAGATACTGCATGCTGCGATACAAAGCTTGCCTAGTGGTGCAATAATGGTACGACTTCCGGGGTAACCAGTCACTTTCCGCTCAGATTTGAGGCCTGTTCTACAGGAGGGAATTTCATGCTTGGTGTTGTAATTTAGTCAAAAGCTGGCGGCTGGGGAGGCTACAGGCCCTAGGGGACTGGGTTATTTTTTTGCTAAATGATGTTGCGCCGAAGTTGCCTTCTCAATATTTATGTGTTGTTTCAATTAGGTTTCGTTTGCTGTGATGAAGACCATGACAAAAAGCAATGAGGTAAAAAGGGTTTATCTGGCTTACATGTCTACACCCACAGCTTGAAGAAGTCAGGGCTGGAAGTCAAAGAAGGAAACCAGGCAGTAACTGAGGCAGGAACCATGGAGTGTTGGGAGCCATGCAGCCTAGTTTTGGACCAGTATATGAGTAAGTTTCCAACAAGTCTCCAGATGAGGCAAAAGCCCATGGGGACAGTCTCACTTGGCAAGGACTGCTGGGACCACATGGCCTGCATGCTGTCTTCTCTCCTGTAATAGTGATGTTTTCTTGGTGGCTCTACTGCCATTTTGTCAATCTTGCATGGGACAGATGTGGTCATTCATGGAAACCCCATTTTTTTCTTGAATATTTTCCCCGAAAATTTTTCGGGAGCTGATGCTTCTCATGTTTCTTGTCTGGGGATGCCAGCTGTCGCTCTAGACACTGGGAGCTGTTCTGATTCAGTGCTGACAGGATCGGAGGCAGATCATCCCTATTTCTGTAAATATGTTTTGAACAAGATTGTTGTTCTTGAAAATGTGTGCCTATGTCAATCATTTTTTAGTTTTGTAAAGTCAGGATGTGCCTGGCTTGATATTTGACCAAGCTAGCAAAATGATAACTGTTATTTTTGGTTTAAAGATGTTTTGATGTAAACGTTGGGGAAAAAAAAACATTTGACATACTGTTTTTTGCTGGAGGTTAACGTTGGAGGATGGAAAAACTTGTTTGTTAGTATGGAAAAACATGCTTGTTTTTGATGTACAAAAAAAGACAGTTGGAACTATTCAGGGCTGGCCACTTGTTGGAAGCTAATCTGGTGGTCAGATAATTCATTTCTTTGCACCGATACCCCTTTCCTGTCTTGGGACCTAAACCCTGGCTGTGGCAGAACCGCAGCAGAGTACATAGCTTCATGATGTGCTCTCCATGGCTTACTCAGCACAGTATCATACTACCCAGGACCACCTTCCCAGGAGTGGCATTCTCCTAGTAGGTTGGGCCTCCTCTATCAGATGACAGTAAAAAAAAAAATGCCCTACAGATTTGCCCACAGGTGATATGATAGAAACATTTTCTGAATTGAGGATCCCCTTCCCAGATAATTTTAACTTGACAAAAAAAAAAAAAAATCAAACAAACAATAGAACCAGCTAAGATGCGTGTATACCAATAGATCTAGGCTGTTCTGAACTGTGGTCAGAGAAGTTTCTTCTGCAGTGGGCAGCTGTCAATAAAGACATCACAGCTGTTCAGTGTGTTGGACATAAGATATTGAGTGATCAGCCCTAAACAGAAGAGCTATATTAACCCCATCACCACCAAGACTCAGAGAACATTGTAGAAGACAAGGCAGAAAGACATAGAACTGAAGGATACGGGTGAGTGATGCAAGATTCTGTCTTCTTTACATGACATGGATGTCGCCATCATAAACTCTTAGCAGCTGTGGTTTTCAAAACAAGACCTATGTAAGGTCAAGTGACCCCCAAATCTATCATGGATGAGGTAGATATCCCCAGCTTCCACCCCTTACTGAGGAGCTGTTATTGGCAATGAATATTTTTTTAGGGGTAGGGATGTGGCTACTGACAGTTTCCCCGTGCTCCAGTAGATGGTCCTGCACATATGGGCACTGGGCACTGACTGGAACTTGGGTCATAAAAAAAGATAGAAGTCTAAAGGAAGGTGTTACAGGGGATATGGAAGGAGCTGGATGGGGAAATAGAGGTAGATACAAGCATGTTTCATTGTATATATGCATGGAATTCTCAAAAATAAGAAACCTTTAAAATGTTTCCTATGCTTTCCTCAGCGATTTCCAAGTTTCAAACATTAAGCTTCATTTTTAGTCTATTTTTTGTATAGGGTGGAAGGTAGGGATTCAGTCTTCTACATGTGAATATCCAGTTTCCCCATACCATTGAGAGGCTGTCAACTCATTTATGTGTATTTTGGCTCTTTTGTCAAGGATCAGAATCAGTAGCTACATGGCTTTATTTCTGGGTCCTCTGCTCTAGTGGATATTTTCATTTTCATGGACGCACTAGGCTATTTTCTCCATTATGATGAGTGTGTTAGGGCGTTATAATTCCTGCATCATTCTTTCTGCTCAGGGTTGCTTAGCTCTTCAGGGGCTCTCATGCTTCCAGATGAAATTTAGGATTGCTTTCCCATTTCTGTGGATAATATCATCATAATTTGGGGATGGGAATTGTATTGCATTTGTAGATCATTTTCAGTAATGTGGCCATTTTCACAATATTAGTTCTGCCTCTCTGTGAGCATGGGGCACATTTCCACTTTGTGGTGTCTTAACTTTTGACTCCAGTGCTTTGTAATTTTCAATGCAGGCATCCTTCACTTTGGTTGTGCTGTTCCTATGTGTGTTTTGTTGTTATTGTTGGGGTTACTGTAAAAGAAACTGTTTTTCTGATTTCTTTTTTCAGTAAGTTAGTTATTGAGGGTTAGAAAAGATACTAGTTTTTGTATGTTGAAGATTTTGTCCTGTGTCTCTGCCATCATTTTCCTTTCATTTTTTAATTTTTCATTTCTGTATTCTTTTTCCCCCCCATTGGCTTAATGAGCAGCTTTGGTGACAGGTAGGGTGTTAGGTCATTGTGAACCTACTCATTGACTCCCTGGGCAAACTTCTTCATCACAGCCTTTTCCTCAACTGATCTGTGATCTTTCCATTAATCAGCCTATTTTGAGTTAATTAAGATTAAAACCGAAGCACAGAAATAACCCTAGAGAATTCTCTGGGGAGAGGGAGGGTGATAAAGAAGCAGGAAGCTATTTTGACATTGTACCACATTCAGGAGCATCATTGGCCTCTACTCACTAGATGCTACCGTCACTGGAGTATTTACAAACGTTCACACAATAAATAACATGCTGATGTTAAATGGGGCCAGGTTATAATGTAATTTTCCAAACACTTGCTGAGTGAGACCTGTGTTTCTGTCTGCTCTCTCCCTTAGATAGGAATTTCTGGTTGTGTGTGCAGACAGGGTGAAAAATTATTTTACAGAAACACTACCATTTGGAAATACTTGACCTGCGTGGGTTCAGTTATTTTCTGAGAGTTCAAAGTTGGAATGCAGATCATAACTTGAGTTGTGTCTATAGAAAAGAAAGAGAAGGAGGTGGAAACACTGTCAACTCTTGCATTTGTATGTGTTTTCCATCCCTGATGTAATTATGTTTTTTATTTTCTCAATTAGATCTTAAACCCCTTGAATGGTGGAAACTACGTTTACTCTAATGAAGGCTCCTGAACAGGTATCTAGACTCTTGCTAAAACATTGACTGACTGAGGGAAGGTGTATATTACCAAGTGGCTTCCTCAGTGCTTGGCCTTTTCTGTGAGACATGGTCGGTCTGGAGTTGAAGCATCTGTCCTTTGAATTGGGATGTTTTCCTGAAAGGTTTCAACACAATGACACTGATTAGCTGCCAGGCTAATTGCTTGCCATGGCCAGCCTTGTTTTGTAGGCAAACTGGACCCAGGGGTACCATAACAGCACACGCTGAGGCAAACTTTCCAGCATGTACTCAGAAACCTTCCCCCTTGAATGAGGACAGCGACCTTTGGGTGAACAAGCATTCTTTCACCTTCAGTGTTGAGAAGCTGTTAACACCGGTCCGTGACGGCGACATGATTGATGTGTTGCTTTCCTCTTTTCTGTGGCAGAGCTTCTATTCCTTCCCCTGCGGAGCTGTGAGCTCTTTATATTGTTTTCCTTTGATAAGGCAGCTGGATTACCCATAAATCTGAATGTCTTTTTTAAAGACCTGGTGGTCGCTGGAAGAGTGCTCTGCTGAGCTGACGGCTTCTAGCTTTTTTTTCCCACAAGGCATGGTACTAGCCAGCCCTGCTTCCGAACAGAGCCTCCCGCTAGCAATCTGAGGGAAAGGTTTATGACCCGTGTTTCTTGTTTAGACCTTGTTTAAGGCAAATTGGAATGTCTTCTTTGAGCCTGCTAAACAAAAGGTAGAAATGTAAATTTCTTCTTTCAACTAATTGCAGAGTTTTTTTCTTCTTCCATTTTTTAATGGAAGAGACATCAAGAAGGATAGAAAGGTTATGAGCAAATTCCATTGGATCTTTTTTAATTTTTAGTAGGAGCAGTAGATTTTTCTCAAAGCCCACTGTTACAGATAGGGGAGACTGAGGAAGAGTGATTGTAAGTACAAGCTGTAGGTTAGGTGTGTGACTTGGGCAATACACTCATTCTGATGGTGCCTTAGCTGCCCTTCCTGTAAAACAGAAACAATGGTAGCACTTACCAGACAGCTCTGTGAAGAGAAATGGGTCAATACATAAAAATCACTTTGCATGGAGATGCCTAATGCATTGTAGGTGCTAGGTAAGTGATAGTTACTGCAAACTCAACAGTTCTGAAATCAGACAATGGCTATTTTATTATTTCAGATAATAATTTATCTGTTGAGAGGAATAATCTGAGCTGATTAAACTATATACATACATATATGTCTGTGTGTATAGGTCTTAGTTAGGGTTTCTATTGCCATAATAAAGACTGTAACTGAAAGCAACTCTGAAAAGAGGATTTATTTAATCTTACAACTTTCAGGCCATGCTCCATCACTGAGGGAAGTCAGGGCAAAAATCTGGAGCAGGAACCAAAGCAGAGGCCCTGGAGAAATGCCGTCTACTGGATTGCTCCCACTGGCTTGCTCAGTTTGCTTTCTTCTAAGACTACCTGCCCAGGGATGGTACCACTCACTTACATCAATCGTTAATCAAGAAAACACACCACAGATTTGATTACAAGGAAAACAGATGAAGCATCTTCTCAATTGAAGTTTCCTCTTCCTAAGATCCTAGTTTGTGTGCATTTGACAAAAAATTAATAAGAGCTCTCTCTCTCTCTCTCTCTCTCTCTCTCTCTCTCTCTCTCTCTCTCTCTCTCTCTCTCTCTCTCTCTCTCTCTTCTTTGTCTGTCATGTGTGCATGTATCAGTGTGTGTGTGTGTGCACGTACATGTGTGTGTGTGTGTGTGTGTGTGTGTGTGTGTGTATGTGTGTGTGTGTTGCTCTCTCTTTCCCCAGTCTGGTCTTGAACTTTAATCCTTCTGGCTCAACCACATGAGTGCTACGATTAGAGAATTTTTTAACCTTTATTCTACTTAATATGATAATTTACAAGTTTTCTGTGGAAATATTGTTGCCTCCCTCCTTTTTTTTATATTTTACCCATTCCAGTGGGTGTCAAGCCCCTGTGGCCTGGCTTTTGTTTGTGTTTTCAGTGTTTGACGCTGCTAGTTGAGCATGTTTTAATGTGCTTACTAACCATTGTATATTTTTGAGAGCTGATTTTCCACAGCATTTTCTTCCAGGCGTGCGGGACATCAGTTTTCTAGGTGAGATGGTTCTGGGGTTTAGTGCCCATCTTACACTGATGATAGTGTGGATGGTATCTTCTTTGCACAGAATCTTCAAACTGTCAAGAGGAAGGATGTTTGCACAAAGAAGTTTGCAGTGCATACGGTCTCCAAATTATTCCCTGTATAGGCACTCCTCTGAAGTTAAAATGAGACTCTGTGATTCACTCTCCAAATTTTCATTTTACCCTGCTTAGGGTCATATTTATTTAATTAGGTGAGGTAAAAATTACTGGATAAATTAAAAAAATAAGCAAAAGACAAAAACTATTTTTCCTCTCAAAGGAGCTTTTAGAAATATGTGCTAATTACTTACGAGTTTTCTTAGTTACAAAACACATGTCGTGTAATATAAATTATTTTAAAAGAAAGAGTGACATGAAGTTAAAATGCTTGCCCCATCTAACAAGCACATAAAACAACACACAGACCTCTGACCCGCAGGGTTAATTGTGGCTCTGCCTTTGTAGTCTTTTCTAGAAGGAAATGTGTCCACCGTGCAGGAGACGTTCTCGGAGCTGGCTGCTGCCACATAATCTAGTGATATCCTTTAAAGGTTAAGAGGCAGAACAGGGCTCATTAATTTAAACACCAAATCTGTGTATTTATGTTCCTGTAGGACTCTCACTTAACTCACGAGGATCAAATAATGAGCCATGGCTACAATTAGGGAAAGGAAGCAAGAGCTTCGGGTTCTTGAGTAAATAAATAGGAGCTGTAGTTGAAAAGCATTTCCCCATCTGTCTTGGTGAAGTTGGGGGGTAGTTCTGAGAACCTTCTCTCACCCTTGGCCTTGGGTCTACTGGGGAACAGGTCACATTGAATGGCAGATTTCCAAGCCAGGTTGATTTCCTTCATATTTTTCTTGTGTCTGTGTCCTGGTGTTGATGAGCAAGCTTTACTTAATTCAGGGGTATTGCCCCTGTGTGTACCACCCTCAAAGCCACGTGTTGCAATTTTACTCTGTAGTATCTCAGGCTACGTCTATATTTTCAAACAAGGTTTTCAAAGAGGCAGTTGACTTAAGTTAAGTCATTAGAGTAAAGCCAATCTCATGATTAGTGTCCTTATAAGAGGACCTCTAGACATAGATATATCTGAGGACAGAAGTGAGACAGGGTTAGGCCCAGGGAAGATGAGCATCTGCAAGGCAAGGAGAGAGGCTTTCAGAGGAAACCAATCCTGTCGATAACTTGATTATGGATTTCCAGCCTCCAGGGCTGTGAGAGATATATTTCTGTTTAAACAACCTACTCTGTTATTCCTGACTGCGAGAGTGTTAGCAAATATATTCCTGAGTGCAGGCGTGTTAGCAAATACATATAGCTCAATCTAGTGGAGGGATCCATCACTGAAGTTAAGCTCCACTACACGAGGGTGACAGAGAGATAATGGTTGCTCAGATATTATTCAAAGCCTTAGATCACTGAGATCAATCACTTCCTTCCAGAAAAAAAATGCTGAACTTAATATATTTAAAAATCAAATAATTATAATTTGTTGACAGATTCATAATTCTAAATGTTTGGATTAACATGCATTACCTAAATTCTACCTGATATTTTTACAAAATAGAATGTAATATAGCCATGTGGTGGTGACGCACACCTTAATCCCAGCACTCGAGAGGCAGAAGCAGGCAGATCTCTGTGAGTCCAAGGCCAGCCTGATCTACAGAGCGAGTTCCAGGACAGGCTCCAAAGCTACACAGATAAACCCTGTCTTGAAAAACAAAACAATAAAAAAGTAATATAAAATGTATCTGGAATATTTTTTTAAACAAAATTCTCTATTTAGATAATTAACCATAAACCTTCTTTATTGGGAAAAATTATTGATCATGCTCCTGCCTCAATTTCTCCCCTAAAATGAAACATCATAACAATGGCTGTATTTACAGAAGGTTTTGAGAAGCAAGTAAGATTTTTAATTAAAAATGTTGGAACATGATTTTTATTAGACTAAATGCTTGGGATCACTGCAATCATATGGGTTTTCTAAAGATCTGGTGACCCAGAAATAAATCTGTGTATGCATGTACACACACACACACACACACACACACACACACACACGAGTTTGTGTTGACTGATGCCAAGGCAAGGAAAAATCTTTAAGACTAGAGTATCAACTCTGGAAACAGTGAAAGCTTCCTGTCTCCTTTTAGGATTCTGTGGCTTGCCTTTCACAGAGAGCTTTACTCTTGGTTAAGGGATACATGCCCGTCCTGTTTGACTGGTCATTGTGGAAAAAGGAACACTGAAGATTAGCTTTGGCTTGCTCTATTCTCCCTTATCTTTATTTCCTGAAGTCCTCCCTTTGATTAAAGGAATTCAGGGATGGTCATCTTTCCAAAGGTCAGTATAAACCCACTGGCTTCAGTTTTTCAGACACATGTGGAAGCTCTGGAATCAGAGATGTGGACCTTCTTTGAGGAATGAATCTATTGTGGTTGGGAGGCTCTTTAAGGAATGTCCTACTTCCAGGGACCATGTCTACTGGCCGTTTACAGCTCAGAGTTCATTACTTAGGAAAGGATTGCATTGTTTTGTCTGATGTGTGTAGATAGTGAGACTAGGAAGCAGCCTGAGGGTCAGGACAATGCTGGAGCAGGCATTCAACTTCATTAAAAAGAAAACAAAAAGTGAACTTATCTTCCTGTGCCTAAGCCCTGCTATTGCATCTCCTAATAGCACAGGACTCTCCTTTCCAGTGCCCAAGCAAGCCAAACACATGCTTATCAAAGTGAATACTCTAAGAATGTTGGTTCTAATGAATGAAATGTTCTGAAGAATGAATGGTAGCCCTTTCTAGCCTGCTTCTGTTTCTTCTGCTTGATGGAGGAAGCTTGAAGACTAAAGCTAGCTTTATGCTATGAAGAGACTGGCGTATGGATCTAAATTAGAGTGACCAAGAGGAACAGAGCAGGTGATGTCAGGGCCTCTTCTGGCTATGGACTGGGAGAGTGCTGTCCCCAGGAAATTTGGGAACATGCTATGGGTAAATGGAAACAGCTTCTCCACAGAATATAATGTCTGGTGACTCTAGGGGACACATTGGTGACAAATGAGTTCACAAGATCTCCCCAGAAGAATCAGTGGATGCAATTTTGACTATCTCCCCTCTAAATTTGACTGTTGTTTTCTACTATAGAGAAAGACCATAGTAACCTAATGCCATATTTGGGCTGACTTTGACCACTGCTGATAAATAAGGCAAGTTTCCTTTTTCTTCTCAATTTTGCACAGTGCTAACATGCTCATGACTTTATATGGCCATTGCTTCAGGCACTAATAGAGTGTCTTGTTCTCATTCCTGTGGTTAGCAGAAGCAGAAAAGTTTCACTTTTATAATCTACTGCAGAATTTTTTATAATTTGCTTTAAATATAACTGACTCTTCTATTTTTTACAGCTGATAGACAACATTCAAATCTTTTTAAAGTATCAAATGAATGAATTATAATTATTAAAAACTGCTTACAAGTTTGTTACCTACAAAATTTGTGTCTATGCTTTCCAAAAGCTATCCTTGATAAACTTGACTTGTAGAGACACTTGAAGTTCTTTCTGGCTTTTTACTGGTCTGAGACTGGAAGTCTGAGTGATTGCTGGGGAAGAGATGGTAGTGCTTTGTGAACCGGAGCAAGGGTTTGAGCATGGGAAAGGGGCTTAAATTGAATGATTCATGGTCTGCAGATTGAATGTTCAGGAGCAAAATATAGTTACTCAACTGAGCATCAGAGATCTATTTCCTGGCCCAAATGCTTCCCATTTCACTGAAGAATTGAGACTCTGTCTTTCCATTTTGTATTTGGGAGATGGTTCTTGGGCCACTGGGAGTCCACTAAGAGAAACATAGGAAAACAGTTTCAACTCTTCCAATTTTAAAACATGTGGCGGGCACAAGACATTGAGCCTTCTCCATATCCCTTCTATCTGTAGAGTGAACATTGTAATAACTGCCTCAATTGCTTCCAAAGCACTTAGGATGATTATCAAACCAGACAATGAAGGTAAAGTGCAAAGGATTATGCAAATTATCATTTCACTGCATTGTGAATTGTCCTGCTTTCTTATACACATAATCCTATTACTATATAAACATTCTAATACTTTTTAAAATACTGATCATAGGGTTGACAAGATGGTTCAGTGGGTCAAGACTTACCACCAAGCCTGACTACGCATATCTGGTCCCTGAAGAGAACCCACTTCCACAGATGGACTTCTGGCTTACACATGTATGTGCATATGTACATGCAGACACACAAAGTAAAGGAAAAAAAACCCTGACCATACTTATTAATTAAGATACCATTAGAGAGGGAGAACTATTACATGGATAGATGGATAGGGAGAAATTCATTGACACAGGAATGGAACTGTATTCAACAACAGATTATGAAGAGGTATTTGCATCTCATACTGGAGGTTGAAATCCAGAAAGGAGGCAGCCTGGAATGAAAGATGAAACAAAAGTGACCAAGAACAAACTAGAAGCCACGAGTCAGTGCTGAAACACTTTCTGCTACCATGGTGTGTGTGTGTGTGTGTGTGTGTGTGTGTGTGTGTGTGTGTGTGTGTATGTGTGTGTTTCTCTATGTAAGATGATGGTGATGATGATGCTTGTCATAGACTAAACACATACTGGCCCCAAACTGGAGCATCTGATGGAAGATCCAGGGACAGTAGAACACCTACAGGCCTGCAGGTATGGCATGTATGGGCTTCAAAAGCATCCATAACTCCTTTTGAAAACAAAATCACGACGGCTTCTTTTCCCATACTGTGAAGCTCATGCAATTATGTCTCTCATGGTACACCTGGACATAGGAACTGGCTAGGGCAGCTCCTTCTTCTGTGGGGACACTGGAAGAAGGACACGTGGAGGGATGTATTTCCAGAGCAAGAAGACTTTTCCTGTTTCTGGGATGTGGCTCTGGTCTTTGAATGCTGTTTATTATTTTTCATCGAATAGCCTGTTCATAACTCATGGACACTTGTGCATGGAATACAGATGCTCACAGGAACCTGAGCCTTGTTTTATCCCTCAACACGCAGCGTATACCTGCTCGTTTGGAAGCCTGCCTTCCCTGTTCTCAGGAACCCACACGGGAGAGGATAGTAACAGACAGCATGGACAGAAGGAGAGTGGGTGTCTGGGAGCTCTAGCTACTGAGGTAGAGTGGGAAGAGGGGTGACCACACCTGACAGCCAGTATAACGGATAATTCCACGGAGTCTATTTGATGGTCAAAGGAGTTTATTCGAGGTTTAACTTGCAACAAGAATCAAGGAGTTGGTCCTGGAATCCTGGAGGGGTGGGGCATGGTCCAACGTGATTCTCAGGAGAGCTCTGCCTTGATCCACAGCACCAGCATCCAAGACCATGAGGTAGACAAGAGACCTGCATCCCATGTCTTAAGAGTCCCTGTACAGGTCACGCCCAAGGGGGCAGGTACCTAGCAGCTACCTACTGCCTCACTAGGGGAAGTGCTTCCGGGTATGGCACAGACAACCACCCCCAAACCAGCTCAAGCTTCTGTAACATACTCCGGTTTCTCACTGGACTTCACTTGTAAAACACAGATTTGAAGATGAATTCAGTAGAAAATTTGACCCTGAGCATCAAAGTCTCAGGTCTGAGCATCTTTTTGAGGAGATGCCCCTGTGAAGCTGCACTATTTGTACATCCATCAAAACAGCACCACCTGCAAGGAAGGGAACCCTGAGAAGCACAGCTCTGTCTACCTGAGCTGACACACTCAGAGGCACCACACTCGTCACACTGATGATGTACTCCATTTTCACACTCAGCCCATTAACTAGACCCCCTCCGGTTTCCCCCCTTAGGACTATAATTAGCATTAAAGCATAGAAAACAGAATTGTGGACACGCTTGGTTATTTTTCACAGAATGATGGTATTGCTGCTAGTGTTTAGAAGCCACGGTGAAGCCAGAACAAAGGCTTTCCATGTGATGCCCATGAAAGTATATTCATCTGTTCCAGCTCTTTGTAACAGTGAGATAGAAATTTTACAGTGGATTTCCAAAGCTTGGTGAGAATATTTGTGTGACAAAATATATTATATTTTATTAACAATTCTATATTAACAATGCAGTCTGGGGTTTCTAAGATGGGCTATTACAGGATACATGAGTGGTTCTCAACCTTCTGAATGCTGCGACCCTTTAATACAGTTTCTCACTTTATGGAGAATCCCCTAACCATACTCTAATACAGTTTCTCACTTCATGGAGAATCCCCTAACCATAAAATTATTTTCATCGCTCCTTTCACAACTACTATTTTGTTAGTTATAAATCATAATGTAAATATCTGTGTTTTCTGATCGTCTTAGGGGACCCCTGTGACTCTAAGGGTCATGACCCACAGGGTTAGAACCACATGCTGGGCAACTTTGGAAAAGGACAAAGCCTTCTATAGGACTTCTGCTCTTCTTGTGTTACTGGGTGTGCAAAAATCTGCAAGGATCTGATCACACTCTTGCTGGGTGATTTTTCAAGGTTGTGTTTGTTGTGAGCAACCTTCAGAGATAAGGTAATGCCTCTCTCCGGGACAAAAGCAAAGGCCATTATGAACGTGGTGGGTTCCTGAGTTTAGTGCTTATGTTAGTTTGCGTGGGAAGGAATAGTAAAATACCATAGACAGGGAAAACTGAATGACAGAACAGTCCTAGGGGATCGAGTCTAGGAGCCAGGGCCAGTAGGACCTGAAGCTCTTGGAGATGATGGATGGCTGTCTTCTCTGTGTTTTTAATTGATCATCTCTCTAGATCTATCTGGGTCCAGAAGTTCCTTTATAAAGACATCAGTCACACCGGATCTGGGCTCACCCTAATGATCTAACTTATTCACTCCTTTAAAGGTCTCTATGAATGCATCCGCAGTCTGAGGTACTGGAGGTTAGGATTTCAATGTATGCATTTGTGTGTGTGTGTGTGTGTGTGTGTGTGTGTGTGTGTGTACACCACTCATCAGTCTGTAATGATCTTCTGTTCTGTATCATAACTCATTGCCCTTGGTGCTATCATCATGAGACTTAGGGCTTAAGAAGAATTAATATAATCATACTGCTTACTACGCATGAGTAGGAAGGCTTTTGTCTCAAGAATATGGCATCTTCTAGCATTTAGAAAATAGTTATAGGATAAACTGTTATTTCATAAATAGAATAAAATAAAACCCAAGGCCTGATGTATCGTGCATTTTATATTGAAGATAGATATTTCCAAAACGTTTTTGTGGTAGATCCCACTATAACTGCACTAAAAACTTCAATAATTCTCTGCCTAGCCTGAATGATCAGTTGGTTGAGTCTGTTATTTTGGTGTGAAATTTATTCTCTTCTTTTCATCCTTGGACAAGGCATTGAATCTCTCACTATCTCTTCAGGAGGACACATGTGTCCTGGGACACTGAACACTGGCCTGTCCACAGACAGTGAGTGGTCAGTGGGACTTACTGGAGAACAGTTCCTCCCCCACTCCATTCCCGGCTCCTACTGGTGGAAGAGTGTCTTCCTTCACTCTTGCTGTTGGGAGACCTCTTCCCTCTTGACAACGGTTTGCTTCTCTTTTGCGTCAACCTTCTGCCTCTTCGCTAGCCTCCCACACATCCCCAGTGCCCCAGTTTTTATCATGTTTCTGGGACAGGAAACCGCTTTGCTTTGTACTGAGGCCAATAGTTTCTTTGCGTGCTTGGGCCTTTGTGGAGGAGGGATACAGTCGTCTGAGCACCCGTGGAAGAGAGGAGGAAGGGGGTGCACACAAGCTGCCAGACTCTTACCCAGCTCTGATCTGCCGTGCAACGTGGACACCCTCGGATCTAGCAGAAACGAAACAACAGTTAGTAATGTAAGTGCTATTCCTAGCACACAGGCAGAGTGCCCCAGACACCACCAATCCATGCCAGAAATACTTACTCTAAAAAGTGTACGGATTGCTTCAGAAATAGAAGCCTCAGCTTACATCCAAAGATTCTGAGATCCGATGCTGGATCGTTGTTGAGAGAGTATAATGCAAAATTGGCCTGACAGAAATGTGGGAGCTGGTAACCGTAGGCCTTCTGTGCTGTGTTAGCAGCAACATACAACAAGGTACATACAACATACAACATACAACAACAAGGGTGTGCTTTGTAGGGACACATGTGCTGTTTGTAAGCATGTCAGCCTTGCTGCTGCATCTCCTCTGTGCCAAAGGTGGCTGGGTTTTGTGATGGAGCTTGGACAAACAGGGAGGTTGTCATAATGTTTTCATCACAATGTGCTATGCCCGCATTAATTCAACTCTCCCACCACTGATGTGGACTGAAATGTGAGGCCTGCCAAGGTTTATATGTTGATGTCTTAAACCACCGTGTCTCAGAACGAGGTTATATTTGTAGAAGGATGTTTTTTTGTTCTCTGTCTCTCTGTCTCTCTGTCTCTCTCTGTCTCTCTGTCTCTGTCTCTGTCTCTGTCTCTGTCTCTGTCTCTGTCTCTCTCTCTCTCTCTCTCTCTGTGTGGGGGTATGTATGTGCACATTCCTGTATGTGATTATGGGGGTGCACATGCCACAGTAGCATGCATTTGGAGCTCAGAGGTTAACCTCAGATGTTGGTCCTCACCCTTTACTTTGTTGGAGAAAGGGCCCATTTTGTCGTTAGCCCACTATGCACACCAGGTTGGCTGGCCTGTAAACTCCCAGAATCTCCTATCTTCACTGTTCACGCTGTGGTAGGAACACAGAACTTATATGTGTGTGTATTCTACTTCATCCAGCTTTCTGTGGGTTCTGGGGATCTGAAGTCAGGTCCTCACATGCATACAGTGAGTACCATCCCATCCTCCCAGTCCCACAGAGAGAATTTAAAAGGAGATAATTGGTAAAATCAGCTCTTTGGGGGTAAGGCTGAGCCAGCATGACTGATATCCAAGAAGATAACATGTAGATAGACAAGGACAGAGAGGATACCAGGAGAAGACTGGGCACAAGTGAGCATCTAACCAGGGAAGAATCTCAGAAGAAACCAGCCTGCTCATGGATAGATCTTGGGCGTCTACATTCCAGGACCATGGAAGAAATGAGTTTTGGCTGTCTAACTAGTTAGTTTGTGGTACTCGGTTGTGGCATTCTTAGCAAGCTAAGAAATTCTACCCCCAAATAATAGATAAGCAGAGCAATTATAAACTGAAAACTGTGGCTGTGTTTTACATGGTAAGTGTCGCAATATATGGGTTTATAAAACGGTCTGACGGTCCACAGACAAGCGTCTGCTGGTTATCAAGCTAGGCGCACAGGCAGAAATGAAGGCCATGGGACTGATATTTTGAAGTGCAACTGAGAACAAACAAAACCCTTTTCTAGTTCATCCCTATGGGGTAGAGCCAGACTCACTGCTTAGAGCCAAGGCGGAAATGCTTCCTCACTGCGAATGGAGGCTGGTGACATTGCTAGCTTATGCCTAGTGAGTGGACGAGGGAAGGACACTCAGGGCTTCTGACTAGCCCTGAGTTCAAAGGCTCTTTTCAGAGCTGTGGTGTCTCCAATGTCACTGAGGAGTAAGTTTCCCCAGTCTCTTGGTCTTAGACTGGGATGGCCAAGGATCTGGGCAGGGCTCAGGGCTCTACAGAGGGAAGGGGTAGAGAAACAGAGAGGCGGGAGGCACATTGAACCACTCCCTCAAAGAGACTCTGCAGACCAGAATTCTGAAGCCTGTAAAGGTGACACCCGCACTGGTAACTTTCATGAGGGTTAGTGGGGGGATTCACCTGGGTCCTTTGGTGTTCCTTGTGGAATTTTTACATGATCGCTTTCCATTGCAATTTTAACTTTTTTTTTTGGTTTTTTGAGACAGGGTTTCTCTGTGTAGCTTTGCGCCTTTCCTGGGACTCACTTGGTAGCCCAGGCTGGCCTCGAACTCACAGAGATCTGCCTGGCTCTGCCTCCCGAGTGCTGAGATTAAAGGCGTGCGCCACCACCGCCCGGCTGCAATTTTAACCTTTTAAGTCATATGGAGAGGTGGAGAGTTGAGGGGGAGGGAAATTGCTGAGATAGTGACCCCATTTGCCACCAGCTAATTACTGTTCTTAGAAAGGAAAGATGTTGGATCCAAAGACCCCGAAAGACCTCATGATTAATTCACTCCCCTTCCCCCACCCTGTTTTGTTTTATTCCATGAGCAGTGACTACTAATACAAAGATAATAGGTTCCATTAGTTATCAGAAATGCTGTGTTGACTCACTACGAATGGCTTTATCTGGTACTCAGGAATGAGCATAGGCTTCCTCAGAGGCCCAGGACTCTATGCCTAAGGTGGTGGCTGAACAAGTGTTCAGTTCGCTACTGGATTCAAAGTGATCATGTGGCTTGTGAATTTCTGAGATGCACTGTAGTGGGTGGTTGCTTGAGCCAGGCCCTAAGGCACCATCCCCAGTGAGGTAGCAGGTAACTGTTACACCTGCCTATGGCCCTGAGGTACATGCTCCTGGAGCCTGACTGAGGGGGACTTTCATGACCCAGGATGCATATATGTGCTGTCTCTTTGCTACCTCGTGGTTTTGGAGGCTGGAACGGACCAGGGCAGAGCTTGCCAGAGAACAGCACTGGACCGTACCTCACACTTCCAAGATCCTGCAATAAATTCCTTTATTCTGTCTTGTGAGTTAATGCCCAAATAAATTCCTTTGCTCATTAAATAGACTCCGTGAATTGCTAGTGGTAAAATCCCAACGATGCACATTAGTGATTCAAAGTGCGACGCCATTCTTCCCGCCTTGATGGGCTAGCTGTTGAATGACCACTTCCCCCATGTTTATGCCAGAGCTGCCCATCCATTGGTTAAAACTCAGAGGGAAGACATTTAGTTAGGATCCCAAACCTCCAAACCACTCACCAGTTACCTCTTAGTGTTTCTAGGAGAGATACGCAACAGATGTGGCACTGGATGCTATTTTTACACTGTGAACAAAAAGTTGGTCCCAGGAAAACATTCTGGTCAGCAGTCCTGGAGTCCTGGACAGCACCGCATGGGGGTTGAGGGGATTCCCTTTGCCACTCTAGGCTGAAGTCTTTCTTTGGTCCATCTAGATTCCTTCCTTATCTAGTTCTCTGGACACTGCTGCTCTCACTAAGAGAAGGCATAGAAAACCGACTTCAAACAGAGGACGTCACTCGAGACTCACAGGACAGCTGTATCAAGTGGCCCAGTGCATAAGAATGAAGTTTCCAGGGTGGAGTTGACAGGTATTTATCTAGAGGATGAGGACAAGCATCTCAGGACTTGCCATGTAAGCTTTCGGGAGTCCATTACTTCTGAAGAAGCCTGACTTTTGATTGGATTGGTCAGGACTGTTACATAATATTAGCTTTTCGTCCTTAGGCAAGCAGCCTCATTTTAATTTGAAAAGAGAGAGAGAGAGAGAAACCTTAAATCTTTCCACACAATCCAAAAGCAGATGATGCTTTAGATTTTAAATATTTTGTTTAGTAACTAACTGGCAGAAGTTTGTTCCTGCAAAATTAAATATTTTCTCATAAGCTTGGAATCAGGCTATCTTTTCTTGAAATTATAATTTGTTTCAGAACAAATGTGTATGTGTGTTCTGTGAATATGTGTGTGTGTGTGTGTGTGTGTGTGTGTGTGCATCCATGAGAGAGAGAGAGAGAGAGAGAGAGAGAGAGAGAGAGAGAGAGAGAGAGAGAGAGAGAGAGAGAGAGATTTGTGTTCATCCTATGTGTGTTACTCAAACACTTTTAGGAAATGGTGAAAGCTGATTTTGGCAGAGGTGACACAGGTTTGCTCTTCTGTCTGCCTTGAACACTAGCCTAAGGTCACCCCTCAGCAGACAGAAGACTCACTGAACCACATTGGTGGCATCTCAGCTACTGCCATTGTGATTTGACTGAACTGAGAAACATGTTCTCAATGTATATACTTTTGGAGCTTCTGGCTTTGTCTTGGCATCCTGTGAAAGGCCTGGATAGATACAACCTTGAGAGATGTTTCCCCCAAAGCCGAGCTCCTTAGGAAAACGGTGTTCCTGGATATAAACAAGACAGCTCTGGGTGTGTGGGAGAAGTACTTTCCTTCTAAGGCCACTGAAGAGTTGTGTCCTATGCTGCTGTGTGGAGACTGTGCCTGAGGAGAGGGCAGGAGCCAGACGCAGCTACCCATGAAGGGCCTCTGAGGTCCCATTTGACCTCTGGCCACTTGGACACCGTATTCCAGCAAGAATGCTAAAGTTTCTCTCTTGTATACTTCATTTAGCTCTTACTATCAATACAGTCTTATAACACACTCTTAAATGATCTCTAGGGACTAGGAAGTCTGGCCTGTGTTCCCCAAGATTAACAGAAGAGACGATGCTTTCCTTCCCAGCAGGAACGGGGTTCCTGGCAGCAGGCCCTGTGAGGACAGCTGGGTTCACAGAAGCCCCTGACATTCGGGTGTGGTTGGGAAGGACAGCAGTATGTCTGAGCAGCAAGGAGTTTCCAGTGGAGAAAGCGGGCGACTCTCGCTTGCCAGGGTAGGAATGACCGCACATTCCTGGAAACTGCAGGTTTAGGCCTGGATTCCAGGAACTGGAATAGCAGTAACTTATGTCATAGTGATTTGGGAATAAGAAGGAAACACAAGCTCATTCCCCGTCACAGTCACAGGTTGGTAAGATGCCACAGGATCATACCCCCTCTTGATCGGGAGTGTCCTCCTAAATGACTCGTGTCTCCTCAGGCTGACTGCTGTGAGGGAAGCCAGGCTCCCCTCGCTGTTCTGGCTGCGTGGAAAGAGGGAAGGAGAGAGACGTAAGGAGGAATGGGCTGTGGCAGAGGAGAGGAGTTTTAATACCTTATTAATACAGCTTCAGGCTGGGGGTGTAGTCCATTTAGGACAGTGCTTGCCAGGTGTGCACAAAGGCTGTTTCCTTAACACGGCATAAATCAGCTACACACATGTAACTCCTGCGCTTGGGGGTTCGAGACCTGGACACACACACACACACACACACACACACACACACACACACACACACACCCCTTTTGTGCTAAGGAAGTGTTATGGGAAGTGAATATGGCCTCCCAAGATGAAGGCTCTTGACGTCTTTGAGGTACTTAACATAGAAGGTACGGGCTGAAGGTGTGGTTTATTAGCAGAGTGTAAACCTACTACACATGAAGCATTGGGTTCAACCCTGAGCACTGCGTGATCTGGGAATGGGGGACTACTCATGCAATCCCAGTGCCTGATGGGTGGTGGCAGCAGCAGGCATTCAAGGCCATTTTTGGTTACATAGTGAGTTTTAGAGTTTTAAGACAAATTTAGCTACATGAGACTCTCTCTCTCTCTCTCTCTCTCTCTCTCTCTCTCTCTCTCTCTCTCTCTCTCTCTCTCCTCTCTCTGGTTAGTTAGTTAGTTAGTTTTCCCTGGCTATCTAATACCCAACCCAAACATTTTCCAAATTGTCATGTTACACCCTCCTCAGCCTTCTTCAGCTAGATAACTGGGATATCATCTAGAAAAAAAATATAATAAAGGTCCAATGAAGAAAGAAATGCAGTTTCTTCCCAAGGCTGAGTTCCATGGTCTCAAAGCTCTCGCCCTAGGATGAGGACTTGGCGCACATGCGTCTGGCCTGGGGTGAGGCAGGTGTTCTGTTGACAGGAAAGTGACTCAAGCTGCAGAGGAAACTGAGATGCTTGCGTGGCTGGCTTCTTCTAGCCGGTCCCCTGTGAGCAGGCTCCCTTTCCAGTCTGCACCTGCACCATCCATGCGTCCAGAGCCGGGCTCTCCTGGGACAGTGAGCTGCCTATCACTGGTCTGGGAGGTTGGGCTTTGCCTGAAGCCAGTAAAGCACATTTCTTTTCTTGATTGTGGGACAGCTCATTCTAAATGTATCCCAGGAAGACTTTCCCAGATAGCGACAATGATCCGTAATCATCATTTTGTCTGTGGTAGATGTTTTAGATGTTCCCAATATGCAAAACAGACAGGCCTGAAAAAACATTGAGTTTCTGATTAATGTGCTATTCTCTCCACCCCTAGGCAGAGTGGGTGGAGCTGCAACGATTCCTCCTTCAATCACCATAGCTGTTAAGTACGTTGAGAAGTTGAGTCCAATATTCTAGAAGATGCAAGGTGTGAAATACGAGCCATGGGCCAGGCCTAGCAGGATGAAGGCTTCCAGTAGTATACCCATAAGGCAATAAGCTTAATGTAAACCACAAGAACCATTAGAAATCCCAAAATGCACCTGGCATTGTGTCAACTCATCTCTCCAAATCTCATGTGCTGATGCCAAAGATGGATTGTGATTCTTCTGGAAGGTCCCCCTCTAGCTATGACCTGATTATATTGCTCACCCTTGTCAAAGGGACATAATGCCCCCTAGAAACATCAGATTGAGACCTCAGGAGATCTAGATTACAAGTATTAAGTAGTTGGAAGGCTTAGGGAAAGTTGAGTTCTTGGTGTCTAAATTTCTTATGTATAAAAGTGATGCAATATGAGCTCATAGAGACTGGCAGTATGCACAGAGCCTGTAGAGGTTCAAGTCAGGTGGAACTCGAAACACTGAGCAGGAAGAGTCAACATGGGTCCCACTCTTAACCAAGAAGTATCTGCAACAACCCGCACTGGAAAAGGGAAAGCCAACTTTCTCCAGTGGAGCATCCTGGGTATATCAACCACACTCCTGAGCAGTCCCCATGCCCAGGATCAGTTGACCAACAAAAAAATGAACTCAGTGACTTTTCTAAAAAATGTGGACTTTCTGTTTTGTTTTCCTTTGTTATGGCAGTTTTTTTTTTTGGCCTGTTTTAATTTTTGCTTTTGTGGTATTTTTCTTTTTCTCATGGCCTTTTTGAAGGAAAGAGAAAGTTGGGTGGGCAAGATGATGGGAAGGACCTGAGAGGAGTTGTGGGAGGGTAACACATGATCAAATACATGAAAAAATTTCATTGGAAAATGAAGATAGATATACAGTGTACAACTTACAGAGCTGATTCAAGTAAGGTGTGATAAAACGTACCAGAAACGAGGCTGGAGTGATCACTCAGTTGATAAAGTCCTTGCCTCATGAGCCTGAGGACCTAGGTTTGATCCCCAGAACCTATGCACAATTGCCAGGTGTGATGGTTTTCGTTTGCAATCTCATTGCTGGCAAGGCAGGGAAGGGATCCCCGGAGCTCACTGGCCAAACAACACATAGGTACCAGCACATGCAAGAACAGAAGCACACAAGCACACACATGTACACACATGCATACACATGCACACCCAGAGATAGCGTCAGAAACTTCGAAAGTGAATGTTAGTGTGAAGGAGCTGCGTCAAGTGTGGAAATGAAGAGCTAGGAGCTCAAGGGTTAGAGCTGGAAGCTTCCCATTGGCAGTCTGTGCCTGGAGCTTTAGCTCAGTTGAGGCTCTGACGTTGTGTATAGTAGTTGTCATACTTCTGAAGTGCTGCAAGGTTTAAGTGAGATGCTGCATGTGTGTAAAAAGACATTTGAAACTATGTGGTACTGCGCAATGCTAGTTAAACACGATGAATCTGTCCCCAGATGATTGCTTGGTTCATTTTCCTTTAATTAGGAAGTTTCATCACTGCTGTTCTGGTAAGTACCAGTTTTATTGGGCATTAGATTCACTAGTATTTCCATCCAGACTTGTCGAAGAGAAGGGACGTCTGTTTCTGGGCACCCCTTAGCTCTCCACCACTCTTTGGGTATTCCAGCACATGCCAACACTGCCCTTCATAGATACTTTTGCATCCATGACTTAGAGGTGAGTTCTGAGAGGACCCATAAGGCGGCAGAAGGGCTAGCATGCTTGCCTTTGACAGCCTGAAGGTCTTCTACTAGAAAGGTTGACTACCATCCTCGAGAACTTTCCTGCTGTCTGTTTGGACACAAAATTATGGAATCAAATTTAAAGCATTTAGACACGTCTCAGATCTGTTTGTTTCTAGGTGAGGAAGAGACATGCTTTTCAATCTGCTTCATGGTATTTATGCATGATGCTTTATGGAAAGCTCTGGAAAGTTGTTGTTGGGACAGACCTGAGGCACTGGGCAGGTTCTTGCTGTTCTGTATCTTTCCTTTCTGTTGGTTCTTCTGTTCTGAGGTCTCTTTTTTCCCCACAGAGAGGAAAACTCAAGATGGCTGTCTCTGCTGCTTTATCCAGCACCTGTTGTTGTTTTTATTTTGTTTTGTTTTGTTTTTTTTTGCTGCTACTTATTTTGAAGTATGATGAATCAAGTTTCAGATTATAAAAGCTGTAAATGCATAGCCCATTTCCTTGTTTGAGAGACAAAATTCTACCCAAGTCTGCAAATTCCTTCTTTCCACTTGCTTAGTCCCATTAATTCCCAGGGGACACATCCAGTTGGTTTAAAAAAAATCAAGTAATTACTTGTCTTTGTGTTCAAATTTGAAATTCTCAGCATTTTTTTGGAGATTTCTTACAGAATCTCAGGATGATTCTTAATAAAACACACACTCAGAGTGAAAGAAAGTCAGAACTATGACCTTTTCCTAAAAGATAGATGAATATTTAATGCATTTGCGTGGTTTCTAGCAGGACAGACATGAAAGCAGATTCTCTTGTTCTCATACATTATTGGACTGGACTGGAAAACAACTAAGAGCCAGATCAAACTGGATTATTTGCTCACAGGCTATACAGGAAGTCCAGCTGTAACGAACAGTGCCTACTGGAAGCCAATCAGTTGCTTTTGGTTCATTTGTTATAGATGCTGAAAGTGAGCAAGTAAGGAGCTGAAAAGGACGGGGAAGGTGCAAGGACCATAAACGGACACCCACGGAGACACAGTTGTGCGGGACTGAGTTTTCTTTCTCCTTTCGTCATAAATGTCCCTTCTCATCCCGTTTAAGTGCTCTGTAGAGGGCACCTATTTTCTCTTATTTTTGAGGGAGAGTTGATCCCTCTTCTCTTCGATGTCTGGATCAGTGAGCCTCTTCAGATGCCCTGGAGTCAGAGGCTATTCAGCTATGAGGTTGTAGCTAGAGTTTTCCTGCCTTGCCCACAGTCAGGACAAATCTCTCTCACCTGCCAGTCCCACAGCCGCTCAGACCCAACCAAGTAAACACAGAGACTTATATTGCTTACAAACTGTATGGCTGTGGCAGGCTTTTTGCTAACTGTTCTTATTGCTTAAATTAATCCATTTCCATAAATCTATACCTTGCCACGTGGCTCGTGGCTTACCGGTATCTTCACATGCTGCTTGTCCTGGTGGCGGCTGGCAGTGTCTCCCTCTGTCTTCCTGTTCTTTCTTTTCTCCTCTCTGTTAGTCCCGCCTATACTTCCTGCCTAGCCACTGGCCAATCAGTGTTTTATTTATTGACCAATCAGAGTAATTTGATATACAGACCATCCCACAGCAGTGAGGGAGATGTGATAGACTCAGTTGTTCAGCTGCAGTTACACATGGAACTTTGAGAAGCCGCCTGTGAGGCATGCTTTGGGAGATACCAGGGGCTTAGCTCTTGAAGGTCGTCTGTAAAACTGTTGTTTCATCTTCTTGGCGTGACCACATATCTGCCACTAGCCATCGGGGAATCACTGTGAGAGTTGGTGGCCACGCAGTTGCGAACCACAGTGCCCCACTTTGCTTTGCTGACAAGACACCGGAGCAAGGAAAGCTGATTAGAGCCAGGAGTGTGTCTAGAAAACAGGTTCTCCCAGTTCTTTCAGAAAAGGACAGAGAACTGTGAGACCATTTTCTTTTTACTGTCCATCTTCCTTTCCCGTGTCCTTCACCTCCTTCTTTTTCTGTTTTCCCTTCTCTTTCTCATTCTCCTCCTCCTCGTTGTCATCCTCTCCTCCTCCTCTTTCTTCTTCACCAAGGTCTCATGTAGCCCAGGCTGACTTGAATTCCCCAGGTAGCCAAGGCTGACCTTAGACTTCTGGTTCTCCTGCTCTACCCTCACAGGCATATGCCGCCTCTGTAGTTTGTGTGATGCTGGGGATCAAACCTCGGGCTTCCGGCATAGTCGCTAAACACTGCCACAACCTCAGATGCCAACCCTAGTTTCTCCTTCCTCCTCCTCCTCTTCTTCCTCTTCCTTCTCCTCCTCCTTCTGCCTGTTCCTCTTCCTCTGTGTCTCCTCTTCTGCTTCTGCCAGGGACACTGCTGCTGCCACCGCCTTGTCCTCTCCCTCTTCCTCCTCCTCTTCCGCCTCACCTCCTTCCTCTCCCTCCCCCTCTTCCTCCTTCTTTTCTTCATCCTCCTCTTTTCATTGGCTTATCTATGGTGGGAGAGGCAGTTGATTTTGGTGCCGTTGGTGATCAAGGGGCACACAACATCTTAAAGCATCCTGGTTCCTGCAGAGCAGAAGTGTAAGCAGTTGAGCACAGTGGGAACTTCAGTCGATGACGGGACAGCCTTTGTCTTCAGTCAGGGGCAGACACAGAGTCCAGCAATGGAATGGAAAGCTATGAGAGACTTACGTCCGGGTAAAAATGTCACCATGGGTGTGTGTGAATGGAGGATGGTGCTGACAGAAGACCCCCACTTAGCTCTGATCACGGGGAAGGAGTCTGGGATTCTTCATGCTGTGACCATCCCCCTCCTTCTCTTAGCCTCAGTTGATCTTTGTGGAAATAGCTTTCTCTAGTTGTTCTAAGGCAAACCCAGTCTTGAGTGTTTTATGCTCAACATATTGTTTTCCTTTCAATAAATGCAAGACCTTAGGTATATCATGTTTACTTGCAAGTCTCATATGGGCTTTTATTTTGTAGTTAGAATTTGCACTCATGGACAGCTGACTTCCAGGTTTGAGCTTTTAGCCACTTCTGAAGTAAGGTTGTATGACTTAAGAGAAGAACTAAGAGATTTCCCATGTAATTGAAACGGGACTTTCCCAAATCCATATCATTTTATTACATGCAATATAATGATGCAAAGTCTCGCTGGGTGGAGGCCACATTCCATCGATGAGTTAGGTGTGTCATGGGACCATCTTGAGACTTCTTGTGAAGGAATGTTGAACTCATCCTTGTGTCTAACCTCTTACCAGAGAGGACGTGAAGGGCTGGGGAGATGGGAGGCCTTAGTGAAAGCTCCAAGTCTCTAACCCTTGTCTCAGAATTATGGTAAGAGGAAACTTTGTTTCTCCAGAGTAAGCAGACTCTTGCCTTTCTGACTATTGAACTAATGTTTGTAAAGCTACGTGCTTGTCACCTTAAACATTTGGGCTGTGCGGACATCTGCATTCAATTTTCCTGCTGCAAGACTGATTCCCCCCACAGAAGAAGGTCAGACCATGCATCTGCAGAGGCCTCCCTGCTTTCTAGTGTTTAAGAACATGTTCAAGAGAGTTCCAGCTCTCTGATGTACTGTCCTGCTTTCACAATGCATAACTGCTATTTTACCTTTAGCTAACTTTTCATATTAAACCCTATTCATTTTGATATTAATCAACATATCCAAGTTCCTTTTTGGTTTGCATTTTCCCAATAGATCTTTCTTCATTCTTTTAAATTCATTCATTGTTCTGACATTTCAAATGTGTCCACACTATTCTATAGACTATAAAGGACAATTTGGTTCTTTTAACCCAAGACAGCAATCTTCTTTAATAGTCCATTTATTACCTGATTGATTTCTATCTTTTTTCCTCCATACCTTCTATTTTCTGTGCCCAGCCTCTCTTGTTCTGTAATAATTGTGCTGACTGACTTTTATTGATTGCCTCTGCTGGCTTAGATGTGATTCATCTCACTCCCATCCTTTTTAATAATCATCTTGAAAAATCTAACCCTTGTGCAATAACATCTAGAGCTGCTCAATACGTTCACAGTTCTCAGAAATTTAAGCAATCTTACAAGTTTGGTCCCACCTTACTGCAAGTCACTGTTCAGCCTTTCAATGTCACACCCCGGCCCCTCACCACTTTCTATTGCTGTATGAGTGAGAGTTCTTCAGAGAAACAATGGCAATAGGGAGTGTGTGTGTGTGTGTGTGTGTGTGTGTGTGTGTGTGTGTGTGTGTGTGTAGGAAGGGCCGATTTTTAGAGAATGGGCTCATAACTGTGGAGACTGGAATTCCAGTATCTGTAAGATAGGAATGCAAAGTGTTGATCCAGAAAGAGCTGCAGTTTGAGCTCAAAGGCTGTCTGCTGGCAGAGTTCCCTCTGCTCAGGGGGAAGGTCAGTGTTTTTCTTAAGTCTGCAAGTATTTTGTGGTTTTGGATATTGAAAGTTGTCCCAAACCTCATGTCTTGAAGATTTGGCCCACAGTTCCCGGTGCTACTGGGACACACTGTTTAGGAGGTGGGAGGTGGAGGCTGGTTGAACAAAGTCACTGGGCACGTGTCCTAAAAGAGGGGACTGGGTTCTCCTTTCTCTCCCTTTCACTTCCTGGTCACCGTGAACAATTTCTTCCGTTAATACTCCTGCTATGAGGAGCTGCCTCAGCATGAGTCCAGTGTAATGTAAACAAGCAACTGTAGCCTGAAAGTCAGAAACGCTGGGTCAAAGATTTCCCTTTTCTCATAACTTGATTATCCTTGCTATTTAGTTATAGCAATGCAAAGCTGACAGAAAGGATTAGACAAGGCCCCTTCAAATCATGGAAGTCGATTTGTTTGACTCAAATGTTAATTCCTATAAACAGACTCTCAGAAAAGCATCCGTGAGAGCTGGTATCGTGGCTCAGCCAAGGGTGCATGCAAAATGAACCATCCCAAATTACCTGTACTAACTATGATGCTCACTGCTTTTAGGACTTTACATTTACTTCTATGTTCACCATGTTTCTTCCTGTCTTGACTAGTTTTTGTCAACTTGATGAAAGCTAGACTTATTTAGGAAGAGGGAACCTCAGCTGAAAAAAGTTTCCACCAGATTGGCCTGTGTGCAAGCCTAAGGGGTCACTTTCTTGATTAATGATTGATGTGGGGGAGGGCCCAGCCATTGAGGGCTGTGCCGCCCTTGAGCTCATGGTCCTGAGTTGTATAGGTTGTTTAAGAAAGCTAGTTGACAAGCCATGAGGAGTAAACCAGTAAGCAGTGTTTCTCTGTGGTATCTGCATCACTTTCTGCCTTCAGGTTCTTATCGAGTTCCTCCCCCTTCCTCAATGATGGACTGTGATGGGGAAAGGTAAACAAAATAAACACCTTTCTCCCCAACTTGCTTTTATGGTCATAGTGTCTCATTACAGCAATAGAAACCCTAACTAAGACACTTCTTAAATCTGATTCATTCTTTTTTTCAGACTTAAAGTACCCAGAGAAAAAGAAGTATGTCTAGATAAGTTAGTGAAGTTAGAGAGAATATGAATATATTTCCACATATTTAAAAAGGTTACCCTTACCACAACCAATAAAAGTTTACTTAAAATTGCTTAAAATTAAAATACTTTGAAAATTATTTTATGTCATTAGACTTTAAGGCCGTCAAAAATGTCCACTTTCCAATGGCTAAGATCAAAAACACAAATGAAAGCTTATGCTGGAGAGGATGTGGAGCAAGGGGAATACTCCTCCACTGCTGGTGGGAGTGCAAACTTGTATAGTCACTTTGGAAATCAATATGGTGGTTTCTCAGAAAACTGGCAATCAATCAAGACCCAGGTATACCATACCACTTTTGGGCATATACTCAAAGGATGCTCAATATCACCACAAGAACACTTGCTCAATTATTTTCATAGCAGCTTTATTAATAATAGCCAGAACCTGGAAACAATCTAGATGCCCTTCAACTGAAGAATGGGTAAACAAAATGTGGTACATTTGCACAATGGAATATTACTCAGTTGTTAAAAAACAATGACATCATGAAACTTGAAGGCAAATGGATAGAACTAGAAAAAAATCATCCTGAGTGAGGTAACCTAGATCCAGAAAGACAAACATTACAGTGTACTCACTCATAAGCAGATATTAGCTGTAAAGTAAAGGATAACAATGCTACAATCCACAGACCCAGAGAGACTAGATTGGTGACTACCCCAATTGTCATCAGCGAGCCTTCATCCAGTAACTGATGGAAACAGATGCAGAGACCCACAGCCAAGCATTGGGTGGAGCTTGGGGAAATACTGCTGAAGAGAGGGAGGAAGGATTGTAGGAGCCAGGGGAGTCAAGGACATTCCAAGGGAGCCCACAGAAACAACTAACCTGGGCTCATAGGAGCTCACAGATTCTAAACCGACAATCAGCCTGCCTGCATGGGACCAACCTAGGCCCTCTACCTATGTGTGACAGTTGTGTAGCTTGGTCTACTTGTGAGACTCCTAGCAGTGGAAGCAGGGGCTGTCCCTAACACTTTGGCTGGCTTTTGAAAATCTATTCCTCATACTGGGTTGCCTTGTTCAGCCTTAAGAGAAGAGGGAGGAGCTTAGTCCTACCTCAACTTGATATGCCATGCTTTGTTGATACCTTTGGGAGGCCTGACCCCTTCTGAACAGAAGCAGAAGAGGAGTGGATTGTGGGAGGATGGGAGGGGAGGAGGGAGGGGAAACTTCTTGGGATGTAAAGTAAACCAATACATTTAATTAATAAAAAAAAGACAAACATGTCTGCTTTCAGTCTTTTTCTTCTTGTCTACGTTCCCCTTCCTGCTTCCTGTCCTTCCCTTTTTAGAAACACTTTCCCCTCTTTAACCCTAATTGCTTATGATTTCTAACATATGGATATATTCTGTAGTTTCATTATAATGAATGAAGATATGGCCATTTTATTTATCACATTGAAACTATGCTTACCTAAGAGTCATGTTTTTGACGTCTGAAAAATTATGCAAAATGTTCAGATGTTATTTCAAATATCGCCTCTTCATTAATTCTTTCTGAGATTGGTTACACTCAGTTGTTGATTCTTACCCTCTCTTCCATATTTTCTGTTTCTGTAAATTTCTGTATGACAGTTGGGCTTGTGTCTTGACACAGCCTATTAGTTTACTACATCTTTGAATATGATGAAGTTTAGTTGAATCAACATTTGTATCTTAAAAGTTAAGTTTTATTTATTATTGTGCATTTTATACTTGTTAGTGTTATTATTTTAGAGAAGATCTCACTACACTGGTCATAGTTTCTAAGTTAGACTCTTGATATGCCCCTTGAGTGCTGGGATTACAGGAATGTAGCAATACACTGGCTACAATTGTAACAACTGAATCATTAATTTCAATGTCTTTACTTTCAGTTCCTAGAAGTTCAGCTTTTTCCTTTCCAAGTCTTCATATTTTTTATAATATCTTATACTTAAAAAATATTTTCCATTGTTTGATGGTTCTGGAGATTGTTCCCAGTGCCTGGCATGAGTTGGAGAGATTTCCTACCACTGAGAAATCAACTACAGCCATGCTTTGTACTCTATTATTCCTTGAATATCTCTTTTACATTTGGAGTCTTTTGTACATATAATTTTGTAGTGTTTTCAGGATCTAGAGATTTGAAATTTTTTTTAACCTCTAGAAAAATGTCTGTGTGTGAGAAAAGCCACCAATACTCTTAATTACTGTGGATACTGCATGCTACACGACCAACCTTGCCAGGTAAGATGTGCTTGCTGGTGTTACAGCAGCATGGACATGACTGTTATGGGGTTATCCAATTGCTGTTTGGCTGGTTTTGAGGCTGTTGCTGAAATTCCTTCCTAAGGGAGACACAAACAAGGTCTACCTCTTCTCCTGAGGTCTCAATGTCAAATCAAGGCATGGCTGCCAGAATTCACTTTGGAACTAGAGTTTATTGGGCTTCCTCACAGGTGAGAGGTTACTCATGGGAGTGTGGGTATCATAGTTAAGGTTGCTATTGCTGTGAAAAATACCATAACTAAAAAGCAACTTGGGGAGCAAAGGGTTCATTTTGCTCACACTTCTACAACCTAGTCCAAAGTCAGGGCAGGACTTTGAGGAAGGAACTGAAGCAGAAACCTTTGGGGAGTACTGCTTACTGGCTTGCTCTTCATAGTTTGCTCATCCTGTTTTCTTATATACCCCAGGGCCATCTGCCCTGAGGTGGCACCACCCACAATGGACTAGGTTCTTCCACATCCATCAGTAATTAAGATGTCCCACAGGCTCACCTACAGTTCCATCTTATGTAGGCATTTTTTTCAACTGCATTTCCCTCCACTCAGATAGCTCTAGCTTGTGTCAAGTTGACAAAAAAAAATGACCACAACTGATGCCTGTCGACTTGACACACAAACATCGAATTATCCCAGCTAAAATCTTTTCTTTTTCCCTTATCCCCAGATGCCATATTAATATTACAATATAAAGCTTAATGTAGCTTTAAAAGTCCCACACTCTTCAAAAATTCAAACAGTTTGAAAGTTCAGTTCCTTTAAAACAGCCTCTAACTATCCCAAGTTATCCAAATTCCAATCTCTTTAAAATTCCAAGGTGTCTTAACTGTGGGCTCCTGTACAATAAAAGTTATATGCTTTCTTACTCAAAGGGGAAGAACCAGGGAACAATTACATTCAAATGGAAGCAAACAGAATCCCAGCAGCATGAAACTCAGTGTGAGACTTCTGGGACCCCCCCTCGATCCTCTGAGCTCCCAAGGACTTCCACAGCAGTCCCACATCTCCGTCTTTGCCATCACAGCATTCCTGGTCCGCTCCAGAGCTGGGGCTGAACTTGGGAGTTGTCCCCTGATGCTGGAGTCTCCAAAGCGTTGGGATGGCCACTGCAACTGGGCTGAACCTTCACAAATAGCTTCTCTGGACCTGTCTTCAAGGACTCCACCCCTTCCACACGGTGACAAGCCTCAGCTTCTCTTTATGACCCCTTCAATCCTGGGGCTTCTACTTCAGCTGTGGCTTCACATTTGCCAATAGCTTTTCCTGAATTTTCATGGCACCAAGCCTCAGCTGTTCCCCAAGACCTCTTCATGCCTTCAAAACACCGGTAACAATTGAGTGACGGTTACATATCGCCAACTTTGGCTGCCAGCATGGGATGCAGCCTTGGCTCCCTCTAGATCACAGCTTCTATATGTTGACCCTGAGAAAATTTCCTCAGAAGATTTCTTCTCAACCATGCTGGTCTCTTCTTAATCATAGTTGATTCTTCATCCCCAGTTGACCATATTGATAGTTCCAGGAAAGCTAAAGTTTCATTTTAGGGGGTTTGGTCTCTTCTTAATTATAGCTGATTTTTCAGTCCTTGATGATCAGAACTACAGATTCTTAATTTGAAATATCAAGCAACTCATCAGAAGAAGGAATTCCAGGAACTTCCCTCTGAAACTTCACATACCAGGTGTCCTGAGCTGCATCGCTCCTAGCCTTCCTATTTTTTCAAACTCTCACAGAACACCACATGAGCTCTGGGCACTCAATGGCTTTTTCAGCCCGGAGTTTAGAGGACACCACAATCCATCCCAAGACACATGCATGGTTGGTCTGTTACAGCAATATTGTAATTACCTGGTACCAATTTCTGTTTTCAGTAAGATTTCTATTTATTTATGTTCTGTTAACTTCTATACTGCTGTGACAAAGCATCATGACCAAAGCAACTAATGAAAGAAAGAGTTTAATTGGGTTTACGGTTACAGAGGTTAGAATCCATGATTGGGGGAGGGGGGTAATGGCATGGTGGCAGGAACAGCAGAAACTTCATATTTTGATCCACAAATTGGAGATAAGGAGAGAATATTAAGGATAGCATGTATCTTTTGAAACCTCAGAGCCTGCCTACTTCCAGGGTCTTACTGTTCTATTGCTGTGAAGAGACAGCATGACCATGGCAACTCTTATAAGATAAAGCTTACAATTAGGGACTGGCTTATAGTTTCAGAGGTTTAGTTCAATATCATCATGGCTGGGAGCAAGGTGGCATTAATGGTAGTCATGGTGGTGGAGAAGTAGCTGAGAACTCCATATCCTGATACATAGGCAGCAGAAACAGAGAGGGAGGGAGGGAGGAAAGGAGAGAGAGAGAGAGAGAGAGAGAGGGAGAGAGAGAGAGAGAGAGAGAGAGAGAGAGAGAGAGAGAGAGAGAGAGAGAGAGACACTAGGCCTGGCATGGGATTTTGAAACCTTAAAGCCTACCCCAAGTGACACACTTTCTCCAATCAGGCCACTCCTCCTAATCCTTCTAATTCTTTCAAAGAATTCCACTCCCTGGCAACTAAGCATTCAAAGATATGAGCCTATGGGATCATTCTTATTCAAGCCACCACGAAACTCACAGAAGAAGGAATTTAATTACACTTTCAGAGAGATAGTTCGTGACCATCATGGCGAGGAGTGTGGCAGCAGGAAAGACAGACATGGTGCTAGAGCAGTAGCTGAGAGCCCACATCTAATCTGTTATTGCATGGAGAGAGAGAGAGAGAGAGAGAGAGAGAGAAGAGAGAGAGACTGGGGACTGGGTTTGTCATGGGCTTTTTAAACCTCAAACCCACCCCAGTGACACACTTCCTCCAATAAGGCCGTACTTGCTCTAACAAGACCACACCTCCTAATCTTTCCCAAACAGCTCCACTAATTGTTGGCCAGGCATTCAAACATGGGGCCATTCTCCGTCAAACCACCACACCTAGTGACACATCTCCTCCAACAAGGACATGCTTCCTAATCCTTCCCAAAGAGTTCCACCACCTAGGGACCAAATATTCAAACATTTGAGCCTATGAGAGCCATTCTTATTTAAACTACCACACTGTGATAAATATCTTGGGGAACAAAATGTTTATTTTGCTTGTATTTCCACATCACAGTCCATCACCGAAGGAAGTCAGGGCAGGAACTTGAGACAGGAACAGAAGGAGAAGCCATGGAGGAATGCTTCTGCCTCCTGGCTTTTTCCTCCTTGCTTGCTCATCCTGCTTTTGTACGCACCCATGATTATTTGCTCAGGAGTAACACTGCCCACAATAGTCTGGGCTCTCATTAAGACAATGTTCCATAGGCTTGCCTACAGCTAGATATTATGGAGGTATTGTTCTTCAGTTGCGGTTTCCTCCTCTCAGGTGACTCTAGCTTGTGTCAAGTTAACAAAAACCTAGCCAGCACAGCGGGTACTCCTCCTCACAAAAGGCTGAACCTGGAAAGACTTTCTAGCATGAATGAAGGCTTCCAAGCAGCTGCATAGATGAAGTCGCCCTCCCCTATACTTCACCTGCTTATATATTCTATCCCCCAAACAATTAATGCAAAGTCTTCCAAGCAGCTGCATAGATGGAGCCCCCTTCCCTATAAATCATCTGATTCTATAGTCTATTCCCCTCTCCTCAAAAGGCCACATGCAATTAAGGCAAAGGCACATCCAACAGGTGGCAGTGAATGGCTGGATATCAAGGTGAGGATCTCTTAACTTTTTCCCTAACTCTCCATGAAAGGGTGTGAACAGTCAACAAGCCCAGCTGGGATAATCCTTTTGCAAAATGGGTACAGCCGAACTACCCAGGATGATGGTTACGTGGCTTAGAGGACAGGCACACCTGCTTTGCAGTAGGAAATTCACTGCTGGGACCATAAACCTGGGCAAAAGCTCACAGCCCATAGGACCTCATGGGAAAACTACTATCATTGTTTTGCTGTGTGGACATGTTCTTATCAAATTGCCTTCTAGACATTTATGTTTATGCCAATATATAAACACTGCTCTCATCTTTGTTCAGACAAGCTACTTTTTACAGTTAGGGGTGGTAGTTAATGTAGAGACTCATTACATTAGTTGAAGCCCTGAGAACACCTGACTGTCGATCATCGCTAAGTGGGACATCCGTAGCAGCCCCTCTGAGGGTCAAGGAACATCACAGAAGAGGGTGCAGAGAAAATGTAACAGGTAACAAAAGGAAGGAGTGTCGTCAAATCTCTCTTCTAGATCGGCCCTGGCTGTTGCCACTTATGAGCACACAGCAGCCTTGATTATCTTATAGGACTGGGCCTGTCAGCATGCCGTCCTGTAAGCTGGATGGACTCACAAGGTCCCACCCATCCCTGAAGAAGATAAGCAGTTGAGGGTTGCTGGGGATGGGGAGACATTTTACTCTGGGATGCAGATGCCACTAAGTAGCCCATAGTCCTGTAAACATCCTCTCTTTCATGCTCATGGGAACAACTCTAACTAAACTCACCGACTTAAAAACAGTCATGGACATAGAAGGGATGGTCTAGTCAGGAAGAGAAAGAGGATAAGTGGGGTGGAAGGGATGGAAGAGGATAATTAAAGTAGATATGTTTAAAATACATTATGTAGATGTATGACAATGTCAATGAGACCCATTATTATGTATAATTCATTTGTGCTATGAAATACAAAATATAAATATAAATGTTTTTATAAAATAAGACAACACATTGTTCTTTGTTGTACCTGCCTCAGTAGTTCATTCTGGATTGTGACCCTAGAAGCCTGTAATTGGGGCTTAAGAAATCTTAAGTTAGATGTTTTTTATGCTCTGTGAGTTGTTTACTGATTTGCCTGGCTTGTGTTGGAGGCGCACACCCAAAGAGAGATTCCTCATCTTCGGGGAGTTCTAGACCAAGGAGGAAAGGCTCATCTGAGGCTCAAACACAAGTATCTATATGGTTATATGCTCAGAAAAGTTCAAGTTCTTCCTTTTGTTAAACATTTATTTTTATTTTTGAACTTGAAATATAGTTACATCAGTTCCCTTTTCCCCTTTTTCCTTCAAAATCTTCTCATGTACTCCCTTTGATCTCTCAAATTCATGACCTTTATTTCTTTAATTGTTGCTTTACACACACACACACACACACACACACACACACACCCCTAAATATATAAATACAAACTGTTCAATCTTTATAATATTACTTGTACGTATATGGCTTCACAACTCCTGGTACCTAAGGCTCAGGGATCATTGGGGAAGAAGGGATAGGGAGACTGTAAGAGCCAGAGGAACAGGAAGTTTGCTGTGAGACTGTCTCCTTGGAATGTCAGGGAGACCCATGAACTCTTGTCAACAAGGCTGCCTAGACATGATGTGAATAAGAACAACACCAACAGACATGCTAAGATGGAGAGGGAAATATCATGGGGCTTCAACTCTAGACTAAGGAATGCTTAGAGGGGGAGAAATTAGTCTTCCCAGGGAGGATCACCCAAATATTGGCTGCCAAGTGGTCAGCCCTGAAGTCCCTCCATCTTTAACTAAAGGTCTGCACACCACATTCCTGTCCTGGCACACGTGTTAGAATTTAAATCGTTCCGTAGTTCCAGGACTGGCAAAGGATGATGATTTTACTACCCACCCCTCCTTTATCTTTTGACATCTGGGCTCTTCCTTTACCTGTGTATAAAATCAGACATTTGTTTAAAGGCTCTCTTTCTCTATTTTTTCTCTTTGTTTCTTTCTTTTGACAGGGTGTCATATATATAGCTCAGGCTGTTCTCAAATTCTCTATGTAGTGGAAGGTAACCTTGAACTTGCGATGTTCCTGCCTCTAGTTCTCAGAGTGGTGGCATTAGAGTTGTGTACTGCCCTCTCTGGTTCCCCCTCCTCCTCATTTCTTTTTAATGTGGGAAGACATCATGGTTATTGAGTTAGTCTATAGTATTGATAGAAACAAAAATACAGTGGCCATGAGTAGCACAGTGAGTTCAAGCTCTGTCTGGGCTGCATACTGAGATCCCATCTAAAACAAACAAAAAAAGAATGACCAAAGAAAAGAAGTAAAACGTTGATATATATTGTTTTGCAAATCTCTCCCGTGACTTTCTTTGGTAACACAGCAGAATTATACCCTGTTTTCTAAGCCTTTCTAGTGATTTAGCTGACCTTTCTTTCCTTTCCTTTCCTTTCCTTTCCTTTCCTTTTCTTTTCCCTTTTTGTTCTGGTTTTTCAAGACAGGGTTTCTCTGTGTAGTTTTGATGTCTGTCCTGGATCTTGCTCTGTAGACCAGGCTGGCCTTGAACTCACAGAGATCCGCCTGGCTCTGCCTCCTGAGTTCTGGGATTAAAGGCGTGCACCACCAGCATCCTGCTTTTAGCTGATTTTTCTTAAAAGTAATATTCCTATGGAGCTGTCTGTCTGTCTGCCCTTTCTTGTTCTTTTTAATGACTCACTATTTCCTCTAATGGTGGCAAGCCTCTGTTCTCACCTCTCACCTTTTAAGTCCCGCCCCCCGCCCTGCCATTTTCTTCCTCAACAAGTTGCTTTCCCACAGGCCTTTCAACTGGGAGATAAGATTGTCCTTGCATGTTTCTGTCGCAGCAGATTTCCTCCTGCTTTTTCTACAAATTTAAAAGTCAAGTCAAGTCTAGTCTCCATCAATGTTTGTGTAAGAATGGGAAATGGGACCAGCTGAGAGCCATGTCATGAACAACACCCATCACACAGAGAGCACAATGCCAATTTGTCTGACATGACATGTGACGTTACCAAAGTGGCCAGGTCCTTTATAAATCCAACGTTAGGTCATTTATTACAAAATAACTTCTATGTGATCCCCAGTGTTTGCTTTTAAGTAACATATTGCTTCTTTTGAGTTCAGGCTGTTCTGAAACTGAGCAAGCACAGAGCCTTTGGGGAAATTAGTGAATTCACCAAGTGTTGGCAGAGTGCATCGTTCTGTTGCAATCTTTCCTTTTACTACAGTAAACCTCAGGAAACTACTTTTTGTACACTGAACTCTTCTGCTGTCTGCCAAGAGAAGTTTCACAAGCAGAGCTGATGCATATCTACTGATTTATAGCCCCGAGGTTAGGAAGCTCAGGGACTGTTATGTCTAAGGCTCATGTTTGAAATCTGTGGGATATGTTATCAGTATCTATAAAATAGGAGTATATTTAACATAATCAAGTTATGATGATTTCCCTCAATTCCTGCATCATTTTTGGTTCCTTCTTCCTAGCTGATTGAGAACTTTTCTCAAAAATACTATTTAAATCTCTCTTTGTTTATTTTTTCTTTGTTCTCTGTATTTGTTGTTCTTTTCTCACCATTAAGTTACTTTATTAGTCGTTTTCTGGTTTCTAATCATCCCTCCTTTTTCTTATATTTGAGGCTCTGAGGATGTGGTCCTCTAAGAGACCCATTTCCTCTTCTTTTTGAGACTAGGTGTGGCTAAGGCATGTGAACAGTGAAGATACAAGCATCTTTTAGTTCATGATCTCAGGACATATTCTTCTTTACAAATGTACTCACAAGACATGTAAGGAACCCTAGAAAACAGAGGGAAAAGCTAATGGACTATAGAGGATACCAAAGGACATTGGGAGGTTTCTGTTTTATATTTATATGCTTTATGATTTTTTCCTTCAAACTTTTATGTAGCATATCCTTTTATTTTACTATTTGAAAAATCACAACTTCAATTTCCATATGTAGGTGATTGTGATAAAGTGTGACAGGGTCTACAATGTATGTGTGAATCAGTGTTGTAGGAACAGAGATGAGTCCAGCTCAGATCCACAAGAACACACCAACTAAGTGTATGATTTGCGTTAGAAAACAAATGAACAGGTCACAATTCTTTACATAGTATAAAAGGTGGATACTTTTTGGAATATCACTTGGGTTATAGGAGCAGCATGTCACTATCAATTTATTGTCACAATTCCATGAGGGACAAAAAAGTGTCTTAGGCAGATACAACTTACGCTCATTGAGAAATTGCTTTCTGTGGCTGATACAAAAGAAATCAATGGGCAGGCAGGGTGAATGAGCAGCATGAACAGAGGAAGTACCTTCAGTGTTGGTCACAAGCCATGTGGATCTGTTGTGTATATAGTTAGAGAACCTTCTGCCTATTAGACAGTCAGAGAAAGATGAGGTGAGGCATTCACATTTTTATGTATATTTGATTCCCTTCCTGTAAGTTAAAGCACATCACTGGAATTTTTTGTAGGGGAGGAAATGTCACTGGGTTGAGGATTTTGAGGTAGGACTTGGGTTGTTTTCTGAACGTCTATTCCCAGGAAGAAGGTAGGTTGGCCGATCACTTCAGTCTTTACATCCAATCGCAGGGATCTTTATATGAATACAATCTGAGAATGCTGTTCCACTCACAGGGTCGTCTGGCCAGTAGAAGAAAAGGAGCTTTTGGAATTTAAGTAAGGCACCCTTGTACCATTTAACAGGGGGATGTAAAGGTCACTTGAAGTCATACATTGACAAACTTTTGAAAAGTCATGATCTTTAGCAAAACAAAATCCATCCTGGTTACTTGATAAACAGAAAGGAGTGCAATGTTTAGCCTCGTAAAGAGGTCACAGTATTAGTTCAATGAAACGAAACATTGAGGTTTCTTTGTTTTTTTGTATTCGAAAATTTTACCTGCCCATGTGATTAATATGAAATGCTTTGGCTGTGGCAGCCACTTTCCTGTTAAGAAACACGAGGATCCTCAGACATTTTCAGAAACTCTTAATGCCTGTTACAGGACAAGTATCCCAACCTCAAGTGTCATGCCCTGACCATGTTCACCTTCTGGATGCAGATGGACCTAATTCCTGTAAGTCAGCTGTGAATCCTCCCTGTCAGTAGATTTCCTGTCTACTGGAGTGTGGGTGGGGCGTGAGAGTGAGTGATGTGGGGGAACAGATTTAACTCCTTCACCTCTGCATGACTTTCAATACTGTGTTCCGATGGGGACTGATTTTTCCATCGGGTTCAGGAAGCGTTGTTGCCTTCCCATTCTAGGCATAGACAGAAGGAAATTTTCTCTCCACAAACTAGAGCCTTCTTTAGGACTCATGTCTCTCCCAAGTTCAGGCAGAATGAGTCAGTGCGTATTTTTAGATGGATTGCTGATAAGTGTACTTGGAATGTCACCTCCCACTGTGGTAATGGTGGTGCTGTTATCATGAAATGTTGTCCCAGAATTTTCCAGTGACAGCCTGCATGAGGAAAACTAGAGAGACAAATATGTTCAGATGTGTATGCCTGTGGGATGCAAACAGACATTTCAGTGGTTATATTGGTAGATAGTGTGTTCAGATGTGTTTGAAACTTGAGGTAGAGACTGGGGCAAGAGACAGCATCTTTTCAGACACTGCAAATGTTGAGGCCCCGTGCTTCAGAGGTCCTGGGGATCTGCATTCACCTACAGCTTTTAAGTGTCCCTTGGCGCTTGTGATAATTGGAGCTGCTGCCATGTCTGTGGACAGAGTCACACCAAGGCAATCATGCCAATGCCCAACATGTTTTCTAGATCAAGGATTTACGAAATTGGGCCACCAGGATTGTGCTGACAGCCTGATTTGCGGTGACTTGAGTTGTTTATATAGACAAAGATTGGCAAAAGCCATTTCTCTGGGCCCCAATCACCCTGGGGGTGGCCCTGGCTAGAGGCACAAGTTTGGAAATAGTTTGTTAATGAAAATCCTGGAACTGGATGAGCTCATGTGGGAGGGAGTGTAGATAGGAAAGGGCTCACACCAGAACTCCTCAGGGGCTGTGTGGAATTGGCGTGTTCACACTATGGAAGCTTTCTCTGCTCTTCACAGGGGTTTTCCTACATGGATGGGCTGCCAAGCAGCATGAGACCTGGTTGACCCAGGTAGATACAAAGGCCATCTTCACGTGGCAGTCACCAAGGTAGCTTTAGAGTTAACACTGTCCCTCCCTCTCATTTAGTTCAGGTAGACAAAGCGAGTGTAAAGTGGCTCAAAGGTGGGAATATTTGTGTAAACCACACTGAGGCTTTAGTATTTGTGGAAAGGGGAAAGTCTTATGTCAAAAATGGCAGAACAATGAGTGTGTGGGATGGAGAGTTGGTGGGTGGGTGCAGTTTATTTAGTTTTTCCATTCTCATCTACGTATTTTGGTCAATCACTTGTATGGTTTCCTGAAGCCTACATTTATTATCTGCACAGACCAGAACAATTGAACAATTAACGTTTTGCTTTTGGCTTCGTAGATACAGAATTAACGTTTTTATCTCAATGATTTTAACACTAGCCAGTCTCCCAGTCTTCCTTCAATTGTCTGGAAGTTTCAGTTTTGGATCAGAATTATCAGCATTTGCTTGGATTCTTTCCTTAACTGCTTACATGCATTAAATGCCTTCCCATCACCCTGGCTCCTAACATAAGGCCTTGGACCAGAAGAGTTCTTAATTAAGATTTAGCAGTGCTCATTAGGACTATGGCTTGGTAAGAAGTAAACATTTAAAAAGAACCAGAGAATGACAATTTTCCTGAATTTACATCTGTAAAAGCCTGAAGAATTAAAACAGTCAATCCAGTCCCATGAAAGTACAACTTCTTGAATCAAGTAGGTCAAAATCATCTTCTTGGTAGCCTGTGGCTTTGCAGAAGACAGAGCAAAGCAGAAGAGTTGTGGCTTTCAGTTCAGAGAAAGTGAACTAGCTGCTCTGAACTAACACACAGGGGCTTCCGCACCAAACACAGCACCTATGCTTCCCGGGCCCGCCACACTCCAAGCTTCCTCAGGTGACCTTGTAGCCCTGAGCGAGGGACAGTTACTGTATGTGAATGAATCTGCTCAGAGTTGTGGGGGAAACATTAATCTCTGCAGGCTGCTCCTCATTGTACACTGTGTGTCTGGGATACACAAAAGATTTAATGGATCACTTGAGTGGAAGACAGGCAGTAGATAATAATACAGGTCTCTTTTGGGAGGTGATAGCTATACCTATATTTTTAGGCATAGTCACAAGCAAAAGGGAGAGTCGGCTGCTCACTCATGCTCCCTAAAGGATCATATTTTCAAACAAGGTTTCCTGAAGACAATTGCGTGAATGAGGGGTGGATGTGAAGGAAGGACACAGGAGGACAGGGGACAGGAGGACAAGGGTTGGTGGGGACATAGATATAGTCCAATTCAAAGTGTATTGAGACTGTAGTTCTCTGCTTTATCCATGTGCAAGTTACACTCACCATTTTAGCGGCCTGAAGGTTAACGTAGTCATTGATCTGTCAACTGTGAACTCTGCTGGACTGGTCTTGGAGGAAGTGGGTGACAGTCAGCTGCCCATCACAGGGCAGTGCACCAAACAACATCATATAATTAAGAGCGTATGCCTAGCTATTGGTGTTGATGTTTTTGTGTGTGCATGTGTGTGTCTGTACATGTGTATGTACACGTGTGTGTGGTGTGTCCATATATATATATATATATATATATATATATATATATATATATATATATATATGTGTGTGTGTGTGTGTGTGTGTGTGTGTGTGTGTGTGTGTGTGTGTGCCGAGAGTTGGAAAGTCTTCTGAACTGATAGTTTTGTCTAGGTGAACACTGACTACTGGAGGTTGGGACTCCTTGAATGAGAAAGTAAGATCCTGAGGCAAATAAATACTCACTTTTAAAGAAATCTTTTCCCCAATGGGATCTTCAGTCATCTTTGGATTTTCTACTTTTTACAACTCTCTAGCTAGATTCTTCTGAGTTGAGATAAAAGGAAAGATGAGGTAGGAAGCATTCAGAGTGAGCTTAGGGAACAGTAGTTTTGCAGCTTATTAAAAAGTGGCCGTCTGGGAATGTTGTTCCGCTGAAATAAACACAGCCCTGTGTGGCTTTATGGAAAATGGGATCTTTCCTTGAACAGATGTCCTGCCCAGCTGTTTGGAAGAAATTAGCTTCTCCTCCCTTTGCCCTTTCAACTGGAGGAGGGCGGTTGGGTTGTCTTTGATGTCTGATTAAATTTTTAAATCCTGATGTATGTTCTGTAAGGGAAATTCATAATTTGTGAATGAGCGGGAACACACACACTTTTTTAGTTAATGAATCATATCAAAGCTGAGAAGCTTGAAGCAAAATCTCCACCATATTCCTTCATTCTTCCCTATCTACTTCCTTTATGACCATCCTCTTCTCTACTGAAGTGATATATTGCAGGGAAAGTTTGTGACTTTTCATTATGATAAGCCTAGAGTAAACTTCATATAGAGTCAGCCTCAGTTTCTCTATTTGTGTGCTAGAGAGAAGGAAGGAGGGAGGGAGAGAGAGAGACGGAGGGAGATTAATGGATTAGTAACATGGATTCTGGGATCAAAGCACCAAGATTATAGTCTTGACTCAACCAACCACTTGCAAGATGAGTGTCTCAGAGAACTCACTTGACCTATCCTTGCCTACTCTTCCCATCTGTAAATTGGTGACAGTAGTATGTATCTCATAGGGACGTGGCATTCAATGGATGAGCTAATGTATGAAACCTGGCTCATAAAATGGATTTGTTGCTATTAATATGGTTTTTGCAAAGGAGATATTCAGCAGATATTATCTATTAGATAGTTATCATTAAGCATTTAAGGTTGGGATCTAGCTTATTTGGGTAGTGATGGCTAATTTATAAATGCTTCTTTTGCTCAGAATTTTCCCCAGAGACAGTTATGGATTTTCTCTGTCCTTTGCTCAAGGTCACTGTATCTAGTACAGGAATGATATCATCTTCCCTGCAGCTGATTGGCAGAGACCTCTGCCTACCTCCCCAGGCTCACGTAACAACTGCTGTCTTGCTGTCCAGCTTGTACGTTTGTAGACAATAAACTCTACGAGCTTATGGAACCATGTACTGCAAAATAGTGTTCCCTGCTCTCTCGTCTCCTTGCTTCCTGTCTCCCCCTGCCCAACTCTTTCCCTCCATCACCTCTGTGTGTCTCTCAAATTTTTAGGACGCCTCTGCCTAATGAAGGCCTTGGGCGGCACTCCTTCAGCATGTCCAGAGCTATATGTTGTGGGAAAAGAGAAACATTCTTTCCTATAGTATGCTTCAAAGTAGGCCAGCAAATACAATCTCACACACACTCATTGATTGTGCTTGCTTTGTGTGTATCTGGCACCAACCACATGCCTCAGTACTTTGAAGCAATATTTCTTCAGACACTCTATCTGCTTGTTATGATGCCTAGACCCATTAAGTTCTAGGCAGGGGGGAAGTAAGGGGCTTGTTCCTGGAGTAAACACCACCCCAAAGTGTAAAGGGCCATTTTATAAGAGGAGTGGAATGGCCTGCACTTTACTGTCTTCCAGACAAACTCTACAGACTCAGTTCTTCCGAAAAATGACCAAGACACAGGGAGCTGACGTGGAAGGCAGTCCTGGCTAAAATATACCTTGTGAATTGTTCTCTCATTTCCTTAGTTTGCTTTATAAAACAATGGGAGGGGAGATGAAATGTTCACATTGAGAAAATGTATTTGTGAGGATTGAGGGTTACTCACTAGGGCTTAAAGTGAGGACAAAATAACCTGCTTAACTCGTCTTTTGAGAATGAAAACATTATACTTTGCACACTGTACAGTCCCAGTTAAAGTGATTTTCCATACTTAACATGGTTTAATTTCTCTTGTTGTTTTATTCAACAAATATCTATTGAGAGTCGACAACTTACCAGGGACTATGCAAGGTACTAGGGACCATGTCCTGGCCATGTAGAGCTGGTATGTGCATGTGCGTGTGCGTGTGCGTGTGTGTGTGTGTGCGTGTGTGTGTGTGTGTGTGTGTGTGTGTGTGTGTGTAAGCATGTGTATGTCTACCGAGGAGGTATAAGCACATAAGGAAACTTTCAACTACTGTGGAAGTGCAGAGTAATTAGTTTCTCACAATTATCTCCTTTACAGGGGGTAAAAATTGAGGCTGTGTAGATTAGAACAGAATTTGAGTGGGTTTCTTGACTATCAGTGTGGTCTTCATGTTTCCCTTTGAGTTGGGGGTTTGGTGATGACCCAGAAGAAAAGCAGCTGAGCTGTCTGGCTGGATTGGAATGGGTGGTGGGGGTGGAGTTTTCCACAAATATCTCCACAAGAGCTCTTGAGTGTATCACAGATGGGAACAGATGGGAAGCCGTGAGTGATGTGGTCGCCAGAGGGTACTTAAAGTTCTGCCAATCTACGAAAACATCCTAGACTTTCTATGCCTCAAGCTTAGTAATTTTGTACCAAGGTCATTCTACAGGGCCTGGGAAGGATTCTTCCTGGAGGCAGAGCTAGATTCTGAGTGGTGGGCATGCTCAGTTTCAGGGAGTTAAAAATTTCACGTATGATTATTTTTGTGTATTTGATTCTATTAAGCATTTCTGACCCATAAAATTAGCTTAATAGTCATTTTCTCTTTATTTCAATCAGAAAAGCAATTTTGAAGGTTTGTCATTTGTTTAGCTAACCATTATCTCACTCTGACATTAGATATTCCTTAAACACTTAATTATCAACACAAGAAACATTAGGAAGCATGAAACCAACCTTCTTTTATTGTATAACAACACCACAGACAATAACAGGGTTAACATAAAAGAAAAACAAAGCACCACGTAAGATCAACTCTTAGACTTACATCGAAGCGACATGCAGCCTAAACTCACCATAGCCAAAATATTACAATAACTTCATAGATAGCCTTAGCTAATGAGAACAGTGAAAAATCTTATTTTGGGGGTTTGAATTGGGACTGGCATGGCAGGGATCCAGGGATTCAGTCTTCAGCTTTGCAAAGAACACTTAAGTTCTGTAAATGAGGAAATGGCAGCTAGAAATGAAATGGTATAAACTTCTCACTGGTGTGGATTATATCCTGGGGTAAGGATTCCCACTTTTGCTCCTTATAATGTTAGTATTTGAGCTTGTCTGGGCCCCGTGTTGGCCTCATCGAGTCTTGTCTGGCAATCACAGTCCTTTGCACCCGAAAGGCTTGAAGGACGGACAGTTCCTGAAGTCAGTTAACTACAGTTTGATGTATGTATTCCTTGTTATTTTTGTTGACTTGTGGCTGCATTTCTTTGTCACAGGAGTCCAGACGCCTGTGTACTACACTCGCCAGATTCCTTTGGCCACTGGCTGTCACGTAGGATTGACCACTAGAAGACACATAGGAAATCTGAAGGTGCTGAGGAGAGCCATTTTCTTTTTGCTGAGACATCCTATCTGTCACTAGCATCAGCAGCAACAGGAGAGTTAAGTCATCTCCGGGTTCTGCTCTTCAATCAGAAGCTTGGGACATGTAGCTTAGTGGTAGATTAGTTGTCTAACATGCCCAGGGGCCTGGGTTCAATCCCTAGCACTGCAAGTTAGCAAAAGGATTTTTAAAAAGCAAGTCTAGGTGACTATAAATAAAAGACTGATAATTTTCGAAATTTAAAATACAACATGGCTTCACATTAAATACCATAAGAGCTAAACTAAGTTAGTGCACATCTCTTTTGTGTGTGATGGCCACCACACATATGACTAGGTTTGAGTTACTGTAATTTACATCTACTATAAATTTTTTTACAGCAAATATTGCTGCTGCTTATATAAATTAAAGAATAATTCACACCTAATTTGGGTTTCATGCTAAGAGCTTTTTTATTAATTCCTAACTCACTGGAACTTTCTGCCATTTTGGTTGAGTTTATCAGACAGGCGAAACATAATAGTGAATCCATTGCTTTATCATTGTTCATAGATGACTACTTTTCTGAGAGCGAGGTAGTTGAGAGCACTTCTTGATGGGCTTTTCTAAGCTCTAAAACCAGTGCAGAGCCTGTGGGTAGGTAACCTTGCACCAATTCTGTGCCTGGTTCTGCTTTTAAGAGGACTTTGAGAGTTGGTGTTGGGAGAGGTGGACATAAAGTTTTCATTTTGCTTCATTTTATGAAACAACTTAATTCTATTGTGACCTTTTCATGCTAAAACACTGCTCCCCTGCATGGCCTCTGAAAACACATCATTCATCTGCATTGCATTAAAACGAAAGACCAAGATTTTTGGGCTTCATGTTCATAGTGGCTTAATTTCTAACAGAAAGGGATGAATTTAACAAAAGATGTCCTTTAGAGAAAGCCCATTCTCCTCTATTGTTAGCTGTTGTAAAAATGTAAGCTTCCTCATGTGCTCCTACCCCTAGTAAAAGAAAACAGAGGAGAAAAATCTAACTAGCCCCGTATCTATTAAAGCAATTGAATTTGTAATGGAAAACCTTCCTATAAAGAAAAGGAAATATGACATGACTTGATGGGTTTACATTTTGTTCTCCCAAACTGTTTTGTGTGTTTTGGCAGTTCAGTTGAATTCTGCTGAACTCTGGAGCACAGTGAAGGTCCATGGAACAGACGCTGAATGGAGATAAGGATACCCCACAGACAGGGGGCACCAGCTGACATCTCTACAGAAGCACTACATCAAAATCCGGCCTTTGTATGTAATTATGGTTAAACAAAGGGTTCTTTTATTTGATTTTTTTCTACTAAATTGAATGGTCACTTTATAGTGTGAAATGCTTTTCAAGTGTTCTCACAAAATAAATCTGTAATGCAAAGAAAGAAAACTAGCCAATGGAAGGAAAGTTGTCGTCTTAAATTCTATCCCCTGCTGCACATAGGGTTCAATCAAAGTTGGGTTTATCTAGTGTGGTTGCTCGTGACAGTTCATCTTCATTGTCAACATAACTGGGCTTGGAATCACCTAGGAGACACACCTCTAGGTGTGCCTGTGAGAGTGTTTCTAGAGGTTTACCTGAGGAGAGGAGACCCACCCTGAACCTGGAAGACATCATCCCTTTGACTGAATAAATGGAGAAAGTGAGATAAATACCAGGGTTTATCTCTATGTGCTTCTAGACTGCAGATACATCATGACCAGATGCTGTAGATGTAACCAATCGTCTTATTAAAATAAGAAACACAGAGCCAATGTAAAAGAGAAAGCTGAGAGGTCAGAGCTCAGAGATAAAAATTTTACCTCCTGCAGTGCTCCTAGCTTTCCCGAGAGAGAGCTACTTCCTGTTTGTCTGTGTTTAAATAGTCTTTCTGTTCTGCCTTCTCATTGGTTGTAAACCCAACCACATGACTGCCTCATCACTGCCTGTAAGTACCGCCCTCCAGGTCTTAAAGGCGTATGTCTCCAATACTGGCTGTATCCCTGAACACACAGAAATCTACCTAGCTCTTCTAACCACCACGCTCTTGTTTTGGCTCTAATAGCTCTGACCCCAGGGCAACTTTATTTATTAACATAAAATTAAAATCACATTTCAGTACAAATAAAATATCACCATAAGATGCCTCACTTAACACCACTAAAGCTAGAGGCACTCTCATGACCACAGCTTCCTCATCATGATGGACTGCATCCTTACACTATGGACCAAAAGGAATCCTTCTGTCCTCAAGTTGTTCCTGTCAGGTCTTTTTGTTGCAGCAATAAGAAAAATAACTGGTCTGGAGAAATTGCTCATTGGGTAAAAGTGCATGCTGGACAAGGCTGGTGACCCAATTTTTATCCATGGAACCCATATAAGGATGGAAAAAGATATAAATGACCTCCCATTTTTTCTTCTGACATCAACACATGTATTATGGTACATGTACACTTCTTCCCCTTTCCCCGCAATCACAACACACACATACAAACAAACAATAGTAATAATGAAGAAAAAAAGGAAAAACAACTTACATGCTGCCTCTGGAAAAAGCCCTATATGTCTCATTATCAGCAATGAACCTAGGGTCCAGTGCACCCTAAGCTAATCACTCTACTATACCATTGATGCATGCCCTCAGCATCTTCCCACAATGGAAAAAAATGTTTGAGACAGTCTAGCTTTGTACTTACGATCCTTCTGCTTCAGTATCCTAGGGTTGGAATCACAGGGATGCACCATACCCAGCCGAAGAGCCATATTCTAACCACCCCTCGCTAGTCTTTAGCTTTATCTGATATCATCTACATTTAGAGTCCACTTCTTTCTTTTCCTCTCAAAGTTCATCATCCTGATACATATCTTTATCTAATTGTTATAAGAGAGCTCAAAATCAGGATGTCTAAAACTGAAATTTTTATACTTTTCACAAATTTCTCTTTTAGTGATAATAATATATATTCTCTAGTCACCCAAATTTGGAACTCTGGGTATTGCCCTGGCTGTCTCCTTCTTAGCCAACGTCCAGCCAGTTGTCAGAGTAGGACGGACTTGACTCTTCAAATCTTTGAGACGTCTACAGAGCTTCAAATAGTACCACATATACTTTTGTTCCACAAAAACGCAGTGAAACTCAGCATTATGTTAACAGTTTGCAGTTAAGATAAAATATTTCATCCAGGGAAGAAGGCTGTGCAATTAGCTGGCCTTCCCAACTAGCTAAAACAGCTTCTTTCAACAGAACATGCTTGCGTCAGGTTACCGACTTAGTGCAGTGTTACAGGGGCCCCCTGCAGACTTAATGTTCCGGCTTGGCGAAATACCACAGCCCTGAAGATCCATGAACTTTATTAATTTTGCTAGGATAACAAGGCAAAGCCCGTCATGAAATGACTCCAGCCAGTTCTGCAGCCAACACAAAATTGTTCAACAGGGAAGGGATTAAACTTGAGCAAAGTGAAAAAGGCAGTTAACTTTTTGTATGGTTCCTAATGAAAATGGAATGTTGAAAGAAAAAGAAAAAAAAAACGAGGAACCTCGAACATTTCTGGGAAGGGCCTAATCTTAGAGTCTTTCTTATTTTTCCCTGCCAACACAATTGTATGATAATACTTTAAAGGGAGAAATTATAGACAAGTGGCCCATTGGCATATACAGGATCGCTGAATGTCTAAGGATTTATTCAGTGTGAGTCAAAGACTCTACAGAACCAAATATCAGGAATCTTTAGAGTTGCTGACAAATATTAATATCTATGCTATTTCAAACTAAATTTATTGATATACATACATACACACACACATATATACCTAAGATGTGTACTTATATGCACATAGTTAGATTTTTTACACACATGTGTATATTCCTTGCTGCACAAACAGAAAGAGCAAGACACAATCTAGGTTGTGGTTGCATGCATGTCTGCAATCCAAGAACAGACCGAGATGGAGACAGGAGGATGCCTGGAATTTGCTGCCTGCCAGTCTAAGAGGAAAAAAGACAGACAAAAAAAAAGAAAGAAAGAAAAAAGAAAAAAGAATGCAAGCACCAGGTTCCGGGAGAGACTCTGACTCAAAGGAACTAAGCTGATGTCTAGCAAGATGCCTCAGCAGGGTAAGGTATTTGCTGGCAAGCCTGATAACCTAAACTTGATCCCTGGGACCTACATAGTGAAGGGACAGTGACCAGTATTACAAGCTGTCTTCTGACCTTGTATCCACATTGTGATATGTGGAGTGATTCTTTCAATAAATAAATATTATTAAAAATAAGATATCAAAAGGAACAAGTGGAAAGTGATAGAGGAAGATTCCTAACCCAGTGCTTTCATTTGGCTTCCATGGTGTCACACCACCACAAACATATGCATACAGCACACATAAAAGATCCATACATGTGAAGATATACTTCACATGCATCTCTATACTTACATGCATGACCATGACATCTAACACATAAATTATAATAATATATAAAAGTGCATTTGGATTTTCTCCATTTTTATATTTTTGTATATTGTTGAAAATTTTCTGTAGTTCTTGCAGCCCAGAAATTTCTGATGTTTATTAATCTTGACATGAAACAACTAAATTAATTCTTGGCCTTTATCTAGGCTTGCAACAATTTCAATGTTTATTTTCCTTGCTAGAAATTGAATTTAGCCCACCAGTACATTTCATTAAGATCAGCAGATGGTAATTGCTTTCCAGCTGAGTTGGGCTGGGTTTGAACCAATGACCTTTGTTGTAAAAAAAAAATCTCCCTTTTCAGTCTTTTGGTCTATGTATTTGCCAGGTTAACCTTAAAGTTGAAAACAATGTGTCTTAATAAACACTTCCATGAGATGTCTTGATCATCAAATTGTATTGCCATATGTAAAATAAACCTATAGGACAACTTTGCTAAAATAGGGATTTTGGAATAGTTTTTCTTTTCCAGTAAGTTTTAGGGTAGGAATCACAAATGACCTCCAAAATGTTATGTAATGCTGTGGAAGGGAAGGATTCCTTTAGTCTTACTTTTTTCTTAAGTCCTGTTCTCTATAAATATTTAAAAGTTTATTGTGCAAGGAACTAAGTTTCCCAAATGAAGCATGGAATAGCTTTTTATTGAGAATTTACTGAGAATTTCGGGCCACTTGTGTAATCTCAATATCCTTCTAGAAGTGGCTGTTAGCGAAAGCTAATGTGATGGTGGTCTCACATTTGCTCCTTGACCTGAGCCTTTCCCATGGGAATAAAGGAAAAACAAACCCAAGACGACTTATTTTCTATGGCTTGTCAATACGAATAGTAGGAGCTTGATTGATTTTTGTGGGGATCAATGAGGTCATGCGTTAGAAGCTGATGGATTCCTAGACCTTGTTGCTTCAAGCATCATATAAGTCAGGGTGGGTTAGCCTTTCCTAGAAGCTGCAGAATAGTTACAATTAGATGTCTCCATAATTAAGACATGACCTAATGATGCTGTGAGAGGAAATAGTGCTCTAAGAAAGGAAGAAAGCACACTGGGGTGACTAACTTGAGCAAATGCATTAAGTGACAAGGTCTTCCCAGTCAGGTGTGTACTTAACCTGCTTCCACCAATGCTGCCTTAGTATTCTCTTGGGCAGAGCTTGCTTTCTGGTACCTTCGCATCCAACTGAGGTCACCTCTAGTCCCCTATCATCACTTTTTCCTGTGCTCTAGGACTGCTCATCCTTCAGCAGTCCTGTTAGCCAACCTATAGGAAGTCTTATAGAGTCTTTTGTCCACAAATATTCAGGCTGGTGGTTGCTATCCTTTTAGGTTGCCAATGTATTTGTCCCTTGGGTCACTGGGTAATCTCCTAACCAAATTCTTGCTTTCCACTCTTAACCTCCATGCTCTATCCCGTACACGGGAGCAGTTAGAGTTTCTAAAATGAACACAAAACTGTGCTTTTTTCCTAGTTCCCATCTTGGTTAGTTTAAGATCAGATTCCTTACCCACACAGGATTTACACTGCGCTTTATTCTGCATCTCTTCCCTTTAGACCAAGGAGACATTCTGATCCCTCCCCACCCCCATTCCTCGCTCCTGCCTTTTCTTGCCTCCCAGATTTCTCAAACATCCTAGACTTCAACTACACATACACATTTCTCTTTCTTTCTTCTTTCCTTCCTTCCTTCCTTCCTTCCTTCCTTCCTTCCTTCCTTCCTTCCTTCCTTTCTTTCTTTCTTTCTTTCTTTCTTTCTTTCTTTCTTTCTTTCTTTCTTTCTCTCTCTTTTTCTTCCTTCCTTCCTTCCTTCCTTCCTTCCTTCCTTCCTTCCTTCCTTCCTTCCTTCCTTCCTTCCTTCCTTTCTTTCTTTCTTTCTTTCTTTCTTTCTTTCTTTCTCTCTCTTTTTCTTCCTTCCTTCCTTCCTTCCTTCCTTCCTTCCTTCCTTCCTTCCTCCCTCCCTCCCTCCCTCCCTCTTTCCTTCCTTCCTTCCTTCCTTCCTTCCTTCCTTCCTTCCTTCCTTCCTCCCTCCCTCCCTCCCTCCCTCTTTCCTTCCTTCCTTCCTTTCTTTTTTCTTTCTCTTTCTTTCTTTCTTTCTTTCTTTCTTTCTTTCTTTCTTTCTTTCTTTCTTTCTTTCTTTCTTTCTTTCTTTCTCTTTTTTACTTCTCTCTACCAGGAAGTATCCCACTGTCCCCTGATTTTTACCCCAATATACACTGTACAGTAATTTCCCTAAATGTCACTCCATACTTACGTTAGATGGTACATTTCCCCAAAGTCTTCCTCTGAGTCTAAAGTAGCCAGTCTAAGTCAGTCTCAAACAAAGCATTGAATTTTATTATCTTGCCTGGCAACTATTACTGTGTGTTCCTTTCCCCTGAGCCACACTCTACCTGAAAACAAAGTAATCTGGAGTCTTCTATTTATTGTTTTTCTTCCTCTAAAGTAACGCGTTACAAGCGACATAGGGACACCTATCCCTTCCTCTGGATCAGTACCTAGAACTATGACCTTGGCACATGACTAGCTTGGTAGCTGTTTGAAGACAGGAATAAACGTACAGCCATCTAGACTATCGTTCCTCATCAAGGCCGGAAGGACGGCTCCGTTCATTTTCGCCTAGGGTCAGTTCACCATTATCACTCTTTGCTCTCGGCCTTTGATCTGTGCCCTTATTCATCCTTTGGTCACTTCGAGGCAGGAGTAAGTCACTGGCCTTTTAGTTAGATCGCCTGGTTTAAACTCTTAATATTTCACTGATTCCACATATATAACAACTACTGCTTATGAGAAGACCTTCAATTTTCCTTAACAAAAGTAACTTAAAAAACCTATTAAAGATGCTATAATGTTTATAAAAACAAAGAAAAGAAATTACATTCAACCACCATCCTAATAGTATTGTCTCTCCTTTCAAAATATTTATGTTTCAATTATCCATGCATGGTGTATTTTTGTATGGTTATATCAAGTGTGTGTACAATTTTGAGTTTTGCATTTGACAGAATATTTCACGAACAGTTTCATGTTACTCCCTATTTTTGTTTGTTATGGTCTATAATGTTCTATTAATTATATGCTATAATTGAATATTCAGTACCAATAAAAGAGTTAAATTGTTTACAATTTTTTCTTAATGTAATATAGTTATGAATGTTGTATAAATGGTCTTTTTCTTTTAAATAATTTACTTTGGAGTAGTTCCAAGCAAGAGAATTAATGGGCTAAAGGTTTAGATTAACACACAAGTATATACTCATACACACAGAGACACACACACACACACACACACACACACACACACACACACAAACACACATACACACACCACATACACATATAGAGCACATGTATTATTTCCTTCCTCAATAAAAGCTTTATACATATTTTCAATGCTATGAGCTGTAAATTGATCCTTTCTTGTGCAGCTCACCTGCATTGGGTTTTTCTTTGCAAAATCTAGACAAACTCGGTGGCTATAGACTTTTTCAGTTCTTTTAATTGTCTGTAAATTGTAAGGTTTATTGTGCTATGCTGTGTTTATTTCTTGTCTGTATTCTTCCTCATGAGAATTTACTGTGGTACCTTTTTGTCTGGTTATTTCTAGACGTCTTAGAGGTATTAATTTTTCTTTTATTAAAAATAGATATTTTTCAATTAAGATATTCTGATTATGGTTTCCCCTCTCTCTACACCTTCCAGCTCCTCCCCTCTTCCCCTTCCTTCTGGATTTACCTTCTTTCTGTTTCTCTCCTTAGAAAACAAATAGACATCTAAGGGATGATAACAAAATAAATAAAATAAAATAAAATAAAACATAACAAAACAAACAAATTAGTAAAGGACAAAACAGACAGAAGGAAAAGAGCCCAAGAAAGTTCACAAGAAATAGATATAGATGTAGAGCCCCACTCATTTGCACACTCAGCAACCCCATAGAAACACAGAACTGGATATATATGCAACATATATGTGACGAACCTGTAGGGTAAAACATAAAAAAAGGATTAAAAAACAAACAAACACAAAAAGAAGAAATAACAACAACAAACTGCTCTGACCCAAGATTATGAGACAAGGAACCTCCAAAGATGCTGTTGAGTTCATTTTCTGTTGATGGTCTACTACTGGGCGTGAAGCCTACCTTTAAGAGGAGTTTGTTTCCCCAGTTTTCTCCCTTGGAGAAGACTAAATTTTCATTTGCAAGTGATGGCTATCAATTGGAGATATCTTCTGGGAAAGGGATGGGGCATGCATCCACTTTGTTCAGCTCTGGGACTCTATCTAGTGCAGACCCATGCAGGCCCTTTGCATACCATCATAGTATCTGTGAGTTTATATATGTGTTCGTCCTGTTCTATTTAGAAGGCCTTGCTTCCTTGGTATCCTCCATTCTCCCTGTCTCTTACACTGTTTCAGCCTTCTCTTCTGAAGGGTTCCCTGAGTCCTAGTGGGAGGGATTTGATGGAGACATCGTTATTAGGGCTGAGAATTCCAGGGATTCTCACTCTCTGCATATTGTCTGGCTGTGGGTCTCTATTTTTTCCATCTGCTGCAGGAGGAAGATTCTCTGGCAATGGCTGAACAAGGCACTGATTCATGGGTACATAGAATGTTATTTAGGAGTCATTTTATTGCTACATTCCTTTAGTAGACCACTAATATTTGTTTTTCCTTAGGTCCCTGAGGTATCTAGTCTCAGGTTCTTGGTCACCCAAGCAGTATTGATTATGGGTTCCATCTCACGGAGTGGGTCTCAAATCAAACCAGATATTATTTTTTCACTTCCACAGGCTTTGTGCCCTCACTGCACTAGCATATCTTGCAGGCAGGACACCTCTGCAGATTGAGAGGTTTGTAGGAGGGTTGGTGTTTACATTTCTCCTTTGGTAACATGCAGAGTGCCCTCTGGTATCAAATACACTAGTCCATAGGGGTGAAGGCCATAGGTGGGTACCAGCTCAACTTCTTCATCTTCAGTGAGTTGTGAAGGTGTTATTTCCAGCAATAGGGCCTCATTCTCAGTTTGTAGTGAGCAACCTACAGTCTTTGGAAACAGCCCGGGTTATTTGGGGGTTCCCATGGAACCCCTTTGGCTAACAACTCTAAAAGATGTAACTGATTCCTGGTACTGGAAGCTTCATCTGGTGACAAGAGAAGTCCAGTTGGGGCTCTGTCTCCCTGTGATTGGATGGTTTCATTTAGATCACCTTTTTACATGTACGTATTTCAGGACATTCCTACTTAAGATACTACCACTCAAATGGCCCTTAATTTTATCTTTCCCTCCCAAACTCCCTCCCCACTCCACTCTTCTGTCCCTCTTAACACCCCCCCCATCCATAACTACCTATTCTATTTCCCCTTCTTAGAGAGATCTACCTTTCCCTCCTAGTCCCGTGCTCTGTAACTAACTTTTGTGTGTCAATGGATTGTAGCTTGCTTATCAAATTGACTCTCAAAGGGACTAACATCACATACAAGCGAAAACATTCCATAGCTGTGTTCCTAGGTCTGGGTTACCTCACTTTTATGATTCTGTCTATTTACTTGCAAATTTCATGATTCCATTTTTTTAACAGCTGAATAATATTCCATTATGTAAATATAGCACAAATTCTTTATCCATTCATATCTTGAGGGGCATCTAGGTTGTTTCCAGTTTCTGACTATTGTGAATATAGCAGCAATGAACATGGCTGGGCAAGTGTCTCTGAGGTAAAATGGAGTAAGCTTTGAATATATGCCAAAGTTGGTACAGTTGGATCTTGAAATTTCATAGTACCTGTACAAGTCTGCACTCTCACTAGCAATGGATGAGTGTTCCCCTTACTCTACATCTTCAATGGCATGAGCTGTCATTTCTTTATTGATCTTGGCTGTTCTGATGAGTATAAGATGAAATCTCAAAGTGATTTTTATTTGCATTTTCCTGATAACTAAGGATGTTGAACATTTTGTTAAGTGTGTCTTTAATTGTTTTTCTCTTTTGAGAATTCTCTGTTTAGATCGGTACCTCACTTTTCTTTTAGGTTATTTGTTTTCTGGATACCCAATGTTTTGAGTTCTTTATATATTTTAGATGTTAACCGTCTCTCTGATGTGTAGTTGATAAAAAATCTTTTCCCATTCTGTAGGCTGCCACTTTGTCCAATTGATGACATCCTTTTCTTTTCAGAAGCTTAGTTTTATGAGGTCTCATTTAATAATTGTTGATCTTAATGCCTGTTCTATCAGTATTCTGTTCAGGAAGTTGTCTCCTGTGCCAATGAGCTCAAGGTTATTCCCTATGTTCTCTTCTATCAGATTCAGTGTATCTGGTCTTATGTTGAGGTCTTTGATCCATTTGGAGTTGAGTTTTGTGCAGGGTGGTAAATATGGATTTATTTGGAATCATCCACGATCAGTCACATGTAGTTTGACCTGCACTATTTGTTGAAGATGTTGTCTTTTTCTTAAATCCATTTTTGTTCATAAAATGTCAGTGTTGAAGATTTTTATTTGAGTCTTGTGATTTCCCCTCCATTCCTATAGTATCTATATATCATTTATTATATTACCTATTATATTTAATATTATACTTGCAGTGCTAGATTTGGGTCTGGGGACATTTTTAATGAATAGAAGTATAATAATGTCAATTGACAAGATTCCCACTTGTTCTGTTAATATCTCTTCATAGGTTCATCTGTGACAATTGTCTGCTATGGAATAATTTTTCTAGACACTGTGAAAATGCGTTGCTCTCATTGTTGATAAAAAGCTGATTGGCAGATAGCTAGGCAGGATTTTTAGGGCAGAGAAAATGCTGGGAAGAAGAAGGGTGAAGTCTGAGGATCTGCTAGCAAGATGTGGAAGAAACAATGTGGGAAGTTCATAGATGAGGTAAATAGGCCTTTGGGCAGCACATAGACTAATGGAAATGGATTAATTTAAGTTGTAAGGGCTGAGTGGAGACAAGCCTAAGCTATTGACTGAGCATTTATAATTAATATTAAGTCTCAGTGTGGTTATTTGTGGACAGCTGGTGGGACAGAGAAATCCACTTAAAATTGTCATAGAGACTTAGGATATATATATTAGGGTAAAGGTATTTAGAGGACGTGCCAGGTCCAATGTGAGCAATGTAATCATGTGCTTAGATTTTATTGCTATAAATTATTACTTTTAGGATAGTACTATTTATTCACTATTAGAGAACAAAAACACTGATCAACATTTATGAAACTAAGAATTATTTAATAAAATACCATCATCCAACTGAGAAACAAAATTAACAGAGTTCACTGGACTGTTTTAGGGAACCCATAGTAATATGTGGAGTTACGTCTTTTTAAAATATCACTCTACTTTTCCATGATACTTCCTGTTGCTTTAACATTGAACTTAGCTTTGACTTCTCATGAATAATGATAATTGCACATGTTATTATTATAGCCGCAGTTGGAGCACAACAGACATGACATTATCACACTCCCCACAACTGTTGTGTAGTTAGCACGGTTCAACAAGCATTTGTTCCTAGACATTGTCATTTCTTTGGGTTTCATGTATTTCCACTCACATTAGACTGCAGGCGCTTGGAGGATAATCAAATGATGATCATGTTTCTCACATCTTCCCTCCAAGTATCCACAGGGCTGAGATAAATGTGCTCAATAAATATGCTCTGGCCCAAGGCACATGCCTTGGAGGTGAACAGGAGTTGTTTCAGAAGTTGTTCAGAGAGGACTGACCATGGTCATGTGTGCTCCTCACAGATCTGTGGGCATCCACACAGATGGCCCAAGTTTCCTAAGAATAAAATTTTAAAAAAAGAAAGGAAAGAAGGAGAGAGAGAGAGAGAGAGAGAGAGAGAGAGAGAGAGAGAGATATGGAAGGAGGTTGAAGAGAAAATCAAGTGAATAAAAAATGGACCGTTTTAAACATAGCTTTTGAATTCAGAATTCAAAGACCAACCTGTAAAACAGATTCTGTACACATTAAATGACCAGACTTACTACTGTTAGAACACCCCTGCCTCTGTCACTATAACCCAATTCTATGAAAAGAAAAACAGAGTCGGAAAAGTCCAAGAGCTTTGGACAGAGAGAAAGTCCGGTCCTAGCAGCAGACAATGGTGGGTGAATTTGGGGTCATCTGGTGCAGCTCTCTCATTGGATTGTCCAGCAGGCTGAGACAGAGAGCAGGAACAAGTGTTGAGAGAGGTCGGAAAATGCAGGGTGCAGGCATTCTGACCTCATGTATGTTTCTAAGCACTACAGTACAGTTTTCCACTTCTTACACAATTTCGCATTTCACAGCAAAGACTATATAGTGAATAAAAACCATTTTATATCCATTAATATCACAGTGCTTAAAACATCCCATCTATAAATACAGGAAGACCCCAATGCCATTTACCAGACTGGATAATGAATGTCCTTTGAGGATCCCTGGGGTCAGTTGACTTTCAGCCACATAAGGTAGCTAAAGCTGCTATTAATGGTCTATAATGCATAAGCAGCCATATACAATGGCTGAATAATGTATAACCTCAATTGGAAAGTGAGTACTTAATAAAGTTTAATTGTGAATAATAATTTGCTAGATTTTTACCAATGGGAGACTATCCAAATACAACTGTTTAGAGCATAATTGTTTATTTCGTAAGTTTAAATAAGATTGCAACAATGATTGACATTAAGAGACCTGAGTATTTGGGTCTTACTTTTTGAAATTAGATGACTAGGTTTTTCATCCTTCCATGATAATTAACCTTGTCCGAGCTTTCAAATTGTGTGTGTGTATGTGTGTGTGTGTGTGTGTGTGTGTGTGTGTGTGTGTGTGTATCCATGTCCCTAGAACAAATAGGCTTCATATATATTGTTTTATTTATTTAGCTTCTAATATTAATGCTGGAGATTTTCCTTTATAAAATAAAAACCGAGTTCACAAAGAACAAAAGAACTACTATTTTATTTTTTTAATAGGTTGATGGCTGTCTTTCAGCTTCTCCTTCTGGACATCAGCCAGTGTTTGAGATGGTCTGGGGCACTTGGAAGAGAGCGTGGTGGCCTGGCACATGGTGCTTCATTTTGTTCTTGGCGTGAGATTCACTGCTTAGCCTTGTGCAAGTTATGTCCTTGTCCTTCCTGGCTCAGTTTTCTCATCAGTTGAGGAGAGTATGAGTGTTGACATTTCAAGGTTCTCTGATTCATTGGAGAATCTAGCTCATCCCAGGCAGGCAGGAGCCCACAGCCTGGATCCCAAACATCTGAATGATTCTGATGCTGATTCCCTATGCCATTGTAGCCTATGTGAATTAGCCTCATAGGGAAGGAGGGTATAGTGGTGTGTTAAACAATGATGTTTTTGTAAAGAATAGGCCACTGGTTTTACAATATATAACAGATTTCAAACTCCCTATTATCTCAAGTTTTTATCCATCTTTCTTATATTTAGATGTGTAAGTATACATGTACAGTCTAGCATAGTAACGTGCTATTCAGGTTTGTAGCCCAGGCCATCCTGTGTAACTGGAGTTTTGTAGTAGGCTCTACATCCAGGCTCTACTACATTTGTAGTAGGCACTAGTTACACTCTACAAAGGTTGCTCAGTAATGAAACTGCTTACCAATGTTATTCTCAGCATGTAGCATCACTATTGAGCATATTCTGGTCCTTTAATTTCCCCCTTATATTTATTTAGTAGTGCTGTTTGTGTGCGCATGTCTAGAGGTTTAAGGACAACTTGCAGCTCTTGGTTCTCTCCTTCCGCCATGTGGGTGCTGGGGGTCAAACTCAGGTTGTCAGGCTTGGCTGCAGAACCTTTATCCACTGCCCATCTTTTCTGTCCATTAGCCTTTTCTTTCCTGTCTCGATGTCTCAGTCCTTGAGGTACCAAAGCCCTGGGTGCTCTCACTGCTTCTTTTCCTGACACCGAGGAACAGTAAACATCTCTTGCACCTTGGTAATTCCTTGAGTTGCATGATGGAGGCAGTAATAGCCAATGTGGGCATACTCTCTTTTCTTAGTTACTGATTAGGGCCTTACATTGTTCTCAAGGGAGAATATAAGCAAAATTTATGGGAAGAATATGATCCTTACTTTCAAATTATGGTTCTGAGCATCTACTCTTTTTCCCTTTATCTACAACTACATTCTCTCTCTCTCTCTCTCTCTCTCTCTCTCTCTCTCTCTCTCTCTCTCTCTCTCTCTCTCCTTTCTTTCTCTTTGCTTGGTTTAATATAGGAAATGTTTTGTTTCTCAACTTCTCAAATCCACAATTCCAAACTATTCTAATATCTCGAGCAGTTCTCATTGACAACTACAGAAAGGTGAAGAATTCATGGTGCATGGATAGCAGCTAATTGAGCTTTTGGATTTTGGTCTGGAAAAGGCACTTAAGAGTTACGGGGCTGTTAATATTTGAATTATGTATTTTACATGGCAGTCTTACACTCAAGTATGATACTCAAAGAAAACAGTTTTGGTTTATAAAGTATAGTTTGGATTTGTGGGCAATGTCACATTCCTGTAATCCTAGCTACTTGGAAGATGAATGTAAGACAAGCAAGAGTTTGGGGCCAGCCTTTGCTACATAGAGAGTCCTGGTCTCAAATTCATGACCTTCTGTTGTTTGAGCTTCATTTTTGTGGACTGTGTTCTAAGGGTCTTCATTTAATTCATTCATATCTTCCTACTTGTGTTTGTCATATATCTTTTGGCAGAGGCTATCCTAATAAAAACCATGAGTATGAGGCAAGGTAAGGAGATTGTAAAAGAGGGATATGAGGAGATGTTGGGATAGTTAAGAGTCAACCCAGAGACAGAGTGGCTGAGGATGGACTGTCTTAGCCTTCTGTGGTTGTCATAACAAAATACCAGTATCTGCGTGGCTTAAACAAGTGTTTATTTTTATATAGCTCTGGTGAATGAAGACCAATGTCAAAGTATTGGCAGGCTTGATTCTAATGTGGTTTCTCTTCTTGGCTCAGCATACACACAGGTGAACAGAAGCAGGGGAGGAGGAGAGAAAGGAGAGGAGGAGGAGGAGGAGGAGGAGGAGGAGGAGGAGGAGGAGGAGGAGGAGGAGGAGAGATCACTCTTTGCTGTGTCTCCTGCTTCTTGTAGAGATAGTAGCCCCATTAGAAACGGGCCCATTTGCTGGGCGGTGGTGGTGCACACCTTTAATCCCAGCGCTTGGGAGGCAGAGGCAGGCAGATCTTTGTAAGTTCGAGGCCAGCCTGGTCTACAGAGTGAGATCCAGGAAAGGCACAAAGCTACACAGAGAAACCCTGTCTCAAAAAACCAAAAAGGGGGGGCATTCTTATTACTTCATTTAACATTAATTGCCTCCCTCAAGGATTCTGTCTACAAATACAATTGAACAGGAGCTAGGTATTCAAATTGTGCATCTGGAGGTACACATGTGAAGGTACACTACAGTCTGTAATAAAAACCTGAATGGTCAGTTTGGCCTCAGGATCTGCTAGTCCTTGAACAAATGGTTTCTATGACTTTGTCCACCATTTATAACCTGGATTATAACTAGATGTGTTTCTGTCACGGGACAATCAAGGGCAGAGAACAACTTTACCCATGGACAGACTGAACTGGGCAGCCTCCAGAGAACTCAAGAAAATCTCCAGGTTTGGAGAAATTCTGTATGAAGTAGAAATCCCTGCTCATTTCTTGATACCAACAAATCGGAAAGAAGACAAGAAACCCCACTATGAGTCCATTTTTATAGAATCCTACCATGAGACCATCTCTATGGAACCCCACCATGAGTTCATCTCTATGGAACCCCACCACGAGTCCATCTCCATGGCAGAGAACATTCTAAAGAATCCACTCCAAAGTTCATCGCATTGTTTTCCTCTTGATCTCCCGAGGTTTGGGGCATATGTTGATTTCAAATGACTTCTTTTCATTGACACCATGCCTTGTGGGTGACTGATCATCTCATCGGGGCTGAGTTTGGAATTTAGTAGCTCATTTCAGAAGTATGTATGGGAAATTAATGTCTCCCTTTAAATTGTTGGCAGCTAATTTATATAAATCACTGTGGACCACTAGGCATACGTGTCAAGGTCTCCTTCAGTCTAGATGTTAGATGCTGCTCCTCAGTTTTTTGACACTTCAGAGATGAAGCGGTCAATCTGTATTTGCTGGATGTTACTTTCCATATACACAGCAATGCTTTTTTGTTCTCATCTTGATTCTTAAATTAGGTGGTGAAATGCCTCTTTCTGGACAGTAAAGCCCGGCTTTCGCATTTGCTCATATTCCTTTAGTGACCTTTCAAAGTAAACCTGTGTCTGGTGGTTCAACATTATTCTTGGGAAACACTCTCAGAAACGAAACTGTGCTTAAGTACTGTTTCCTTAGTTCAATAAATATTTATTGAGTGGCTGCTTTGTGTCAGGCACCATGCCTAATGCTGAAGGACCAGACGGACAGACTTCTTTTTTCTCAGAGATTACTGAAAAAAAGACTCGCTATGTGGAAATAAACACTGGGCAAACAAATAAACCGAAGAAAGAGCCGACAATAGTTAGTGCTATGGAGCTAATTAAAACAGGGTGATGTGGAAGGTGGTCAGGGGACATCTTGACTGCTGAGAATACCAGCTTTGCATAAATCACGGGGCCCCACAATCAACAAGTTTCCCTCCTCTGAACAGTGCTGTGGCTTTTCCTGAACTGAAAAGACACGGTTGCTGGGACACAGAAAGTGAGGGGCAGGAGTGGCGTAAACCGCGGTTAGTGATACAGCTGGAAGCCAACTTGGGAGAACTTTGGAGAAGTGGGAAGTTCGGATTGTGGTGTACACACTGTGGGGGACCACTCCGTGCCTTTGAAACACGACTTTGTTGTGAGCCTAGTGGAGCAAGGCCAGAGGCTCGGCTGCAGGCTGACAAGTGGAAAAGATAGGCTGGAGGGGAGGGGAGGATGCTCTGGACAGGGCACGGGTCCTGAGGACTGGGTGAAAACCACAGGTTTAACTATTTGAACTATGTTTGGGGGGATGGTGCACCTTGATGGAGTTGAGGAAGGTCAGAGTGGGGGAGGTCAGGATCAGGACTCACCGTCCTTTGTAGAAATTCCTCCCCATGTCTTGCCCCCAAATTTGACACTTTTATGAATTCTCAACCTTTTATTTTTGAAGTTGACTGTTGCCCGTCAACGCTTCTAATTTCAAAAATAATTTAAACTTATTACCTAGTATCATATGCTTTACTCACTTTGTAAGCTTCAAAAAAAATTTTACCCGACTACCCCTGGCTTTTCCCCCTCACCAATATGAAGTAGTGAGAGAACCCCATTAAAATTACAATCTGAATGGTATTAAGTTTATTTATTAATTTTGAGTTATTATTTTTTAATACACCATCTTCCTATTTATGAATATAAACATGACACTTCTTTGCAGATATTTACATTTTTATCCTTAAATAAACATTTATATTTTCTTTGCATAAGTCTTGTACTTTTAATTTACTGAAGCACTTAGGTATTTGTTTCCGTTCATACATTATCCTCCGTTAGGTGATGATAGCTAAAACAGAGAAAGGCAATTTTCTTTCATCATCCTGTATTCTACAATGTACCATATTTTCTAATTAATGCTACTGTATTTTTCCACAGATAGCTTTGTTTTTCTAGCCATTCAGTTACGTTAATGAAAGAGACATTTTAATCCCGTGTTTTCCAATGTTTATATCAGTTATTGATTTTTTTAATATTTATTGACACTTCTGAAATGATGCTGAGTAATGATGGTGGTGGCTAATCTTAAATTCTTTGGGCAATTCACCATCAGCAATATAAATGTGAATTTTAATGAATAGTCTTGGTTCTGTTTATGCTAACCTATAGGGAATTGTTATCAAGATGATGAGTTTCATCAAATGAATTTTCAATATTTATTAGAGAATTCTTCTATCTGCTTGTAGGTATAATAGACTATAGTGATGAAATTCCTTGGTATGTTGTAGGTTGTATTAATAAAAAAATGTGGTTTCCAGAAGTAAGTATTTCTTGGTCATGTACATTAATCTTTTGGTATATTGTTGAATCCTATTTGGTTACATTTATTAAACATTTCTATATAGAAGTCAACTTGAACAAATATGAATATTGAGGTTAATGAAAATTAAAAATGAATAAGCATATAAAGGAGTTTTAGTTTAAAATTTCAAATGATTTATAAATTGGACTGAGAAGATATATAGAAAGCATCTTAAAGCCTTCAGACACAAAAACATATTAAAAATGTAATCTGTGAATGTTTAGATTTTGTACTTCTCTATAAATTCCAAAATTGTTAACTTATGAGCTAATGGAATTTAAATGAATGATTCAGCCTAATTAATTATTACTAAAAGTTATCTATCTGCAAAATAAGAAACATTCTCAGATAACCATTGACTAAATTCTAAAATTAAAATTATGTGCTCTGAATGTCAATGAAAACCTTCCATAAAATTTGGCCATGAGCTGGGCGGTGGTGGCGCATGCCTTTAATCCCAGCACTCGGGAGGCAGAGCCAGGCGGATCTCTGTGAGTTCAAGGCCAGCCTGGGCTACCAAGTGAGTTCCAGGAAAGGCGCAAAGCTACACAGAGAAACCCTGTCTCGAAAAACCAAAAAAAAAAAAAAAAAATTTGGCCATGAAATATGGACTGAAGGTAGTCCTGTATCATGTCCTTTTCATCCTTAAGAATATACAAAACATAAAAAAATACAGCATAAGAATTTTTTTTAAAGAATACATGTTTATAGGATCTGTCATTCATTTCTTTTTATTTTTACCTTCCATCTTTTTGTATTTCCACACCATGCTTCAAAATCTGTCTTCACATTCCTTTCTAGACCATTGATGTGTGTCTCAAATGGGGTTCTCCTTCAGTCTGTCTATTGATTACTGTGGTGGAGATCGCAGGATGATTTTTATGTTCAGCAAACATTTCTTTGTTCTGTGTTTGAATGTAAGTCCTGGTGAGGATCCGTTTCTATTTCACTCTGTCTACTCGAACACCACCCACTCTGCTGAGTTGGAGTTCCATAATTATGACTGATTCGTATCACCCGCAATGGCTGGCTAACTCAGGACAGTCAGCTGAGAGACTAGACTTGGTGTCTCTCTTTGAATCTTCAGCTCTGTTTACTCTATGTTAAAGCATTTTGGTTTGTGACACACATGGTAAAGTTTTCTAGCCGCTTTTCATTAGACTGAGACAGCAATGTCAGGGACTTGTAAAGCCATTGACTAGGGGCTTTGATGGAGTGGAGATTATAACACAAAGGCATTTAGGGAAGAGAAGAGCTGCACGTTGGATAGAAGGCAAAGCCTTGTGTTGAATACAGATTGAAATGGCAGCTTAGGAAGAAGAAAGAAATAACATTGACAAGGCAACTACTACTGTGTGAGATTTAGTTCCACGTTGAATATTTTGTCTTGATTTTTAGAGGTCAAGAAACTACCTTTAATGGTTTGCTTAGATGTTAGAAAGTGAATATTTAGCAATATTGTTCGGAGACAGGGCCCAGTGAGACTGGGAAAAATGACCCTTGGGAGGCCAGAGACAGGGCTCTAGGGAAGAAAGCCCACAGTGCAGGGCTCTATTCTTACAGATACTGTTTGCCTTTGATCTTATTAGGAATCTTTTTAGCAAGTAAGACAGCACAGGAGAGGAATTTCTAAAAGGCTTTAATTGACTGGCAGTGGGAGCCAGAGGGTTTGAAGTGGTCACGTCTGCATGAGGCTCTGAAGGCACTTCGGATGAAGGATAAAAGAGAGTTCAAGGGTGGGAATAAGGGCAGGCATTGCTGCTCTAGATAGCCAGGGTTCCCCTGTCTCCTCGGGATATGGCCAACACTACCTTCCCACATGATTGTATCTTCTCCCCAGCTTTGGATAAACATACACACCAGGGTTCACCCTCTCTTCCCAGCCTCTGGCTTTGCCTTGAGCTAATTCTTTCACAGAAGTTACTCCTGAGAGGCCAGAAGGTGTCCACTAAGGTACCTGATCGCCTTTGAAGGTAAATGCTTGTTTACACATTCTCTTAACAGAAGAAAAAAAGTTTTCTCAGGTCATTAGGCATTGAAGAATTATCTTGATTTACTCTAAATTTTCATTCACTTGAGAGGAATTACCCATGGGCTCCTGATAGACCATCACCAAATGTGGCATATTCAAAAAGACTGAGTATGAAAATTTACGATGTTTAAGTTAAATGGTTTATGGAACTCCCACAGACCACTATAATAATGCTTTCTTGAATGAGTTTTGGTAAGTATCCAATATTTACTTTATGTGGACAGCATTCATGGTTAAGTACAAATGTAGAAAAATTAATTTAAAAAAATAAACTAATTTGTTTATACTTTTTGGTATTGTTTAAGAAATCAGATTTACTTTGGGGTAAAATAGATATTTTGTGCTTTTCATATATTCTTTAAAATATTTTTCAGTTTTGTATTTTGCTTTTAGATCTTGACTTCATTTCAGATTTGTTTTGCCTTTTACAGGTGTTAGGGTGGCAATAACTACATTCTCGGTGACACCCTGACAATTGTAGTGTCCTCCATTCTCCCCATTATTTGGCATATGTCAATCATAATCCATATTTTATATATGCCTAGCTCCAATTTTGGCCCGTTTTCTACTTGTGTCAATCCCACATCATTCAAACATCAATCATAGATACTGTCCATTTGGAGGTTGGTAAACTAGATCCCTATTTTGTCTTTTGTCTTCAAGTCTGTCTGTTTCATTTATAAAATATGGTCATATTTTCTAATATTTTTAAATTGTAGATAAAGGAAATCTTTTATTCTTACTACAATCTGACCGAGATTCAATCCATCATTCAATCCACTTTTTAAAACCTCCTTAAGATGAGAGACTGGTACATAAGAAGGCAGCTCAAGTGGGAGACATGGCCAGTAGAACTTCCCAGTCAAAAGGCCACCTTTTCTCTTCCTCAATAGAAAACTCAGTCCCCAGAGAGTCTCCAACTATCTGAATTAACTGGTCTGTAGCATAGGTGAAAATTCATCTAACTGGAGATGCAGGACCATTCAACTCGGGCTGTATGTTTCCAAACTCATGATTCCATGAATCTCCTATGTAGGTGTGATTATATCACATCTTAGTTTCTCTCTTTGGCAAGCTCTGCTTCCCTCCCTTACCTTTCATCAATGTTGAATATTTACTAACAAAGAATATTTCCTAACAAGCCCCCTGCCTGCTCAGTTCTGTCTCAGAGGCAGCCTTTGAAGAAACCCAACCTACAATAGATGGTACTGGAAGGGCTTACATTAACAGGCTCAGTGATGGGATGTTGGAGGTGTGGATCGCTCACTATCGACAGGTCCCAGAAACCCATACATGATGGTAAATGGAACACAGATATCTCTTGGCACAAAATAACAAGCATTATGATTGTTAGGACCTTCCTTAAGGATGAGTGGGATATTAGTTTATACAATGACCCAGCATTTAAAATTATGAGAAAATGGTAACTACATGGATAAAGGAATTTGGTGACCAGTTATTTTTGTTTTCATATCTATATATATCTATATATATACCTCTATATAGATTTTCATTGTTATAGTTTATTTCTAGTTCTTGCCCATATCCTACTGTATCTAATTTATAAGTTAAAATTCACAGAAATGCAGGCAAAGGAAAAATATACAAGCTTCATTATAAGTTGGATAATCATTTCCAAGCTCAAATGGTGTTTTTGAAAAAGATTTATTTTTAAAGGTTGAGAATGTGGGGCTGAAAAGATGGCTCAGCTAGTATGAGTGTGTACTGTTTTCGAAGACCTGAGTTTGATTCTAGCAGCCACATTGAGTAGCTAACAACTACCTTTAACTCTAGTTCCTTCTGGACTCTGTGGGCACCAACACTCACATGCACATACCCATGCCTCTGGGTACACATAATACATGTGATTAAAAATAAAAATAAACATTTAAAAACGGAGACTGTAGAATCACTAATGAAAAGTTAAGTGTGGCGGCCAGAAGATCTCTTTGGAAACGGGGCTGCCTTGTGCAGTAGGTAGTGGACTAGCATTGGAAGGCCAACACATAGGCAGACAGACAGTGATGCTCTGATGTGGGTTGAACACAACTGAAGTGGAGGTGATATGGTAGGGTAACATACAATGGAACACAGTGGTGATGTGTATTTTTCTTCTGTATTTTGTACTATGTCACGAGGCTGGAGGGCCGGGTACAGGAGCCTGATCCCAGGCCCATAGAGTTTAGAATCATCCATTTGAACCCAGTGACTGACCGGATACAGTCAAGAAGGTCACTACTGAGTCTGAATCATCAAAAGAAATCCAGAAAATCAAGACTTACAAGCCAGAGGGAAGATACACACCCTACACCAACTCATATTCCCTTATGCAGTTCTGGACATACGCCATTTCTTCTTTTGCATTCAAGATCCACTGAAAATCAATATTAAAGAAGTCAAATGAAGGTTTATTCATGTTCTGTAATTACACTGTAAAATCATGTGTTGAGAAGTATGCCTTTCACTCGAATCTGAGCAGAAAAGCATATTCTTTATTTTCTTCAAAAGAGCAGTCTACACATTCAGAGTCTGTTCCTTTCTTCCTTTTTAAAAAGCTCTTTGGGCAGCCCTAACTGCACAGGCCTTTAGAAACTGCTTTCTGAGGTTCAGTCTGGAGGTTTATTTTAGATGTGACCACCTGTGTGAAGTGCAGGGGTTATATCCAAAGCGGTTCTTTCATTTGTCTTTGTGGGAGAGAGGCTGCTTCCATCAAAATGACATCACATTTGTGGGGCACCTGTGAACCCAGCAGAAGTTGGCTCCTGTACAAAAGGCTTTGTTTTCCTTCCCTTTGCTGTGGTCGTTAACTTGATTTCTTCTTTCCATAAATTTTTTAATTGGTTTAATAAAATATACAACAAGCTGTGAATGCCCCCTTTCTATCCCTATTCCACTGTGCACACTGACATAGTGAAAGAGAGCTAACCCCAAATTACATTTTGTTACAAAAAGAAAATGTAAGGTTTCAGAGAAGCTAGGAAATATTTCAAAGAGGAGAAAATTAAAGGCAGTGATGGCTTCTTTGATAATAACTCTCAACTCTACATTAGTTGCTCTTGCATGAAACCTCCCCAGGCATTCTGTAGGCAATGAAGAAGGTATACCACTCTTTATTATCTCTGAAGCATGTGAACTTTTATTGCCAGAGGTGTTAAGCTAATTTTTTAAAGGGCAAACGTAGGAGACGGCGTTTTATAATAACTATTGCTGTGCCCGAGGGTAGCAGACAGATGGGGATTGCGCCGTGTTGATGCAAGGTTATAGTCTTTTCCAAGAAAGGCTTAATTTTTCTTTTGGTAGGTATTCTCCCTGAGTGATTAGAGACAGGGTACAGGGTTTTAAAGTTTCACATCACTTATATGGCCAAGTTTATCACTCATTCTTCAGATGATTTCAGGGTAAGATTTAATTATTAAGAGGTAAAGCCTCTGGTTTCTGAGTCATAATTCTCCTTCTTGCTCCCTCCTCCCTCCTCTCTACATCCTCTCTCAGTCAGTATCTTTACACCTAGCAAGAATGTGCTTCTGTGTGTTTGATGGGAGTCTAAGGCTCCTCTACCCCACAAGGACATTTCCTATCACATCTGGTGTCTTGGCTTCTAAATGGGACAACAAAGTTTTTTAGGTCGTGGTGGATGGAGATACAGGTCAAGATGGTAAGAAAGGGAAGTGTCAATGAAAACGGAAGAGAACAAACATGTGAAGTCAAGGAAATGACCAAGAACATGGAGAAGGGAGCATGACAAAGACGGCAGCTGAGCTGTTGAAGGCAAGGAAGGGGATGGAGCAATCAGAAAGAATAGCCTTACCCAGCTGTGATGCCTACAGAATACAATAGCCAGCATGCCAAGGTATTCCCACAGGTATAGAAGTGGTACATATATCTTGTCAATAGCCAACAGCTGTCCTTCCTTTTCTTTTGAAGCCACTAATGCCACCAAAAGGCAAAGTGTTGTGCATGTAGAACACTTGGGAGAAAAATAAAACCTTTTTTTTGAGGCTTGCTCTTCTGCCATTGACTGCTACTTCATGCCCCGTATAAGATATATCTATTTATGAAAAAGCAACCCCCTGTCAACTATGTGGTTGAGGCTGGGATGATTTAGAGGAGACATGTGTAAAACAGGAATTGAATTCTGATTGTCTGGGTCTACAGCTTATTATACAATCTGAGGACTTGGTTTTAAGAAGATTTAAGATGGTTTTCAAGCTCACAAGTTGATATGAGAATGAATATTCATTTATCATGACAAATGAACATTTTGAAATATGATGGGTTCCACAATACTGCAAAATCTGGAAAGGTTAACATTGAACAATGTATAATATGATATGTATATTAATCAACTTTCTGATGTCTATAAGAACATGGGTACTATGGGGGAGGCAATTACATGAGGTCAGTAATGGTTAGGAGGATAAGTCCCTTTGGTGGCATTAGTGGCATCATAAGAAAAGGAAGGACAGCTGCTGGTTATTGCCAAGATATATGTGCCACTACTATACCTATGGGAATACTTTGGCATGCTGGCTATTGTATTCTGTAGGCATCACAGCTGGGTAAGGCTATTCTCTCTGATTGCTTTTCTCTCTCAGGAGTTTACATCTTCCTGTACTACAAAAACTAGTCCTTAGGGAGAGGCTTTTTCTGAGTCCTGTGTCTAAAGTATGTGGTGTCTCCAGGGAGGCAACCAAGGGAAACAGCCATAGCCTAGATTGTTTTGGGAGTTGCTTGTAGTCAACTGAACCCCAGTTTTTTCATGCTTGCTGTTGGCTTTCTTGTTGTTTTGTTAGATAGTCTATGACAATTGATGCTTGGCACTGTAAAGGTAGCCAACTACCCATGGCTAATGAGGTCATGGGTCTTAGAGGAGACGCTACTGCTGCCACTTTCCTACAGCAATGTAATGCCTAACTGCATTATAAATACTTGTCATTATACCTGCAGATAAGTGTAGGTCTTAGCCCTCATCAAAGAATCCCCCCTTTTCCAGCATGTAATGGAGACCATTACAGATAGCCACAGCTGTCAGAAGGCAGACAACAACTGACAATGGGGTGCCCAGCCCCCACTGACACACCTGTAACACAACTCCTACATCTAAGGCTCAGAGAACATCTCATAAGAAAGATTGCAGTAGCCAGGGGACCGAGATATGTGCTGTGAGATTGTATCTTTTGTATATGACAGGGCAGTTGCACAAATAAAATATCAACACTATGGCTGCCTGTATCAAGAATGAGAACACCAGCTGATGGATGGGAGAAAGCTCACAAGGCCTCAAGGCTAGAAGAGCAACAGCACAAATAGCAATTGCTGAGAAAGGGAGAATTAGTTCTCCCCAAGGACGAGCCCTCCATTTGGTTATCCAATTTCAAATGATCATCCAGATGTACACATATGAACGATGCTAAATGGTTTCAGAAGGCTGTATTTATATATTTACTCATAAACAATTTGAAAGGCCATGGGTTCCACAAAGATTGCAAAATCCAGACTGGTTATAGTATGTATATTAATGAACTGCTTGACATACTTCTGTAACATTTTGTTAGTCTGTATTTTTATGGTATGCATTTAATTGCATTTTGATGTAGTTATTTTGTATGTGAGGATTGTAAAGTGTTAACATGTATGTGATATGATATATCAATAATAGTTAAAGGAAAAGAGGACCATCAATTTGAGATGAAGTGAGGGGACATGGCAGGGGTTGGAGAGAGGAGACAAAGGGGTAAATGATGAAAATACAGTAAACATACATGAAAGTTATAAAATAAATTTAATTTAAAAAATGGAGAGGAATGAAGGCCTATGTGTGTGCTTGCCCTGTGACCCCATGGAATGCCCTCTATCAAGTTATATGCAGCAGGATGGTTGTTATAAAATGGTTGTGAGATGTTTACACTGTCCTTCTGCGGATCTCTATCCCCTACAGTTGTGAGCCAAATAAGCTTCTATTCTTTACAAATTGCCTACTTCCAGGAATTTTGTGGTAGTAATAAGATGTACTCTCGTGTGAAGTTTTTTTTCCCATGGGGAAACATAAAAAATGACTATTCACCACAAAAAGTGGCAAAGTAATAACAGACCAAAGAAATGGTTTTCCCTGTCTAGTTTGGTGAACTGATGGATATGCTGAGGCCCTAAAAGGCACATGATGACTCTTTGCTAGCTGCTCTCTGAAAAGTCTGGATTGAGTATGGGTGATGACATAGAAATTGTGTAGCTGGAGCTTCCTGCTCAACCTGCAATCAATGCCACCAGTCTGTCCCCCAGAACACTGTCGTCGTATGTACAACCATGGGAAGGTCTCTTGTGTCTTACAAGTTTGATTAGCTGCTGTAGGTCGGTGAATGCCACACTCTCCACTGCAGGATCTTCTTTCCCGTGCAAGCCCCATCACCAGAAGTGAATGTTTTAATCCCTAGGAGACAGCTATATAATATAACAGACAAAGATACAGTTTGAGTGTGACATCTTATAGACAAAGATAAAGTTTGAGCATGATATCTTATCTCCCATCCTCAGACGAAGATTTGTGTAATAAAATCAAGAATTTATGTAAATCTAGGATTTATATCAAATCCTTTTGTTCTAAGACCAACAGTCCAAGACAGATTACGTGACTAGCTTCCCTTGGTCATAAGCTTGTATGAAGCAAATTGTGGGACTTCTCAGTCTCCATAATTATACGAGCCAGTTCTTTGTAATAATCTATCTTGATTTTGACTGAAACCTAAAATCCACACACTTTAACATATCTATAGGTTGTGGCGGCCAGGGGATGGATACATTCTAAGGCATTGTGTAGACCATATACTGCTAAAGAAATTACTTAAGAATATTATGGCTCTGTCTTGCTTCTGTTTGGGGCAGATAAAGTAATGCTTAAGGGTCCAGTTAACAATACTTTTAGGATTCTTCAACATCGCCTACCCAGTGTTCATTACTGAGTGAAGCATGGAGGTGTCACTAACAGGATGAAACCAGCCAAGGTGGGGCTAGAACAGGAGTTCTCAACATTCCTAATGCTGCAACCCTTTAATACAGCTCCTCATGTTGGGCTGACCACAACCATCAAATTATTTTCATTGCTATTTCATAACTGTAATTTTGCTGCTATTATGAATTGTAATATAAATATCAGATATGAGACCTCCATGGGACCGAGAAGCACAGGTTGGGAAACACTCTGCTAAAGTTTCATATAAACAAAAGTTCTAGTTACAGAATCTAACAACTCCCACTCCCCGCCCCCCAAGATGAATTCTGTGATGTTTTAGAATGTCTTAGGTTCTGCCATAGGAAAAGATCATATTAGAAGATAGTTCTCTTCAACAAGTGTTCCAGCAAGTCTCTGAGGGAGGTTCAAACTGTATAGTCACATTTCGCTTTGTAGCATGAGAGAAAGACATCTGGTCCAGTGAGCTCATGTTGATGCTTACTCTTTGGGGACTTAGAGCTTCTTTACAAGTTACAGACTTATATATATATGAAGCTTGAGGAAAATATTCATTTAATCTAATAGAAGATGGGCAGTCTGTGGGTACCTTTCCATACATTCTTAAATTACCACCTCTATACTGCTCATTCTCCTCAAGGCAACTGACTTCTTCCTATTAAACTTTACTAATGGGTACACAGATCATTTTATACTGTATACATTGAAGTATTCAAAACATTGTAACAGGCAGTATAAAATCAAGAGTGAAACTTTTAAAGTTCACCACTGACAAAGACAAAATAATTTGAGCCCTGTGAAGTCAAATTGCTTTGTTTAGTGTAAGTGCAATGTATTAAAATAGCATATACATTAAATGGAAGCTGGCTGGTACTTATGAAACTTTAACACTGCTTTTCTTTGGGTAGACCTTGGATGTAGAAATTATCTCTGAGACTTCAATTGTATCAGTGTTGGGAATTATTTTTATTGATAATAGGGTCTTCCCTCATAGAATATATCTACCACAATTTTCCCTCCCTCCACTCCTTCCAGTTACCCTCCCCTCAGTCCTTTCAGCTCCCCTCCCCCATTCCCTCCCCCTGAGATCCACTCCCCCTTTATTTCCCTTCAGAAAGGAAGCGGTCTCCAAGACACAGTAACCAAACACAACAAAACAGATACAATAAGAAGGCAAAAGCCCTCATATCAAAGCTGGACAAGGCAACCTGATAGGAGGAAAAGGGTTCCAAGAGCAGGCAAAAGAGTTAGAGACACACAGGCTCCACTGTTAGCAGTCCCACAAGAACACCAGGTAGCAGTCATAACACATATGCAGAGGTCATGGTACAGACCCCTCCTGGCCTCATGCTTTCTGCTTCCATCTCTGAGAGCCCATGTAAGCTCTGCTTAGTTGACTCAGTGGGCCATGTTCTCCTGGCATCCTCCATCCCCTCTGACTCTACAATCTTTCTGCATCCTCTTCTGCAGGGTTCCCTCAGCTCCGAGGGGAGGGACTCGATGACGGAAACCTCCAATTTAGACTCTGTCTTTGCATAATGCCTTACTGTGAGGCTCTGCACATGTGCCCATTTGCATGTTGGGAATTAATTAAGGGGACTTTGTACAATGCATTCTTGGAACAAATCAAAGTTTACAACACAAGAGGACAGTGAATGTAAGATTATTTAAGATGTTAGATAGTACTTCTTCCTACACACAGTCCATGGAAAGCAGGTTGTGAGCTTCAGGATGACACAGCCTGCATCTGAGTCAGAGAAGTGTTTAGTAGGGAGACCAGCTTGTACTGTCTGTATCTCATTTCTTTCTATGAACAATTAGAGAGCGCTATCACAGATGGCTGCTGTGAGATCAATTCTTCACATAGTCATGCAGAATAGTTAGTATCAGCCATTTTCATTCTATATGGTAGGCTGAAGGAAGTGGCCATCTTGATAGGAAAGTAAACATACTAATATTACTGCCTTATACTCTTCACAAATAAGAGAATTTACCTCCCTTTACGATTATGTCACAGCAGGCATGGACCAGGCATGTCTCAGCCATGAAGAGAAGACTCAGGTGAGCTTTGTATGAGAAACTGGGGGTAGAACTTCCATTGCAGGATGCTTGCTCTCAAAAAAGAAAGAAAGAAGATACACTGGGCATTGCTTGTCCTGTATCTTTTACAGACGAGGTGAGTTAATCTTCCTTCTCTGTGAAATGTGGATAATGGTGAGAGGGCTCCAGATGTGTTGGGGAAAAACACCTCATCATGGAAGAGGGCTTCAGAAGGGTGGAACAAATATAATTCTCATAACAAATGATCTTACCCACAGAATACTGCTTGGTCCCTTTCAATCCAAAGTGGCAAAAAACCAATTTTGACACATGTATAAAACAGAGCTTTACACTCCTACATGGAAAGGGTCCAGGAAGCAAGCTTCGGTCGTGAACTTGCAGGTGTTTAAAAACCATATCTTTCCCTGCTTCTTCTGCATCCCTGCTGGTCATTGTTTAAAACACATTTTCTCCCACTGAAGACAAAATATATCAGCAAAGCCAAGGACAATGCTAATAGCAGGTGTTCTAGACCCTTGACTTAAAACTCAAGGCTCCCCCCCCCCCCAAGCTATGAGCAAACACTCCGAGAGGTTAGCTGCTTCTGTTGGTCAGCTCCCTAACTCCCTGCCTCTGATCCAATTCCTTGGCCGTGTCAGTGATACAACCGGGTCACCAACCATCCTCCCACAGTCAGAGAATAGGGTTTTGTTATTGGTAGCGTCACGTGAGTCATGTTAGATGGGAGACACTTCCACTTTGCCGCGGTTCATGGAGGGTCTTTTCCATAATATCTCATACAGCATTGAATGAAGGTCTGAATGAGAAAGGAGTGAATAATGCTTGGCAACCCCCCACTCTCCCAAACTTTTTGACATTTAAGTTAATTATTGTATGTCTCTTAAAACCATACAATATATTTTAAAACCTATTTCTCTGACTCTTAATAAATAGCTACAATTAAGGCTTTGGGGGAGATCTGTGGAAAAAAAGAATAAACTGTTTCAAATATGGCTTATAGTGACCAATTAATGTTTAGGGGCATCATTCAGTTCCTGGAAATCTCCTAGGTCAAGGGAACTATTTGGCCAGATAAAAAGTCCAGAGAGGCCAATGCAGTTGGGTCATAATGGAAAGAGTGCAGCCTGTAAACATTGGCAACTAAGTGGAGACTATTAAAATAGCTATGCAGACTAGGAGAACCAGGGGACTAGTAAAAGGAAACCTGTTTGTTCTTTCATGAACTTTTTGGATTTGTTCATATGTGAATTCCACTAGATTCTCCATGGACTTCCAGCTAAATCACGTATTTTTATAACATGTTTTGTCATGGATAAAACAACATTCAACCTATGAATTGATAATCAATCAATCACAAGGCATGACTTAAATCATTTCTTACAAATGCAAAGGAAACATTTTCATTTGTCGATTTACATACAAGAACAGAAGCTTACATTTAGAAGGCCCGGTCAGACGGTTAATGTGGTAACATGGTTTTATGCTGTGTGAGTGCCAGGGAGGGAGAGTTAGCAATGAGGGAAGAAAGCTGGGCCGTTGCTACAGGGGACCTCTCTTGTGACCTTTTAAAATGGTGTCATGCACTGAGTGAGGTGATGCTAGCAGCACAGGATTTTTTTTCTTGCTTCTCGTGTACATATTCATGAGTTCTAAGTGGTGTTTCTTGAGTAATAGAGAAAGCTCAGGCAGAAAGAAGAGGTATACTATCATGAAGGCCACGGAAAGGTCCTCTTCACTTGACTGTTGAAATTAGTCAAGCCCAGCACTCTCTGGGCCAGCGCATCAGAACAGAGAAGGACAAATCTCCAGAACGTGGAAGCGGTGCTCATGTGATGTGCTGTCTACCAAGGTGCATTTCTAGTGAATTTCCCTTAAGCCAGCATCTTGCCTCCTGACTTGCCAGCCACCATATGCACTCACTTCCTTACCACAGATGGATTGGTCAGGAGTTATCATCATTGGCTTTTTCCTTTTTCCTTAGGTTCTCACAATCTGCTTAGAGTTTTAGGTATCTGGTTACATACTGTTCTGGTTTCAACAAAGGTGTTTTTCAATGTGAGTTACCTTTCCATTAAGAGACTATGTGGTCCCATCCAACCAATGAGCAAAAGGCTGACTTCCCACAGCACCACCCAAGCAAGAGGGAATTCCCTAGCAGCTGCTCTGGGTTTCATTTGCAACATCCCCCTTCCCAGTTCTCCAGCTAACTGCCTTTCCAATTCAGCTCCTTTCTGCTTCAGACTTTGGCCTTCCCCATTGGATTTTGAGCTTGCCAAACTTCCACAACTGTGTATATGTGCCAACTTCCTTAAAAGTTCCCTACTCCCATATTTATATATTACATAAAATCTCCTTTTATATACAAATGTGTCTTTAAGATCACATCATATGGCTTCATATAATAGTACTCTTGAAAGTTTTGCAGTTTCTCTAGCAGAATGATTTGCTGTGTTTGAATTACATGCTTAGCTGTTGTACACACACGCTGTTGAAGACTGTCCAAAAGACTTTGGCATTGCGGGTCAAGAGAGAAGCCGATAGTAACTAGGATTTATGAATGTAGAAGAGGGTAGAGTGACATTAGTTTATCAAAAGTCATTTCTGTAGTGTTTTGGCTACTTTTGCTCCTTTGTAGACAAAGTCCCAACTGTAACCACAAGGACTCAGACAGGGAGAATAATAACAAGGATTCCTTTCATATGAGACCCCAAATCTGAATCTATAACTCCCTAAGACTGGCAGAGATCCAACTCAAAATCGTATACCTATAAATTGCTAACTTCTTTAGAGATTTAAAAAAAATATTGCTTTTGTTTTTTATCCTGCACTAGTTTGCAATGATTTAATTGTTTTTAACCTTTTAAAACATTTGGAAACATATAGATCATGTTGCTTTTGGAATAGTCGACCAAATTCTGTTATTTTATCTAGAATTGCCTCAGACACTCTTTTAGACAGAGGCCTGTGTAGTTGGTAATGTCTGTTGAGCAAATTGATAGAGTTGATGACTCAAGCTGGCACTTTAAAGAGCTGTCAATTTCCTTTGTTTGCTTGTATATTAGGTTACTTTCATCATTGCACACGATTTTCGGAACTTTTCTGGCAATTTCAACAAAACGGTTAGTTCAGCAAATGGCTCTGAGAGTCTGTACTAGTCTAGCCTGTACAGGATGCCAGGAAACGCTATGCTGATTGGGGTGTGGTGGGGTCAGTTCTCTGAGGAAGTAGCTCTCTCTGCCCCGAAGTCTGTCTGACCAAAGTTGCCTGGTATTGGGCTTTGTGTATGGACAGTGGTCAAGAGAGGTCAAGAGAGGACAGAGGTTCTGATGGCTCGGTTGGACGGGCTCAGGCATAGGACAATCTTAATCTTGCCTTGGTCCCACTCACGTACCCTGTTCCCACACATGTAAAGTGCAAAGTTTAGCAGCACCTGATTCATTAATTTGTTGCAAAGATTTTAAAAGATAGAGCATGTGAAGGACTTGCAGCAGGTGTTCTCAAGTGGTAACTGTACACAATAATACTGCTGCACCTGTGTTTAGACTGTGACTTCACCCTAAGACTAGGTACGGAAGTTTTCCACTTAAGGTGTCATGTCGGCACACACAAAGTTGTGAATGGTGAAGCGTCTGGGCTTCAGAGTCTGAGATTAAGATCTTCAAACCTATATTTCACTGTAAGTTAGTTGCTCAGAAAATACTCTGGATTTGGAGAACGGGACAGTTCAGCGGGACCAAGACAAGGTTAAGGTCATCACATGGCTAAGCCAGTCAAACCTAGTGTAGAAACTACCTCTCTTGACCATTGTCTCGTACATAAAGCCCAATTCCATCTGTTGAACAATGTGAGAAAAACAAATAGGTAAATAAAGAAATGATACCAAGTATTCAATACCACCTGGGCCAACTTTCTCTCAGATTTACATGTAGCCACTGAACTAATTTGCATTTATTTATTTTATTTAATACTTATTAATTTAGTGCACGTGTGTGTGTGTGTGTGTGTGTGTGTGTGTGTGTGTGTGTGTGTGTGAGCGTGTCAAGGAGTGTATGTGGAGGTCAGTTGACAACATTTAACAATCTGTCCTGTCCTACCATGCAGTTTCCAGAACATCTAATTCAGGGACTCAGGCTTGGTAGCAAGTACTTTTATCCACTGATTTTCTCACAAGCCCAGGCACTAAATTTAGATCAACATTATTTTGCTATGTCACTGGCCAAGAGTTCAGTATGTAACCGGATACTCTGGAGGTATAAATACCCAGTACCCAGTTCACAAGACAAAGAAATACAACAACAACAGCACAGAGGAAGTGAATTTCCAATCAACATTTTCTACAATATAAAATAAATACTATAAAAGAAAAGAAAGACCATGACTAAATTTTCTACATTAAGCATAGCTAGACTACAATAATCTTAGAATACTTTCTTTATAAAATACCCATTTTATTTAAAATTATTATGGGATACGCTCCTTATTAAAATTATCCAATATTATTGCACTCAAAATAAAAATAATACCCAATAATATCTCACTCAAAATACATTATAATTATTACACTGAAAACATTATGGCTAGTTCTTCTGCTTGCTTGCCCTACTTCCTGATATTTTGCTTTTGATCTATACATGTATTTTAAATGTTTCTTTACATTTGAATTTTGACCTTCCTAGTTCTTACTAAGCTGCTACTTTTGGACAAACCAAACTCTTCCCTTCGTGTGATCCATCCAGGAAGAATGCTGCTTGACTGCTCATTGGTCTGTTCCCATCCATCACGTTTGAGACCTTCTGAACCATTATCCTCCCATGCTGCTATTTGATTGGACCACCTGATCTTTTCAGTGGTGTTTTGAGACCTGTTTTCTGTCTTCACTTCCTGCCACACTTAGCATTACAGCTAGTAGAATCTCAAGAACATTCTTTGAAAGAGTATCTAATTGGTACAGCATAGTAAATAGGCCTTGTGGGTGATGCCGTTGAGAGCAACGAATTGACTTTCTGTCTTTGATTGAGCCAGCATAGGATATTACAATTGGAGGGATCCAGATTGATCCCAAAGGAACAAACTCATTTACCTCTTCAGTGTGATGGTACTGTGAGGGAGGGGTTGAGGCATGTCCTCTTTGTAGACTAGGTGGAGATAGCTCTAGAAACTAAGGATTTTAGAGCTGCAACACTCCCTGCCCCCTGGCTCTCAGATGCATTCCTTTGGTGTCCTCTATGAATAATAGAGAACCTGGTCAACACAGACTGTAGTCCCAGTTTCCAGCTAAGTTCAGCCAACAGAGAACTTGACAGAAGTTTGGAATGTGGACTTAGAAGATTGCATTTTGCATGGGCTCTACCTTGGCCCTTTTCATGCTTCCAGTCATGGCTCTATTTCCTCCATTTCTGACTGGAGAGGTGGCTGCAGGTTCTGAGAATATGGTGTCCACCCTGACGTGATTGGTTTTCTGTGTTGCTAATCTCAGAGTTGCTTTACTCCTTCCCAGTTGGATTTGACCTTATAGAACATTGATTTTGATTGCGATGTTGCAATAAGTCCCAATAGTCCAAGTGGAGCAACTCATATTCAATGCCTTTGCCACTGAGGTGTTTGTTCAACCTTTCAAGAAATCAGAAGGAGAAAGGGAGAGAGAGAGAGAGAGAGAGAGAGAGAGAGAGAGAGAGAGAGAGAGAGAGAGAGAGAGGAGAAGGAGGGATAAGCAGAGGGGCAGGAGGAGGGAGAGGGGCAGGAAGAAGGGGAGAAAGAGGGACCGGGGCAGGGACAGAGACAGGGAGAGGGAGAAGGGCAGTGAGGGGATGAGAACAGTTAAGTCCCAAGAGAACCAGCGTGGTGATATGGCTGGGTTCTAACATTTATCGAGAAAGGAACTTTGAGACAATGGATCCCGAAATCTGCTCTCTCTGGCATTTTCTTGTCGCTCACTTGCCCATGTGGTTTTCCAAACTTTTCATTCTGAGAACTGTCGGCTTTATGAATTGTTATGTTTCCAAAAGGAGCCTTATTTTACTTAATTTGCCTAAGGATTGCTTTCCTGCTTTTTTTTCTTTAAAAAAAAATTCCAATCCTAATTAACCAAATTTCTTTTATAAAACTCTGTTGTTTGAAATATATACTGCAAGGACATCATACAGATAAAGATGATGAGAAAAGAAGGATTAAAGAAGAGATGAAAATCACAAAAGGAACGTCCTTTCCAAGAAAAAAAACCTACGAGAGCAAGTTACTAAAACAACATGTACCAAACCACGGGAGACAAATGGGAGCCTCCTCTAGAATTACCAGCAGAAAAAGGGATTTAATCACCGCAGGAACTTGAGAATCGATTTTTCTGGCTGAGCTCAGTGGAGCCTGAAAGGAGACAAAGGAGAGCTTGTGATCAGATGGAGATGAGCTGGGAAAATTGACTTTGGCACTCTGACCCGGGGAAGGAAATGAACCGTACGTAAGCGCATAAGCAGTAAAAAGGGGTCAGCTGCTACTTGGATGAATCTTGATTTTTAACTCGGTGCCATTGACATCTCAGGACAATTTCTACCTACACAAGATTAGCAACTCAGTAGACCGAATCACCATGAACAATTGTGGGTGACAGGGAGGGTTTCCGGATGTGGATTTCTTTTCCTTATGTATCTGGAAGTCACCAACGAGCTCCTAAGTTCATATCCCACCTAGAAGTCCAAAGATGCCTTTCAGGGTGTGCATGTTTCCTTGCCATAGACCCTTGCTTGCTTTTTTTTTTTTCTTTTCTGTTTTTAACTTTCTTTTGAGTTTATTTTCATAGAACTAGAAAGACATCCCATGGTGCATGAAGACCACTCCTCAAGGAGAGGTGAAATTATTTTAATAAAAAAAATTCCCAATTTGTCCCTTTCTGACCTTGTGTTTGTAATAGAGCGCAGTCTGCAGAAAATTAAAGCAAACTCCGACCCTGAAGGATGCATACATTTTCATTTGATTCTGACAGCCTAGCCAGTGAGAATAAGCTTGGGAAAGGCTGATTTCCAATGGGGTGAAAGCCTTTAATTTTCCCTGCTGGTCCACGAAATGCTTCCTACATAGTGCTATTTCAGGGTCTTTTTGTCTTCTGGCTTTCTTGGGGTCAAGAACAGAGGCATTTGCCAGTGTCATTGGGATTTGGTTTTAGGCTTCTGTGATGTAAATTGAGGTTAATATTCTGCCACTCAGCCTTTGCAGTATTTGATGGCATTTCCTCAGGATTCTCCACAGGAAGCCAGGAGCCTGCAGACTTTCACTCTGAACCAGAGTGCCAGTGTTTGTCCAAACTTGGGGAGGAACTACTCCCTGACCTTTGAGATAGTGCTCTTCCAGTTTTGTGGACACTGATCAGTTGAGAATGTCGAAAAGATCAAATTTTACTTAGGTAACTGAATTTTGTGTCTTTTTACTGTTATTTTAAAAAGCTCCATTCAAACCCTTTCAAAAATTTAACAAACCTATTAATCTTTGAAGTTTTACTGGGAGGATTTTTATCTAGATTTAAGATTTTGTAGATAGCTTACATGAGTCTTTTTTCTGATTAATTTTCAGCCTATAATGTGATTCCCAATACCAAAACTAGACAAGACTTTAGGAAATGAGAGATCCCTTGAGCCCCAGAGACAACAAATATAAATTTTACAAATAGCAAAGTGCTTATTTTGTTTTTCAAGAAAAACAACAAGAATCTCCTCGGGGGTGGTTAGAAACTTATTTTTTTAAAGAGTGAGCTTGTGCAGAAAGAGCCTGTCTATCTGGTTGATGACCTTTCCTATCACAAGCTCATCATCTTACACACATCCAAAGGAACGTCTGACCTGTGAAAAGGCAGGGTGACCTGTGCAAAGAAGCTTAACTCTCCCCCCCCCCATCTTGCCATGCAATCAGCATGGCGCTTTCTCCCCACCTCTTCCCATGAAGTCCCCTGATACCAGTTGATGGGGGAGGCTGATCCGAGTTTCCAGTTCCTGGACTCCTGATCAGTTGACCATGCAAGGAAACCCTTTGTTTTTGCAAAGCTCCCATATTATAGTTTTGGCTTCTGTCTTAGTTTTCCTTCCCATAGCTGTAATAAAATATTCTGACAAGAAAAGGGGGCGGAGGCATATTTTAGTTCACAGTTCAAGGCATAGTCCATTCTGCTGGGAAATCAAGCCTACAGGGACTTGAAGCAGGGTCACATCACATCCAGAATCTAGATTGGAAAGCAATAAATGGCATGCCCGACAGGTTCAGTTCACTGTCTATCCCTTATACCATACAGGGTTTTATCCCCCGGGAGTGGTTGTCTGTAGTTAGGATGGGTCTCCCTGCATCAAATAACATGGTCAACACCACCCCACTGCAGGCATGTCCACAGGCTCTTCCCTGTGATTTTTGGCACTGTCGCCTTGACAACACTAACGAGCCTCACTTTCATGTGTATCCGTCAATAAGCCCTTGTTCTAAATTAAGAGCAACAAGGCTCTAATCTGCCAATCTGCTATGTAAAAGAGATACTCAGGACTATATGTCAGTCAGAGAAAGGGGAAGAGATGATGAAAATAGTTCAGATCTTTATTCTATAAGCACTAAGCTAGAGACAAGGAATTACGACCTGGGAGTCTTATTTCTTGATAACTTTATAAGAGAGAAAAGCATCTAAAACTCCAGTTGTTTGCCTTTGTAACATTTCAGCTTCTTCATGGTTAAACTGGCCTTTGTGAAATCCTGATATTAGTGACAATAGCTAGCATTTTTGGAGTATTACTCCTTAAAGTGTTTAGCCTTATTTTATGTACTGCTTTATTAAATATCTCTCATAACTTTATGATATAGATTCTACATATTCCTTTTCTGGCTCATTCCCTCTGTCCTAAGTCTCTTGAATGTTGATGGAATGAGATCAGGGTCCTGATCTCAGTTCTCGTGGAGTGACTGTGGGTCATTCTTCATTACAGTCTGGGATTTCTTCAGTCCATGCAATTTTACAATGCCGATCTCTAAACTTGACAAGGAAGAAAGAAATAGAACCTTTGCATACTAGCACAAAACCTTCAAGCATTCTTTTTTTGGAAACATAGTATTTTGAAGTTATTCTTCGAGAATTTCAAAAGTATATGCAATGTGTTTCGTGCCCCGTCCCTTTAACTCTCCCCAGATCTCCCGACTTCAGGTCTTCTTTTTTGATTTTATCTTAAATAACCCACTGAGTCCAATTAGTGTCACTCCTATATGCATGGCTGTGGGGCCATCCACTGTAGCGCTGTCAATCTACCATGGGCCTCATCCCTGAAACAAACAAAGAAACAAACAAACAAACAACAAACAAACAAACTACTTTCCCTCTTCTAGCAGCCATCAACTGTCAGTGGGGATGGCAGCTCATGTGTTCTTCCTTTACACATGTGGTGATGTTGACTGGCTTTATCTTGTGACGGTCTTGTTCAGGCTGTGAGTTCATGAGTGTAACGGTCCTGTGGTGTTCAGAAGACAGTCTTCCACAACTCTCACACACTCATTCTCCCCCATCTTCCTTGGTGTTGTCAATGAGCAAAGATGTTTATCTGGTGAGAACTGAGGGCTGCATTTATCTCTTGGTATACAGATGTGTATTTAGAAGGCAGCTGGATGCTCTGTCTGCTTAGCATAGTAAGAGTCACAGGCTCACCCTTGGGGCTCTAACCTTCCCAGCCATGGGTTCTTGGCCAGATTTTCTGTATTAGGTATAGACAGATTTTTTGGGGGGCTGCCAGCTAACAACAACAAAAAATGACACAAAGACTTCTTACTAATAAAGGTCAGCGTTTAGCTTAGGCTTGTTTCTAACTAGTTCTCATAACTTAAATTAACATATATTTTTAAATCTACATTCTTCCATGCACTCATTACCTCATCTCCATTATGCCCACCCTGGTTTTCCCATGTCTGGCTGGTAATTCCCTTTTCTTCTTCCCAGAGCTCTCTGCCCCCAGAAGTCCCACCTAACCTCTTCCTGTCTAGCTAATGGCCATTTAGCTCTTTATTAAACCAATCACAGTGACACATCTTCACCCAGTGTAAAGGAGTTTTCCACAACAATTTGTCATGAGATGCCTCCTGGGGAGTGTATCTTAAATCTAACTAGAAATTGGCTGGCTGCCTCTATAACTCGTGCTACTATTTCATTCATGGACCATATCTTGCCAGACCAGTCACTATGGTAGCTCTCAGAGTTTACAACTGGATAACACTGTTGATGACCTTCTGTTCCAGCATCCTGAGTAACACCTTCTGGTATTGTGAAGGCTGGCTAGCAGGCAGGAAACTCTCAAGTCAGTACTAGCTTGATATTTCCAAGTACAAGGCTAAAGGGTGTAGTGTCTTTGAGAATAGAATCTTATTATAAAGCTTTGGTGGGCAACCAAGAGCAATGGCAATAACCTGCACCGTATCGTCTATGGGACTGTCCTGATCAACAGCTCAAAGAAAGATGTCCTACACCAGGCAACTTATAGCATCAGGGAAGAGCATCTTGCCCCATGTATGTATAGTACATCTATCTATGTATCTATCTATGTATGTATCTATCTATCTATATATCTATCTGTTTATCATCTATTTACATATTTATCTATCTATCCATCCTTGTATCTATGTATTTATCTGTGTATCTATGTATTTATGTATCTATTGTGCATGTATATATGTATGCATCTATCATGTATGTATGTATCTATCTATCCACCCATCATCTATCTATCTATCTATCTATCTATCTATCTATCTATATCTATCTATCTATCTATCATGCATTATATATGTATGCATCTCTCATGTATGTATGTATGCATCTATTGATCCATCCTTCATCTATCTATTCTATCTATCTATCTATCTATCTATCTATCTATCTATCTATCTATCATCTATCTATCTACCATGCATGTATGTATAAATGTATGAATGTATGTATGTATGTATGTATCTATCATATATATATATGTATGTGTGCATGTATGTATTTCTGTATCTATCTATCTTAAGCCCTCCTTCCTATGTTCTACTCTTCGCTACCCATTTATCACCCTCCCCACTTAAACCCAACCCCAATTATTCTCTTTATTGCCTTCTTATCTTCTGTTTTTTTCCTCCTCCCTGAAGATCTTTATTACACCTGCAACACACAACAGTGACTCCTTTATGGTTTTCTAGATCCACAGGTACTGCATACCAAACACACAAATCTAACATTTTGGTGTTAGTACCACACGTACGAGATAATATGCAGTGTTTGTCTTCTAGGTCTATGTTATTTCACTCAGTATATTTTTTCCAGTTTTATCCATTTACCATCTATTTTTCTTTTTCTTTATAGCTGACTGGAACTCCATTGTTTACAGATGCTATATTTTCCTTTTCCCTTCATTAGTTGCTGAACATCTGGACAGTTTTCTTGCTTAGCTGTTGTTGAAGAGAGTAGCAATGGGCATGGATAAGTGCTTGTCTTTGCAGTATGATACAGAGTCCTTCGGGTGTATATCCACAGTTGTTATAGATAAGTAAATGGTAGATCTATTTCCAGCTTTTTTGAGAAATCTTCACAATGATTTCCATAGTGGCTGTACTAGCTTTCATTTTCATCATTGGTGAATGAGATTCTTCTTTCTCCACATCATTGCCAGCATTTTTGTTGCTTACTTTCTTAAAAATATTTACCACTTATTCATGTGTATATATGTGTGCATGTGTGTATATGTATATGAGTTTATGTGTGCATGTGTGTAGGTGTGTGTTTGTGTACAGATGTATGTCTGCATGTGTGTATGTGTGTGTGTGTATGTGTGCACATGAGCAGGTGCCCACAGAGACCAGGGGGAGCTGGGGTTGTATTCATAAACTTCCCTCTTGGCTGCTATGAACTGAACTCCAGTCCTCTGAAAGAAAAGTGAATACTCCCACCTCTACATCAACTCTCCAGTCAAGTTGGTCTTTTATTTAATCCTAACCATCCAACTGTCTTAAAATGAGATATCAAGGTATTTTAATTTACATTTCCCTGGTGACTATGGGTATTGAATACTTCAAAAATATTTCCTAGTTGTTTGTATTTTTTCTTTTAAGAACTATGTTCAGTTTCATGACCCAGTTTTTAATTGTGTTTTTTTCTCTTGGTGTTTATTTTTAAAATTCTAAACAGTAATCTTATGTCAGATGTATTACTGGCAAAGATTTTTTTCTATTATTTAGCCTGTGTATTCAGTTGATTAACTATTGTACAGATTTTTTTTAATTTTGTGAGATTTCACTTGTTATCTGTCCTAGTTCCTATGAGAGCAGCTTTCTACTTAAAATGGCTATCCCACCAAAAACAATCTACAGATTCAATACAATCCCTATCAAAATTCTAATGGAATTCTTTATAGAAATTTTAAAAAAGGTCTTAAAATTCATAGGCTGAACAGAAGTCCCTAGACAGCCAAAGCCATCTCGAACAATAAAAACATCATGGAAGGTGTCAGCATCCCTGACTTCAGTTGACACTATGGAATCATAACAGTAAAAATATCATTAAAGTGATACCAAGCAGTCACCTTGATCAATGGAACAGAATCGAGAATCCATATGTAAATCCATGTACCTACGGCTATCTGATTTTTGACAAAGATGTCAAATTGCATTGGAGAAAAGACATTGTTCACAAATGGTGCCGGGAGAATTGGGCATCTGTAGGTGGAAGAGTGAAACTTGATCCTTACCTGCCATCACCTTGCACAAAAATAAGTTCCAAGTGGATCAAAGACTGCAGGAGGAAAGTCAGAGGACCCTCCAAGCATCCTTTTTTAATTACTGCTCAAGTTTAGAAGTTAGCATTCAAATGTGCATCACTGTGGCCTTTTCACACCTATGTGTCATGATGTTTTATTGGTTTTCCCTTTTTCTCTCACTGGCATTATTGTGTCACCCATTCCACCCCCTCTTGCTTTTGCTTCACACACGTTTCTTTAGTTTCTCTCCTCCTCCCTTAGGACACCCCATCAAGATCTCCTCTAGTTCCATGAATTATTTTCAATGGGTTTTATATCAAGAAACAGGTGACCCAAACACTTCTAGACCCAATTGTCTGCTATCTATGGAATTGTCCCACCTACAACAATAGCTGAAAATCAGTTTGTAGCTATTTATGTTACCGACCTACATGGAATCAGTGCCTTTCACATAGTTTAGGAAAACTATGGTTAAAAACCTTTGTCTCTCAGAACTACATCTCCGGTGAGCACAGGGCCACACAAGATGCCTTGCCACCAGACTAGGGTGTCTGCTGAGCATGCTGACCAAAAGCTGACCCAGCACGAAGCCGGGCTTTCCACCCCAACAGTTACTACTAGCCAGGCTTTCAATTACAGTATCAACTTTCTGGAGAAAGACTAGAAAATAATCACTCTCCTTTTCCCAGCTTTAACTGAAATAAGGACACAATGGTAGTCATTAACCATAAAGATGAGGAGGTTCATTTGCTTTCCCTCTAAATACAAATGCTAATGTAACCATGTAAATTAGTGCCAACAATGGAAACAAACAGAAGACCAAGTTAAACCACAAATGCACAGGCCCTTACCACTTGGCAAAACATGAGAGCTAAGAGTATTGAAATCATGGCATTAAGGCTTACATGTAAAATGAATCGTAGGACTGTATGGGGCCAGAAGAGCAATTTATCAAATTGAACCAATGTGACCCTGGAGATAGGGATATGTTGAAATAAGGAAATATACTTGAAATAAGGAACTAAGAGAATCCATGACATTTCTTAGGAACTGAATATTTAAATATCTCCTATCTCAAATCCTTTTTCTCATTGCCTGCATTCTGTCAGTCCTTGGACTACTGGAGAGGTATTTTGGGAACACCTCTGAGGTGCACATGAGCTTTCCAGAGGGGGAAATAGGAAGACAGTGGAGCTGAACAGCCAATGGGAAATTGGTCTGCCTTCAGCCTATTTGGTGCCGCTGCTAAAGAATAAATGGGGTCTTTTACTGCCTGTCATAAGTTCTATATATTCCCATAACAATGAACTTATGCCCAATTTATCTTGCACCCACAAGGTAGAAATGGACGATGGTTTCTAGAGAATCTCTCTGAAAGTCAATGACTTTGCATGGGTTGGTGAAAACCTGTGTTCTCACTACACTTTGCACATGGGAAAGTCCAGTTCCTATGCTTAAACAAGGTGTTTGTACAAGCTAATGTAAACCAGAATTGTCACTGTGTGGTGGTCAGCATGAGTGGCTACTAGAAACTTCTAGGACGATGCTGGGGACCAGATACTTGCAACTGTATAACACTATGAGAATTATTCTTTTTTCTATGCTTCCACTGTCTGTGAAAAGAATGTGAAATTTCCTCACGGGGTGAATGTGAAAACTAAGGTTGTATGTGTGTTGGGGCTAGAGAGATGGTTAAGTGATTAGAAACACTGCTCTGGAAAAAGATTTGCTTCATTCCCAGCATCCACACAGTTACAGGGAACTCCAGTTCCAGGGGATCCAGCGCCCTCTTCTGACCTCTGCTGGGACTACACGCTCGCTCATGGTGCACATACATACGTATTTTGGTAGTTTAAATGAGAATGGCCCCCATAAGCTCTTATGTTTGAATGTTTAGTCCCCAGTTGGTGGAACTGTTTGGGAAAGATTGGGAGATAAAGGCTTGTTGGAGTAGGTGTGCCACTAGGGTGGGCTTGGAGCTCTCTCTCTCTCTCTCTCTCTCTCTCTCTCTCTCTCTCTCTCTCTCTCTCTCTTACTGCTGTATGGTTGTTGTCTCAAGATACAAGCTCTCAGCTACTGCTCCAGCACCATCTCTTCCTGCCCTCTGCCATGCCCCCTACCATGATGTCCTAACCCTTCAAACTTTAAGCAAGCCTCCAATAAACCTTCTCTTCTCTAAGTTGCCATGGACATGGTGTTTTGTTATAGTAATTGGAAAAGTATTTAAATACATATAGTCAGGTACACATACATACGTATACAATAAAATAAACTAAAAGCAAAAGATTGTGTGTATGCATTTCTACATTTTTGTCTACTAGTCTGCCTAATATTAATTAGTTCTTGACAAATAAATAAGACACTATAATTACTATGTCCCACGGACTTTGAGCCTGAGTTTGGGACACAGTATGTTTATTTATTCATTTATTTTCAATTTAAATATTTAATTTGAAAAAAAAAACACTACTTCTTTCTCAAAATGGAAGTTGATTTTCTCTACTCCATATCTGTGCATCAATTAAGATTACTCAGGATGGATTTCTTGGATTCATGTAGGCACAGGAGTAGGAGTAGAAGAGATGATTCTATTCTCATGTTTTAGTTGGCTATCCTTGGCCAACTTCCATAACTCGTTAGAGCCTCTCTTCCTTCATCTATAAAATGAGAATAATGGCATTGTTCCCTGCCAAGATATTTATGAAGTTCAAGAGATCATAAAATATTTGAGTGCTACAATTTATTATAAAACACAATGCATTATTGGTGTTGCATCGCAGTTATTTGTAAAAGCCTTTTAGTCTTAAACTACCCAGAAAAATTCTTAGTGCACTGATTTCAACAACTAAACCATGTAGGTAATAAGATAGAAAAGCTCTCAGGTAACCCTTTTTAGCCCAACATTTTGTCCATTAAGGCTTGATTCTTTTTTTTTGTGTGTGGTTTTTCAAGACAGGGTTTTTCTGTGTAGCTTTGCACCTTTCCTGGAACTCACTCTGTAGCCCAGGCTGGCCTCAAATTCACAGAGATCCGCCTGTCTCTGCCTCCCGAGTGCTGGGATTAAAGGCATGAGCCACCATCGCCTGGCTGAGGCTTGTTTTTTTATCAGTATGAATTACCTCATTTTCCCATGGATAATATAGTGAAAGGAAGAGTAGGCGATCAGGGGAGGATTTCTGCGTGCCCAGAGAATGGTGCCACATAGTAGGCTGGGTTTTCTTACATCAGTTAATGAGTAAGACTGTCTCTTAAAGACATGCCTCCAGGCCAGTCTAATTTGGGAAGTGTCTCAAATGAGACACCCTTATCAAATGACTCAGGTTATATCGAACAGATAATTAAAGCAAAGTAGGATTTACATAAATTTGGTAGAAGCAGAAACCTGGGACGCTGTAATTTATTCTGAAGGCTTTGGAAATATTTTGTGGGATACTTTACAAAGATCCTTATTTGTAAACTAAATCGAAATGCTGCTTGGTTAACAGGAGCTTGCTATATTTGTATAATGTCTTATGCTAAAAGAAAAATGCCACCTTTAGAATTAAGATCTTTTCTCTTGAGCCTCAGTCTGCTGATCCAGGTGCCTTTCTCATTTACTTGATGATTGGTAGCTGCTCAGAGAGGTGCCCTGGAGCCATGACTCTGTGTGGGACTTTAGGTTTCAGGTATATATCCACATGAGCCCAAATCTTCTGTAGATGTTCTGAGGAACTTCTGTGGATTGTAAGGAACTTGTGTGTTTTAAGGTCTTTCTGTGGATAAACTTCTAATCATTCCATTTCCATCAAGGGAGACATGAGTGAGGATGGAAATCACATGTGTAGGACACGGCTGGCCTAAGTTGTGAGTCCGGCCCAGTCTGCCCTGAATCTCCCACTTCTTTTTCTGAAGTCCCCTCTCACCGTGACCAGCTAGTCAGCCTGGCCCAGCAATCTTCCACTTAAGGCTTCTCCTGGCCAAGGCTCTGTCTAGCTTTAATGTGCCATCTGTTGAATACCTTTCTGATTTGAAAGCTTCATGCTATTTTATGTTTCAATAACCTCACAGTAGTGTTTGAGGGCATTGCTCCAATTTTACAAATCAGAATACATTAAGCAAATGTCTAATTTATATCCCTAGTGATTTTTGAGGTAGTGACATGTTTCAGGTCTCTGTGTGACATCTTATGCTTATATTCATCTCATGATGCTGCCCATTCCAACTCACTAGTAACTTTTTGCTACATTTTTACTCTAGTTTGTTTGAGACAGAGAGGGTCTTATACAACACAGGCTGGTCTTCCATTTACTATAGAGCCAAGGATGATCTTGAATTTCTTCTCATCTTCTTGTCTTCATATCCCCAGTGCTGAGGTGTGTGCTACCAGGCTTGGCCTACTTCTGTTTTTGCAGAAGACAGGAATATGACATCTAGTATGGGTTCATTACCCTGTTCCAGATGAGGTGTTAATGGCTGCCATCAGTGGAGAAGAGCTCCCCTGTGAGTTCTTCCTCATGAATTCAACTGTCTTTACTCCTGGCTAATCAAGGCAGATACTGTATTATAAGCCTCAGTCTTAGGAACTGAGTCTGGCATTTTACCCAAGGAGTAATTCCATCCTCTCATGTCTGCCTCAAATGTGTGTTTGTGAAGCATCCTAGACCAAAGTATATTCCTCATAGGCAACATCTGCATTTTAAAAGTAGCAGCAGACATCTTAATCCAAGGAAAAGAATAATGTAAAGCCAGGTATGGTGATGACCATCAGATAATGGAAGTCTCTGTTAGTTGGTGGCCAGCCTGGTCTACACAGTGAGATCCATCTTATAAAAACACAAACAACACAAAATAACAACTCATCAACAAGACGTCGTGTTTTAAGGGGCTAGAGAAATGGCCCACTGGTTATGAGCACACAAGGCTCTTCCAGAAGACCCAAGTTAGGCTCCCAGATTCCCAGAACCCACAGCTCACAACTACACCTCCAGAGGATTCAGTGTCTCCTCAACCCTGCAGGCACCTGCACACATATGGTGTACATACATACCGTGGTGATTTAAATGAGAATAGCCCTCATATATTTGAATACCGGGTCCCCAGTTTGTGGAACTGTTTGGGAAGGATGTATGACCTTGTTGGAGGAGGTTTGCCCCTAGAGGTGGATTTTGAGGTCTCAAAAGCCCACACCATTCCCAATGAGTTCTCTCTGCTTCCTATTTGGAGATAAAGATGTAAACTCTCAACTACTGGTCTAGTCCATGCCTGCCTGCCTGCTGCCACGTTCCCCTCCATGGTGGGCATGCACGCCAACCCTCTACAAGCATGAGCTCCAAACATTTTCTTTCATAAGTCGCCTTGTCCACGGTGTCTTAGTATAGCAATTGAAAATTAACCAACCCACACACAGATATAAAAATAAGTTAAATCTAAAACCGAAAAGAAGATTGTAGACACTTTAGTCATAGGACATAGGAAAAGGCACTCTTATTAGGCATTTGCTTTCCTGACTCCCCACTCTGACCCCATCTCCTTACACGGAAGTAATCTACACCCGCCTTGTCTATAGCCAAATTTTGTGTCATCCTTAAAGCTCCATTAGCATGACCTCAGCAAGCTCTTGAAATAGATAAGCGAAAGCATGTGGATTGCAGCAAAGACAATTAGGAAAATCCAACATTCCTAATGCCTTTCGAAGTCTCCTTTCTCCTCTGAAGTTAAGGACACAGGAGCAGTTTGAGCAAGAGCCATAGGAAGAACCCAGAAGCCAGTGTTCTTTCTCCATTGCTTGTCTTCTGCCTAAGTGAAGGCAGAGGCTGTAGATCCCAGGCTCACTAATGGAAGGAGAGTGAGAGTTGGAGAACTGGTCTCATTCACGTTACATTTCACCTAAGTGAGAAAAATCATTCTGAGTTGTGATGTTAGGGGTTATTTTTTACTGAAGCATAGCCCATCACACTGTGAAGAAAATGGGGATCTCTTTTTCTTTTTTGTAAAACATTCTCCCATATCAGGATGGATTACTTAGGAACTGATCTTTTAGAAACAGGTTTGTTATATGAAGCAAAGTCCTACTTTTAGCTACAGAGTTTATTGCGGCCTTATGACAGAGATATTGAGAACCTTTAACCGTCTGTTGAGTTTATAGGCATGTTTAGATTATTGAGGGCATTGAGGACTGAGATACAGAATTATCTATGGTTTTAGCTTCTAGGTAATAACTGCGGTTGTGCCGTAGACATTGCTGTTCTTACCTTTTCTCTTGGCAAAGGCTGATGGCTGAATATGAGGAGGTGTTGCAGGGACCACTTCTGCAAGTTGAAGCTCCTCAGATGATGAAGTCCCTGCTTCATAAGGGATGCTGATGTGGTCTACAATGGGTAATGTGGTTTCGACAATGGCTTCCTCCTTTTTCAGACATTCCAGGGGCTAAAGTAGATGCTAGTCTTCGTGTCATTCTTACGAAAACAAGAATAAAATAAATTGGTTCAGCGTAAGAGAGGCTCATGCCAAAACGGTCAGCCCTCGAGGGTCGATGTCATCACCTGCTTGACAGAAGACCTGAGGCCTCTCTCAGCTCCCAAGCTTCCTGTCATGCTCTACAGAATATGCAGATGGTAAGGATGCCAGATGCCCCGACTACATTTTTCTTGGTTTTAGATAATCTGAAAACTGTGAGCAACACTGTTTTTTCTTTCTATCCATTAGGTTTCTCCTTCATTATTTCTATTGGTCAAATCCTCTGCTCCTCTCAAATTGAAACTTTCTGCTTCTAGAATGTTCCCCTTGGGCATTTTGGCCGTCCCTGTAATGTTTCATCATTGTCTCTCCAGGGGCGTCTGTCTGCTATCAGGGCCAGCAGGGCCAGCAGGGCCGGCTTTGGAACTCATTGTCTGTCCGGAGCTCATTGCACTAACATTTGCTTTCTCAATCCTTCCTTATTAAATCTCTTGATAGTTTGCATTATCTCCACCAGGATCCAGGCAGAGCTTCCTCACACAAGGATGCTGCAGCCACATTATGCTTTTCAATCTTCTCACAGTTGACTGAGTCTCAGCTCTGGGTGAACGTCAAGGTTAAATCTGTTGTGTCTTTGAGGAAAACAATGGAAGCAGACTCAAAATATAAATTGCAGTTTACCTTGGTATTCAAGTCTTGTTGGGATGTGATATTGCCGTGCGTTGGCTCTATCTAAACAATGCTTTTTAATTGTTTCTTTTAGCTTTTTGAGAATATGATATAATTAACATCATTTCCTTTTCCCTTTCCTCCCTCATGCTCCCTCAGAGACCACCTGTATCTCTCACTAGCTGTTCTTTTTAAAATTTATGACCTCTTTTTTCATTAATTGCTCTTTGTATATGTGTATATATATGATGTATATGATGTATGTGTATATATGTATGTATATGATGCATATGTGTATGTATATGATGTATGTGTGTATGTATATATGTGTATGTGTATGTATATGATGTATACGTATATGCATGTGATGTATGTGTATATATGTATATATGATGTATATGTGTATGTATATGATGTATGTGCACATGTGTATGTATATATATATATGTATATGATATATATGTATATGAGTTGTATATGATGTGTATGTCTACCTGCTTCTTTTAAGGGCTATTCAGGAATGGTCCTGGTACAGACAGGAAATTCTCACTCTTATGAAATGATATGAAGCCATCAGTCAGAGTGGAAAGAAAGAAGTAAGTCCTTTCTCCCCGCCACTGGGGTTATTTGCAAATCAGTACCTTCTCGCTGTCCTTTGCCACACTGCTGCACCCCTGCTCAGGTGGCCCCCTTCCTCAAGCTCACAGGGGTCACTGCTGCACCCCTGCTCAGGTGGCCCCCCTCCTCAAGCTCACAGGAGTTTCGAGAGAGCACAGAGAAGGGGGAATGTGGGTTTCTGGGCTTGGCTACTTTTATTACAGCTTTAGGACAATGCTTTAGGAGGCAAACCACACTGATTTATCAAACCCCATTTAAAAATGGACTATAACAGAGTCACATGCTGGGGAAGGGGGGTTAGATTCCAGAGACAGTGAGTAAGTGAAGAATCAGAGAGGCAAAATAATTCTTGGAGAGTTTTAAAGAGGACGCTTCACTGGAAATCCAAATAGAGCCAGTTTCCCTTCTGATTCTCAAGCAGATGAGCACCAGATGAAGATGTTGGCATGTATTTAGAGACCATGTTATCCTCCAAATATGTATTTTTAAATACTGTGATCACACTTAAGGAAAAATAAAATCTGCCTGTTATAACTCTGGGGGATTTTCTCATGGAATGGAAGACCTGCAAGCTTGCCTTTAGTTAAAATCTCCACTGCAGACCCAAGCCTTCACCTTTATGTCCAACTTCATGTAGTTTAGATGCACACAAGATGTATCTCCAAGGTTCTCGCTGGAAGAAATGTCAGTTCCAATCATTGAAAAGGAGGCTGGGATTCTGCGTCTATTCTGGGAGACGACAATTGCAAGGAGTGGAGAACATGCCCCCCTGCAGGAGAACATGGCCTGCTGTTCTTGCAGAGGCATTGGATGAAGGCAGGGGATAAGGGACCCAGAGATAGACTCTGTAATTAATCATATTGAAGCTGAAGGTCTAAGAGAATAGACTATATTCTCTTCAGAAGGCAAACTTAAGGTAAAATCTTCAAATATAGAGAGATCAAATAACACTATGGCTGCCCCAAAGGGCTTAGAAGACCATGGTAGCTGATTGCTGTGGAGACAGCAGCCACAACAGGAGAAGATCTTTGCATTACAGTCTCCTGTCTGGACAAATCTACTTGTTGAAATTTGAACGTTGCATTGAAAGGTTTCACTGTATGTGGATTGTTGTATTAAGTTGCTGTGACTATGGTGATTTCCATCATTTTCAGGAGTATCTCTTTTAATACATTCTTCTGGCCAGTAAGTTTAAACCTTGAGATGCCAAGAGAAGAGACCCCTGCAAGGTTCTGGACAGGATGTGAATGAAGATATACATTTCATTTGCTCAAAGGAATCTTTGCTATAATGTGGGCAGAGGAAATGAGAATCCCTGTGAATTCTATACTTCAGACTCTACTGCCTAATGGGTATACTTAGGAAGGTGGCTTGCCCACCGCATTGGGATCTAAACTCTGCTTTATAGCAATTACTGCTTCTCTGATTAGGGGGTCCTCGGCAGCACAATAGCCAATGAGTACTGATTCTTTGACAAGTCAGTTGTAGGGTTTGCTTGCTGTCTATGGCTCATACCTAGAAGTGTTAGTGAGTAAATTTGCATGTGAGAATCTTCTGTTAGAAAAACCACACACAGTAGGACTTCCCAGATTTAGGTCTACGTTTTCCCACATTTGTGCGAATGGCAAGATAAGTGTGTGTGTGTGTGTGTGTGTGTGTGTGTGTGTGTGTGTTGGGGTATTATCGATTTATTTTAACCTTTGAATAAAGTAATAGAGAATTGGGTAGTGATAAATCTTTGCACCTCAAAGGCTTCCCCGCTGACACAGCAATTCAAATTAAACTGAATCAGACCTAATTGGAAAAGCCTGGGTTTAATGGGTAAAGCGTTCTGGGTGATTCCCAGGCCTCTCAAAGAGGAGACCAGGATGAGAGATGGGAAGAACCACATGTCTGTTTTCCGGGATGCAGCTTATGTACCCTGTGGGAGTGGTCTTGAGCCTCTCTGAGGGAGGAGCTGTGTTTGGCGGGGTGGGTTTGGGGATAGAGGTGGGGGAGGGGAGTTGAGGTGGATCCTCCACCAGAACGGGTAGTATATGTGGGCTAAGTGTGGGGCTTTGACTAGTCTAAGATTTATTGCTGGGCTAACATTCTGTCAGTCTATCATGAGTCCTCTCTTTACACAAAATTAAAATGAACAGTGTTCTAACTTGGATTCATTAACATCCCTAGCTGGAGCCCTTCTGTGTGGACACCTTTGATTCTGTACTTTGGCTTTGATAAACAAAAAGAGCCATGTGCCCTTCAACAGTCTCGATGATAATCAGTTTCTGATGGGCAGTGTGGCTCCAGAGCTGGCTATTGTGATCCCCTTTAGGGAAAGTGGGCAGATTAACTATCTGATGCCATGTTGTAGAAGAGCATGAGTTAACGATGACCGAGAATTGACTATGGACCGAGCATCCTATTAACTGCTCTGCTTTTTCTGTTTTTATTAACGCTCACAATAACCTGAAGGGCTTAGCTAATGGATTTTATTCAATAGATGGTCTCAGTGAGGCTTAGCAAATCATTTACCTAAGCTCACAGATCCAGAAGGTGAGAGACAAGGGTTCATCACAGGTTGCTTATTCCTGGAAAGGCTCTTGCAAACATGGCGTGATGGTCTATTGACTTTCTGTGTTTATTGCAAGTTAAAGTCTTTTCTGCTGTGCTTTGTGAAAATGCAAAATACTTCATAATATACGTGTGATAAATGTTTTTGAATTGCCATCTAAAAACAAGCATGTAGTGAAACCAACCATTAAAATTCATATAAACTTACTGTATAATAAAATAAAATATTGTTCCAATTTTAAATTAAATAGATCAAAATAAATATCTAGTGTAATTCCCAGAACTGTCAGCTACTCACTCTCTGTTCAGTCAATTAGACATTATCAGCTGTTTGTATGTTCAAGAGCTTTATTGAATTAACCGCCAGCCTTTCCGTGTTTTGCTGGTTGCCATGGTTACTGTTGCTTTGCTTTGCAAACTGCTGTCAGAAAGAGCCCGGCATACACATCCAAACTGGTGACTTTTCCAGCAAGAAGGCTTACATGGAGGACTGGCTCATTGCTAATTATTTTTGATAAAGAAGTGGCGAGACAATGAAAGTGCCCCGACATTCTCACAAGAAGTCTTTCTCAGCATGTACACGTAAAACCTCAAACTAACGCCAACGACAATGTCACCCGGCCATGGAACCTACGGCTTCCAAATGTGACCAGAGGCCTCACGCAGCTCAGTTTTAAACAATGGAGTCCCTGCCTTTCCTATGAATGGGTGAGAAGCACTCATGGGAGGATCCAGAAAGTGTGTGAGCAACTCTGGAAGAATCGCCACTTCTTATATTTTTTATTTGTCTCTCAACGGTTTTTGGGCAACCGTGGCTTTTTAAGATTTTTCATGGTACGTCGAAATTTTCTTGCTGCAGAGGTGGCGGCGTTCCTACAACCCATGAGGGGTAGTTTTGGTTTTAAGCTGTGCTCGTTCCGTGCTCTCAGGCCTCACAGGCTAGCCCCCACCCTCAATGTGGACTCTAGGACTCCACTTGTGTAGTTCATGACCAGGGGAAGGTGAGGTAGGAGAGACAGAGAGCATTCTCAACATACAGTGACGTCCCCGATGAAGTTACAATAGGCTTGGCTTTCAGTAAGAAAAGTTCCTGTGGTCCCCCTAACACCCCCTGACCCTCATCTCTCTTCCCATTGTTTCTGCTGGCTCGCAGCCTCTCTTGACTGTCTCTGGCTGCTTCGCCTGCCCTGATTTTCTCACTGCGCTGGCTGGTTAGCATGTTAAGTATCGTGAGAATAAGCTGCTCCCTGTCCTGCCACAGCTTTTTGAACGAAACATTTCCTTCCCTTGTGCATGCCAAGGAGTACTTCCGTGGGGAAAAAGCTGGAGTGCTGATTGGAAACATACATGGTTGCTGGTTTAGATTTGGCTGGGTTGCAACTGACAGAGGTTGGGAGGCGGGCTAGGAGAGGGCTTCTCCTGGTTCTGAGGTGGTTCTCACATCTGCTTTGTATTAGGTGCGCTGTGGAGTAAAGACTTTAAAATTAACTTAGTTGTGGAATAATAAGCAGGCTTCTAAATATGGGGGATTTAGACGATTACCCTCAAAAATGAAAGGACAGCTTTTCATCTTCTAAGTACCTTACTTTTTCCAAGACAGTCGAGCACTAAATAGAAACTGGGGATGCATCCTGTCCTCTCCTCTCCGGGGACAAAGGTGCCATTTTATTCCCTCTTCTATGGGCTGGGAGCAGGGGAGGGCTGCGAGGATGCTTCTAGGCCACATGTAAGCATCCAGAGTTTATTCTCACCCACTGCTCTGCTCTTGTGTGCCTGAGATCCACCAGGTTATCCTTGTTCACTGGTGTAAAGCAGGCTTTCTGGTCTTTCTTATCCTGGACATAGTCTAGACATAGACACTGTGACCTAGAAGTACAAAAAGAAAAAAAAATTAAAAATTCCCAGGAGGTTATACATGAAAGTGAAAAGGGTGATAATAGGGAGTGGGATTTAAGTTGGTACAGGAAGGAGAGGGCAAAACAGAGGACTGGGTTGAGGGAGGGGTCGCTGACTTTAAGAATATTTGAAAAAGCCATATAGAAACCTACTGTTTTATAAGCATCTTTAATATGCATATTGTGTAGTCATATAAAAGAGTTTGACTGTAGTTACTCTACACAGGCAATTATGCTCATTCCAGAAGTCATAGGTTGCCAAACAAAAGCACAGTCAGGATACCTCTCTTCGAGTTGTTGGTCAAGGGTGTCCTGGAGACCTCCAAAACAATATGGGACATTGCTATTATACTTGATGGTCACTATATATTGATGGGAAGTTGCTGAAGACACCATACACATTGGTCACAGGACACAGAGAAATCAGGTTGATACTCACCAGTTAGTACTGACTTACTGACTCTCTTCTGACGATCTCCCCCAGTACTGGAAGATGCTATTATGTTGGGGGAAAGAAGCTATCAATATTTTTTTTCTTTCCATATTGAGTATTGAACAGCATATTCTCCATGGCCCAGAATAATGCTTGGAATATTGTAAGTGTGCCACAACAGAAGTTGGCTGAGTAAGCCAAGACAGCAATGGAGAACTTACATGAAGTTACTTCTAGAAGCTTCTTTAGGCTCTTGGAGTTTTTAATGATGTAACTCTGGCAAGAGGATTGGAGCCACGGAATTGTTATAGATCTACTTTAGATCAACGTGATTTTTCCTGGCCTGTGGAAAGAAGAAGGCTGACAATCTTACAGAACACTCTCCAGACAATTTTCAGTAGCCGTGACTTGATGCTTTTGCATTGTGAAATCATCTCTTAAATTCAGCACAAATTCACAGGCAAAGGGCTAATCAGTTCACTTCTTCAATGAACATCTAATTCCACAACTCTATAATTTCCCCTCATCAAACAGCGTCTAGATCATTGCTTTTACAGTTGTTTAAATCTCTTTTAATTTGAAAAGTCAGGTTATAAAGTCATAGAGCTCACATGAGGAGGTGAGGCTTATGCCAAGGAACAATGTTCCACATTGCCATGAAAATACTTGCAACGTTTACTTTGCACTCTTACTGCTACAAAGCGAGGAAGGTCATAGAACCATGCCTTAACTGAGGTTAAAAACGTTGTAATTAAAATCATCGCTATTGCCTCTTGGATGTAGGAGATAAAGTTGCGCCATCTCGAGAGGACTTTCCACAATGGACTTAGCACAATGGAGCTGGAGTCAGTTCCTATGTCTCTGAAACGGCTGTGGAGGAAAATTGTGTTCTTTGTGATAAATAATTCATTACTTTTAAATAGTACCCTGAGTAGAAAATAAAAGGGCCTTTGCAAACTATCTAAATGCTATCTATCTCTAAGAGTTCCAAATGTTTCATTTTTTTACTTAGAAGAAAAAAAAAGCCCAATTAATGTGGTACTAGGAATGAGAAGCAAATTTCCTTCATCTCTGATAAAATTGTCCTGAATTTTTCAAGCTTACATGCAAATTACCATGCCATCTCTAACTTCTCTGCCGGTAAAAACTGGATCCCTCCAAGTTGGATGAGTAATTGAGTTACTTTTTCTCCTAATTCAGTATTTCCAGGAATTGAGAAAATTAGCTGCAATGGGACATGGCCAAAGTCTTGGCTCCTACCTATGGGCCAAATGACCATTCCAGGTTCTGTTTTTCTGGCTTCCCCTAGGGATAGTAGCTACAGAGAAACCTTCCTTCTTTTAGGAACTATGTATGTGGTCATGATTAAGAACCTTGAAGTGTTCAAAATGAGGTAGACTCAGAAACCTGGCTAGTGCAGTTTTGTTAATTTTTCCAAAGCCAACTTTAAAGAATAATGTGGAAGAATTGAACTTTCACTGAAGCTGAAAGCAACACTCCATATAATTTAAATGAATCTCTAAATTTTAAAAGTCAGCAAATGAACAAATGTCTTAGCCAAGAACACAAAGGAGTTAAAGGTCAAGTGGAGAAAAATCAGGAAGACTCATTGGAGGAGATTTGGCATAGTTTTGGCAAATTATCTCGAAAGCATTGGATCTCCACACACAAATACCTCAAGCCCACCATGTTCTTGGTAAAGAGATTATTTGCAAACAAATTCCTTAAAATCATAGTTAGAAAATCAAGCAGAACACAGTAAACAGTTTAATTTCTGGGATGTGTGAAAATAGTTATTCCATCTCATCTAGTTTGTGGAATAAAAATAAATTTATCCAAGGTTTGACAATCCTGTTTAGGTTATTTAACTTCTTCCCATTAAAGTAGACTATACATCCCTGGCTGCTTCTGTGTAAGAAAAATGATTGGTGTTAGCATGAAGTCTATAACTCCCATTTCTTTGAGAGATGTAGCAACATTGGTAAAAAGAGGCAATGTATAGCACAAAGATGCACAGTTACTGTACACGTATGGGAAGCAATGCAACCAGAAGCCATCTCCTGACATCTTGAAGTTCCCAAGGAGAGGTTTTCTGAGCTCCTGATGCCCTGCTTAGTATCTTAATTGTTTATGTTAAAATTATGTTTCTAAAGTAGGTAGATAGAAATTGTCCAGAAAGGGGGATATTATAAAACTAATTTTTCTTCAAGACCTTATACTAATAAAAATAATCCTTACTTAATAGAACCCTTTTTAAGCATGAATATTTTGGCTTTAAAATCATTTAGAGTTTCCCTCATTTTTTTTTTTTGGTGGGTTGATTCCAGAACTGTAAATACCAAAATCTGAAGATGCTCAAGTGTCTTATAAAATGACACAGTAGTTCGGTATACCTTATATACACCCTCCCCTATACTTACATTATTTTTAGATTGGTTATGGTACCTAAAAATGAAAATGACAAGTCAATATGTATTTCCACTGTCTTTACAAGGAAAATGTCTGTAAATGTTCATTTCAAACATAATTTTATTTTTTCTCAGCTTTGATTTAAGGTTGATTTATAGAGTCATTTAATACAGAGGGTCTGATACATTTCCCTGGAAGACATGCTTTTATTATAGTTAGGTGAATACAAGTCTTACCTATGGCCTGTCTATCTTTTGCTGATAGGAGTCTGAAGCTAAGGACTAAGAGTCTGGAGGATGCTGGTATTTATTACAAACTAATTCTTGTGCTAATGATTGTGTTAGGCAATTGCCATTCCCTGATGTTCATATTTATTTCGTTGAATTTTCGAGAGGTTTGGAATATGAAAGTGGAAATAAAATGGTAAAAAGCATTTATTATGAAGATGTTACTAAAGGAAAAGGAACACTTTGTTTTCTTTGACCTACAACAATTTCAAGCAGGAGGATGCCCATGTGAGCTGGTATTTAGAACATAGATGATTCATTTCCTCTTTAGTTCAAGGAAGGTTTAATCTCCATTGGTAGAGCAAAACTCTGGGGAACAGGGCAGCCAATCCAGTCACTGCCGTTCTGTTTGGGGATTTTTGACTTTTCCCCTTGGGTCAGTCTTACCCGGAAATTTAACCTTGCTGGATTTGTTTTGGTGTTTTGTCCTTAAGTAAATGCGTTTAAAAGTCAGAAGCATTTAAATTACAAGAAATGGAAGTCAGTTCATTAATGGCTATTGTCATGGAAGTTTTATTATTTTTTCATGTTCCCATTGTTTTAGACAGTTCACAGAAGAAAGAGAGCTTTTTGAGTGCTTTGCCAACAATCTAGAGACTGGGACAAAGGACACCAGAGATACATTATCAGTTTCTCTTGGGAACTCAGGCTGTTTTACCGGTGTGCAGCTCGAAACCTGGGTGAAATCATTGATAAAGTCTTTAAACATGTTAAAAGACATTTTGCGACTTGGTGGAGATATTTATTTTAATTTTTCTTAGTGGTCTTTGTGAGCTTGGTTCTACTTTGTATGTAGTATCTAGAGTATCTCTCTCAGTATTCACTTCTACACTACTAACTCGTCAGAACTGACTCAAACCCACATTGCCACAGAGTTTGGAGGCAAGAACCTCAATAGGAATTAAAGGAGTGATATGGAATCACATTCCCTATAAATCATACCCTTCACCTCCATCTGACGTGCACTCTTAAAGCATATTGCACCCCTCTTCAAGCTACAGAGATGGTAGAAATCATAACAGGTGATATTTCAACAGCAACTGTGGTGGGAAAAATTATTGCTTCCTTTACTTTGTGGCTCTGCTAAATTATCAAGAAGTGCAAGTGAAAAATCAAAGCCAGATGACTTTGTTCTGTAGGAAGAGCTAATGATTCTTTATGATTAATACGATGAAGGGATTTTCTGATAGCCAACCTTCACCCAGTGATTTCCTTGTCCATTTATTTAACAATATAGGGATACCAGCTGAGCCAGCCACTATGTTAGGGGTGCCCCACAGCAGTGAGTGAAACAACTCCTTCCCTTGGATTCTTTGCTTACATGTATGGCAGCATGAAGTCCTACCCCTGTCACCCTATTCATAATTCCTCTCTCTCCCTTCCCCCACACTATCACCACCCTCCTGGCTTTTCTTCTTCTTAGTTCGTATTAATATCTAAAATATGGTACACTACTTATTGTTTTCCTTCCTCATCACAATGTAAACATCATGGTCTTATGGATTTCTGAGAGTATGCTTGTGTATACGTATGTACCCAAAGCCTGCACGACTCTCAAATATTTATTTAGCTGGTGAACTAATGCATGAAACAATTAAAGGAAAACACACAACTACAGAATATTACTGAAGACTCTTACTTTTAAAAGTTTGATTCATTCATTAATATCTACTCTAGTTTTTCAATGAAAGTGGAATGAGGATTCATTCTGAGGGATTAAAATAGATTTTTCAACTTCCTCCACATCTTATCTCTTCTCTAAAAGTATCAGGAATCACAATGTCTGAAGACTTCTCAAAAGCATAATTAATTATGTCTGTGGATTTCTCTGATGTCCACATCAAACATCCCTAGCAGTAAAGGAAATCAAATTTTCCTGGAAAAACTTGTTCTTCATAAATTGCTGAACATATACTTCCAAAAGGATTCCAAAACCATGTGCTCAAAATTATTACTTGGGTTGGTAATACCTAATGATCTCACATGCTTATGAAAAGCATGTGAGATCAAGTCTATGAAAAATGTTTAAAGCCAGCATTAGTAGCTGGGTGGGGAACAAAAGAAACAGTGAAAATAATTGAAAAGTAACAAGCAGAGGTAGGGACAGCAGAGTTTAGACTATTGGAAGAAACATCACCATGGCTGATGGCTCAGTTAAACTGAGCATTAGCAGCCGGAGGTTACCGGTGCCTGTTCCAAAAGCAGCATCAGTGGAGATCTGAGGGCAAAAGCGTATTTGGGATGAATGGTCTTTAATCCTATCACTCAGGAAGCAGAGCCAGGCCGATCTCTGTGAGTTCGAGGTCAGTCTGGTCTATATAGCAAGATCCAGGACAGGCACCAAAACTACACGGAGAAACCCTGTCTCGAAAAACAAAACAAAACAAAACAAAAACAAAAAAGGGAACAATAGGCATTGGCAGTGGTTTGAAAGAAAATGGCCCCCAAAGGCAGGGGCACTATCAGGAGGTGTGGCTTTGTTGAGGTGGGTGTGGCTTGTTGCGGGAAGTGTGTCACTGTGGAGGCCAGCTTTGAGGTCTCCTACATGCTAATCACACCCAGTGTCTCAGTTCACTTCCTGTTGCCTGCAGGTCAAGATGTAGGCCACTCGCTATTCTCCAGCACCATGTCTGTCTGCACACCACCATGTCTCACTGTGGTGATGATGGACTCAACCTCTGAAAACATAAACCACCCCAGTTAAATGTTTTTCCTTCATAGGAGTCACTGTGGTCATGGTGTCTCTTCATAGCAACAGAAACCCTAACTAAGACATTACTCACTTTTTCAAACACCTTTGCAGTAAAAACGGAAAGAAATTGAATGTTTTCATAATATTTTAAGGTTCCAAAAATAGCAGCTGGTTGATATATTATTGAAATTATTCAACATAAAAGAATAAAATTAATTATTTGACTTAAAGAAAGAATGATGCTTGGGCATTGTGCTCATAGATAAGAGGGGGCGGAGTTCCTTGGTCAGCTAGTGAAACTGGCCTAAGAGAAGACTGGGAAGATAACTTCAAGAATATTACAAGTTTGACAATAGTAGTTGAGACATTGAACAAAATTGAATTTGAAACATCTTTTGTTTTGTGAGAGGGATGTGCAAACAGAGAATCCTAGAAGCTCACAGACCAGCTCACTTGGCGTATGCAGCAAACAGTAAGAGACTTTGTCTTAAATGAGGTGGAAGGTGAGGACCAATTCCTGAGGATGTTGTCTGATCTCCACACACTTGCTGTGGTGTGTTCAAACCTATAGTCACACACACACACACACACACACACACACACACACACACACACACACACACATACTCACACACTATTTGCACATACCACTCGCAAACATTAACAATAAAGTTAGAACAAATTAACTAGAACTTTCTTTCAATAGTCATATTAAAAATAATAGGATTAACTTTATGAAAGTGAGCCAATCATTAAAATGTCATTTTATGTAGTCATTGAACATCACTACTAGATGAGTATTATTTTCTTTTTTGTTTTCACCTGATATCTCAATATGAGATATGAGGTCTGCTAACACCCTTATACACATTTCAGTAAAACCTTCAGACTGGCTTGTCTGGCACTGGGAAACTGTATGTTGAGCATATTGCTAATAGGTAAAAAGAACTCTGGCTTGAAAGATTCCTTCCTGTAATTCAGTTGGTGTGATGGCTATCCTTGGTTGTCAACCTGACTACATCTGAAATTTAACTAAAACCCAAGTGGCTAAGTATAACTGAGGTTTTTTTCCTTAATTAAATTATTTTGAAGTTGGAAGACCCAGTTTTTATCCAGACTTTCTGAGGTGAGTAGATACACCTTTAATCCAGATCTTTTGAGGTGAGATGATCCACCTTTACTATGGGCCACACCTTCTGTTGGCAGCCTATGTAAAGGACATGGAAGAAGGAAGCTCTCTCTTTACCTGTTTGCTCTAGCTGTCGTTGGAATTTCATTCTTTCACTGGTGTTAGATCCTACTTCTTCAGGATTCTGGCATACACTGAAGACCAGCTGAGACATCCAGCCTTGTGGATTGAACAACCACTAGATTCTTGGATTGTCCAATGGTAGACAGTTATTGATGGGCTAGTTGAACTACAGCCTGTAAGCCATTTGAATAAATCGTCTTTATTGACATATATCCATCCTATAAGTTCTGTTCCTCTGGAGAACCCTGACGAATGTGGCTGGCATACATTTCACAGGTCAGAAAGGTAGGGGATACACAGACGAAAGTTACTGCAGTCAGGGTAAAGTGAAGCTTGCACACTTAATCTCCTGAGCTGGGATGGGCAGAAAGGACAGGTTTCAGTGTGTTGATTTGAGATGCAGAATCTCCAGACTATTTCTCACATAGTGGAGGTAGATGGATCTTTTCCTGAGAGAAAATCTAGTGAGATCAAACCCAGTGTGATGACATTTGGCTTCTTTGGAAGAGCTATATAGCACACAGTCAGTCCATATTGGAGTCCTTTTATCTACTATGTAGTAAATCTATTAAGTTTGTGTCACTGGGGAGAAATGACTTTGTCTAGGTAAACATGTTTGTTTATAGTTTCTAGTAGCTATCTCTCAGCTTAGAAAAGACTTAGAAAATTGATCTTTGGTGAGAACTGTGCAATGGTGGAAAACAGAGACAGGGACTGCGTAGTCTCTGAAGTTCTTATTCATATTCAGAATAAGTAGCTCAGCCTCATCTCTATGGGGTTGAATTCTAATGTCAGCAATGGACTATCCTAGTTCCTTCTCTCTCTCTCTCTCTCTCTCTCTCTCTCTCTCTCTCTCTCTCTCTCTCTCTCTCTCTCTCTGACTGATTCTTTTACCGCACTGAGGGTAGACTGTGTCAGGTAGTCAGCAAGGACCAAGGATCTCTCTATCTCCTTCTTGGCAGTGCTGTGACAGTGTGCATGTACCACTGCGCCTGGCTCTTCAAATGTGGGTCCAGGGAGCAAACTCAGATCCTGGTGTTTTCAAGGCCAGCATCTCACCGATTAAGTTATCCTCCCAGCCTTTATTACTTCTTCAAATAAACAACACACAGGCATTTATTTTATTGTAATTAAATTTTAGCACTGTATTTTACTCAGAGAGTACATGTCTTATTGTGGGAAAGGAGAGGATGGTGGCAGGCAGCGCACAGCCTTGCCCTTCCTGCTGTGAGAAATTGAGAGAGAGAGTCAGAGGGAGGAAAGTCCTTTGTTGAGAGTTACAGCCCATTTTGGCTTACTCAGTCATAAACATGATTTGATTTCCCATTCTGGTGCATGTGCAAATGGCGAATAGGGGTAGGTTTTCTTTGTGAGTGTGTGTATGTGTGTGTGTGTGTGTGTGTGTGTGAGAGAGAGAGAGAGAGAGAAAGAGAGAGAGAGAGAGAGACAGAGACAGAGACAGAGACAGAGAACATTTCTTTCTCGGACAAATACACCTTTTAGGAAATCGGTGCCAAAATATACTTCTGTCACAGTATGCAGCTGGGCAGGTGAAGCTACTATGAAATTAGATGTTGAGACTTTATTTCCAGTGTTGTCTTGCCTCTCAGGTGGAGAGCCCACATGCAGAATAAAGTTGGGATTCTCAGAGAGAAACTCTCCCAATGCAGTTTTACCTCTTTCCAGCTGTATCTCTTGGTATACAAGTGGCATGGATCAATAAACTTATTCCATCCTCCATCTTCTTGTTTGAATTGCATTTTATCACTCGTAGCCCCAAACCATGCTAACGTATATCTAACCTGTACAATGTAGAACAAGCTAGACCCTGAGTTATCTGCTTCATCTGAATGATTGCGGCGGCAAAGTATTGATCCTAGGTTCTGACACTGGTGTCATTGAATCATCACTGAAGCTTTGCATTGCTCATAGACGTGGTGACCAGCTGATAGGGTGGATGGCCTGGACCTATGAAACACTGAATATGTGTGTGTATATATGTGTGTGTGTGTGTGTGTGTGTGTGTGTGTGTGTGTGTGTGTGTATCTTAAGGATGACCCCTGCGTTACTGACTTTTCTTATCACTGTGACTAAACATCTGACCAAAGTAACTTACAGGAGTTTACTGTGGCTCATATATGACAGGGTACGGTCCGTCATGGCGGGAAGCCTGCTGCTGGCATCAGCCCCTGTCTGTACCAGTGGAAATGTCACAAGCCCTGCTCATATCTTGGCAGATTAAGAAGCAGCGAGCGCATCCTGCCCTCAGTGACCCGTATCCTCTAGCTAGTTTCCACTGCCTAACATTTCTGCTCTCCCTCAGGACAGTACTTCCAGCTGGGAGCCAGCATGTGATCCAGTAGGGTGTGTTTCACACGCCCACCACACCACCACTCCACATGGATGTATGGATGCGATGCCCCAAGGCGGCTTCCCTATTGTCTGTTAGCTTTTGCCCATTTTACGCAGTGAAACATTTATTTACTTTTCCATAACAGTCAACCTGTGGTTCCTATATTTTCAAATAGCATCATTTTTGTATTAATGAATTTGTCCTGAATATGTGTGTGTGTGTTTTTAAAGATTTATTTATTTATTATGTGCCAGATCTCATTACAGATGGTGGTGAGCCACCATGTAGTTGCTGGGAATTGAACTCAGGACCTCTGGAAGAGCAGCCAGTGCTCTTAACCTCTGAGCCATCTCTCCAGCCTGTGTTTTCTTTTAGGTAGCACTCTCTAATAATTATTTTATTTCACTCACCAGCAAGAACATTTTTTAAAGAAAAAATGCTCATTGTATTTTCAGTATTATGAGGCTATGATAAATAAAGGGTGCTAAGTTGAACATGACATTCTTCCATTTAGCTCACGGAACTATGCCCTTTTTATTACAAGCACATACACGCAGGGTGCACTGTCAGCTTGAACTGAATTTAAAGCGCTTTTATGATTTAACCCCATTCTATAAGCAAAGTTAAAAATGAGTCTCATATCTTTATTAGAGAAGTGTTTATAGTTATGTCCACTGTCACCAGTTTCTCTGCCAAAGTGGCAGGTTTTCATGTGGAGTATCATAAAATGCATTTGTTTTGGTGGACAGAATTATGGAATTACTATAGTTTAATGATGCTGTTTTCTTTGTTTGGTATCCAGGTCCTTGCTATAATTTTCCAGTCTAGTCATGGATAAAATGTTTTAGGCAGTATTTAAGACAGCTTGACTCCACCATGGGAAAACAAGCTGCTAATATCATTGGAGACGTTTCTCAATGTGTAAATACACTAGTGTCATGGGACTCTGTCTCCTAGTAATATCAGAGACGACACACATAAACTCTTGACAAAATGACTGCCTAAAAATGAGTTTCACAGGGCCAGCAACAATAGACACACCAAAGTGAATCAGGGAAAAGCTTCAACTTCACACTGAGAACTGCAGGCACCTAAAAATGCCAAGAGATCAAGAAAGAGTCTTTCCCAGGAAGAAAGCACTAACTGGTTATCCAATACCAAATGGTCAGCCCCGAACACGTGAGTGCATGTAACATTATTCAGACTGAGCAGGCTGTGTTTAGGAATATATATGTCTAAATACATGTGCCTCGTGTAACAACAATGAATGGAAAAGGGGCCATGAACTTGAAAGAGAACAAGGAGGGGGTATATGGAAGGGTTTGGACGGGGAAAAAGGGAATAGAGGGGGCTAATTACATTAGAATCTCAAAAATACAAGCCAAATGAAAAGAAATAAAAAGCAGAACAAGGGAAACGTTAAACAAGCTTGCTTTGGGTGGATTCAGAGGGGTAGCTGTACAAGAAATGGTTTTCAAAACAATCACCCTACCATCGGAACAGCAGACTAGGGCTCACTGAGTGGAGAGAAAATTTGGGCACCGCTAGTGAGGAGACACGGAGCACCCCAGTGCACAAACAGCTGAAACAGCACGACCTGCCTTCGCCCAGTGGACAGCATTAAAATGAGTCTTAGTTTTGCTTTTTGCTTAACATAATTTGCTGTTACCCATTGACTAGGGGTGTTCTCTCTTTTTAATGCAGGTTTCCTATCTCCACGATCACCAAGTTCTGCCTGCAATTTAAGTTTTCCCGAGAGTATAGAGAGGTATGAGCGCATGCAGAGAGCTTGATGTTTACAAAGATAGACTGTTTTGCTTATGCAAAAATATTTTCCTAATTCAGATCCTTCATCAAGGAAAGTTGTGAATGTCCATTCAGATTTCCTCACAGCTGGATACCCCCTTTTAAGGAATTGGGCTACACTAGTTGATGCAGTTAACTCACATTGTTTGGGTGGTTCAAATCCCAAGGCAGGAACACATCTGTAGTACCTACACATCTCCCTTTCTATGGAAAGGGATCAGTAACTTTGATTGGTGATATGTGTTTGAGCGAATGACAGGAACAGAGAAAGCAGAACTTGGTGAAACGTAATATTGAAGAGAATAACAAGGTAACATGTGTTTTTATATTATCTGACTTCCTTTAAAGTTATTCTTAGAAAAAGAAATATCCGTTGGGAATCTGATAGTGGGCAAACATTTGAATAAGCCATGTTTTGTGTCATTAAGTCAGTAATGCAGAGCTGAAGAGAGAGGCATCTCTAGCCAATTATGGACTTGGGAATTGGGTGCCTTGTTCATCTCTGGCTCACAGGAAGGGGGCTCAGGGGTCTGTCTTTTGGAGCATATCCAACTGCTTTATTTTTGCTTTTGAATTCACCTCACACAGAATTCTTAAGCTATAAAGACACGTTCACACTTAAATATTTGTCTCCATATGGTGTTGTACTTGGTACATTTTAATGTAGATTTTCATTTAACTCTTGAAGATAACCAGAGAAGCAGACAGAGCTTCTTCCCTTTTGTGGTATTATCACAAAGCCTAGGCTCCCCTGGATTTCTTCTCCAGATTCTGTAAGGCCTGGTCAGTTTCTGTTTATTCATAGAGTCGTGTCAACTAGGGTGGACAACAATTTTGTTTTGTGGTGTTCCAAGAGTCTCTTAAATCTCCAACTCCTCTTCTTCCTTCCTTGTTCATTCTCCAGACTAGACAATTTCAGGTTAGATTTCTTCTATTTGTTCTAATGTGCTGCTGAACCCCAGTGTTGAACCTCTCAGTCCCATTATTATAGTCTATCGTTCTAAGATTTATGTGTGGTTATTTTTAGTACTTATTCTTTCTTTGCTAAAATTTTTACTTTTTTTTATGCATTGTTATCATAAACTCATGAATTTTAGAATGATTGCTTTATAATTTTTTTTTATCACCGGATAGTTTGTATTTATCCATTTCATTAAAGTTGGTTTCTAGAATTAATTTTTATTCTTTGTTTAGATTATGTTCTTTAATTTTCTTTGATTCTCTTTTGCTATCACTTATACATTAAAAGAAAAAAAGACCATTTTTTCCCAATCACTCTGTACCTTTCTTGTACAGGATGAAATCAGTACTCATCACCCTAACTTTCATGATAGCCCAATCCACTCCTTTAGCTCTTGGTGACCCCCAGCCTGTGATGGTCTGCTGAGTCATGCTCATGGAGTTACAGATAGACAAGACCAAAGTGCACTCCTTGGAGAAGGTGGAACACAGAGTAGGACGGGGATAATGGCAAGTCCCTGTGTGTTAATCCAAACTATTTCCATTATTTTTCATGCCACCAGGCACCTGGAGCCTGCTGTGTCCTGTCTGTACTCTGACTCACATAAGAAGGGAGTCATTTCTTCAGGTCACAACTCCCAAACACTACAACTGTGATACATGATGCACCCTCCTCCTCCTCTTCTCCTCTTCCCCCTCCTCTTCTCTCCCTTCTTCTTTTCCTCCTCCTCTTCTCCTCCTCATTTTATTTTTCTCCTCTTTCATTCTTCACATTATTAGTTTTATTGAAAATAAATTGTATTTTCATACAGTATGTACATATTATGATTCCCCCTCCTCCCAGATCCTCTCTACTTCCTATTTAGAAACAAAGAAGCAAATAAAAACAAACAAGCTAAATACCTGAAATAAAAAATAAAAACAAAAAAATCACAAAGAACACAGATACACATATACACACATCATAGAAACACAAAATCAGAAACCATACTATGCAAACAGAAGATCAGTAAGGAAAAAAATCCCCAAACAAGACAATATGAGACCCCCCCACAAAAAAAAAATCTCCAAAAATACCTTGGAGTTCTCTTTGTGTTGGCATGGCACCGGGCCTTTCCTTAAGTGTGGTTAAAGAACCCAGTGGGACTCCACTGGGGAAAACTACTTTGTCCTTTGCAAAAGGTTGTCAACTGAGACAAACTCTCAGTTGTGCTGGGACCCTATGTGCACGGACCCACGTCTACGTCAGTTCACATGTACGTCTGCCCTGTTGTGTCTCTCAGACACGGTTTCCTCGGTGTCCTTCCTTCCCCCGGCCCTTCGACTCTTTCTGCCTACTCTGCCACATAGTTCCCTGAGCCCGGGGGGGGAGGGGGGAGGGTTTAGATGACACCTCAAGAGTCATTTTATTGTCATGAATTTATTTATTGTTCCTTTAGCAGAACAGTAGTATGTGGTTTTCCTTTAGTCCCATGTTTTATGAAGTCCCAGGTTCTTAGCCGCCGGAGCATGTCAGGCATGGCTTTCATCTCAGAGAGTGGGCCTTAGACCCAATCAGATCGCGGTTGGTTATTCCCATATTCGTGACACTGTTGAGCCAATGGATTGTGCAGGCAAGTTACCGATGTGGACTGGCAGCCCTTTATTACCGGTGAGGCTCAATTTGGGAGCTGTTTTTTTTTTTTTTTTAATTTTCTGTTCACATAATGACAACACTGGGAGTGGGGTACAGAAAAAGGGATGATGGGAGCTTTCCCACTGGTTTCGTTGTATCTGATTTTCACCTGAGATGTGGAAACTTTTCAACCAGTTTGTAGATTTCTCACAAAAAGAATCGATGCAAACATTGCTGTTGAGACTATTTGATCATGGTGGCAAGGGGAATCAAGGGGATTCTTCCCTACTGTCTTATTTGATGTTGCTACCTCTTGCTTTTGGACTTGAGGATTCTGAGGTTCACGGAGGTGAAGTCACATTTACAATATCATATCACAAATCTGTTGGAGCTGTACTTGAGGTTCACTGTTTTTACATTCACTTATATGTAGTTATTCTACATGGACGTATGGACTTTTCTTCCATATAGGAACCATGTAATATCCCTGTAAGCCTGAGGAACTTTAAAAATAAGCATTAACCTCTATGGTTCGTGGTAGTATGAAGGTAAAATATGACTTTGGGCTAAGAGGCATGACTGATGTTTCATAGAACCGTGTCAGGGCTTCGTAGTTACCACAACTTTCTATAGACTTGCTGCAGTCTTCCAGTCGCATAAGCTATTTCTTTATTTGTAAATAAGAAAACAAGAACTTATATACAATTAGTGCTTCCTATTTCTTTATGAAGGCTGAGATTAGGATCTGATTTCCCTTGTTATCAGCTGCATAAGTTCTTTTCATCAGTAAAATCCTGAGTCTAATTGTTGCATACTGTCAATAAAAGTACATCTATCACTTGCGTTTATGTGCTGTGTTCCCTAGAATAATGGAAGCCAGAACCGTGAGGACACAGTAAAAGGAATTTCCAGGAGTTGCTTTTGTTCTTTGTCTTGGTGATCTGACTTTGGAGTGGGTGGAAGGATTGATTTCCTATGGATAAAGTGTATTTTCACAAGAGGGAGTACAAGATCCTCTTGAAACAAAAGGAAATGTTATAATTAGTGAAATATGGGGTTCCTTTCTTGGAACACAGTATATCAAGACTTTCTATTAAAGGACGTTCAAGTTTGAAATATGTGATAGCATCCTCCAAAAGAATATTTGACTGCATTAGAGTATTAGTTGTAAGCATTTAATAAACTTTGCTTTAATAAGTCACAGGCTGATTTAGGTAACAAATAGTTATTTGGATACAAATGTTATATCATCAAACATTACTTTTGATATATTCAGCTTTTCTCAATAGCTCTCAAGACACTGTAAATACAATAATTTTGATTATCAAAGCTACATTTGACTTGTTCTCCCACAGACTAATCTCAGGACTTTACACTTATAAATCACAGATGCATAGTGACTTTTGACACAGAATTGCATATTATAAAAGTGTATTTTAAATGTACAACAAGTCAGAAAAAACCCAAATGTGTAAAGTCTTAATTAGAAAATTTTTATTGTACTACCTTTTCTTATACCAAACAGTAAAATAAATAAAATCTTCAATATTAAATGATTGGTAGAATCAAGCATAATCCATGAAACATATTATGTGATCCTTACAAATGAATATATATGCATGTATTTTTGACATGAAATATGTTTATGCTATATTATTAAGTACGGAACTAAGTTACAGAGTAACCTATATGACAAGATCACATTTTGAGGAAAATATACATTTATGCATAGAGTGAAAGAATATACTGTGGATATAAGATATATAAATATATAGACAAAGAGACACATGCACATACATATCATGGGAACATGCATTCACACTGACAAGTCATACCCAGAAAACACTAATGGTAATTTTTCATGTTCCAATGGTTCATGGAATGAATTTTACTTTATTAATTGTACATTTCTTTAGGGAACTATGTCTACACTCAACATTATTCCAAGGAAAAGTTAAACAATTTTCTTTCTTAAATACAACTTGTTAGTCTCTATTATTGGCTCGAAAACAGGAATATCGAAGGTGAAATTGCCAGCTCTTTTAATAGGTTTACAAAGCAAGGGCTTTGCCATTGCTGAAGAGATGTATTTGGTGATTGTTTCATAGTGTATTGTGGGAGCGGACAGTGAATGGCGGCTCTGTAACAGAGGTAGAATGAAGTAGGAGAGTACAGACTTGTGGGGTCTAACAACAAGAATTCTATCTGGGGCATGTTAAACGTGAGCTGTTTCTTAGACATCCAAGGGGTGATGTCAACTGAACTGTTGACTATTTTGGTCTAGAGTTCAGAGCAGAAATCTGGGCTAGCAATCCACATTTGGAAGTCATCAGCATATAGTTGATGTTTAAAACCATGTGTCTGGATAAAATAGCCAAATGAGCAAGTGTATGCTTAGAAAAGAACAGTGCACGAAAGGATGACAGAGATTAGAAATCAAGGATCACCTGGCAGACTGCTGGCTTAATCAAAGAAGCAACTTGACCCGACCTTGAGAGTAGCACACAATCCATGAATATTACATGTCTGCTAATGATGAAACATAAGAAATGTCAGGGATGACTTGCAGTTCTAGAACTGTGGCTCACACAGCATTTCCCATTGTTCTTTAGTTTTGAGGACTATCAAGGACATTGATCTAGAACACAGAATGCACATAATGACAGGGAAGACAAAAAAATAATCTGGTTTGTGATTTTTACTACCAATGATGTCAGTTTTCAAATATCTGAGTTTTTTATATGTAAAAATGCTGTGAAAGATTTGAGTATCATGAGTTATAAGTCGGGAAGCTGCCATTGAACTTGTGTTTGAAGTTGAAAAGTGAATCACAGAGTTTGGGAGGTTTCCTTGGTTAAAGAACAGAAGGCAGCTTCAAAAGCTAGAACCGACAGAAGTCCCTCAGAGCAGAACCAGTCTACTCCTTTGGCCTCTTCAAGCTGCCCATCAGGGTGTAGGACAGGGTTTGTGGCAGGCTACTGTGTCACATAATTAGTTAGGGACCTTGGTGAGCTGTGTGCAGAGACTAATGTTTTCGTCTGGGATGTGTCTACAGAGTAAGTAACAAGAAGGTATTTTACTACCCAAGAAAAGATGGTGGTACACATCCTAACGTGAGCCAAAGAAAACTTGGAAGAAAGATTAACAATGATCAGAAGGCAGTAAAAATACAAGGAGAAGTTAGAAATCATAGTATCATGCTTATGAACAGCCAAGAGGCATATAAAGAAGTTTCACAAAGCTGTGGCTTTCTAATGCTAAGAAATGGAGGATAGAGAGGAAAAAAGATTAAACTACATACAGCTTTAGCTTGAAGTCAGCAGTTACTTTTAGATTCAGGACTCTTCATTCATTCACTCCACAGTGATTTACTGAGCACACATTCCATGTCAGGGAGTGCAACAGGGCCTTAGGATACAGTGGTGGCGATCAGAAAAATGATCTCCATTTAAAAATATTTTGGATGTGTTTACTTCATTTTAAATGTATAAGTGTTTTGCCTGCATGTATATATGTGCACCACACATGCTTTGTGCCCATGGAGGCCAGAATAGGGTGTAGGTACCCCGCAACTGGAATTTTGAAGATTCTGAGCCACCATGTGGATTTGGGTCCTGAATCCAGTCGTCTACAAAGGTGCAAAGGGCTGTATGCCACTGAGCCCTCTCTCCAGCGCCCCCATTCCTAATTTTAATGGGTGAACTAAACAATTTAAGAGTAAACATATAAAGACATCATATCATTTTATTTATTTATTTATTTATTTATTTATTTATTTATTTATTTATTTAATTTTTTTTGAGATAGGGCTTCCTTGGGTAGCCCTGGTTGTCCTGGAACTTGCTTTATAGACTAAGCTGGCCTGGAACTCACAGAGATCTGCCTGCCTCCACTTTCCAAGTGCTGGGATTAAAGGTGTGCGCCATCTCCTGGCATCGTATTTAACAAGTGCTTTTGAGTATGTAGGGGCCATGAGACAGGAGACCTGCTTCCGAGGGCGTTGGCAGCAAAGTTGTTCTCACATGAAAGTCCTTCTGAGTTAAAGGAGATGAGGACACCTTACCAGAAGAGGCGGGACTGGAACCAGGCCTCCAGGGAGAAATGGCTGAAGTGAAAAGAAGAGGGCCGAGGAACGTGGGGAGCGGTGCTGTGAGGCTGGGAAACTCAGAGTGTTCATGGCGCTGTGAGGAGGTTCATTTTGTTGTAATGGGAATTGTGTAGGGCAATGGTGTTCAACACACTTCGGCTAATGCCTGCCCATTCTTACCCGACATAATATGTAAAATTAATAAACGTAAAGCAAGTAATTCACATTTCCTTTGCTTTCTTCTCTTTAGTTTATCAGAACTAAATAATACTGTTTTTAATCAGATACTATTAAATTCAAATTGTGTTTTGATGAAAAATACGTATTTCCAGAAAAGTCATCCAAGCAAAATCTGTTCTAGCACTTTCAGATGGACTTTGCTGTAGCACAAATCTTAAAAGGTCTTATTAATAAAAACAAACCTGGGGGAGCCAGGTATTGGGGTGAATTCTGAAAGGTTAGAGAAGCAGAACAAGCCACAGCCAACCTCACCTCGCCAACTCCTCAGCTGATCTTGTTTCTTCAAACTGGAAGCCTCTGTGTCCTCATCCAAATGGATCTCAGCTGAACTGCTGCTAAAAGTTTAAAAGCCTAAAAGCTTAAATGACCTCTAGCTCCTGGTCCTCATGCCTTATATACCTTTCTGCTTCCTGCCATCACTTCCTGGGATTAAAGATGTGTGTCTTTCCCAAGCAAAGACATGAGATCTCAAGTCCTGGGATTAAAGGTGTGTGCCACCACACCTGGCTCTGTTCCTTGTGTGACCTTGAACTCACAGAGATCCAGACTGATCTCTGCTTGCCAAGTGATAGGATTAAAGGCATGTGTGCCACCATTTTCTGGCCTCTATGTCTAATCTAGTGACTGTTCTGTTCTCTGACCCTCAGATAAGTTTTTTAGGGTACACAATATATCAACCACACTTTGCCTATTTTATTTCACACACACACACACACACACACACACACACACACACACACACACACACACGGGGGTAGAGAGAGGGACAGAGAGGGCTAGAGATAGGTAGATAAATAGCTAGATATAGATAGATGGATAAATGATAGCTTGATAGATGATTGATAGATGATAGATAGGTAGATAGATACATATAGATAGATGATAGATAGAGAATGAGTTATTTTATCTACACAAAGTACTAAGTGGACACTGCTTGAAGATACAGCCTCACATGCCTGAGTTCTTTGTTCTGTGAAACCTGTGACTGCTTCATGTGTTTAACACCTCTTAAATCCCCGTAATAGAGGCAAATTTTTAAAAATGGGAAAAATATGATTATACACTACTCAAGGAATTTCAACACATTTTTCCTCAAAATTGTAACTGGACCTTGGCCAGCTTGGACTAGTTATTTTATTTCATGAAAATGGTGTGGAGAGCAAATTTGCCTCAACAGCAAAAATTTCTTTCAATGCATAATTGAAACAATAACTTGAAATCAATTAGCCATGTTACCACTATAGACTCCCATCATCAAATTCCATTTCTTGGCCCATGAAGAGGCACCAAACCATTGGGCTTATTGAAAACACACATTTGGTTCTGGTTTTTTGACATTAGTTCCACTGAACTCTAAAACTGGTTTCATTTTCTTTCTTTTTTAAATAGCATGTACACATAAAAACAGTTGAGTCTGTAGTCTCGCTTTCTAAATGCTTAGATATACAGAATTTATAATGTTGAGTTACTTGTATATGAACAAGATCTCATCTACTGCGAACAGAGACACTCAGTTCTAGTCTCTTTGGAGACACTGATGGAAAAGTGCTCAGAACTCTTGGGTGATGGGTATCACTCTTGGCTAATTGTATTTTCTTTAGAGCACATCTCAAAGTTAAGTATACAGAGATGAGTAATTTAATAAATGAAATTCTCAGGGGGGGATAGTAATAGGTACATAGTATTTCATGCTCTTCCAAGACATCTCAGTATCATCTCAATGTTACAACTTCTTTCAGTATTTACAAAGCATCTATTTCATCTATATTGAGAAACTAGAGGTAAATGCAATTCTAAGAAACAATTTTATTATGGTCTCAGCCCTCATTGACTTAGAGTACAAAAATGTCTGATTATTACAGAATATGCAATAAGATTATGATTCTGGGTCTTTCATCCTTGACTTAGCACTCATTTAAGGATTTAGTAAGATGAATTTGGGGGATTACCAGAGACAACTGATTGAAGAGAGCTGTGTACTATGCTGCATGTTGCTAATCATTGGTACATTGTATGATGCAGGGCTAGTAATAAGTAATCTGTTTCCCTTCATTTTAATCCAAATGAGAAGATTCTAATAACAGCTTTTAAAACAAGATGTTTGTTCTCTGAGGACAGGAGCTTGTGAAGACTGACTCATTAAGAATGGTCTTAGAGTTGTTCTGAAGGGAAAAGGAAAGAAATGTGTGTAGATTGAGCTCCACACCATTGCTGGTGTCTGGTCCCATGGATCAGACCTTATGACATAGATACAATTATAGGCTAACTGAAAATGGCCCTGCTCATGCCAAACAACAGGAACAAGAGACTGAACCAGGTCTCTGTAGTTAGACATAGAGGCTAATGCACAAAAGCCTCACTGACCTAGAGGAAATCAAGTATAACCATATTTTACACACACCTCCCCAACAACATCCCGGGAGGGCAAAAGGATTACATCAAGTGCAAGAAGAGCTGTAGAAACATGGAGAAATCAAACTAGTATCACTTACAAGCTTCATCCCTACCAGCCAATTTTCAAAATGCTGAAAGATCTGAGGCAGCTAATGGAGGAGAAAAGCAATCACCAGGTTCCCTAGTTGTGATTCCTGTAAGTTCCAGTAACAACTGGCCTGGAACGATGTGGTCCCTGATGCAATAGTGGCATGCATGTTATACATGTCTACATCACTAGGTCCATCCCACTGGAAGATAATATACTGCTGTCCTATTAGTTAAGATAATTGTTACTTCATACACACTCCCTCTTTCATCTGTTTTATTCTCTTGGTTTTAACTCAAAATGTATTCTCTAAATAGGCTAAATAGTTCTAAAATTCATGTAATTTTGCTAGGCAACAGATGTTAGTTCAGTTGATGTAAAAGGCTTGTGATAACTGGTCAAATCATTGGTCTAATGATTCTGATTTGAGGGGTAGCTCTGTTTGCACATGTAAGAAAATGACCTTGGGCTTGGTGGAGACTCCATTCTGTGATATCTCCTCCTATTTCTGTCAACTTCAGATACTATGTTTGGAAGGGACTATGATATTCTCCTTGTCCCCTTTATTCCCTGTCCTCTGCCACCACAATCCATCTCCACTACTCAGCAGTCATGAGTGATGAACCAATTATAAGCTGAGCAGGCTGGCTGAGAAAATTGAAAATCTGCAATCCAAGAGAGCATGCATTTTCTTCTCTTCGTTCATTAGTTCCCCAGGTTGCGGCTTTATCCCTGCCTTTCATCGAGTGATTAGCCTCCGCAGAAGAATCCCAGTTTGGCAGCCCTGACTAATGAATGAAATTGGAATGAGGATTAGTTTTGAGGGTGCTTCCAAACCCTAGATTTGATGGCTAGATGCCAGCTCCTCTCCAGGCCTTTTCCCCGTTGCTCAAATCAGCCAACTCTTGGCTGTTGCAGTCAGTGAACGCTGCAGTTTTCAGCAGGACCTGTTCCATTAAATCACACGTCGCTGCGGGAAAGAAAGCAGACAGAGGTAAGGCCCAGAGCCTTCCTGCCAATAGTAGACTTCTTAATAAGTGAGAAGTAAGTTTGGGGTTTTAGGATGTTTTTATTTGACTGGATGTAAACTCAAACAGAAATGTTTCCCACGTTAAACACAAGTTTCTATGTTAGCACTAAGACAATTGCTCTTCTGGCACAAAAGAGACCCGAGGCTCAAGCTCTCTGCACTTTCCAGGTGCGGAAAGCAAAGAGGTCCAAAATGCCTAGTCAATAATTCACCGAGTTGGCAAACAGATAGGCAGATAGATTATTAACAGTGGTGCTGCTTTCAAATAAATGAGTAAAATATCCATACTCTCAGGTGTGTGAGGATTAATGACCCAGCCCAGACTTAACACCCTGGGCAATGATAGTTGGATTCATGGAACTCAAAGTCATTTATATCTGTCTTCGAAACTGTGTTTTGAATAGTTGCTGTTATAATCTGGCCCATTCTGAGAGAGGGAAGCATCTGTGTGCTAATCTTGTTTATCACAAAGCAAGGTTGATAGTGTTCCTATGTACCAGCCCAGGATGTAGCCCAGCATTAGAGCACTTGGCTAGCATGCATGAGGTCTGGGTAGCAAACTTGCCACAGAAGATATATAGAGGATCTGTTTATCTATCTATCTATCTATCTATCTATCTATCTATCTATCTATCTATCTATCTATCATCTATCTATCTATCTATCTATCTATCTATCTATCTATCTATCTATCATCTATCATGTATGATATATTATATATCATATCACATATACATATATACAGAGAGGGAGAGAGAAAATACATTTAAGAAGCAAGTGCAAATGTGTCCTCTCTGTTCTTCCCTAGTCTTCCTCTGGAGCATCGTTTCATCACTCTCTCCTCTCCACTTTACTCCTCAATGAACCCCAATACAGGTTCATCGCCATCATTCTTGCCTGGGACGCCAAGGCTGCATCGACTTCACTTCCCGCAAGATGGACTGTAACGTGGAATTGTAAGCCATGTAAATCCTTTTGCTCCCCAAACTGATTTTGGTCAGTGCTTTATCACAGCAACAGAAAAGAAACTAAAATATCCAGGGAGCCCCCCCCCCGACATTGACTATAGGATGCACATAACCAATCTCAAACTGATCAGGAAAAATCCTCTTTGCTGGCTACCTATTATAGGGCCAGAAGACACTCTCAGGCTTCTGGGAGAGAAAAGACATCAGTGATCTTAACCAGTGCGAGGAAAGAACCAGGGATGATGTTCCCACTTGACCACAGTGACTTAACTATTACAGGATGACAAACCATTTTCTGATTGGATCTGAGGCCTGGTTTATAGGAGGGCATTTATGTCTAGTACTGTAAACCTGGTTAAAAAAAAAAAAAGCACACAGTTGGGGAGATCATAGGCTCTATGGTTTTTTGGCATTTTTTTTTATTCCTCACACACCTGAGAGCATGGATACTTTGATGATTTACTTGAAAGCAGCACAATTGTTAATAATCTATCTGCCTATCTGTTTGCCAACTCAGTGAAAGGTTGACTAGGCATTTTAGACCCCTTTGCTTTCTATACCTGGAAAGCATAGAGAGCTTGATCCTTAGGTCTCCTTTGTGCCAGAAGAGCAACTCTCATTAATATTTTTCTTTAAGATGAAAAAATTATATATTTAGAATTAGCCAACTGAACTTAGTTTAGATGATCCCAGTTTTGTTGGCAACATCCAGAGCATCATAATCAGGAGCCATCTGAATATATGCCGTCTTCTCTCCTTCAGGCCTTAACAGGGTGTTGACTTTGGCCACATCAGTGTCACAGAATTTCTTCACGGTCTGTTTGATTTGGTGCTTGTCGGTCTTGACATCCACAATGGACACAAGTGTGTTGTTTTCCTTTATCTTCTTCATGGCTGGCTCAGTGGTCAGGGGGGATTTGATGATGGGAGAGCGATCAAGCTTGTTTCTCCTGTATGTGCTCTTTCAAGGATTTTTGGGCTGCCTCTGGAGCGCCAGGGTCTTGGGCCACTGGAATATGGGAGACATGCAGATCGGATCATCTTCTTTCTGTAGCTGTGGATGCTTTTCATCACTGCCTTTTTGGCTTTCAAGACCTTCTCTTTGGCTTGGGGAAAAGGTATTGTTGATTTTTTATGCCACCATGTTGTCAAACTGGCTTCTAAACAGTTTGAACTGCTCACAGCCTTGTTCAGAGAAGTTGACTTTCCCCCTCAAGATCAGCAGTCAGTGCAAAGAACCATACCTTACCAAGTACTGAGAAAAATCGACAATGAGTCTTTGTCCATAAATGGGACATTGTTGTCACCCCACTTCCTCATCAAGGCTTAGGGAGGATCACAGAAAGAATGTTAGAGCTGGAGAATGAGGTAGGGTGCTCTGAAATGCTGTCTTCTGGACATGCTGTGGTTATTGTACTCATGAGCTCACAGCAGCTGTGGTTACCTGCACAGAACCCTCATGAGGTCAACCCAGTCAAAATTTCAGCACGGGAGGGAATGGTTCTTGAAGCCCCCTCTCCTTAGTGAGAGGCTCTTGGTAATTCATAGCTGGTGTGGAGGGAGAGTCGTTGTTCTTTGGGGGTCTGGCTACTGGTAGGCTGCCTGTGCTCTAGTGGATGGCCTCACACTCATACACATATGGGAGCGTTAACTGGACTTAGTGGGTTAATAAAAATGGGAAGAGAAAAAGACTACATGAATTTGGGAGGGGGCTTATTGAAGGGATCTGGTGGTAGTTGGACCATATTTCAATGTATACATGTACGAAATTCTCAAATCATAAATAAAACATTTTATATTACTATTATAGATGTCAGTGGTCCAAAACATTTCTCAAAGGACTATTATTCAGCTATTTCCTACTCTTACTTCCTCATTCTTTTATTCCTTGGTATCTATGAATGAATCTAACCCTCCATCTCTAGGAATTTACCTAGACAGGATATCTTATAAAAAGCCATCATACCATTGTGTCTTCTGTATTTTGCCTTTTGAAACTTAGCATGATGGTTTTAGGGTTCATCATATTACAGCACGAGTCACAACTTTGTTGCCCTTTGTAGTTAAATGGACAGATCACTTGTTTGTGATCTAACCCCAGTTGAGGGTATTGTGAGTGGTGCTTCAGTCAAGTGCCAGCCATACCATACTTTTCTCTTTCATGCTCCCCACTCTGTCTTACTCAATTGTGTACCATTTTCCCTCTACGGCTGTATCTGTTCCTCCCAAGCTCACTTTCTGTCCTTCTGTCTCTTTCTTCCCTTTGACCTGCTGACTGCCTACCTAACTGTCTGGTCTCAGCCTACAGGAACTTTCTCTTCTGAAACAATCCCCGATCTTCAGAATGGAAGCTAGAGATCCTATGTTTTGAAGATGTTTTTTAAACAAAAAGATTATAAAATTGACAAATACTAATTTAGTCACATAATATACTTAAAGAACATGAACAGAAATAAAAGCAAATGACTGTATAAAGAGCTGAAAGTTAAGACATTTTAAAAAGTATATTTATTGTAATTTTATGTGTTTATGTGTTTTTTGCTTGCATGTAAGTGTACTGATTGCATGCCTAATGCCCATGGAGGCCAGAAGATAGAACTTCTGGAACTGTAGTTTCAAATGACTATAAGACACTGTGTTGGTGTTGGGAACCAAACACTGGTCCTCTAAAATAACAACAAATGTTCTCAGCAACTAAGCCACCTCTCCAACCTCAGAAAAACTTTACATGGTCTACAAAATAATATATTTAAATCAATTTACCACCTGATAGATCTGTTTAACTTTTGTCTAAGCATTTTTTTAGTTTACTAGTTTTTAACCACTCTTTGGTCATATAAATATTACTGTGATGTTATTTAGCATGTGGAGAATAGAATTTTAATTCAATCTTTCCTCTAGTATATTGGGTTCAAAAATCTCACTTTATAATTTACCACCAGTGTTATGTAAAGCTTTAAATATGGAAAAAATATTCTCCCATATTTTTTGGTGAGCTATTTTTTGTGCTCCAATTTACATTAAGTGAAGATAATAATGATAAGAAACACCAGCTTATTTTGTAAACTATCCTTATTGTAGTAGCATGTCAGCATTTTAATATAAGATACATTGGTATCAAAATCTTAGATAAAATTAGCAACAGGTTTTGTATTTTTCTAATGTTCATAACATTCCATGTCTTAACTAGATTACCAAGTGAGGAAGTTATTTATTATACTTTCAAAATTTCTCTTCTCATAGAATTATTATTGTTCGTTTGATACTATACTAACAGTAACAGAATAATTTAGAGTGGTCGTATTGCTCTCCTTTATAATTTGAGTTGGTCTTGATCTTTTGCTCTATATTCTTTCAGTTCTAAATAAATCAGAATAAGATTTAAACACTATTCCCTTTATAAGTGTTTAAATCAAAAGTTTGTGAAATATTTATTTCCAAAGCAAATTTGAATCCTTATAACACATTCAAATGTAATAGGAGAGGGAAGAGTTCACACATGGGGAAACTGAGTTTGGTAAGTATTTCATAAATACTGTGTCATGACTGTGACTGAGAAAAAGGTTACATGATTCAAGCAGTTCTTCTCTTTTGTCCTTCCCAAAGACAAACTGCCGGAATACTAGCCATCATCGTTGCCTTGAAACTTCAAGTTACAGTACCCACTTTCCATTTTGTGTGGACGGTCTAAGATCTAAGACACCAGTGTAAGAGGACACATGATAAGTTCTAAGTTGTCAATGTAAGAGGACATGTTCTCACAAACCACAGCATGTGATGATAAATACTAGGCTAACAATTGTAGAGGACACATTCTCACAAACCACAGCACATGATACGTTCTAAGTTGTCAGTGTAAGAGGACACATTCTCACAAACCATAGCATGTGATGATAAGTTCTAGGTTATCAAAGTAAGAGGACACATTCTCACAAACCATAGCATGTGATGATAAGTTCTAAGTTGTCAATGTAAGAGGACATGTTCTCACAAACCACAGCATGTGATGATAAGTTCTAGGCTATCAATTGTAGAGGACACATTCTCACAAGCCACAGCACATGATGGTAAGTTTTAGGTTATCAATCTCTTTACTCTTAGATATTACGGTAGTAGGCATTGATTGAAAGAGTTTCTAAAATCGCTTCTTGGCCTTTTGGCTAAGATCAACCTTAGAAAGAGGTTCTATTAATATGGAGCCTCAATATTACCCAATTCAAGGGAGATAATTTTAAAGATGAAAGTGAACTGCTGGATACAAGCAAATTAATTAAAATGTTAAGTAGAGATCTAGAATACTCCTTGTGATTCTTGCCTTTAACATGCTTTGAGAAGTTGTCTTTAGGGCTAAATTGAAAATCTGAGGACTTTGATTTATTTTCTCGGCTATAGACTTATCACTAAATTTTTATCAGAAAAAAATCTTTTTTAGAATAAACAATAAAGAAACAAATAGGATTAAATATCAAGCTTGATAAATCAGTTTATACCTTTATGAACATATGCAGGTTTCTAGCCAAACAGATTGCCCATATTGATTTTCTTGATGAATTCTCCTCTACTAACATTGAGGATGAATTTTTATAGAAAGTTAAGGATGAAAAATAATCTATTAAAATTCTTAGATGTGTTTTTCTCCAGCAAAAAGTTGTTCATTTCCTTCTTACATGCAAAAAGAGGCATCAACATGTGATAGTATATGGCAGCATAGATGTTCAATGAACATATAAATAGGTATACCTTCCCTATATCAAGGACACATGGACCTTCAGTTACGTGTGTGTGTGTGTGTGTGTGTGTGTGTGTGCGCGCGCGCGTGCGCATGTGTGCACACACAGAGGGTTGGAAGAGTTAAAAGCTTTTATTATTAGATACTTTTTCTTATATTGAGAAAAAGATGAATTTGCCTTCCTTTAGATCCTTGGGACCGAAGATAGAAATCCAAATTGCCAGACCACCAGCTATGATTGTTGCCTAGAAACTTCCAAGTTACAGTATCTACTTCTCAATCTGTGTGGATGATCTGAGCTCTAAGACACACACAAAAGGACACGTTCCAATGTGAGAGGACACTCTTGTCATCTATTGTTTAGCTTTTGTTCTTTGAATGACATGGCAATGAATTTTGACAGGTTAATATGTCAAAGTGCACATGAAAGAGTGGCCTAATGATACTGAAGTAAGGTAGATTTTTTTCTTCCCTCCTGCGAATACCTGACAGCAATCTCCACAGAGATGTCTAGACTAGACCTCATAGAAATTAATTTTTATATACCATAGGACATGCAGGCATCACTACCATGTCTTAAGGGGCTTCAGGGTTGTGGATAATTACAACCTACGAGCAGGAATTCTATGTGCTTTCTTAGGGTCACATAATATTTTAATTGAAGACTATGCAGAATTGGATTGTCTAAAAGGTCAAGTGCCTTTGCTTAGCATGTGTGTTATTATAGAGTGTTGTTTTAAGGTTTCAAGTCTACAGACATTTCATTTACATTGTTGAATAATCTCAGACTTTAGAGACACTTTATAAATAAGTTTTGAACATTTGAAAGGGCTCTGGGATAGATTGCCATTGAAGTTGTTTAGGTCGTTAGGAAAGGTCAGTTGATAAAAAGAAGGGCTGTGTTCCACTTTTGTCAAGGTAACATATTAAGCCTAGAAATCATATTATTAGTAACCATTAATTGTTTAACAGTGGCTTTTTAGCTAAAAATAGAGCACCATGCTTTTGTATTATTGTGTGAATTGAATATTGTTTTTATGAAGCTAATCATTCTGTTAGGACATGCTAAAAATAACCACAATAAACAGTATGGAAATACCAGAAATGTCACAGACATGCACTCCCTCTGACACAGGGCAGAATTGTGTGCCTGCAAGATATTTATTGGGGATTATCAGGCCCAATGACTAGACTAAATAATTTATTTACATTCCACCTAATTTGCCCTCGTATAAGTTGATGGAAACTTTCCAATGCCTAGTATCCTCCTTTACAAAGAGCTCTGAGCCACAGTGTGTGAGAAGAATTAGATACTGACTTAAGTGGAATCCTTCCTTACGATCTTGTATTCTTCATACAGCCGAGGCAGGTCAGCTTTGGGTAGAAATGTTCAGCCTGCAGTGGCTATCTTATCTTTCCTGGTGGCTGATATTCCTGGGAAATGCAGCAGAGGGGAGAAGAGCAACTGTGTGTGATGCAGGTAGAGGGGCAGCTCCCTTCTGGCAGCTATTCAAATTGGATAAAGACAGGCTTGTCTCTCTGTAAGTGGGAAGCATGGGGGGGGGGGGCTGTTTCTCTTCCATCCTCAGGAGATGCTCTCCCTTTGCCCAGCACCCATTGTCTCCTGGAAATCTAGTATCTCCAAAAAGAGCTCTTCCCAAGCCAAGGCCATCCCAGGATTCTAGGTGAATCAGCTTTTGGTGTGCCTGTGGCCCGGGAGCTGCCCTATGGCTCTGGGGTGAACTAACTATCCATGATTATGCTGGAGGGTGGAAACTGACCAGAGGTGGTGCTTTGCTGCCAATCCTGCACGGAGACTTTGAGAGGCCTTACATGTATCTGACAATTAACCTAAAATGCCACTTCATGTAATAATGTGTTGGGGAGTGGAAAATGCCGAGGGGGTCATTTAACAATCATCCCCTGATAGTATTCTTTCAGTAGATTATAGGTTTCATCTCCTTTTATAGTAATACATAGAAGTAAATATAACAAGTTTTCACAGAAATAGCAAATTCATATTCACATGGCAACATGTCCTTACTGACTTTGAACAGTTAGGATACACATTGGGAAAGAAGGACTTTTTTTTTTACAGGGTCTCAGGAGTATTCATTAATAAACCACAGGGGAGTGTACATCCAACTGTTTTTCTTACTAACAGTTTTGACCTTGTCGGTGTGCACATACATAAGTTCCCATCCCCAAGCTTGCTTCCACACTGTCTCTCAATCCCCTGTCATAATTTCCTTGGAGAAAAAGAGGATTTAAAGGCATAGAGTTGTTGAATTTCTCATTCAAAGCTGTCTGTTTTAATTACAGCTTACTTAATTCTTCGAGACCACCAGCAACTCTAAAAATCAATCATTGTTAAAGTTACCAAGAGGATGTCTCCACTGGCTCAAAAATGAATAGCTTCTAAATTTTGTCTCAGCTTTAAAAAGGGAAACCGGTGTTAGATTATGTTGGAAGATGTTTGCATTTAAATAGATATACATTTCTATTTTATTGTATATGAAGCAATGCCGCATTTGAATCAAGCTTTGACTAAAGAACAGATACTGTTAGAAGAATAATGTTATGAATGTAATTCCTAATATAAAATAAATGCATGGCTAGATAGATCCCTAACAGTTTTCCTGAGTCTGTTTTTAAGACAATAAATCATGCCAAAATTGTTTTACTTTCCTTAAATATCACTTACAAGGTTTTCCTGTTATCCAAAACTTGACTAGTCACACTGGAGTCTTAAACAATAGCTATAAAGACTTCCCTTTGTTTGCTGCTTCAGTTTTGCTCTGAAATCGAGGAGACCACAGTATTTACTAAATCAAGACTTGAGAATAATGCCCCGTTTCTCTCGGCACGTAAATATGGTTTCCAGGTAATAGGCACTGTTTGCAGAGGGGAACCAGCACTTATGCAGCACAGCACAGTTACGGGAACACTTTATATCACATGAAAAGAAGTTGCTGATGAGAGGAGTATGTTTGTGTCCATTCTGTTCCGGACGGTAGGTAAGTGAGCAGATCAGAGAAAAACTGCCAGTTCAGTAGCACAATATGAGCACAGCACAAAGAGGCCAGCGTAGTTGCGTGTGCTGGGATCCGCAAACAATTGCATCACTATTAACATATCAGCCTGTAAGAACAAACTGACAAAACATTAGCTATGCAGGCTGTACCTAGGTGTATTGCTCTAGAGCGACACAGTGATGTGTCTGATTTGTTCTTTTTTTGTCTTCATATTACCAAATGATAATGATTACAGTCTGTATCTATTGAAATATTTGATAGGTGTCAGGCACTGTTTAAATATTCTGGATACATAATTTATTTATGCTGCCCCAGGCTTATACAGTGTTATTTTTAGTCTCATTTGCATACACAGCTATGACTTTGTAGCAAATTGTATGGAAAAAAAAATCCTTGCATTCTCCCTGAAGGTCATCAGATGTCTTCTTTACCTTCCGTACTTCTGAAAACATCGATTGAGAGACTCCCTGGTGATTTAGTTTCCTTTTCTTGTGAGTTCACTCAGTGCCAAGGGCCTCTGCCCATGTAAACTGCACCATATAGACCTGATTGCTCTCCACCCTTTGCCCAGAGCACACGGCTCAGTACAAGTACTGCTGTCTCTAAAGCAGCAGCGGGCATTTTACACGGGCAGAGCCACCACTCAGCTTGACCGTCACCGTGGGACAATGCCACTCCAACACTGTCATATTCGAGGCTTTTTAAATTGAAACTGGATTTTTTTTTCATAAAATACATTCTGATTATGGTTCCCCTCCTCCACTCTTTCCAGTTCCCCCCATCATCCCTCCCACCTAGATCCACACTCTTTCTGTCTCTCATTAGAAAACAAACAGGCGTCTAAGGGATAATAATAAAATAAAGTAAGGTAGACAAAATACAAATCAGTATATGGCAAAACAACCAGGTAAGGAAAAGAGCTAAAGAAAAAGCATAAGAAACTCATACAGATTCAGAGACACACATGTTCACTCACTCAGGAATTCCTTAAAAACCAAAACTGGTTTAATAAAATATGTATGCAAGGGACCTGTAAGGGAGAAAACAATGCAATATTACTCGGCCATATTCTAGGCTTTTAAATGAGAAGCAAGGGGCTGGAGAGACAGGTCAGAGGTTAGAGTGCATACTGCTCTTGATGAAGACCTGAGTTCAGATCCCCACACCCATGGCAGGAGTCTCAAAACTGTCTACTGTAACTCCAGCTCCAGGGGTTCCAATGTCTTCTTCTGGACTCTGGACATCTGTCCTCATATGTGTACCCCACACATATACACATTTTTAAAAATGAGAACAGAAATCTAGGTATTTGTATAAAACATCTGATGTTGGAATAAGGAATCAAGTTTTGGAAAAAAGTTCCTTAAAATGAAAAAATGAATGCCCTTGGCCATCCCTAAGTGAGAGGGGTCAGTTCAGAGTCCCTCACTTTTTAGCTTAGTGCTTGCACCTTTACATGTTTATAAAATTCTATTTTTCTTTTGGAAAAGAATACTTCAGTGCACTAAGTGAAATCCTCAAAAGTGTAACAAGAAACCCATGACATTGCATAAGCCACCAATAACTGAGAAATGAATTTAAGAACAACTAAGTTCTCTGTGACACTTTTCTGTGTGCTTAGTTTCCCCAATGATGTTTCTTTTCTTTTTGGTTTACTTAGGCGCATTGCCAAGGGACATTCGTTCAGCTGAGAACGCATCGGTAGTGATCTTAAAGGGAAAAGCAAAGGGAACAGAAATTGTAGTGCTAGTGATTCCATCTGATGTTTGATACCCTTCAGATAAAAAAGCTTTATTTTTTAAATGAAACCCAGCAAGTGGACCCAAGTGCACCCGTTTGCCCCATATACACCAGTATCCCATCTGTCATGTAATATCTTTTCATTTTTCCCCCTTTGGCTACTTCCATGAGGCTCAAACCAACAATACCATAAAGCAAGAGAAACCTGTGGCAGTCTACCCTATATGCTTACACAAATACAATGACCTCCACATATCCCCATCTTCAGATACCATTTTATGGGGCATAGAGCTTCAGAGTCTGAGGAGGAACAAAATAATATAGCCCCTAGAATGTTTTAGCATAGATGACAGTATGACAGTCACTGTGTGGATTTGGGATTCTCATCTTTAGAATGAGGATAAGAATATGACCTACATTATAGGACTTTTTTTTTTTTGTGAGGACTGAAGGAGTTAATACTGATTCATACTTCACAAATATTGGCCACTACCCACAGACCACAAAAGAAAAACTATCCACCCAGCTAGACAACACACGTCAGAGATGGCATCTCCTGTGCTCCTTTTGTGTGGCTGTGTCTGCCAATAGCTTAGATCATGGCAAAATGTTTTTGGTGGAAAACTCTAAATCAATGTTTGTGATCCGGGTGGGTCTTGAAAGTGTTCTATATTTCACTGTCTTGCTTACGTATACTCACAACTTTTCAAGACATTAGTTCTTTGTCACAGGCTTTAATCCAAGAAGCTATGGGCAAGTCTTCATCAAGGTTGCCCACTCAGGGCACATGAAGTCTCTAATGAGAGTTGGCGTGTATGCTGGTTGGTTGTATGATGAAAGAATATCCAGGATCTAGCCTCAGGGTGTCTTGGTAACTCTGCTCAGATCTTCTTTCCATACTTAGGAAAAGTCAGGGGAAGATCTCAGTGTTAGAAGAGAGGACAGAGGAGATGTTACCCAGCCCTCATCAGACTTCTCCAGCGAACCTGACAGCATCCAGAACACAAGAGTAGTGCTATGATATTCTCAAGATGTCTGAGTTTTTCAACAACTGAAACTTTCTGTCATGTGCTAGTCCTAAATAAGTGTGCCTCTCATAATTTTTAAGCTACAAAAGGCAAATGGATACTGCTCTTTAAGAATTAAATAAATACTTTTAAGGAATAATGTATACATTATAAATACTTTTCCAAATCGTCAACTTTTAAAGAAATATGCTCAATTATGTCTTTCCTGACAATTTGTCAAGAAATCTATAGTTTCCTGCTCTAAGGTCATTATTCTTATTTCTGGAACACAAGGCAATAGTATTGAGGAGTTTTCTAGTTTAACATTTTTTTAACCATTCAAATAAGTAATATTTAGAAATAGATAATATGGACTTGAAACAACATCCCTAATATAGTTTTAAATGACTGGGTTAAATTGTCTGTTTAGGGAGAGGTTAAGGTGACATTGTTCTACATACATTCTAAGTTTATGAGGCCTAAAGTGAGAAGAATGAACTGTTATAAAATTTAAGGTTCTGGCTGTAGAAATGTTTTCAATTAAAGGATACTAAAGAGATTGGACAACTAATGAAATACCATATTAGAGTGGATGCTGGCAGAAAAAAATTCTGTAAAGGAAGCCATTGTATCAGTTGAAAAAACTGGAATAAGGGCAATATATTAAATAAAATTGAACCAGGCTTTTCCTTGTGGGGCCACCAACCAGCTCTCAAATCATGACATAGAGACTTATTTTTAGTATGAATGCTCGGCCTAAATTACGCACATTTCTGGCTAGCTCTTTTAACTTAAACTAACCTGTTTCTTTTTATCTACCTTTTACCTCAGGGCTTTCTACTTTTCTTTCTTCTGTATATTTTACTTTCACTGTTTTTCATGTCTACTGGCTGCCTGCTGCCTGGCTTCTTGTACTGTGTGTCTCGCTTTTTCCTCCTTCTTTTCTCTCTTCTTCTTCTTCTTCTTCTTCTTCTTCTTCTTCTTCTTCTTCTTCTTCTTCTTCTTCTTCTTCTTCTCTCCTTCTCCTATTTATTCTCTCTGCTGGCAGCCCTACATCTCTCTCTTCTGCTTAGCTATTGGCTGTTTAGATTTTTATTAGACCAATCAGGTGCCTTAGGCAGGCAAGGTGAAACAGATTCAGGACATCTTTACATGATTAAGTACACATCCTTACATGGTTAAATAAGTGCAGCATAAGCAAATATAACACATCATCATGCAGTTAAAATAATATTCCACAGCATAAACAAATGCAACACATCTTTGCCCAGTTGAAATAATATTCCACAACATAAAACAACTATATCAATAATATAAATATAATGGAGGATGGTGAGGTTGCTCAGTAGTTAAAGAGCACTTACTGCAATTGTAGAGGACCTGGGTTGGGTTGACAGGACACCCTGGTGGCTTGCAACTGTCTGTGACTCCAGTTCCTAGGGATAGGATACCTTTTGTATGGTCACTGCATGCATGTGGTACACATGAACTCAGACAGGCAAACACATACACATAGGACTAAAAACTTGAATCTTTAAAAATTAATTTAAAATACTGTAGCTAGAGTTTTACCGCCTTGCCCACAGTCAGGACAAATCTCTATCACCCGCCAGTCCCACAGCAGCTCAGACCCAACCAAGTAAACACAGAGACTTATATTGCTTACAAACTGTATGGCCGGGGCAGGCTTCTTGCTAACTGTTCTTATATCTTAAATTAATCCATTTCCATAAATCTATATCTTGCCACGTGGCTCATGGCTTACCGGCGTCTTCACATGCTTCTTGTCATGGCGGCGGCGGCGGCTGGCAGTGTCTCCTTCCTCCTTCCTGTTCTTTCTTTTCTCCTCTCTGGTAGTCCTGCCTATACTTCCTGCCTAGCCACTGGCCAATCAGTGTTTTATTTATTGACCAATCAGAGCAATTTGACATACAGACCATCCCACAGCAAAATACAATGCATCATATATGTAAATATTTATGTATAACTCTAAGTAGATACGTGTATATATTGCTTGCAGACACACACACACACACACACACACACACACACACACACACAGAGAACATGGATATATATAGCAAGATGATACAACGTTAGGAGTACATGTATCTAGGGTGTTTTGATAGCTGGAAATCATTCCTTATAGTTTATGTTTTAGAAAATGAATCCATAATGCAACAGTGTTAAGTGAAGCTTCAGGAGATGATTTGATCATAGACCTATGGCCCCATGAGCGAATTTGTTATTAACTTAGAATTGGATTAATTCTTGTGGCAGTGGTTTTTTTGTTTGTTTGTTTTTTTGCTTTGTTTTTTTTTTTTTTTTGAGACAGGGTTTCTCAATGTAGCATTGCTGTCCTGGAACTCACTCTGTAGACCAGGCTGGCTTTGAACCCATAGAGATCCATCTGCCTCTACCTCCTGTGTGCTGGGATTAAAGGTGTGTGCCATTACCACCACTCAGCGTGGCAGTAGTTTTTGATGAAAGGATGGATTAAATACCTCCATCAACTTCCTTGTGTTTTTATCTTGTATTTCTTTTTCTACCCTTTCATGGAATGATGAAGAAGGCTCCACAGTGTGCAGCCCTTTACTCTGGGATTTCTCAGCCACTGGTATTATGAGCCAAGAACATTAATATTCTTTATGGACTACTCAATCACAAGTGTTCTGTTTTAGCAGCACAAAAGGAGTTGAGGCAGGTAGTCTCTGTATTGTTCTTATTTGTTTCACTGAAACAAATTTTTGTTTTTATTTGAGGCTGGATGGTTTAGCAGTTAAGAGCAATTATGGCTCTTAGAAAGCACAGAATTTGATTTCCTGCACCCACACAGTGGTTCACAACCATTCATGCTGCATTTCTGGGGATCAGATGCCCACTATGACCTTCACCAAGCATACATGTGGAGCAGACATACATTCAGGCAAACACTCACATAAAAGAAAATGACTAAATCTAAAAAATTTTAAAAATCATTTATTCTTTGAAAATTTCTTATGTAGATAGGAAGTTTGATCATGTAAATCTCTCATTATTGAATTCTGTAAATTGCCAAAGAATTTCCAAATAAAAAGTTTTTAGAAATTTAATAATAAATAAGCATGAAGGCTTTCTCCTTCCCAGCATGCTGTCTCTTACACGGCTTTAGGGAGGGTGGAATGCCCTTCGTCGTGATCAAATTGCTCAAGAAAATGTTCCAAGTAGAAGATAACATTCCGTAACATAACAGGAGACTCCTCAAACAAGCAGAAACACTTGGATCCCTTACAAGCTGGCAAAAAGCAGCCATCGGTGGGGATAGTCTGGAGTTATGGCTCACTGAGCACTTACTCAAGGTGTTTTAGAGGTCATCAAAGGCAGGCAGATGTGAAAGGTGAGAAATGAAAACAAGGAAAGACGTAGTGGAGGTCAAGTTCACAGAGGAAGGAAGAGAGAATTGTAAGGAAGTGCTGTGCTTCCGAGGGTGTTTGCTTTGTGTATTAATTTTGCTCATTTGCTCCCACTTAATCCCCCATCTACCAGTAGCTCCAGGTGGTGGTGAATACTGTTCTTCGCTTTTACAGATACAGAACCCTTGATGCATAGAATCTTCTAGACTAGTCAGACAGTAGCAGAACTATATTTAAGCCAGTCTGACTAATTTCAGAATCATTAACCACTGCACTACAGTGCCCCTTCAGTGTCTCTTGTGTGTAAAGATAAGCTGCACACTCCAACAGCTCATTTCATTTTCTTTTTTTGTTGTTGTTTTTAAAAGTCAACCATGTCAACTTACAGGCATAGTCCATTTATGAACAATACAGTTAAGTTTTTTTTTTCTTTTTACTCCAAGAGGTGAGTTTGATCTCAATCTGCCGTAACAGATCCCGACACAACTCACCTTGAAGGTAAAGCAGTTAATGCTTCAGTCAGGGTTGATAATTTCCTCCTTGCTTTCATAATTTGTATGATACAAGACTTCGAGGTATTTTCTTTGAATTTGGTCTTCAGGGCATTCTCTCTCTGTTTTTGTAGCTGAGTCCAGCTTGTCCCCAGTACGCCAATGACATTGTGCTTATGAGCACGAGCATGGGGCAGTACCTCTGGATCACTGAAAAATAGGCTCATCCTAGCCCAGCCACAGGGAGGTAAGAACTAAGTAGTCTTGTAACAGTGTCTTGGAAGGCCTGTCAAGAGACAGAATGGGTAAAGAGATCTGAAGAGCACCCACCCTAACGTCGGTTGTTCCAGTATTAATAAAGAATTGGTGCCGTGTCTTGGGGAACAACTTCTTCAGTTTGTCTCATGCTCAATGCCAAAAGAAGCATTTCTAAGTCTCATGTGGTCCCATGTAGTTCCAACTCCATTTCCTTCCTTCACAGACATGCACGGTGGGGTGTAAAAAGTGGTTTGGGGGCCAAATGCTACAGTATAGATGGAAAATCATTGCCTCATGCCCAAGCAGCTGTAGACTCCTTGGTATTATTCTTTCTTCTCTGTTATAGAAGCCAAGAGAAATTGTCTCTCTGGGATGATGGGCAGTTCATTTAAGGAGCTTCAATAACCATGGAGCAGTGGGTCTGACTGCTAGCTTTTGATGATTGAGGAGGCAACAGTCTCATTCATAGATGGAGATCTTTAGATAAATATATCTAACAACACATAAAACCAAACCACAGTTCAATCATAGGTATGGCTTGAAAGTTCACCTCTCCTTTTCAAAGGTTTAGAAAGGCTTAAATTTAGGTGGAAGATTATTAGTTCCATTTTCTTTATAGGTGAAAGTTAAGTTCATCATTCCCTAAGTCCTATCTGGAAGATCGTTGACCAAACCAGCTGTTACTGAATAAACAGCCTGTTAACATTTCTTTTGGTTATAAGAAATAATCAGGCCATCCTGGATCTTAATGTTCTTACAGCTTTTCATTTACTGGAGTTCAGATCCTTTTACATAGATAACATATCTCATGTATCAAAATGAATTTTTTCCAAAGAATTCCCACTGTAGGTCCTAATAATAATCTCTAAATATTAGAGTTCATATTTGTTTTTCTATTTGTGGTTATGTTGATTGAGGTTTTATTTATTTATTTTTGTGGTTGATAATACAAAGATTAAATTGTACTGTGGTTACATAGTTTATTTTTAAATATGCTAAAACATTTTCTGAGTTAGATATGGTAACACTAGTATCATCCTTGCAGTCAAGATCATCATAATCTAAAATGAGAGTCAAGGAAATGTTTTAATACCACCCAGTAAGGCAAGCAATTATGGCTTCTGTCACGGAAGTTGGCTGCTTTTTCATTCCAGTGAAAATATCTAACACAAAATCAGAACACCAAAATCAGAGTCCCTCTTTAAAATTTGCTTCTCATGGGCAGGAGAATGGAGAGGATATCTAGGGTCAGAGGGGAGGAAGCCCTTCCCATTTCACTGAGAGGTATGAGTAATGGCACCTGTCTTGAATAATTTGAGAAGATGGAGCATGTTTTGGAAACAGAGCTGCTGCAAAATGGCAGCAGCTGGAGGGAGCACTGGATTCACGTTCTAAACCAGTTCAATAGGACGGATGGACAGGGAGGCCTCTAAGGACTTTGGAACAGGCTAGGATTTTCTGTTCCTCACATGTAGAACACAGTGGGTGAGGGAAGGGGTACCACAGCTAATTCTTGGGGTATAATTTTCACGTTCGGAGCCAGAGTGAGTAAAAGGAGATACAGCCAAGGTTTGCTTCTCACAAGAAATATCAACTAATTAAGGACAGAAAAGAGTGATTTGCTACATGTTTACTTTATGTAGAAAAGCATTCTTTGGAGAATTGGAACTTTTCCACATATGTATATAGAAATGTGACTTTTGCTAAATGGATTTTCAGCCAGAAAAAAAAATGTAGTTGGCTTTTTAAAATGTGGTTATATGTGATGAGTGAGGAAAATTATGTCATATTTTATATATTGTATATTTCAATGAAAAAAAATCATGAATTGGATTCAAGGACTAGTTGGGTCAAAGTTTTGGGAAAAATCCCCCAGATATGTGGCTGTGTATGAGCACACCTGAAAAAGATTTTAAACATTAAAGTCTAGACATCAAGCTAGTCTTAAACAGGTTTAATTTTTCTTAGAAAGACTGAAGAATAATGTCTAGGAGGTAAGCGTATTGAGGGGAGTTAGGAGAAGCCCGTTCTACATAAAGGCCAAAGTCAACTCCTTCCTTGAAGTTTTAGAATTGTATAAAGAAAGGGATAAAATTGTCCGTAAGTGCAAGTGGAAACAGTCACCAGGATAGGAATCATCACATCAAAATAAGAATTTATTTCAGCTAAATGTGTTTCATTATCGAGTAGTATTCTAGACCCAAATGGAACAGCAGATAACCTATACTGAACAGTTTCCTAGAGCATCCCTTCCCTGTCCCCTCATGCTCTCACATCTGGACTTGTTTATATATGAGAAGTGAGATGTAAATGCCAAAGGTTACTGGACTTTCTGTGCTATCAGCCAGAGCCACAGGAAATCTTGAGTTCAGAGGGGCTGCTTTCCATGGTCTGACTGGTCCATGGGAAGGACGCCAGGGCCCCGGTCAGTGTTTGTCCCTAGCACTGCTGGCTCCCTTTGTTAGAGCCTTCTCCAGCAGTAATCGTCATCTTGTGCTACTGGGATCTCAACAATAAAACATGATCTCATACTTTTTTGGTATCTTTTAATTTTATAATCATTTTACTTAGAAGAGTTTTCAAACACTTCCACGCAACTCTATACAGTCTTCTTCAGCACACTGAGTTCTCATTGTAGCTTGGGTTTACATTTCTCTGGTGGGGAGTGATGACTCCTTTATCATGTGTAGCATAAAGGCTCTTCTGAGATGTGTTCCTCTTTATTTTTTTTAAATGTGGTTTTCATTGTGTGAAGTTCTCAAGGAAATAATATAGAATCAGAAAAAGTACAAATAAATGACTTACTAATACGACTCGATTTAGAAAAATAAGAACAAAACAAATCCAAATCCAGTAGTCAGGAAGAAATAAAAACCAGAGCAGAAATGAATGGAATAGAAACAAAGAAACTAGTACGCAGCTTCAAGAAGCCTAAGAGCTGGTTCTTTGGGTAGATAAACAAGACTGACCGGCCTTTAGTCCAGTTATTCAAAAGAGAAAGATGACCCAAATTAACAGAATCAGAAACGGATAGGGAAATATGATGACATCAAAGAAACTGGGGGTATCTTAAGGAATAGTTTAAGGACTGACACTCCATTAGGTTAGAAAACCAGAATGAAAGGGACACTCATACTTTTCTGAAATAGAGCTGATATTGTTATAGTCTCATAGACAGTGTCTAAATAAAAAAATGAAGTGGCATAACACAGAAGCTAACTGGAATATTTATATATGTCTGCATTCAGTGTCAACACATGATTGATGTTTAATTTCTACTAGGTCAAACAATGAGAGTGTCTTAGGGCTTTCTGTTGCTATGAAGAGACACCATGACCACGGAAACTCTTATTAAACAAACAAACAAACAAAAACCACATTTAGTTGAGGGTGGTTCACTTACAGTTTCAGAGATTCAGTCTATTACCATCATGACGGATGAGAGCATGGCAGCGTGCGTGCAGGCAGATGTGGTCCTGGAGCTGAGAGTGCTACATCTTGCAGCAATCAACTGACTTGACTGACTGTCACACTGAGGGAAGCTTGAGGAAAAGCGATCTCAAAGCCCCGCCCTCACAGTGATGTACCCAACAAGGCCATACCTCCTAATGGTGGCACTCCTTTGGGGGCCATTTTCTTTCAAACCACCACAGAGGATTATATCTCAAATGTGCATCAGTTAAAAATAAACTCATTTATTACTTTATGGGCATTCTATTTTATATAATTTTAACAAAGCAATATAATATACTATATATATATATATATATATATATATATATATATATATATCTGTCTTAGGAAGTGTATTTTTACTACCAAATGTATTAGATGGTAAGGAAATATTTTTTTCAGTAGTGTTGAGTTTGGAGAGTTCTCTGTCTTTTAGATAGGTGAGTAATAAGACAGGCTTTGTAGGCATTTTCTCTCAGTATGTGGTGCTTTTAAATTTTCTTTGTGTATATACACATTCTCATCTGATAGCTATTTTTGTCTAAAAAATTTCTATTCAATTTCTTGAGTAAAGTTATAGGTAAAAATGCCACTAGCTCTCATTTGTTTGAGGAAGCCTTTCTCTTTCGGTTTTAAAGCTTATTCTCACAGGTTACAGAACTCTGATGGTCTCAGTGTTCCTCGCCTCGTCCCATTGGCTGCTGCTTCACTGGTTTCATCAAGAAACCTGCTGTCTAGTTCACCTTTCTTCGGCATGCTGCTTTCCAAAAATCTTCTCTGGCTTTTTTTGAGCATTTGGATTCCCGCATTGGTCAGGGTGTGGATTTCAGTAAATTGTTTTTCACTGCTCAATATCTATCATTTATTTTGGGAAATTCTTTACCAACTTTCTTCAAAGAGTTCATCTTCCCTATCCACTCTCTTCTCTTTTAGGGTTCCAGTTATGTGTGCTACAAATGTTTCTGTCTCACAGATCTCGAACGTTTTGGTATGTTGTTTTTCTTAATTTTCCTCTTTTGTGTTTCAGCCATAATAAAAATGCCTCTTCTGTAGTGGGTAGCTGCTCCAGCTTTGACCTGGAAGTACTACCCCCATTGATGTTTCTAGTAACTGTCACACCTAGAAGGTGGGGCCGAGACAGGAGCCCTTAAGACTCCAGATCCGGATATGCTGGCTCTCTTGGTTCCTGCATCCTGGAAGCTGGATGTAGATGGAGCAGAGTTCTCCAGAGAACACCGCTGGACTGCACTTCACCTCTCCCAGACCCTGTAACCTATCCCTTTACTTGTAAGTTACCCCACAAAATAAACTTCCCTTTTAGCTACGTGGAGTGGCCTTAATACTTCCACCAATATCCCTTCACCTGTGATTGGATTATATTCCAATAAATATATCATAAGTTAAAAATATAGGTAAAATTTCTATGTAATGCAGCCACTGTGGTGGTATTCTAATTGTACTGAAATGTGATTTTGATTGTATGTTAATAAATAAAGTTGCCCAGGGGTCAGAGCTATTAGAGCCATAGCAAGAGTGTGGTGATGGTGGTGGTGGTGGCACACTCCTTTAATCCCAGCACTTGGTAGAAGAGCTAAGTAGATCTCTGTGTGTTCAGGGATACAGCCAGCATTGGAGATATATGCCTTTAAGACTTGGGGGGCTGTACATACAGACAGTGACGAGGCAGTCATGTGTTTGGGTTTACAACCAATGAGAAGGCAGAACAAAGGACTATAAAAAGACGTACACACAGGAAGTAGCTCTCTTTCGGAGAGCTAGGACCACCACAGGAGGAAGGGTGAGATTTTAGCTCTGAGCTCTGACCTCTTGGCTTTCTCTTTTACATTGGTTCTGTGTTTCTTATTTAATAAGACGGCTGGTTACATCTACAAGCCACCCTAATGAACATCATAGCTTACTTTATAACACAATGTATTATAGAGTTCTAGTTGCTTCCCTGGAGGCTGGGTGTTCAACTGGGAGCTGTGGCTAACTGTCACTGACCAACATCATAAGGAAATGTAATTGCCTGGGGGAAAAAAACAAAGGTTCATATATGAAGTACAGTTACTATTGGACATGCATCCCTTTCATGCCACTGTAAAGTTCAAAAATAGCTGAGCCATTCTAAATGGGGTTGTTTGTCATGTCTATGAATGTCTACCATTACCCCATGCATTTGTTAGCAAACTTGAACCTTCTAATGACCCCTCTGATCATTCTTTAGCTCTGTTCAGTTGATTTTCAATTTTTAGCATTTTCCTTGGATTTTTTTTTTATCTTCCTGCTTAAATTGCTTATTTGATCTTGGATGATGCCTTGATTTCACTTTTTTTGTTTGTTTTGTTTTTTGAGACAGGGTTTTTCTCTGTGTAGCTTTGTGTCTTTCCTGGAAGTCACTTGGTAGCCCAGGCTAACCTTGAACTCACAGAGATCCACCTGCTTCTGCCTCCTGAGTGCTGGGACTAAAGGCATGCTGCTGTGCATATCACTCTATATAAATAAAACACTGATGGCCAGTGACCAGGCAGGAAGTATAGGCGGGACAAAGAGAGAGGAGAACTGGGAAAACAGGAAAGAAGGAGGAGAGACACTGCAGCCACCACCAGGACAAGCAACATGTAAAGACACCGGTAAGCCACAAGCAATGTGGCAAGGTATAGATTTATGGAAATGGGTTAATTTAAGATATAAGAACAGTTAGCAAGAAGCCTGCCACGGCCATACAGTTTATAAATAATATAAGCATCTGAGTGATTATTTTATACGTGGATTGTGGGACTGTGGGGCTTGGTGGAACCTGGAGAGAAGCCTTCCAGCAACAGCGTGCACCACTACCACCCGTCTTGATTTCACTTTTGAAGAGCATTTACTGTGCTAATAGCTGTTAATTGGGAGTTGAGATGGGTTTAGTGTTTGTTTTGTTGTGGTTATCTTCAGTGTTCCAGAGGTTTCAGATTTCTTAGTGATACCTTGTGTTTAGTGTGAAGGCTCCAGTTTTACCTTGAACTCCATTAATTCATCAATCATCATAACCTGGAACATTACTGGCACACAGTTGCTTTTAAGCATACAAGCAAAAACTCAGACTTGCCCTCTTTCAGTAAAAAGGAGAGTAGAAGTCATATGGAAACCTACTAAGTGTAATGTAACTCAATTAAAGAACACAATTAAAATATATAATAGACTTTAAAAAAGAGAGATTGAAGGGGGAGCTCTACATGGCTGGATAATGTAGCTCCTCAAAGCCATGGGTTACTAACCAAAACTCCAGTGTTAGATGCTCTGTTTCAGGAGTACCAAAGAAACATCAAGTTTTTGCTATTCTTCTTAGCTGCTCACTGGCACTAGATCCTAAGACACTGTTGCTGAAGATGGTGCACACTTTGGTTGCAACATATAGACAGATCAACCTGGAACTAAGCTGGAAGCTTTGCTCTGCTTGCTAGTTTTTGTAGATGTAACCAATCGTATTATTAAAATAAGAAACACAGAGCCAAGGTAAAAGAGAAAAGCCGAGAGGTCAGAGCTCAGAGATAAAATCTTACCTCCTGCAGTGCTCCTAGCTTCCCCGAGAGAGGGAGGTACTTCCTGTGTCCCTGTTTAAATAATCTTTCTGTTCTGCCTTCTCATTGGTTGTAAACCCAACCACATGACTGCCTCATCACTGCCTGTAAGTACCGCCCTCCAGGTCTTAAAGGCGTATGTCTCCAATACTGGCTGTATCCCTGAACACACAGAAATCTACCTAGCTCTTCTAACCACCACGCTCTCACTATGGCTCTAATAGCTCTGACCCCAGGGCAACTTTATTTATTAACATAAAATTAAAATAACATTTCAGTACAAATAAAATATCACCACATTTCCCCTTTTCTATTTTAATAAAAAGAAAAAAGGCAAAAGGTTATAACTAACAAAAGAAAAACTATATACAAAAGTACAATAACTATATACAATATATACAAGTAACAAATACCTAAATGATGTCTAGTCCATTTGTATTTGACAAATCAGAGAAAATAATTCCCTTATCTATCCTATTTTAGTAAGTCCAAAATGTATCTAATTCACTTTCTATCCTAATTAATCTTCAACTATAACTAACTAATCTTCAACTCCCTCAGAGACCCAAGAAGGAAATAATATTAGCTAACAAAAATAAAAACAGGAAGTGCACAAAAGCAACTTCCAAAAATTTTGTGAGTTGACAGAAACAGCCAGCTGCCTGGACAGTCACCTGAGGTTTCTCCACAGTGTTGGGGCATCATCTTCAGCCTATAGGCTTAGCGTATCTGACAGACTCATTTGTGAAGTAGGTTGTACACAAGGTCAACAGTTCAACCTCACACTGGGTGAGAGCAGTCCATGTACCAGAAACACCTGAATTCCACTAGTGTCATGTCATGATTCAGGATTTTAAATTCTGGAAATTGTTGATGGTTTTTGAATTCAGCTGTCCATTCTTCTTGGTTGTGTATATATGGCTTCATCTAAGCATGCCCTTCTCCACATCCCTCTATTAAATGCCAGTCTACTATTGAGAGGCGTGAGCTTTCAGTTGCTGTTCCATTGCACAACAGAAGCCATCGGCCCACTGCCTGTTCAGCTGCCTTCGAAGAAAAGGACACTGTACCTTTTCCGGATTGTGAAGTCCACTTCAGGGATGGTGCCATATTGTCCTGGCCTCAGAAGATGCCTTTTGATAAAGCCATAACCACACTTGTTTTGGCAGGAATCAGTAGTCCTTTGTTTCGTGTTCTGTCTGTCCATTTTGTCCTGTTGATTCGAGGATACTTTGTTGTCCAGTGGCTAACTTTTGCCACAATGAAAATTAACTCCATATGCAGTTTCTTCAATGCCCATATTTTCTCTGAAGTAGATTGGTACTGCCAGGAGCCGACATGTCTCAAAAAAGAAAAATTTTTAAGTTATTAAAACATTTTAAATGCCATATTCTGTAGATCTCTGAAGGGTTTGAAGATGACCTGTCTAAAATACATCTGCTCAATTTTTAAAACATATCTAATATGACTACAATTTCTATTGTAATGTCTAACTACTAACTTTCATTTCTTTATATCCTAATAGTTGGTAATAATGTAAAGTATTTAAAACTAGTAATTGTCTTTTTCTTTTCTTTTCTTTCTTTCTTTCTTTCTTTCTTTCTTTCTTTCTTTCTTTCTTTTTTTTTTTAAAAACAAGAACCTTAAATCTAATCTCCTTTGCTTAGCCTTTTTCCTAACCCTTGACAACTTGTAACCAACCCCCCTAAACAATGAAAATTATCCCAGACCCAAAACCCATTAAAAGAACCAAAAAACCACCCGCCCCACACCACTTCTTCGGCAATGTGGGTGTCATATTCTTAAAATTGCTTCCTGCTGGGTATGGGCGAAGTTATCTTTATCCTGAAAGAAAAATTTAGGTTAATTGTCAAATTCTAGGAAAGGTAACTATATCCTTCATTATTATCCAGTCTGTGTATAAAGCCAAAGTTCAGGGTTTATCTCAAGTCCTTATTCAAGTAGTCTTTGAGACTGGATCATCTCAGCTAGTCATCTCAAAATTGCTCTGAGCACCTTGTAGTTCAAAGCTGATCTGTAGATGATGTTTGTCAGTTCAGTGATATGATTATTGTCCACGTGGAATTGTTGTTGTTGTTGTTGTTGTGGGGCCCCATCTTCTTTCCGGAGACTTCAGTTGATGTTAGGCCTGGCCGTGATTTCCTGCAGAAAACTGATAAGAGACTCGAACACAAAGACATATATATGCAGCTAACTGAAGCCTTTTTTCTAGAATTAGTTAGTACTCTATATGACCATTCATATCTTAACAAAGTTTAAAATGTATATATATATTAATCTTGTAAATTTTGATATAAAATTTATACTTTAAGAAAAGTTTAAAGAATCAGAATAGAATCAAAGAGTTGAGATTAGTAATAGAATAGTCCCTTAATTAATTTGGCTTTTGTCCTGTCCCATAGCAGAAAATGGCTCTTTTATTCTGTCATGATACAGGGAGTTTGTATTTTCATTTTAACAACATGCTTGAGTTTAAAGAAGGAGAGAGCCATTCTCCAACTCCAAAGTCAGCTTTAAATTTTAATTGAACTGGGACTATTAGAAAACCAATAGTGTTAAATCTTTAGAGAAAAGCAGAAACAAACATTTAAGAAGACATAAAATTTTTTAGATAATATATACCCATATGCCATATACTCCCATATACTCTGTTTCCTGGGATAGATGATTTGTCCCTTTTCTTCAGTTGTCTCATTTGTCTTGTGTCCTTCAGATTCCTTAACCTTCATTCTCCTAAAAGACAAAAACAAAAACCTTCCCCCAAGACTAATTTTGGGGATGTTCCTTTTTGGCAAGTTATTATCTGATTAAATGAAAAGACATGTGTTACAGGTACAAGTTAGTTTAAATTGGATGTTCATGCTGGTTGATGAACTATCACCTCCTCTAATTAAGAGGTTTTTCTTGTTCAAATCGAACCTTTATCAATTTTGATGGTATCCACAGCTTATCTTCTCCTGTAGAAACAAAAGCAAAACCTCGTCCCCAACGTAATACATACCCTGGCTTCCATTCTGAGGTCAGCACATCCTTAAAGTATATAGGCTGATTTAATTCTGTAGTTTTTTCTATTATCCAATGTCTCTCTGCAGCTGTTGTTCCTTTCTCATTGGCATTCAGAAAATTCAAAGTTAATAGAGCATTATGCAGTCTATTTCTGGGGGTTTTTGTTACTCCTTTCTGTTTATTTAGCATATCCTTTAGAGTTCTGTTTGATCTTTCTATAACTGCTTGACCTGTAGGATTATGTGGTATACCTGTAATATGCTTTATATTGTAATAAGCAAAAAACTGTTTCATTTTAACAGAGACATATGATGGAGCATTGTCAGTTTTAATTTGTGCAGGTATACCCATGATGGCCATAACTTCTAGCAAATGAGTGATTACAGAATCAGCTTTTTCAGAACTCAGAGCAGTTGCCCATTGAAATCCTGAATAAGTATCGATAGTGTGGTGTACATATTTCAGTTTTCCAAATTCTGCAAAGTGAAACACATCCATCTGCCAGATTTCATTTCTCTGAGTACCCTTTGGGTTACATCCTGCTGGTAATGGCGTTTGATTATAGAAGGAACAAGTAGGACATTTCTTTACTATTTCTTTGGCTTGTTGCCAGGTTATGGAAAAATCCTTTTTTAAACCTTTACTATTGACATGATGTTTTTTATGAAATTCTGAGGCCTCCAGCACATTTCCTATCAATAATTTATCAATCTCATCATTGCCTTGTGCTAGAGGGCCTGGCAGACCAGTATGAGATCGGATGTGAGTTATATAAAAAGGATGACTCCTTTTCCTGATTGTATCTTGTAATTGAATAAATAGTGAAGTTAATTCTGAAGCATCAGGGATAAATTCTGCAGTCTCAATATGTAACACCACTCTTTCAGCATACTGAGAGTCAGTTACTATGTTGAGAGGTTCTGAAAAATCCATTAATACCAACAGAATAGCATACAATTCTGATTTTTGCACTGAATTATAAGGACTTTGTACCACTTTACTTAAATTTTCTGATTTGTAACCTGCCTTTCCTTGTTTGTTGGCATCTGTATAAAATGTACGAACTCCAGATATGGGTTTTTGCCGTACAATTCGAGGCAAGATCCAATCAGCTCTCTTTATAAAATCAATTCTGTTGCTTTTGGGATATTTGCTGTTAATTTCTCCCAAAAAATTACTGCAAGCTCTTTGCCAAGGTTCACTTTCTGTCCATAATTTTTCAATGTCCTCCTTAGTTAAAGGTACGACAATTTCTGCTGGGTCTATTCCTGCTAACTGACGAAGTCTCAATTTTCCTTTCCAAATCAAGTCAGAGATTTTTTCCCCATAAGTTTTTAATTTTTTATTTGGTTTATTTGGTAAAAATATCCATTCCAATATAATATCTTCCCTCTGCATTAATATTCCAGTAGGGGAATGCCTAGAGGGTAAAATAACCAAAATGCAATCCAGCTTTGGATCAATACGATCCACGTGCCCTTCATGTACTTTCTTTTCTACCAAGGCCAATTCTTTCTCAGCTTCAGGTGATAATTCTCTTGGACTATTTAAGTCCTTGTCACCTTCTAAGGTTTTGAACAAATTAGTCAGTTCATCATTTTTTACCCCAACAATAGTTCGTAGATGAGAAATATCTCCAAATAATCTTTGAAAGTCATTAAGAGTCTGTAGTCTATCTCTCCTAATTTGCACCTTTTGGGGTCTAATTTTTTGTAGCTCTATTTTATATCCTAAATAATTAATAGAATCTCCTCTTTGTATTTTTTCAGGAGCAATTTGTAATCCCCAGCAAGGCAAAATTTTCTTTACTTCTTCAAACATTCTTTCTAAAGTATCTGCATTTGAGTCAGCTAGTAAAATATCATCCATATAATGATAAATTATAGATTTAGGAAATTTTTTACGTATCACTTCCAATGGCTGTTGTACAAAATATTGGCACAGAGTTGGGCTATTTAACATTCCCTGTGGGAGGACCCTCCATTGAAATCTTTTAACCGGTTGAGAATTATTATAAGTAGGCACTGTGAAAGCAAATCTTTCTTTGTCCTTTTCTTGTAAGGGTATTGAAAAGAAACAGTCTTTTAAATCAATAACTATGAGAGGCCATCCTTTTGGTAACAGAGTAGGCAAAGGAATTCCAGATTGTAGAGAGCCCATCGGCTGAATTACTTTGTTAATTGCTCTAAGGTCTGTTACCATTCTCCATTTACCAGATTTCTTTTTAATAACAAATACAGGAGAATTCCAAGGGCTGGTTGACTGTTCAATATGCTGAGCATTTAGCTGTTCTTCTACCAGCTCTTCTAAAGCCTGGAGTTTCTCTGTTGTTAAAGGCCATTGCTGAACCCATACAGGCTTGTCTGTTAACCATTTTAAAGGTAGAGCTGTTGGTATTTTTGGAGGATTATCAGTTGTTGTGCCCTGTTCCTGTATAATATGGATGGCTGGTGACCACTCAAAATAATGCCTTCTAATATTTCTCTCAGAAACATGTGCTAGTTTATGATTTGTTTCTGAGATTGGAGGGATTTTAATCTGAGTATTCCATTGTTGCAACAAGTCTCGACCCCACAGGTTCATAGCTATGTTAGCGACATATGGTTTTAATTTTCCTCTCTGTCCTTCTGGACCTATACATTCCAGCCATCTTGCACTCTGTTTCACTCCAGATAATGTCCCAATTCCTAACAGTTGAACGTTTACCTCCTGAAGAGGCCAAGCTGGATGCCAAAATTCTGGTGCAATTATGGTAATGTCCGCACCTGTGTCTACCAGACCAGACAACAAAACACCATTTATTTTTATCGTTAATTTTGGTCTCTGTTCATTAATAGAAGTTTGCCAAAAAATTTTCTTTATGTTTTCTCCTGAATTTTCTATTCTCTCTTTTTCATCATCCTGACCAGCCTGATTTATTCCAATAGTCATTTGGTTATTTAATCGCTCAGAGCAGGGATTTCCTCTACAGCTGCAGGAAAGGTTTGAACTGGTTTTGCTATGGGGGCCTGCGCGAGGCCCCTCCGGGAGTTTCCCGAAAACTGAGGCAAAGGATTACCCTGTCTGTCCTTTGTTGATCTACATTCGTTGGTCCAGTGTTTTCCCTTACCACACCTTCTGCATACTCCAGAAGGAAGGGGCATTCTGTTGCCATTGTTCCTTGAAGAAACATTGCTTCTAGGATTGACCTGTTTACAGTCCCTTTTAAAATGTCCTTGCTTTCCACACCCAAAACATCTAACACTCCTCAAACCTTTTGAAATTACTTCTCCTACCCACGTATCATGCTCATCAACCTCAACATTAATTGTTTCTCTAATCCAATCTTCCAAAGGTGCAGATCTTGCCCTTAACGGCCTGATTATTCTTTTGCATGCTGCATTCGCATTCTCAAATGCCAAAGCTTCAATTATTGCCTTACTAGCTTCTGATCCTGAGACCATTCTGTTTACTGCTGAAGCCAGTCTTTCTAAAAAATCTGTGAAAGATTCTTTAGGGCCTTGCATAACCTTTGTGAATGACTCATGTTTTTTTCCTGGTTCATCAACTCTGTCCCATGCATTCAAGGCTGCCATTCGACATAAAATTACGGTTTGAACATCATATAAACATTGTGTTTGTATTGAAGCATATTGGCCTTCTCCAATAAGCTGATCCTGACAAACTTGTATTCCTTTATCCCTCCATTGTGTTTCTACGTTTCTAGCTTCCTCCTTAAACCAAGTCAGAAATTGAATTCTCTGGCTGGGTTCCAGAACAGCTTGTGCAAGGTCCCGCCAGTCCTGTGGTATAATCCTATTATATGTTGACCAAGAGTTTAACATTTGCTTTACATATGGGGAATGCATGCCATAAGATACTATTGCCTCCTTAAACCTTTTAAAATCCATCAGTTCAATTGGAGCCCAGATATTTTGTGTAGCCATTTGATCAGGCATCTGCTGTACGGTTACAGGATAAATTAAGGATGATTGTGTGAAAACAGGCTTTCTTTCTGTAACCTTATGATCCAAACTTGAACCAACTTCACTGTTAAAATTAACAGGTTTTTCTAAAGCTGTTATCCTGGCACTTAAATCGACTATCTTTTTATATAGTAAAATGAGAATAAGCATGGTGATTAACTGCATAATTCCCATAATACTAATCTTTTCATATAGTTGTTCCATTGTCAGACTGCCTAAAATTTCAAACAAAACCCAATTTTCTTCCAATGTACACAGGAAACCCATTTTTTTAAATGTGGAAAAAATTTGTCTTTTAAATAGTTTCCTTTATGACTTACCAAATCTGCGTAGAACAGTAGAAATCCGAGCAAATTTCAAAACAGCCACCTAGAGTCCTAGGTGTAAATCCAGAGAGAGAGAGAGAGAGAGAGAGAGAGAGAGAGAGAGAGAGAGAGAGAGAGAGAGAAACAGAGAGACAGAGAGAAAGCAAGAGAGAAAGCAAAAGCGAAAGTGAAAGTGAAAGTGAAAGCGAAGGGGTAGCCGGCTAAAGCTTAAAGCCAGCCACTTGTTCCCTCTGAGCCGAGTCAAGGCTTGGCTTTACAGCCAGGGGCCCTGTTTAGCAGGGCAGGCCTGAGCTGTTTGTAGCACTGGCTTTAAGCAAGCAGCTCACAGTCCGGCCTGAGCCCAAGCAGACCTGGGCCGGGGCTAGGGAGCTGGCTGCTCCGGCTAGGGAGCCAGCCCCAAGCAGTTTTTAATGGATTCTTGTCACGTTGGGCGCCAGATGTAGATGTAACCAATCGTATTATTAAAATAAGAAACACAGAGCCAAGGTAAAAGAGAAAAGCCGAGAGGTCAGAGCTCAGAGATAAAATCTTACCTCCTGCAGTGCTCCTAGCTTCCCCGAGAGAGGGAGGTACTTCCTGTGTCCCTGTTTAAATAATCTTTCTGTTCTGCCTTCTCATTGGTTGTAAACCCAACCACATGACTGCCTCATCACTGCCTGTAAGTACCGCCCTCCAGGTCTTAAAGGCGTATGTCTCCAATACTGGCTGTATCCCTGAACACACAGAAATCTACCTAGCTCTTCTAACCACCACGCTCTCACTATGGCTCTAATAGCTCTGACCCCAGGGCAACTTTATTTATTAACATAAAATTAAAATAACATTTCAGTACAAATAAAATATCACCACAAGTTTTCATAGTGCAAAGACATGCTCTTCAGGCTGCTGGAGGAGAAAAGTCATCAGCAGTCTCACCCAGCTTAGACCCTACGAGATACAATATTGACCTTCCAGGTAAGATGTATGTTACCATTAGTGCAGTAGTGTCATGGCTGTTATAGAGGTAGCCCACTGCTTTCTGATTGGATTTCTCCACTCCACAGAAAGAACTCACACACAGTCCTGTAGACCTGGCCAAAGCACATGCTTGGGAGATGGTAGACCTTAGCAGGGAACCTAGTACTTTTGTGTTGTTAAGTGGGCACGGTGTCAGACTGCCCTCTAACTATTTCTAGTCTATTCATAAATTAGTGCTACTCTCAGGCTCAGTCAGAGAAGCTTCTGTTTGGGTGATAGTTAATGAGGAGACTTGTCACTGGTCAATTTGTTGAAACCAAGCAGCTGTTGAATTCTCAGCCCCTCACTGGACAACAATATCACCCAACCTAGGCTTAGGGAACATCACACAAGAGAGGATAGAACAGTTCTAAGAGCTGAGGGGTGGGAAGAAGTCAGTAAAATGTTTTCTTCCGGACATGCCATGGCTGTGGCAAGTGAACTCACAGGGGTAGTGGATTTTTCAGTAAGACTGAGCTCATCAACGTTCCATATTAGATGAGACAGATACTCATAAGACACCCTCCTGGAACATTTGTTGACCTTTAGAAGTTGTGCAGGAGGGGTTTCACATTCCTCATTTATGTAGCCACAACTCCAAATAAGCAACAAGCTGGCATGCTGATGCAGGAAACCCTAGTGAAGCACAGTGGGTCACATGCACGTACATACGAACACAGACACACACACAAAAACACATGAAAATAAAAAGAGGACTTGGGAAACTCAAGGGGCTTTGTGCGAAGGGGAAGATGATTAGAGAGGATAAAGGGAGACTTTAAAGAATATTATACATATGATATATATATATATATGTATATATATATATATATATACACACATATGAAATTGTGTTGTCCAGTGCCAAATTGTTAGTAATAAAGACATACACACAAACAACATTATATGGACTAAACAGGTTATAACTGAGGATATAGATGTATATACTTGTAGATATATGCATGCAATAACAATTAATGAAAGAGAAAACCACAAATTCGCAGGAGAGTGGGGAAGGGTATACAAGAAAGGTTGGAGGAAGAAAAGAGAAAGAAGAAATGATGCAATTATATTATAATTTCAAAAAAAATTTTGATAAATGTAAAAAGAAATTGTGAAAGAAAAAAAATCTATTTTTAAAAAAGGAAAATCAGTTTTGGAATACAAAATAAAAGCATAAGTCAATATTAAACATTTCCCTCATCAATATTAGTGGGTTCAATGTGATATTTCCATAAATACATCAGTGCGTGCTGGACAAGTCAACCTCAGTTTTCTGTATGTCTTCTATGATGTCTGTGATTCTGCTTGCAGATCTTTTTTTTAAAATTTCCACGTATGAGAAAGAACATGTGGAGCTTGTCTTTGTATGTCTGTCATATTTCACTTAATGTCTTCAAATTCCATCCATTTTCCTGAAAATGACGTGACTTCACTCTTTATGACTGAATAATTCTCCACTGTGTATCTACACTACATTTTCCTTATCAGTTCGTCTGCTGAGGAGCACTCTGGCTGATTTCAGCTATTGTGAATAGTGCCGCTATAAACACATCATCTTGGGAAGCAGGGTTTATTTTCTTTGGGTGTATGCCCAGAAATGAGAAGATTGGATATAGCAATTTGTCTTAAGGTTTTTGAGTGATCTCCATATGCTATCCATACTAATTTATAATCTCATTAGTATTGTTTATGGTTCTGTTTTATTTACATCCCTGACAGCCTTATTTATTTGTTTGCTTATGATTTTCATTTTTTTTTTTAAGGAAAGGTCTTGCTTTGTAGCTCATGCTGACTGCAAGCGTGTTACCCTCCTGTTGGCCTCCCAATGCTGGGATTGATTGTACATCACCATGCCAAGTTTATTTTTTTATTTTTTGGTGATACCTGTTCTTGCTAGAATGAGGTGATGTTTTGTTATGGTTTGATTTGTGTTTATATAATAGCTAGCAATTCTGAGTGTTTTCCATATATTTTCTGACCATTTGTATTACTTCTTCTGAGAAATGTCTATTTTGTCCACTGTAAATTGGACTCTTTGCTTTTGGTCACTTTAAACTTTTCTTCTGACAATCTTTTTACTCTGTCTTCCATGAAGATCCCTGAGATTTAGGTGGAGGGATGAGATATGAATGTCCCATTTAGGGCTGGGCACTTCATATTCTTTTATTCTCTGCATATCCACCAGTTGGGGAATCTCTGTATTACCTGCCATTTACTGCTAAGAGAAGCTTCTTCAGCAAGGGTGGAGAGATGCTGTGACCAATGGGTGTAAAGATGAATCATTATCAGTCATTTGAACACTGTCATGTAGCAGAGTGATAGGGTTCTCCTCTAAGGCTGAGAGGTGGTTAATAACATCAAGGAAACTGTTCTCCAGACACAGCAGGGCAGATGCACAAGCAAACTCACAGCACTTGTGACAGTATGTTGAAGATCTGCACAAGTTCCAGTCAGAAAAAATCCCCGCATAGAGAGAGGAAGGCGGACATGAAATCCCACCTCTCTCTGGAGAGCTGTTGACAGTTGGTAGCTGCTAGGAGAGAGCACATAGTTTTCTTTAATGATGTGACCCTTGGTAAGTTTACTATACACAAGAGCAAACTCCATTCCCAAGATAAGCTTGGGAAGCACAAACTGAACTTGATAAAGAAAGAAGAGAGGAGGAGGAGAAAGAAGGAGAAGGAGAAGAAGGAGGAGGAAGAGAAGGAAAAGAGAAGATGAAGATGATGAAGAAGAAGAAGAAGAAGAAGAAGAAGAAGAAGAAGAAGAAGAAGAAGAAGAAGAAGAAGAAGAAGAAGAAGAAGAAACATTAGGTAGAAAGAGATGGGAAGAAGAAAGAGTGGTAAGGAGATGAACTGAGGGAAGAAGGGTGAAATGTATAAAATATATTACATGGAATGCATGAAGAATTAATAAAAATATCTCTGAATTTTTTTAAACATACTTGATATTGACCCTTTGTCATGTGTATTTTCCCTATTAAACAGATCATTTTTATATTCTGGTGGTTGTTTGCTATGTAGGAACTTTTTAGTTTGATGCAATCCTATTTTCCAGTTTTTGCTTTTGTCTCCTAGGCTTTAGAATTCCAGAAAATCCTTGCCTGTACCAGTGTCTTGAAAGACTTTCCCTATATTTTTGTCTACTAGGATCAAAGTTTCAAATCTTGTATTTGGGTTTAATATATCTTGAGTTGTTTTTGTTATATATGAAGGTTGTAGATTTGGAAAGGTTATGTTTCAATTCTCTTCATGTAGATATGTTATAAGGTTTCTAAGCAACATTTATTGAGATCCAGTCCTTTCTCCAATGTATGTTTTTGACACCTGAATCAAAAAAATTTCATGTTTTCATTAAACAACTCTTCTCAAGGTTTAGAGGCTATGAGGAAGAGGAGGCAGAAAGATTATAAAATCCAGAGGTGCTAGATGACCTCAAGGAAACAGTATCTTCCAGACACAACATGCCTGAGGCACAAATGAGCTAACAGAGACAGTGGTAGCATACACAGGGCCTGTGCAGGTTCAAGCCAGATAGAGATCTGGTATTGAGCGGGGAAAGTGGACACTGGTCCCTGTTCCTAACTAAGGGGACACTGGTCCCCGTTCCTAACCAAGTGGACACTGGTTCCTACTCCTAACCAAGAAACTATCTCTAAATGACATCTGTTTGCAAAGAAAAAAATAGCTCTTCCTGATGTAGCCTTACTGGGCATATTAACCAACTAACCACACTTAATGGTAGGCCCCATGCCTAGAAGTAAATGGCTAGCAGAAACCATACTCAATTGTATTTTTGTAGACTTTTTATAGCATAGCTCTTAGCTTGTGCTTTTTGTTTTGTCTTACTGGACTTTTGCTTTTATATTATGGTTACTGATTTAGTGTTTTTATGGATTTTTTTGAGTTGTGTGTGTGTGTTTTTCTTTTATTTTCTTTGCCTACTTATTTGTTTTCTAAAAAGAGAAAGAAAGAGGGTATGGAATTATGTGGACTTTAAAATTCCAATTCTTTAATAGTTTCAAAAAACATTATGAACTCAAATCTTTTATGGCTATTTTCATTGTAAAGACTGAGAAAGTAATATTCCTCCCAGCTAAGATTGCCAAATAAATCACAACATATCCAACTAAATTTTAATTTCAGATAAATGATGAATAATTCTTAGGGTAAGTGTATTCCAAAGAATTTTTTCTTTTAAATACTCTTCTATGTTTTTATTCACTAAATTTGTCAATCTGAGCTTTCTGTGATGCTGATTTGAAAGCATTTTCAACATTTTCCCTTACTTTGCTTCATCTTTTTTCTTCTGGTGTGTGTGTGTGTGTGTGTGTGTGTGTGTGTGTGTGTGTGTGTGTGTGTTCCTTCATAAGAAATTTCAATCAATGAAGTGCATATTTTTTTAAAAAGGAGTTGAAAAAATGCACTAATGAAGAAAAAGAATGAAGTAATTGTAGCATTTGAAGTTGCAATGTTGAGCCTTATTTTTTACTTTTGAAAATGTTTCTATCACTTTTTCCAAACATAACATATAAGCGGAACAGAAATGAATGCTTAGTGATCAGATCTCAATATTTGTTCCACTTTCTCAGTAATGATGTGGTTGTTCATGCTTCGTCCTCATGGATTGTCCTAGAAGCTCCAAGCAGTGATGGGCACTCCTCTGAGAAATTTGTATAACACCTTCACTGTGATTTTGTAAAGCCATTAGATGAGAGACAGAAGGATTGTTGAACATTACTTCAGTCTGTTTATGTCAGGATGGGTGTATAAGGTGGGGTTATGACTTATGAATCTGTGAAAGAAAGCTGAGTAAGTATAAGACATACCTGTTTTGGCTAAAGAGATCTGCATTGCAGAAATGAAATAACATTCATTTTCTTATGGGCCAACAATCCATTGGCACATTTGTTTATGTCTTTGTGTGGCATAACTCTATCATACAGAACTTTTCTAGAATTTCTAAGGTGCAAGAGCCACACGGTGTGGCTGAACTTGGCTGAGATACCATTGGAGACAGAACTGTATTATTTTCCATTGTGTTTCTTGTCTCACAAGTTTTTCATAGCTGTTGCTATTTCCATGTGTGACTCAAAGATATCTCCTGTCTTTCCAGATACTTTAGTATGCCAAAAGGCAGTGGTGGAGCCACTGGATGGAAAAGATGTCAAGAAGCACCAAGATGTTATCCTAATGTGCAGTTCATTATGTTTCTTGTTCTACATGAGATGAGGAAAGAAGACCCATTTTTACAAATAAAGTTTTATTGGAACAAAGCCATACACATTTATTTTTGTATTGTCTGTATTTCTGTTCCTTAAGGACAAAGTTCAACTATTGTAAGAAAGAGTCTATGGTTCACAACCATATTTAGTTTCCTGTCCATTAGAGTTGCAGATCTCTGTTTTAGACAAAAGACAAAGAAAGATAAGAACAAATTTACACATAGCCACAGGCTATTGTGTGACTCATTAAGTTTCCACAGCAAAGTTGTTGCTATGTGAAAACTGTTTATTTATATTTAAATTCTTCAGAAGGCTCCAAGTGGCTGTGAAAGACTCAGGGAATTTGAATAACCTCTTCAGACTGGCTTGGAAAAATCTCCTCAATCTCTTTTCTGCTTCCATCCTTCATTAGTCTTGGGATAAAAGATAGGAGGGGAGAGAGAGAGAGAGAGAGAGAGAGAGAGAGAGAGAGAGAGAGAGAGAGAGAGAGAGAGAGAGAGAATTAAACATTTTATCTCAGCATGAGATTTGGAAGAAAAGAGGGAGCACTATGTAGTTCAACAATAATTGCATTTCTTGGGGGCATCCTTTATTATGGTTAGAAACTTTGCCAATGATTTTATGTGAGAATTATTTTATTTCTAAATTAGGAAATGCTAAAAGAACATTATGCTTTTCTTCTTAAAAATATAGAATTTCTGGAAGTACAGTTATGAAATGCTTTCTCTCTTTGTTGGAGAGGAGACAGAGAAGGGGTGAGGAGGGGTGGAGAGGGGATTATTAATTGCATTTGAGACAAAGCCCATGTGATCACTGTCTGGGCTTTGCTTTTCTGTGGGAAGCTGTCAGTGTACAAACTCATAGGAACGAGTCATGTTTTGGAAACTGGCTGAATTTTCTGTACCACTTGGAGTCTGGCTACAGCCATCCAGATATCTGATTCAGCAGAAAGAGCAGATGTTCCTTTATTTATACTTTAAAGATATATAACAAAAAGATTAATGGATACTCAAACTCATGGCATGGAATTAACTTAAACAAATACATTTGCTCAGTCTTTTCCTTTGGTGTATGGGAGGCAGATGTGTTGCAAACATTTCATGTTGTTTACTCTGCTTTGATCCAAGTGTCCAGTATAGTGGGTTGTGAATTGTGATTAGGTATATATATTTTATGATAATGTCCATTAGAGAGACCATTGGGCTGAACACATTTATATTTGAAGCAAGAAATGCTATGAATAAAGGAGTCATTGTGTTTTAAGCCAAAATGAATATAATTTTACTAGAAATGCGAAAAGAAAATACTTCTGCAATTCCCAAGAATCAGAGAGCCATCAACACCTTAGTCCCCCGCCTTGACCATCTGTCACCAAGGTAATAGACCAAATAGTTTAGTTCAGGCTCATCAAGGACAGTTGAAAGCAAGAATTCGAATGGTAGTTTACTTTGTAAAGTAACTTTTTTGTGGAAGAGGTTAACTGGAGAAAAAGAAAGCCAATGAAGGACACATAACTGTTGGCCAATGCAGCGATAAGTGGATTTTGCTCACACTGGGTCTTGAATGGACTACGTATTAGAATTATCCTTCTGTGTAACAGAAGATGGGAGAAGCTCCTAGTTCCTATCCCAGGAAGAGATGCCCAGAGGGCAGTGACTCTGTTGTACGACCTGGTTTGCTGATGAGTAATGATGAGCAAATTCCCACAGGAGGCCCATACTCTGGTGTCTGAAAGGTGGACTCACAAAGTGATAGGTAGCGAGTACAGGTCAGGGAAATTACTCTTAATGACAGAAACATGTACTGTGAACATGTTAGGTCAAGTCAGATGAGTGCATCAGGACTGTCTACTGCAGTTGTTGATAATTTGATAACAAACCCCCAAAACTGATGATTTGAAGAACGATCTCCTATCTTTCAATTCTAGAGATTAGGAACCAATGTATAGCTTAGCCAACTCATTCTTCTCTCTCAAATTGTACTCAAGATCTCAGTCAAGCAGCACCTATCTCAAGGGTCTGCTTGGAGGATACCTGCCTCTTCTAACTTAATCAGGTTTCAGAAAAATTTAGTTTCCTGCGGGGTGTTCTTGTTGTTAATATGGAGTACAGTTAAGTGGAGACCCTGGGAGGTGCACACTTAGAATAAAAAGTCTCTTATTCTACTTTTACTTTCTTAATTTCCTGCTTTGGTTAGTCTAGCTATTTCTAAAAAGAGTTTCAAAGAAATTATGTTGTAAATCGTGGAAAAGGGAAATGAAGCTTAACCTCACTATCTCCAAAAATGATAGTGTAAATCTCAATACTGACTCCTATATAGTAACAATAATGCCATTTTCTTTAGATTGATGTACTGAAACCCCAAGATTTATAATTAATCTAGCCAGTGATGTTATTATTATTAGTTTTAGTTTTAGTTTATTCAGTTATCACTCACTTTTCAGTATAATGGCCAAATTTAGATAATCTCTTTGTGGTAGTTTGAATGAAAGTGGCCCTGGAGGCTCATGCTTAGCTCTCAGTTGGTGAAGTGCTCGGAAGGATGGGGTGCTATGTTCTTGTTGGAAGAGGTGTGTTGCTGTGAGTGGGCTCTGAGGTTTCTAAAGCTAGCGTCATATCCAGTGTTGCTCTCTCTGCCTGCTGCCTGTGGACCAGGATGCAGCTCTCAGCTACTTCTCCAGCACCATGCCTGCCCACATGCCCACATGCTCCCCACAATGATAGGCCTAACACTCCAAAACTGTAAGCCAGTGTCCAATTAAATGTTTCTTTCATAAGAGTTGTCTTCGTCATGGTGTCTCTTCACAGCAATAGAACAATGACTAAGACACTTTTGGTATGAGTCCAGTTAAAGAATTACACGCTTGGATGGCTCTCTAGATATATCAGTTATGAGGGACAAAGAATATAGAGAGTTGTAAAATCCATCAATAAAACCAAATGTCTGAATATTCTGCCTTCAGTTGAAACCCAGGTAGAATTTCATACCGAGAACGCTTTCTTTATTTTTCCAAAGAATATGTAATCCTGGACATCACTTTAGCAGTTGTTTTGGAATGGAATGTTCTATAAGACATCAAGTTGAATACAGTATGTGTATATGAATTTACATGAAAAGGTCTCCATGGTATAAAGAGGGAATATACTGGAAAACAACTGATGGATTCTTGAGGAGGGCCAATAATTGTCTTCAGTTGTGTGCTCACTGATAAGCCCACTGGGCTCCTATGTATACTATGAAACCCATGCTCCCACAAGTAACTCTGGTTAAACTCAAGAAAAAACAAACAGACATGATTGTGGAGAGAGATTCTTGGAAAGAGAGGGAGGTATTGGAATGGTAGGGATATTAGAGTAGGTAGAAGATACAATGAACAGCATATACATTGAACACTTATGATATGGTCAAAATAACAAGTTCAAGAAGAGTTATCAAAATAACATATGGAAATTGTTAACTTTGCCAGCTAATGTGAGCATGATAAAATAGCTCCCACACCTTAAGGGTCAGGAAATATTGGAGAGGGGAGGTGGGAAGATTCTAAGACCCAGTGTTTCCTGACCCTTAGGTTGTGGGACTGGGTCTTCTGGTAGCATCTACACTCATGAATTTCTACCAAAATGGCAGTCTATACATGTGCAGAATGAGGATGTCACCAAAGATGCATTAAACTGGATGAGGACAAGTCTAGGATTCCTCAAACAAAGAGCAAAGTTCTTCGATATAAAAACTACAGGCAACTAAGGAATGCTGAGAGAAGGAGACATAATCTTCCCCCAAAAAGAGCACACCAATTGGTTATCCACTACCAAATGGTCAGACCTGAAGACAGAGATAGATATAAGTAACTTTAAACAGCTTGAGAAGGTTGTATTTAGGAGTAACTTAGGTATGTATGCATGTACATGTGTACATATGTATATGCATGTAACAACAATTAATAAAAAACAGAAGTCATGAATTTGAAAGATAGCAAGGAGGGATATATGGGAGTATTGGAGGAAAAGAAAAGAAGGGGGAAATCATGTAGTTATGATCACAACAAATGAAAGAAGTGATTTTAAAAATGAAAAATACTGGGAAAATGGGGAGAAAGCAATGTTACTTATGATAAAATAGATTTGAACTCTTCTCTTAAATATCTGAAACTTTACAGATAGTTTAAAGTTCTCAGCTATTCATATAATCAAATGAAGATTAAACTGAAATAAATCACTCTTCTTTAACTTATTGACTTGAACTTCCTGAGCTAGGCCGGGTGTAGACTTCTTAAAGAGGCTTCCACATGCCCGATGCCACACCTCTCAGTGGACCCCTTTCTCTCAACCCCATTTTGGGCAACAGAATTATTTCCTAAAGAATTCAGTCCATTTTTCTGGGGTGTCTTTCCACTCCTGTTACTAAGTGAATTCCTCTGTATTCTTTAAATCCTGCTCCCAGACCTGATCCCCTCAGAAGTACATCCGACCTCATCCAGAGTCTTTGGATCTGTGTTTCCTGTGTCTCTTATCTCGGTCTATTTCATTCTTTTCTCCCTTCTGCTGGACAGCAAACACAGGAACTTGGTTTCTGAATGTTTCCTCTGCTGTTGGAAACTTGAGATGCACAAATGTTTGTGAGGTTGTTTCTGTGTTTTCTATGCTACCATATTTGGAGTCATTTAGCTTTTAGTGATACAAACAATATGAGTTCAAACATTGTAAATTAAAAAGAGTAAATATTTTCTAATTCTTCCAAGTTGTGTTTGCTGTTGGATTCATTGCCTAGAATTTAAACTTTATTTCTAGAAGTAAATTTGCACAGTAAAATGAGAAAAATAACAAAATATAAAATCAAAACAGTCCTATTTAGTATCCTTTCAGTCTGAAATTTTCTTTCCATCTCATAAATCTGGGTGTGTGTATGTAAATATATATATAGTCTAAATTGTAGTTAATTTCCTCACAAGAAACTAAAGACATGGATAAGGAGACTGGCTTCTGTTTAACTAAACCAAGTAGACAGTTCTGGTGCAGTCCCCAAATCGGAAAGGCCATGAAGAGATAGAAAACAGCTCCATTTGCAACTCAGACCATGAGTGAGTTTGCCAAACTTCATGCTAGCAGCAAGCTCCACTGGCTTTCCAAACAGTCCAAACTTGGAAGATTCTGGGCTCAGCTTGATTCTTAGTCTATTCTCACTCAATGCCATGTTTTAGAATAATTCAAAATACCATACGGAAGAAGAGCAATGTGGTTCGTATCACGGCTCATTGGGAAAACGCATCTCCCAAAGGACACAGCGGTGCCATTTGTTTTAATTTCATTTCTCCCCAAGGCACAACAGCAGATGCTTCAAAGACATTAAATAGATCTCAGAATTCATGGCCACTGTTCTTTTCGTCTAAATCATTTTTTTTTTTTACTTAAATGTTTAAATCAAAATTGAAAACTTTTAGAATTGTGAGAAAAGAAGATAGTTTGTATCATTCATAGTTTAAGTACAAACAGAGCTTCTGGCGTGAAGAGAAGTGTCAAGTGTGGCCAGTGGCTGCCAGTGATAGAAGTTAACCAGACCCTAATGTAGAAAAGCATCAATCACGTCACAAGAATTACGGGGAAATGAAGCAATTCTTTATTAACAGCTAAGTGCCAGTAAAAATGAAAACTCAAAAGAAAAATGAATCAAAGGGAAATTGCATGCCTGCAGCACCCACTGGGGACAAATGGCTATCTGCTAAATCACACTGTCACTTCTTCGTACTCAGCTCTTTATTATGAATGAAAAATGGTCCAATTATTCTAAAACCATCTCAGCACCGGTGTTGAGTATTTTGTATGGTCCTCTTTCCCAGGCAGAGGGAGTTTCTGTTGCTCTCATCTTACCCTTGGCTCTTAAACATTGACCCTGAAGCACCTGGCCTCCCTTCGAATGGCTGTGATCAGTAATACGCATTAATAGGAATAAGGATTGTGGCATGAGAGGCAAAAAACAAAACAAAACAAAACAAAACAAAATAAAACAAACAAAAAAAAAACATGGAGGCATTTCTTCCCCAGACGTCTGATTCAGGATGTAGTTTCTGGTGTTACCACTTCTCTAGCCCAGCAATTCTGTCACATGACTGTTTCTCCATGACTTTGGCCCAGTGGACTGCATCCTCCCCGGCTCCTTCCTGCTTAAACATGCTGCCCCCTACATGGTTAACACTCACAGAGTTCCAGCATAGCTTTGGGCTTCTGGAGCCTTGCCTGCACATTTATTAAAGTCAGCCTGTGACATGAGTGGGAATCTGTTTCCCAGTGGGAACTCTGTGATTTAGTCCTCCGAATATTGAACCGCAAACTTCCTCTGTGATGTGAGGTATCTCCCACAGCCTCATGTGTCTGATCACTTAGGCCCCAGCTACTGGTGTTGTTCTGAGAAATTGTGGAAATTTTGAGACATAAGACCTAGGTGGATAACTTAGGTCACCATAAGGCCACCATCACAAGGCCTTGAGAGTTATAGCCTTGCTCTACTTTGGGCCTGGTCTCTCTTTTTCCTGACCTACAGGGGCACGTGTTGAACTGCATGTTCCCACTGTTGCAGACTAAGAGGCTCTAGCTATTAGACTTCTCTGACAGAGGGATTGGATCCCCTGAATCATGAGCAAAATATAATTCCCCTTCTTTGGGTTGTTTCTGTCAGGTATTGGTCACAGTGAAATAAAATGAACTAATACGGCCCTGAAGAAAGGAAGTATCCATGAATGCACCCTTATCTTCTGTTAACAAGTGTGTTTGTGGCGGGGGGGTGGCATGGGATTTTAGTACCTGTGATGACAGTTTCTTTCAGATTAACCTTCACTGTAAATGAAAATGTGTGTTCTGATTATAAATGCCTTTACTGCAGCTCTGTGTGTCAAAGTTCTCTCCCAGTCACGCTTTGTGAAACCCTCAAATTGCATTCATCACTTAGGTCTCATTATGTTTCTATCTACAGCACCACACCACAGGCTGATCTTGCCCTAGAGCTGGTTTGAAAGCATGAGTGTGGGACAATGATTTTGTTTAAGGAGATTGGACGGGGCACTGTCATGTACAGATAGTGCCTGTGTTGAGGGACATCTTCAGGGGGTGGCAGGACTAATTGCCAGTAAAGAAGAATGATCTATAGAACATGTATTGTGCCCTGAACCGATAAAAGGAACATTAAGTGACATTATAAAGAACATAATCATAATGCTATAAAATAATTCATACAGTGGCTGAGAGTTAGAGAAACGAATTGACTGTCACTAGTCAGTACAGAACCAGAATTAAACTTGTACAAAGCTCCGTGTCTTTATTACATTGTTAAATATGACCTATTGTGATCTTATATACATAGACTACATAGTGAAGAAAGCATTATGTCAAGTTTCTAGTAAAATGATTTATATTTACTAAGAAGATAAATAATTAGGATTTGCACATTATTTCATTCAGTTATTATATATCAAAATTGTCATGTGTACATAAAAATTTGCTTCATGGCCTGTTATAATGTGAAATACATTCTGTTGACTAATGCTTTAATGATATAAGAGAGAGAGGGAGGGAGAGAGGAGAGAGAGAGAGAGAGAGAGAGAGAGAGAGAGAGAGAGGGGGGGGGGGGAGGGGGAGGAGGAGGAAGGGAAGGAACTAGGGGGGATGCTATTTTATTTGAGACTCAACTTTCTGACACATAAAAAAAAAAACTTCAACCTAAATCTATACGACCTTGTCTGCCAAATAGATGCTGTCACTCATCCATGATGCAATATGTTGTGTTTCTGTGAGATGAGAAACTCCTGGCTCATTTAACATGGCCTCAAAATAAAACCAATTTCCAGTCATCCTCTAGTCTAAAGTGTGAAGGAGTATATGTACTCAGTCATAAATCTTCTTTACATTTATTTATGAAAGTATGATGTCTATTTGTGGAAAATGTAGGCATGCTTTCCATTTTAACACGTTCCCAGTACATTATTGTGCACTGCTGAGCTCATGGAGTGGAGTCAGAGCCGAGACTTAGTGCCTCCCTCGGACACTTCAGATAGCCATGTGACTCGGGGACAGTACAAAGCCTTTGTGAGTCTCAGCTGCCAGGTTTGGAAGGCAGGATGAGATGATGCTCTAAGCACTAAGCTTTTGACAATGTTACAGTGAGATTCCTTTAAAGCACAGCCCTTAGCCCAACATCCAAAGCACAGAAGGATTATTATTATTATTAGAGGGAATAATTATGTATCACCATAATCTTCTATTTTATCATGTCTGAATATCCCAAGGAATTTATTAAGGAAAAGAAGCAAAATCCTTCCTTACAATATTCTTTACACCATGATATTTAGAACGATGGCACCTTGCTCAGACTATTAATTTCTGATGATTTGGTTTCACATTTCTATTTGGACATAAGCCATGGCGGTAATTGAAAGCCGGGGCTGTTTGCTCAGTCTTGCCATTTTTTCATTATAACAAACACCTAAGAGCACCCTGGAAATGCTACCCACGAGGAAATGTGCTGCCTCCTGGGTGGCTACAGACATGCTGCTTTTCCCAGTAAGTACATGGGTTCATTCCCTTTCACCTTTTATTGAAAGTTTTGTAGGATAGTAAGAACAGTGTCTCTAAGGAAGACACTGAGTGCTTCTGCAAAATTCTACTTTCTCTCCTCCTATTACATCCAGAAAACGGAATGAATGCTTTGATATCGTTTTTCACCAAAAGAATGTTCACCAACATGATTTATTTCTTGCTGTCAAGTAGACCAGATAAAACCAAAAGAAAAATTTAAATTTTAAAAATATTAAATTTCATCATAAATTTAAGATGAAAAGTTCTTTAATACTGTAAAGACATTTGCATATTTACCAGTTGCCACTAAAATTTAAACAATTATCTCTACACTGGTTTTAAAAACATAAATTTGTGCCATGGCACGTGAGGATGAGGCAGAAAAATTGATAGGCCAGCCATGGCTACATGGGCTATCTCCTAAAAGCCTGAGTTAAAAAGGCAGTCCTCATTTTCTATAATAACCAATGATGAATATCTCATAAACACCATGAGTGGTGTGATATTCTAACTTATTTGGATTTATGTTGATCACACTTTCTGACTGTATCATGATTTTTTGAAAGATGGACTCTGACTGTGTTATTCAGGTTGTCATTGATCTCCCGGATTCAAACAGCCCTTTTCGTCTCAGGCTTGCCAGTAGTGGTATCATAGACCCATGCCACTTGATCCCGCTACAGACAAACCGTGTTAGTGTCCTAAGATGGAGATGACATGTATAACTAGTGACGGGTCAGTTTTCTCCAGTTGTTCAAGGCACCGGATCGTCCGTCATTTCGCAGACCTCTGCTGAGTTTTCAATTGTGTTTTTGTCACTTCTAACTTCATGATGTCCCCTCCTTTAAATTTAAAGTGTAGTGCCCAATACCTTTATTCATACACACCTCTCTTCCTGGAACAAATAAGCAATTGTTGCAAGTTATATAACACAAAGGCACTGTGCAAAAGTCAATCACTGCGTCGCTTTCCTGCCTGTGTACCAGCAACAAATAAATGGAACTCGGAACTAAAAAACAATAAACAAAATGAAAAATGATTAACCTTAGTACCTTCCCACATTATATAGATATCAAGCTAACAATATGTGTAGATAGCTATGAGGCATATTTTAAAACTCTTAATAAGAGATATTGAAAGAGAACCAAATAAAAAGAGAAGTATTCTATACACAGTTAAGAAAATATAATTATCAAGATGTCAGGACAGTGGTCTGGGGATTAAGCTCAGTTAATAATGTGCGCATTAGTCATGTGGAAATCAGAGTGTGGTGGTGTGCACTTGTAATATAGGTGCTGAAAAAGTAGAGACAAACATGTCCCCTGAGTTCACTATCTGTCAGCCAACCCAGTGAGAAATTCTGTCTTCAGAAACAAGCTGGGTTGATGGAGGAATGTCTTTCTGTATACTGCGAATATGTGTTGCTCTGATTGGTTGACAAATAAAGCCATTTGGCCTATGGCAAGGCAGCTTAGAGGTAGACAGGAAATTCAAAGAGAGAGACAGGAAGAAGGTGGGGGAGAGGCCAGTGAGCTGCCCAAGGAGCTACATGTAATGGGACGCAGGTAAAGCCACAGAACATGTGGTGATACATAGATTAATAGTTATGGGTTAATTTGAGATATAAGAACTAGCTAGCAAAAGGCTTGAGCCAGGGCAATGAAGTTATAATTAATATAAGCCTCTGTGTGTTTACTTGGGGGACACAAGTGGGAGAGATTTGTCCCTACTGCTAGCAGGCTGGGACACAGGAAATCTTCAGGCTATACTGGGTTTCTCCCGAGGGACAACATCTAAGGTTGACCTATCTCCTAGTTTGCACACAGACATATGTGCACACATCTGTGTGTGTCACACACACACATGCACCACACAAGCCACAGTCCTTCACCTACACCTCATTAGGGAAGACATACAGGTGATGTGTAAATATGAAATATTTTCAGTGTCATATGAATGTTTTAGTAGGGAACTTCAATTAAAATGTCCCATGACTCCACATCTATTACAATGGCCAGCATCTAAAACAGTGAGACCATCAAGTACTGGTGATTCTGTGAAACAAAAACAACTCTTTCTCATTGCTAATGAAAGGCAGTTTGCAAGTGTTTTATAAGACAGTACTCACTCTTATCATATGACCTAGCGGTCATGCTTCTCCATACTCTTCTATGCAATTTGTCTTTATAACAAAGACCATAGATTGTCTTATGAAAATGGAAAATAATGTTCATAGTTATCAAAGCTGGAAATTTTAAGATCAAATTGCCTAGCAGATTCAATGTCCAGCTGGGGCCCATTTCCTCTTCCTCCTCCCCTTCCCTCTTCATCATGTACCTTCATATGGTAAGATGGGCAAGGGCACTCTCTTCATCATGTGTCTTCATGTGATAAAACGGACAAGGGCATTCTCTTCATCATGTGTCTTCGTGTGATAAAACAAACAAGGGCATTCTCTTCATCATGTGTCTTCATGTGATAAGATGGACAAGGGCATTCTCTTCATCATGTGTCCTCATGATAAGATGGGCAAGGACACTCTCTCCATCATGTGTCTTCATGTGGTAAGATGGGCAAGGGCACTCTCTCCATCATGTGTCTTCATGTGGTAAGATGGACAAGGGCACTCTCTCCATCATGTGTCTTCATGGTGATGTGGGCAAGGGCACTCTCTCCATCATGTGTCTTCATGTGGTAAGATGGACAAGGGCACTCTCTTGGGCCTCTTGCATGCGGGCACTAAGTCCATGCTTTAGTCTGCTATACAGTAAGTGAAACTCATTACAGAAGAAGAGTTACTGATTGGGAAAAAAGCTTTGTACATGTTGGAATACCAAAATACACAAAATTAAAAATCACAAAGCAGGTGCATTCATGAAATCATTCAACATATCCTGCATATTCAACAAAAATTCATGTAGCATCTGTGACAGGTACTGGGGGGTCAGGACACAACAATGAGGAGAAAAGGTCTGTGGTCTAGCAATTCCACCTTTGAGAATATACAAAAGGGTCTGAAATCAGCATGGATGTCTATATTCTCAAGTCAATTACAGCATCATTCTCAATAGACAATTATGTAATAACTCTATGGGTTCATTAACCAGTCTGTGAATAATTAAAACACAGAACATGTACATAATAGGATCGTCAGCTTAAAATATTTCTTATTGTGTGTTCCACAGCACATGAGTGGAGGTCAGGTGACAGCTTTGAGGAGTTGAGTCTCTTCCACCTTCGAGTGGGTTTCAGGGATCAGACTCAGGTCACCAGGTGTGCAAATGCCCGTCCTTCTGGGCTCTCTTCAATGGCTCCTACTTAGCTTTCGACAAGAGAAACAACACAATTTGATACAACATGAGTGAACCTGGGAGACCTTGTGCTAAATGAAATTAACCAGGCACAGAAACACTTACACTGCACTGTCTCAGTTATGCATGGAAAATAAAAACTCAAATACATAGAAGTCGAGAGAATCCTGTTGGATACTAAGGGTTTGGGTTGAGGAGGCATGGTCAAAGTTAATGATATTTCAAACAGACAGAATAAAAAAAAAGAAAGTGATGGATATGTTAACATGATGGTTTAAGCGTGGCTATTTAATTATTTGTGAAAACTTTGATATCCAGTATATCAATGCAAAGAGGTGGCAGGTCTTTAAGAATTGGGTCCTGGTCGAAGGTTGCTGGCCTCACTTCGCACTCTGGATCCCTGACTGGCCACTTGCTCTCTCCCAGTCACATGCTTTTTACCATGATGCCATTTATCACAGTCTGATACAGCCTGAAAGTTGTCCTTGCCAGGTTGATGCTATGTTGTTTGGACTTTCTACATCTACAATTGTGGTGAAATGTACTTCTTTTCTTTGTAAAGCTGTCATGATTGAGTATTTTATTATAATGACAATGAATGGAAGAATACAGTGAATTGGCTTTATTCCATAATTTCACACTGTATGCATACAGCATAGTGTATTTTATAGTTTTATAGTTTGATGCTAATTAATAAAATTAATTAGCATCAAATTGTGAGAACCATAGAACTCAGGGTTTGTATTTACAATATATAACTTTATAAATATAAAGCACCATCCTTGTGCGCACATGTGATGGTTAAATCAGAAGCAATGCCAGCCACAGGTCAATGACAGAAAAACGTTTCTAGCTGAGTCTTGTTTGAGTTTCTCTCTTTTCTCTGTAGATTCAACTCTCCTGTTCTTCTCCCAGCTGATGGCAGGATTAACATCTGGCCATACTCTGCGTACTGTCTGACCTTGAATTCATTTAGTTAGCATCCTGCCCTCATCACAAACTTCACCTCCTTTCTAAAGGAACTGACAGAATAGCTTAACTATTCGTGTATTAGTGGCACTATTGGACCTGTTGAAGTGTTCTCCATCCCTAGACAACAGGGCAGCTCGCTCTGGAATATGCTTTCCAGTGCTAGATCAGATGGTGGTCCATAAAGACATCTGCAAAATGTTTATGTTAGTCTCAAGAAGTGCAGCATTTTTGGAATTTGTGGTTCTACACTGGCAGATGAAAGCCTTTTATTTATAAATATAGAAAGTAACATATGTAGAATTAAAAAAAAATGCCGTGTTCATAGGTAAGTGAATAGGTTTGCTATACACGTTCAGAACCTAGACATTACTGTTTGGCACAGCCACTGTTACAGATGGGAAAGAAAAAGATTGCAAAGTTCATTATACAGTTTCTACTAAGGACATTAACAGCCCCTTGCCTCTGCCTTTGCTACACACTGTGTGGACAAAGATCTTCACATTACCAGGAAAGAAACGCCATATCTTATTGGTATTCAGAACCCTAAGTACTCATGCATGCCTCCACAAGTCAAATTCTATGTAGATCAGATAATTTTTTCAGTGACAAGGCGGAAATTCTTTGCTGTGAGTTTCACTGAGCAACGTAGGGTGAATAGTGTTGTTTTCTAATTTTTGTAGCCTTAATAAAATTCACATTCCCTAGACCTGTGGTTGCCTGTGAAACTATTTCACCCAACAATAAAATATTTGGATTGGCTGACATGGGCTACCAGCTGGCTAAACACTGACGAGACTGAATGTATTGTAATGCCATCGTGAGTAGAAGTTGGCAGATAGTTCCTGAAGATAACAGCCACTAGGTCAGGACTGTGTCCACAAATAATGGGAAATAGTCTAAAGAGGGAAGGTGTCACTCGAAGCCTCCACTGTTTGTAAAGTGCTGTGCAATTGTAAATGGATTCAGTAAGCTGCAGCTCTCCTTCCTTTTAAGAGCTTAGTGGCATATCCAACGTGTACTACCCTGTTACAAAAGGGAAATGCTCCTCTGCGGAAACAATGGTGGTTTGTTAAGGGTCCCAGACCAAACTCCCCGAGAGACCACCTCATTGTTATTGTTTAGGTCATATTGACCTGGGGCTCAGAAAGCACATTCTCAGCAACAGTCTTGACTCTTTATATGCTAGCTGTCTCCCATGATGAGCCTTTCGGGGCATAAAACAAGTGTACACTGGAAACTCACTGTTTGTTTTTCCTGGAGTTCTCTATAAAATGTCAGCACTTATTGAAGGGTTCTCCTTGAATTGAACTCTTGAGGTAGGAGAGTTATTAGGTTGATTTATGAGTTTGAAATTCTGGAGTATTTCTATAAAGTGAGGATTTACAGTTCATAAATATAATGACAAAATGGGGAAGATGCAGTCTTGTGTGTGAAACACTGTTAGAACAAAAGCATTTTTCATAGGACGAGCAAGCACAGTCATTTTCTTCAGACAGTGGTCTATCATGACCACATGAAGCTTTTTATTGCCACTTGTTTAAGATGAACCCCTTCCCAGTCCATGGAAAGCGACTTCCTCCTGAAAGGTTCATAGATAGAGGAACTGTATACAGGGTCATTTGAGCAGTGACGAGCATACAGCAACATCCTAGAAAAGCTGTGAAAAGATGGAGCACATTCTTTCTGTTTTGACCCATGCCTGGGCTCTGCTTCTAGTGCATTACAGTTGGGTGCTCATAGTCACACAGATCGGTGGCTGCAGTCTTTCCTGGATACATCAGCACGTGACCTGGTTATTAACTGATGCTTGATTTTCTGCTGTGTCTAATGGGGTTGGGGGAGGAGGAGGGGGGAGAAAACATATCATGCTCTGGTCTTTTACAACATCAAGGAGAACAAGAAGGAAATTGCATTCTAGTGGACATTAGCAGATGCTAGAGTGATAAGAGACTAAATAGCTCAGCAGAAAAATAGCTATGAACTCACAAATCTAGAAGAAAACATCTCATTGGGTGGCAGTGGCACACACCCTTAATCCAGAAGGCAGAGCCAGGCGGATCTCTGTGAGTTCGAGGCCAGTCTGGTCTACAGAGCAAGATCCAGGACAGGCAACGAAACTATACAGAGAAACTCTGTCTTCAAGAAACAAAACAAAACAAACAAGCAAACAAACAAACAAAAACCCAACCAAACAAAGAACCAAAAAAAAAAAAAAACCCAACAACAACAACAAAACTCTAGAGTTTCTTGCAATGTAGTTGTGAATTAAGTAATTGAGTTGACATACTATCCAAATTTAGGACAAATGTTGGAGCTTATCCTGAGGTTAAAGAAGAAATAACCTTCCAGCCTTGTTTATTTTATCCAAATTCTCAGAAAGGCAGAATTTTGTCCTCATTCTTATCTGCCCAAACCACATTTATAATAGCCTGCTAATGTAGAAAGAGGTCATTCTATACCCAACCCCCTTGATGTTGGCGTTTGGTCCTAGTTAAGAAGAACTGATACTGTAGAAAAGAGCAGTGAACCAGAGGCCAGAGGAACTGGGTTCTGGTGTACGATTCATGAGCAACAGCACTAACTGTTCAAACTGGGATGCACTGAGAATGAGCAGGAGGGCGGGTGGCCCAGGTTTACTCTCACCCAACAGGAGTAAGCCGGTGCCGTCCTGAGGAAACTGAATTCTTTCACCCAACTGTGCATTTGGATAACATATTATTTTAAAGAAATTATAAAAACTAAAGTAGGATGGGTTGTTTGTGATAATTCATTTCCTTTAAATGAATATAATTTTTTGAAGAGTCAACCTCAACGTAAGGAGAAAGGTGTATTTAGGGAAGGCTTAAGGGATATCATACATCGCGATGGGGTCATTAGGCAGGTCTGTGTTGTGTATATTTAGAATCTGACCTGCAATCTAAAGGTCTGATATTTGGAGTAATTACTTCTATTGTTCATTTGCTGCAGTCATGCAGGTTAAACTGAAAGGACTCTTGGTTCTTCTCCTTCATAATTTGATGGTGCTTTGTCCAGTTTCGTGCTTCAGCCTTGAGCCTTCCACCCTATTGTTGTCTAGAAGATTGGAAGGAATTAATACACCTTTTGTAGAGCCCCTGTTCCCCTGTTGGCAACTGTGGTCATGGTTCATGTAGCCAACACGCCCTCAGCCATCTGTTCATTCTCCTCATTATGGATTGGCATTAAGCAACAGGAGGGTAGTCATTAACAAACACCTTCTGTTGGCTTACAGACTGTGACCAAGAACCTTCAACTGAAGATTGGAGGTCAAATGAGCTATTCAACTTCTAGATGTTGGATGAGATTCAAATACCAGGGCTGGAAAGATAGCCCAGCAGGTAAAATGCTTGTGGCATAGTATCAGGCTAGAGTTTGGATCCCCACAACCCAGGTAAAAAGGCAGGTGGGTACCAGACAGGGATTATAGGTGGGTACCACACCCGCCTATAATCCCTGTCTGGGGAAGGTGGAGACAGGAAACCTCTGGGGTCAACTGGCTAGCCAGTCTGGCTGAAAGGTCAAGTAAGCTCTGGCTTTAGTGAAAGAACCTGGCTCAGTATGTCACCCAGCGCTAACTTTGGGTCTCCAAATGTATTTATGTGTGTGTGTGTGTGTGTGTGTGTGTGTGTGTGTGTGTATACCAACACACCTATGTGCACCTCCACATATGCAGACGTGCACTTGAACACACATGACATGCACATACATTTGCAAAGATTTTAATTAATAGATATTGTCATGTAAGCACCATAAACATGTTAATTAAATAATGCTAATTTGAATTCTGTGGGCAGGTTTATACAGACCATAACTTTTTTTTTTTTTTTGTAAAGGGAGGTTCCAGTGTGGAAGAATTATCTGGGTCACGTGTCTTCCCTACTTTTCTCATTTCTGAGACCACATACCTGATGGGAAGCAGATTAATGGAGAAGGTGCAGTTCATCCCAGCAGGGAGCGACTCCAGCTGTGGTGGGCTCCAAATCAGATTCTTCCTGGAGATGAAAAGAAATACTATTTCCTAAATACATTTATATGATCCACACATCTTATAAAGTGCTAAGTTCTGAAACATGGGGGGAAAATGTCCTTGGAATTACAATTTGAAGCACATCTATTCTACAGCATGTTGTGTGAAGAGCACTGAGTGGGTACCAATAAAAATGAGACTATATAAATTAGAATGTAAGGCTAATATCAATGAAAATTTAGAGCAGATATATTAAGGCTATGTCATTATAAAGTTGGATGTAGTGGGTAGCCATTCCAGCTTGGATCCGGAAGTTTCAACCCCCATTGAGACTCTGGCAACTGTCACGCCTACAAGGCGGGGCCAGGGGAGGCACCTGGAGACCCTAGAGCAGGATGGGCCAGTGCTCTCTCTGTGCTGGGACCCTGAATGGTGAAGGTGGATTGTGCAGAGCTTCAGAGGACACCGCTGGACTGTAATACACCTTTCCCAGACAGCTGCGATCTACCTTTCACTTAATTTGTGAGTTACACCATTAAATAAATATCCTTTTAACTACGTGGAGTGGCCAAAATAATTTCTCCAATAGTTGGACTCCAAATTAGATTCTTCCTGGAAATGAAAAGAAACACTATTTCTTAAGTAAATTTATATGAGCTACACGTCTTATAATGTGCTAAGTTCTGAAACATGAAAAAATTCCCTGGAATTACAATTTGAAGCACATCTATTCTATGTCATGTTGTGTGACAAGTACTGAGTCTCAGACTAGTGGATAAGGTTCTCAGTCATGCCCTCAGTAAACAAACAGTGAAGTCGGTATATTTATTGCAAACTCCTGGCAGCTCATGTGTAGATGGGATGCTGTAGCCTACACAGTAACATACTACATGCATAGCTTCCATAGTTGTAAATGAAATCATACCCTGACATAGAGACATGCTACACAGTCCTAATATGGACTCATACGCACCAGGAAAGAAGAACTAAAGGTGTTAAGATTAGTTTTATAAAGCGTTTCTTTCTTTCCTAAATTATTCAAAAATAATAGTTTTCATTTCTTGGTTTTATTTATTTATTTTGATAAAACAACTTCCTAGATTGAAAAAAAAAGATGAGTGACCCAATACTTGAGTAACTTTGAAGATTCTAAGTGCTACTCCTGGAGACAGTACAGAGAGAGCAGGTACAGGTTTCAGGAAACATGAGTTTGCATTCTAGTGCTCACATTTATAGTGTATGTGTGTGTTTATGTGTGTTTGTGTGTTTGCATACATGCACATGCATGTGAGCAGGATCATGTGCAGGAGAGAGGTGTACATCCCGTGCCATCCGCTTCCAGGGGTACTTTAACACAGGGATCACAGGTGTATGCCACCACACATGCCTTTTACATGGGTGCTGGGGATGTTATCTAAAAACTTAAATTAAAAAAAAAACTAGAAAATATCTATTATATAAACAGTAATAAAGATGAACCAAAATGGTTTTATCAATATTAGACAAGAAAAAATTCAGCTGAATTGTGGCCAAGGACAAGTGAGGACAGTAGTGATATAATGTGTGCCCTATAAACTTATCTGAGGATCAGAGGACAGAGCCAGCCACTAGATTATACATAGAGGCCAGACAGGGGTGGCACACACCCTTAATCCTATCATTTGGGAGGCAGAGATCCATCTAGATCTCTGGAAGTTCAAGGCTGCACTGGAAACAGAGCTAGGCAGTGGTGGCACATGCCTTTAATCCTAGTACTGGGAAGCACACACACCTTTAATCCCAGGAAGTGATGGCTGGGTAGAGAAAGGCATATAAGGTGTGAGGCAGTTCAGCGGAGACCCTTCCAGGTGAGGACTTAGAGGATTTTAGTCAGAGGATTCGTGGAGTTGGTGAGGTAATAGGTGGTGGCTGTGGCTTGCCCTACTTCTCTGATCTTTTATCTTTCACCCTGATATCTGGCTCTGGGTTTTTTATTAAAAGACCATATAAGATTTGCACAACAGAGGACATTTCACAAAAGTAAGCTGATCAATTCATCAAAACAAATCTTAAATTTTTGTACAACCAAGGCATTGGTTATTGCTATGGGTATTGCTCTGTATGCTGTGAATGTGTTGCTCTGATTTGGTTGATAAATAAAATGCTGATTGGCCAGTAGCCAGGCAGGAAGTATAGTATAGGTGGGACAAGTAGAGAGGAGAAATCTGGGGACAGGAAGTCTGAGTCAGGAGATGCTGCCAGCTGCTGCCATGAGAAACAAGATGTAAAGATACTGGTAAGCCATGAGCCATGTGGCAAGGTATAGATTTATAGAAATGGGTTGATTTAAGATATAAGATCTAGCTAGCAAGAAGCCTGAGCCATTAGGCCATACAGTTTGTAATTAATATAAGCCTCTGTGTGTTTATTTGGGTCTGAGCGGCTGTGGGTCCAGGTGGGACTGGAGAAAATTTCAGCTACAATACCCTATTTCATAAACCAAAACTTGATAATATGGATAAGAATAAATAAGTTATAGTTAGAAACTTCTTAATTATAATTGGAGCATTACTAATCACAGTTAAATATTCCACTTTTTAAAATATTTTTATGGAACCAAAAGCAAAGTTCAGAAATGTATGCTCAGACTTAAAACTACTAACTTGGCCCAAGTGATATTTATGGAATACCCCATATTTAGAAAATGAATCACAATACAGTATATGTTTATTCATTAAAGACATCCCAACATCTTAAAAAGAACAAAATTCTGAGTGGTATCCTCTGACATTTAAGTACTTTATATATATTAAAGTACAATTAAGTAGTCCTAATTGTCAGTAACAAATACACAAAAATGTCTGAAAATATTTGGAAATTAAATACTGTATTTTTAGGTAACCCATGGGATATGAGTCACAGGAAGTTTTAAATGCATAATAATAAATGTCCAAATGCATCAAGACTTGTAACATAGAGGTAAACAAGTTTATAGGATTAAATTCATTGGACCAAATGCTCTCTTTACAAAAGAAAAATAAATGTTGTAAAGCAATGATTTAAGCTTTACTTTTAGAAATCATGAAAAAGGAACAAAAATAAAGGAAGCAAAACCACACAAAAATAAAAACAGAAAGTACAAGAAAAAGTGATGTTTAAAAGAGTCAGTAAAAGCAGTGACTGTGATAAATTCCTCTCCAGAGTGATGAATCAAGAAGATAGAACACACGGGTTAGCAGTACCAGGAAGAAAAGCGAAGGCATCATTGCAGGTCTTCGTGATGTAGTTAAAAAATTCACACAGAAGGATACGGAGACAACATGACAATAAATCTGACTATCTCAATGAAATAAACCAGTTTCATGAAATATGCCTCAAAAGCTTTCTCAAGAAGAAAGAGGTAGGTTAAACAGTTCTGTAATCAACAAATGAATGAATTTCACTGTTACAAATCTTCTCACCTGATCTGACAGGATGGCTCAGTGGGTAAAGGCACTTGTTGCCAATCCGGACAGTCTCATTCTGAGAACCCGGACGGTGGAAGGAGAAAACAGACTCTAGCAAATTGTCCTCTGATGTCCACATGCTCATATTCTCTCTCCCTCCATCTCTCTCTCTCTCTCTCTCTCTCTCTCTCTCTCTCTCTCTCTCTCTCTCTCTCTCTCTCTCTCTCTCTCTCCCTCTATCTCTCTCTCTCTGTTTCTGTCACACACACACACACACACACACATACACACACACACACCACATACTCATACACATAACATTATATGGATTAAGAAGGTCATATTTATAGATACATATATATTTATATATTTAAGAATATATATTCAGGAATATGTAACATATATGTAACAGAAATTAATCATAAGAGGCCATGAATTTTAAGGAGAAAGGGACAAGCAGGTGGGAGGATTTAGAGGGAGGAGAAGGAGGGGGGACGTGACATAATTATGTTATGATGTCAAAATATTAAAAATATTTAAAAAGTAAATGATTAATTAAATGTAAAAAAAATTAATCCTATTAAGAATGCTCAAGGCTTAGATGACTCAGTGGCGAGTTCTATCAAACAGTTAATAAAAAATACTCTTTAAAAATCTTTTGGACAATTGGAGAAACTATTTCCCTCTTATTCTGTGTGGTCAGGCTCACTTTGCTACTAAAACCACACAAAAGCAGTACAAGGAGAGAAAACCACAGCCTTTATCTTTCTGAAGTCTTCAAGGAGGGCTAGAGAAAATAAAACAGGAAGCATTAATGAATCTTGGTAAACATAAAATGTATTACCAATAGATCTTTAGATCAAGAATGTAGAGGTAGGTATTTATAATAGTCAATATGTCAATTTGCTCTCTATCTCTGTGTATCATTTCAAATGATGTGGAAAAAAGATTTGACAGAACTCAGCATCTATTCAAGACAAGAAATTCTTGGCAAATTAGATTAGGAGGAAGTTAATCTAATAGGAAAAAAATCTTTTAAAACAGAAACTTCAACTATTTTTATTCAGTGACAAAATCCCAGGAGCATTTTATTTAAGTTCAGGAGCAGAGCAAGAACATGTGCTAACGTCACGTGACCAGCCTTGTGCCAGCAGGTCCTTGAACATTCATTGAGAAACAGACGGGTTGTATTAATACAGAACTTGAAAAAGAATTGAGACTCCTTTTATTCACAGATAATGAGTAGAGAAGCCATAAATAAACAAATTAATTAAAATCACATGAAATAAGTGCGTTTCAAAGGTCAGAGAATATAAAATCAATATACAAAATTCAATTATATATGTATAGATTATGACCTAATTCACTTCATTTTATGTGTATGAGTGAGTGCCTGTACGTGTATATGTGCATCACAGGTGTGCCGATGCCTACAGAAGTCAGAAGAGGGCATCAGATCCCCTGGAACTGTAGTTACAGGCAGTGTGGGCCACCACTTGGGCACTGGCAACCAAACCTGGGTCTTCTGCAAGAACATGTGCTCTTAATCTCTGAGCCGCCTCTCTGGTCTTCATCTCTATTTTCATTCAGCTGTCAAATAATTAAAAAGTGAAAGTTTTAAACTTGGCCTAAATAGAGTTGAGCTTTAAAACCATGATAGGTTTAGCAATGATTTATCAATCAGCCTGCAGAAATATAAAATGCAAAGATGGAATACATTTGTGTTTGCTTTGGGTTGAGACTAGGTCCTCCTCTGCAGGCCCAGACAATGGGGAAGTTGCTCTTTCAGTTCAAAGGCTCACTATGATCTCTAGGTTTACCCCTCCCCCCTTTTCTGATGAAAAACCCAAGGCCCAGAAAACTGCTACACGTGAGCGTTGTTGAATGGGTACTGATCCCAGATCGCTCCTCCCATGGGGCCATTGTGTTAAGTCCCTGTAAAATCTGCTTTCCGATATTAGAGTTGTACAGTAAACAGTGACTGGTTTTTTATGGAATGCATAACAATGGGAAATTAGTGCACATACCTTTGTTTATCTGCGAAGGTGCATTTAGCTTCTTTTTAACATAATTATTTTTATTGATTCATTGGGAACTTCACATCATGCACCCCAGTTCTGCTCACTTCCCAGTCTCTCATATGCTCCCCTCATCCCTGTACCATGCCCCCAGAAGAAGATTAAATATTAATTCAAAACAAAACAAGCAAACAAATGAACAAAAGCCCCACCGGCTCTTCAACACCTCTCAGTGGCGTTGGTAGCTGTGGTGTCACTCAGTAGACCCTTTTGTCCACTCAGTTTTATTTGCAAATGGTCATTGGAATGAGTTGTTGGTCTGTTTCTGTGGGTTCCTAGGGCCAGCGAAGGAAAGGACAGGGCCAGCTTAGCATAGCCCTTGATTTCAACATGCATGGTTCCTACACCCCTGAGGTAACATGGGCCGCAGAGATCAACACAGATAGCAGCTGAAGCAGGACCATGGACCCAGGCTTGGCCCTTGACAGCAACTCAGCCCGGAAGTCACCATGACCCCAGGTGGTAGCACAGGCCACCCAGATCAGTATAGGCCTGGAGGCACAGCCCTCAGACATCACCATGGCCACAGGTGATGACCCAGACCCATGTGGCCCTTGGTGGCAACTCAGGCCAGGGACATTAACACAGACCCAGCTACTGTAGGACCATGGACCCAGACACGGTTCTCGGCTGCAGCTCAGGCCCAGACATCATCATTGCCCCATGTGGCATTACAGGCCACTCAGATCATTGAGCTTCTTTAATCCTGCTTCTCTGGACTGTTTCCTGTGTCGTGTGACAGTGACTCCATGACTGTTTCCTTTACCATTTTAGTCACCAGTTCCCCGAGAAAGTTCTAGAGAAGACAGTTCTCAGGGAATCAAGTTGTACTGCGGTTCTCTGCTGTGGTTTCTCCTGCATTTAAAAATGCAAATAATTTAAGAGGTATACCAACCTTCTGGATCAGAAAACGATATTATTTTTGATACTAATTCTCATCAAATGAACATATAAAATCAAGGCATTCTTTAAAGACATCTCAACAGTCAATTTTTACCAATATGATTTTTTATCTGTTTATTTGTGTGTGTGTGTGTGTGTGTGTGTGTGTGTGTGTGTGTGGTGTTGGTGTATGTATGCATACATGCTCAACTGTGTATGAGTGCATGCGGCCAGAAGCTGTCATCAGCTGCCTTCCTGGATACTGAGGCAGGAACTCTTGCGGAACCCCCTCTGCCTCCCAAGCACCAGGTTTTGTACGGGTGTTGGGGATTTGAACTCTGGCCCTTGTGTTTACATAGCACGTGCTGGAGCTAAGAGGGGGTGCCTCTTCCCCTCCCCTCAGCAGTTATTCTTTTGCATGTGAAATTGATGAGCTGTTTCTAAAATACATATGGAAATGTTAATGATAGTTGAATAACTAAAATAATTTTTAGAGAAAAAAGGAAGTTTTACACTATTTATTTTTATAATTTGTATAAAGTTATAATAATCAGGACAGTGTGACTTAGTATAAGGATAGATAATTGAGACCAATATAACTTAATAGACTACAAATAAAAATGTGAGTGTGTGTGTGTGTGTGTGTGTGTGTGTGTGTGTATACAGATACTGGTTGGATATGGCTACCTGATTTTGACAAAGTTGTTAAGATAATTTATTAGGAAAAGAATAAATTTTCAACAAATGGTGTTGGAATACCTGGATAAAAACTCAAACTAACACACTAGAGAAATACCTCCTTGAATGGCAGTATGATCCTAGCTAAACCTCAGAGCTAAAACCACATGCTCCCAAAAGAAAACAAGAGACTCCTTTGTGATGTGAGTGAGACAAATCTGTTAAGAAACAAAATCATAAACTATAAAATGAAAGAGATCATTTTAACTTCAACAAAATTAAAGCTGTTGTCCTTCAAAAGAAATGGTTTTGAAAATGAAGGGTGAGCAGTATTCTGGAAGACATTATTTTAAAAACATCTGTCTGATGAAGCATTTGTATTCAGAGTATATGAAGAATACTTTATCTAGAGAATAACTTAAAATTTCAACATAATTTAAAAATGAGTAAATTGAAAAGAAATAGATACAAAAGGAAAATAATCTCATAAAAAGATGCTTGACGTCAGTTAGAAGAGGTCACTCCTGTTAACTTAGCATGAAAGGAGCTAAGACAGGAGGATTTCTGTGAGTTTGAGGTTAGTCTGGGCTACAGAGTGAGACATTGCCTAAAAACACAAACAAAAGAACAAGACAGAAACTCAGGATCATTAGAGGAATGCATATTAAACTACAGCAGAATATTCTGGTGTAGGCACTTGAACAACTGTAGTCACAAAGATGGCAGACAGCTTGGATAAAGTTAAGTAATATTTTTAAAGTCAAACACAGTATGTATATCTGTAAGAGAATAAAACCTGTCTCCACATCAAGATACGAACATAAATATTCATAATATTTTCATTCATAATAACCCGGAATCAATTGTAGCATATTCATACCTTGGGATATTATTCAACATGAGGAACAGACTGCTGGTACACAAAGCATGGACAAATCTCCAGCAGAATGCTGAGTGAGAGAAGCCAGGCATAAAGGAGCGGGTACTGTGTGATTCCATGCTGTGGAGATGAGGATGATATGCTGCCCAATGGTGTGTGCATTAATAGCTCTTACCCATGTGGCAGTGTTAGCTCGTGCTATCCGCGTTCTGACCTAGTGGGAGAACGTTAGACTGCAGGGTTGAAGGCCCCCAAAGGGGATGAAGGTGGCTCTCATGGGACCGGAGTTAGTTCTGTGGAGACAGGGCTCTTAATAAAAGAGTAACGAGGCCCCCTCCCTTCTCCGACTGCCTTTCTTGCTCTGTAACTCAGTCTACCCATCTCCTGTTCTCTGCAATGCCGTCTCTATGAGGTAAGGCCAAGGTGTGCCCTCCCGTGCTAACGCTGCTGCCATGCTATTTGGATTTTCAGGATTCAGAGCTATGACTTGAATAACCTACTTTCTTGGTGAGTTTCCTAGTGTCAGGTATTTCGCTATAATATTCTATGAAGATCAGCTCATAGTAATAGAGAGAAGATTCACTTTTTTTATTTTTTATTTTTTGGCCACAGCAGAAGACTGAAGATCAACCAGGAAGATGCAGGGAGAAGTTTTTGACATGAGGTGAATAATTTGACTGCAGTGGTGGTTATAGAACCGGGAACATTGAACTGCATATATTAAATTAGTGCATTTATTACATATGAATCCAGTTAAAATAAAGTTGATTTATTTATTTAAAGAAAGAACCAAGAGAAATGGTTGATTACAGCTCTATGCAAGGAAAAACAAGGAATGGGTCCAAGATACATGTTTTGTGCTTGTCAAAATCAAAGAAATATGAAATGAGGTATCCAAATGAGGTATCCAAATGATTGAGAAGGATAGTGATGTCCCACTGAGTTATTTAAGAATACCGTCAGGACCCAAAGTGATTATATAATGCACTGTAACTATTGACGGGGATAAGAATCAGTGAACCCCAAATGTCATGAATAAATCAATGAAACAATACATCTTTAGTGGCACCGGGAAGGCTCTTAATAGCCAAATTACCATCAATGGATGGTAAAACTAGAAAGTAAAGCTTTTACGACAGACAGGATGATTACAAATCCAAACATGTTCCCTCCACTTAGCACTTAAATATAAAGTTGAAATAGTATTCTCAGTGGAGAAAAGCTGGCCAACTTACATACATGATCCCAGACAACTATTGGGACCTGAGAGAGGTACAAACAGATTGGAAGGCTGAGAGATACTGTGACAGAGATGAACTTTGAGCCCTGCTTGGAGGTGTTTGGGAGTGCACCAGGTAAAGGGGGCAGAGGACACATTGAGACAGAAAGTGCAGTCAGTACAGAGGGACGGGAATATAGGGATAGGCGTGTTCAAGCTTGCTCTGAGTGCCTGAGTAGATGGGAGAGGGAGGGGGTAAAATACGAGGCTAAAGAAGGGCCGGTGTGAACCGAGAGACTCCTCAATGGTGTATGCTGAAGAGATTTCACTGTGCCTTGAGGACAAGAGTTTTAGAGAATACTCAATAGACATGTTCGCCAGGACTGAAAAATCTACCTTTGGAAGGCAATTTGAAGGTTGGAAGTGTAAATTTAAGATTTTATTATTTAATTATTTGCATAGTGTGTGCATGTGTGTTTGTGCATGTGTTTGTGTATGTATGTATGTGTGTGTGCATGCGTGTGTTTGTGTGTGTGAGTGCATGTGCAGCCATGTATGTGACACAGAATGTATATGATGTCGAAGGGCAGCGGTTGGGAGTTCATTGTCCTTAAATTGTGAATTCCTGAGCTTATGTAGCAAGTGCTAAATAACTCGTTTTTGAAGAAGGAGGAGGAGGAGAAGGAGGAGAAGGAGGAGAAAAATAAGAGGAGGAGAAGGAAGAGGAGGCATGCTGAGGAACAATCCTTCTGTATACTGTGAATATGAATTACTCTGGTTGGTTTAGTAAAGAATCTGACTGGCCAGTAGCTGGGCAGGATAAGGTTAAGTGGGAGAGCCAAACCAAAAATGCCAGGAGGAAGAAGTTCAGTGTAGTGGAGCTACAAGGAGAGACATAGGGAGCAAGACATGCTGGAGGACAGATAAAGCCACGAGCTACCTGGCAATACATACAGTAGTAGAAATGGGTTAATTTAAGTTGTAAGAGCTGGTTAGTAATAGGCCTGAGCTACTGGCTGAGCATTTATGATTCATATAAGCCTCAGTGTGCTTATTTGGGAGCTGCTGGTGGGACAGAAACTTCTGCCAACAGAGGAAGAAGAGGCAGAGGAGGAAGCAGAGGAGGAGGAGGAGGAGGGAGAGGAGGAGGAGTCTGGGGAGGGTATATGGCCTGAACCATCTGTAATTGTAGTGCTTGGTAAAGCCAGGGTGGGATGGAGTACCCCAGAGAGGCCCGGAGAACTGGGAGTGAAAAGGATGTGAATGCCCACAGGGTCATCAGTAGTTACAGGACAGCAAGAGGAGAAAACTAATGAACAGCTACAAACAAACAAACAAACAAACAAACAAACAAACAAACAAACAAACAAACAAACACTCACCAGGGCAGTGCTAGAGGACATGGAGAGAACAGGACGTTAACAATGACAAAAAAGGAAATAAAGGAAAAATTCAACGCTTTCACCCCAGATGCAATTACCTAGGACCTGTGAACTCTCACCTGCCGCTCCCTGACAAAGTCCCCAGCTGAGGTAATGGGACACAAGAGCCCATTTCCTTCTGTTTGTTTTGGGGGATCATCCTCAGAACAGCATGGGAGACTTGCCAGCGGGGTAGCTGAGCTCTTTCCTGCTTCAGCTCTGATACTATATATGTTTGTTCTGGGCCTGCAGCTCTGATTTCCTGTTAGGAGGAAACAACGTTAAATGCTTCAGTTATCCATGGCAGAAACTGCAGCTGCCAACCGCTTATTTTGAAAGGAGGCAGAGGCAAGCGTGTGGGAAGATCCTTAACACTTCTAAGAGTCTGCAGCCATGGGAAACTTGAAGAGTTTCAGACCGTGGAAGGAACAAGCCTGCTGTTTGTGAGGGCAGCTCGACCACATGGCTTTAGTTACATCCCTAGATAGCCCGTGGTGTAGGGCTGAGGTTAAAAGTTTAAGAGTTTAATCTTCTGATAAACCAGGTGATTCAGACACCGTGCCAGACAGAGGCTCAACCAGACAGCCTCGCCAGACCATTTCTGGTTTTCAAAAGGAAACTAGCCGTTCGTCTTACTTGGAAGTGTTTGTATACAGATATCATTTCCCTGCTTTTTCGGAATTAGTTTTGCGTAGCAACGAGCTAATCAATATAAGATTTGTGTCAGCTCTGCGCTGCCCGCTTTTGAGCAACAGAACGTTGAAAATGACACAGCCCAAGACCACAAGGAACTTCCAGTGCAACAAGGGCAGACAGACAGACATCTGCCTGTGTGTGCTCTGTGGGATAGAGTCGAACTGAGATCATGGCAGAGGCTGGAAGAGGAATCTTATCTCCATGTGTTCCCTTACAGCCGCAAACAGTGCATTAGATAGCCAGGTTTGGGTTGTAATGGCAAAGGGCCTTTGAAGATAACAGGCACTATGCATTTAAGCATGATCTCAGCGACGGGATCAAATACAGGAGACAGAGAGAAGGACCAATGTTTGAGACAGGATAAATCCCTTTGCCTCCTTCCCATGGAAAAGAAAAAAAGGAGTTTCCTAAAGACTTGGCAATTGTACAGTGAGGCGCCAATGCTCTGGTGGTCTGTGAAAGTATTGAGGCTTCAAGTTTAGAATGTTTATGCATACAGAAAGCTCTGGAAAAGTCAGACATCGTATATTTAACAGTCACCTAAGCAGCACTTACTCTGTACCAGGCACCGCCCCAAGTGACTTATAAATAATAACTTGGTGCCCTTAACAAACCTGTGAAGCTTTATTATTCCCATTTTGCAGCTAAAAATTGAGACACAAAGAGGTTAAATAATTTTGCCTGAGTCATATTTGTCTTTTCATTTTATGGAAAGGTCTCGGGGGGTAAAACAGCCTAAAACACAAGGAAGATGGGAAGCGCACCTCCTGACTAATGGCACTCCAGATGGCTGAGCCCCCAGGATCACAGTATTGATCCCGTTTTCTCTGCTTCTCCACCCACATCCTCGCACTATTCTGTCTCTATTGCTTAGTTCTAAATCACTTCACAGTACTGCTGGCAGACGTGGCAAGTGGCGTTCCCTCCCTGTTCCACACTTCGAGGCACCTTCTCTGCTTCTTTTGTCTTTTGTTTCTTGAGTTTAGTCTAATAGTGCTGTTCCTGGGTGTGTTGCAACACCAGCAGAGGTTATTTGTGGTACATAGTACCTATTGTTCTCTTTAGGCAACTGTCTGATTCTCCCCATTAGCATAGGCCAAAATTGTACTACTGTGGAACTTCTTCCCGTGTGGTTCCTTGGAAAAGACACCACTTCCATTGGCCAGTGTACTTCTTTCATGAGTCTACACAAGTATCATGATGCTAAACCCATCTGTGTCGTGTTGGTTTGAATGAAGATGGTCCTCAGAGGCTCATATATTTTGTCTCCAGTTGTTGGAACTCTTTGCATAGGATTAAGAGATGTAGACTTGTTGGAGGCAGTGTGTCACTGGGGTGGTGTTGGAGGTTTTAAAAGCCCAAATCATTCCCAATCACCCCTCTCTGTGCCTTGTGATTGATTGTTATCTCAACATGTGAGCTCTCAGCTGCTGCTTTAGTGCCAGGTCTGCATGCCTGATACTACAATCTCTACCCTAATGGTCATGAACTCACTCTCTAAAACTGAGACCCTCAATAAACTCTTCCCTCTACCTTGGCCATAGTGTCTTATTGCAGCAATAAAAAAAGTAGTTCCTGTTCACAGAATACTTGGGATGAGTTCTCGGTGCTGGTCCATTGTCAAGCATGTATGAGACATTTATCAACTTTTGCCTATCGTTCTGATTACGATGCTGGGTCAGGAATGGTGGCCAGCATCCTTTACACTATATGCACCCTACTACTAGAACCCACAGGGGTGGGGGGTCCTTGAATCCATCTAGAGGCTTGGTGGCCCATTTCAGAGATCAAGGATGACCACTTTAAAAACAACTGAGGACTTAAGGGTCTACTGTCCCATACTGCCTGTAGTCTTTCCAACTGATATATCTTCTGCTTCAGTTTTCTGTTTAAATGTAGAATTCTATCCAATCTGTCCTTTTCCGGGGTAGATGAGGGATATAGACTTTTTTTTTCATAAATAGGACAACTACTTTTGTTCTGTCCATGGCCCCTCAACTGCTCTTCTTACTATTGCTGGTGTGAAAATGGTTGGAATGAATCGTATTCTAGAAATGTAATGGTCATGGACTAATGAATTCAAGAGAGGATATCATGGAAAATGAACTGTTCTATTCCTAATCATAAAATTCCAAATGGTAGACTGAAAATGATGAGTCCTTGGTCTTTCAGTTTCTGCCTCTTCAGCACATCTCACCTGCCTGCACCACACCAACCTACTAGAGCAATACTTCTCAAGGTGTGAGTTAGGACCCTTTGAGGGGCTGAATGACCCTTTCACAGGGGTCGCTGATTAGATATCCAGCATATCAGAGATTTATGATTCATAACAGTAGCAAAATTATACTTATGAAGTATCAATGAAATAATTTGTATGGTTGAGGGGTCACCACAACATGAATAGAATAACTGTATTAAAGGTCACAGCATTAGGAGGGTTGAGAACCACTGTGCTACAGTCACATTTCTCCATTACTCTGGCTGGAACTTGCACCATCAATGAAGGAGTAATACTATTTGAAAGTTACTGGAATCCATTATTTTCAAGGTAGACCGTGAGCAATCCAGTATTTTAAACAACTGTGTAAGCGCAGGTGAAAAATGGTGTTAGGAGGCAAGTGGCAAGAAAAGCTAAGCTGCTTTAGAGTCTCACGAGCCGCAGCCTTGTGTCAGAAGAACGCTGTCCCTTCAAATGGTTGGAAATACAGTTGTCAGAAACAGTTCCTGGAACAACAAACCGGTGGTTCTAAGACTATCAAGCAAACAACAAAATTAAGCAACAATATCTCACTTCACTTGCACAGAGCAGACAATAAGCAAATTTATATTCGTTCTGCACACGTGAGTATGTTCTTCTCCTTAAGCCTTTCCTTGAATGTATCTGCAGACTTCGTCTGTCTGTTTGGGAGCTATGCTGTTAGTTTGAGTCTTCACCTCCTCTTTGCATTGCTCGATGATGTAGTACAAGTCTCCTTTTTCATCCTTGCCATCCTTTGCATCTTTTCGAATCTAACTGCAAGCCACCTTCGGATGCAACTCCACCCCTTTGGTGTGGTGTGACATCTCCAACCCTGCACTTCTGGCTGTTCTTCAACGCGTCTGCCTCTTTCCTGTTGTTCCACATTTGGTTTCAATATCTCCGCCCCATTTCTGTCTCTTCCATTTTTCTCCATTAAAATTATACTCAAGCTTGAAGGACCCAAATGCCTCCATTTCCCCAAGCCTTAAGTCAGACGGATCATTTTCATCTCTATGCTTAGTTAGCTGCACGTCTTTTGTAGTTTATTTTCTATTTTCCTTTTTTCCCTTCTTCTTCTCCTCATTACAAGCTGACTTAAGTAACATGAGGACTAAGGGGCCTGGCCAGGGTTGGAGTTCAAAGTGGTCCAACAGTTGTTCATCTCGGCAGAAACATTTTTTCTGTTGCCAATTTTGACATCTAGATGATTAGTTTTAGTAAAAAGAACCACACATTAAATTGATGACAAAACTGTATGCATAGTGGGAGCTGATAGTGGGAATAAGCCTGTGGATTTCAAGACGGAAACCCTCATGATCTGTTGAGTAGAAGGGAAGACCAAGTCCAGTCTAAACTGGGGAGTCTAGAAGTCCTAATAGATGTCCTGCATCCAGAGACGTCAAGATGAGAGTCAGGGAAGGAAGGAGGAGATTGCTATTTATTGCCTTTGTTGTCTTAAAAAAGCAGACTCTGCCCAAACCACAGCAGCCACGCAGAGCCCGGCATCTGCAATCTCTAACAGGTTTCAGATTCCCGAAAATGACTTGAAAAAGCCCATGTCAGCAAACTGGAGGAGCAAAGGGAAATGCTGATAGGGAGTCAGTGAGCTTCACATGCTCTGGAAATTCCATGACAAAAAGATGCAAAACACTAATCAAAAAGTCTGCAATCTTTCGTTTTCCTTGTTATGACAGTGATTAAGTTCATAATGTCTTTCAGAGACTTGAGCAGAGAAAACAAGCTGGAAAATCAATAGAGTAAATGGCAGCCATGCCACGGGTGTGGATTAGAATAGGAACCAGAGTCAGTGAGAATGCGGTGCTTGGGTGCCATTGTGCCTGCCCAGGCCAACTTTGACCTGTCAAGTTTTGTATCTAAAATATACAGAAACACACAGATGGAGTGATAGAGGCACAGAGAGAATTAGAAAGGCAGTTGGGGAGGAAAATCAGACACATCTGATTTAATCTTGGTCTATGCCACATTACCACAGATGACACAGATGGAGAGTCCAGAATGGAGGACAATGGTCATCCAGGTGTCTCATTTCCTAGGAGTCTCTCTCCACAGCTTCATATTGTCTCTTCTTCTTCTCAATTCCTTTTCATTCATCTGATTGTGTATTGTTCAGTGCTCAAGCCTGTATATTTGCTTTGGTTTATATTACTACCATAGAAGAACAAATAGAAAACATAATTACATTTATATGCCTACTGTGACAGAACTCAGCTTATGGCTTAAGGAAATGCCTGTGCCCAAGATCAACGACGGTTCTCTCAAGAGACTGTTATATCACTTGGGTTCTTGCACACAGTCTAAGTAGACTAGTGCTTAAACAGTAGAACTAGAAAGAAGACATTTTGTAGATGTATGATATATACACACAACTTATTTAACATACATCTATGGGCAATATTAAAGATTATTGTTTTATTGTAAAGGTTAGCCTCTAATATTTCCTAAATTTGGGTAGTTAGAAGTGGAAGATCCTCACCCCTTACACAAATAGTGTTAGAGCATGTACTAATAAACATACAGATGGTTAGATTGCCATCAGCCAGGAATTTGGAGTGTTACAAGTGAACATATGCACGAAAACCTGAAAAAGCTTTTAGAAATTAAGTTAGCATTGCAGTTATATGTTTAAAATAACTTTGGAGTTGGTCTATGACAAAAGCACTTTTTGGTTTAAGCAAGTATAGCATTTAGTTTCTTATTTTTAAAAAGGGGCTATTTGTGCAGCTAAATACAAACTTCAGATTTTTCAAACACTCTCCCCCTTGGCACTCTATTTTCAAGCAGAATTTGAGTGAAGATGTAAGACAGAATCTTTAAAGATTCTTCTTCTCTGGGAACAGGAATCCTGGGGTCCAGCCTCAGAGCCATTCAGCCGCAAGCTCACATTCAGAAAGCCCAACCAAGAAACCATGTAGACAGACTGCTTCGGAAAGATCAGCCTAAATGAGTACCCGTTCTCAGACAAAATCCCCCACGTCAGAAGCCCTCCGTAAAGCCCCATGTTCCCGTAGGAAGAAGAAGTCTGCCCTCTCTTCAGGTTCATTGCTTGTTAACACGACATGTGGGGGAAAGGCAGAAACCAGAGTCAGGGACAGCCATGGAACTCTGGCTTCAGCAGGCACAGGGTGGGACTCCAGTGGATTTCTTTTCAAAACTGGGTTAGAAATGTGACCTAATGCTTGAGGTCTGTCGCTCCCTAAGAGGAGGAAGCTATGAAACGTGCTGGTGAGGATGGCTGGTTGCCATCCCAACAGAATTGCACAATCAGCTTCCAGGACATGTTGCTTTCATTTTTTTCCTCCCCAGAAATCAGTAAGCTACACTAGAGGGCAGGCTAACCCAGACCTTTATTTTCCCCCTAGAATGAGAGTTCCGCCCGTTGTTTCATAGGAGACGTTATAGAAATGGAGGGGCACAGTGAAAAGGATTGTGGTGCTCTATTAGCGTTGATGGAGATCGTGCTCTGTGTGATATGCCTTTATTTAACTTTGTCCTTGGAACATGTGAACCTTCCATTTAAGTAAAGCTTAAAGAAAACTAAACCAACAAAAGACTGAAAATAGTGAACAACACGTGATTATCAATCTTATTATTTGAAGACAGGCATTATCTTGACCATTGACATACAGATAGATACCCTTCTGCAGAGAAACAGGAAATACAGGAGACATTGTCAACATGGTGCAAATCAGATGCATAATGCCAATTTATATTTAATGTCTGGCTTTTACATGTTATATTTGATTTCCTTTTCTTCTGTGTGATTTTCAAACACACTGGGGATGGATAATATAAACTTTGTAAAGAAGTCAATCCCACGAAAAAGGTCAGCATTCCTCAGGCTGGGCTTGCCGTATACCACCTTAGAATCCTCAGGCCTCACAAGGACTTTAGGATGTAGTGGAGAGTGGCCCAGCATTTTCAAACTGAACCCTGGGCACACATGTTGTCAAAACTCTGGTTGATAGACAGCCACAACTGGCTGCTTGCCGATCTTTGAACATATCATGTAGAAGACTGGCTTATTGTCTGTGTGCAGTGTGCTACTCCAGCTTCTCCACAGACACAAAGACAGCAGGACATACACATCAATACATTTATCAAAGAGGATTGGTGCGTGTGATTCTGCAGTCTGAGAAGTTTCCACATCTGTCGTTAGAGCCAAGTGTGGTAGCATACATCTGTAATCTCAGCATTTGGGCAGCAGAGGCAGGAGGATTACTAACATTCTGAAAATGGCATGGGCTGTATAGGAAGATATGATCTCACAAAGAGACAAACCAAATCAAATCAGGAAACAAATACACCTGTAATCAGCAGACTGGAGACAGTGGCATGGTTTCACAGCTGACAGTAAAGACCAAAGAACTATGAGAGCTGAGGATCTAATCTCATATCTGAGGCAGAGTTTCAGAGAGGCTACCAATGCTGCAGCGAGCAGGTCAAATGCAGTGGAGTTCTTCTTGCTCACCTGTGTTCTATTCAGGCCTTCAGCGGACCAGATGAAGCTGCTCTGAACGTACAGGCTTTATTGCTTTGCTTGGTCTACAGATCCAAATATTAATTTCATCCAGAACCAATCTCCAAGACATAACCAGAATTATGTTTTCCCCAAATCTGGGTGCCTCAAGGCCGGTGTCACAAAAATTTAACCCTCACAGCTAGTCTCTTGCTTTGTGTTTATCTTTAGGCTTTAGAGTATACAAAATTCCTCTCTGTAAGCATTATCTCAATTAATTCCCTGCTTGCAACCCATGAACTAGGATGTGCATGCTGTTGAGATCATCACTACAGGTTACTATAACGAGAAGAAATTGTTTAAACTGATTGATGGTGCTCTTCATGTGTCTTATGAAAATGAAGCTTAGAGAGATTTCATAACTTGAGCAACATGAAATTTGAATTATTTTTTCTAACTCTTAGTCCTAGGCTTAAAAAAATGTATATTTCACATTTATTTCAAAGTCTAAACAATGTTAACTACAGAAAAATACTCAAGTCCCTGAAGATGACTGGTCTGGCAGACAAGTAAAATGTCCTCTGACTAATCTGCTCACATTAAACTGGTGCCCAGTGTATCTCTGGTGGGCTCGGTACGTTAGCATAAATGCGACATGAGCTCAGCGGTGGTAGAGGCAAACGTGACCAACACATGAGTAAGTGTGTCCTCACAATTAATAACAGAGCCTCAGGAACACCCCGTGCTGGGAGAGTCCTTTCTCTCGCATGACTCATTTTTCAGAGATTTCTTTGTTGGCTATTTGTCTCCAATAGCGCTTCCTCTCCTCAAATAAGATAATCTAGCACTTCAGGGTGATCTGATGCTTTCCTTTGCTGACGAGGACATCTGGGTTCTTTAAGAATTGAGCCTCGTGGTGATGGTAGAGGGGACAAAAGAGGTGCCAAGGGAACAGGAAAAAGGGGTGCTGTACTGGACAGACACGTTTCTGTTCTTTTGTTCTTACGTGTATAATCCAAAGAACAAAATATCTAACCTTTGGAGTTTTCCTCTATCTGTAGTGGGTAGCTGCTCCAGCTTTGATCTAGAAGTACTACCCCCAGTGAGGCTTCCTTCCGGTAACTGTCATGCCTACCTATGGCCTGCCCCTGAGGTGGGGGCCAGGATGGGAGTCCTTAAGACAGAGATCTGGATGCGCTGCCATCTCTTAGTTCCTGGTGATCCTGGGTGCTGAATGTAGACCAAGCAGAGTTCTCCAGAGAACCCAGCTGGACTGCATTTCACCTCTCCCTGTAACCAACCCCTTTACTTGTCGTTAGTTACCCCAAAATAAACCTCCCTTTTAACTATGTGAAGTTGCCTTAATAAATCCTCCAATATCTATCCTTAAGAATTCAGTGGGCTAAGACAAGACCTAAAGTTAGTATATATTACAAAAATCATGTACAAACAAAATTGTCCTAAAAATTATTTAATTTTTATTTTTATTTTATATATTTGAGTGTTTTGACTGCATATAGGTCTGTGCACCATATGCATGCCTAGTTTCCATGGAAACCAGAAGATAACCTAGGACTGGATTTATAGATAGTTATAAGCTGCTATGTGGATGCTGGGAACCAAACCCAGGTCATCTGATAGGGTAGCCAGTGCTCTTAACTTCTGAGTCATCTTTCCAGTCCTTCATTTAAGATCTTGGACTGTAGTATAAACCCTGCCTAGCAGTTTGCATGTGCATATATTTGTATAGTGTATAATATATGATAAAAAATACATGTACAAAATTCAGAAACAGAACATTCTGAAACCAAGGCTGGCAGTGGCACTGTATGATGTGAGGAATGGCTAACCATGGTTACTTGAGTATCTCATGTCTCATTTTCATTCACCCCTCAGGTCCAGTTTATTCAGTAAAATGGCAACTTGCGTTGCAAGGCAATTTTCTTCCACAAATTTTTTACTTTTACGTAATTTCAGCCCATGAAAAAGCTACGATGATAGCATAAAATTCCTTAATGTTAAGATTTTAATATTTGCTTTGCTCTTTCTCATTCCCGTGGTTTTGAGTATATTTATAAGCAATGCTTGTTTTTGTGTGTGTGTGTATCATATTATATCTTAGAGTGATGTAATCAGTATTGGTGGCATGTGTTAGAAACCAATAAAACTAAATAAAGTGATGATCCCCCCAGTGATGACCTGGCCAAGTAAAATGAATCGTAGCAGCTGTGAAGAATAAAAGATCACTGTAAGGATGCTATTTGAGTTTACTTATAAAAATCTTTATTTAACAAAAATAAAATGTCTTTTTCTAATTTACATTACTAATATGCTATTACATACTCTCGCCTTTTTTAAACATACAGATGTGAATGGCATGTAAGAAAGATCTCATGAATAATTCAAAGATTCACTGTGTGTTCTTACCCCTGGATTCTTTTGTTCCCCAGACAAGGAATATGGCCTTCAGTTTCGCTGGAGCTGGAAGAATCCTCACAGGCAATATTATTGTTATTAATGTTACTGCAAGTGATTATTTTTTTTAATCAGTAATTACTAAGATCCTGTAGTGAGTGATCTCCAAACATCAAGACACATTTCTTTCATTTCAAAACATAAGTTACTGCATCTTAATTTGTGTTTGACTGTAGGGTTGCTTAGTAAGTGGCTGCCTTGAAGGGAGTTAAATGTCTTTAATGTTTCTGAACTTTGCACAGGCTCCACATGTAAATTACGCTCTCTCTAGCAATATGTTCCAGGTCATAGAAAATAACAAAACCCGTGAGAACATGGTAAAGAACATCCAAGCACAATGTGTCAGCTAAGCCAAGTCAACATCTCCTGAGTAACACTGTCGGCTGCTGTCTTAAGTGTTTGCAGTATGATTGAGCATGGTTTCCAAAGTGTAGTACATCTGAGTAATCCCTAGGATTGTTGTTGTTTGCAAAACAGACTGGTTTGTTTAAGTTAGCACATCTCATCCCTCAAAAAGCTTTCTTCTTTTCTGATGTGTGGCAGAAATGATCAGCAGTTGCTCCGAAGTTCATGGAGAAGCCATCTTTCCAATTGAATGCCTTGGGAATGTAGAGGAGGAAGCTATTTGTGTTCATCTTTTATGTAGTATAGACTTAAGGCACCGACGTAAAGGGACTTCAACAAATACTTGTGACTGGACAAAAATCACTCTTGTGAGTTTTGCACAGTGCCAGAATGCTATGAAAGGAGACTTATAGTGAAATACTCAAAAGTGGAAAACACTTGTCTGTTCTGGATCTTCCAGACACTAGCGCTGCATAATCACAGCCTTGAGTGAATTACCTGAGGGAACGAGGAGAGGAGGAAAACACCCTTAATGGAGAGCTCTCTGAGGTAAATGTTTAACAAGTTCAGTCAATCTGCACAATGGTTGCACATGTAGCCATTACTGTCAGGGGAAACAAAAATACAAGGAGGTTGAGTGATGTGTCAAATTCCAAAAGCTAGGCCAGTGGATGAGCATTGGCCTACTGTAATGGTTAAGGCTTAGGAAGAGATGCTGAGGTTCAGATCCCCCATCCTGGCTCTAACACTTTCTGGTTGTGTATTCTAAGGCAAGTCCTTAATAAGTGTTTATTTTTCTTATATTTAAAATTGTTAAACTTACTTTTTAAAAGTTAGACTTCCATTGTACCCATTTTCTGTAGCCTACAGCTAAGGTATCACACAGAGCAGTTTTTATTAGTGCAAATCCTAACTACTTATCATTTTGTGGTTGGAGGTTTTGCCCAAACCCCCAAGCCTACATGGCTACAGTTTTGTCACTCGAAGAGCGCAGGTAGGAACAAGGACTCCCTTCTCCCTGTATTGGAGGACTGGGAGAAATCACAGGAATGATTTATTTTGCAAAGTGGTGTATGTGTGCAGACAGACTGTCTTCAGGTTCCATGGGAACTCATGAAAAACATTGTATCTTTGCTTCTGGACTCTGAACTTGGAATTGAGATCTCTGCAACCCTGAAGTTCCCTATAAGCGCCAACACACTGCCTCTTACAGCCGATTATCAGCAAAACTTTCACTCAAATGAGAAACTTTTATTTTATGCTTATTATTTTTGACAGAAAGTTGCACAATCCGTTTTGTTTTTTATAGAATAAGAGTATTATTGAGATTTAAGAGTGCTACTAGAGTCCAGCAATCACACTTTTATGGTATTATAAATCTCCGTCTTCCACATGTCTTGAATATTGTTCCTAGTAACAGAAATCATGTTAAAGGGGCATATTACCATTTTAATACCCACAGGTGTTTCACTCTTAAGCCCCTTTCTTGCCCACATTGCCACACTTATCCAGTACTGAAATAAATGCATATTAATTTTAGTGTTATTTTATTTCTGCAGGTGTGTCTTAATTTCAGAATCCAGTTAAGCCTGTCTAGACCTTAAATGCCACCAAATCTCTTAAGCACACACTTTAGATTTTATTGTTTTTGTTGCATTCTTTATTATTAGAATTAATGAGTGCAGTCTTTTATAAAGCTTATTACTAACCCCGAAGACTGGATTTGAATGTACCACTCTGTGTGCCGAGTGAATGGAGATTTAATAACAGATATTTAATTGCTTATTATGAATTTGATGGACTAGGACTGAGTAAGGCCTCTGCACTGTTTTCCCTCTGTAAAACCACTCCTGGAGCTTGTCATGTACTAACTGCTCACCTATACAATTTTTTCCACTAACCTGTCAATCATCACTGCCTGGGATTTTTGTAAAACACAGCATGCTTGACAATAGTATTTATGATATACTTACTGTACTTATATATAAGGGTGGTATTTTGAGGACAAATGGTAGCTTTAGGAGAAGTAAATGTCCAAGCTAGGTGAGAAGATGGTCTTCTTTTCAGAGAAACAACCACTGGAGCTCTGAAATCAGAAAAACCAAAAATTCAACTGAAGTGCACAATAAATTTACAATATATAATTATATTTATTCTCACAAAAAGTAAAGCACAAAACATAGCATGACTTTGAGGGTCCATAAATGTGTTAGAGTGCATGGCCATGATCATAACTAAAACTGATTAAAATTTACAGATCCTTTTTATATTATTTTGATGCAATATTATGGGAAAATTTTATCTCACACACATTTAGTGTACCAATTTTAGTCACAAAGTTTTCTTCCCTAGAAATATATCTACCCCACAGTTTAAAATACATTTAAAATGTTTATGTGATCCCATTCGTGGTGTGTAAACCATTTTGATTAATATGACTCCTGATGTAGTATCAAAATGTGGTCCTTTCATAAATGGCTTTTATTTCACATTTCCGGGAGTATCATATGGTGATGGCGCTCAGTTGTGTTGTGCAGTGATGCATACACTTCAATGTCCTCCACTGAGTCGTTTCCCCCTTGCCTACATCTAGCCCCTGATGCCCAAGAATCTCTAGGGAGCTTAACTCCCATTCAATTAAGAACGCCTCTTCTCCTCCATCTTGGCATTGAGTACAATCAGCCTGGTCAGTGAGCTCCTGAAGCTGTAGACCGCCACAGCTGTCTGGCTAGCTAATTCTTTCCGAAAGAGTTGCTGCAGTAGATCTATTTCACTTCAAGGCTGGATAGTCGTGGTGTTGTGTTTTCACAGTGACCACTGCTAACATCCTGGAGTCATTGTTTCCCGCCCTGGGGTTGAGGCTTCTGGTGCAGGCAGTGGTTCAAGATGATCCTGACCCAGACAGTGTGGTGATGTTTTGTTTAATTACCTAAACAGCGTCTACACAGGAGTCCCTTTCTTCTTGAGTACTGGGACATGTTTAGTACTTCAGCAATGTGTGACTTCCATTCCACTGCGACTACACTGTGGGCCCATGGCCAATCTCTATCGCCCTCTGTCATGATGAATTTTTGAGGGCATTCAGTCCTCTTCTCTCATGCTTGCCCTTTGTCAGAAGTACCTAATACTCACTGTTAGGTTTCAACGATATGAGCCTATAAGAAATGAATGGCCATTTCCCCATCTTTTATATTGTAACCAAGATTTCTATTGAACACCTACGAAATATCAGTCCTGCTCCCTGACCTATTCATGATGAATTTTTTCATTGAAGAAGTTGTTTTCATGAATACAACATATTTTGTGAGCTATTCCACTCATGGAATTAAATCAGCTTGTCTTTGGATGTGGTCAAGATTATATTTTAAATGAGCTGATGAACAGTAATTTAGTGGATATAGTCTTCATTTAAAATATTCCAACTAAAATAGCCAAGTTTTCATAATTGAATGTAATTTTTAATATTTTATGAAAAGAATCTTGGGTTCTTATGGGACAGTGTTATAAAGACAATTAATAAATGTTATACCGTAATTATTACTAACTGCACTTCACATCTTATCTTTGCTTACTGTTTTCATTCTCACTTACTCTCAGGGAACAGAATATAAACAGCGTTGACAATAGTATTTCAGGTATATTTTTTGACCTTTGAAAATTCAGAATTTTGATATTGATATGATAAACTTTGAAAATAGTTCTTCGTTCCATGTGGCCTCTGGGCATAAGTCTAAATCAGTTAATGGTCTTCACAGAATCAGTTGGGATATAAAGGAACTATCGACCGACACAAGGATGTGAAAGTAGGCTTTCTGAGTGTGCCAGGCTGGGGTTTGGCACTGAATTACAGATTGATGATGACACAGTGACTTAAGATAAACATCAACACTTTCTTTTCCTGAATTACTCCAGGAGGTAGATGGAGGCCATTTGAATGCAAGACACAGAATACAGGTGACTGTGACAAAAATAGTCAGTGCTGTTTTCTTAGAGCAGGGCCTGGAGAAACGTCTCCAGCTTGGCCTTTGCCCCACCTTAAAGAGTTCTATGGCGCTGATCCTGGCATAAAGAGGGAGTCAGTAACAGGGGGCATTCCCCAAACATTGATATTAAGGCCAGTCAATGGCCAATACAAGCAAAACCAGGATTTAGGCCAGCACATTTTATTAAACTGAAACATTAAAATGCATAGGCTGTATTTCCCTTGAATAATACATTTGCAAAGACTCAGGTGACCGGTCCTAGGGAAGAAAACACCAAGCATTCTAGTATCTCAGAGGTTATTTGAGAAAATGAGTTGAGGCTGTATGTTGGAGGTGTCAGCTGAGGAAGGAGGTCATCTTTCATTACCTCTGGTTCTTCTTGGTGGGTTTGTCGTCATGGACCCTGTAATGGAAATTATTTTCAATTCACATTTCTTCAACTTTGTGTCTTTGGATGCAATTTTATCTGATTATTCTTGCCTCGCCGACAGTTCCAGAAAATTTACCGCATCAAAGCCATAGCCAAGGGAATGGAATTCCGCATTTATTAGGGGTTGAGTCTCTAGTAGTTGTTCACCTGGATGGTTTTATTTTAGAGCAAAAATCAGAGTTACTGGTAACAACAGTGATTATGGCAGTTGAGATTTATGCATTATGCTGTGTAAGTAACTAGGATTATTTCATTTAATCCACCTGACAATCCTGTGAGGTAGGGGACTCTCATTCCCTCTTCAAAGAGAGAAAACCGAAGAACTTCAAATAATTCATAAGTATAAAGAGAAACATGGTCTTAGTAGTCTGGCTATAAAGACAAAAGCTTACCTACTGCACAGTGATGCTTTTGTATTTGTGTGTTTGTGCATGTGTGGCGTGTGCACACGTGTGTGTGTGTGTGTGTGTGTGTGTGTGTGTGTGTGTGTGTGTGTGTTTGGATGTGATGTGTGTGTATGTGGGGGTACATGTAATATGCATAAATGTGCATCCATGTGTGTATGTTGTGTACATATACATGCATGACTGTATATCCATGTGTGTATGTACATGTGTGTATGTGAGGTTCATGTGTATGCATGGGTGCACAATTCACTGTGTGTATGTGGTGTATATAAATATTCATGAGTATATAACTGTGTGTGTATGTGGTGGGGGGGCAAAGCTCAGCCTTGAGTATCGTTGAGAGCTGTCCACTTTGGTTTTATTTTAATTGAAAATATTTATTTTATGTGTATGAGTGTTTTTGCTTGCATGTATGTACATGCCCTATGTGTGTGCCCGGTATCTGCAGAGATGGGAAGAGTGTTATATATACTCTAAAACTGGAGTTTCTGCTGTTGGTGAGATGCTATGTGGGAGCTAGAAACTGAACCTAGGTCCCTGCAACAAGTGCTCCTGACCACCAAGCCTTCTCTCCAGCCCCTGCCTTGCTTTTTGAGTTAGGGTCTTTCTCTAGATCTAGCTCACAAGTTAGGCACGCTGGACGCTAAGCAGCAGGGCACTTGCCTCCACCTCCCCAGCACAGTGATGATACTTTACTCAGCTCTTGGTGTAGGTTCTGGAGAGCCACGCAGGTCCTAATGCTTGCAAAGCAGATGCTTTGCAGACTGCGCCATGTTTCCGGCCTGCTTCTTCATTTTCAGAATGAAATTACTTGCAGAATAGTGCATGGCAATTTCCTAGAACTGTAGCCCAGATTCTCTACTTCTTAGGCTTTTGCAGTTAATGGATTGCACTGAGCAGGGGTGGCAGCCATTGGTTTGAAGAGGCGGAGGAGGAGAGGCAGAGAGAGAAACAGTCCAGGAGAGTCTTTTATTGTCTTGCTTGCTTTTTAATTTCTTATTACATGACTCCCCCTCTTCCTTGTCCTCCCTCCAACCACTCCATGACCCCATTCTCTCTCTCCAATGAGTGGCCTATTTTTCTTTGGTTTTATATATGCACATATATATAAACACAACGTGCTGAGTCTGCGCACGATTCTAGGGCAGGGCTCTTTGCGTGGGTTAACCAGTTAGAGCTCATCTCTGGGAGAGGCCAGCCACCCCTCTCAGCAGCCATTTGTCGCCTATGGTTCTTTTAAAAGAAATTCAAAAACTCCTTTCTCTGAGCAGGTATTCGTAAGCTAGGAGCATCTTCCTGAACTTGCAGCTCCGCTGTCCACACGTTGAGTCCTCCTTCCATTTTTGTCCCTGTAAACAGAAGGCTGCGTATCCTTTCTTTATTTCACACTTTGTGTCTCTACCAATTGAGTAGTCTTTTTTTCCCTACTAAAGAAGTTATCATACAGAAAGTACATGAAGATATATGTAGATTAATTAACCATACACCCTAGGTCCCCAGGCTAGACAGGAAACCCTGCCAACATAGAAAAACCCTTTGTGGGACTCTCCCCTCATTGCGATCTCCAACTTCTCCAAGTTTCTGTTTTAAATGTGAATAAGTTCGTGTGCGTGTGCGTGTGTGTGTGTGTGTTTGTGTGTATGTGTGTGTGTTTGTGTGTATGTATGTGTGTATGTGTATGTTTGTGTGTGTGTATGTGTATGTTTGTGTGTGTGTATATGTGTATGTGTATGTTTGTGTGTGTATGTGTATGTGTGTGTGTATGTGTGTGTTTGTGTGTTTGTATGTGTGTATGTGTATGTTTGTGTGTGTATGTGTGTGTGTTTGTGTGTATGTATGTGTGTATGTGTATGTGAATGTTTGTGTGTGTGTGTATGTGTATGTTTGTGTGTGTATGTGTATGTGTGTGTGTTTGTGTGTATGTGTATGTGAATGTTTGTGTGTGTGTATGTGTATGTTTGTGTGTGTGTATGTGTATGTTTGTGTGTGTGTTTGTGTGTTTGTGTGTGTGTTTGTGTGTATGTATGTGTGTGTGTATGTGTATGTTTGTGTGTGTATGTGTATGTGTGTGTGTTTGTGTGTATGTGTATGTGAATGTTTGTGTGTGTGTATGTGTATGTTTGTGTGTGTGTATGTGTATGTTTGTGTGTGTGTTTGTGTGTTTGTGTGTGTGTTTGTGTGTATGTATGTGTGTGTGTATGTGTATGTTTGTGTGTGTGTATGTGTGTGTTTGTGTAGCTTATCAGCTATGTATATGTAACACTGCAGTTGAATGTGACCAATACCATTTTTCTTTCTTCTCCTGTCTTACTGCCCACCATATGTTTTTGCTTTTGTGACCATCATACCTTAAGCAGAGAAACCCTTTGCTTAATCTTTTGGAGGTAAATTCCTAATCACCACATTAGCCAAAGTTTTTCTTTACCATAGTAATGTACATTTATTTCTTGTGAATTCTTCCCTTCTTTCATATTTATTTCTTCATCTCTTCAGTACATCACAGCATTTCTTAACTTCTTGAAAAGAAAAGAAATTCAGGAGTATGTTGGGGAAGGGTAATTGGCAGTGTGGTACTCAAGGCCTTTTGTCATTTGGAGACAGTGGCTGGGGTGTGGTCCAACATCTGGAGTACTAACTTCTCAGTGGCTCCAGATTCATTCCTCCTGTTCCTCAAAGAAAACTCTTCTTACTCCACCATCCTGACCCAGGAACAATCCTAATGGAATCACACAGGAGAAAATACAAAATACTTATTAGAAAAAGCCCATGATCCTGTCCAACTCCAAATGTTCTGATATTTGTCCATTAAAGAAAATGACCCTGTACCTATCCCAAACTGTGTTTTGTGTATCATTTAATGGTCTTGAATAATGCTCCTATAATGATTAAATGTAAAAGCAGAGTTTTAAACTCCCCACAGTCCACAATTTCAATTTTAGCAAATGAATGCAAAAGGGAAAAAATAGTACAGTAAAATATTCCAAAATATTGAAAATGTCTCTGAGTTATTTATGTTTTTTCTTTGTTTTTTTTGTATATTCATGATTTTCTATGAAGAGCATGAATGCTACTTTTACACCCAAAAGATACATGTCTAAAAAAAGAAAACCCAGAGATTTTCCATTTGTCTGAGAAGACAAAGAACAAATTCCCAAAGGCCGAAGATGTCATCCGTGTGTCTGTCTGGAGGGGTCTTGGGTTTCATGACAGGTAGTGGACAGGCAGTCCTTGCTCTTCCATTCCATTTGGAAACTGTTTGGCTCTTAGGCACGTCTCCCCCTTGACCTTTTCACTTCACACATCTGGGCATATTCCCACGTGATCTGATGGGAGAGGTTCCCTTCCCTACCCCCAGGAAGCACAGAGTTACTTAACTTGAGGATCATCTCTGCCCAGGAGGCAGGAAAGCTGCATCCACATAGCCGCCAGGGGTTCAAGGGGTGCCCGGCTGGGGCAATGCTGAATGAAGACGTTCACTGTCGGTTCCTTTTTGCCCCCTCTGAGCTCATGCCTCACCCTTTGCCAGGGACTGTTAGGCAATTGGCAGCACAAGGAAGCAAATGGGGGCGCAGGGTTTTTGTGCAAATGGAGGTTAGGGTTGCAGCGCTAATTGTAGTTTTCAACGGGATAAAGATATCCAGATGTGAGAGACAATGAAGTCCTTTCCTGCACCACTGAACAGATGGCGGAGTTCAAAGGAACTTTTCTTCAGTGAGGGGAGAAAACGAATACACCTGTGCTATCTTGGGTCCGCTCTCATGCCCCTTAGATTAAAGTGAACCATTATACAGGTCATATTTACTGAAGAACAAATGGAGTACTGTACTGAAGTGCTTTTGATGTAAACCATTTAATGAGGGAAGAACAGAAATGCATTTATATGATATTTATGGATGCACTAAACCTTTCGAGAAGTGTATACAAAATTTCATATTTCCAAACCTATCATATACAGTTTATCAATGGAACATTTGTGAGATGTTATACGTGAGAACACTTTTGAGGCGTACCCTGCATTTTATTTTTTTTCACTATAATGTTTAATAAAAGGAATGGCCAAATCATAGAATTTGGGAGTTGGATCTAAATGGTTGAAGTCATGTAATTAATGTCTTACATGAAAACAAGACAAAAGACAGCATTATTGGGGCCAAACATGTCACAATTCAGCACTGTTGCATTCATGTCTGTTGACTGACTAGTTGATAGCATTGCACTACTATGAAGGACGAAGAGAAGATACTCAGCAATAGCAGTAAACGGAGAGTGAAAAATGATCTACCATGAATTTGGAAACTAAGTCTTTACATATCAGCAAAATAACATGGCTTTTATTGTTCCTAGTTACACAGCATAAGTCTTAGTGTTCCCAACCCAGATGACGGTATTCATCATCACATACAAAATAAAGGATAGCATTGACTGGGGATTAGAAAGTGAGGGCAAGAGGGATGAAACCGGGCCAAGTCTACAGAAAAGCAGTTCAAATTTCTTATAAAGTAAAAGAGGAAAACGATGTCTTTCAAGTTCTGGAACAGTGTGCTTCTGGCAAAATTTGATTTTCAGTTCACAAGAGTGATGGCTTCAGATTAATTTTTTAACATCAAACAGGCTTTTTTTTTCCAGGGACTCATTTTGATGAGTTCTGATGGGTAATCAGAAATACATGGATTAACTCTGCTTTCAAATAAACATGGGTTTAGCAATTAAAGAGAAGAAAGCTTGGCACAGAGAGTACGGAGTTCTGCCAAACTCTAAACATGGGACTAGTCAGTTGAGGGTATTGGATGAGAACTTGTGATCGAGTGAGGCCCTCTCCTCCAAGATGATCTTAAGAAGCTTCAGGTCCTACCGCTTTGCTCAGCTCTGTCCAGGGCTAGGAAAGAAGATGCTATGTGCTAGTGTCTCCCTAGCCGCTTTGCTGCTGGTGGGACATCACATCCATGTCCGACACTGACTGGAGAATTGAAACTATTTCCTTGAGCTTGTCCCTGGGGCCTACAGAAACCACTCCACTTTTACTGTGGCCTTTCCAGAGCAATTCGAGAACACAAAGAATTCTATTTATGCTAATTTACTTTCTTATACCTGAATACAATGTTAGTGGGACACAAGCATGGCCTTCCTCTTGACTCTGTTCAGATCTTGGGATGAAAGATGAGAGAGGAGAGCACCAGGCTATTCACAATGAAGGAACGATGTTTCAGCATCTCACGGATGTCCACACTTGCTTCAAGCTAGAATCCTGACAGGGGCAATGGGGTCTGGCTTCTCCACAGAGCGCTTGCTCCCAGATCCACAAGGATAGGTAGGATTTGACATCAAGAGCTATGTGAGAAAAGACAACATGTGAGACTGAGATCTCCCATCACTGATTTAGGGCATAAACTACCCTTGGCAGAGGGAGTAAACCATAGAATCAATGGCTATCTAGAGTCTGTTTAATGGCCCAATAATAATGTACGAAATTTGTGCATCTTGCTAACGTAATGTTAATTTTCTGCTTTTCATCCCACTTACACATGAGACTCTGTCATCCTCGTCTACTGGATGAGCATGCCCGGTTTCCTTGTATACAGGCTGCAGTTATGAGCACAATGCTTTCCAAGTAGCAGGAACTCAAGCGGCACATACAGAATTCCAGTTAATATCCAGTCTTTCATCTTGCTTGTCGTTGGTGAGGAATCAGAGCCTCTAAGTGAACACTGGCCTTACTGTAGCATTTGGTCATCATGAGGCCAGACAAGAGTGTGGCATATGGTAAACTGTGGCAAGTAGATTCCCACAGGGGCAGGAATAGAATGACAGTCATAGGGTTGACAAGGAAAGCCAACTTATGGAGGAGTGAGACAGCTCTTGGACCAAAGTCAGACTGGGAAGTCATTACCCTTAGTCTGTTCATGGGTTAGGTTCTCATTCCAGAGTTTTATTGGAACAGAGTGGACTCTGAAATCAGACCTTAGTTTGAGTCCTGCTTGGCAGCATTGGAATTGTGCTCAAGGCACTATAGTGGGCATTGGGCCCCAGAAACAGGTCACATCCCGAAGAATCCAAAGGTTGAAGACAGGGAAGCAGGCAAGGAAACAAGAAGTGAGTTTTGTCAATACTGGACAAGGTAAAACATGCAGTTTTTGAAAACACTTTAAAAATGGTGGGTGGCTTAAGTAATGGTCGGCTGGAAAGAGCCCCAGAGCCAAGTGGACATCATGGTCGGACGCAAGGGGTGAAGCACTATGACCTATGTTTGGTGGGGAAGTCCAGTGGGAAGTAGAGGGCAAGGGTTGGAGTGACTGAAAACACCAGAGAAGTAAGCAGAGGCGAATCCATTGAGGTCCTGTCTGTTTCGCTAAGGGAAGAATGGGGAGCCAATGATGACATTTTCATTGGGTTTGGAATGGTCCAGTGTATGTTTTAAAAGTCTACTCAGGCACAGAAAAACTGAGGGCCAAGATTACAGGATTAGAAACAGAGAGATAAGTTAGAAAAAAAATCTGATAATAACTCCCAGGAGGCATCAATGATTTAAAACAATAGCAGGAGAGAGGGGACTGAACAGGATAGTCAAGAAGAAAAGGTATAAAAATGGAATTGTCCGTGGGTGTCTTTGCTTCAGTGGCTCACTTCTTACAGAACACCCCTGATCACCCCTCCTCCAGCCCTGTGGACACCTTTGGTCACTTCACCATACTGTCTCACTGTGGCCAGTGAGGACATGTGTGTGCTTAGTTTCTCACCTTTGTGGACAAGGGCTTGGCTTCATCTCTCATCCTTGCCATTGAGAATAGTTCCTGGTGTCATTTAGACACACAATAGACAGCCATTGAGAGACTGAAAGCTGATCATGGAGATTCTCAGTAGCAGAGACAAACTGAACTCTCAGAAAGGAAACACAATGAGGTTGGGGTTTGACATAGCAAATGTCAGAGGTGTCAACAGACCCGAATGAGCCTCCCTCCGTGAGCTGTAAGAATGGGGAAGGCAAGTGTGCCATCATCAGCTAAGATGCACGGAGTATTTATTTACTACATGCCAGAAATGACTCCATGCACATCCCACGTACCGTTGGGTTTAATGCTCACAAAGCCATGGAAGCAGGTCTCACTGTTCTTCTCATTTTGCAGATGAGAAAAGCCAAAGCTCGGGGTGATTTAGGAAAGTCATCTCTTTGAATCCCTAGCATCCAAGTGAAACGCTGAGTATGACAGTGTCACACCTACAACCGCAGCACTGCAGCAGGCAGAGACTTCCTGATGCCAGCCTAGTTCCACGTTCAGCAAGGGAGACCCCGTCTCAAGGGAACCAGGGAGAGTGGTAGAACAGGACACCTGACATCCTCCTCTAGCTTCTTCATATGCATTATGTTCATGCACATCTGCATACACACAAGTGCATGAACTGCACATGTATGGAGAGAGAGGGGGGGGTTATACAGCTTACATGACCAAGAAGTGCTGGAAATTGAATCATTCTTGTTCTTCTAGAAAAGCCTAAGAGTTGAGTGTAGAAGATGAATAGGAAAAATGTTGCCAGATCCAGAAAGAAGAAGGCCATCCATGTTAACAACAGGACAGTTTGAGAAGATGAAAAAGTCAGCATTATCTGAAGAAACAGAATCAGCCAGTTGTGGAGTTTAACTTGGCCTTTCCCAGAGCTCTTTCTGTGGTGTCTTCATCAGAAGATGGGTGAGGCGGTCTATGAGACCAGCGCTTCTTAAATATTTTCCTCTTGCAACCTCCTTTTCCCTAGAATTTTTATGTGACCCCAGGTATATAGATATATAAAATGGGTATATAAATCAAATATTTAGTACTAATAAATCATACAGATATCTATTTTAAAACAATTCATTGATGATATACATATAATTTTAGTGTCTGTCAAAATCAAAAGCAAATCTGCATGCTGATGACATGGATGTGCTTGTTTTCTTAGGTGAAGAACTAACTCTTGGCTGAATATTCAATCCTGCAGGATGTGGAACATCTTGGGTGCTTTTCAGAGTCCATCAATATTTTTATATTTATCATCAGGGTCAGGGCTGAGAACTTCACTTCTCACAAACACATAGGACAAAATGACAGAAGTATGCTTAGAGCCATTTCAGAAAGTGGGGAAAATTCTGTCACAATCTCAAATCAAAATCCCTTTACTGAGTTTTAAAAATAAAACATAAGTCAGCAACACATGCATCAATTTCTAAAATAAATACTCTGACAGTCTGGGGACTGATTCAAGAAGGTTACATGTTTGAGGACAGGCTGAGCTATTGTAATGAGACTGTTTAGTTAAGAAAGAAGGAAAGAAAGAAAGAAAGAAAGAAAGAAAGAAAGAAAGAAAGAAAGAAAGAAAGAAAGAAAGAGAGAGAAAGAGAGAAAGAAGGAGAGAGAGGGAGGGAGGGAGAGAGAAGAAAAGAAGGCAGGGAGAGAGAGAGACAGAAAGAGAGAGGAAGAGAAGGGGCAAGAGAACAGTAACAATGAAAACAAAAGACAGATTTTCGCAGGAGGGCTGCCTCGGTTCTGCCTTGGCTGGTGTTGTTTTAAGTTCCCGTCCCTTGTGAGTTTCACTTGATAATATGGATTTTAGATCAGTCTTAGCTCTTTATTACTGCTCTCTCTGAACAGAGATTTATGACCCTGTATCTAGAAGCCTCTGCTCAGATTCTTCCACAGTGCCACCTGCAGCTGGCCTCGGGTGACAGTAGAGCAGCCCGATGCTCCACGGGGCTCCGTCCAGCTACCTGCTGCCCCGCATAGGGAAGTCCCCACTGCCCCTGACATCCCGGGAATAAAGGAATCCAGTCCTACCGTCTATATAAATAAATGCTGCTCTGAGATTCAGCTCAACCCTTAAGAAATGGCTGGAAACATGGGGACTCATGGAAAAATAGTACACCCAGAGACAGGCGAGGACATGTCCGCCTTCCAAATAGTTCATCGTCTTTAATTCCACCTCAAAACAAGTGTCGGTAAACTAAGAAATGGCAAAGCAAATACCCAGCTCCGGAGTGTCTGATTTAATTGAGTGGCAAAAGACACCAGGAGTGACTTGACCACTGAGCAGGCACCTTGAACATTTTGGTCTCAGCTTTTCAAAGACCAGTGAACTATGAGCCCTTGAAAGAAACGCTGAGGCCCGGATATCCTCGCTCTTTCACCTCTTGGAGAATTCCAGTTGATTTTGACCGAGGGTTCCCTCATCGCTTTGGCGTACAAACCCTTCACATGTTAGAGCTCTCTTTTCCAACAGGTGGCTTCATATTCTCACAGGTCTCTTCGTTACTGGGGAAACGGGTCCGATTTCACATTTCAAGCCAGAAGAGGCAATTGTTACTGCTATTATTGCAGAAGTGTGGGGACGGGAAATAAGAGGCAAAATTAAAGCAGGTCTGCTCGCTTCACATTCTTCTCTTAGGTTCCTCCTGATCGGCTGGAATTTGCTTGATGCTTTTCGATGGAGAAAGCTCGCATATGCCTTTGGTCACAATGAACATATTTTTCTCTTTCATATTATGAAGAACATTAAAAAATAATAGTCTGGTGATGCATTGGGGAGTTATGCTTTTCCTAGTGTGTGGTTCTTGGCCCACGGTATATGATGGTTGGAAAGAAGTCAACACAGGCTGCTCTGTATAATATTATGTCTCTGGCAGAAAATGGTTTGGAGGTTTTTATGGAGTACAGATTCTCAAGGTAAAACCTTCAGCAAGTCACAGCTCTGAGAGAATGATCAAGCCATGCTTTCAAACCTTGCATAAATAAACTAAAAACCTCTACAAAAAAGCGGACTGCCAAGACTTTGTATTTGATTTGAATTACTGTATTTTAATACACTTCAAGTCCAATATTCCCACCCTCTCTTTTGTAAACTCACACAAACATGCTGACTTGTTGGTAATGCGTGTGTTTTGTTTTATGTGGTAGTGTCTGATAGGATATTAATACATGTCTTGTGAAGTTGTTTGTCCTTTTCTTTTCCCATTATTATTTCTAGGCATAGACTTTATAGTGTTTCCTTCAAAACACTTTGAATACCTCTTTGCATTCAACATATGTGGACTCATATTTGTTTATTTATTGTATTATATTAAATCACACCAATTCAATGAACTGAGAGATTTCACTATGGAACTTCTGGACATGCACACATTGTTCTTGGTTTTATGTTCACCCTCCTGATATTCTTTATACACCCCATTCTTTCCAAGAAGTCAATCCTTTTTTTTCGAAATCGTGTTTATTTGTTTGTTTCTACATATAATATAAATAAGGACTATTTACCTTTCTACATCTCTGTAATTTTATGTATGATGATAACTACTATTCATTTTTATGCAAATAACACTACTACATGCTTCTCTATGGCTGAGTAATGGTCTACCTTATGTATATACATCATCTATTTTTTATTCATTCATCTGTTGATGGGCATGTAGACTAATCCCACACCTTGGCTATGAGGAACAAACATGGGTATGTAGTTATTGTTCTGGTTTGCTGACTTCCTTTCCTTTGCAACATATCTACAGCTATAGATTTATCTGTACATGTATGTATGCATGCATGTATTATGTATGTACATATGTATCAATCTATTATCTTCTTCATTGAGTGATGTTGTCGGATCATATGGTAGTATTATTTTCTAAAATATCTTTAATTACTTGATTGGCTAGGCTATACCAGATATAAATAATAATAAACATCATTCTCCCTGTGTCTACAGAAGAGAAATAATAAGGTTGGGCAGCATAGTGTCAAGTCTCCTAAGATAATGCTGCATCTCGGTTGGACCCCTAGATGCTGCTACCAACAGTGCTTATGTGGGCAAGCATGCTCCACATGCTTGCTGATATCATCATCAATTATTAAAATATTTTGATTTGATGAATTTTAACTTTTTCTTACATTTAGTGGAATTTAATTACCTCTGACTATACTTGTTATTAAGTATCTTATTATAGAGTCAATGGATACGTGCATTGAGTCTTCTGTGAATAAATTTAGATAATCAAAAGTAACTAGTAAATCATCCAGTAATTTCCCAGTTTTTAAATGGATAAGGACCTGTAAACTGCTCAGTTACTCACAGTGGCAACTGTACCCATTAGATCCCAATAGTCTCTGTGAATCATCCAGAGTTTGTTTGTTTTCTCTGCTCTAGAAGAAGCAACAAGAAACAGAAAATTTTGCACTTCTTTCTTATTTTTAGAAGTGAAGGTATCTTTAGTTAGAAAAAATGGTAAATAAGAAAAAAGCTTAGATATGAAAAAAATAAAGCCTAATACTTACTTGGCTCATAATGCAGTCAAAGAAACAGACGCAAACATGTGAACACATTTTGTACTTTTAAATATTTGAATTGCCGTATGTTCATTGTACACAGCGGTGGGCTTTATGTTTTCATTAAGGTGCACCCGTACTTTGAGCACATACAAGTTCACATTTGACACGAACCCCTGTCTCCAGCCACAGCGATATTTCCCCTCTTTCTGCATACTTCTTCATTCCTTGTACTTTCCGGCCTGTCTTTCAGCCTTGCTCATTTTGCTTGAATATGAGAAACAACACAATAATCTGTGCTATGAGGTCAGTGAGCCATCCAACCTGGCACTTCCTTATAGAAATACAATGTAAGGCATAGACATTACCTAAAATTTCCTAATAGGTGCATTTTAAAATGTGAAAAAAAGAAGAAAAAAGGTAACAGAAATATGTTTATTTTACCAGAACCATAATCATCTCAACATAGAATTAATATAGAAGATGAGATATGGTATCTTGATTGATTTTGGATGTAAATCTTCAAAATCACTGTGAACTTGAGAGATGGCTCAGTGGGGAAGACAGCTGGCCACCAAGACTGACTACTGAGTTCAACTGTCAGAATCCACATTGTAGAAGGAGATTCCTACACAAAGTCCTCTGATCTCTGACCTCTGCAGAACACAGAGCTGTGGTATGTACAAACACATAAGTGTAATAAATAAATAATAATAAAAGAAATCAGCATGCAACCTATTTTTCAGGTCATTTCAAGTTGTACTATCCACATTTCAGGTGCTTAATAACCAAATGACTTCTGCTCACCTTCTTGGAAAGATTGAATGTAGATCATTTACAGCTTCTCTCTCTCTCTCTCTCTCTCTCTCTCTCTCTCTCTCTCTCTCTCTCTCCCCTCTCTCTCTCCCTCCCTCCCCCCCTCCCTCCCTTCCTGTTTCTTTCTTTCTTTCTTTCTTTCTTTCTTTCTTTCTTTCTTTCTTTCTTTCTTTCTTTCTTTCTTTCTTTCTTTCTTTCTTTCTTTTTTAGTTTTTGAGACAGGGTTTCTCTGTGTAGCTTTGTAGCCTGTCCTGCAACTCTGTAGACCAGGCTGGCCTCGAACTCACAGAGATCCACCTGCCTCTGCCTCCCGAGTGCTGGGATTAAAGGCGTGCACCACCACCACCATCCAGCTAATGTGCAGCTTATTTCAATGTCACTCATGTTGAATTTCCATTCTTCGCCTCAGCTCTTTCCCCACCCCTTACTGTATTGCCATTTCATCTATAATTCTGGTATCTTTTCAAATGAGAACAGAAGTGAGGTGATGAACTGAACAGCATTGTCCTGAGATGGCTGTGGAACAGTGTGTCTTACTTTTCACCGGTAGAATTACCCCTAGGACCAATGCCTACCTATCATTTACTGCAGCAGTTCAAATTAGGGTAATCACCCTAATTTTCGTTTCCTTTAGCACAACCTAATTCCTAACTGCACAAGTTTTGTCAGTAAAGCTAGAAAGGATAATTACTTCTGTCTAACACAAGTCAGGGTGGTTGGGTTACTGGCTGAATGAGCCATAGTTCAACAGTGATACACACGGATCTAGAATTTAGCTGTCTGGACTCCTTGACCAATATTTATTGTGTTTGTTAGTCAACATGAACAGTAAAGATCTGTGATAAGATCTAGACCAAGTGACTAAAGTTTCCTTAACTCTCTAGTGTCTATCAAGGTCCTACAGCTTGATTCTCTCTCAGTACAAGGGTCGATGAATGCACATGCCACTTAGGTTTAGCAGAGAGGGTGTTGTTAACACATTATTAGACAAAACAACAGTGTAAAAAGCAATATTTATTTAGTATAGCTGAGTTATGCATACAGCCAATGACTAACCAAAATAACGCACACTGTCGATTTCCTTGGGATAAAGACTTTTTTTCATGTGACCTCCCACATTCTCTTACTGCTGTTTAGTTGAGTGTGAAGAATGTGTGGACATAAAATGCAGGATTCCCTTTGGTGAGATCTAACCACTCTTGATCTCCTATGCCCCAGTTCTTAGCTGAGAGCATCCAGCTACGTATACTCAGTCTTTGCTATTGCTAAAGCTGCTGTTCTCTGTTGGAAATGCAACAGACTTCTCATTTGTTCCACTTTCTAGTAATGTGTGTAAAATACCATCATGGCTAGCAATAGATTCCCTGGAGCTTCAAAACAAAAAACAAAACAAAAACAAAAAACATCAATTCAGCGGTTTCCTGGTAACTACTCAGAAAGTGACTTTCATGTAAACTTCTTTATGTTAAATAATAAAATAATAAATAACCATGCTTATGGCCTGGGCTTACCTAAGAGTAGACATGGACAGAGAGTCTTGAAAATAGACATGTTATGGCAAGTCTACCCTTGACATTGTGACTCACCAAGTGGGTGGGAAGAACATGCTTAATTCAGGCCTAAGCTGTAATCCCTCCCACCCCTAAATGTCAGCTATAACAATGCAGTTTGAAAGGTACAAGATGTCTTTGTGAAAGCTCCTTAGGAAATTACTGGGGAGGTTTCTGTAGCATTTTTCTTCCATGTAGTGTGTGCCAGTGAGGCAAATGGGAAAGGAGACCTGGCGCGTTAAGTCATGCAAGTCATTCGTACCACCCTTGAAGTCTGGCGTTTTTCAAAGATCACTATGAAGAGATTCCTTCTCTCAAGGAAGATTAAGGGCTATTGACTATTTGGCCACTTGAGGAAATGGCATCACATTGCTTTGTAGGCTAGGGTTTCTTCTGGATTGTCATACTCGGAACTTTAGAATTGTGAAGTTTAGAAATTGTGCTGATGATGAGCTGAAGTGCAGATATTTTTGTGACTCAAAAGGGGTCAATATGTGAGAGAGTGGGAGAGATGAATAGAAACCCAAATTCATTAACAATGGTTGCTCAAAACCAAAGGGCTGTGGTTGCTGCTCTTTGTTTCATTCATTCATTCATTCATTCATTCATTCATTCATTTAAGAGAGAGAGATTTTTTTTAGAGGTAGCGAAACATTCTTTTAATCCAGTTATTTTAGACACATATGTAATCTGGAACTTTAGGCAGGAAGACACACATTTAATGCAGTTCATATATGATGGAAGCCTATATAAGGACATGAGAGAAGGAAACTTTGATTTCTGTCTGCTTGCTACCACCTCACGACCAAGTCTATTCTTTCACTGGAATTACATCTTCTGGATTCCAGAATATATATCATGATATGTGGCTTTGAAATTTCTAATCCTGGGATTTACCTTTACCCTCTAATCCGTCATGTATTCAAAGTACTATAGGTATACATGCAAATGTGAAAAGTTAAAAAGAGAAAGAGATTTTATGATGAAAACTTTAAGAGAAATGATACTAGAATGTTCACATTGTAAACATGTCTAAACATTTAATAGATTTAACCTGTCACGTAGGCTTCATTGAATAATACAAGATAACTATGTAAATATTATATTATCAGTATTGGCCTTACGCCTGTCCACCACACAGCATTCGTCAGTCATTGGAATCAATGCTGAGAAACTAGGTTTGTTCCACGCCCATCATCCCTAGCTGTGGTTAGGGTTGAGAACACAGCATGACGATGTTTCCCAGATCACCTCCCCTAAAAAGACTTGGTGACTCAGTCTTCTTCAATTTCTAGCTATGGAACCCCAGAGCCAACAAATAACTCCTAAAGCACGACTTGCTTTTTGTTATGTTTCTCTTTTCCACGTGTCTACTGTGGTCCTGTTCAACCCTTTTCACACTTGGCTTTACTCTGACTCAGTGTGTCTTTGGGGACTGCTGACCAGCTTCAACAGGCGCTGGGCAGGGACTGCTCTGACTGTCGTGGCCTCTCCTGTTTTCCATGTTGTCTTAGGTTTCCTAACTCCCAGCTCAACATGATGCTGAAGTCAGGAACCATTCTCTACCCGAAGTCACTGAGTGATTTCAATAAGAGTGCCAACATGCCATTGCTAGTGCCATCTCTCCTAGATTTTATAACACATGCTTCTGGAATATATCTGAGGTAAGAAACCTAGAAGGTAATATACACCTTTCTTTTCTCATGAAAGCCTCTGCTTCTCACACTACCACCATGTAACGTGTGTGTGTGTGTGTGTGTGTGTGTGTGTGTGTGTGTGTGTGTGCGCGCATGCGTGCCTGCGTGTGTGTGTGTGTGTGTGTGTGCGTGTGTGTGTGTGATTACATGGTGCTCAGAGCTCAGGTCCCCAGGTTGAATATGTTTCCTTCTATAACACTGAAGGCATAAATTTAACTTAAAGATGTTTCTGGTCTCTACCATCATTCTAGACAGGAAGTTTTTGGCATCCAATTAATTTCTCTGTCTTTGCAGTTATGAATAAAACTTGTAGTCCATATAATAACATTTGTAGTATGATGTCTAATAGAAAAGTGCAGCTACAGTAGGCTGTGATAAGAACCATAGTATTCTTTTATGTCATGCTGTAAATATTTCCACCAGTGCTAATTTTGAGTCATGAAGTAACAGTGATCAAAGTGGAGTGGAGAGGAATTGGCCAATAGAATACAATAACATAGCATTTCCACCAAATGGGTAAAATTGTTGTACATAACTTCACGGGTATAAATAATAGTAAGATATCAGGAAGTGATAAAAATCTCAGTATCTGTTATATTTCCTTTGTATGTAGCTTACATGACTGTAGACTTCTACAGTGTAAATTTTAATAAAGATTTATGTTAATAAGTGCTCACAAAATTTTTGGAAATTTAAAAAGCAAGTTTTGAAGGCCAGCATACACTCTTTCCTAGTTCCAGGAATCCTGTGTGTGTATAATGAGGCATGGCTAACATTTATTTTCAGAACAATACAAACTATCATAACAAGTTGTTGTGAATGCATATATAAAATAGAAATGTTTAGGATAATGCCTAGTACCTTGGTGCTCAATATGTTTTGGATAAATGCAGAGGATAGTCTGGCACAAAGGAAGGGCAGGAATACTCGATAAAATGTTTACATACTTGGTATCCTAAGAAAACCAAGCGTTCACTCTAATAGTGCTGAGACTGTGTGCACAGATTTTCTCCAGCTCAGGGTAGACCGTATCCTACAGTTAGAAAGGGAAAGGAAAGAGAGGGTCCAATGACATCATTTCGCCTGTGCTCCTCAAATGGTCCTCATTAAGTTGACTGCACAGACTATAAAGAGGGATTTTAAAAGCCTGGAAAAGTTGAAGGCAGACAATCTCTTGTGCAGAGGACGAAATGGGGTAAACCATAACACATGTGCCAAATAATATAGCCTTTGTTTTACGTAATAATTTATTTCCCTCCCTGCTTTTCCGTTCTGCAGGACAGACAGAACTGGAGGTCAGTATTCAGCATCCCTGGCGGCTGGAGAGTAACCAGGGCTGGTGTGCTGATTCTTCTGTCAGGAAAAGGTTGAGCCCATTGCACAGTGGCAGCCTCCTAGGTTAGATTATTGCGGCTGCTTTGGCCAGACAGGTCTCATGCTTTATGAGGCTGATAGTGTCCTCTATTTAAACCATTCGTTTGCATCTGGGGAATCCCTGGCCAGGAAAGGCAAAAAGGTCACTTTTTGTCATTATGGTTCTCAGAGCCCAAATGGGATCTTTCCTGAGGGGCTGGCTGGGAAACATTCAGCTTTTTGTTGTGACAGAAATCTTGCCTAATTGAGAATCTGGGAGATAAAAAGATCTTTCAGTGAGATACTTAAACTCATTGACAGATATTTGCCTACTAATGATCAGGACTAGTGGCTAAATATAGTGTGCTGCTGTCAGGAGAAAGGATCTTTAAAACTCGTGGGATCATTTCCCTAGAGTAGAAGTGATATTTTCAAACTAAGTAGAGAACTGACAACCTCCAGTGAACTTTATGAAACATAGACCTGGAAAAGTTCGTTTTCAAACTTAGTTCCATGTAACTCCAGAGTTAACTGAACTTTTAAGATTGTAATGACACTCATGATAACTAACTTGAAGGTATTGAGTTTACGGTCTGTATTAGTTACTTTTCTATTACTGAGATAAAACAGTATACCAGCACAATGTAGAAGGAAGGATTTATGTGCGTGTTGGGGGACAGGCTTGCGGTTTCAGAGATGTAAAGGTCTATACCCGTCACAGCAGCAGGGAGGTACGGCAGCAGGCGGGCATAGATGATGGAGCAGCAAGCTGGGACCTCATGTCTTAAATCATAAGTAGGAAGCAGAGAAAGCAAGCTTGAAATGGAGCAAGTCATTATAAGTTCTCAAAGTCTCCCTTCGGGGGAAACACTTCCTGTGCCAAAGCCACACCTCCTACGCCTTCCCAAACAGAGCCACCAACTGAGGACCCAGTATTCAAATTCCAGGACTATGGGGACATCTCATTCCAACCAGCACACTGTTCTCATACTTTTTTATTTCTGTTTCTCCAAGATATAGCCAATTGTATTGTGAGGTAGCATGTGTGTGTCTAAAAATGGCAATGCTGTGCAAAAGCATGCAGTAGGTCCCAACACCTGGGAGTCATAAAAGAAAAAAAAAGGTTATAAAATTGGACTTCATCAAAATGACAATGGAAGTTTCACCTATAAGATCTTGTTAAGAATATGGCAAGGGCAGTCACAGATTGACAAATAATCTTCCTAATCGCATATTCAAGAGGCAGTACAATCAAGGATCTATAAAGAAGTCTGAAAAGGGTGAAAAGGAAAATATTGCCATCCAATTAGAAGACAGGGAAAAATGTAAGGAGACATTCTAGAGAAGAAGACACACACAGGGAAAATAAACATTAGGAAGGCTTAGCAATAGCAGCCACAGGAAAGATGTGAATGAAATGAATAATGACCTATCAATACGTACTTATCAGAGTGGCTGATATAAAAGTGGGGCTGAGATGTCATTGACAGTATAGTGCTTACCTAACATGTTCAGAAACCTGGGATGGAGCTCCAGCATCATGCATGTGCATACATTTTTGTGCATTCATACACCAACACATAGTGACCACATAGATGCTCATAAATATGTGGGCAAACTTGGTTACTCATATCTTTTTGTGGGGAATCTAAACTAGTACATCCATTCCATAAAACAGTGATATATATATATATATATATATATATATATATATATATATATATATATTCCAACAATGCACTCATGTGCACTTATCCCAGATAAATCAATACTTATCATTTACACAGAACCCTTAAGTGGATTTTTATGGCAGTTTATTCATAGTACTAATAAATTGGAGACAATTTAGACATCATTTAACTCTGACTGGTTCAAAGCTATAGTGTTACTCCTGGGTATTTACCCAAAGTTCTCCATGTTGACATATTCCATAGATACACGCAAGCCCATGCTCATTTCTTCTCTATCTAGAAGAGCAAAGGGTACCAGTGGAAACAGAGTAGGCAAGAGGATACAGAATATGGAAGAATATGTTATAAATTCATCATATACCTGCACAAAATGACCTTATGTAACTTCAAAATAGGTTTTAAATATAAAAATAGATTGATGGGCTCTGTGTTTAAAAAAAAACCTGTGGTATTTATGTAATACTACTTGGCAATAAAAGTGTATACATTCTTGACATATTCAACAACTCCAGTGAACCTCTAGGAAATTATTCTGGGAAGCATCATTTTTCCCAAAGCTTGCATCATATAGATTTCATTTGTAGCTTGTTCTAGAAATGCTAATGGAGAAAAGATTAGTAGTTGACAAGGGCTGAAGGCAGGAAAGGGGATCAGGAGGTGGGATTGTCAATAAAAGAACAGGAGCAGGGGCCCCTGTGGTGATGGCCTTGTCCTCAGCGTTGATCATCTCCATACCAGAATCCTGATTTCAGCATTAGCTAATATGTTTGTAAGGCATCATCAAAAGAACTAATTGGGGAAAGCATAAACTAGGTCTCCGTGTACAATTTTTACTGCGTATAAATATACATAAATACACCACACACACACACACACACACACACACACACACACACACACACTTCCCACAGTTTTGTATATTCTAAACTAACGCTTCAACACTGAGCTACATCTGCAGCCCTGAGAATATAATTAAAGGAATAAAAGACCTTAAACGTTGTGAGAAAATTGAGAGGTACAACTTTCAAAACTGTGTCAATAATATCGAGGAAGAACAAAGAAGAACCGTCTGAAACTGGTAGCAGTTTTACACAGGGTACATGGTCGAGACCTGAATTATGACTTTATTAGCTAGGGTACCTAACCTGAAGAGGGAGTGCAGTTTGCTTGTGGAAGTGAGCATTATCAGAGTGGCAGCTCCCGGTGTCACTGTTTAGTAGAGGGGCTGCCTGATGTGGTTTTAAAAGTTTCAAAACTGGATATGAATTTTGTGGCTATTATAACCAAAAGAGAAAAGTGCAGTAGCTGAGAGGAATTTGGGAACAGAGATGTACCCTATGTTTCTTTTGTGAGTCATGCCCATCTCATCGTTAAGATATATACAGACATAAAATGCATGCATTCTCAAATTATTTCCAAGGTCATTAATAGCCTTAAAACAAGTTTTTCATCTCCCAAAACAGGCATTAAAGCAGAACTGATTGCATATTCACTATACACAAATGGCATAATACCAAGACAGTCATTGGAGAAGGAAAATTTCACTTCAACTTACAGGTAACAGGCCATTGAATGTTTGAGAGATTTTCATCCATAGTGACCCTGCACAACTTACTATATATTCCTAAAAACAATGGTAAAAATTTGGCAATATTTTTCCCCAGAAGGAAAACATGATAAATTTCCTAGATTTTTACTGAAAGAGGCTATTATAATGATATAAGATGTAGATTTTAAGGAAATAGAAACTTAGACTTACTGCAATTTTAGGAAAGAGGTTACAAAAATGTCCTTATTTATTCATTTATATTTTGTTGGTTAGCTTACCTACACTTAATTTACATGGTTTTTTTTGTGTGTGTGCATGAGTGTGTATTAACATGTATCAGTGTAGATGTGTGCATGGAGGTCAGAGGACGATCTCATGCTTTGGTCCCCACCTTCCAACCTTTTGCAGACCTGGTCTCTTCTTATGGACTGCCACATATACGTAGTTGGATCATGAACTTCCATAGAGTCTCCTGTCTCCTGTACTTTCACACAAAAGGAGACAGGGATCATTGATATATACACTACCGCATCTGGCTTTTCTGCGAGTTCTAGAGATCTGAACTTGGGTAATCAGATTTGCATGGCAAGTGCCTTAACCACTAAGCCATCTATCTCCCTGGCCCGCTTTACCTGCATTTTAAGCTAACAAACAAGGAAGGGATAAGAATTCTGTGGTGGAAACTAGTAATTGCAGATACAGTGCCTTTTCTATGGAATGGCAATGAATTGTATGCAGTTCATTGTTGAAAGTACATCATTCCTATTCTGGGTAAATGGAAACATAAATAGACTGTTGGGGCACCATGGATGGAATAGTAAATTTGTTCTGTGGTCGGCTGGTTCATTTAGATAGAAATATTGTGGTAAAAAATTAAGGCCCTACGTTTGATTCCCCTGGCCAATTTCCTGTTCGTGTAGAAGGCTTGTCTAACCAGACCTCATCTTACAAAGCATGGTTGTCACCAAAGACACTTATGAAATTCTGCTGTATTTCAAGTCTGTTAACACTTGAAAGCTGTACTGATTACAGATCAGTAAGACAAAGGAATTGAATGTAGAAACCAGCAGTCAGGCTGCTCAGCAGACCTTTCTCCAACCAGATGGACTAGAACAACAGTCCTGAGCTCAGACGTTGAGGGTGATATACAAATTACAGGGCCAAGAAGCACCAGAGGCTTTTCTTGTTCCCACTATAAAACTATTAGCAGTTGTAGAATTGGGGGATGTGGTTTTGGTGAAAAGCACGAGCCCCATTCCTCAGGCATTCAAAAAGGTGCAGTGTTTTCTACAGAGGAGAGGGTGCCGGCATCAGTAGGAAACAGAAGGTGAACACGGGTAGACCAAACTCCAGGAGAAGAACACCCGGGTTACAACTTACATTCTCCTGAGAACCCAAGTCCAAATAAAAAAAATCGGAAAAATGTTATTCTGTTTTCAGTATGAGAAGGAAACGACCACAACCTCAAACCACAGATTGTAGAGCAAACCTTCCAAACACTGAAAAATCTGTACCAATGAAGGCAAAAGGAAGTCAAGCACCCACACTAGCCTTAGCAGATACCACGCAGGATAGAAACGTCCTTAAAAGTCAGTATTACAGTCTTAAAATTTCCACCAAATTTTACTAAAGAGACAAGTCCTTCAGATTGTGTTCAAACCAGGAAATAAGACTTGTAAACAGCTCAGAAGGACAAGGGTCATTACTTATGATCTGTCCTCCTAACCTAGGTAATGACAGAAATAACTGGGCCTATGATAGCGTTTACAATGAGATAATTGAGTGATTGCCATGTTTAAACAGAAGCACATATTAAATGGGGGGGGGGGCAGGCAGTGAGCGATTCAAGATAATGAAGCTGTAGAGTTGTCTGCTCTGTTTAAGTAGTCTTAATGGCCTGCTTCCTACCAGAATTAGTGTTCCTGTTGACTTACAGCAGTGAAGAGGATTTTCATGTATTTTTGGAGTGCAGATGCATTTATGTCCATATATGAAGACTCTTCCTTACATTATAAGTGAGCATCAGAAAAACATGAGTTATATATGTGAAAAATGAATAAAATAAAGCAGAAAATGAACTTCAGAGAAACAAGATTATAATTTTGACTTTCATCAACACAAATACAGATTTAATATAAAGAATATATGAGTTCTGGAGGAAAATATGCAGATTGAACCAAAACCTTTCCTGTTGCTTAGGAAACCCGAGGATTGTCAGCACCAGAAACAGAAAAAGAGTTTTTAAGAATTGTGCATTTATGTGCATAAATGCATACATATGTGTGATCATGCATGCTGCAGTGTGTATGTAGAAGTGAAAGGGTGCCTTGTGGGAGCCAATTCTGGCTCAAATTGATGAGTGTTAACATCTACATGCACCATAAATCTAGACCTTAAGCCTGTACACATAGGAATGAGTACTAAGAATAACAGAAGACATGAAAGCATGGGCTTTCTGAAAAGACAGATGACTTACTTGCTTTATAATGGAGAAAGGATTCATTCCTGAGAATATGTAATTTCCAACTCACCTTCACATGAACTCAGACCTGTGAACTTTGAGTACCTGAGCAGTTCAAGAACCCATGACAAAAATACTAAATTGAATTAAAGTAGTCTTAAATTGCTAATTCTCCACAGTCCATGGAAAAAACAAATACAAAATTTCTCAGAAGAAATATCTCCTTAGCTAAAGATCATCATAATAACCACAGATTCAGACCCAAATAGGAGCTGACCATCAAAATCAGGGACTTGCAGGCAAGCAAGTCTGCGAAAGTAGTGAAACAATAAGCTGCAGAATTAACTCTCTAAAACAGCCACAATTCCAGACATGTAATAACCATAAAGTGATTACCTTGAAATGTGAAAATAAAAATAGGATGAACCTTGGAGGAACTTGGAGAGGGGTGGAGGGTGAATATTATCAAAATCCATTGTGCACATGCATTAACATTTCAGGGAACTGATAAAAAAAATCTTGTGTTGAAAAAGAATAATACTAAGACTTCAAGAATGGAAGGGACAGGTCAAAAAAAGAATTCATGGAAATGAAAAAAGTTTCATAGATAGATAAAATTGCAAGCTTATATAATGACAAAGAACTATAGACACCCATAGACAATTTTGAGAAAACTACACATACTATGTGTCTAAAGAAGAAAAGTGAGAAAAAATATGGGTTTAAAATGGGATAGAATGAGGAAATATAAATATGTCAAATTGGAGTTTCCAAAGGAAGAAGAGAGAACAACAGAGTCTAGATTAGAGGTAAGTGGTTAACATGTTTGTAGTCACTACATGTAATTCCAAGAGGAAAAGTATGAGTTCCAACAAGAATGAATTCTTGGTAATGTTTTTATTTATGCTTGGACACCTTCTTACATTTACACAATGAATTTTGATCATATCTACTCATGACTATCCTCCAACTTCTCTGTGTGACCCTGACTCCATCTCTTTCCCGAGTTCCTGTCTTCTTTGTTGTTATTGTTATTGATACCTACCTGAGTGTAATTAGTGCCATCCATGTGCCCATGGGTGTGCTGCTATCAATGGAAGCTCCTGGGCAGCCTATCAGGAGCCAAACCCCCAGAGGAGATTGACTTTTCCCTCCCTCAAAAGCCATCACATTTTTTTTTTATACCATGGAGCAGCTGGAAGAATTTCTAAAGACACAGCTTAAAAAAAGGGAGTGATCCTAAAATGAGAGATTGAGATAAAAGAAGAAATTTTTTAATAGATTTTTAATTTATTCTTTGACAATTACACACACACACACACATACACACACACATACACACACACACACACACGTATGATCACCCTCCCGTTTGTTTCTCTGACTCTCATCCTACTTCCTGGAAACCCTTCCTCCTAACAGGCTCAGTTCCCAGTGTTAGTCTCTTTGTTTTGTTTCTCAGCCACTGAGCTTTAATTAAAGTTGCTTGCATGAGCGCAGCTGTGGTATATTTCCTGGATGATGGACAGCTTACCAGTGGGTAAACCACTGAAGATCCTCTGCCGTGGCGTGGCTGAGATTACGGGGGCTCCTCTACCATCTCCGCTGGAACCTGGCTTGATCTTGTCCACACAGGATCTTGAACACATAAGCACAGTTGCTGTGATGAGCGCAACAGCCACGCCACATCCAGAAGTCATTTCACTGGTCTTCTCCTTGTCCTTTACCTCTTACATTCTTCCTGTTTCCTTCTTCCTCAGTATTCCCTGAGGATGGGGTAGTGTAATACAGATGACTGACTTTCCACAGCTGAGCACGTGCAGCTACTTACACTTGGCACTTTGACCCGTCATGAATCTCTGCAGTAACTAAAACTGGCTGCAAGAAGAGCCTTCTCTGACAAGTTGAGAGCAGCAACCAGCCTGTGGGCTTCAACATAAATATTTAAAAGGCAGTTTGACATCATGACCATTGAACATACAACAGTAGGTTTCCCCCCTGGGCATATGATATTCCCAGTCATGAATTTTTAATCAGGTTTTATAGTTCCACGCATGAAACAGCTCCCAAGAATCAAGCCTCATATCCAATTACAGAGTAACCAGTTAGTTCCCCCAAACCATCATGTCACTATGGACCAGTGAGAACATCTTGCCAGGGTGGTCAATATTATAGGGCTGGGAGAGACCATTAGTGTCTGTTCTCCCCCAGGAGCCTACATAGTACTTTCTGGTACGATGTAAAGTGGCCAGCAGAGTTCCCTGGTCAGTTGAGGCTGATTTCTTTATGTCTGACATCCACATGAATGGTGTTTTCAGCAATAGGGTCTTACTGTCTCTCTACCTATCACTTACTCTTTTGGCAGCCAAGAATAAGGGTGATAGCCCATGTTGCCTTGAGTGGCACTGGGGCCTCCCTGATCAATAACTCATGGAAAGGCATCCCATGTCTAGCACAGACATTTTCATTATAATCCATTTCCTCTGTGAGTACCATTGTCCAGCTATACAGGACGCTATTGTGGGATATTAATTAAAGATGTGCTACATTCTTTGATGCTGTGAAATTTTTGTTTTGATGATGCAAAGATGTGTTGCATTCTTTCACGTTGCATTTGCATAACTCTGTGAAACTGTGTTGCCTTGACTGCCTGGGTATGTATAATAAAGAGCTGAATGGCCAATAGTGAGGCAGGAGAAAGGATAGGCAGGGCTGTGAGGCAGAAAAAATAAACAGAAGGAGAAAAATGTAAGGTGGAGGAGCAAGAAAAGGAGGAGAGAGCACTCCAGGGGTCAGCCACCCAGCTACACAGCCAGCCACGGAGTAAGAAGTAAAGGTATATAGAAAGGTAAAAGCCCAGAGGCAACAGTTAGGATAATTTAAGAAAAGCTGGCTAGAAACAAGCCAAGCTAAGGCTGGGCATTCATAAGTAAGAATAAGACTCTGTGTATTCACTTGGGAGCTGGGTGGCAGATCCCCAAAGAACAAAGAGTGAGAGTTAAAAAAACAAAAGAACTACAGGGCACTTTTATTAAAACCTATTTTATTAATATATCATGTTTTAATTAGCTTACAAGCTGTAAGTCAAAAACAATAAATTTCAAAATATGTACCTGGAGCCCTCAATTTAAAATTCAGAGCACTCAAGACTAATGAAAACATTTCAATATTCAGAGAAAGAAGAGCTATAAAGGACAGAATGCTGTATCGGTGGCTGACACTTCAGCCACAGTGGAAGCATGGACAGCGTGAACTAAAATCTTCAAACTGTTGAGAGAAATTTACTGTCAGCTTCAAATATTTTTCCCTAAGAACAAATTGGACATTTCTAGACAAATCAAACTGAAAATAGACTAATATTAAACAACAGCTACAAGAAGGTCTCATATATATTTAGACAAAAAACAGGCAAGAAATTGAGCCCCAGAGGGACTGAGATTCACCAAACAAGCATGCAAACGAAATTCCGGGAGATGTTGGTAATTTTAAAATATGACACACTTACAAACAATAAAAATATAATAAAAAACACAAATAAAAAACTTAAAACAAAGAACCAAGAGTGTTAATGACCATAGAAACACAAGAAATCATAGGATGTAAGTTGAAATGGGATGCAAACAGGTAGTGTGGTAAGGTCTTTGTATAGTACATGAAGAATGCGAAAGTAAATAATCTTTGACCCAGTAAATAACCAGCCCAACAGTTTTAGGACATATCAAATATTGCATCTGGAAATAAGAACAATAATATTACAAATATCACATAAAAGTGGGGAGGCCATTGCAAAACAGGACCAATTGAGATTGTAAAAATTAAATAATAGAAATAAGAAATAGATGAGTAATCAGAATATGTTTAAACAGATCATCTGCCTTGGTTACAAGTTTATATGCCATATTGACAACAACAATGATAAAAGTCTATGCTACTTCACAGATACACAGAAATTCCCAAACAGTACATGCATTAAGATATGTATGAAGATTTGGAGCACTTCAGAATATGAATAATGATAGTGTGTATTGCTTGGAAATTTAAGAAAAACAGTGAAAAAATCACATTTCTGAAATGGAGGGCCAAACACCTGGCTTCCGAAAGATCTCAAATAACCTAAGAACATTTTATTTCCTAAGGTTATGACTGGTAAAAATGTCTATTCAATAATTTAATCTAGGAAGCAAGGATTTTATAGTTCATGGACGGAGGCTCAATGACAATGAAGACTTCTATCTTGAGCAAGTTATAGTATAAAGACAGAGGAGAAGACCAGGCACAGAGGATGGGTCTGGGATATGGATAGCCATTGTTTCAGCAAAGCCTCAAATCTGTAAGGCTTGACTTCAGGTGGGGGTCCTCAGTGGATACAAGCACAATGTGCCCTCAAACGACAACTCTACAGGAAGAGAATCAGGACACAATGTCTCTGATGTTCTTCTTTTATTTGCCCCCGCCCCCAGGATTGCTGGGAGCTGGAAGGGTGTGAGCCAAGGTGTCTATGGCAGTGATTCTTAACCTGTGGGCCTGGGCTGGCATGTCAGATATTTACATTACAATTCATAACACTTGCAAAATTACAGTTATGAAGTAGTAACGAAATAATCTGATGGTCGGTGGTCACCTCAACATGAGGAACTGTATCAAAGGGCTGCAGCGTCAGGAAGGTTGAGAACCCATGCTCTATGGAGATGCCCATTATCAGTAGTTCTCAGCCACCTTGCATTCGGGTAGAAGTACATGGAAAAGAAGACCAAGCAGATGATAACCCAGAGTGAGCATCCTTTATGTTCCTTGGGGGAAAGCAATATGCTAAGCATAAACAAAAATACTTTTAGCATCTCTGGCTAAAATAGCCAGCAGACTTCTTTCTGCTCCTGGGAATAGAGAACAAAAGAATATTCTGCTCCTGCTATAAAGAACAGCTAAAATTACTGGAGAAGATATATTACGTATATGTGTTCACATATACATGTGCATAACCCATATTTTTATATATAGATGTATATATGTCAATATATACTATATGCAGATACAAAAATACATATTACATATTAACATGCAATATTTGAGGACTTAAATATTTTTCATATGTATAAGCATAAGAAGACTGAAAGGTAGAAAAAAGAAATCAGACCACCAAGTTCCCTGGGATCACTGTTTGCGTTTTCACTGGTTGAGTGCCCATTCCATTGTCTCAAAGGTGGCTTTCCCCTCCAAATTTTCTTTCCCTCTTTATTTCATGAGCTGTAACTATTTGTTGATCTCAGGTTTTATTATCTTTCTTTGATCTCTTATCTAATTTACTTAGCCTTTTCTTTTTCTAAGACCACACATGTTTTCAACCTCTGAAGAGCCTGTGAAAATCACACAATATGTGCTTTCTCTGTCATAAAGAAGCTTTTGCCTCTTTTTCTTGGAGAGGAGTGTGTGTGTGTGTGTGTGTGTGTGTGTGTGTGTGTGAAGGCAGGCATGTATACAGAGTCTCTGAGTAAGTGTTGTCTATGTTTGATCATTATAGCTTTGACTTATCTTTAGACACAAACTACCATTTCAGATCTAACTTCCCTCTGTGACTAGTGTGGGAAGGATAAGCACAGAATTCACATTACTCTCATGCTAGAATTCAGGCTTGTTGCCTTAAAATTCTTTTTAAAAATCTGTTACTCTCAGTCATGGAATTTATGATAATCTCCAATAAACAAAAAAGTCAGTCTCATTAATCATCAAGAAATGACAACTTGGAATCACTGTTGACTATGACTACATAACTACTTAAATGGATGTATTAAAAAGGACTGACTGTATCAACAGTGGGAGAACCCATATTGCTGCTAGAGTATCATATGCCAAAGGTGGGAAGTGTAAGCTGGCATAAACGTTTAGAACAACCAAAGTTAAATACATGTTTTATTTCACTCAAAATATGTTTTGGTGACCAGATAGCACAGAGACAAATATTAGTAATGTTAGAGGTAGTGGTCCTATGGAGGGGGACCTCTCCCTCTAACATTATGTATTTTGATGCTTGCATGTATATTATAACTCAATATAATGCATATTATAAAAATATAGCATTTAAAAATTGGATACCTACTATGTTCAAGTCCTTTGCTCTATTGAATTTGTGTCCATCTTTTCTTCTTTCTTAGTATGTTACAATGAAAGTATGGGAAAATGCAGAATAATAAACAAATGGTTCAAATGTAGATTGATTCACAAGTCTTTTCTGCTGAAGTCATTAGTGTTTTTCTAAGGTAGACAGTTATGGGATGGTGGGAAACTATTTGACACAGTCTGCCACCAATCTCTGATCTGTGTCCTTTGAATTGCTAATTAACTTCTGCTAGACTAGACTTCTCCCACGTTTTTTAAGTTTTAAAAATTCAGAGGTTTGCTGTGAATGAAGGTAGCAGACAGGGCTCTGGGGAGATGGGATTATTTCTTTTGCTGTAACACTGCCTACCTGGGTATTACAATGTTGGGTCAGAAAAGACTGAGGGAAGGAGTAACATGGCTGTTCTGAGCAGTGACGTAGTCAGGCTTTAGTGCAAGGCATTAATTTCTTACATCAAACATTAGAAACGAGTATGTCTATAGTCAACAGAGGATCCACAAGCCATGGTCTACTGGGTAATTATTCTGCCCTTGAGCCTTACTGTGTCACCTCCAAGCCCAGTTGCCATGACAACTATAGAGTGAGAGTCGGTACTCCATGGAGTATTTCAGAACCAGGAGAGATGTGAGATACATTCGGAATTTCAGTGAGACCACAGGGAAGAATATTTGGCTCTTGCCTGAAGGGCCTTGAAGGGTTTCAAGGGAGATTATCTTAAGGTGAATAAAGAGAATTGATATTGGCTTTATTAGAATCATTAAAATAGAACCCAGAAATTTATAAACATTAAAAAAAACTGGCTATTTTTGACTCCAAGCAGATTAATAAAATAATGAGCACTATAAAATAGAGCTAGAGGAGCAGAAATAGAAGTAGGCAATTTGGTGAGCTAATCTTCAGTTTTGAACTTGTCTGTTCTGTTGCCTTCCACTTCCGGGTATATTCTGAACCCTGGTAGTGTTGTAGGTGACCTTTATGCCTACCTCTCTCTCTACACTGTTTCTTTCAAAAAATAAGCAGACCCGGTGTGTGCACCTATGTGATCAAGTTTCAGGCTAAATATCTTACATAAAAACCTTCAGAAAGCAGTAGGATGCACCCACTTAGGAGTTTAGGAATGGGAGCCAATTTTTAATTTGTTCCTCCTGTTTGCTGAAAATATAGTATTTCTCTTTCAAAGACTTTACTAGAAATCTGGTTTTCTTTCAGGAACATAGAGAAACAATTCACAGTGATGCATTAGCGTTGATGGTTTGGAGTCAAAAGGTTGTGGCGTTATTAGGAGTTGCTGTTTTTCCTAAAAGGTTTTAAAATTGCACAAAAATTTCAGATTTTAAAGGAGCTAATTAAAAAAAAAAGCACTACCTAATAATGAGAACCATGACAGTCAAGATGCGGGTGGTCCGAGGGTACCTGGTGATGTGCTGTGCCCACACACTCAGTTTGATCGCAGATTCCTCCATAAGGAGAATTGCAAGGAGACACCATGGCAATATTAGATTTATGTCAGGAAGTCTATTGTCAAGGTTTCAATTGCAGCAAAAAAAGAAAACTTGCATTAAGTCATTTTTTTTTAAACCATAAAAGCAAAGCAAGGATAGGATTGGTGCCCAAGGACGAGGGTGCACTTTCAGGAGACACACGCGCTGAACTACACAGCAAAGCAGGAGCTGACTCCGAGAAGAGCTGGCCACCAATCTTCTCCACGGAGAAAGAAGGAAAAAGTCATCGCAAAGTTGGGTGGGAAAGGGAGGGGAGTTTGCAATCGTGGTAAGGGAGGGGAGTGTGAATGCGTTCAAAACACAATGTATGAAATTCTCAAAGAATTAATTAATTAATTAATATAGAGAAAGCTAAAACCCATAATCAAGAAATGGAAAATGATGGTGGATCCAGATAAAGAGAAATAAGCCAAATACACGAAGACTGAGTCTAAAAGGCCTTCACAGTTTTAAAGGACTCTCCTTCAAGGTCAGAATAAATTCGTCCTCAAGGCACACCAAGAACTGTCAAAGGAGGTAGCAGCAAGGAATCCTGGGAAGAGGTCTGAAGCAAGTTCAGACGCATGCGCAGGCAGCTCCGTGGCTTTGCACAGGACGGGGCAAGGATTCCACAAAACGAGACTGTTAAGGACAACTGCTGTCCTCTCTGGATATTAAGTCACAGTTTTATTTTTTTATCATGTTAACATTTTTGAAAATGGGAAATAACTAATAACCAATTACAGCGTGTCCTCTCTAGCCGTGAGAACTTGTGTGAGCTGTTACTACCACAGACACATTAGTGATTACTGGAAGCTGCTAAGCAGTTTTGATACACTCACGTAGACTTAACCCAAATTTAGATCTTGTGTGTGTGTATGCGTGCGTGTGGTATTTGTGTGTGTAATGTATGCACAGTATGTGTGTGGCATATGTGTGAGTGGTATATGTGTGTGTGTGATAAATGCACTGTATGTGTGTGTGGTGTATGTGGGTTAATATACACACAGTATGTGTGTGTTGTGTGTGTGCACAGTGCCTGTGTGGTGTATGTGTATATAATGTGTGCACTGTGTGTGTGTGGTATATGTGTGTTTAATGTATGCACAGTGTGTGTGTCTGTGTGTGTGTCTCTGTGCATGTGCTTGCATGGAGATATATATCTCTACATGGGCGCACTGACAGAGGCCAGAGGAAGAGGATGTCAGGTGTCTTACATCTTGCTTGCTCTCTGTCTTATTACTTTGACACAGTATGTCTTACTAAATCTGGAGCTAGCTGTCCGCCAGCAAACCCCAGTGATCTATGCTCTCCTCCTCTGCATGCTTGGGCTACAGGTGTGTGCCACCATGCAAGGCTTTTCATATGAGTGATTAGGATTGAAACTCAGGACCTCACACTTATGCAACAAGTACTCTTCCTACTAAACTACTTCTCCAGTCCCCTTTCTTCTTTTTTGTCATTTAAAGTAACACACACACACACACACACACACACACACACACACACACACACACACATATTGCAGTGCCGCCTAAGAAAAAACAGCTTTGTTGGTGGAAAGCACGCATTTACAGAGCCTTTCAGTTGTGAGTGAAAGGTGTGTTCATGCTCTCTGAGATGGAATATAAAACCCTGAATGTTCGAAAACTTGATGTGACTAGTTCAGCTCTCTCTGTTGAAAAGTTCTGGATGTATTTTGAATTTTATTAACAGTTAATCATAAAAAATAAAATGGACAATGATTATGAATACATGTCTTGAAAGGAAGAATATCATAGGCTACATGCTATATTTTGGTTCTTGGTAAGTAACAGAGGACTAATTATAGTACTCGTGTTTATAGTGGACCACCCCAGAACTTCTAGTTTAAAACTTGTACCCCACAACCAACATCTCCCCATCCTACTCTTTTATCTATCATCCCACCTTTTGTTTATGAGTTTAATTTTTTAGATGCCATATATAAAAGAGATCATCCAGTAATCACCTTTCTGTGTCCAGCTTTCTTGTTTAATTTTCTGCCTCCCAGCTTTATCCATACAACGGATGGGCAAGGCAACGAACGTGGTAGAATAAACATTTTGTTCTGTATGCATACCACACTTTCTTTAGGTGCTCGTCTCTTGATAGACCTTTAGGGTGTTTCCATGTCTTGGTTACAGTGAGCAATGCTAAAGAGAATGTGAGGTTGAAAACGGATTTTGTTTACATGTATCTCATGAATATAGCTGATTGATCACACAATGGTTCTGCTATGCGAGATCTCACTAGCAGAGCTGCTGCAAACTGGCTTCGCTCATCTGTATCTCACTAGGAGAGCTGCTGGAAACTGACTCCTTCACCTGTATCTCACTAGCAGAGCTGCTGGAAACTGACTTCACTCATCTGTATCTCACTAGCAGAGTTGCTGGAAGCTGACTCCTTCACCTGTATCTCACTAGCAGAGCTGCTGGAAATTGACTCCGCTCACCTGTATCTCACTAGCAGTGTTGCTGGATCACGCACTGGTTTGGCTTTGCATTGTGGCTGCACCAATCTGCTTTGCTAACACTGTACAAGTGAACCAATACACAGCATGATAGCATGATAGCATGATGATAAGCAGGCATTACTTCCTTGAAATTTGATAAAAGAAAAGATTTTAATTGTTTCACACTTCCTGCGACATAGGTATGTATAAAAACGTACAAAACCCATAGTTACTGATGGACATGCTGATTAATTTGCCTATGGTATTCACAATAAAATCTATGCACATATCAGATTATTTCATTGCACTTCTTAAACACATATGTTTTCACTTGTCAATTAAAAATTTTAACAGAAATTTAAAAGTGATTTAATCACTTTAGACAATTGGTAAACTGGACTTCATCAAAATCAAAAACATACTACAAAGGAGGTCACCAACAATGGGGGACAATTCTGGGATAAAATATTTATGGATGATCATTCTGTCAAAGGAATTCTGTTGAGAGTATAAAAGGATTCTTAAATGGTTATTCTCAAAAGACAATCACAGTGCTTCATTGCACCACAAATCTGAAAGAAGACGTAACAGTTAATTAGCACATGAAGAGAAGCTCAACACCATCAGCTATTAGGAAATCACACGACTGACTGCACTTCACACTCAGGAAAGTGTCTATAAGGAAGGACAGCCAAGAATATGTGTTGTTAAGGATGCTGAGAAAAGAAATTGCCAACCATTGCTGGTGGAAAAGTTGGGCAGTGACTTAAAATGCAGTAGGTAGAGTGTGCCCCAGAAATTCCAGTCGGAAACATCTAACCGAGAGAAAGGAAAACACGATGTTCTGGTTTTAATACAAAGCATCTCCCCCAGGCTCATGTTCGGAGCACCAGTTCTTCGCTAGTGGCAATGTTTGGATGGCTGTGGGACCTTTAAGAGTTAAGTACTGGGTGGTAACAAAGGTCACTCATGGGCTTTGGGAGGTCTTAACTGTCTTTGCCAGACATCTTTCTGTGCTTTCTGGTCAAGCAGAGCATAAGTAAGCCAAGATGGCCATGAACGCTGTCATGCTGTCCCACTTAGAATGTTCTTCAATTCAACCCTCTGACTCAGGAGGCCAAAATGAGCCTTTCCGCCACTGAGTTCTGTCAAGGGTCCTGCTGCAGCAATATGTAAAGTGAGCAATACACACATGTCCACCCAGCAATGCATTTAAATGTTTATAGCAGCGTTATTTATAATGGCTAGAGAGTAGAAACAACTCAAATGTCCATTTGAAAAGTGGATACATGAAACAAGAAGTTTCTAGACAATGAAACACTATTTAGTAATTAAAATGAAATGTAAGGCTGGGGGTATAGCCCAGGGGTAGAGTTCTTGTCTGACATTAAAGTCGGGCTCCAGGTTTAATCCTCAGTACCACCAAAATGAATAATCAAACAAATAAAATACAGTACAGACATACGCCACCACGTGTACAAGCCTGAAATGCTGTATTTTATGTAAGCAACCTGTCACCTTACTGAACATGTACTGTACAAGGCTCTTCCAGATCTGCATAGCAAAAGCAAACCATGCAGAGAGGGTTTGGTAGGATGAAGGGAGGAAGTGTACCCGCACGTCAGGCAGGGGCTATCTGTTATAGAGACCAAGATTTCCTGTCAGGGTGACAAAAACATCCTCAAGGCAGATTATGCTGATTGTTTCCCAGGATACTAAAAGCCATTAATTGTATACTTCAGGAAGGTGGATCGAAACCGAATAATTCCTGATAAGTGAAGGGTAACACAGGGGCCCGGGACCAGATGCCTTAGTAAGATCTAGCAAATAACACTTTATTTGCAAATGGGGCTCTATGTCTCCTAGAGCCAAAAATACCATAAGGCTGCTGAACTTGGATTCTATAGAGCTTATTATAGCATCTCATAACTTCTCGCTGGCCAGTGGGACAGCTTTGGGAAACATGAGGTGAAATCGTGGTGAGCGGTTTGGCAGTTTCACAACTAGACAAATATACCAAACTGGTAAGTAAATACTGATGGTAGAGGAATTCTTCATTGTGAGATAGAGCATCCGATACTAACTCCTACAGGAACCAGCATTTCTCAGTGATTTGGAGCATGATAGATTTGGGGGAATAATCCCTTATAGAATACCAGAAACAAAATGCTAAGCATTGCTGACGAAAGACTTCAGTGTATTTATTCACTAATATTCATCTGCATGCATGCAATAAGAGAATCAAAATGAAATAAAAGCCACAAAGTTTTTCTTGGGATTAAAAGTTTGCAGCTCATCAGGCACTCTTATGTTTCAAATGACTTTTAAAAACAGCTAAAATTTAGAGTGAAATTGGGTCTCAAATATCTACTTCTATTTCTCTAGCATTTTCCCAAACTGTAGCTCAGCAGTCTGTAACCGAAGCCACTGGAAGACAGAGACATACAGAGGAACTTGTTAGTCTTGGCCAGGCACAGGCCCTATGGCCTAGAGCTGAGTAATGTATGGAGCTAAGCGGGACTTTGTTTCCAGGTAGAATTCACTCCTAAGCAGAGGAAGGCTAAATGTCTCCTGAAAAGTTCCCATCCTAAAAGAACCCAGAAAATCAGCAGGGTTACTGTTGCCATGCGCCTTGTGTTCCTCTGTTTTGTACACCAGCTGCTCTGGGATGCTTATGGAGGTGGAAAATCCAAGTAAGGCACGTCTTTCCAACTCACTACCTGCAGTTCTAACCCACACTCCGGATAAGCCATCATTTAGAGGCCTTCTCACAAACACTGCTGTGTCCATTCATTCAGTGCTTACTGGAAAGGATGCTGTCTCCTGTTTTCAAGTTTGTCCTTCTCTTTATTTGTTGTTGTTGTGTTGTTAGGATGTATTTCCCCCCCTTGGGAGCTTTGAATGAAGTTGGAAGCTACTGTCCTGCCAAGACACAGGTTGCAAAACACTTCAGAGTGACCTCAGATACTATACAAACATGAATCACTGGAGCCCGAGTTTTCAACACTCTGGCAGAGGTCTTTTATGCAATGCGGGCCCCTTCTCCCATGAAATGGATATTGAACGCATTTGTTCAGCAGCCTACTTACGCAAGCCAGGCAAAGCTGAAAGTGGTGGTGGTTAGCAGGATGAATGTGGAAGATTACATTTCCTGTCTAAAGAAGATATACTTTGTGAGGGCTTTAATCAATTAAGTATTTGAGAATATTGTATTTTCCAGCAAAATTTTTCTGATAGCATTTCTGTCTTTAATCATAATAATGGAATGTAGTCCAAACCACATGATTGCCTTGGTTTGGACCCTGGACTGCTTTGCCTTGATGCTAGAGATTTCAGTGACTCTAGCAATAATAACATATACCGTGTACTGAGAGAAGTGCCGAGCATTTGTGCCAAGCACATGACATGCAGCATTTCTAAACCTTTTACAGTCCTCTGAGATATACCCTCCCAATACTGTTTTCTGTGAAAAGACACCAGAATGCAGATGGATCAGATGTTAATCTTACTAATTATCCATTAATAACGCTCAGTATTAAAGATAGGAACTGGCCAATGTCAACTCCGTTCATGTCTGATCTACTCTGCCCTCCTCTTAGCATTGTTTAATCAGCCCCCCCCCCCCCCCACACACACACACGCACTGCTGCTCTTTTGGGTTTGCAAAGCTCTGCTGTCACATAATGGGAACATGCTGTTATCTCTAGCTTGCTATGCTGTGTATGAACAAGAGTAGCAAGCATGAGGTGAGGAAAAGTTACTTCACTCAGGTGTTTGTTTGATTTTATGCCTTTATTTTTAATAAGCCATGTTTATCTCATCAATTTTCCATGCAAGATTACTTTTTTAGTTGAAAACTACACATTGTTCTACTTACATTTCTTAGGCTCTGTATCCTGATTTTTAAGTCTGAGCCCTTGAAATCTCTTCTTTTTGTGCATCATGAATGATATACTTCATTTCTCTCTTTCCCCCATTCCTTTATCTCTGTTTTTACATTTATTCACATACTGAATAATATTGTTGACTGAAACATCATCATACTTTTAGTCATGGAAATATGAAGCTAGTATCAATTTAAAAATTAAAAAAATCCCAATGTGTTTGCTCTATAAATTGTTTATTGAGTAGGAAAAAGGGACATCAGGTATTGCTTTTGTCTTATCTAGGTGTACTTTTGGGACGTGATTTATTACTCAGCTTGGCTCACACTCATGAGCCTAACTGATCCCCTCCTTGGATTCCCTACAAGGCTGGAACCATTGGTTGTCTGTGTCTTTTGACAGTCTTTTTTAAAAAATCAAAACACACAAATCAGAGCACAAACACACATGAGAGAGAAAAGGAGAGAGGAGGAGGTGTGAGAGAGAGTCAGAGAGGTGGGATGGGGAAGGAGAGACAGAGACAGACAGACAGAGAGGGAGAGACAGACAAAGAGGAAGAGAGAGGGGGGAGGGAGGAGGGAGGGAGAGAGAACGGATTTGAAATTCAAGCACATTCTAGGGGTATAAAGCATATCTAGGATATATTTTAGGTGTGAGACAATGAGATTTGAACCAAAATGGAGGGATAGAAAGTGGCAATGTGATATAGGAGCCATTATGTAGATAACACCTATTGAACTTGACTGTTAACTGGATGACGCTGAGAAAGATGAAGCTCTCTCAAAAGTGATACTCCAAAATAAGGAAAATTATTTTGTGGGAAATAGAACATTTATAGATTCATTTTCACTTACACTCCTCCCTCCCCTCCCTCCCTCCCTTTTCTTTCCATCTTTATAGTTCTAAAGATTGAATCCAGGGCCTCACATGTGCTTAGCGGTCACTTTACTCATGAGTCCTCAAATAGACTTTCTTGTTGACCTGTTTCCTCCTCTGTCATTTAGGTTTGTATAGTATAATTGCTGACCTTAGGAATCAGCATAGACTAAATCCATTTTTAGTGAGTGACTAAAATTGATGATGTGTTTGGGGTGCTAATGAATCACGTAACAATGTAAAGGAGACCAAAAAGAAATGAACAAAATTTATTTCTGTAGGTTCCATTTGTTAAAATTGGGTTAACCGTAATTTTACTTTGTTTTGCTATACACAGATGCCCAGTATCCCAGGATCTTTGTGCTCTGGCTGGCTTTCTTGAGCCCCCATCTTTTCTTTATTTCAAGTCTGGCTGGCTTATGAATAAAAACTGAATATGAGAAACGAACCTAATGCTATCCATCTGGCTCTCCATTCTGAAGAGTGACTTACCAAAAATAATTTAAAAGATGTTTTTATTTATATGTGAAACAAATATTAAGCTATAATATTTATCTTCATCTGTTTTTATAACTTTGGGGGGGGGTTCATAAAAGCTAAGACTGAGTCCTTATTTTACCCAGTGTTGTAGGAGAGGGATACCAATATTATGATGAGATGAGGAACCAGAAACCCAGAGAGGCGAAGAAACATGTCTAGAAACATAAAGCTATGAAGTGGTTGAGCTAGGATTTGTGAGACTTTAAACTTTTCATCTCCCTACTTCATTAGCACAAAAAATATGAGAATAATTAAGTGTTGAATTTGGCAATGCCCTATGGTGATTTTTTTTGAGGATTTTACTTTAAATGTATTTTAATCATTTGCAAGAGTCCAAATGCTTGTATTTGGCTTTTAATTCAATAACTGAAAATAAATAAGTAGGGATTAAGCATTTGAGCGTGTATTGTTAGTTTTACCACCTACATTTTTATATGAGCGGCTTTAACTGTACTCATTTTTATTTCTCTCTATCTTACATTAACGCTATGGAATAATTACATTAGTATCTCCATTTCTCTCATTAGTGTAGAAGGACTGCATACCCACTGACTCACACGAGTCCACAGTACATTCTTAAACAAGGACTGGTTGGCTGTGCACATCGCTGGTGTGTCAAGACTGCGCACAGCTCTCATACCACTGTGCTGCACCCCGACCCACCGTGAAAGGAAGTTTCAATATGGTGTAGGGATTCCTGGAATGATCCTCACTTTGTAGAGACCCCACTCCCAAATTTAAACATCGCATCTGATTTGTAGACAGTAGCTGGAGGAAGTGAGTGATCTAGAGCATGAAGTTGGTTTTTGTTTTGTTTTGTTTTGTCTTGTTTTGTTTTTCATCTTTCATCTTTGTTCCTGTTATTCTCTCCTTTGTTGTTTAAGTTTCTTTTTATGAGCTAGGATCATATTCTAGTTAGCCCAGGCTGGTCTAGACTCTGTGATCCTCCTGCTCCAGTTTCCAAGAGCTAGAATTACAGATGTTTGCCTCCACGTCTACCTTCTATTCTTAAACATAGTGAGATGTACACAGTGGGAAAGGCAGGGGTAGTAAGCAAAGTTTCCTAACTTTGGACCGCATGGTGCCACTTCAGCAGTCTAGTGGCAACTTGAGATGCCCTCTTAGAAGATAGGTTTCTATGTATAAAATAACGTGCATATTCCTAAAAGAAACATCAATCTATTTTCCCCATTATTACTGTGTTAAATAAATTCATGGTGCGCTCAAAATATCTTTTAACTATATATATATATAATAACCAAGTTAGATATATTTCTCATTTTTTATATTTATTTACTCTGTGTGCAGGTGTGTGTGTGTGTGTGTGTGTGTGTGTGTGTGCATGTGTCTGGACTCACTCATGCTACAGCACACGTGAAGGTCGGAAGACAACTTCTGGTATTTGGTTCTCTCCTTCCACAGGAAAAACTCAGGGTGTCAGGCTTGGCAGCGAGAGCCTTTACCTGCTGAGCCGTCTCACCAACATGAGTTAAATGGATTAACGATGCAGGGTGACCGCTGGAATGAGAGCATTATGAAGGAGATAATCTTTAACTCGCTGCTTCTGAAGCACTGGCACCAAAAGTTAAAGATTATGTCCCACTGGAATGCAACTTAGGTTTCTGGGTCACCAGGTGAAAACCCTCAACTTCAACAGGTCAATGAAACTATAATGCCCAGAGAGTTCTTATGGGAAGGAATGGCCAATTATACACAACCTAGCAATCTGTTTAAAGAGAGCATATATATATATATATATATATATATATATATATATATATGCTCTCTTTAAACAGATTGCTAGGTTGTGTATATGTGTATGTATATGTATGTATATATAGAATATAGAATATATATTATTTATGTCCACATATAAATGCTATATGCATAAATATGTAATAAAGTGCATAATGATGCTCAAATTTATCTTTTGCAATTATGAGACTATGACAATATCTGTAATTTTGTACCAGTCTGTGCCAAGCTCACATATACCAGCATTTTTTCATATGTTCATAACTGCAGTAAGCTTCATTAGAAATTATAAAAATAAAAACAAAATTATTTTGCTAATTTTCATGGAGCACCTAAGTAAGAATTATAACTCTGCTCATAAATAAGGACTGTGTCCTTATTACATCCTAACTTTCTCACTTAAATTTTCCAAGTAAACTTTTAAAATTTTTATTCTTTAAAATGATGGCAGAAATGTGTACTTTATGATTTTAATATCATCAAATGAGGAGATTAGGCAAAGCTTTAGGGAGTTTAAATTGTTAACTAATTTTATTATTTCTTTACACAAGGTATGTTAAGGAAATAAAACCAAATTCACTTGCAAACTCATCCAATTCTTCAATTTCCTTGATTTCTTTCTTTGACACATGAAGAGAAAGTAGTGGAAGACAGGAGAATGAAGGAATGAAGAAGCACCAAGGAAAGACCAGTGGAAGAGTTGGGAAAGGTGACCCATGAAAGCTAACTCCTTAGTTTTATCACTGTTTAATTGAGATAAAATATTGACACATTAAATGCACACATGAAGTCACATTAGCATTATGTGGACAGATGGTTTTCTTGTGTTTGTACAGAACTGGGTAAACAGCACCTACACCAGCCTGTAAAACCCAGGAGTTTCCTTGATGTTCTTTCCCAGCATTGGATTCCTACCTCCATCAGCCACCACTATTCTGACTTCAATACCATGGATCAGATTTGACTGTTGTTGAACTTTATGCAACAAATCACAAAGTATGCTAGTTGGCTTTTAATTCTGTCTGTTTGTTAACTAATAAACGCTTGTGATTCTTATCTGTTTTGCTAACTGCTTTCATTGGCCTGCTTCTGTTTTGGGGTAGAAAGCCCATTCACTTCTATCACTAATTTCTTGTTATTCAGAATCCAACTAATTCAACTAAGAATTTGTAGAGTTGGTACAAATGTTATAACAGTTGCCCTCTTAAATGAGATAGAGTTTAGAGTTTTCCAAGTTGTAATAATAAATACCTTTATATTTCCTATTCAAGAATAACATGCTTCCATTTCTTGTGGGCATCCTTTCTCCAGATCTGAAATGCATGGAAATGCAAACAATACATTGTGTGAAATGAGATAATATGAGAAGTTTTTTGGCTTAATTTTTTTTTTCTAAATTTCTACCACCACCTCTGAGAAATCTCTCAAAAGACCAAATTAGTAATGATCATTGTTAGTCAAAAGAAAAAACAACTCAGATCTATAACGTTGACAGCCACAGAGCAGAAAGTCATTTGGGAATATCACGTGTCACTCTTTGGAAACTCTCGAGTGCAATCCTGGTTCTGCTGTACTATAGATTGCTCTGCTTGGAGAACCGCCGAGAGGCTGGGATCTGTTTGCAATTACCAAATCAAAATGCAATTAACTAGTCACTGGGAACAAACAATGATGTCTTTAAATGCCCTTTGGAAACGTCGAGCTGGCAATGGGGATCCGGTTCCCATGGTTCGGATGTTTTCACTTACCAACCTCTCTGTGAAATATTCTTCTGAGGACCATGCGATGGTTTGTCTGAGGAGGAAAGAGGAAGAGAGGAGCTGTGGCATTGAGCTGGGCACTGAGGCATTTTTTTCTGAGAACACTTCAAAGAAAACGTTCCCTGCTCCTTTATTCTTTTGTTCTGACCTCACATATAACATATAAATGCATTTTAAACTAGGTATTGAATTTTGCTTCTACATAATCTTTTTTCTTACAGTATTCTTGTAAGAAGTGTTTCTGATATGGCTGAAATGTGTAACTCTGTTTTTGTTTTTTAAAAACCTTCTTTATGAAAGTGGGTTTCTTTTTCAAAAAATACGTTCTTTTTAATGCTGGAAACACTGTCTTTCCCCTTCACTCTGTCAAAAGATTTCTCTAGTATATGATCTTCTAAATATTAATTTAACTTGTGTTAGATATTGGCTGTCGCTCCTAAAATCAATCTTTAATCAAGTTTTGCCTAAAGCTTTTCCTAGAAATCAAAATATAACAGCAAAATGTCTTGTTTTTATCATCCCAGTATTTGCCCATTACGTGACAAAGGGTTTTCATACCTTGAAATTATTCTTTGCCTATTTTTGCAGACTTTGTGTTTCTTCTGCCGCTCTGCTGGATGTCAGAGTGGCAATGGAATTACCCAAAACAGGAAAGAAAAAACACAATAGGAACTGGGATAAGCTATGCTCTTTCTCAGGCTGAGAGTCAGTTCACTAACAGGGATATATGCGTGAGGTCAGAGAGCTATAGAATCCAGGAAGAATCCCTCTGAATTTGGTGACTTCTCGGTCCAGTGCTCACTTAGGAACAGTCCACTCTAGTGTTTGGCATTCAACACTTCATGGAAACTAGTGAGAAAGAAACATTTCTCCAGCAATGTGAACTTGCTCCAGGCTCTCTCCGAGTGATTGTAGACAAGGGTCCAAGTAGAAACTGCAAATATGTATGTGTAATAAATGAAGAGAAAATGACATTACGTAAAACAGCATGGCCGCCTACCTTGATCCATGTTCCTGGGTAATAAACCAGAAGGCCAGGCTTGATATAGAACTCAGTGTCTTCTGAGTCTCTGCGGCAGTGTGACCGTGTGGGGGTGGGGTGGGAGTGAGGGATGGTCCAGGCCTGCAGCCTGCAGTATTTCTCCTTCGATTCTTAGCTCCATGCCAAATCTCAAGGATTCCTGTGAATTTCCATATAGATTCCCTGATCCATTGGTCCGTGTCCCACTCATAACCCTTGAAAACAGTGACCCCTGTGGAATAGGGGCGCAAACAATGACAGCGCTGGAGAAATCTCAAATCAGACCTTCAGAAAGGTCAGTCCGTTGAGAAGAGGTTTCCAGGGCCCAGGAGTCTATAACATGGTTGAACGTGAAAAACATTCTCCCTGATCCAAAGCAGCACCACCCCGATGAGGGAGGGGCACGCGGGCAGAAGGGCCCTTCTTGCTTGGGTTAAGATATTCCATTGAATACCCCTCATGGGGTATTCAACATCTCCAAACGTGTTTCCTTTAATTGTCCCAGACGCTGTACCAAACAGTGCAGATTCAGACATGAGTAGGCTACCTCCCTTGAGTAAATTACACCCTTCTGAAAAGGCTACTCTAAAACGCAGCATTAACACAGACAGTGGGGAGTTCCTTCCTCTCTCAGGACTGCTGGAATGTGAACTTTATTCTCAGATGAGCTAATTGCTCCCATTTAAGGGCAGTCTGAGAGCCAGACCCTGGTCATCACTGCCCCTGATTCATGTTCTTTGAGGGATGGACTTGATCCAGTAAACAGCTCTCCACCTAGTTCCTACTTCAATCTTGGCCCATTGCCTCCTTCCCACCCCTTTTTCCTCTGAATCCAGTTTCCTAATCACAAACTCCTGTGAGGGGTCCTTCCCCCACCAGCCAGGGCCCGGATTAACCTGCCTGCAGTTGAGACTCCCTGATAGCTTCAAGTGCCGAAAGTCATTCAGCTCAATGATTGAGAAGAACTATCTCCCCAGCTTTGACCAGGATGGGTGGGAAAGGTCATCTGTGCCTAGGGACTTTCCATGCACATTGCCACCAGATTCCCTGAATAACCAGACATAATTAGAATTAGAACATTCTCATGAACTACTACCCATGCCCTTTCAGCAAATGCAGCTCATCATTTAAAAACTCTAGAACCGGACAATCAAATGCAATGAACTTTCTTTATTTAGATCCTACTTTAGATGTAAGTATTTTAGGGGCAACCAGGTAAATTTAAATGTGTTCTCACTATTAACTGAAATGGAAAATTAATGAAATGGAAAGACTGAGATGGGTACCCAAAAGGAGATAAGTCCCTCCCAAATACAGATGCAGACCTGGTAAAATATGCTCAGTGGTTTATAATGCTATCACTAGGTGGTACCAATGTGAAGTTTAAGGTTTTTATTATCGCTTTCACAGGGATTATCATTTAAACATAATTGTAAAGTATGTTATATTTCTATGTGTTTCCAGGATTGCTTGTGCTTCTGAGGCTATGTATTCAGTAGGCTCAAGTCCCAGGTTTTCTCAGGCAGAATGATGCTAATCTTCTACCTACATGGGTTTGTTGAGTTAATGTTAATGTTGTTTCTTCGGTTTTCCCAGAGAGATGGGAAAGACACATCCATTTAGAGAATGATTTACAAGGCCATGAGAAAGTACTTTTCTATTAATTAGTGTAATTCATGTAGTGTCTCTCTGGAAATTCTTCTTAGAGTTCACTGACTAAAAAAAAAAAAAAAAAAGATTACCCTTTCTTTCTTTCTTTCTTTCTTTCTTTCTTTCTTTCTTTTTTGTGTGTGTATAAGGAAAATATATATTGAGATTAGAGCTCTGTCTCTATCAGGTTTTCCTGTTATTTTGGCTGTTGGGAAACTCAGATGTAAAATAGGCACAGTATTGCATTATTGGATTTATCACGTAGTGGCCTGAAAAAGCAGTGTCCTTCTTCTGTATACTTCATCACTATTGTAAAAAAAATCTAATTTCAAAGCCTAAAATCTAATCACTTTTTCCTACTCATAGGGTGATTTTTCTATACCATGTAAAAATCATTTGGAAAACGGTAACATTTAAAAAATAGCAGGAGTCCTCTACGGATCATATCAGGTCCTGTACAGAGTTTGACATATATCTATTGCTTTAGAGTATTCTCCAGGACCATGGATTCTCAAAGTGGTGAGGATTTAAAGGGTGAAATTCACTGCCCTGCTACCAACTATTCAGCTGAAGGATATGAGAACAGATTGACATGTGAGAGTCGTTGCTCTGGGGTTTTGGAACTGACAAAATGGAATTCTCTGGTCTTGACTCTGAGAATTCTGTGAGGTATAAACAGGCCAATAATGGTGGTGGTGGGTTAATGTTATTTTATTTTTTGTAAAACAAATTTTGTTTTATAGCCAACCATGCTAAATTATCAGATTTCTCTACAACAATGATACTGGACTTAGATGAATCTGCTATCTCAGGGTACCAAAGACAAGGATATTATACCCTAGTGTAAGTGCAGTTCAGTCAAGTGGCTTCAGTAAAGGGGTAGGCAGGCATACCGGGACTTTGTCCCGTGAGGAGTTTTGATCAAAAGCATCTTTCTCTACCACACTCTTCACTTGCCTGCAGTGGCCACCCTTGGAGCTGTACTGTGGAAATTCTGCCACATGAAATCTATGTCTTATTCCATCATTCTAACCTTGAAGGCTGTTTGAAACAAAAATTCTCTTGTCTTCAAAGAGGAAGTAATGAGATGACCCTTCAGCAAATGTTCACTAATTGGAAATGAATTAGCATTAAGCTATGTTGGTTTGGGGGCATGAGATAACAGTAGCTTATTAACTGAGTTCGCATTGAAGTGTCGATGGGTTTCCCTGATGGAAAAGGTGTGATGTTCGCATAACTAAACTGCCCTGAATGGAGCAGTGAGCTGGGAAGGGTCATCTAAGGCTCTACCAGATCAAGGGTCTACTTGGAATCTTCTCAGACCACATCCTGCTTCCACCCCACACATCAGATTCTCTGTACAGATTTCTGACTCCTTCCTGTTTTGATTTTCATGTATCTGTAAAAATAAAAAAAAAATGTGATGTATTCTCAAAACAGAAACAGATGTGAAATCTAATTTTTTATTGGAAGTGACAAAACATATAAAGATTTAGCAAAATACTAAGCTCACATATTTCAAGACCACAAATGCAGTCACTAGGAAATAGAAGAAGAGCAAGACAGCAGGGTGGTCTTCATCTGGGTTTTATGTTCTTTATAGTGAAACACCCATGATAGTCCACTGTCAATAAAATAAGGCAAACAAAGAAATATATATATATCTTAAAATATTTTACAAACATTTAAGAAAAACGACACCTTTCTTTAAGCTTTAAAGAATTGGACTTGAGAATTCCTGTGTTTTATCTCATTGTGAAAACTCACTGAGTCATTTGACCAAATGAGCTGTTTTTATCATGAAAGAAAAAGTTCAGAATTGAGTTATTTTACTCAATAAATTTTAGGAGAAGCGCTGTATAGAGCGAAGTAGATGTAACAGCTTTAAGAAAGAAAGATGTGGGCAGCACATACTGATGGAGTGCATGCTTTGTGGTGAGTCAATTAGCATTTATATGGCACTATTTTTCAGGTAAGACAATTTGGTAATATATTTGCTACAGCACATTGCTAAGAAGACAAATCCATACTAAATAAAAGTGTTACAGTTTTTTGTTTTAGAAAAAGGCATTGGGTTTGATTAACATTTCTCTACTGCCTACAGAACACTAGGCGTTGTGCTAGCTAGGGCTTATTGCTGCTATTCAACTTCTAAGACAAGCCTATTTGCTATCACTACCTCTGTGCTTTGAATGAGGAGTCTGGATATCCAAGAAAATGAAATGATTTAGTCAAAGTCTCATATTTGCTAAATTATCAAGCAACGATCAGAATGCTGATTTTTCTAAGGCTAAAATTATTTTCACACTGTTCCAAGTCAACCAAGGAAGAAATCTACACATTCTCTTAAGTACTTCGATAGTCTTTAGGTATACAAGTTAGTTTTACGGTCTTCGTCGTCTTTATCTCTTGCATAAATTCATAAGGCATAGAGGGTGTCCAGGTTAGCATTAAGAAATGTCCAGAAAGCTTGAGGGACATGCCACAGTAGGCAGGATGTGTGACAGATGAGCAGCTAAAAAGCTTTTCATGACCTGGGATAGTGTCTCCCCAATAATACTTGGTTCAAATATAAAGATTTTCCTGGCTTGATGGCATTTAAAGATTATATATTTATTTCACGCACATCTTGTGCTGTTTGGATGTTTGATACTTCTTGTACCCACAACGTTGAAGATTTCAGGTGGAGTCAGTGGTGAAGTGATGGGCAAAAAGCAGAGGTGGGACAGGGTTTCGAGAGGACATAAAGTTATAACTATTTTACATATTTGCCACAAGCAGATGCATGAACTAGTTAGTGTTTTCCAGTAATCAGAGAAAGGGCCAGGTATATCCATGCTTTTAACATCAGATTGAATAATCATTTCTAATAGGAGCTTCTTAGCATGCACCAACACCATCTGTGAGCCTAATAAAGTAGGCTATTAGGTACCTGTCCAATTTCTGAGAATGTTGACATACAAATGTACACACACACACACACACACACACCACACCACACACACACACACACACCACACCACACCACACCACACACACACTTTCTCATGTAACTTTGGCTATGCCTTTAAAGTTTTTGCATAATTTTGGCAAAGCTCTTCCCCCACAGTCCAGTTGTGTCTACGTTTGTTTCTCCACTCTGCCTTTAAGGTTTTCATAAGCTTTAAACCATATACAACACCATAATCCCAAGAATTAATACCAGTTATTCCAATTTTTGAGTATTAGATGCTATATCCAAAGAAAATAAAATGTACATGTTACTGTCAGAAACATGAGCTCTCATTTTTGCCTTTATTGATACAAAGAGAAATAAGGTCATCCTTCAAATCTGGATAGCAGCTCCTTCCCTACAACTTAACTATTATTCATAGTTATTCCAGGTTCACAAGTATTAGCAAAATTGGGAAATAATGGAGAATATTTATCAACTATTTTTTCAAATAGTAAGTGGGTTGAAGTAAATTTGTGCATATGTCTGTCAACATTGGTATGTAATTAATAAATTGGGATAGAATGCTTGTATGAGAATCGTCTTCTTCCGAATAAAATCTTTGTGTGTTTTATTTTTTCGAACAACTGATGTGATCACAACCTAACTCCACTGAGAGAAAATTATTCGGTCAAGTTAAAGAATACTTTGTGTAGAACAAATATTTCCTTGCTCATTTGTTTTGAGATGGCTCTCTCTTTTGGGTCAAGCCATGTGTCATACTTTACATTAAAAAAAATCCTTGTGTATTCTAAATTTCTGCTGACATTATTTAAAATTTCACCTAAAGTATGATTTATTAATTGGATTTGTACTTTCAGACTGTTCGCTAGTAACTCCCAGACACCCAATAGATAGATCTTTAAATTTTAAGCTATTTACTTATTTATTCAGCATTTTACCACCATTTCATGTCAGACAATGGTAATGGGAGAATTATATCGAAGAAGAAAGAGGAGGGCTTTTGATATGATCTCTATAAACAATTAGAGAATTAAACTGGCATTGTTCTGTGCAAGAGCATTTTTGCACCAAATTGGGGTATGAATGAAGCAAGCTGGATGGTAGATCTGGGCTGACAATGTTCTCCCAAGAGTCACAGGTTACCTAACAAAAACTCCAACATGAAGCTAGAGAAGCTCTGCTTTGAGTGGTTGGTCAGGGTTGTCCAAAGACCCCCAAAGCATCCCACTTTGCTGCTGTTGCCCCTGATTGCTCCCCAGAGGTGGAGGTCCCTACTGCTGAAGGCTTCATACTCTTTGGACACAGGACCTAGAGCACCTGAGCTGGATCTGACCTGAGAGACTCCTTCCTGGAGACTAGTTTAATGGTACTAGATGGCACCGTGTAGGCTTCTAAAGGAGGGAAGCAACCAATAGTCCTACCCAGCCATGACACCTTTGAAACACAGCAGTGACCACCAGGGCAGGGTAACCCCAAGTGTGTAGGATATACAAGTAGTTGGTTTTCCAATACTAAGTGTTCAGCTCCAAAACCACACATGTGCAAACAACTTTATATGGACTGAACAAGCTGAATTTGTATATTTTGGAACACACACACACACACACCACCACCACCAACAACAAAGATTTTAAAAAAGAGGTCATGAAGCTGGGTGCTGGTGGCACACACCTTTTAATCCTAACATTTAAATCATAACCAGCATGGTTTGCACATCTAGTTTCAGGACAGCTAAGGCTATACAGAGAAATTCTGTCTCAAAAAACAAACAAACAAACAAACAAAAAGAGGTCATGAGGTCATCAATTTGAAAGAGAGCTAGGCAGTGAGGTTGGACCTTGCTCAACATGGGGAGGTGTTGGAGGGAAGAATGGGGGTGAGAAACGGTGTAACTACATTCTAATCTCAAAAAGTTAAAAATGGATGCTTGATCAGTAGTACACAGTGGAAAGAAAAGGACACCAATCATGGGGACTAGTCCTAGTCCAAGACGTAATTTTCAAGACTGCAACCGTAATTAGCAATTGTATGTCTGTGAGGTACACGGACACAGTGTTATCTGTCACTTGTGTTTCCCAGACAAAAGGACGTTAAGCGTCTTGACCTATGCAGTGGGGTCTTGTCCAAGCCTGTGCTGACTGTGAGTGTTAGAGTTGAAGGATGCTGCCGAGCCTGCCTTCCGGCCACGCCCCTGCCCTTCCCCCTCCCCTACACCAGGGGCTGTGCTTGGAATGGCAAAGAGAAGGTGTTTCAGGGTGTCTCAAAATGTTCCGTGTAATAAAAAAAAAAAGTCACGTGATGATTTTAATTTGTTCTCTAGCTCAATGCATTATGAAAGTGGTCTATTCATTCATGTGATACGTAGTTATTCAGACTTAATGCCTGTCAAGCACTATTCTAGCAGCTTAAAATGTGTCAGTAAACAAAACAGGTAAGGAATTCTACATTTATGAAGTTTACATTCTAGCCTGGCAGACAAAACAAAAGATGAAATAAACTATATTATAAAAGGTATTTAGGAGGTGTTAAGAAAACAGCGTTCTCAGGTGATTGCAAGGGGCCTTTACAAGAAAAGCATGTGACATTTAAGGAAAAGTTGATGCCTATGAGGGAGTTGATCACGTTGAGAGATGAAAGAGACCATGGCAAGGCAGTGAAGCGGCTCCTGGGAGAGCTGTAAGGGAGAATATGTTTACAGGTCAGATGAAGAGTGGAGAGCTCTGTGCTGGAGCAGAGGGAACAAAGCAAAGATGTAGGAGAAAAAAAACGGGTACAGGGGAGAACCAGTCTAGGTGGGTCTTTTCCAGTCATGGTGAGAGCGATATATATTATGTAACAATAATAAAAAATAAGAGGTCTCAAATATGAGAGGAAGAAAGGATGTGAAAGGAATTGGAACGGGGAGAGAAGAGGGGAAAATGATTTAAAAGCAATATTTATATATGAAATTTTAAAAAAATATATTACAATTTTAAATTAAAAGAAAGAACTCAGGCTCAGATAGTCAATAAAACCAAGCCGCGGTAGGTACTGAGAATAGATGTGAGAGATGTTGATTCATAATTCACAAAGCTCACTCCAATAGATGTACGGAGAATTAACTGGAGGTGGTGTCTTAGTTACTGTTCTATTGCTGTGAAGAGACATCATGACCAAGGCAACTCTTATAAAAGAAAGCTTTTAACTGGGGGCTTACTTACAGTTCAGAGGTTAGTCCATTGTCATTGTAGTGAGGAGCCTCAGCTTTCCATCATGATCCACGGGCAGCAAGCAGAACGAGAGACAATGGGCCTGTATGGTAAAACTTTATTTGTGCTGAACTGTGATTTTATTTGTATGTTAATAAATAAAGTTGCCTGGTGGTCAGAGCTAATAGCAAGCCATAGCAGAAGCTGGGTGGTGGTAGTGCACACCTTTAATCCAATCACATGACAGGCAGAGTCTGTGTGTTCAAGGACACAGCCAGCTTGGAGACACATGTCTTTAATTTCAATACCAACCATAGAGACCTGGAGGTCTGTATAGACAGGCAGTGATGAGGAGGTCATATGGTTGGGTTTACAACCAATGAAAAGGCAGAATAGAAAGTCAATAAAAAGACTGATACACAGGAAGTAAGCCTCTTTCTCAGGGGAAGGATGGCAGCAGCAGCAGGTGGTAAAAAGGCAGTTTTAGTATCAGCTCTTAGCTACTGCCCTGACCTCTTGGGCTTTTAATTCTGCATTTGGCCCTGTGTTTTTTATTTAATAAGACCGTTATATCTGCAGGCCTGATGTGGGTTTTTAAAACCAAAAAGTCCACCTCTAGTGACACACCTCCTCCACAAGGTCACACCTCCAAATCCCTTCCAAATAGTTCGTTGACTAGGCAATAAGCATGCCTATGGGGGTCATCATCATTCCTACCACGCCCGTGAGCGAGCATACAGAGATTCATCCCAGGCTGTTCGGGTGATCGATTTAGATGAGAGACAAGGATGGCATAGACGCAAGGCAGAAGTAAAGTGGGGAGGAAATGGATGGGTCCTGGTTACATTTTGAAGGGGAAACTACAAAGATTTGCAGACAGATTAAGAATATTAGTAAAAATCAACTATAAAGGTTGACTCTGAAGCCCTGGAATGGAGCAACTGGAAAAATGGGGTTTTCATGTATTGAGTGGGAAGACTGACGGTGGAGTGTGATTTTAGGGAAAACAAGAGTTTGATTTTGGACATATTAAGTCTGAAACCACCACTGGATTTTATTTTTCTTCAAAGTATGAGGGGGGAAATGGTTAACAGATAATGTTATGGAAAAGTGGAGTGCAGAGACACTATCAGAATTGCATATAAATGTGAGATGCCTCAGTGTATGAGGGTATATAAAACCTTTAGACTATGAATACTAAAGTATAGAATGTAGGGACACCAAGAGATGTCATTCTTGTCTTTCAGAGCCACTCCAAAGTGGAACCTTCTGCTTCACAATCAAATGTTGGCCTATGATCATATACCAACTCAATTTATTTACGAAGCAATTTTAATGTTTTCCTTCTAGTTATAAATGATATGTACTCACTCATAGGAAGATACTAGAGGTGAAACAAGGATGACTGGACTGCTACTCACATCACCAGGGAGGCTACCTGGAAAACAGGACCCCAAGAAAGACATGAGGATCGCCCAGTGATGGAGAAATGGCTGAGATCTACATGAACAACCTGGACATGAGTGGGAGTAATGAAGGGTGAGGGTCAAGAGAAAGAGAGCCTGTGGGAGTGGGAGATCCCAGCTGGATCAAGAACAGAGAGGGAGAACAAGGAATAGGAGACCATGGTAAATGAAGACCACATGAGAAAAGGAAGAAACAAAGTGCTAGAGAGGCCCACAGAAATCCACAAAAATACCCCCATTACCTCTGGCAATGGCTGAGAGGTAGCCAGGACTGACCTACTCTGGTGATGGGATGGCCAAACACCCTAATAGTCGTGCCAGAAACCCCATCCAATGACTGAGGAATCTGGATGCAGAGATCCACAGCTAGGCCCCGGGTAGAGCTCCGGGAGTCTAATTAGTGAGAAAGAGGGGGGTTTATATGAACGAGAATTGTTGAAACCAAGGTTGGATAAAGCACAGGGACAAATAGCCAAACGAATGGAAACACATGAACTATGAACCAAAGGCTGAGGGGCCCCCAACTGGATCAGGGCCTCTGAATAGGTGAGACAGTTGATTAGCTTGATCTGTTTGGGAGGCATCCAGGCAATGGGACCAAGTCCTGTGCTCATTGCATGTACTGGCTGTTTGAAACCTGGGGCTTATGCAGGGACGCTTGGCTCAGTCTGGGAGGAGGGGACTGGACCTGCCTGGACTGAGTCTACCAGGTTGATCTCAGTCCTTGGGGGAGTCTTTGCCCTGGAGGAGGTGGGAATGGGGGGTGGGCTGGGGGGAAGGAGGGGAGAGAACAAGGGAATCCGTGGCTGATATGTAGAACTGAATGGTATTGTAAAATAAAGTAAAAGGGAAAAAAAAGAAAAGAAAAATAAATAAATAAATGAGGAAGCCCCCCACCACCACATGTGTGTGTGCATGCATGTATGCACACACACATGCACACACACACACACACACACACACACACACACACACACTCAGTCATGTGGTCTTAAGTATAAACAGATGGAGAACATGGATCCAACATTATGGACACAGCAGTGTAAGATACTAAACTGTCAGCTAATTCGTCCTGTGGCACTGTCTACTCCAATCATGTGTGCGCCATTTGCAGCAGGGCTTACTTGGCCTTCCTCATGGTATACTTGATGGAACTGAGCTTGAAAAGGGCTTGAATGCATGGTTATGGTCATATAATTGCTTCATATGCCATAGTGAGAGCCCCAACTCTACTCGGACCAAGGAGTGCACCCCCAGTGTCTTTTAAATGGCTGTTAATCATTCCTTGCTGATCATACATTTTTTTCCAGAGTTCTGGAGCAGTTGTTCCTTTACATGCATTTTGCCCCTTTCTCTAGGCATGCTGTAGAATCTACTGCTTTGGGTACTCCACAAGCCTGGCTGCTTGCCAAGGCACACAGCCAATGAGTCAAAGCTGCATTCCCACATTTGAAATATGCTACCTGGATGCCATGAGTAAGACAGCAGGCAGTGGTTGTTTCCTAGTGGTAATTCATACAATATGAAATAATTTGTCCTTTACTTTGAAATATACAGATATTCCTTAAACCATTGGATCCAGAAATCTTCACTGATGACATATCTCTGGATCCTTGTAGGGTTTAGTTCTGGAGTATATTTATCTTGTAATGGCTAATAAGCATTGTTCAACCTACAAACTTAGTCTAATACAAAGATGTCATCAATACAGCAAATTAGTTCAGTTTTCTCGGAATGTCCACCAAGGTTTCTTTAAGTTATGGCAAAGACTGCATAAGTTACAACCCTGAACAAAATCATAAATAAAAGAACATGTTCTCTGGACCGATAATCACATATCATATGTCTCAGGCTATGTTAATTTGCTCTAGCAAATGTATCATAGAGGAAGAAAAAGTCTAGACTTCCATTGAGTGCACTTCATATTCCAAAATCTTTCTGCTTTAGGAGAAATAAAAAGGGATATTTTGGGGCTACTCATCCTTGTATTCCCAGGGATAGTGAAAGCTTATAGCCTAATGATGCAATAATTTTCTTTACTGTGAACTTAACTGAGCTATAATGGACTCTGGTATTTGGTTAAACATTCTTCTGTGTGTCTGTGATTGCTCATCTTGGGATGAGATTAGCTTTGAGTTAATTAATAAACTGAGTAAAGCAGATTGTACTGCCAATATGTGTAAGTCTCATATTCTAATCCAATGAAGATCGGAACAGAACAGAAAGGTAAAATAGGAAATGTTTTCATTCCTATTATCTCTGTCTCTGTCTTTCTCTTCCTTCTTCCTCTCACTTTGAATGTGATATCCAACAGTCATTTCCTGCATTTGAACTATGACTGCCATCGAGGCCTTTGGCTCTTCTGGTTCTTATGTTTTTGAACCAGGGTTGGAGTTGTGCCAGTGCCTCTGTGAATCTCAGGCTTGCCAATTTCCTTGACCTATAACCATGCAAAGTAATTTCTTATCCTCTGTCTCCTTACTCCCACCAAATATATAGCCTGCTGTTTCTCTTTTTTAGGAGAACCCAGACTGACCAACTATCTTGGTTTAAGTCAGTGGTTCTCAACTTTCCTAATGCTGTGACCCTTTAACACAGTTCCCCATGTTGTGGTGACCCCCCCCCCAACCACCAAATTATTTTTGTTGATACTTCATAACTGTAATTTTGCTACTGTTATGAATCATAATATAAATATCTGATATGAAGGATATCTGATATGTGACTCCTGTGAAACGCTCATTCCAACCACCCAAAGGGGTCAAGAGTCACATTGAGAACGTACGGTTTAAGTAGAGTTGGAATTCCAACTTTGCCTTTCTCATGACAATACTTAAACTTCACAGCTCAGTTAACCTTTAAAGGATTCCTACTTCCTAAGTATGCCAACCTTAATTGTACTCTTGGCCATTCAGGAAACAACTACTGAATAGGCCCATGATCCTAAAAGATCCACTGTAAGTCTGACTTGGACCCAGACCTGTTAACTGCTCAGCTCCCAGACACTCTTTCTTTAAAAAATAGTGTGTGATAATGATTTACATTCTTAGGTAATAAGGCTAATCTGATTCTCTGTCCATAGTTGGTTACATGTTTTATTACTGTTTCTATGGTTACCAGGTTCATAGCAATTGCTATCTAGTGGATAATATGAGGGGAATTGTGCTTATATGTTCTGGGGTGTTATAAAATCCTCTCTGCTGTAGATGAGGCCTCCATACCAAGACTAGATAGGAACTGTGTTCTGAAATTGTGAAAATAATGTGAACATTTTTTATTTACATGGCTTACCTACTTCCTTGCTGTACTTTGATCGTACAGACTGAGTATTGTATTTTTTCACTGCCTGTCTACCTTACAGACTTGTCATCTGTTTAATGCATCTATGTGTCTGTGGTCAGGACATGTGGTCTGACACTTTGACCATGATGCTTATAAATTATGTGCTGACTTTTCTTCAAATGGCTAAATGCTGTCATTTGGTCCATTATGCGAGGGTGCAGCAATTTCTGTGTCTATTAGAAAACTTGATTTCACAGTATATTTTGTCTATCAGACCCCAACTGCAAAGGAAAGACAATATCAAACTTATTACCATATAATGTGTTTCTCTTTATAAATGGTGTGTGCAGCAGACCGTCTCATGAGCATAGATACCCTTTATCTTCTGGCTTTGTGTGGTATATTCTCACTAGTATTTCAACTTTGCAAAGTCTGATCTTTCTCATTAGCCAAGATATTTCTTACACAAAATTCTGTTTTACTTGTTATAGGCCATTGTTTCCAAGCTTCCAGAAGCTAACCTAGCAGAGTATTAATGTCTCCTGGCATTCTTGAAATGATATTACATGCCACATTCTAGAAGTAGATCTTCATAACAAATCTTTCTTGTTAAACTTTATATTCCATATAATACCACCCTCAGGAACAAATCCATACAAATCCTCCAGCTAAAACAGAGACACACCAGCTAGGTCCTGTTACCTCTTGTAGTTATCCTTTAAACACTCAGAAATTTCATGGCTGAGTGATGCTAACTTTTAATGTTATTCATTGGTCTTGTGCCTAAGAGAAGAAGGGGGATCAGGTCCTAAGAGGGATGAACTTTCAAAATGATGTTATTTCTAGCACCCAAGGAAGGAAAGAGCGCTGGCTTCCATTGTACAGGAGAGAGCTACTTCTGCAGGTCAAAGGGGTTCAGAAAAATCAGGAATTCAAGATTTTTGAGTTCCCAGAGTCCACTTGTTCCCAAGTATATCTTGTCACCGTCAATTAGCTAGTACTGAAAATCCAGTGTTCCCTACAGATGTTGAATGTTACCTTTTTTTTTTTTTTGCCTCTTGTGGAACTGGCAGGTGTTTCTTTATATGCCTCCTTATTACTTTCATATTTCAACACAACTGTCTTTAATTTTCTTTCAGTTTTCAATGCATTGATAGTCTCTATCAGAAACCATCTGATTCAGTATTCCTGATCTTCCCTCCCCTGGCCAGTCCCCATCCCCCAAATCTGCCTGAGATATGTCATCTGCCAATGCATTTCCTTTCACTAGTTTACCACCAAGGAGACCTCTCACAGCTCAACATTTGCTTCTGGGGCTTTTTGGAACTCACAGTTGTGGTCAGCCAACAATTAGGATGTTCAGCTCCAGAATCATAATTCTAACTGTTCTCCATCCAGCGCTCAGAAAAAATGGACTCTGAGATGGGAGTTTGGCATGTAGGATTAAATTGAGGGATAATATCAGAAGCAACAATCAAGAAGAATTGTATGGAGGAGAAAGCTAAGCAGCCAACCAATTTCTCCTGAAGCCTCCGACAGTCCCATGGAGGCTGAGATGACCTTTCAGAAATGCCCACATTGAGCAAGCAGCCCGGTCCCTTATATTCTAACACCGAGCAGCCATCTGGAGTGGGTCCTGGTGGAGACCTAACCTTGGGAACAGCTGCAGCTTTTGTTTTCTGATTTCTATCCTAAGGCTGAGCTATGACCCTAAAGCAGGACATATCATCCGTAGCCAGGGGAATCGGTGTCTTTGTCCTATGGGAGAGACTCTCAGTAGTGCAAAACAGCACCAGGTTCCACTGGGTTCCAAGAATCAGCTGACCAGGAATGAAAGAAAGTGGAAACTGAATTGATTTCAAATCTTTAGTGACACAAACGGACTTTGTGTTCTTCCATTCTTTGTGAAATATCATATCTTTATAGCAAGAAAAGGAAAGAAAGGAGAAAGTCAGACCAATATTTATCTGATCTTTCTGGGTTTTGCATCTATGTGTCTATGTGAGTATTATATGTATCTGCATGTGTACATCTATGCCCGTGAGGCTGGAGGTCAATGTATGCAGTCTTTTTCAACCTCTGTTCCACCTTATATTTGTTGTCTGGGCTGGCTGACCATCCCTGTCACTGTTGTGGAAGTGGGATCGCAGACATGTTCAATTGGCCCAACTTTTACATAGGTACAGGGTATCCAAAGTCAGGTCATCATGGTTATGTGGTAGGCATTTTACCAACTGAGCTCTCTCTATATATTTTGCTGAATTTATGTGGGCTCAAATAAGTTAATTCCATGCCCAAGACTAAAACATACTTCTGTTTTTGGTGAGAAGCCCTCTATAACATGCAAGTAAGTCACAGGAAAACATTACCCAGGTATAAATGATCACAGGAACCTAAGGATGTGTGGAATGACCTGCCACAGCCACAGGCTGTGAGATCTCCAATGCACATATGCTGCTGTTTCAATAGTAAACCCAATGCTGTGGTAGAACAATGAGAATCCCCATGGACATCTGACCAATCCCTCTTTTCTCTTCCACATGTGGCTCACCATAGCTGAGTCTAAACATGGAAAAAATGGCTACTGCTTGGATTTTGAGTTATTAAAGAAATCATTTTTGTTTATTAGGAGTGTTTGAGAAGATAAAGCCAAATTAATATCAACTTAGTTAAATCTTGCAAAAAAGGTATAAGTTAGATTAAACTAAAATTATAACATCACCAGACATTACATTTTCATTAGATGAATTATAAAAAAAATACATTAATGAGGAGGCAATAATACCTAAAGAAAAATGCAAACAAGTCAGGCATTTTGGCATTTATCTGTGATCTCCGTGGGATGGTGAGATCAAAGGTGGCTTGGGCAACATGGCTACAGCTTGATGAAATAGAGCGGGATAAAACAAATGTGTCGTAATAGTGATCTACCTCTCTCCTCCAGCATTTCCAAGTGTCCTGAATACCACTGCTCTCCTACGCTGCCCTAGTGAATTCCTTTTAATACCGTTGTTAGATTTCCCATTTTCGCTGACCTCCAGCTGTTCACTAAGCACACACACACTCTCCGGCTATTTCATCCTCTCTGACTGCAGCTTTTCTCCAGACCTTTGACTTGCAGATGTGACTACTTTCCTGAGTCTGTCCCTTGAACATTACAAATACATGCCAGAAACAACATGGCCATGTACCTCACTTAGAGAAAGACCGATATAAATTGTCCCTGTGATACAGAACAGCTGTCTGACTGGGGGTTTTATTCCAATGAATCCACTTCCCTTTACTTTGCAAATGTACCCACAGATAGGTTTATATGTGTGACTCCTGTCTCTTCAATGGGATTATCAGCTTATTTGATAGTGATGGTGTGTTTCATCTATTAGAACATGACAGACAGATGTTAATGACAAGCTATTGTTTGATTCCTTCACCTGACATTACCAAGCAGTTACTATGCATTTACCTGACTGAATGCTGGTTATTGACACCTCATGACAGATTCTCTCTGCGCCACATTGCTCACCATGTGTTTATGGAGAGATGAGACAATCCCAAGTATACAACATGCTTTCTCGTCTCATTTTGAGCATGCTTGCAGGCACATACACATTCACAGCACCATGAAGGCTAGACTGTTTCCAGTGATAACCATGAAAAAGGTCCAGTGTGTGATGTGCAGGCTCCTTCCTGGGTTTCAGTGTTTCCCGACACTGTGAATAGGAATTGGGTAAAACGGAGGATGAGTGAGGTCTAGGGAGACTCCAGGTCCCTGCTCTGTGTGGGTATCTTCCTAAAGAAGATAGTTACTGCCTTTTATTGCACACAGATATTGATCTGTGATTTCTGTGTTTCCCCCTTAAGGTAAAAAGCAGCTCTGTGGGGGTGGGGGTGGGGGTGGGGGCAGGGGGTGGTTTATACCACTCACTCCTAACTTTCAGGGAGCAAATGGAAACTAAGGGAGTTAAGTGACTTGCCCAGATCAAAGAGATTCGAGCTTGACTGCAGAAGCCTTATAGAGCCAGGCTACCTTTGTTCCCATTAATGGGAAAGGTCATGGCCCTGGAGAGCGTTTTTTTTGGAGTGCTAACAAAATAGATTAACACTTCAACTTATCTATCCTCCATATCTCTAGTAAAGGGCATTTATTAGTTCTTAAACACATATCTCATCACATTTAGTGATTTGGTGTCAATCAATAAAGTCAATATTTAACTCAGAGTCATTAGAAGAACAACCAAGGTCCTTGACAACCTGGTACAGCCTTTCTGTCCTAAGCCTCTGGACTCACTTGACTTTCCTCTAAAGTGTTTTTCGAATGCTATTTTGCCTCCAATTGGAATGGATTCTTAACCTCTCTGGTCCTGGAGAAGGAAGAAAGACACAATTTCTTTGGTCGGATCTCTGGAGGTAATTAAATATACCTTCACATGAATTTTTTTTTTCTGTTCCTCATCCCCAGCTAATCAGACTAAGTTATAGTATGCATATTGATTTTTCTAGAATATTCTAGACGCGCCTCCTGCTATAGCTATGATTCACCAGCAATTGCTAAGGCTCCCTTTGTTTCTTGGGGAGTCTCAACTCTAGTTCCTTCTACCTCTGTTGCCAGTTGGAAACAGCGAACAGACTTGGCTGTACTTTCTTAGTAACAGGATGTGGTGTATGAGTGAAATTGGGGGTGTCTTTGGATATGAGGCCCAAACAGGATGGCACACAGTGCTCAGGGTTTGAAGGAGGATCTGGCATCGCCTGTAGATTGCATGTCGTTGACCTCTGGTTTTTCCGGGCACAGGACCCTGGCAAGAGAAGCCCACCTTAAACGTTGCGCGGTTTCTATGGAGAGTCTGATATCCTAGAACACTTCTCTCCATGCCCCAGCTGCATGAAAACTCAGTCCTGAGCCAGTGCACTTGCTCAGCTTAGACTAGTTACATTCCTTCCCTTTTGAGTGGCTCAGTCTTCATTTTCCTCAAGGTGCTAACATTCGGGCTTGTAGCCCAGAGTCTCACTCCAAAGCCCTTTGCTTTGGTCTGTCGCAAATTTGTGGGTGCCACAGAGCAAATTGAGTCTCACTGTTTGAACAGATTCTGTTCCTGGAGTTTGGTTCAAAACAGAACAGCCGTAAAGCAAGTAATCAAGCAACCCCTGCCCCTCCCAGCCTTCTAGTTTCCTGTCTCCCTCCTCCTCTGCTCCTTGGCTCTTTTGTAGATTTCCTTTCTAATTCTCTCCTTTCCTTCCTTCCTTCCTTCCTTCCTTCCTTCCTTCCTTCCTTCCTTCCTTCCTTCCTTCCTCCCTCCCTCCCTCCCTCCCTCCCTCCCTCCCTCCCTCCCTCCCTTCCTCCCTCCTTCTCTCCCCCCTCCCTTCCCTTCTTTCCGCTTGTTTGTTTGTTTGTTTTGAGACAGTCTCGTGGAGCCCAAGCTGGCTTCCAACCAGATATGTAGCTGAGGATGACCTGGATTCTTGAAATTACAGTCATATGCTGTCAGGCCTGACTTTCATTTGCCTTTAACTGATAACTTCTTTAGTGGTTTACCACAGGATGTCATAGGTCTAATTAGCAGCTTAGTTTGTTAGGTAACCAAGAAGAGGATTTATGTTCAATGGAAAGAGAGACACTGTTATCTAAGACCCTTCAGTTCCCCTGTTCTAATCAAAGTTTTGTTTTGTTTTGTTTTTGTGCGTGCGTGCGTGCGTGCGTGCGTGCGTGCGTGCGTGTATGTGTGTGTGTGTGTGTGTGTGTGTATGCACGATCCTGGAGATTCATGTGTATGAGGGTGCATGTGTGGGTGGAGGTCAGAGAATAATCTGTGAAATTATTCTTCAGGCTCCATCCACCTTTATTTTAGACAAGGTATGCTGGTTAATTTTTGTAACTGTGACACAAACTAAAGTCACTTAGGAGAAAAGAGCCTCACATGAGGAATTGTCTCCATCAGATTGGCTTGTGGGCGTGTCAGCGGAGCGTTTTCTTGATTGGACTATACACTGAGGGTCGTCCCATCTCCGGGCAAGTAGGCCTGGGTTATGTAGGAATCCAAGCTGAACAAGCCATGGTGAGCAAGTCCATAAACAGTGTCCTCTCGGGTCTCGGCTCCATTTCCTGCCTCTTGGTTCCTGTTTTGAGTTCCTACCCTGGATTCCCTCCATTATATGATAATGAGGCAGGTGGACACTTCCTTCCCCGAGTTGTTTTTGGTCACTGCTTTATCACAGCAACAGAGAAGCAAATTAGAGCACAGGGTCTCTTTCTGGCCTGGAACTTGCCTAGTGGTCCACACGGCTGACCCGTGGGCCCTAGAGAGCAGTTCCTGCCTGCTTCCCTAACTCTGCTCTACTCCACCCAGCCTTTCCCACAAGTGTTGGGGAACAAACTCGGGGTACGGACCAGAATACCATCCCACTCTCCAATCAATGTCTTAAGGAATTCAAGACACAATTATAAAAATTGCTAGTGTTCTGTTCGAGGACACTTTTATATTTGATCTAAGACATTTCCCCACTTAAGTTTGGGGAAAGAAAGCACCAGTATGCGGAAGCCAAGATTCTACTTTAATATTTCAGGATCTGTGTCTCCTCAAATAAATACTAGTAGTATAATCCCAAGTTTTGTCTATCTAAATTTGAAGAACAACATTAATTAAAATTCTGAGTGCCCTATTCTCCCAAAGTCTGTTCTGTTACTTACATCACACATTAAACTTCTAGAAGGAGCTCATTAGTTCTGTCTCAGTGAAGCTGAACAGCATTGCTGATAGGACAGTGTGACATTAGAAAATTATTTCATCAAAACGTATTTAATCTTCTGAACTTGAACAGTCAGAAGATACATTGGGGAAATCCTTAAACAACTTCAATGAATTAATCTATGTACCCAAAAGCCAAAATGACCTTGTGATTCTATATGCCAATAAAGTGCATAATTTGCTGTTCAGAATATCATGAGGCTATCAAGATTTCTCTGGACTGATTATAGTTTTATATACACATGGTTTAGAGGAAAGGAGGTAATGTGACTTGGAAAATAAGACAGGTCAAGAAGATCCTCATAAAGATGATTTGTATCTACTTTGGTAATAATCAGAAGCAAATTCAACCAGAAATATAAATGCCTTGAGCTTGAGCGACATAACAGAAATCAAAGACACTCAATAAAAGAACATAAAACATTGTAAATATAATTTATGATTAGAAAACCACAAGTAAAAATCTTAAGTATAGGAGTCAGTGGGGGGTTCGGCAGACAAGGGCCGTTGTGCAAGCCTGGGGCTATGGGCTGGTGTAGATGAATCTTAAAAAGTCTTATTAATATAAAACACTCGGAGCCAGATATTGGGGTGAATGCTGAAAGATCAGAGAGGCAGAACAAGCCACAGCCAACCTCACCTCACCAACTTCTCAGCCGATCCTGTTTCCTCAAACTGGAAGCCTCTGAATCCTCATCTGAATGGATCTCAGCTGAACTGCTGCTAAAAGCCTAAAAGATTAAAAAGTCTTTAGTTCCTGGTCCTTACACCATATATAACTTTCTGCTTCCTGCCATTACTTCCTGGGATTAAAGGCGTGTGTTACCATACCTGGCTGTTTCCAGTGTGGCTTTGAACTCACAGAGATCCAGATGGATCTTTGCCTCACAAGTGATAGGATCTTTGCCTCACACAAGGTGTGAGTGCCACCATTTTCTGACCTCTATTTCTATCTAGTGGCTGTTCTGTTCTCTGACCCTAGATAAGTTTATTAGGGTGCACAATATTTTGGGGGACACAATACCATCACAGGCTTGGTCCCTAGAATCCCTGTAAAAGAGGAAGGAGATGAACTGGCCTCTGAGAGTTTGACCGTGCTCCCGTGAGGCAACACAAATTGGACTTGGTGTGTTTGTTTGTTTGTTTGTTTGTTTTATATTGGGGTTACAAGGGTGGGAGGGTGGACCTGGGAGGAATGGGAATTGAGTGTGATCAGGGTGCACTGTATGAAATTCCCAAATAATTAACAAAAATATTATGTTGTGGGGGAAGGAGAAAAATAACTCCATGAAGTTGTCTGTGGCTTCTACTCACAGCTTACACATCATGTATATACACATGTAAATAATAATAATGATGATGATGATGTAGATTCCTTCCTGAAATCTTATTGTGTAGATAGGTTTAAGCTAACATATAGCTTATGTTAATTTATTCCACATTAACTTTCCAGGCTTCTATTCTAAGTGTTTTATACTAACACTGCACATTTGTTAATCTTTGTGTACTGGCACTAATGTTCTCTTTTTCAAAAGGAGCAAATGGTCTCGAGTGTTAAATAAACTTGCGCAAGTTCATTGAAAAACAATGATATAGGAATTTTCTACTTCCAGATCTTAAAAGTTATTATTATTGTTTTACATTAGCATGGCACGTATCTAACCCCGATGGTGAGGCTGCACCATGCATGGCCTTCCCTGAAGCCCTGGCCATCCTCCTCATTGACAGGAAGAGGGATTGGGAACCAGGCAGTGAAGAAAGCCAGGGCTGACTCTGGTCAGACTGCGGGGGTTAACCAAAAAGAAAGATGCATCGTGATTAGAATAAGAATCGCCAATTTTTTTTTGCAGGCTGCTTATCTTTTCATTACTTTTGCAAGAAAACTTAAGAGACCCTAGAGACACTGTGTTAAAACTAATTTTAAAAGGTCAACCTTACTATTAAATATATTTTAAAATTAATAGCAGACTAGCAAAAACCAATTAAAATATGAAAGGAGAAAAGGATGGAACATTTACAAGAGCAGCAAGAACTATTAACTACCTAAGAGCAATTGCACTGTCTGTATGGAAAAATTGCAAACTATTCTTCAAAGATGTAAAATATCTAAATAAATATTCACAAACCACTATTTCCTATGTATTTTGTGCCAAAGATTTTTCCAGATTCCAGTTTCTAAGTAGCAAAACTGAAGATTTGGACAAAAAGATATAAACAAACAAATCCAATGTTAAGTGGAGGTGACTGATGAAATAAAAAAAAAAATGAAGGCATATAAGTAGAGGCCCTAAAAAAAAGTAAATATAAGGGTAGCATGAAGAGAGAATCTTTCTCCAACGAGGCACTCTTGAGCAGATTTGTGAAGCTTGATAGGAGGCTATGGAAATTTTGGGGTAGAAATGTCATGACAGAAGTCGAAAAATGAGGAGGGGGGATACCTTTCATGTTGTTTTAAAAACAGCAGGTGTAGAGTGAGTGAAAGAGAAAAGTGAGGGCAGAGAGAGAAGGACCATTTCAGTTTCGTATGCTACTAGATTTTGTTATTAGGACAATGTTGAAATCAGTAAAAACTTACAGTCATTCACTACTTGACTATTTATTTTTTTAAGGTAAATTCCTAAAGAGAATTCCTAAACACAGTTTGACTTTTAAGAAAGAAAAAGAGCGTCATTCTGTGATGTGTCTTCATGTCGAGACTATGACTGCTAACCTAGCAAGCACTCATTCTCCTCTTCTTTTCACAACCAGAACTCCTTCCAGGAGTGGGGTTGGAGTGCTGGGGCGGGGGGGGGGGGGGGCCCGCAAATGACATCCGGTTCCTTTGTTGCTAATGATGAGCAGAGACACGCCTTGTCAATGAATCATTAAGTTCTCCGTGTGGAGGCTTTCCCCGGTGCAAATGAGTTGTTTCTTGCTCTTCTCCCCATTTATTTCCTGTGTGCAACCGAGTCTTGATGTCTGTGGAAACCTTAGTAAGGGAGAGGATCGGGGCAGTGGGGTGGCGGGGATGGAGCCATCTTGGAACCACGAGGAAAGGCGAATGATGAGGATGAGGATGCTATTGCCCTTGCATTTGATTGACCCCAGAGGCAGAAGGACGTGCCTGCTGCTGAGGACAACATGCACGACACGACACACACAGGGCCCAGAAGCCCTTGAGCTGGGACTGATTTGAAAGTCTGTTCCCTGAGGATTAGCTTTCAAGGCACCATGCAAGCTTCCAAAGGAGGGAAGTAAACAACTGTCCTACCCAGCTGTCACATGGATGAACTACGACAATGACCAACATGGCAGGATAACCCCAAGTGTACAGTAGTGGCACACAAACTTTGGGGGTTATGATTTGAAGGAGAATGCCTGCCCCCATAGGCTATACTAGAATATATTTGAATACTAGGTCCCCGGTTAGTGGAACAGGTTGGGAAGGATTAGGAGGTGGGGACCTGTTGGAGGAAGTGTGACACTGGCATGGGCTGTGAGGTTTTAGAAGATCATTTTACCCCCAGTCGGCTTTCATTGCCTTACGGCTGTGTCTCAAAATGCAAGTTCTCAGCTACTACTCCAGTGCCATGCCTGCCTGCCTGCTGCCATCCTCCCGGCCATGATAACCATGGAGTCACCCTCTGAATCTCTTTCTTCTATAGGTTGCTTTGGTCATGGTGTTTTATCACAGCAATAGAAAAAGGAGCTAAGACAGTGGGAACCAAAAGCTTTTTAACTGGACTTAAAGGCTTGATCGACAAGAGGGACCTCATACTTGGTTCTAGAAACCTAGATAAATACCAAGGGGGAGAGTGAAGTCATGGCTTTTGGAGGAAAACCTACAATGGCCACTTCACTAAAGCAGAACACCTCCCTAATGAAATTGTAAATATTTGTCTTTATGCTCACAGACAAGTATAATAATGAATGCATTGCCTTAATTAGGGTTTCTATTGCTGTAGTAAAGCATCATGACCAAAAACAACTTTGGGAGGAAAAGGTTTTTTCATCTTACAATTGTAGTCCAGCATGAAGGGAAACAAGGGAAGAAACTCAAGGTAAGAACCTGGAGGGAGGAAGTGAAACAGAGGCCATGGAGGAGTGCTGCTTAGTGGCTTGCTCCTCATGGCTTGTTTAGTCTACATTCTTCCTATGGCACTCAGGACCAGCAGCCCAGGAACACCACCAACCACAGTCAGCTGAGCCCTCCCCACTCCACCATTAATTAAGAAAATGCCCCATAGGCTTGTCCACAGACCAACCTGATGGGGGCACTTACTCAGTTGAGGCTCTCTTCCCAAATGACTCTAGCTCGTGTCAGATTGACATGAAACTAACCAGCACGCATAGGCTGACCTGTTAGCAAAGAAGAATATCTTCCTGTACAACTTGAAGTCACATTCCTTCAGCATCTTAGTTGTGATTTGCTTTACTTTTTCTCTCCATCTTCTGTCTTTCTTTTTCAGGGAAATAAAGCCTTAGAAGGTAATGCTTTAGGAATCAAAGAAATCTAAATGTCCCAGAACCTCCAGATCCCCCCAAAAGCAGCTAGGATAGAAAGATACTTTTCTCTCCATCTTCTTTCTTTCTTTTTCAGGGAAATAAACTCTTAAAAGGTAATTCCTTTAGAAATCAAAAAAAAATCTAACTGTCCCAGAACCTCCAGGTCCCCCCTCCCTGCCCCACAAAGCAGCAAGGATAGGAAGAGGTGGACTGGATAAATAACTATTGCAGATATTTCAGATGTGTATAGCACATTGTCTCTCTGCCATAGAGAGAAGCCCATATGCTGCCACACTGAGTCTGTACTGCAGACTGCTATTATTGCTGACAGGTAGTTTTCAATCTCTAGAACAGTGTGTGAGACTGTGTGATTCCAAAAGAACTATGGCTAGGGTAGGTAAAATCTCACCATTTTAGGGCAAATTTGACTGCAAATATATATGCACACATAATTGTATGTATATGTAGTATATCATGTATCTAGCTCAAATGTATTGCTTTTTTCCTCATAGAATTTTGACAAGGCTTTTAAAAATAGTTCTTGATTAGTTTATAGGTACTAGGTTACCTATTGAAATAGGACAAAGATAATTCTCTCTAAATAATAAGTAAAGTACTTTTAGTCTATCTAATCAGTAAATACTCATGGACTGAAGAGTTAGCCCAAATAAGGTTTTCACACTCGGTCTGAGCGGCAAGAACTCTGTCTCATTCCTGGACATTGACTGGCTGGGTTCATGTTGGAAACAGGCCTGAGCTAGGAAGAAAGGAAAATGAATGCAAGGGCTAGAGAACAGTTTGTAACCTAATCAATAGAGCGTGGTCAGTAGCTGATGCTGGCATCTGGAACAGCTGTCCTGACATGTGCAGCCACAAGCCAACTCAGGGGTGCAAGGCACATAGAAACAGTCACATGTCCCTTTTCATTTTCTCTTTTGAAAGAACAATACCACTGCAAAATAGCCACTGCATTCTGAAATTGCTATATTTGGGAGGAGGTTAAAGAAAGATACTGAAAATCGTTCATACTCCCTCTACTATTTCAGAAAATACTGATGTGTTGTATAAAATATGATAATCCCTCTCTTTCCCACCAATTCTATTCCAATGAGCAATGCTGTCATGAACAGTGGTGTCCCATTCACTTTTCTCTGTGCTATTTATAACTTATCTACATATGTAGGACTTCTCCATTATCTCTATAAGACTATGAGTGCAATATATGTGTTGATCTTTAACTATTCCTTTAAATAATTGCATAATTAGCTAAAATATAAATGGTCCACAATTAATTCACCCAGTCCCTTAACTATACTGAACACATATATTTCAAGTACTTACAGCGTAAATGTATCATGTGTGGGGGTAAAATTCTTTTCCATTCCTATAGCATAGATCCATAGACATTTTATTATTTTAGTCAAAGAACATTAAATTTGATATTTTCCTCTACATGTCACAAGGTTATGTGTTAAATATGTGAAAAACAGCCTTATGATGTACATCTTTTATCTCTCATTCAATAAGATGAATGAATTCATGAAGCATGCAAATTGTTTAGAATTTAATTGCAGCTAATGGCCTTGTCAAAATAAATGACATATATGTGAGAGAATAAGGAAGCAATAATGATGGGAGATATGATGAGATGGAGCAGAGAACATGGGGGTTGATTAGAGATGCTACTCTGGTTTCTGTTTCAACTTATAATTCATCTGAGATTATACTTTAACAACACACTACAATTTCCATTTTTCTATAGCACCCATAAAACCTTTAAAAATAGAATTGCTGTGTCACCTGAAAGTTGAAGTCATCATGTGTGTGTATGTCTCTCTCTCTCTCTCTCTCTCTCTCTCTCTCTCTCTCTCTCTCTCTCTCTCTCTGTGTGTGTGTGTGTGTGTGTGTGTGTGTGTGTGTGTGTGTGTGTGTGTGTGTGTGTGAGCGTGCAGGTGCAAGCATGCAGAAGCTTTCTAGTGAGTCTTTATGGCCTGCAAGACCCAGGGATCTTGTTTCTAATCCCTTCCGTCTCAGCTCTGGGTTTACAAGAGTCACCACATCTGACTTTCACAGGGTGCTGGGGACCCAAACTCAGGTCCACATGTTTATGTAGCAAGTACTCTTGTCTACTGAAACATCTCCCTGGCCTAATTTTTGTTTTCATTTTAAATATGTGATAGAATATGTTTGAAGGCATTTTTCAGTTTTTGTCTAAAGTTCTTAGTTTCAAGTCACTTATATTGTGTTATAGAATGATTGTATTCTGTTAGGCAAAGAGTGTTTTTCCAGACCACCAGCCTTTTTCTAGAAGAGCATCTCTACTCTTGACAGTCCATATTTTATTAATAGTGGCACTGGGTCAATTAAGTGAGCCTGGATTAAAAATGTACTTGGGTTTTTCGTGACTAAAACTTTTAGCCAAAAATACTTTTGTTCTTGACTCACTGGGTATTCTAACTAGCTTTAAATCTCAATTTGAAACAGTACAGAGTCACTTGAGAAGTGAGTCTCAGTTAAGGGATTGCCTGAATCAGATTGGCCTGTGGCTATGCCTGTAGAGATTGTGTTGTGGAATATTAGTTGAAGATGTGTTACATTTGTTTATGCTGTGAAATATTTGTTTAATGATGCAAAGATGTGTTGCATTCTTTTATGTTGCATTTGTTTAACTCTATAAAGCTGTGCTGCTTTGCCTGTTGAAAACACCTGTATAGCATGAATCTTAAAAGGTCTTATTAATAAAAACAAACCTGGAGCCAGATATTTGGGTGAACATTGAAAGATCAGAGAAAGTGAACTAGCCACATCCAACCTCATTTTGCCAATTCCTCAGCTGATCTTGTTTCCTCAAACTAGAATTCTCTGAATCTTCATCTGAATGGATCTCAGATGAACTGCTGCTAAAAGCCAAAAGCTTAAAAAGGTCTCTAGTTCCTGGTCCTTGTGCCTTATATACCTTTCTGCTTCCTGCCATCACTTCCTGGGATTAAAGGCGTGTGTCACCATGCCTGGCTGTTTCCAGTGTTGCTTTGAACTTACAGAGATCCAGATGGATCTCTGCCTCCAGAATGCTGGGATTAAAGGTGTGTGTGCTACCATCATCTGGCCTCTATGTCTATCTAGTGGCTGTTCTGTTTTCTGACTCCAGATAAGTTGATTAGGGTGCACAATATTTTGGGGAACACAATACCACCATATACCTGATTGGTCTAATAAAGAGCTGAATGGCCAATAGCAAGGCAGGAGAAAGGATAGGCAGGACTGGCAGGCAGAGGGAATAAATAGGAGGAAAAAGAGGAGGGAGGAGCAAGAAAAGAAGAGAAGGACACCAGAGGCCAGGCACTCAGACACACAATCAGCCATGGAGAAAGAAAGAAAGAAAGAAAGAAAGAAAGAAAGAAAGAAAGAAAGAAAGAAAGAAAGAAAGAAAGAAAAAAAGGAAGGAAGGAAGGAAGGAAGGAAGGAAAGAAAGAAAGAAAGAAAGAAAGAAAGAAAGAAAGAAAGGTATGGAGAATAAAGAAAAGTAAAAAGCCAAGAGGCAAAATATAGTTAAAGATAAATGTGATAATTTAAGTTAGAAAAGTTGGGTAGAAACAAGCCAAGCTAAGGCCAGGCGTTCATCAGTAAGAGTAAGTCTCCATGTATTTATTTGGGAGCTGGGTGGCAGGCCCCCAAAGAGTAAAAAAAAAAAACAACTATAAGATTGTCTTAATAGTAAGTTTCCTCTTTGAACAAATGATCTCCTCGGGCATGGGCTTTTGACCAGCTTTATAGAGCCACATATGAATTCCTTCCTGTGGAGTAGCTCTCAAAATCAAGAAGAGAGTGGTTGGTTACTTTCCTAACAGCCATGCCACTCAGCACCAGTGGGCTCTTCTGGCTGGGTGGGTTGGTTTTGTAGCATACAGAGTTCACCACTAGTTAAGACAAAAAATGAACGGTATATGAAAAAGCCACATGAAAAATTATCTTTCAACCTAGTGAAAAATAGAATTTGAGTCGATAGTAGAACACATGAGACATGAAAGGGTAGGGAACAGTGGGGGTTAAAGGTCTAATCTGGGAATGGGGAGAGGGGGTATGGAGCAGAGAAATAGGTAGTGGGTTAATAAAAACTAAGGATGTATGTAAAAACTACTCCTTTGTAAGCTCATTAAGAAATGGGATTTTCAAAATAACAGAGGGGCACGTTGAGTGGAAATACTAAGCATAGGTGGAAAGCTGTTCCCAAAAGACATTTGTCATTCAACGAAAATATCGATGTCTGTCATGGCCATACTTCCCCAAGAGCTATTAGGAAGGCCCCACCAGCCCCCCAATCCAGGCTTGCTCACCGTAAGGAGATGGGAAGACCCTATTGCTGTTAAAGAATTTGGTTGCAAGGTGAGGAGAAATCGATCATGACTGACTAGGAAACCTCTTCTTTGCTGGTTACCTTTTATAATGCCATAAGGTGTTGAGCAGGATGTGACTGCGGAGTAGAAGCAGACCAAGAGAGTGCTTCAGGTCCTTCAGGGCTCATCCATGCTGGCCTTTCTTCTTAATTTGTTTAAATTTTAGTTTTGAGATTATAATTATAATATTCCTCCCTTCCCTTTCCTCCCTCTTTAGACTCCTCCCAAGCCTCCCTCAGATTCTTGGCCTCTTTTTATTTGTTATTTATTAATCTATTTATTAATTGTTATTGCAAGCATATATGTACACACACACACACACACACACACACACACACACACACATATACATTCCTAAATATAACCTGAAGAATCTGCAAAATGTTATTGATGTGTATGATTTTAGGATTGATCATTTGGCACTGGACGACCAAGTGGTGTGCTCTTCCATGGAAGTCTCCCAGCTTTCCTCAGTTGCCTGTTGTTCTCTCTTTCTTCATAGCATTCCTTTTCTTACACTGGATGGGTCCCCTCTATAATGAGTATCTTCAAGGCAAAAGTGAGCAGGAAGAGAGTGATGAAGCTTTCTAGGGTTTATGGCCAGCTAGAGAGAGAGAGAGAGAGGCCCCAGTTCCTGTGATCTGCCCAGGAGCAGAGAAGCTATGGTTTCTATGATTCATCCTGGAGGAGGAGGGCTGGGGACAGGAGACAGGGGGCAGAAGGTCACACAAACCTTGCTTTTGAAGCCTTTCCAGTCTTCAGTTCAAAGGGCTCAGCACACCAAGGCCCCGTACTTTGAGGTATCATATTCTGAGCCCTGGAGACAGGCAGGGAGGACAGGCCTTGCACTGTCCAGGACTTCCTGGGTTGCACATGACAGAAAGTAACTCATATGCTGGTAAGCCATAAAAAGCATTTATTGGCTCACAAACTGGAAAGGCAAGGAGACAGCTTGTTTCACTCAGTGTTCGTCTCAGATGTGCAGATGCTGTTGCTGGGCCCTCTCCGTGGCCACTCCTCCTCAACCTTATTGGTCTTTCCCACAAGGGCCAACTTGTTGTTTGCCTGCTGCAGTCTTCCAAGAGCATCCTTGAACCCTTGTCCCTCACCTTGCGTGGCTTGGCATCACCTGTTAACAACCAGGCATCTCACTTCACTTATCTGAAGTTCTCCACTTCAGAGGAGAAGAATGAAAAGGGAAAAAGCAGGGCTTCTGGATTTAAGAAGCAACCGCATTGTGAACATGGCTAACTGCCTTCTTCAGGCACCCAAGTTGTTAATTCCCATCTAGATAGAGGGAAAGCAAATGGTACCGACTATATTAGCAATCAGATGCAATAACAACTTCTGAATATACAATTTAAAAGCTTCTCTGTGACTTTAAGATAATTACAATAGGAAAGGGCCCAAAGAAGGCAAGCCAGGGCTGCCAGTTCACAGAAAACAATAGCAATAGGAAGCCAGGATGCTCCTGGATCTTGAAGAGGGTAGCTCTGTCTCACAGCCACCGAAGCATCCCTGTTTTCTTTTCACACCAATCTGCTTAGGACCATTTCCTCTTCTCAAACTGTGAGAATAGATGCAAGCGGCAAATCACGATGGACCTAGGATTGAACTCACTGTTGTGAGACCTCTTCTTCTCCAGGTGTTCTGATTCTGTGTGCTGTCCTCTCAGGACGTCCCTCCCTCACTCCTGCCCCAGGAAGCACAGGGGACTCAGGGCTTCTAAAGTGATTTCAAGCCACCTGGTGTGAGCTGCCAGGCTTCTGGATTGCCAGTCCAGAGGAGATCCAAAGAGTCCTGGTCTTGCCAGCAACTATTGGTGGTTTCCACTTCAGCCTTGCATTAAGACTCTAAGTCGCTTTCTCACGAGGTCTGAAATGTTATTGTTCAATAATAGACAGAACACCTTGACTTCCATCTGCCTGGTGTTTTTCCATTTCCAGAGTGTTTCAGATCCCGTCTATTCAAATAAAGATACCTTGTGTTGTCACTTAAATGCCGACATCGCTTTTACTATAACAGTATGCTACAGCATAGTTCATAAAATGAATGACCATGTTCTGCACAGTTGTTTTTCTCAGTAGCAAGTGGGTGACTGCACACAAATACTGTCTGAAGGTGGTATTTCCAGAAATGAACGGAATCGATCCCAAATAGGTTTTCCTTCTAGGAAGCAGAGAGAGGAGAGTCGTTTAGCCTCACATCCAGGCTCCTGTGGGATCACAAAGCAGCCCCTGGACTATCAGCTGCTTCGCTGCTGACTCTACGCTCTGCTGACACTCGTCTCATGTCTTTACTTTTATGAATAAGTAATTTGTAAAGCCACCCAACAAAAAAAATCCTGAAACATTTTCCTTGTATTTTATTCTCCATGCTATCTTCAACATGTTGGTAGCAAATGTGTTCATATGTAAAGACCATCCCCCACTTTAAAAAGTCCTCCACTCCAGGGCTTCAGTAATGGCTCAGAGGGTAAAGTACTTGCCACACAAGTGTGAAGACCAGAGATTGGATGACACATACCATCCAGGTAGGCATTTGTAATCCCAGCACTTGGATGGTGGAGACTAGGGATTCGCCCAGGCATGATAGCTTATAAACCAGCTAGAATCGGTGAATTCCTGGTTCTGTGAAGATCCAATCTCAGCAAATGAAGTGGGTAAAGATTAAAGAATTCAGTTGATGTTGACTTTGGACCTCAACCTGTGTGAACACATGCACACACAATGCAACCCCCCCACACACACACTTTACACTGTTCCCACAGCATGTATTTTATACACACATCCTCAATTCTATGTGGTTAGTTTTGCTCTGTAGTTGAAAAGAAAATGCCAGTCCTACTAGATTTTACATGTGATCTCTTTTGACAAGGAGAAATGTCAGTTTATTAGTTGACTGAAATAATATGGCCTCAAGAAAAACACAAACTATGTCCTGCTCCTGCAGGCCTAGCTGCTAACACAAACTTGTTTAGTTACTTAGGAAATAATTCAAAACTAGACAGTGATTACACACCACCAGTGATCCTTCTGTTTGCTTTATATCACTTTCTGTTCCCCGGCGCTTGTATCATCTCACCTCCACACCAGTTTGAAATCCTAGATTCGGATTGTGCAAAAGACTTCGTAGATTTTTTTCTGTCCTTGACTTGTCTGTGTGTGCGGAACCCCACCCCCACCCCCCAAAAAAATCACTACAGAACAAGCAGGCAAATGATAAATCAAATTCATTCAGTAATGCCTTTTCATTGCTGTTCATTGATTTTCTCACTTAAGTCCCAGTATGTCAGTCACTCTCCTGTGGCTGTGATGAAACGTCATGACCCGCGCGATGCACAGGAGGAAGAGTCCATTGAAAGCTTGTGCTTCCAGGTGAACGAGGGTCCATCACCGTCATGGCACAGCCATGGCGCTGGAGCAGCGGCGGAGAGCGCACACCTCAGTCCACAAACAGGAAGCAGAGGCCTGGCTTAGTCTTATGAAACCTCTAAGCCTCCCCATGACATCCTTCCTGAGAGCATCCTAATCCTCCCCAAACAGCCAGCAATAGGGACTGAGTACTCAAATGTCCAAGACTTATGGGCGCTTCTCATTCAAATTACCATGTTGGAGCCATTTCCTGTCATATACACATAGACACACATACACACACACATACATACATATAACACATACACACACACACACATACATACATTTACACACATACAGACAAACGTACACATACATACATGCACATATATATATATACACATGAATGCATACATACATACATGTACACATATATGCACATCTCCCTGAAACACAGTCTTAGCATTTTATTTTCTTTCACACTCAGGGTAAGAACCACATTTGAAAACCAAACAGGACCAAGATAACCTGCTTTATGTCCAAATGCACAGAAGACATTTAGAAAAGCATTGGTCCAATCGCCTCTGGCTTTATTAAATAAGGGATCCCAGCACGGTCACGACGACTCACTTCCTCGATGAGTGTCTGCGTGTAAGGAGACACAGAGCCCCCTTTGTGTGAAGGAGACTTTGTGAACTCAGCCGCGGGTCCCCAGACGCCCCTACGTCCTCTGTTCTGAACATGTAATTAATTCATAAGAACCAGGTACATAGACGCGGGTCTGACAGTAGATCCATTCAGTGCCAGCCAGATGTGCAACGCTCTCAAAGGCACAAAGGGCCCAGGGAAGCAGGAAGCTGCACACTCTGCCGCAGCCCCACGTCACCTGGTAATGTCATTTCCAACGTATTTGAGTTCACCCACACAGTTGCAGATGGTTTTTCTAGCCTGAAAGACCAAAGGTTATTGATTAGCCCAGAGCAAGGAGGAAGTCTCTCCTTGAAATCTTAAGTTTTTCAGCCCAAAATAACTTAAAAACCACTCGGAAGGAAACGTTTGTGTTGATTATTTATTGATATTTAAAGTCTTTTTTAAAAGAACTGACACTATTTTCAGGAAATTGAGGAATATATTTCTTTGAAAGTCTGAAACATAGTCTTGTCTTTTCTTAAACACTGATTTACTGGATGGGCAAAGCTGACAGAGGATGTCTCCTTGGGAGACTTCCCCAGCATCTCCCGAGAGTTAGCTCCACCCGCTCACCATCAGCAGTTTGCAGTGGAAGATCTCTCGACCATCTGAAATAACAAAAAGCTAAGAGGAAGGCTTACTGAAAGGAGTTACTTCAAGATGAAAAGTTATCTTGACACCAGAATTAATAATACTGACACCAAGCAATTAATGTGAAGATTTTCTTTTAGGATCTTAAATCAGCTAAGCAAGAACAAGATAAATAATTCTATGACTTTTTTAAATTCAAATTTAAAAAAATCCAAAGAGTTTTATAGTACTGTTAGCACACTAAAAACTGGAAGTTGGGTGTTTAATGATCTAACACGATCTGTTGACCCCACCGATAAAGGGTCATTTGTGCATTATTTTGTATTTGGCCGTAGTCAGACCACATCTACAATAATATGTTGAACTCTGCTGATATTTATAGAGTAGCCTGCTTCATGTATAAGGTTTTAGCATAAGGAATTTGGAAATCTTCTCAGATAATGTAAAACAAACTAGGTAGACATTTAATTCTCAATCCAATCAGCATTGAGAATCCACTGTTTAGCATCCGCCTGAAGGCCATTCACCTTGACCTAGAACATGTTTAGCTCTAAGAAGGTCATTCCTCTGCACTGTCAGGCAGAATTCATCCCTCACGCTGGTTTCTGTGATTGTCATTCTTTAGTCTTCGGTCACTAGTAGATTGTTCTGTGCACTTTCCCTTGGCAAGCATGGCAGATTTCAAAGTCTATGGTGACACCTTCAGAGTATGTGGAGAGGTTATGTCTGTCCTTCAAGCAAGCCAGCTGGGGAGAAGGCCAGACCACTACAGTGCTAAAGGTGCCCTCCATGAATTTAAGGCCCTTCATTCAACAGGTTGGGGTTCTCAGGGGCTGTATCAGTTTTGAGAGATAATTACATTTTCAAAACAACATCCTTTGTAAAAATTACCATTTTATCGTTTGCAGGCATGAGCTGATCTTTAAGCATGATTAGGCGGTTTGTATTGACGGGAAACCTTCAATTAATTAAGGATACTCCCAAGCTTTCTTGTCAATTTTAGGTCTCATACAGCCTGCAACTAGTGCTTTGGGAGTGCATTTGTTTTCGGTTTTAGAGATATTTTATAGATAAATCATGCCCTGACTCGTGACAGTAATCATTTGTTTCAATTACGCTTGACTGCTCTTCTCTCCTTAAAGACCTGCTACAAAAGCGTGTGGAGATAAACCGTCAACGATAACGGGCTTCCACATTACCCACTTCGTAATTGTTTACAGGAGAGAGGGGAGGGAGTGGGAGGAAAGAAGGGAAGGAAAGAGGGGCTAGAAGCAAGAGAGACTTCCTCAGACATCGAGGTCCAGTCACATCATTGAACTAAGTTGGTCTGAAGCAGAGCAACAAACGAATACAAACACAAAGCTGAGATCAGAAGCTCCAGGGGGTTAGATTGTGAGCTCGCACCAATACCTCTAATGAGAAACGCTCCCACACACCCGTCAGTGGCTGTTCAGTTTTACAGCCCCTCACTAGGATGATGATGGAGTCTCGGCTTGGAGTCCTTGGGCTGACCTTCTAGAAGGTGGTTTATCTCCTAGTGCTCTCCCACACTCTTCCAATATTTCTGATTGTCCTAAGCAAGATTCCCTTTGGTTTCTTTTTTAACAATAACTGAAAAACAGTTTCTTGCCTTCCAAAAGAAAAGAGACTTGTAAATAGGAATTCATTTTCCTTTATTATTTAATAAGTTGTAATAGCTGCAGGGACGTCATGGTCTCTTGAGATTTGTTTAAGAACTGAAGATGTCCCTATGTGAGATGTATCCGTGCATGAAAAGGGTTCTTGGGCTATAAAGAAAGAAAGCAAGGAACTATGTGACATCTAGAGGTCTCACACCGCTTGGGTGGGAGTGCTGACAGGCAGTAGCTAAGGGGGAGGCTGTGGTTAGTGCCCTGTTAGGAGACCCTTCTGGATATCCATCATGTGAGAAGATTCTTAAAGCAGGATGGGGGAGCTGAGACAAAAGAAAACAGGAAATACACACCAAACAATGAAAAGTAGACTTCCTAATGAAAAGCATAAAGACCAAGCCTCCATAAGTCAAGATGGAAACCCAGAGAAACAGAAAGCAGTAGGGGTGGGCTGCCTGAATTTTCATGCCCTTAGAACAGTAACTCTTCTCTTTGAAGGGAGAAACAAAGAAAAATGCATAGGATGAAAATTCCCATGACATATTTAATATCAAAAATGTATTTTAAAGCATTGTGAGAAAGTAACATCCTTTCTACTTACTGTGCTGGAGCTAATTGCTCTTGCCTATGTGAATAAATGAAAAATGAAAGAACAAAGCAATCAGGCAGATGCCAGAGACTTCTGGGCTGAGAACAAACACAAGGAAATGAGACAATTGGCAGCCACAGAGGGGCCATGCCCAGGAGGACAATTCTGAGATGGTTACTGAGAATTCATTTTGTTGAATTCTCTAATTCTGCTCTAAATTTTTTTTTTAAAAAAAATCATTTTAAAATTAAGAGTCAGTTTTCTTTAAGGATGTGATGATCCCTGGTAGGTGAATGACACCCTAGGTCAGGCCTCACACCCCAGTGTTTGGGGGCAATACAAATAATAGAAAAGTGTGGGGGGACTGGCATGATGTTGGGTGGCTAGGGAGGTGGGGTGTAGGGATGGATCTGGGAGAAATACCAGAAATGGGTTGAATATGCTCAAAATACACTGTGTGAAACTCTCAACAAATTTTATATATAAAAAAATCATTAAAAATAACTCCTAAATAATCTAGATAGAAAAGAAAGGCAAAAGAGTAAAATGAAGACATTGGTCTCCAATGAACTTGCAATTATATGAAATATTCCCTAGCTAAGTTAGACATATACATAGAGTAATCGAGAAATGGTAGAACTCATTTAAAAATTAAAGAGACTTCTTCTCCTTTTTTTTTTTTTTGTATCAGGAACAAGGGGCCTTTGTTATGTGTCATTGAAGAGCTAGCATACATGGAAACCAGATAAACAATCTCCTGGACTCACAAGCCACTTGAATATAAAAATGGCACTAGGAAAGCCAAGTTACCCTTAAGCCTGGGCTTGGGAATCAATTGGCTGTGACCACTGTTAGGACACGGTCTTAAGTTTGTATGAACATTAAATAACAATTTGAACAACCGTGATGTCAGGGTTCTCCCACACTTATCTCACAAATGAAAGAAAAAGATTGCCCTTCTCTACCACACAGTGCCAGATTGGAAGCACTAAGTGACAGCAGAAATGAATTATTAAGATCGTTTATGAATGCTCCCATAACATATAAGGCATGACCACAATAGCGCTTTATTTTGCAGTCACTTTAAGCGATCAAACTACAGGATCTTGCTGGACCATAACTGCTGACTCAGATCTCTTCTTTGCATCCACAAATGGTTTGTTTTACCTTATGGCGTGTACTCAATTCATATCATTTACTCTTTCTTTTCCTTTCTAGTGCACAATCACACCATACTTGTCTCAGAAATTAATTTTTAAATGAATAAAATAAAGTTACTTGTTTCTAGAGGTTAAATTTTCTAAGAGAAAAAAAAGAAAAAAAAAAATCTCAAAACCCCAAAGAACTGTAATCATCAGTAAAGCATATGCTCATAGTCATGGAAGAATTGGGAAAGAGAGAATTTGCACTCAACCAGGGACTTTTGTTTTATTTAAGACATGTAGTGTCTGGGTCAGTATGGAAAAGTGTCTACTTTAATGTAAATTTCTTAGACTCTGGTTCTTTTAAGAATTTTTTGAAAGGGAGCTGAAAGAATGCTCTTCAATTTATTTCCAGAGAAAAACGTGAAATAATCGTAAAGATCTATCTAGGTGGTGCATATATTATCTAAAAGTATTCATTTCTTTTCCATAGGCCTGTAGCACTGCACTTTTAAATGTATTTTAGCATATAATGCCCATTTCCTTAAGTATCCCCCCAACCCCTTGTAACATGCTTTAGCCTGATCGAGTATTCAGGGGCCTCTGCGGGCCCAGAGCACGGATAGCTTTCCACACGCTGTCTTCTCAGGAACACGTTATCTTAGCCGCACTCATCCTTAACACCTTAGAAAATTGCAAAAGAGCTTTCCACTGTCAGCCACATTATTCATCATGTAAATACAGTGTGCTGAGAATTCCAAGCTCCACACACCGGAAGACGGTGTCTAAATGAACCCATCTCCTTCCTCAGTGAGCATCAGAGATCCCCACTCTGTATGAGAGTATTTGCTGAGTCAAATTCCAGGTTTACCTCATGAAAAATGCTAATTAGATATTGTTTAGGCCTATGCTTTTAGTACTGACTAAGGATGTTCATTTACCTGTCCTTTTGGAGAAATGAAATTACATGCCTTACACATAGGGATGATATGAGTATATCACACACAGTCCCAATGTCACATGAGATTAGTTTCCTATTGCTAGTTGGAATGTTAAAACTTTCTTTTGTAAACATTCCTCACACCTGGGTGTTTACCAAATTATAAAGCCTTGGTCACCAAATGTATAAAACTGTGCTGTGATCCACCATTCATAGGGCACATACTTTTTTACAGCCTTAGTGCTTGGCTAGAACTTAAGACATTGTTTATGGCAATGGGTTAGAGCCAAGTTAAGTCCTATACAAATATGGATGGGACACATGAGAATGCATATATTTCAAATATATACATCATCCAACTGGAGAACCTTAGGATTCATACAAAAACAAGAGCCTATATAAAGCAAATGAGTACAATCCCAACCTCATACCCCTATTTCTCCATCTCTTGCATGGAGAAAAGCTTGTAAGATACACAATGAAGATGCACAATTCCCATGTCCTACTCACACACTGCTGTTGTCTATCTTTACAATAAACTATAGAAATAACCCCCCAAAATGTAGTCTTCTTATCTTCTATTTTAAATAACTTTTACAATATGTGAGCTTTATTATCAAAAATGTATCAGTGCATAAAAACATTACTGATTAGCCAAGTGGGTTAATAATCATAAAATAGCCCAAACCTGATAATTCAGTTTCTAAACAGATTGCCACATTAGCAGATAACTAATCAATAATTTTCCTGCCTAAAGATGAAGTGGGATGGAAGAAGAAGAGCTAGTGTGTTCTCTTAGTTGGTTATGAGCTGTTCACTTTAATGTATGGTACTTCTGTGTTAATGCAAGTGCATTCATACCCCCATTCCTCTGAAGAACAGCATGCAGAAAGTCAAAGGAATTAAATAGCAGCCTGAGGTCATACAGCTAATCGTGGAGCTGGAATTTAAATTTCAGGATCATTCCTCAACCAAAAAAACTTCCTCACTGTGTAAATTGAGCTGCTGCCCCACAAATGAATAATGGTAAATAAAAACCTCAAGGAAAGGCAGGGGGTATTGTTCCTGTATGTTCCCCATTTATTCCCTTCCTCCCTAGCATCTCAAATAACCATCGCATCCCTGGTGATCCTAAGCATTTGCAGAGGAACATGAAAAGCACTTGTGCTGAAGAACTAACTGATTGACTAACCATTCCAATATGTGCGGCCCTGAAACCTTCGCTGCTCTGGGAGCCTGGGAAAACGAGATGTAGAAGAAAAGAACCCCACTTCCTTTTATTAGAGCAGAAACGTAAAAGAGGATGCTAAGCAATAACACATATGAACCTTCATTTGCAATTACTTCTCTGCTGACTCAGTGGAGTGCCATGAGTCATGTGATAAACTAGTTGTTTGGTCACTTCAAGGCATAACTACTTCCTCCCTGGGATCAGTCAAGGAACAAATGCCCATGTTGTAGGCTCCTATGTGTCTTTACAATTAGCCCTTTGGGAATTGCCGGTGACTTGGTATTTTTTCTCTGTCCTCACCCTGGCCCTGGCCTTTTAAGTATTCTTCAAACTCTTTTCTACACATCCTTGTGGCTGTGGTTTGCTAAATCTTCTACGTATCTTTTCATTGGAATCTTTCTCTTCCTGATATCACTTTCCATTTTCTTGCATTGTTCTTCTTTCTAAGTGACAGGACACAAACATCCCACCTTCGGGAAGATGGTGTTGTCTACTTATTTAAAATTACGTCAACCCAATCTGATGGCCGTTCCTTATTCTTCACCAACTGACATACTTTATTCGCCACAGTTCTGCTGTTTCCCTGATGAGAATGTGAACTCTATGGGGAAGGAAACTTTATTTTGATTTTATTTATAGCAACAATATTGAAGTGGTACTTGACAAATGCAGATCCCAAAAAGACACAAATGAATGAATTAAAACTGAACTTCCCAAACATGCTTTGCAGTCAGCATTGCTTCCTTCTAGCATATAATGCAGAGAGCACCAGAGTAAACTTTAAAAGCAGCGCTATTGAACGTCATCATCTTTGGACCATGAACATTGGTCTCAAGGAGCATATTAGAAATGTCAGTTTTCAGGGCCAACTTCAAGCTTGCTATCTGTACTTTTTGAAAAGAGTGACAGAGAAGGTATTATTTTTGAAAGCTCCCGAGTTTGAGAATGACCCGAGTATGACCTAAGAGTCAGGTAGGACCAAGTTACTGCCTTTCTTTCACTCATCCCTGAGACAGAGTTGAAATCTGGGAATATAATTCCATGCCTACTTGCCATGCTTCACTCTGTGACTTACCTTCTGTTTACCTGGATCCCAGTTCACTGGAAAATCTCTTTCACTTCATCTTTCATGTATGTTGATTCTGCCTGTGGCATCTCCTCTTTGTGGTTACTAATGCCTGGCTTACTATGGTTCATCATGCATGCATGCATGCCAATATTCACTATGTCTACATATTTTCCCTGATCAGGGTGTGTGAGTGTGAGGTCTTTGACTGAACCACTTGACTAAATGATCTAGGATTTCATACATTTTACTGACTATTTAGCCATACTCTCTGACTCTGAGTAGGCATTCACTGATATTTCTTAAATAAATAAATTAATATAGAGCTGAGGGCATCTCAGAGCTAACTAAAAACAATGCTATTGATGATGACTGCAGATAAGCTGAATGGTATCTCAGTTTCAAGGTTGAGAGAGATTATTAACTGGACCTTTTAGACTCATCTGGACAAAGGACCATTTGATCAACTCACGTTACTATAATTTGCATCTTGCCTTTATGAAGAGTAAAGGTCTGAGAATCGAGCAGGAGCAAGCCTCAAGGTCATCAAGTCAAAAGCTTTTTAGGCAGAGAAGCAGCAACTGCCAGCAGCTGAAACATCTTTATTTGGAAGCACGCTCAGGGTATTCTGAGCATAGAAAGGACAATAGGAAAACCCAGAGAGGAAAAGAGGATTATATATATGTATATATGTATGTATGTATATATATATATATCTCACAAAAACAGTGCGTACAAGAAGGAGGGGAATACAGTAGGGAGTCTGGAGCCTGTTAGAGTGAGTTCAGATGGCATTGAAGGGATGTATGCATGGAAGGGTTGCACTTTGATGGCTGGGAGAAGGCTGCTATGGTAGAGAAAGCTGAGGGCTAAGAGCGTAGGGTGATGTTCAATGAGTTTACCGCACCAATTCACTGCCTATGTGATGAGCTCCATCTGCTCCAGGTGCAGGTGAAGACAGAAAGCAAATGAACTAGCATTTTTCAAGGCCAGTGATAATCTTTAAAGTGAGAAATCACAGTAAGACAATTTTATAGTGGACTATAACTTGGTTTATGAGTTACGCATATTACAGACACTCTCCTAAGTAATTGTTTTATTTAATAACTCCAGTCTTCGGATTCACTAAACACCAAATTGAGCACTTAAGGTTTTTTTTCTAAGTAGCGGATCATCCAAAAGTAACTTATTTTTGGCTATCACTAGAAGTATATTCTTGTTGACATTTGCATGTGGGGTCTCTGTACTAAGCCCACCCATGAAGTAAAATAATGAAGGTTTCCCTTTTGGGTTGAACACATGGAAGGTGAAAAAGAATCCAGTGCCTTTATTCTCCTCTCTGTCTTGGCTAATTCACTATGCTGAAAAACTGATTGCAAATACTCCCAAAAGGAGGCCAGCTAGGCTTCCTGTTAAATATCGTAAAAAAAAAAAAAAAAAAAAAGCAGTTCTTTAGTTTGGTTTAGAAAAAAGCAGTATCCATTTCCATAAGAGCTGGTGTAAGCAGTGTCTCTGGCCACAGCACTGAGAAACCTCTGCTGAGGAGCAATGTCAAACTCAGGCTTGGAGACTGAGGTAAAGGTCCAGAGCCAAACGGTCACTGGCTCTTTCTCAAAGCTTGGGCGAGCAATAGTCACTTCTCCAAAATAAAGAAGTGTCGAGATTGCAGCAGCATTACAAGTAATAAGCCTAAAGTTCAACTCACAACGTGTCTTCTCTACTTCTAGCCCATCCTAAGTCTGCTTTCTTGTTTTTAATCACCTTTCCTTACAGTTTTGAGTAAAATAGAAATTGGAATAAAAACTTGAAGGGAAAATTTGTGAGCCCATAGCAAGTGTAATCAGCAGCTGTATGAATAAGGACATATATAATATTAAAATACTGAAAAAAAATCAAAGCTTATTTGATATTTGAAGAATTTTGAGTAATAGAAACGATATTTAGATGAATGGACACTAAGCATTTTATGCAATTTTAAGTAAAAATATTAAGTAAAAGAATATACAATTAAAGAATATTTATAGTATAAAGTTTGAATACTCTTATGGCAAATATAAGAAAATTCATTGATGAGCCTAACATCTAAAAGAAGTTATTAAAATTTGACGATATGTAGTTAAAACGTCTTATAAAATTATCACACATTAATAATACAATTTAAAATTATAGCATATCTTTAGAGTAGTAATATATTGATAATAATTTTATGATACTGAGAGATTTGGTATTATATCTAGACTTTTTCTCATGATGGGTGGTCTCATCAGGTTACTGGCTTATTTATTATTTACATATATTAGAGTTTCCAAATGTACAATTAGAGGTTATTAAGAATGAAACTGCTTGAAGGATTTATTAGATAATTGTACATGTAAAAATAAAACATGGATTCCTAAATTATGACTTCAGTAGTAACAGAGGATGACTCAACTATCATAGCAAATAAGGAAAAAACTGGAGACATGAGGAGGGCATCGGTATTGCTGAGTACAGCTGATATCCTAGAACACTAGGATTTTAGATAGTGGTCTGTCTGATGACAATATAAAGAACAGAACCGCAACATAACAGAAATCTTGTGGAGACTCTTAACTATTAGAAAGTACGAGGTACAAGGACAGTAATAGGAGAGAAGGTTGAGTGGGTCGTGGGCATACTTAATTGAATGTGGCATCCCTGTCATCAGGATGAATGGGCAGACAACAGGGAGATTTATCTACATAATAAAAATGAAATGAAGGGCTGCAGACAGAATTAGACGACCCAAAGGCAGCAATCCAGTGAATTTAGGGTCCTTTTCCTAGTTTTAGAAAGTATAGCCCATTTTTAGGTGCAGAACTCAATGACTACAAGAAAGAACAGTCCTCCAAGGGAACAATTTCTAATACTGTGGTAAATACTAGATATAATAATTTTCTAGCCTTTTCCAAAAGAAGCTTTTTGATCATGCCGTTGTATTCTGGAGAAGGAAGAATTATTAGATATTTTAAAGTTTGTGGAACTTAAGGTCCAAGTTGACGCTCATTCTGCGAGATATAGGCATCAAGATGGCACACGTCTACATTCATTGAAGCCCTTTTCCCCTGCAAAGGGCACTGATGCCTCTTGGCCGAAGTTGGCACAATTTGAAAGTAGGATTTGTCTTTTCCCATGTAGTCTCTCTCAGCACAAGGGCTTGCCAAGTCCTTGATCTAGTGACATGAATAGCATCTTACCTAACGTGACATCACACCAAAGACTCCTTAAAAAAAAAAAAAGTGAAATGTCAGCAAACCTCCTCTTGGGATTCACTCATTGTGGGTGCACATGCTGTAGCATTCAAAAATTTCCAGCTTCCTAGAGCAACACAATACCCTTATGATGCATCGAAGGTATTAGTTCGGAGATGTGAGCCCCATAGGAAAAGGCCCCATTTTCTGCGGCAGAGTACATCATAGACTAATAATTTTGTGAAATACTTTCACCTCATTCAACTTACACATGGCTCCAGCAATCAAACGCTGCTAGCATCAGGATGGACCTTACTGCCCACTGGTCTAAGGAACACATTTCCTATGCCTCCATATTGTCCCTTATGTTTCAGGGCCCTTACTCATGGACTCTAGTTTGAATATGTCATACCATTAAAGACTCAATTTCCAGAGGCACAATTTACTGGGAGCCACCAGATTACAGTCTGTAATACTCTCGAATACTGAGTATCACTTCTCTTGTGTTACTCCTTGGAACTCATGCCTCAGCCAGTCATGTGGCTGTGTGTCTGGTCACTTTCAGACAGAAACACATAGCTGTTCCAGGTAAAAAGTAAATGGATCCTTGGTCATTCCATGTGACACTATATTTTGGTTTTAGGATTTTATTTATATTGTCGGAAAAGATTTTCCCTGGTCTCTGAGATCATTTAAAAATATTAATGTCTAGTTTCCCAGACATTTGATTTCTTTCTCTGCTTTTATTCAAGAACATCCTTTAGGCAGATAAAGGAGATCAGGAGCAAAGAGTTTTCTCCATCATAATTAAGAAGGGTTTGCCCTGTCACCCAAACAGGGCTCAGGGAACTCTGCAGAAGAGGAGGTGGAAAGATTTGTAAGAGCCAAGTGGGAAGGAGGACTCCAAGGAGACAGTGTCTTCCAGACACACAGGATTGACACATAGGAACCCACAGAACTGGTGGTAGCATGTGCCAGGCCTGTAGAGATTCATGCCACATAGGGTCCTGGCATTCAGAGAGGAAATGGACATGGACTCCCATCCCTAACCAGGAAGCTATCCCCAGTTGACATCCATTTGCAAAGGAAAAATTAGTTTTCTCCAATGGAGTCTCACTGAGTATGCTGACCACACTTAAGGGCAGCCCCATGCCCAACAGTAGACAGTCAACACACACCAACTCAATGGTATTTCATGGACTTTTTGTCTCATTTTGAGTTGTTTGGGCATTTTTTTGTTTTAGTGGTCTTTTGCTTGAATATTATGATTTCTAATTTTGTGCTTTTGTGAGTTTTGTTTGTGTATATGTTCCTCTGTGTGTGTGAGTGTGCATATGTGTATGTATTTCATGTGCTTATTTCCCCCCCACCCCCATTCTGGTTCATTTGTTTGTTTGTCTGTTTGTCTTCTAAAGAGAGAAAGAAAGGACATGGAGTTGGGTGGGTAGATCTGGGAGGAGTTGGGGGAGAGTAAATTGTGATCAGAATATATTGTATGATTTTTCTTTTCAATTAAAAAAAAAGGAATGAGTCTGGCTCAGCACTTCAAGACTGGAGTTTATGAGAGAGTGGAGAAGAGGAGAGGAGAGGAGAGGAGAGGAGAGGAGAGGAGAGGAGAGGAGAGGAGAGGAGAGGAGAGGAGAAGCAAGGGGGAGGGGAGGGGAAGGACGGGGGGGAGGGGAAGGGAGGGAAGGGGAGGGGAAGGGAAGGGAGGGGAAGGAGGAGGAGACAAATCTAGAAACTTCCCCCACTGCACACATAGTTTTCTAGTGAGTTAGCAAAGGGAAAAAGCAGAAGTCTGAGGACCAGCATTGCTGTAGGGAGAGCGCTTTCTTTGCTGAGGTTTATTTTTGGAGGATATTTACTCGTATTTTAATCTATTGAGAAACTCTAGTTTATCACTCATGAAATTAAAATTCTCCTTACCTATGGGATGTTTCCCATCTTGGAACTCAGCCATCAGCATCAGCGTGAGGTATCGCTGCTGGCTGCTGAAGCTTTCCTCTGTCCCTACACAGTTGGTAAGCTGGGTAAGAGGAATGGGTTCCAGAAAACGGGAAGCGACAGAAACTGGGTTAGAAAACAATGCGAATCGTGACAGAAAAGAAAGGCATTCCCAGCCCGTTTCTTTAGCTCTCTAAGATCACTCTATTAGTTTCTGAGCAAATAGTTGCTTCTCTGATTTAAGCAACCTCCTTTAAAGGTGGCCTGAAAGCAAGCAATCTTCTGGGTAAATTAGCATGCCTGGCTTTTCCACGTACCATCAAACCAACTTGAGGGTCTGATCGAGCTGAAACTCAGGAGGTTTGAATGTCCGTGTGCATCTCAGACTTACAGCAAGGGCCTCGTGATGAAGAAAAGTACAATCCTAAATGGAACCCCAAATAAAAAGAGGCAGGGAAGATGAGCTGGTAAAATGGGAAAATTCCTTAACCTCATACTAACAGAAATGGAAAGTAAAGCTACAAGATTCTTAATGATCAGATAGACAAGAATATTCCTAATAAATAACATTCTAAAAATACACGCATTCACATGTATTATTCAGGTTTCATTACTGTAACAATTTTCTGAAGTAAGTAGATGTATAAAGGGAAAAGGTTTACACTGGCATAAGGTATTTGAAGCCCTAGACCATGATTAGGATGACACAATCCTGTGTGGGCTCTGGTGTAGGGTGTAGCACACATGATCCTGTGTGGGCTCTGGTGTAGGGTGTAGCACACACAATCCTGTGTGGACTCTGGTGTAGGGTGTAGCACACACAATCCTGTGTGGACTCTGGTGTAGGGTGTAGCACACATCAAGGGAGAATGTGATGGAGAAAAATCACTCGCCTCACAGCATCAGGAAAAGAGGTTGTGGTCTACTACCCACTTCAGGGAGCACCCCAGAGTCATCCCACCTCATAAACCTCCATGGCCTCTCAATAGCACTGTGGGGTTTGATACACAGGCCTTTGGGGAGACAATATAGATCCCAACTGTAGCATCTAATATTATGGATGGGGATATAGACTGGGTACTTTGAGACCAAACAACTATAATATTAAAGACTATAAAAATTTTATAGCTTGTATCTCTATCACAGAGAATGTTTCTCTAGTCTATTTGATAATTTTCTTCTCTAGGCAAGTTTTTCATAAAGATATCCTCATTGCCTTGGCAGTATACATTATTTGGATCATCATTCTGAAAAAAATTTTTTTTTAAATCAATTAAAAATTTTTAAAATATTCATTTCTACATAATCTCTTCCTACTCTGCCCTTCCAACAATAGTTCTTACTTTTTTAAAAAAAATCTATCCTCATCCCTAATGTGGCCTTGTCAAGAATCCAGTCTTCTAAAGTGATCAGATATCTTAGCAAATATATTGATCTGATTATTATAAGCCAACGAGTTAATATTCTGCATAACTTGCCAACACTTTAAATGTGGGATCATTCTCATTAATATCTTTATTCCAGGCATTTTTTTAGATTTATTTTATGCGTATGACAGTCTTGCTTACATGCATGCATGTGTAACACGTGTGCCTGGTGCCCACAGAGTTCAGAAGAGGGCCTGGGGTCCCCTGGAGTTGGAGTTATAGATATTGTGAGACACCATAGAATTCCTGGGAACTCAGCCCAGGTCTTCTGCAGGAATCAGTCCTCTTGCCTACTGAGCAAGCACTCCAGCTCGTCTAGCCACTATTTATTAATAATTAATTAATTAATTAATTAATTAAATGTATTCATTTCTTTTACACCCCAACTGCAGTGTCCCTTCCGTGGTCTCTCATTTCCTTTCCCCACTGCCCCCCCCCACTCCTCCTCTGTTTCTGTTCAGAAAGGGGCAGGCCTCCTGTGGGTGTCAATAAACATGGCATATCAAGTTGCAGTAGGACTAAGCTCCTTCCCTTGTGTTAAGACTGGGCAAGGTGAACCAATAGGAGGGATAGAGTCCCCAAAGCCAGTCAAAGCATTAGGGACAGTCCCTGCTCCCTCTGCTAGGAGTCCCACAAGTAGCCCAAGCTACACACTGTCACACATATGGCCATTCTTAAACACTAGCACCTGTGTCTCTATTTTTCTACGTATCAATATACTGGAGCAGAGACGGTGCCATTGGAGAGGAAGTCACATGCAAAGAAGGTAAGAAAACACAGAATCTGGCACATAGCAATGTGTTCACGAGTAACTAACTACACCCTTAGGCGGTAATGGGAGAACGGGTTACTTGTAGACTTTCTGTATCATTAAATATTTGTCCAAGACCGGGACAGCAAATCTAATGATACTCATTATTTATTTTTTATTTTATTTTATTTTTTTGGGGGGGTTTTTGAGACAGGGTTTCTCTGTGTAGCTTTGCGCCTTTCCTGGAACTCACTTGGTAGCCCAGGCTGGCCTCGAACTCACAGAGATCCGGCTGCCTCTGGGATTAAAGGCATGCGCCACCACCGCCCGGCTCAATACTCATTATTTTTAAAAAGTGATTTTCTGCTCATTAGAGGAAATTAAAAATTTTTACTTATTTATTTACTCTCCCTCTGTCTCTGTCTGTCTGTCTGTCTGTCTCTCTCTCTCTCTCTCTCTCTCTTTGTGTGTGTGATTTGTATGTGGTTGCCTACAGAGTACAGAAGAGGGTCATAGGATCTCCTGGTGCTAGAGCTATAGGCGGTTATGAGCCGCCTGACATGGGTGCTGGGACTAAGCTTGGGTGCTCTAGAAGCACACTAAGTGCTCCAAGCCTTGAGTCATCTCTAGTTACTAGAAGAATTCTTCCATATTATGAAGACCCGATGTTTGTGTTGAAGTGTGATGAAGAAAGATAGATTTCCCCTATAAAAACACCCAACAGTAGGTAGATACAGTGCCTATAATTTCTAGCTACTTATAAAGCTGAGACAGGAAAATCACTAGTTTGAAACTAACATGGGCAATGAAACAAAACCTTGTCTCACAAATAAAATAGAAATAAATAAAAGAAAACCAGGAAACTATGCAAATGTTTAGAGTGCTCATGTCATCCAGGAGGCTGGTGTTCCTTGACCATCAGTTTGTCGGACACCATTACACCCTTTCCTTGTCTACTCTGTGTGTCTCAGCCTCGACACTGTGAATATTGAGGCTCTGCGCTGTGAAACCGTCCTGAGCATCGCGGGGCTTTGTGTGCGGCAGTCCTGACCTCCACACGACAGATCAGCACCTCTTCAACCTTACCCCTTACAGCGACAAGTGAAAGGTCTGTAGACAGAGCCAGATGGCTCTCTAAAGGCAAAACTGACACCCGCTATGAACCACTGTCGCAACACTAAGGCAAAATTACCGGAAGTACGGGTATTTTGATAAACATGACTGCAGTTACCTGCTTCCCATGCACGTGTGGTTGACCTTCTCTTGATATACTGAAGCAGCTCCCACGCTGCAACAGAAATCTGAGAGCGGTTGCTGTGAGCATCCACAGTTTCTCCCTTGTTTGAGATCAGCCTACTGATTTCAGTCCCTGCCTAGGAGTCACCCTTGGCAGGAAGGTTTAGACGAACAAATTAAATTAAAAAAAAAAAAAAAGGAATTTAAAAATGATTCAGCAGTGACAGAAACATAAGATGTTTTATACAGGAATGTAGATTATGCAGGCTCTTAAGGTTGGGAAACCTCAGGTACCTCTGTTTTTAAAGAGTCTGGCTGCATACCAATTGAGTGCTTGTTCAATATTAACACCTCAAGTGCAGACTTTGTCTCATCTTGTTCAAATCATTATTCATCACTGACAGGATCAGAAATTTACTAAAAAAAAAAAAGGAAGATTTTTAAAAGTACTGTTTATTATTCTTCATACTTTTGGATTTGAACAATGTATTTGATTGTTAAAGCACCAAGCTGCACTCCGTGGAAACCGTTGGGTTCCTTCTTTCGTGGGATTGGTGGCTAAGTGTAAAGAGGACACTGCCTTCATGTACCTCCTCCTCAAACTCATCTGAAGGAGCTTAGGGAGAAAGGAATTATCCCATGGTACTTAGCAGTGTCACTATTGACACTGCTAAGAGCTCTATCCTCTTGGATCCAGCCTGGGGCCTCCCTAATGGACTTAACTTCAAAAAGTTCCACCCCTCCAATCCTGTGTTTTCTCTTTCCTGAGCTCTCTCTATTAAGTGCAGCTGACGGAATTAGGGCAGACATGAGGATCAAGGACATCCAGTTACTGACAATGACTGGACATTTCTCCCCCTAAAAAGATAACCTTCCTAATAGTGTAACCTAGGAAACCTACTCTGGACCTTGCAGTTAATAAACTGTACAAAGAATGGGCTATGTGTGAGTCCAGACCTTAAGACAGACTTAGAACCATAAGACAGTAAGTCAAAGTGAAGTTTTGGAAAGCAAAAATCTCTCACATGAGGGGTAGAGAGGTGGTTCAGTGGATAGGAGAGCTCAGGATACCAGCATGGGTACTCCAGTTTGATACCCATAATCCACATTTAAAGATCTGTATGTGACAGCATGAGTCTGTAACCCTTGATCTGGGGCACTCGGGGGAAGAGGAGCAGGAGGGTTACTAAGGGCTTGCTGGCCATCAGCCTAGGGAAAAGCAGACACGCTTAGGTTCATGGAGAACAATGGTTCAAAGGAATAAGACAGGGAATTTGAGAGGATGGCAGCTGTGGTCTTCTTCTGGCCTCTGCATACACGGGTACATGCATCCACATACAACAATGTGTATACACACATACACATACAGGAAATACATTTTTGAGTTCACAGAAACTAAAGACAGGAGGAAACAGACTCAGAAAAGAAGACTACGAGACTTTTTGAATTTTGAGGGAAACTGATTTTCATTTTCCTATCACTCTACTTAAAATGGGACTGTTACCGCCACTCCACCAGAAGATTTGAAATGGTTGCGTATGTTACCGTGGAATGAGGGGACCTAGGTTTGTCTAATGTTCAGCTGTTTGCAGATAAACAAATGATGAAAGGCACTGTGCTGTGGTTTCCTTCTTCAGACGCTGGGGATGAGAGAGTTGAAAGGGGCCTTTCCACCTCCCCCTTCTGGGGAGGCTTAAGGACACCTACCTTTCATGGACACGATGCTTCAGTCATGGTTGTCCTTCAACTCTTGAGGGGTTTTTTTGTAAAACACTTATTAACTATGAGCTGTAATAATGATTCTTCCTGGGTGGCTAGGAAGCAAAATGAAATTTTAGGACGCTGATTGCTCAAAATTTCCCAGGATCCTAAAGGGCATCTTTCCTACCTTTCAGTCTTTATAATTTCTCAAGTCAAGACAGATATATTGGTGTTCAGTGTCCCTAAAATACAGATTTCCACTTTCTGCTCATTTCATTTCTTTAGCAGTAAAACACACACACACACACACACACACACACACACACACACACACACACACACCTCCTTTCAGTCTCTCCTCAGAGTTTTCCTCCTGAGCCTTTCCCTGACCACTGCACCCCACCCTGGCTTGTCTTCTAATCTTCTTGTGTGGTTCCCTCATTGCTCCATTTCATGTGATCTGGAGTGCTGTTTGTACTATATATTGAATAGGATTGAGCCTCAAACACTTTCATTAGTAAAGAGCTGGCAAATCCCATGGGATGGAATATAATGGTCAAGTTTACCACAAGACTCCGAAACATAGTAACTGGAAAATCTCCAAGAAACCTAGTAGGAATCTTCATCAGTGCTTCATCTGGGTAAGAAAGAACCACTTTGGTGCAAACTGCCTTCTAGAAAGTGTATACTGGGGTGGAGACGGGTGGGCTAGAGACTGGCCGACTGGGCTTTTGGCATCAAGAATTACAGAACGTGAGAGAAGGAAGCAGCATGGGCAGATAGATAAATCAGGCTGCAGAGCAATTGCATGCAGAGGACACTGGAGCCAATAGCATAGACTAGACCCTTACTAGAACACGGGGAGAGTCTACAACCCTGCACAGTCTCGAGCTATGGCCTTTCTAAGAAGAGGCAAGCAACTCTTCCAAATGAGATCATTACCACAGAGGGCTGACACCAGAACTGTGGTGGCATTTGTGACTACATCAGAAATAAGTCATTTAGTCCTTAAGAGAGATCTGGGAGGTACAGTACAGGGTGCAAATCACATGTCTGCAAAGACTTCAGGGCCTGGAAGGTGGACAGATCTAGTCTAGATTGAACCTGGCAAGACTTAATCTGTGTCAACAACCTGCTTTAGACTTTTTTTCTACATTATTCCCTGCATGCGAGTCCTCCAAGGGACAAGTCGCCAAGACCTTCTCTCCTTTGCTTGGACTTGGCCCTTTGATTGAAACGCCTTGAGCAAGCAAGCCACACCACAGAAGTCAACTCACGCCTTCTATCTCACCCTTTTCTGACTCTCCATCTCAGGCTTTGCTGCCAGTTCTTTTCATGACACAGTCTCTTCCACCTGATCTGCTCAGGCAGGCATTTGAGTACGCCCCCACTTTGTGGGACCCTGTATCTGAGATGTGCACATAACTGTCTGTGAGCCACAAAGCTCCTTGCTCTTAGGAATCACATTGACGTCACCCAGCGTAAGGCCTGGCATGCTGACGTCACTCATAGCGTATCCACTCTTCAAACCCAGATCTGCCTCAGTCTGCTGTAAAGAAAGTGACGTGTTTTAAAGTACAGCTTGTGGACGGGTTTTACTTTGCTCCTACCCTCCCTGGATGCTGCTGTCTCACTGAGGTCACAAAGCACACTGCTGCAGACTGCAAGAGAGCAGGAAAACACTCACAATGGAGGCTACTGCTCAGCTGTCCCTCCTCAGGCACGCTGCGGGACAGGAAACAGGCACCTCCTGTCAACCCAAATGGCCTTATTTATGAAGCATATCCACAAGAATAAGAAAGACACGCATATAAAACAAGTTCATCATATACCCCACGACCTGGTTTAAAAACCAAGCTTACATAAATCAGAATTTTTTTTTGAAGAGTCCACATAATTTCAGATTTCACCATCATTTCCTGAAAGTACCATCTGGTAAAATTGGCTTATCACCTCGCTTTAAATGTACATATGAGATTTCCTCCTTACAGCATTTCCCCAAGGGATGAGAGAGAAAAAAAATTACAACTGGGAAGTTTTATAAGAGGGATTAGCTACAGTTCCTGAATGAGACGCCTTCTCCCTCTGTGAGCACACCTGCAGATGCTAATAACTGATTCTCGCAATTTTCCTCTTGACTTGAATCAAAATTGGCAATAAATGTATATGTCTCAAATAGCGATTAAAAAAAAATCCTGTGTTTACTGGTTCATAAAACTGGTTCCTTCCAGTTTACCAGTGGGGAGGGGTGGGTATGCAGGGAGCAATTAGGGATAAGATAGCCAAAGAAACAGTTATTTGGAAAAAGAAATCGGCGTGTCTGGCTCTCTCTATGAATTATGACTATTCAAAGGGGGGAAAAAGTCTGAACATTTGCCAAAAAGACTAGCGTGTAAAGGGACAGCTGGAGTCCTCGGCGAGGGTTACAATGCATTACTTGTTCCGTAAGGGAAGAACGGAATCACTTAGCACAGCGACTCACACATTGCTTGAGACACTGGCACATCGTGAACTCATGAAGCATTTTCTTCAAAGGGCAAGAGCTGGGTATTTAAGGAAGGTCATTGACAGCACTTTGGGTACAGACATGCTGACCTTCCCGGTGAGGACTTGCAGCCTTTGCGGCGGGTGGACCCAGTCTCTGTGGATGCCTTCACTATGCTGTAAGGTTTATACAGGATGCATTGTGTAAATCGCCAGCCCTAGTTCCGAATCCCTTGGGGGCTCAGGAAAATCTAACCAAATAAAATAAAACTCCACTTTATTTTTTCCTTTGGTTGAGATGTGAATAACATTTTTCAAGAATGTGAACAAAATATATAAATAAGGCTCAAAGTTGGAACATTCAATAGGACTCTAAAGTCTGAACGCCTTAAACAGCATGACACAAATGAGTGAAGAAGCATGGAAGCGAAACCGGAAACCCATTTGAGAATCTATCCCAGAAACCAGCTGAGACTCTGTGACCACTGAGCTAGAGGTAGAGCTGCAGGCTCCGGCCTCCCGCATGGTACTCAACAGGGCTGGAAAGATCACCCTTTCTACCAGGGTCAAGTACCAGCTTACCCAGAGAGGCATATCTTTTCCTGACCCCAAATTCACACAAGGAAACAAAAAGCATTTGAAAGTTTGATTGGACAAATCAGTTTCAATGAACTGGGATTAATCTTGCGCAACTGGAGTTTGTTTCAGAGATTTTCCAAGTTGGTGTATATTTTACTCTTTGTTAATTCTTATTCCTTGGGGATATCAGGACATACTAATATATAATTTACTTTATATCTGATTGACTTTAATAAGTCCCATGATTTAGTAGATACTCATGATGCTTATAAATATGAAAATAGATCTTGGTGAACAAATAAACCTCAAAGAAAAAGAAGCAAATTTCACAGTGAGAGAGCCTCCTAGAAGGATCTCCTTTTAGTACCCTAAGGTAGAGAGTCTTGGTCAATGCCTGTACTGTGGCCAGTATAACTCCTGGCTGATGGCCCAGGAGTTGTTGAAGTTCAACCCTCAACCAGAAGAACAGAATGAATCACTTACCATTAGACAACTCTCCATAAATTTGTTAGATCTTTATTATTTATTTGTGGTGAGCCTTAAGTAGGAAGAAATGATGTTTTGCAAGAAGGTCCCAGCTACCAGAGAAGTTAGTATGCTTTGAAATGCCTGTTGGCAGAATAACCAATTAAAAAGAATGTATTGTCACCAGAGTTTTATAAAATTCCCGAAACTCATATTAATAATAAAAGATGTGAAAGGAAATAAGAGAAAGCCACACTGTTTAATGCTCCATTCAGTGGATGACACATTAGTGCTCTGAGGGGTTCATTACCATTTCTATTGAGGGGTCACTTTCTGTTTCACTGTTCAGGTTTGCCTATTTTCTATGCCCCTAGACTAAAACAATCTATTTAGTGTTGTTGTTGTTTTTTTTCATCAAGTTTTTCCATTTTACTCTTTCTCATTTCAGAGAACATATTTTACAGAGGAGGTGATGTCTATACTTTCTGATCATATTACATAAAGAAACAAAGAAAGACTCCCACAATTTGGCAAAAAGGCACTTACCATGTATTTAGCATTTTCTTTCTTTCTGTTTTCATTGTATTTTATTTCTGGGACTGGGTCTCACCCCATAGCTCAGGGTGGCTTGGGACTATGTTACTCCTGAACTCTTGAACCTCCTGAGTCAGACTCCAGAACCCAGGGTTTACCGGCTGCCATATGCCATCACCCGGCCATTTAACATCTTTCAGTGTGCAGTTCAATAGTGACAGGTAAATTCATAGGGTTGTACAACTTGACTACATTTCAACTTGTAAAAGTGAAACATCATGCCCATTAGACAGCCCTCCACAGCCCTCTGCCTCCTGCTCTCGGTAGCTATCACTCCCCCTCCTTTTTTTTTTTTTAAATATGATTTGAACACTCTTGATATCATATTAGTGGGTCCATCCAGTATTTTCTTTTTCATGACTGGATTGTTCTACTTAGCATAACATCTTCAAGTTTCCCTTGTATCACAGCATCTTCTTGACAGAATGTCTTCCCTTTTAGGACCTAGCAGTGTTCCACAATGTCTATATACCACATTATATTTTGTTTTGCATTTATGCATCAATGAATACCACAGTTTCTTCCATCTTTTTCATGTTGTGAATATTCGGATACAAACACAGTTATGAAAATGCCTGTGCCAGGCCCTGATTTTAACCCTTTGGATACATACCATGCTGCTTAGTTTCTTGTCAGCGTGACACGTCAGGGTCAGGGTCACGTGAGGAGAGAGAACTTCCATCCTACTGCTGTAGACCTGTCTTGTGGGCCATTTCTTGATTAATGATTGATGAGGGAGGGCCCAGCCCATTGCGGATAGGACATCCCTGGGTGGGTGGTCCTGGGTCATATAAAAATGAAGGCTCAGAAAACCATGAGAGCAAATCAGTAAGCAGCATTCCTTCATGGTCTCTGCTTCCCAATTCCTGCCACTGGGTTCCTGTCCTATCTAAGTTCCTGCCTTGTCTTCCCTCATTGATGTACTGTGATTAAGATATGTAAACTGAATAGTCCATTTTTCTCCCCAAGTTGCTGTAGGTCAGTACTTTATCATAGCAACAGAGAGGCAGACTAAGGCACATACCTAGATGTGGTATTACTGAATCATACGGTATTTTCATTTTGAGTATTTTTTTTAAACACCACAGCATTTTCTTTGAAGCTACGCCATTTTACATTCACACCAATGGTTCATGAGAATTCCAGAATTTCATCTCCTGGTTACTTCCTGTTTCTTCCCTTTATGGAAGGCATCTTGATGGATGTGAAGTGATATTTTACTATGCTATTTATTTGTATTTTCCTAATGATCAATAATATTCAATATCTTTTCATATACTTATCAACAACCTGTATGTCATCTTTGAAGAAATGTTTGTTCATGTATATTTTTGTTCCTACTTTAATCCAAACATTTCTTGTTTTAATATTGTTGAATTATATGAGTTTTTTTTTTACATATTCTGCTTGCAATCATTTACCAGATTGTGATGTGTAAACATTTTCTCCTATGTTTTAGGTTATCTTTCACCTAATGGGTATTGTTCTTTGATGCAGAGAAATTTTAATTTGAAAGTGGTTCACTTGACCTATTTTTTGCTTTTGTTGCTTGCAGACTCAGTTCATCAGTTTGAAACTCGAACACTGCACATAAATTCATCAGAATTTTATGGCCATAGCTGAGTTCAGCCCGGCTCTCGTTTGAGAAGCAAAGCTGCTACTTTTGTAAATGTTTAGACTTGATACACAAGTTAGTGACCCCCCTTATAACAAGTTGCATTGATGAAACACAGAGATGATAATATTCAGAGAGCAGAGTTTTTGTCCAGAATAATTTATTCTACTCAATTTTTTTCCTAATACAAAACTAACAGGATTTTTACTGCCACATATTTTTGCTCTTCCAAGCACAATGAAACAAGAAAAATGACGTCTTAGCATGTCAGAAATGTGTACATGCAAAACCAGCAGAGGAAAGCAAGAGATAGTGAACCTCTGGATAACTCGTCTGTTTTCCCCAGAAACCAAGTCTTTGATCTGCATTGACACTGAATAGGAGTTTCTTTGTCTCCCCACAGAAGTCTGGAATGCTTAGACCACTCCCAGGGAGCTCACATTGTACTCAAAGAATTGCTCTTCCATGCTTGTCTAAAACTCACCCTAACTTACTTCATGATTGTAGGTTACTCATGGAAAATATTGTTGAGATCTGAAAACACAAGTAACCCTCCCTACCCCATAGCATGTGTTAAAATAAGGTATCTAGGACATGGGAAATTTCATTGTTCATTTCGATCCAAAGCAATACTTAAGAATTAAGAAGCGTCTGATTTTTCTTTTTCTCGTGATAATGAAAAAATTACTAAAGCCGATGAAGTCTATGGCACATAAAATCATTGCATTGTTCTCTTTCTTAATGATTTGATTTCTTTTTACTACTCAATTCTGAATTTTTGTATGTGTAGAACATTCACTGTTTCATTGTTTCTCCAGGTTCTAATGGCATTTATCCTTTTTTTAATTTCCAGCTTCTTGGAGAAATGTATTCTGATGATCATGAACAACCTTTTATGCACAAATATTTATAAGGAGATGTCGCAGTGACCATGGATTTCCTAGAGCTGAACATCTGGCCTTGTGATAAATCTGGCTTTTTCTACAACTATTTGGATAGCCAAGGAAAGACAGATTGCGCTTATTAGAGTCAAAGATATATTTTTTGTATTCTTGTTGCTTTAATAGTAATATTGGTTTTATGTTCTTTTATATTGGAAAGAGAATAAACATTATAGTAGTGAAATTTAAAAATAAATTTAAGCAAGAAAATAAATATAAGAAAGCTGTGGAAGGGGTTGAGAAGGGAAAGTGAAAACAATAACACAATAATAATATTAACAAACCCCAAGACATTTCCACCTCCTTCTCCCCTAGTTTCCCACAGTTTTGGGGTGTGTGTTGCATGCACCATTCAGATGAACTCACAGGAGCAGAAAGGACCTTGGGAAGAACTGCATCTACCTCAGCCCTCATGTTACAAAGGAAGATAGTGAGAATTGTTCCCGCCGGTTTCCCTGGTAGCTAATAGAGCTGGGACCAAAGCTAAGGGCCCGCTCACTGTTTAAATTCATGGAGGGAAGCCAGTACTTTGATACCGAACCAACTGAAAACTGAAAACCTGGATACAGGACCCAGTCCAAATCAAGTCTCAGCAGTCTGCGTGGACACTTCCTTTGGAGCTGTGAAGCATGATCACGTTTCTGAGGCTGGAAAAGAACTTGGGCTTCTGTCCTGCTACAAGGAAGAAATCTCTACTCTCTGGTCTTTGCTCTCCTCATGGGTAAAATATGAGTTAGGTGACTTGTAACGTCCTTCCCAGCTTTCAGCTGAGCTGATGTCCAATGTCATTTCTGGGTCTGAACAGAGCTGACGTCTAACGTCATTCCCAGCTCTGAACTGAGCTGATGTCAATGTCATTCCCAGCTTTGAGCTGAATTGACGTCCAGTGTCATTCCTGGATCTGAATGGAGCGGGTTTCTGCTCACTCACACTCACACATTACTTCCCACGCTTGTATATAGTCACTAGATGCAACATGCCACATCAGCACAGCCAGACTGACTGGCTAGTTGAGGTTTGGAAGACCTTTCTGCTTTATGCAATCTGGAGCAGGCAGGGCTGTGCTCCTGTCCTTCATCCACATCACACTCACAAGTTTCCGAATCTGGCCACATATGTTGCTATGGGGATCAAAAGGTTTTATTTTCTAGTAAAATCGTCAGCAGAGAACAAGGCAGAGATGAAAAGAGCATACACCTCAGCTACGGAGAAGCATTTGGGCAAGGTCCTGGAGAGAAGAAACGGTCTTTCTTCTCCAGCCTCCACAGTGTCTGAAGCAGACCTTTAATTTGTACAGCATGAAGTCAACCCCATCAGACTGTGAAAAGAACCTCAAAAATAGACTCGGTTTATTGAAGGACCAAAGAATGAAAACAGATGCAAGGCTTTGTAAACGGTAGGAAATGATCTGCAGATGGACTGAGAAATCACTGTGAGAGCTGACAGGCTTTGAGCTAAGGAGGTTGGGGGGATACTTTGTCTTCCTGGAGACACCTCTTACCATTCCTGTTATCTCAGGATGATTATCAAGGGCATTGTGTTTAACTCTATAAAAATTTGCCTCAGCTGGGACACTGAATCATAGAGCCACCCCTCAAATAAGCTAGGCTACTGAGAGGAGACCTTTACTCTAGAGGCAGAGGATACAGCTCCCCCTAGTACCCCATTTTATGGTTCTGAACTTTTTTTCAAAGTTGAAGAACACTGGCCACCTGTATATCCCTCCACCCACACTTTACTGTTTCCCATCAGCATTTGATGATGCACTGTAAAGGCATTCTCACCCCAGTCTGTATGACAGCCAGTGCCCAGTGGTGACATACTTCTAGTCATAGTTTGTGACCCTTGGAGGAAAATCTTTCTTTGTGGAAATACACTGGCTGTCCGCAACTTAAGAACAACTAGGCTCCTATTCTCCCCTTTGTTATGAGAAAACCAGGGTCTTCAAAGAGAAGAAATGGGAAGGACCCAGTACAGATACAGTTTTTATACTGATACATAGGAGAGTTGAAAGATTGCTAGTGAGAAAGAGATGTGAACTATCGACCCAATGAGTGCATATTCTATAACCAGCCAGAGCAGATCTTCATCAACTTCCTATGGCAATTGTTCTTAGGAGACGAGTCGCTGTCACTGAGCAAGATGTGACTTGTAGCGTCATCCCTCACTCTGTGATGTTTGTGTCAGATCATCACAGAGGAGCACATGTGTGCAACGGCACTGTCTGCTGTTCACTGGGAACCCAGACACATCCTGGGGAACAAAGAAGGAGGAGGTGAACTATCTACAGGAGGCATGTTTACTCTGCAGCTCTCCCTGCCCGCACAGATGACTTACATTTTTAATTTGTTATGGGGGATGACACAGTAGGCAGATTTATTTTTGAGTTTTAACAAATGGAGTTGCTCTAAGGAGGTGCATATCGTTGCCTCACACAAAAGCCAACCATATCAAGTATCTCTAGTAAGAAACAAGGAGGGTAGAAGAGATTTGTCTGTGGCCACATGCAGAAAAGAAATTTAGGGTCGTTTCATTTTTACATTTTTTGTAGGTGGAAAATGTGAAGAAGAAATTGAAAGCCTCCATATCATAGTCTAGAAAATATCTTAAAAGTCAAAACACTACTAAAAGGCTTGAGATCATTTAAAGTAGAAAAATCTATAGCAAATAAATAATTCACTTTTCCACAAAAACAAACCAGTGCTATTACTATAGTATTAATATTTAAGTAGAAGAAAGGGGATTATTTGTTTTGGAAATATTTTAGTATCTCAGAACTAGTTTCCTGTAAAGTTTGCCACTCTTGTGGGTGGTCTATTTACATCTAGAATTTGGTGAGGGTAAAAATTTGTGAGCAGCTATAATCTCCAATACCATCAACTTCCTTTTGGTCTGTATTGGTTCCTTCACTTTCTCTTCTTTGAATCCTGTAATAGTTAACAGGATAATGCATCATGTTCAAATGCAGTTTATTTAGAGAACATAAAACCGAGTTAACATTTAACAATGGTTCCTGGAGGCTGAAAGATGAAGATGAAAAGAGGCTTAACATTATGAGTATGTCAACTTTCTCTAATCTATACTTTTTACAAGATTTCTTTTTCTTTGTATTGCTAGTAGAAAGCTTACTGAGTTTTGGAGATTTGGTCGTAAAGAATGCATGGAAAAATAAAGTGGCAAGAATGGCTAGCAAAAACAAACAAAACTACTGGGAAATATCTGCTTTGTCAAGGATTATGACATAAATTCATCAAAAGATTAAAATAGTGCTCTAGAATACATTTAGTAACTTTAAATATGATAAAAATGATATTTTTCATCATTGAGAAGTAATGGCTTTGTTCATTTGGCTGACAAAAATTAGCAGTTATTAATATCCAAAGGTGGAGAAGATGATGAAAGAATTGTGCAGAGATACACAGTGTCGTAAGCCTTTGAACACATTTCAGCACATCTTTATAAATATGCATATGTCTTTATTTAACCATTCTACTCTTTGCTGCTCATCCTAGAGAAGTGTTTATCTGCACAAACAATGGGCTTCGCTGAGCAGGGAGAAAGTGGATTACAATCTCAAGATCTTAATAAATAAGTTCTCTCTGTTTCTGTCTCTGTCTCTGTCTCTCTCTGTCTCTCTCTGTCTCTCTCTGTCTCTCTCTCTCTCTCTCTCTCTATATATATATATATATATAGTGAGTAATGTAGAAGCTAAAATAAATGAAGTTAAAAGTGAAAATGATTATTTGATGAGATGTCAAACATATTTTTAAGATGAAAAGATAATTGAAGAATAATAATACTCCAGCACAGTCTCACCTCAGAAGAGTCTCATGTGTGTACATGAGTTGGATGGCATTTAACTTGAGTTTATCAGCACACCAATAAGGACACTGAAGCAAGACTAGGAAAGATGGTTGTCTAGAACCCGGACCTTTGGTTCTTTGTGGATGCTCTTCCTATATTTTTGTATGCTTTGGATTGAATTATCATTTGATTCTGCCTTATCTTCTTTACTGCTTTTTTTTTTTTACTCAGGCCTTGATTCTCCTTTACTGGCTGGTGGCTTTGGCACTTACAGTATACAATTTTTACACATAATAGTCTACTTTTGCCAGGTGTTGTGGCTCATGCCTTTAGTCCCAGCACTCAGGAGGCAGAGGCAGAGGAAGAGGCAGAGGATCTATGTGAGTTCGAGGCCAGCCTGGTCTACAAAGTGAGTCCCAGGGCAGCCAGGGCTACACAAAGAAACCCTGTTTTGAAAAACAAAGTAAAAACAAAAATAAAACAAAAAAGTCTACTTTCAACTGTTCTCTTCTTCCGCCTATTTGAGTCTATAACAGTATTCATAGTCTACTATTTCTTGCCTCCTATCATTCGTGCTATTGAAGTCTTTGCTATCTATTTTACAAGAGATGGTATTTCTATTATTTTTGTTTCAATAGGTAACAGCTGTTCCATGTTGTTTCCCTTTTACTTAGAATAATCATTCACAGAGCACCATATGCATAGCATTAAATTTACTTTCCGACATTAAATGAAGGTATTGCATGTCTAGAATTCATTCTAATATCTAAAAGACAATTGCATGGCCAAAACTTGAGATGGATTTGTTCTTTATCTTTTCCACGTTGAGAATATAGGTATCCCTTGTGAAAGCTTCAGACTTCGTTACAGCCACATAATGCATGGCTTTCTTAGGTCTTCGTGTTACACAAATGGTTCTTACCTCAGAAGCAGAAACAACAAAAGAGAGAAGGAGTGAGAGGTCTACAAATTGTTGATACTCTGTGACAAAAACGAAGTAACGCCTAGAATGACAGCCAGTAATGAATTACTACTACCTAGTGCTGCCACACAGCCCAAAGCAGGCTCTCAGCCTACCAGTTCTCCTGGACAGGATCGTTTTTCCCCAGGGCTCTAGATATTGGCTGACCCTGAATTGTCTCCAGTGAGACAGACTGGGATTCAAACTCTAAAGATTTTTGTATTTGTTTACACACAGATGTTCAAGCTTAAAAGAATCATCTAGCCCCGTACTTCCTACTACTAAACATTAGGCATGGGAGCAATAACTGTGTCCCAAAGAGCAGGCAGCAAACTCAGAAATTTATAGTTCTCCCGGCAGTTTCTTTAAGGCTCTTGACAGCCCAGGAGAGTGGAATTTTCAGTTCTTCAAGTGATATAAGGCTCATTCCTCCTTAAGTGATTGTGGGAAGCGCCTGGTCACAGTGTGGTGCTTATACTAGGAGGCCGGTGCACATAAGGGAAAGATGTGAATTGAGTGCACAGTGAAGAGGGATTTGGAAACAAGCACTGTCAGCACTATAGACAGGGCTAGCCCAGCCGAGCTCTGACACTAGCGCTCTCCAATCAGTGATTGTTTTCAAGGCCTTGAAGAGTCATGAAAAGCCGTCTTCACATATACCAATGCAGCTGACACTTGTCACTTTCTTTACTTTGTAAAGATCCACATTTCTGTTTGGTGCCATCCTTTCTCGCTCTGTATGTGTGTGAGTGAGTGTGTGTGTGTGTGTGTGTGTGTGTGTGTGTGTGTGTGTGTGTGTGTATTTACCTCTCCACCCAGGTGTGATGAAATATTCCATAAGAATTTTCAGAGCTGTCTATGAAACCAAAATATCATTGTGATAGTTCCTTACTCTGAACCTTGCAGTCTTTTCTATCTCAAGATTCTGTACTGGTCTCCATGACTCCACTTACCTTTCAGAACTCAGACACTATGCACACCCACTTCATTCAAACATGGCGCTGCTTTTCTTCCTGTGTACTAAGCTTCTTCTTGCCACAGGCCCTCAGCTGCACAAGACTTTAAACCCTGAGACATCCTTCTTCTAGATTTCCCAATCACATTCTCATCTTGACTCAGGATTTTACCCACATACCTGCTCCTTGGCATGACCATTCACTATAAATATCTGGGTGTTTCTCCCATGTTACATTTGTCAGTAGGCAATCGTCTCAATAAAGGGGAGATATTACATTAAAGAAACAATCAAGTTGCTATGGAACTCCATAGTAAATGCATGTATGTTGTAGACACAGTGAAATATTGAAAATAGATTTAGCAAGAACATTTCATCAATTCAAGACAATGCCAATTATAATATAATCATGGCTTTCCTTACATGAACCTGACAAGGACAACAATAACATACATCTAACACTGATGGGGGAAGCCCAGGAGGCCTGCACAAAGAACCACAGGCAGCTAAGGAATGCAAAGAGTGAGAAGAATAGTCTTCTTCAGGGGAGGGCACACCAACTGGTTATCCAATGCCAACTAGTCAGCCCTGAAAACATAGATACAATAACATACCTTTTATATTTTATATTCATACCATCATCTATGATCTATTACATAATGATTCATATGCTTATTATATGATTTCCCATTGAAAAACAGTGCAATCACTTGGTCTTTCTTACTGCTGTATCTACTAGATTATTACATTTCCCATACCTTGGCAGATGTTCGTTGCAAAAAATGGGTGGATGGATGGGTGTAAAGGATGGGGGGGGGTGAAAGTTGAACATAACATCAGAGTTAAAATGCAGCAGAGAATCTTAAATAGAAAATTAGAGACCGGCTCCCTTCAGACAGCTCTTGTGTCGTCAGCTGGTAGCAGATGGCTAAAGAAAAGAAACATATTTGTGTGGGAAACTGAAGTTACATTTTTCTGCCCTCGTCTTGATCTCATGGGTTATAAGGAAATCCACAGTGCATCAGGGGGAGGCTGGGAGTGTGGACGCTGTGCTCCAGTGACCTCCACCTCTGGTTTGTTTCTTTTTGTGTTGTCTCAGCTGTTGTCTCCCCCTCTTTCATCTGAGGGCACCCTCCAGGTGGCTTGAAAGGTACGTTCTCCACGCCACAGATGGCGGTACCCATAATCCTTCAGTCTTAACATGTTGATTACCTTTGCTCTCTGTGGCTTAGCCTTCCATTATTTTGTGAAGTCTGGTACAACTTTGTCATTTTCAAAAGCACGAAGACATGTCTTCTCAAACTCTGTGTCGTCGGTAAACCTGGGCAACACATTCCCTGAATATGCCTATCATCCAGCCCCACAATTTGGCTGAAGTCACTCTGCCATTATGCTTCTTACTAAAATGCTAGACAGACTCAAAAATGGTATTCAGTCACTGGTTTGAAGATAATAAGTTGCCTAGTTTCTATTTGATATGATTATGTCTCCTGCATTGGTTGTGTTCAAATGAATTTTAAGTGAAGAAATCCATTTCTTTTTCAGGGTGGAAATAGTTCTTCTAGGAAGTGAATGTGGGTATTTGAACCACACCCCTCCTTCATGAACATGCACTTCTGTAGTTTATATCATCTGAAGAACAGTGTCTCTATTTCAAGCTTTGTGAAAAAAAATTTAAATTGAGTCACTTATCAAGCTGTGCACTGGTGATGGGATGCTTGCCTGATGCCATTGCTCTAGATGTGAGAAAAATAAAACAGCATTTTTGGAGACAGGAAAAGAGCACAGGGTTAATTATTTGGAGACACACACACACACAAAGAGAGAGAGACAGAGACAGAGAGACAGACAGACAGAGAGAACCAGTCAAATTTTCCTGACTTTAGAACTCTACTTTCTATGATTCTTATGTATGATTGCGTCCCTTAGGAACAGTTATGACTAAAGTTTTCATGAATTGATCTGGGAAGCTAACCTAATATATTATATCATTTCTGCAGGAGAATTTTCTGAGTAGCAAGTAATTACTGTGTTTCTGAGCTTTTGGAGTACAATTTCTTTATGAGCTAAAAATCTCTCTATATTCAGGCAATAAAAAGAAAAAATACTCATTAGTGTCCCTGGGAGAAGAAAAAACACCCATTCCCACATAACAGGGAATATTAAAAAGAGAAAAGAAATTTACCTCATTTGACGGAGACCCTGAGGTAGAGCGCGCCGCAGTGGGTTACGTCAGAAAACCTGACTAATCGTCCTGCCCATGTCGTGCCTGGCCTGTTTTGTCCTCCATCTGTTTATGATTGTGAATTTGATTGGCTCCCTGATCCTCAAAGATTGAGGGCAAGGAATGACCTCAGGGAAAGGGAGTTTTCTAGCACTCAGAAAAAACTATACTAATAAATAGCTAATATTTTTTCACCTTCTCTTCACAAAGCTGGCATCATAGGAGTGGTTTCTCAACCATGGCAGCCTTTTAGACACTGAAGGTTTTAAGGACACATTTGGTGCCACCGAAGATACTGACTTAATTGGTCAGGTGGAGAATGAGCGCTGGGATATTTTGAAAGCTCTTCAGGTAACTGTAGCAGAAAGGGAAAGAATTAAAATCCTACTTATATAAATTTAAAAGCACTTTTCCCTGAAAAGGCCCTTTTCTTCTGACTGTACCTCCATCTCTAGGCTTCTAGCAGTTATGACAAGCCCCTACCTTTTCCTCTGGCCCTTCTAATACCCCACCTCATAGGAGTGTGCAAGTCATTGATCTATACCATTGTCCGGTGGAACCAGGCAGCCTTCCGGCCTAGACAGAGCATTTCTCTTGGAAAGAGAACTGTTACCTCCTCAGTAGACTTAGGAAGGCAGAGTCGGGCCTGCAGGGTGGAACGGCATGTTCTTTATTCTCAAAGGATACTCTTTCAGTAGAGGAACGCAGCAGGGGGATTTTCTGAGCAATTTAATTCAAATTATAATCTACTTCTCCCCGGTAAGAACCACAAATCAATACCACAGTTTCTACAGTAAGTCCATGAAAGTGAGTACGGAGATGAATGTTTTATGTGCTAAGAAATCTATGCACTTCCTAAAAGATGGCTTGAGAAAGCCTTGAACACATACACACCCTTTCGTCAGTTTCTGAGAAAGCCACACACAGATGGGTGGGTATTTGAATGGGTCCGATAGATGCCCACTTTCGTGGTTCATTAGCACTCGCTTGATTCATGGTCCCTGCAGAGAATGAGTCTCGCTTCAGTCAGTCTTTTAATGATTCTCAACATTGACTGCATGAAGGATTGCCTGGAGAGCTTTTAACAATGAATTAAAAGCTGAGTCCTCCTAAGGGAGAAACATCCCTGGCCCTGGGGCATGATTCAGAAGTCCCATTGCAATACTTTTGATACCTGAATATTAAATATTAGTTTAATATTTAATGTTTTTGTTTCCTATGGAGATCTATTTGGAAATGCCATGCCCTAGGAATACTTAGCAGGGGAAGGACACTGTGTCAGCCAGTTCATTGAACTTTTTAGAGGTGACACATTTGGTTTGGTTTGGTAAATCTCTGAATGCTGAATTTGGAGGATCTCTGTTATCTAGAAGCAAATGTAAGTACGCTTTTGGTAATTGTTTTTCATCTTTCAGAAGCTGTTTATATTTAATATCACATATACTACCAGCATCTTGTGTTGTCATTATGAAACTTAGCAGGAAAGAAGCAGGTCACTATGAGCACGATAACTTTCTTTAGCAGTTCTAAGAGCAGTCATGAAGGGACAACAGAATTTACTCCCTGCCTGTGTCTTGACATGAGACCTTCAAAGGAAACTTTGGATACCACTAGCTATTTCCTGGAGGAAGATATTTTTCCTCACAGGCATAACACACAGAGTTTTCTTTGTTACTAACATTTAGGAGTGCCCTTTAGGTTTCTATACTAAAACTCTGGGCAATAGAATCATGGGGCCCTTTTAGCAGCCTTGTGGTAAATGTGTGGTATCGCCACATGCTACAGTGGAGATTCTCTTGGCCTGAAGAGTAATGTAATGTAGTCACAGCTGACCCACCCTGGAAATGTATCTATCAGGACTCTTACCAAATATGCTTGGCAGAGGCAAAAATGAATGTAATTTTTCGACCATGTGGATATTAAAAGATAATATTTATCAACCATTCCTGGTAGGAATCTCTTTCTGGCTCCCAAGTATTTGAAAAAGTATTATGCGTATATAAACACCATTTTTTTTTTATTAAAGACTAAGGAAAATAATAAGAATTGTTTTTAAAATATCATGCAAATTTTATTGTGAAACAAATGAAGGAAGGAAGGGAAGAAGGAAGGCTGAGCTTTGAGAAATTCTGTCTGGACTATGGAATCCATTCATGTCCCTCAGCAATGGCTAGGAGCATGTGGTGCACTCTGAAGACTACCTCCTGGTTCTACCCAAGGTCACTCATATGACTCAGTGCCTAGATTTCAGCCCTTGTTGGGGCCTCAGCTTCTGAAAGGAAAATGTTTCCTAAGACTTCTGAGAATTCCTGGCAAGAGGATTAAACATAGGGGCCTGATTTGGAATGTAAATGAAGAAATGTACTGGTCAAAAGCAGGAAAGATGTCAGTTAAATTTAAAACAAGTGAAGCCAAGCTCTATGTTCTGGAAAAGGGTGTGTGTGATTTGCAGATGGCATTGGCATGTGGGTACTGCTCACTGAGTTGTGCTGTATTCAGCTGTGCTGCTAATGGACAGCGTGGAGATGTCCTCAAGAATTCATTATAGGTGTTGTACATGGAAAAGGGTTCATAGGGGCAGAAGCTAACTCTTTAGTCTTAAACTAGAGACTCCTGAGTCTACTGGTAATTTCTAGGAATGTGACTAAGCTAGTAAGGAAAAAACAAGAGCGTTTGTTTTGAGGAAGATAGGGAAAGTAATCTTTTCCTTTCTCCTCTTATGTCAGACTTTCTTGGTTCCCTTTTGGGATGCTTAGGGTTTTCATCAGAACTAGTAGATTGACTATAATGCCGACTCAATATTTAACACCTCCATGCTCAGGGAAAACGCACAGACTGGACGCATCCTGTCCCTCCAGTAAGTAGCTGCTACTAGCCATGGAGTGTTAAACATCCCGTCTTTAACAAGGACAACAAAAAACTGCATGCAGCCCAATCTTTTCATGTGGGGTTAGGAAGACTTTTACTGTAATTAATAGTAGAGTCATGTGACTTAGCAAGATCCATCCTCTTGGGAAATTTGGGAAACTGCTCACAAAAGTTGCAGCTTTTTGCTCAAGGACAGAATTATGTCCTGATCATTTGAGGGAGACCAGCTCATTTGTCCTTTAAGTGACTGTTTCTCTTGAGGTGTCCAAGTGGCTCCACTTCATGGCAGGCTTTCGGATTGGAGCTCCCCACTGATCACTATAGTGAACTTTCCCCCAGCTCTATGGGAAGCTATGTAATAATCCTTTCAAAGCGTTATAGCGATCAGAACCAGTTCTCCAAGTGAGACGAGGAAAGCCGCCCACAGCTCCTATCCTTGACTTGGGATGCTCTTACGATAGAAGTAGTCTGGACGCTGTCTGTTAGCATCCTTCTCCCCCAGCAGACAGACACTCAAGTCCCAGCCCTCACAGGGTTCAAGACTCCTTGTTCCCCAGACTCGGTGCTTCTTTGTTGACCGTCCTGTGTCAGAATTTATCTCACCAAGGAGGAAGTAGGAGATGACTCCTACCCCTGTGTCTGCCTTCAGTGACTTTCTTGGCTCAGCCTGGAGCTCTCAGACAACTCTGTCTTCAGGGAAGCAGCCCATCTCTTCAGCTTTTCCTTCCCCTCTGTTCACAGCCGCTTTCCCTGTCCCTCCTTAGTTAAGAAGATAATAGACCCCCTTGCTTCTCTTTGAGCTTGGGAGGCTAGTGAGTATTTGCTGTCCTTTCTGGCACTAATTGCTGTACTTCCTTCCTCCTACCTGTTGTCATTTGAAGGTAACATCCTAAGTTGTGTCTATCCATTACGCCCTTTGTGTGCTGGTTTGGGCCTCTTCCTTTTTTTTTTTTTTTTTTTTTTTTTTAGTTTTATTGTATAGCCAAGTTGACCTTGAACTCACTCTTTGTGCCTCTGCCTCTACTTCCTAGTGCTGTAATCACAGGCATACACAGCCACACCCCAGAAAATAGCAACTTATTATTAAGCATGGCCCCATATCGTTTGTAAACTTTACTTAAAATTAACAACATAGTTAATTAATTTTATTAACTTTATTTCATAGGAAAGAAGGTATGTGGTTTTATTTATTTATTTATTTTGATGGCTTATCATTTTACCATCTTCAAAAAAAATTTTTTTTTGAGACAGCCTTTCTCTGTGTAGCCCTGGCTGTCCTGGAACTCACTCTATAGACCAGGTTGGCCTTGAACTCAGAGATCGGTCTGCCTCTGCCTTCTGAGTGCTGGGATTAAAGGCGTGCACCACCACTGCTGCCCTTCATTTCATCGTCATTAGTTAGAACAATTGTTAAACATTCTGAGGTTATTTTTTTTTTTTTGAGACAGGTCTTACATGCAGCTCCAGCCGGCCTGGAACTCACTCTATAAACCAGGCTGACCTCATAGAGACACTCCTGCCTCTGCCTCCTGAGTGCTGGGATTAAAGGCACGAGGCTCCGTGCCTGGAAAGACAATACTATTAAAAACTAAAATGTTCTCAGCTTCATATCCTTGCTGTGTACTTATGATCAAGTTACTTTACACTGTAATATATTTTCTCATCCTCAGGAATTCCAATCATCATGTCACAATGCTGCATTTGTTATCTGAAGGGGTAGTGTCTAGGTTCCAGCACATTACCTAATATATTAAGCCATCTGTAAGTGATTGTGGCAAGGATGATAAGTGAATGTATTTTGGGAACAGAGAAGAACAGAGTTGATGATGGAAGAAGATGATGGAAGTTGATGATGGAAAGAAATCAAGTTTGAAGCCAACAAGAAAAAAACCAAACATAGTATTGAAAAAGATTATAGGGACAAACAGCAGAGAAAGGATCACGGGGTACTGCATGGCCAACAGTGGAGTAGACCCCACTCATGCATACACATCTGCACTCATGTATACATGTAGCCACAAACATGTCACACCATGCACATACTCCTCCAATAACACTCATTCACTTATGTATATATTTATGTGTCTGCAGGATGCATTTTTTATGAGACCTTTTAAATCATGTGGTTAGCTTTTAAGTTTATAGTTAGCCTGCCCTAATTTTACCATGTATGATGCTGTTGGCTGCTTCTGGTAAAATTCTACCCCAATACAGTTCATTCACTTGACTATACTTTTAATTGACCTTGTAAACATGCTTCCTTCCTTTCTGTGGTCCATGTGGCTTCTGTGATCCTCTATTGTTTAACCTGTTAAAACACTTTTAAGTTTAGCTTGGTGGATTTGACATCCAGTTCCCACTAGAAGCTGGTATTAGTTTCCTATTTCCAGTTTATGGCTAAGGAATGATCAGAAAAAGAAAACATTAGAGAGAGGTCACCACATGCATCAAGTAAGAAATATATTCATAGTGAACATCTCTATAGCAGACTTCCTCCAAGGATGAATTATCTCTAAGGTTGTCCTATAATTCCCTCAATTATTTGCCACATTACCTACTTTATCAGCTGTGGCATTAAGTCTTCACATCTGTTGTAATTAAGGAGGAGATTGAATGTCCCATGGACACTGGGACAGAGAGAGAGAGACATAAGCTGTTCTCAGAAGATCTTCCTTCAATTCAGCTGATACCAGAAACACTGATACTCAAACATATAAACAAACAATCTATTAACACCTTTTCCTGAGCACTACTAGACCTACAGACCTGCACCAACATAGTAACCCAAGTATCTTTTTTTCTTTGGCTAGATGGTATGAGTTCAGTTTCAGAATAATGCCTAACTCCAGAGGCTCCAGTGTAATATAGGAGAAAATAATGGATGGAATTATTATTGTAATGTCTGGTATCCCAGGATTGAGATGCATTAACAATATGATAGAGTTACCAGTAGAGGAATCCTTAGTAAAGTGCTTATTGTCATGAATTCCCCTAGTAAACTGTGTGATTTACCTGACAATATTGCTGAGATAAATGGTTGTGGGACCTGTGTTCCTGATACACTCACAGCATACAGTAGAGTTAGTGTGGATGTCCGAAGGTCAGATGTGGATAAGCAGAGGCTCATACAAAGAATAGCCTTGTACCTGTTTGGATACAGACCTCCAAAGAACTGTCTCGGAAACAGCTTTGTTGGAGCTCCAAGGGTACACATTGGGCCCTCAGAGCACAAAGCCATTCTCAGTCATGGTTCAGAACAGAAAAGAGGAGCCATTTTCTCTATGTATCTAGAACAAACTAATCTCAGGTGTGATAAAGTAGATAGATACATAGGAAAGTTCATAAAACTATGCAAGACCCAAGATAAGAAGGAAAAAAATAAAAACAGAGCATTTTAAAGATATAACTGTTTAAAGGCAACAAAACCACAGAAGGCATTGCATAGATGTAAATGTGTTTATGCTGCAGAAGACAGGGAGGGACGGAAGAGCTTGTGCTCCTTGTCCAACACACAACTCCACGGTCTACAAGCCCAATTGGTGGAGGGCGGTCTGCTCACAGAGCAGCAGTGTGAGGCTATAGATTCTTAGTTGTGATTTTCTTTTGTTTCAGCTTTTTTTCCTTGATACCTCACTAGTTTGAAAATGCCTTTTACCGTACTATGTAGTTTATGAACAAATTAAATTGTGCTCCATGGCTGGGAACTGTGGGAGAATCTAGCCTGCATGTTACCAGATTGCATCAGCTTTATCTGTCTCATGTCTATGCTTCAGATTCCATACTGATTTATTGCCCATTTACTTCTTTCACAGCTTTTCAGCGTATGGTATACTATGTGGCTGATCTCAGGGACTGAATAAGCCTGCCCCTCATGAGTAATTCCACACCCCTTTTCTGATCATAGCTCATTGGGTCTGATGAGACAGCTTACCTAAAGACATGCCTCCTCATATTTCTAGAATTTACTCAATGGGATCTGGTTAAACATCTGAAGCAGAACCAATCTTCTCTGTAAATTTGGAGAGCAAGGGACTTGGCTAGTTAGCAGACAGGAAATTGAAACATAATTCCCAAGAGCTGTATGATGGAACAGGGGGTGGAACAATCCCTCTGAGCTGTGTATAAGCCGAGGAAGAGGTAGTCAGAGAAGAAGCTGGACCCCACACACAGCAAATAGCTGCACTCCATAACCCTTATAACCCTATTCCTGACATATGTGTAACTTCGGGTTCTGTGATCTGTTTACAACATAGACTCCGTTCTTGAATTTCTCTGAAGCTTGCTGTAATTTTGTACTCAAGTACTTGAGTTGGGTTAGGTGTGTTTCTGCCTTTTGCCCCAAAAGGTATTTGACTACAACATTGCCTGATCATATGGTGTCCTGAAAAATATGGCTGAACCCATCAGCTCTGAAAGCAGCTTTTTGATACAGGTCATTTAGATGATGTGAGTCATACACGTAGCATAGCCATTGGTTTCTTTGAAATTCAAATATAATTTTCCCAACTCCCTTTCCTCCTCATGTAGAGCCCTCTTTGCCCTCTCTCAAATTCATGGCCTCTATTTCTTTAATATTTTTAATCTCGGAGGCAATATTATTTCAGTATAGAAGAAAAACCTTAGGATAGGGAAGGTGTAAACCTCAACAACAGCCCAGAGAGATAGAGAAGATGAAGAGAAAATGTGGTGCCTCTTCAAGTTAGATGTGGAAGGTTTGCAGATGGAAGATCCAATGGCAAATAAACAACCCTATGACAAAAATAAGAATAGAGAGAGCTTTAGAGAGAGTGAGGAAGCCCCATGTATTAGGCGAAGCATGCTTAGATAAGAGCTATGAAGAGGAAGGGGAAGTAGAGCTTTTCTGAGTGCAGAAAGGCAAGCAGATTTAACAACATGGCATGTTTGCAGCTCTGTAAGTGACTACCATGGACATTGTTGTATTTATAATGATCACCATTCTGATCTTGATGTTCGCAAATATAGCTATCAATTTAGAAGTAAAATTTGAGTTTGTTAGTCCACCATGCTGGGGAGTGCTTTGAACTTATTGGATATACAATATACAGCAATATGTCATTGAAACCTTACCTCGCTGGTAACTAGGAAAATGAGATAAAGAACCAGAGTCCTTAATTTACTATGAATATAGTAAGTCATAGATACGTATTTAATATATTGTCTACACTGTTTCATTTCCAAAACATAAGACCAGAATTCCTGCCATCCATCTGTGAAGCTACCTTGCTAAACTCTGTTTTACCCTTGTGTACTTTGTCTTCAGGCATGTTCTGCTGTGATGATAAATTATTTATCATGATTGATTGATAAATAAAGTGCTGATTGGCCAGTAGCCAGGCAGGAAGTATAGGCAAGACAAGGAGAGAGGAGAATTTTGGGAAGTGGAAGACTGAGGCAGAGAGACGCAGCCAGCTGCCGCCATGAGAAACAACATGTAAAGATACCAGTAAGCCATGAGCCATGTGGCAAGGTATAGATGAATAGAAATGGGTTAATTTAAGATATAAGAGCTAGATAGCAAGAAGCCTGAGCCTTTAGGCCATACAGTTTGTAAATAATATAACTCTTTGTGTGTTTACTTGGGTGTGAGGACTGCGGGAGCTGGGCAGGAACAGGATAACAACAGCTACAAAGTTCCTTCTTCTTTTTAATCCTGTCATTAAGTTGCCTACTGTGTGCTAAATCTTGGCCAATAAGTGAGTCTCCAGATGGATATGACTTCTGGTGATTCTAATGACAATTTTTTGACTCAAAAAGGATTATTCTAGTGTCTAGAAATGTCTGGATAATTCTATCATTTAGAAACTTAAATTGTGTTCTTATCCCTTATGAAAAATAAGCAATGGTCTTTTAGTTGTGTGGATATACCAGTGAAGTTGATATTTCCTGCAATCAAAAAAAAAATCACCATTACACTAATGTTTACCTATTGTATGCATGGTAAAATGTGACATGTGTAAAGATTTTAGTAGTCATAAGTTAATTGCAGCTCATGAAATATTTTAGTACGTGTTTATAAAAGGAGGAATCTTCTATAATATAAAACAAAGGAGTTAAAAGAATTAACTAGAAAATGCAACCAATCAAATATTTGCAAACTAGAAAAATCTCTCTGTGGTCATGAAAACCACATACTTAAGAAAAGTATTAGTAAAATGTTGAGTCAATGAAAGCCAGATGGGTTTATGGTTGTACTGACCACTGTTGTATAACATAGAAGCAGGGATGTAAGGGACACAGAAATAGCCAAAGCTGTCTTGAAAAGAACAAGGAACACAGAGAATGGAGTGGTATCTATTTCGAGAAGGACTATTGCAGTCAAAGCAGCATGGTGTTGCCATACGGCTGCTACTACGCTTTCTATTGCTGTAGCAACATTACTGAGAAAAAACGCCCGAGCGTAGGAAGTGTTGGTTTCAGGAACCAAATGTTCGTTCGTCTCCATTGTTTCCGGGGCTAGAGTGAGCCAGAGGCACCTGCCCAAAAGGAGCTCCTCACTGCTGCAGCCAGGAAACAGAGAGAGAGAGGAATAGACTATGTTCTCCAACTGGACTCCGCCACCTATCAAAGTCGCCTGGGCACAAGCCTTAAACTCACAAGTCTTTGAGGCAGGGCATATCTCAAATCCAAGTTGTAACAGTGAGTGAGTAGTTAGAATAATGTATAGAAGTTTTATAAAGCCTCACAGATCTTAATTATTTTTGATGAAGAAGCTAAATTAATTAAATAGAACAGAACACTGTTCCCTGAAGGTGTGGTACCGTAGGCCTGGAACCCCAGCAGCCTGGGAGGTTGAAGTCCAAGAACTGTAAGCTAAAGGACTGTCAGGGAGAAAGAAGTAAGGCAAGTTCAGTCTGGTCAACTTAAGGAGACCCTAGCTAAAGCTAAGAAGTCAAAGAGGGTTGAGATATAACCTTTTCCTAGCATGAACAAGGCCTCTAGGTCAATCTCTATCACCTTCTCACCACAATAAAGAAAGAAAGGAAAGAAAGAAAGAAAGAAAGAAAGAAAGAAAGAAAGAAAGAAAGAAAGAAAGAAAGAAAGAAAGAAAGAAAGAAAGAAGGAAGGAAGGAAGGAAGGAAGGAAGGAAGGAAGGAAGGAAGGAAGGAAGGAAGGAAAAGAAGGAAGGAAGAAAAGAGGCTATAGAGATGGTTCAGGGCTTAAGAGTGCTTGCCGCTCTTCCAAATGACTCAGTTTAGCCCCCAGGACCCAGCTAGGTCAAAGGCTAACCTTCAACTCCAGCTCCAGAGGATCTGATGTCCCCTTGGAACCTCTGCAGGTATGTGCACTGTGCACACACACACAGACACACAAACATGTACATGCACGCACACATTGCACATTAATGAAATAGTTTAAAGAAAAATAAATTCTTCAGTGGATGCTATGGGAACAATCAGAAATTAAATATGGAGAAAATGAAATTTGAATTTTACCTCTTACCACACATAAAAAATAGCTTGAAATGGATTATAACCCTAAATATAAATTTGTAAATAGTTATTTGTTTGTTATGGTTTGAGACAGTCTCATCATGTATCCCAGGCTGGTCTTGAACTTACTTCATACCCTGTGCTCCTTCTAATTCATGGTAATCCTCATGCCTTAGTCTCCCATCAGCAGAATTATAGACATGTACCACCACACCCAGCTTTAAGAGAATTTCTTAAAAAACAAAATACATAAAGCAATAAAGGAAAACTTGATAAACATTATTTCATCTCAAGAAACACTTCAACACTTTGATAGGCACTACTAAAAATGAAGTGGTCTGAGCATAACTGAGGAAATGAAATACATACATTATCTGACAAAATATTGTACCCAGAATACATGAAGAAAAAAGTGAAATTAGAAAGTCCAATTATTGTAGAATATTATTTTAAGATGGATGTGTCACATCTGTGGAACATTTGTTTAATGATGCAAAGATGTGTTGCATTCTTCTATGTTGCATTTGTTTAACTCTGTGAAGCTGTGCCTGTCTAAAACACCTGATGGTCTAAAGAGCTGAGCAACCAGCAATAGTGAGACAGGAGAAAGGATAGGTGGGGCTGGCAGGGAGAGAGATGAAATAGAAGGAGAAATCTGGGAGGAGAGATTGGGGAGCAACAAGAGGAGAAGGGGAGAAGACATCAGGGGCCAGCCACACAGCCACACAGCCAACCACAGAGTAAGAGGTAAAGAGAAGTATACAGAAATAGAGAACAATAAAAGTCCAGAGGCAGAAGATAGGTGGAATAATTTAAGAAAAGTTGGCTAGAAATAAGCCAAGTTAAGGCCAGAGATTCATAAAAAAGAATAAACCACCATGTGATTAAGGAGCTGGGTGGCAGGTCCCCCCAAAGAGTAAAAACAACCAACATCATCAAATAGTTCAATTAATAGAAGTAAGAAGAATCTTTTAACTTTCATAACTTGGTGGTATAAGGTATAAAATATGGTAAACAAATGACAGTTTTTCATTAAGTCAAACATACCTTTTCCATACAACACAGTAATTCCATTCAGATAGTTACTCAAACACGTGAAATCACATCTGTGGCTTAACAGGCTGATCTCAGGGGCATCTCTGCTTGAGGTAAAGGTTGAGCTATACCCTTTCCTACTCAGGTATTACAGGCCATGCTAAAGGGGGAGCAGAAGAGAGTTTGGGAAGAGCAGGGTGGGAAAGGGCAGGGTCTGCAGCTCCAGTAAGGCAGTACCAGGTTCAGTGTCTAAAACGCAGTTCTAAGTGGCATTGGGTAGGAGGGAAGCATGACAGTGTTGGACAGGCTCACGGAGATGCTGAGAGGAGGCAGGAGGGCCTGCTGGGAGCACCACCATCCACGGTTGCATGAGGCAATGTCTAAGAAATACTGGGAGAGAAGTAAACGCAATTCCCTCAAATAAAAAACTAAATCCTGTATCATTCTTAGAAGTTTAGGAATTGTGCGCCCACATGACAAAGCGATGCTACACATTTTGTGAAGCCTGGACCACTTCTACAACGCACTTAAGATACTGTTTCTGAGAAGCTCTGGCGAGTGTGCTTTGCTGTCTTCCTGGGTTATCTTAGCACCATGTCTGGGCTGGTACCACGTTCAATTCCCACAGCCTCCATCCATTCTAATGGGATACAGCAAGCTCCAAGTGGCGCCAGCTCCTCCTGGATGTCTACACAGATGGATGCCTTACTCTCTCGGGTGTTTGCTCAAATATTTTTTAGTAAGACTCTCTCTGGGTGCTCTTTAAAATTGCCAGCTCTGTTTTTTTACCACTGTCAATTCTCTTGATATCCTTTGACAAGAGTTCTTTGTTAAAATACACTGAGCACTCTTCACCTTTAAACCTGTCTTTCTATTTTGTTATTATCATATCATCTGTATCTGTTCATTTTATGTACTATATCCCAAACACCTAGTGCGGTGACTCCTATCTGCTCCAGTGTTCAACATAGAGTAGATGCTCACAAACTGTTTACTGTTTTAACAAGCCTGCAGTTTTTACATGTTTATTCATTTTTGTTTTGATTTCTTATAATGCTAGGAACAAAAGGGTCTTGCTGGTATACCAGGCAAGTGCTCTACCACTGAGCTAATCTTCCAGTTCAAGTGGCCCAAATAGCCATCTTGTGTTACTCCAAGACATGTGAGCCGTCTGTTTCCTGTCTCGGTGCTTCAATCATCCTCCTGGTTTACAAACAGCTCCCAGTTCTAGCTTGGCTCTATTCTTAGTCCTCTCCCTCTTCTCTCTCACAAATTCTCAAGAGAAAAATAATCCGGTTAGGTCTAATCACTCACAATCTGACCTGGGACATGTCTATGTGGCATGCTTCTAGACACACCCTGGGCCTCTCACATGTCTATTAACATGGATGCTGAGGTCGCAGACTCATGAGCCTCAGCTGTGTTCACTGTAGTGGCATCACAGGACAAGAACCATAACGGCATTTACAACTCCATCACCCCGTGGCTACCTTTTCTCCTGCAGCAGGAGGCTGAGCATGGTATAGCATGGATCACGTGCACACTTGAAGCTGTCAGAAGCCTTCATGGCTGGGCTGTAGTTTTGCAACATCGTATTTTCTTTTTCTAAATGAGGTCAGTGGGAAAAGAAAAAAAACAAAACCCTATACTTGGGTTGTGCTTGAAACACTTGGTTTAATAAAAGCACAATGTGTAAATATGTATGGATGTTAGTGGATGGCCTCAGGGCTCTGGCCCTCTGTCAGCTGGCTCTCAAAATCACCTCTTTCGGGAACCCATGAGAGAAATCACATCTCATGACAGGCTTGCTGGCAAGGAAAACTGGAGCTTAGAAGGAAACGGCAATGGCATTTAAATAAATGTGTTTATAGATTATAGCCTGGAAGTGAGATTAGAGGGGGATGTGAATACAGTGATGCTCTTGACATCCAGGAGTCCATAAAAATTAGAGCAGAAAAGAAGTTAATGTCACAGGAGGAACTAGACACCGGTGTTCTCGGGCCGCTTCTGTCTCGAAGAAGTGACGTAATACTATTGGAGCCATGAAACCTCTGTAGAACCCCATCCTCACATTGTGAAACAATGGGGTTGGAAGGGAGAACCCCCCAAGGCTCACCAGCTTGGAGCCAGAGTCAAAATCACTTAGAAATTTAGATTCAAAGGGCTGGGACAAACATTGTACTCAACAGCCCCAAATATGTCACAGATTCAATGCTTTTTTGTTGGTGGTTTTATTTTTTCCTTCAGAGTGCATGTGGAAACCTCTGTATACATTTCAAAAGCATAAATCAGACAAATTAAAGAATAAACAATTAGCGTTTTCAAAATGAACCTTTTGTTCATTATCTGGCACTGTTTGATGCCATGTGGATAATTTTAACCACTCGTGGATGACGCTTTTTACTCCATTAAAATATTACATGTAGTACTAATTCACGGTCACACTCCCGGCCAAGGGTCACAGACAGCCCTGACAGCACCAGCTTCCTGTGCTAAGATGAGAGAGATGGGTCACCCAGCACAGGACATCTGGTGCGATTAGGAAGGGCCCTGTCACCTTAGAACAAAGCTTTGCTGTGTTTGTGCAAGACTGGCACTGTGTGCACTCTTTCGTTCTGCAAACTTTTGTCGGTGGCTGCTCACCAACTCCTTTTTCGTTCACTACTTCCATAAAAACATACAGCCGTATATTTAATAATTCACTTGTAAAAATATCTATGCTTTACTTATCCTGCTCTGTTCGATCGAAAGCATGGCTAGGAAACTCAGAACTCGTGTATTCTGAAAAGACAACAATGTCTTCAACCCTAATAGAATAAGAGAAGTCAAACTTGGCAGTCAACTGTCTCCATCCCTCCTTGGACACATGGAAAACCTTTTCAATGAAGTGACAAGCTATAACGCCATATTTTAAAAGTTTATAGCAACAGTAACCACAAAAACAAATATAGCCTTGGTATGTGCCAAGTGTTGTTTGAAGAGTTTTACATGTATTTAATTAATGCATATATGATCAGGAGGAAAGAGACTCTCACCCAATAGAAGGTTTTTAACTATAATTTAAATGCAGGAATATTTGCATTTCAGCTACTCACACTTCAGACCAAAGATAACAATCTGCACTCTCCTGGGTGAGTTTTCTTTTGTTGGATAGTGAATGCTGCACTGTAGAATTACACTGTGGATCTGTACTGAGCAGCAGCCAGGCACCCTGGGAGCTCAGTTTGCATTTACAATATGCTCATCACATGTCGAGTTAAATAGAGGAATAGACAGCTAGCTTTCAGGCTTTTAGTAAGACTAATTATATATATTTAGTATGCTCTAGTACTCCCTGAATGAATTTAACATAAGGAATGTGCTATTTGGCACAAAATGAGAGAATTAAAACATTCAGCATGAGTCAAAAGAAGAGAGAAAGAACACAAATCCTGAGCTGCCTATAAAATTCAGCAAAAGAATAAGCGAAAAGCCAAAATCAAGCTATAAGTACTCTTATCCAAGCTAGCCTTCAGAATAAAGTCTATGCATACTCTTGAGTCCCCCCTCAATTTTTGCTATGTAGCAGAAGTGTATTTATGGCTGTTGCCCTGGTTAACTGCATGTGTCAAATTGAGCGGGCCACAGGATAGCTAGATAATGCATCAAATAACCAAGATAAAACAGTTATTTAATGTATATCAAGGGATCTCATGAGGGTGACTTGGAAGACTGTGAGTTGAGCTGGTGGAATTATAAAGCAAATGACCCTTGCAAGGAGTGTGGACATCATCGACATCACGGAGGACCTGAATAGAACAAAAATAGCAATGGAAGGTGGGCTTCCATCTGGTTCCTTCGACTGTGGTGTATTTCTTCTCTGCCCTCAGCACGTGTGGGTCTCAGGCCTCAAAAGACTAGAATCTGCACAGCAGGCCCTTCAGCTGTCAGACCTCTATATCCGCACCACAGGCTTTCCTGGATCTTCAGCTCCAACATGGCACCTTAGGGTCAGCATAGCATCCCAAGTCACACAATCCAAACTTTATAATGAACCGTTTAAAAAGATTAATTATTTGTATGTGTTGGAGGCATGTGCACATGTGTGAGAGTGCCCACACTAGCTAAAAGCGACAGATCCCCTGGAGCTGGAGCTACAGGACATTATAAGCCACCCCTCATGGATGCTAAGAACCAAACTCTGGTCCTCTGGAAATGCAGTCTCTCTGGTCCCAATGAAAGGTTTATTCTTGCTCATGGTGCATCATGCCACAGAAGTTAAGACCGCTGGAGAGCTCGAAGCAAGTGGTCACTTCACACCAAAGTTAGGAGAGCAGAGATAGAAGAATGTATGGGGCAGCTCAGTTCTGACTCTTCATTTGGACAGTTCAGGATCCCAGGGAGGGGGAGGGAGTGTGGGGGGTGTAGGAGGAGGAGGAGGAGGAGGAGGAGGAGGAGGAGGAGGAGGAGGAGGAGGTGGGGGAGTAAGTCTTCCCACCTCTATTAATACAAACATGCAATCCTCTCCAAGGATAGCCAGAGGTCCTTCTCCTGGTCATTCTAGATTTTTATCAAGTTGACAAATAACACTATTCATAGTAGGTTGTTAAACATCATCATTGCTATAGGTTCAAGGTAACTTGGAAGTTTCCTTCTGAAAGGGTTGTAGGGAGAGATGTGGAAGAGGATACCGCAGTGACGTAACAATACAAGCCTCAACCGGACACCACCTGCTTTGACAGAGGGGGTGGAGGAGAGAGAAGAGCCATGAACCAAAGGCAGGGATTTGATATTCCTTAGATCTTCCTGGCTGAACCCAGCCTTGGGGACTCACGTTAGGATGTCTGGTCTCCAGAATGGTGAGATAATCACGCAGTGAGTGATTTTACATCACTTAGTTAATCATCATCAGCTTGTGCAACGGTGAGAAACAGCAGCAGTGAGTTCTCATGACCTATAGTCACTGCTAACTTGCCCGAGTTTAGCTGATGCTAACCATACAGCCTACTAAGTCCAGACTCCCATAACCAAAGTCCCCTTGCTATGGTTTGGATATCGCCTGAGTGTCCTCCAAGGTTTCCTGTGTTAGGAACTTGATCTCCAGTGTGGTGATGCTGAGCAGTTGTGAAATCTTTTAAGAAGTGGGTATAGTGTGTGTGTGTGTGTGTGTGTGTGTGTGTGTGTGTGTGTGTGTGTGTGTGTGTGTGTGTGTGACTGGTTCATTGGGAATATTGCTCCTTGAAGGAGTTAATGTCCTTCGCACGCAGTGAGTTGGTTCTCAAGAAAGTAGTTATTAGCAGAGCAGGAATGCTCCCCATTCAGGAGTTTTCTGTTTCCAGCATGTGGAAACATACTCTAACAATATACACTTAGACTGTCCCCAGAGAACAAGCCGAAAGGACCACCCAACGCAGGCTTTCAGCTTCTAAAACTGTGAACTTAACAAACAGTTTCAAGAAGTAACCGGCCTCCGGTATTTTGTCACATAAGTGGAAAACATTATTTCCACGACCCCAGCAAGTTTCTTCATGCGCTTGTTCAATCATCTTCAGGATGCATCTTAAGATCAAATCATAAGCAACCTGTCTGCTACTCTCTAACACAGTGACAACACTGTTCTCATAGCTGACCATGCACACATTTGGAAGATACATTAAGTACATTACTTAGGGAATATATAAAAAATACTGTAGTTATTCACCTGACACTATTATTTCATTTAATGTTCTCCATTATTTGGTCCCTAACCTTCCTACAAATATTTGGTCCTTCTGCCCCATTTTGAGTTCTCTCCTTAGAGCATTCACCTTCTATTCACATCACATCTGTTTCCTCTACTTTATCTGCCTGAGCAATCAATATATCTATTCAATCGTGATTCATAGACTACTTATTTACTTCTTTATGGAAGGTTTTCTAAAACATTTCTCAATTTGATATGAACTCTCCACTTACTTGTATTCCACCGTGTCTTAATCATACCAGCTAAATAAAAGCCATTTTGGAGACTGATATGATAGCTCAGTAGGAGATTTATGCCAAATAATTATGAGACCCTGGATTCAATCTCCAGCTCTCTCTCTCTCTCTCTCTCTCTCTCTCTCTCTCTCTCTCTCTCTCTCTCTCTCTCACACACACACACACACACACACACACACACACACACACACAAGAACTAGGCCTGGTGGCACAAGTCTATAATGCCTGATATATAAGCTGAGGCAGCAGGGACTCACGTCTCAAGGCCTGCTGTAAGTCTCACTAAAATGATACTAAAGAGAGAGAGAGAAAGAGAGCTGACAGAGCAGCTCAAGGATAGAGTCCTCGCCTCACTTGTGTGAATCTGTGGTTCAGTCCCCAGACAACTGAGGCGTCATTAACTCAAATCTCTTCAGCACCAGGAAAGGCATAAATGAAGGAGCGGCTACATGAATATAATCTGCAATTGTAGGGCCATTGCCAACTAGAAAATGAACACCATACCTGTGGCACACATACGCATTTATTTAACAACTTATGACAGCATCTGCTTTATGGTTTGTGTTCTTCAAGATGGAAAAGGAGAAGTATTGGTGACCAGACTAGGTTAGAAGAAGTCAGTGGTCAGAACTTCCTAGTTCAGCCCAAGTATAGCGATCTGCTCTACCGGGTAGAAAGTGAAGAGAACTATCAAGCCAAACCTGAGAACCTTGCCTGATTACATACAAATCCATTTGAGTTCCTTGGAGAAACTCCAATGGATGTGATGTCTCACAAATGCTGTATTATTCTGTTTGGGGTCTTATAACAACTATTTCTTAGTAAGGAGCATGCTTAAATTTGTGGTTTGAGAAGTATCTACCACATGTTCACAGTTTATAGGCAACCATTGCACATGTGCGTTTAACTGGGATCTAAATTTATGACACATTGACAGCTATTCTGTGCATAAATGCTCACAAAATCTCCTACTAGATTTATTTATTTTGATAGCATTTTCTTTTTCCTCTTTTTTTGTAAAGGGGTCTCACTTCAAACTATATCGTATGGAACCTGGACTAAGAAATAACACAGTGCACTCATATGCACATACCCAAACACAGAGACACTTACATACATATAATTCAAAATAACAATAATAAATCTATGGCATTGATCAGATGTTGTTTTGAACAAATCTAATCTCAGAACTTTCCAGGGAAATGTGGAGCTCTGGAAAGTTCTTCAATATCTAAGAGGCTGACCTGAATGATGTGTTGGAATTTCAGATGGGGGAAATACAATGTGAAGAATCTACATAGTCTACACAGTACAGAGATCGATAGTACAGACTCAGAAGTCAGTGGTCAAGCCCAAAGTCACATAGTCACTTAATACTAAGGTTCATCTATAAAATGGGAATACTAACATCTGATGAGCAATATAAAAGATCAAGTGTGATAATTTGCCAAGTAGTTAGCATTCTCTTTGATCCATGGCAGGACTCAATAAATGATAGCATGTATTATTTAAATGAAATTACCAAGAAATTAGGCACCAATTATGTATGGCTGTGGAGGTTATTTCCCACCAGTCTTTATATAGACTTGGAAAGCTTCAGCATCGCTGATGAATGAGTGATGCTCTGAGCAAACCTCATCAGCAGTCTTGTAACTATAGTGCAATCACTCCGCACTCAAGCCTCTGCACGCTAATTACTGACTTCACTGACCTTCCGCATTTGTACGCAAGCATGCAGAGTAGAATATACTATGTGCAGTCTCTAGTTTGGTAATTATAAATAATTAAATCTCATTAAGCCCTAATTATGTATAGTGAAACAAACCTGTCATCTCCTTGGGCTGTGGATGTTCATGCAGCCTCATGATAACAGGAAAAAGCAGCAGATTCCACTCATCTAAAACAGGTCCCTAACAACTGACTTGGCTTTTGTAGGACTTCACTTCCTCCCCTACATAAGCCAGGGAAGAAATAACCCAATCCAAGATTTCTCTTAGGATCCAACGTCTGTGCTTATGTGGTCATCTGGTCCAAATTTGCCTTGCTAAGCTCAGTTTAGGGAAAGCAGTGTATTTTCATCCTTAGCAGTGGCATAGACCTTCAGATGGAAAGCTGGTGCCATCAACTGCAAAGTAGCCAGCTTGCTAGTGATGTATGAGGGGGAAGTGATAGGTTGAAGGAATTCTTGCTCTTGGCTCCATTGAATAGAAACTCAAACTCTAAAATATTTCAAATGATCATCATATTTAGGAAACACTGAATTGAAAGATCACAAAAGGAGGACTCTCTAATCGATGTCCTCTGCAGGTTCCAGGAAACCAGGCTAGAGTTCATGTTCCTGCTGCATTAAGGCTGTTGTGGATGAGTACAAATTGCATCTGCCTGTCCTCCTAACCTTCTCTTTACTATTTATCCCTATGTGTTGCCTTTTCTTTGGTCTAGTGGAAAAACACGTCTCTGACTCTTACCCCTAAGAAAGGAAGGAAAGCTGGATAGATTTTGCTCCCTGCATGGTCTCAGTTCACCCATTTTCCATGTTTGCCATCTTATTTGAACAGTCAGAATTGTTCAGTCTACTTCCCATCAACTGGCCAGCCAGATAGATAGCAAGAACTGCTTTTCTAAGCTGGGCATGATGGAGTAGGCTTGTAGTCCTGGAACTCAGAAAGCTAAGCAGAAGACCCACAAATTCAAGGGTAGCCTCATCTACACAGTCAGGCCATGTCTCCAGTTTTTCTGCTTTGTAATTTTAATAATACTGATTCTGATGTGGGTGCTTTGGCTCTTGTGGGCTTAATTAAAGGAAGAGTCTAGGTCCCAGAAACTCAAACCAACAAAGCCACCCTGAGACAGTGGCCTCTGGGGTCATTGTTTCAGACCCCAAAAGGAAGGAAACTCAGACAAGGAGTAAGCAGAGGGATATAGAGTCACTGGGGAAAAGTGAGAAAGAAATCCTGACAGTAGGAAGGCCTGCAAGACAGAAACATTGCATTACAGTGTAGTCTTGAGCTTTTGTGGATCTTAAGTGGAACTGCATGAAGGCTGAGGTAGTCTTCACTGAGATTGGTCATTTTGGATTTTTCGGTTTTTTGTTTTGTTTTTGTTTTTGTTTTTTTTTTCAAGATAGAGTTTATCTGTGTATTTCTGCCTGTCCTGGAACTCACTCTGTAGACCAGGCTGGCCTCAAACTCACGGAGATCGGCCTGCCTCTCGAGTGCTGGGATTAAAGGTGTGTGCCACCATGCCTGGCAAGGTTGGTCATTTTTTAATGCATTGGGGGATCAGCCAGTAAGAAGTCCACACATTTTATGCATGCTACTTTGTCCCAAGTAGGGAGTTACTTGTCCATTCAGGGAGAGGTCATGCATGCTACTTGACTAGCTCATGATTTACCACAGGCCCTGCCTTTACTAAGGGGAGCTTAACTTCTGTTTCTGTTTGAGCAAATTTTACTTTCACATGTCTTAGTCACACATTCTCTGGAAGACTACCAGATTTTTATTTCCTTTGAAGATCATTTATTTTAATAAATGTAAGGTATATGTTGTGGGATATTTGTACACTGTGTGAAGATGTATTGTTGTGATTGGTGTAATAAAAAGCTGAACAGCCAATGGCTAGACAAGAGGTATAGGCGGGACTTCCGGGCAGAGAGAGAGGAAATCAGAGGGATGAAACTAGGTGTGTGAGAGATGCCAAAGGCATGGAACAAGTCAGACATACAGGACAGAGGAAAAGTAACCAAGCCACGTGATAGAACATAGATGAACAGAATCAGGTTAATTAAGTTATAAGAGCTAGTTAGAAAAAAGCCAAAGTAAAGGAGAAGCTTTCATTAATAAATAAGAAGTCTCTGTGTTGTTATTTGTGGACTGGTGATTCAAAGATAGTCTGACAAAAAAGTGTGCTATAGTAGATATATATGTAGATATTTACATATCATAATTTAAATAGAAGTAATATTTAAAATAGAAACCAATAATTTAGATATAATAAAATATAAGCAATAATTCCATATAGGTTATAAAATGTTCTGAAAGGTATAAAGTATATCTGCATATGGGAAGCAATGTGACATATTTATGAGTAAAAGACACTAACACAAATGATACTTATTCCAAAGTTGTCTTTGATGTCAATAAAATCATGTAAGAAAAAGAGGATGCTTTCTTCAGGAAACTGTAAGTCGATCTGCAGAGGGTCCAGCCTCTTCTGCAGGCCAGAGAGACTTAGAAGGAGATGCAAGTCAGTGAGAAAAACACCCAGACTTCTTCTCTGAGGGATGAAAGCTTCTTCTGCACTTTATTCTTTCTGCTGCTTGTTCTACTCTGTTCTTTTTCTGTTCTGTTCTTCCCCCTGCTGTTTCCATTCTCTCTCTTTCCTGGTGACTGCCTTCTCCATTACTTCCTGATGTCTTCCTTCTGCTTTCGCTGTCTTTTCCCTTACAGCTTATATACCCCAGCAAAATCTCTCAGGCAACAGAAAAATCACAATACGGTTACATATTATTTTTTTATATTTCCCTTTCCAGACCTGAATTTACTGAGTCTTTCAGGATGCTGATGTAATCATTAATACAAGCACTTCATTTCTCATTTTTTAAGTTGCATTTTCAATTTTATTTTATAATTTAATTTAATTTTACTTATCAGTCATGGATTCCCCTGTCCTCCCTCCTCCTGTCCCCCCTGCACTCCCCCCAGCCCACCCCCCATTCCCATCTCCTCTAGGGCAAGGACTCCCCTGGGGATTCATCTTAGCCTGGTAGATTCAGTTGAGGCAGGTCCAGTCCCCTCCTCCCTTCACCCAAGCTGAGCAAAATGTCCCTGCATAGGCCCCAGGTTCCAAACAACCAGCTCGTGCACTAAGGAGAGGTCCCGGTTCCACTGGCTGGGGGCCTCCCAAACAATTCAAGCTAATCAACTGTCTCACTTATCCAGAGGGCCTGATCCAGTTGGGGGCTCCTTAGCTATTGGTTCATAGTTCATGTGTTTCCACTAGTTTGGCTATTTGTCCCTGTGCTTTTTCCAATCTTGTTCTCAACAATTTCTGCTCATACAATCCCTCCTCTTTCTTGCTGATTGGACTCATGGAGCTCCGCCTGGCTGTGGATCTCTGCATCTGCTTCCATCAGTCATTGGATGAGAGAGTTCTACCATGACAGTTAGGGTGTTGGGCCGTCTGATCACGTCTGATTAGGGTGTAGGTCAGTTCGGGCTTTCTCTCAGGCATTGCCAGTAGTCTATTGTGGAGGTGTCTTTGTGGATTTCTGGGGACCTCTCTAGAACTTTGCTTCTTCCTAATCCCATGGGGTCTTCATTTATCATGATCCCTTTTTCTTTGTTTTCCCTCTCTGTTCTTGATCCAGCTGGGATCTCCCACTCCCCTAAGCTCTCTTTCCCCCCGACCCTTGCCCATCATTACCACCCTCACATCCAGTTTGCTCATGTAGATCTCATCCATTTCTCTGTCGTTGAGTGATCCTTGTGTCTTTCTTAGGGTCTTCTTTTCTAGGTAGCCTCCCTGGAGTTGTGAGTAGCAGTCTAGTTAGTCATCCTTTGTTTTACATCTAGTATCCTTCTATGAGTGAATACATACAATGTTTGTCTTTCTGAGTCTGGGTTACCTCACTCAGGATGGTTTTTATTTTCTAGATCCATCCATTTGCATGTAAACCTCATGATGTCATTGTTTTTCTCTGCTGAGAGTATTTCATTGTGTATATGTACTACATTTTATTTATCCATTCTTCAGTTGAAGAGCATCTAGGTTGTTTCCAGGTTCTGGCTATTACAAACAATGCTGATATGAACATAGCTGAGCATGTGCCCTTATAATATGATTGAGCATTCATTGGGAATATGCCCAAGAGTGGTATAGCTGAGTCTTGGGGAATATTGATTCCCAATTTTCTAAGAAAGCACCATATTGATTTCCAAAGTGGCTGTACAAGTTGCATTCCCACAAAAATGGAGGAGAGTTCCCCTTGCTGCACATCCTCTCCAGCATAAGCTGTCTTCAGTGTGTTTGATCTTAGCCATTCTGACAGGTATAAGGTGGTATCTTAGAGTTATTTTGATTTGCATATCCCTGATGATTAGGGATGTTGAACAATTCCTTAAATGTCTTTCAGCCATTTGAGCTTTCTCTGTTGAGAATTCTCTGTTTAGCTCTATAGCCTATTTCTTAATTGGAGTGTTGGGCATTTTGATGTCTAATTTCTTGAGTTCTTTATATATTCTGGATATCATCCCTCAGTCAGATGTGGGGTTGGTGAAGATCTTTTCCCATTATGTAGGCTGTTGTTTTGTCTTGTTGACCATATCCTTTGCTCTACAAAAGCTTCTCAGGTTCAAGAGATCCCATTGATTGATTGTTTCTCTCAGTGTCTGTGCTACTGGTGTTATATTTAGGAAGTGGTCTCCTGTGCCAATGCGTTCAAGACTATTTCCTATTTTCTCTTCTAACAGGTTCAGAATAACTGGATTTATGTTGAGGTCTTTGATCCACTTGGACTTAACTTTTATGTACGGTGACAGATATGGATCTATTTGCAATCTTTTACTTGTTGACATCCAGTTATGCCAGCACCATTTGTTGAAGATGCTTTCTTTTTTCCATTGTACAGTTTTGGCTTCTTTGTCAAAAATTATATGTTCATAGGTGTGTAGATTAATGTCAGGGTCTTCGATTCAATTCCACTGGTTCACATGTCAGTTTTTATGCCAGTACCAAGCTGTTTTTATTACTGTAGCTCTATAGTAGAGCTTGAGGTCAGGGATTGTAATGCCTCCAGAGGTTGTTTTATTGTACAGGATTCTTTTGGCTATGCTTGGTTTTTGTTTTTCCATTTGAAGTTGAGTATTGTTCTTTCCATGTCTATGAAGAATTGTATTGGTATTTTGATGGAGATTGCATTGAATCTGTAGATTGCTTTTGGTACAATTGCCATTTTTACTATGTTAATCCTGCCTATCCATGAGCATGGGAGATCTTTCCATTTTCTGACATCTTCTTCAATTTCTTTTTTCAGGGACTTAAAGTTCTTGTCATATAGATCCTTCACTTGCTTAGTTAGAGTTACCCCAAGGTATTTTATATCATTTGTGGCTATTGTAAAGGGTGATATGTCTCTGATTTCCTTCTCAGCCTGCTTGTCAATTGTATATAGGAGGGCTACTTTTTTTTTTTTTTGAGTTGATCTTGTATCCTGCTATGTTGCTGAAGGTGTTTATAAGCTGTATGAGTTCCTTGGTCACATTTTTTGGGTCTAACTTCTATTTTTTAAGTGAATGATTACGATGAATACAAGTAACAAAAATATGTTTCTTCTGTCCCTTACATGCTTAAACATTTTAAGTATTACAGGGGAAAAACAAATTATCCCTAAGAACCTACTACAGTTAAACATTTATCTTTCAAACTTTTCATAGATCAAGAGATTTTTAGCCATTACCATTTATAATTGCCAGAAAAGCAGGTTACTAGTTACTCTTCTCATATTTTAGAGTCCAGTCCAACTATCCTAACTAACCATTCAATTCTTTGTTTTCTAGTTACATGTAGTCAATTGTTTGAAGCTTTGATTTAGCTATGATGTACCCCAAAACCCATGAACACACTTCCCAATATAAAAAAGAACTTGAGCTAATTCCTGGGACTTGATTGTTTTCCTTAATCATAACCTAAGTGATAGTCTACACAGCTCCTCAAGAGAAACTCCTAAGTCCTAGCTGTGTGACACTTCCTTGTTCTTATTTTCTATCCTCTGTAGCCCCTGCTTTATCAGGAGTGGGAGCAACACTATACCCTGCCTTTACCTCTATTAATTTTCCCAATAAACTGACCTTTGCCATAATCCCTAACTACATTTGTTTAAAACCCTTAATCATCAAAATTCTTTTTAAACTAACACTATTATTGTATAAAATCATTACTTCAGTTAAACAGTACAGCTTAAGAGGAAATCATCTTCATAATAACCCACAGGAAAATGTGCCCAGTAGAACAGGATATTCCCCTGAGATAATCACAGTACATTAAAGTCATTGGCATCCCCCACACCCCTTCACATCATGTTGGATACCAGAGAAAAATGGCAGTGGCAAACATGTAAAGGCAGCAGCAGGAGACATTCTGGAGCAGAAGCCCTATGGGCCCTGCCTTTCAGACATTCACCCATCACGGTCTTGCCTCCTGGTAGGCTGAACTCCTGAAGTTTACCTGCTGCTCCTCTGACATGGCTACCGGCATTGATCATGAATACTGCCAGGATGGTCAATTCTTTTCATGAGTTTCTTCAAGAAGAAAAAGCTTCAAGAGCCTTTCTTAAAGTGTCATCGCTTTAATGATAGCATACCAAGTTAAGAATGAAGAAGCAGCTAGATATCTACACATGCACTCCTATAACTCATATTGTGTTTTTTTTTTATTATTTAATTCCTTCTGTGGTTTTGTAGGCCTTATACAAGATACATATGTAGTATACCACTGATTTACATATACATTCAGCCTCTACATTGTGGCCTATAAATACTATAACCTAGTATAATAAGCTAGGATATTTTTTAGAAAGTACCTGATTCCAGATCTAGAATAATTAAGTTTAATTTGTAGCTGGAGTTTTCTCTCTGGGTCCCGCTGAGCCCAGGCAGTCTGACAGCCCACTTATAAAATAAACACAGATGCTTATATTATTTATAAACTGTATGGCCATGGCAGGCTTCTTGCTAACTGTTCTTATATCTTAAATTAACCCATTTCTATAAATCTATACCTTGCCACATGGCTCGTGGCTTACCAGCATCTTCACATGCTGCTTGTCATGGCGGGGTCTGGCAGTGACTCCTTCTGCCTTCCTGTTCTCTCAATTCTCCTCTCTGTTAGTCCCGCCTATACTTCCTGCCTGGCCACTGGCCAATCAGTGTTTTATTTATTGACCAATCAGAGCAACACATTTGACATACAGACCATCATTTTTTTTCATTCCCATAGGCAAGATAAAATGTATAGTGACTCCCACTAGCCATAGAAAACCTTAGTATGGAAAAGAATAACAATTTATATGGATTTAGGTACATGTTCATAAACACATAAGATTAAAATTATAGTATACAACATAGCTACAAAAATTTATTCACCGCTTTTAAAAGGTGTAGAGACCCAATATCTTTTTTTAACTAGTAAATATATACAAGTAATCAAATATTTGTTTGACTTTCTAACAAAAAAACAATCACTTAATTGGGTGAGATGGGAGGTCAGTGCACTCAGCCACCAAGCCTGATGGCCTGAGTTCAATCTTTAGAACCCATATGGTAGATGGACAGAACTGATCACTACAAGTTGTTCTCTGGCCTCCACGTGCATGTTGTAATGTGCAGTAATAAATACGGTAATATTGCACTCAAATAAGTGATGAGAAGTTCACCTTAGAGAATGCTTATCGTTAGCAAATTTTTTAAATGGCTGACTTAGAATATTGCAGCTTTCATGAATTAATCAATGTAGGTAGTAATACCAACACCACCAAAGCAGCTAACAGTATGTATTCTCTGACAGAAGTACAAAAGCTACCTGTGGATCCTAACAGAGTGGTGAGGATACTCTACTAAGAAACTTTTTTTTTAAATCAATGAACTTTACACACATCATCATTACCATGAAATCACAAAACCTTAATTTTGAGTCAAAAGAGAGAAAGTTGCAGAAGAATAGGTGTAATATTTATACATCCGTGAGCTTATATAAAGGTTGAAAACAGGAAAAATCAAGTTTGGGAGTATAAAAAATGCATAATAAACATAAAATATGTGCCCCTATGGGCACATCAGTTCCAGGATAGCACTTGCTCCTACAAAGGCAGATGTCTCTGTCTATTTTGTTCTGCAATAGAATGTCATAGCTTGAGGAAGCCAAAAAGAATAGAAGCTTATTTCCCATAGTTGTGGAGACTGGAAAGCTGCACACACTGGTTAGATACTTCCTCGTACATCATTGTTACTGTAACAAAATGCTGATAAAAACACCTTATAGGGGGAAAGGGTTTATTTTGGCTTATAGTTCCAGAGGGAGAAAGTCTATCCTCGTAGGGAAGGCATGACTAAGGTCAGGTAAAGCAAGGCAGAAGGAGAGGAAAACTGGGTGATGACATTTGCATCCTCACACAGGAAGCAGAGGAAGGCTGTAAACTCCCAAGGCTCATCTCCAGTGATGTACTTCCTCCATTAAGGCTCCAGCTCCCAGAGGTTCCATAGCTTTCCAAACAGCACCACCAATGGTTGGTTAAGTGTTCAAACACATGAGCTTCTGGGAGACATTTCTGATTCAAACCATATCTTTCTACAGTAGAAGTGAAGTCTATGGGAAAGAGAGAGAGGGGTGAAGAGAAGAGGGGGATGGGAAACAGCATGGGAGGGGAGAGGAGAGGGAAGCAGAACACATCCTTATATCAGAAGCTCAATCCTCTAATAACTGATCTACCCCTTTGATGACATTAGTCCATTCATGCATACAGAACAATCCTGACCTAATCACTTAAAGGCCCAGATCTCCACACTGTTGCATTGTGGGTTAATTGTCTAACACATGAACTCTGAAGGTAAAGACAAATGTAGTATCTTAGAAAGATATCCAAGAAGAGAAATATGCCAGAATTCTTCCTGAAATTGGAAAAACATAAGCAAACACAAAGTTGATAAATTTATTAATTATGGATGGTGGCTACTTTGGCTCTTTCTATGTTATTTGTCCTAGTAACAAGATATTTTAAATAGTTTATTTGAAGGTAAAAACAGTGGTGTGTTCTCTGTTGGTAATAGAACAGAATAATTCAGTGGTTTCAAAACTGATAAATAATTGAAGTCCATGGCAACAGTATTATCAATCAGGGGAAGTGAGGGTCTGGACCTTACATGGGTGGCATGCTTGGAAATGATGTTGCTTTTACAATGTTATATAATGTATATACTGTACAGAGGCAAGCTCCAAGGCAGCTGTGTATGGTGTGTGTGTGTGTGTGTGTGTGTGTGTGTGTGTGTGTGTGTGTGTGTGTGTGTTTCTCCTCTTCAAACAATAATGCAAAACCAAACAACAAAACAGAAAATGCACTCCAGCAGGTTATAGATGGGGTAGATGTTAGGGTGAGCCAACCCAAGGCCCAGTATGTGGATCTAGGAGGTAGCTAAGCTGGTCAGTCTGGGCCACTGGGACTGCCCACCTCAGGGGAGGGGCAGAGCCTGATTTCCTAAGCCCACACCATTGGGGCCAGCTCTCCAATGAGGGCTGGGGCCAATTCTCCTGCTGCAGTGTCCAGCGAGGGGCAGGGCCAGCTATCCCAGGGCCTGTGATGAGCAGGCAGGCTCAGCATGGCCCTCAGATTTCAACACTCATGATTCTTAGGGCCCCTGTGGTAACATGGGCCACAGACATCAACACAGACCTAAGCAGCAGCTGGATTATGGCCTTCAGCAGCAGCTTGCTCCTGAATGTCACCGTGGCCTCAGTGGCAGCCTGTCCGGTAGGCACCAACCTGGTCTTAAGTGGCTGACCAGAGCGTGGGCATCCACACAGCCCTCTGTGTATAACAGGAACCACTGACTTCAGCTCAGACCCTGGCTGCAGTAGGGACATAGATCCAGACATGACCCTTGACTGGTCCTGTGGAACAATAGCCACAGGATCCCCATGAATGGGGAAACAGAAGAATATCCAAGAGGAGTTTCACTGAGAGTCCAGGGATGATGGTGTGCCAGAAGACAGATAACAGATAACATTGATCATGAACCAGATCAATGACTCATTGCAATGAACACTGTGGATGGGATTGAATGAGCAAAAGGATATTCTGTGTGATACTCTGCAGCTCCTAATGTCACTAGGATGAATGAAGAGGTGTTGGAGAAATGGAAAAGACAGAGGAGCAAGGTAAGGTGGGTTTTTTGTTTGTTTCGTTTTTAATTAATTTGGGGGAGTCTTTTGGGGGGGAATGCTACAAGGTGAGGGGCAGATAAAGAAGGACTGGGATGTGATAGGGATTGGGTGCATGATATAAAATTCCCAAAGATTCAATAAAGAAATATATATATATATATATAATGTATGTATATACATTTATAGTGCAATATATTGTGCACTTTAACAAACTTATCTGGGGTCAGAGAATAAACAGCCACTAGATAGACACAGAGTTCAAAAAATGGTGGTACACACACCTTTAATCCTAGGATTCTGGAGTCAGAAATCCATCCAGATCTCTGTGAGTTCAAAGCTACACTGGAAACAGCCAGGCATGGTGACACGCACATTTAATCCCAGGAAGTGATGGCAGGAAGCAGAAAGGTATATAAGGCGGGAAAACCAGGAACTAGAGCTGGTTAAGCTTTTAGGCTTTTGAGCAGCAGTTCAGCTGAGATCCATTCGAATGAGGACACAGAGGCTTCCAGTCTGAGGAAACGAGATCAGCTGAGGAACTGGTGAGGCGAGGTTAGCTGTGGCTGGTTCTGTCTCTCTGATCTTTCAGCATTCATCACAATCTCTGGATCCAGGTTTGTTTTTATTAATAAGGCCTTTTAAGATTCGTGCTATTCAAACAGGTTTGAGGTTGATTACCAGGTTCTATAATACTTCCTTTCCCTAAACTGTGACATACCAGAACATGGCCTCAATTCATAGGGAGACAATTTGCAAAGCTCCAGTGACAGAGATGCCAGAGCAAGGACAGGAAGCCTCCCCTGCCCTCCGCCGGTTGTCCGGTCACAATCGGAACAGACACACAAACTCCTTTATATCTTCTTATTCATCTGGATTTGGCTGTGCAGCTCATCCTTCTTATTCTGTTCTTGTTTTGTCAATTTTCTTTCTCCTGCTTTTAGTTTAATGCTTCTAATAACCCTTTCATCTGGTCTCTGCCCGAAACCACATGTTTGCATACTGTTCTTGTGTCTTCTGGTTGGAGCGCTTGTCATAATTCTTTGCAAGCTGGTTTCTCATCTTAAAACAAGATCACAACTTGGATGCCTTTAAGGAAATAAAACAGTATAAGCTTCTGTCATACTAAATTTCAATATCTGAAGCTAAGCCCAAATCATAATCTTTCATGAAATTCTGAGTTAATTGTTAGCAAATAGTTAGAAATTTTTATCCAAAAAGGAGCACACACAAAGAAGTATTTTCATCAATTAAGTGAACAGAAGATGTGTGTTTATCCCTTAGTGGGAAAAGTATGTGGGTAATTAATTCTTGCAAGCAAAATTCTCTTCTCATGGTTGTAATTAATTTGACTGAGATCTTAGATCTCACATCTTCCTGGCTTCCCAGAGTCTGAGATCTAGTCCTGTGGGTCACAGTGTATAGCATATAGCAGCTCTCGGAACAAGACAGTCATGGCACATATTTGCCTCCTCTTTGCCTCAGTCTCCGGACTTTCTTTGCTCTGTTTTGTCAAGAGTTCTCTACAGTAATTAATGTGCAGTCTGGTGGTTTTATCTCACAGGCTGCCATTGCCACCTGTGAGGCCTTTGAGTCGTCACCCCGCCCTGTTAGAGGGGTAAGTAGGCAGGACTTTGTTTTAGGGGCTGCAAGAAGAATTTTCCTAATGGTGTTATGAGTCTAACCCAGTCATGGTAATAGACCCAAGTCATATCGCTTCTCAAAATGTGTTTACAGAATAAGGCTTGTTTGCTCTGTTGGTTTATAATGCTGTAGTGTGTTTTGGTTTCTGAAGGACATGAGTATTGAGTTATTAGACAGGAATCACAACTTTCTCACTGCTATAGATCAGCTGAAAGCACATGATGTATCTAGCAACACTGTGGAACTTTTAAGATTTATTTTTAGTTTAAAAAAAATTTTAATTTAGTCTTTGAGAATTTAATATATGTACACAGTGAAATGTGATTGTACCCACCCCCATTTATTTCCTCCAACTCCTTTTGGATCACCCTCATATGTTCCTCTTACAACTTCATGTACTTTTTTTTCAATAACTCATTAAGTCCAGTTAGCGTTACCCATGTGTATATGGGTATCGGGTCATCTACTGAAGTATGTGGAACCTAATGGTTACTAGTGGACCCCACACATCCAAAGAATGATTCTTCCTCTCCTAGACAGTTGGGAAAAGTCAACAGAACCTGGGTAAGGGGTAGTGCCTCACGAGCTCCAACCTCATCTAAGCCACGCTGTTGGCTGGCTTGATCTTGTACAGATCTTGTGGATAACCACAACGGCCGTGCGTTCACGAGTGCTATAGCCACATCGTGTCCGGAAGTCAACACTCCACAGCACCCATTCTCTTGTGCAGTGTCTTTTCTGCAGCCTCTTGTGCAATGTCCCCTGAGTGTAGCAGATGGAGAGCATTGATAAGGTTATTCCATTTAGGACCAAGAACTCACGGTCACTTATTCTTAGCACTTTGGCCAGTTATGAGTCTTGATTGTTTCCCATGACAAGAAAAATCTCTCTGACCAAAGTGGATGTCAGCCAAAGTACAGAATTTTATGTACACCATTTTATTCCATTTTATGTATTTTGTCATGCATATAGGTGATCTAAGCAATAAATTACTTAGTTTTTCTCATTTTTTAAAATGCTGTAATATCATATAAAATCTTTTTGTCACTTACCTTTTTTCACTGAACATTGTGTTTCCAGAATTCACCTACATTAAATAGAGTAAGTTTTTCTTCACACAAGGTCTTACTGTATTCAAAATTTGTTTATATATACCATTCCATTGAGTTCACATAAAAATCAACTGAAGTCTAGTAGTCCCTATTCATTTTGTTATAATAGCATCAAAGACTGCTGGAAGCTATTAATGAATCCATATTTTAGTGGAATCTCTACATGCACCCAGGCCCTCATGTCAATTTGACACCTAGATTTTGCCTCAGACAATAGTACTATAAAATTTACATATCATAGGTTTTTATGAATCTTCTACTAATAATCATGAATTTCCTTCTGTGTGAGTTATATGTTTCCATTACATTGAAAGGTAAAATAAAAATAAGGCAAAGCCCTTTCCTGGGGACTTCTTGGAAATTCATCTTATTTCCATATGTTGGCCACATAAATAAAGCTTTGTGTTCATTCCAAATGTGACTCTCATGTCTATTTCACGATATCACAGGACATTCTAGTGAACAGCCTATGCAAATTCCCAGAAAAAGAATGTATCTGAGGGAAATTCTGTCTCTTATTGCTTTCCAAATATCCTTTTTAGACATTCATTCAGTGTACTTGGCTGACATGCAGGGCAGTAAGGAAACTCAGTGTTCCCGTACATTTTGTTATTTATTGCTTAGTGATCAACCAATATCTGTCTTTGAAAAGTGTCAGCAGCTAGCAGAGAAATGAGAATTCTGCTTCCCACGTAAAATCTTCAAGTCAACACCAGTGAACCACATGCCTGTAATAAGATTATGAACCAGAACATCATTAGTGGGCCCTACTGAAAAAAATGCTGAAGGAACAGGCTATTTCTTCAATGACGTTGGGCCCACTGACAGCTCTGTGACTAATACAGTAACTTTAAAACAAGGTGAGATAGTTGCTTCATAGATTTTCACTAAAGTTATGCCTTGGGGGTAGATTTATTAATAGTGGAGGAAAGAAGCAGGATAATTCAAAGTGCCTTAAGTTGACTGTCAGAAAACAGACAAGGGATGTCTTTTCACATGAACTTTTAAGTTTATCCTTAGACATGGATTGATTCATCGATACGTTTCTATAGCTACAAAGAAATTAATCATTTTCTTCCAATAAGTATAAGTAATACTTATGTCAGATTCTGTGTTTTCTGCAGAACTGGTGAGAACTGTCTTGTGGTAGACAGTGAGATGGGAACACTATCCTAAAGCGAGAGCACTCAGTACCCTTTAAGCACCCAGAGGATCTTCTGTTTTATGGGGTTATATGATCTAAATAACTACGGAGCAAGAGCTTGCTCTTATTTATCCTTGGCCTGTAACATAGGAGCTCATGACTCAAGTGGCCAGACTAAGGTTCAAGTCTCATTTCTAACACTTAGAGAATTTGGAACTTAAAAATTACCTCCAGCCTCAGTTTGTGAAATCATAACCTGGGGCCTTTTCCCTTCACTCTGGTTGGCTTTTCGTGTATTCAAGTAACTGGTTGAGTTTGATTTTATTTTATCAGGCAGTATCTCCCCATGTATATAGCCCAGGTGCATCATAGTCTCACCACCGATGCCTCCCAAATGCTGGGATTACAGGCATGTGTCGCCGTGCCTGGCTGCTCTTTGTTCTCTATCCAAAGATAGAGCTTTTGTGAATACTTTACAAATATTAAGTGAGATTATTGGATCCCAGAAAAGAATACCACAAAGTGAAGGCCTCAGACACAGCCTCTGAAGCAACTTTTTTCTTAGGGCCCTCTATCTGAAAGCATACATTATTTTTGCATGAATCAAGCTATAGAATTTCTCTTCTGCAAGGTGGATCAGACAAAACTATTGAGACTTAAAACTAAAAGTATTCCTTTATCTTTGTCTCACTGTCTCTGTAACAGCTGTAAGGAAATTCTCTTGACTGTGGAACCTATTCTACCCTATGCCCAAAAGGAAGGAAGCCAAGAAGTACCTGCAAGGCCACTCCTTGTGGGATATATTAGTTACCTTTTTGCTACTGGGATAAAACACCATAGCCAAAATAACCTAAGGAATAAAGCATCTATTTGCGCTTGTGGTTCCAGGGAGCCAGAGTCCATATGGCCGGAGGGTAAGGCATAGTGGTAGCTAACTGACCACATCTTAGTGCACACTCAGGAAGCAGAGTGAGTGAAGAAGGAAGTAGGCCAAGAGTACCAACCCTCAAAATCCACATCCAGTGATGTACATCCCCCAAAGAGTCTCCACTTCCAAAAGTTTCATAACCTTCCCAAAATATGCCACCAACTCGGGAGCAAGTGTTCAGATACACAGGCCTATAGGGGCCTTTAAACATCCAGCCTATTAACACTGGGTCTCCCACTTGCTCTATAGCTATTAAATCACATCTTGTTTTCTCCAATCACATTTCACCATGCTGAACCATGTTTTCTTAAATCTGACTGTAACCACCTGAGCCAATCTCTGATCTAAAAGCTCCCATGGCCTATAAAACAATAATCAAATCAAACTTTAAGGCCTTTTCTCTTGCTAACCTATGCTTCCTTTGTAGGGGCATCTGCCATTATAACCTTTCCTGGTGAGCAAGAACGGGGGGCACCTCCTTTTCTGCCCCCTACAGAAGGCCCTGAGAATGTCTGGTTCATATAAGAAGCAAATACAGAAGTACACTCCCATGGGGAAACATGGTCCCCTGGATACCTCAGGGATCTCCAGTGGAGTTGACATTCCCCTTCGGGTAAAGGGTAGATGGCTGTGTCCCTAGCTGTCACTTTGCCTGTGGATTCCATGAGGCCCTCATCTGGAATGGAGGGACAGGAGTCTGTGCTAAGCCTCACACAGAGAGCATCCAGTCCCCACCAGGTTGCTACCCTATACACAGCCTACTTTCCATTTCGTCTCCATATAGTTATTGCTGTTCTTTTCTAAGGCTTTGTGTTTCTTTCTTACAAAGACTTCCTCATGTTTAAGTATGGCAGGGAATATGTGGTCCACAGACATGCTCTCCCCTCCGGAGAAAGACCTAGTTCTTGTTTCTACCCAGTAAGATTAAAGATGGTTGTCTTGAGAAACAGGCTAGGCCAAAGTTAGAGCAGAGAAGATGAAGGGGAGGGTAAAATCTACATCGAGTGTGTATTCTCACCTAATCGTTCTGCTTTAGCCAATCCACGAAAGCAAACAAAAAACCCGCACACAGACCCAAAGTAGAATTAGATGACAATTACTGGATTCCATCATAATTAATTTTGATCTCAGAAAGAAACACCACTGTATTTTAAAGATAAAATTTGTTTGGAAACTATAATCAAGTAGCTTAAATGTACTTATGCGAAAATGGAATTATGAGTTCTGGTCTAAAAACTGAATGATCTAAAGGGCCTCTCAGTGACGATCTAATCTCACGCTGATTGCTTGTACCATAGAGAGGGGAGTGGGAAAGGAAAACATTCCCTGGTTGAATTCCAGAATGGATCTTGAATAAGTGTAGCGGGGAGAAAAGGAAAAGGAAGTGGGAAATCATGTACTGGGTGGAAAGAACCATCTCTAGGGAGAGGTGACCTCTTCCCGAACATCTAGCTGTGGTTTAACTTCCTACTCAGGACTGGCAAGGCAAGGTACTGCTCCTGCCTCCTGGCCCTCCTCCTGAGATGTGTTGACGCAGGTGGTCAGCCATGTTTTCCCTTCCCGCCGCACCTTCCTCTTGGCCTACGAGTTTGTCTTTTCTTTTTCCCAGTGAATTCTTCCACCTGCTGTCAGTCCTGAAGTCTGCACCATCAGCTTCATTGATCAAAACGACCTGAGATGTTCATTTAAATAATTTCAACGCTGATTCTGTTTTCTACTGAAATTATCTTATGGCATTATATGATACACTTTTTTTCTTTTTTTGGTTCTTTTTTCCAAGACAGGGTTTCTCTGTGTAGTTTTGGTGCCTGTCCTGGATCTCGCTCTATAGACCATGCTGGCCTCGATATTATGCACTTTTAAACTTAGCTTTAAAGGAATAAATGAAAGTGTTAATTTCAAAAGTCATAGAAATAGTTGCTAAAGTGTCAAACTTACTTTGTGTAGTTACACTTCAATATTTAAAGGTATGTTAGAAAAGAAGTAAATGTTTCCAAATGATCAGCCATGGATGAACAAAACAAGTTGGATATAGTGGGTACAGTATACTAAATCTTAGAATATGACAAGCTCAAGATTTTAGGTCTAAATAAACAACTCATCAATGGTGGAATCTTCATACCTAAGGAGTGGGTTTCATTGTCTGTAAAATGTTAAATTTATTTAAATGAAAATTTCTAAAAGTATATTTGACAAAATGTTAATCTTTAGAATTTTTTCAGTCTCTCTCTCTCTCTCTCTCTCCTCTCTCTCTCTCTCTCTCTCTGTGTGTGTGTGTGTGTGTGTGTGTGTGTGTGTAATCTTCGGTGACTTTCCTCTGATGTCACTCACATTTGTTTTAGACAAGGTCTCTCACTGGTCTGGAGCTAACCAGTAGGCTGAGCTGGCAGGTAAGTGAGCCCCAGGAACCTGTCTGTCTCCAGCTCTCCAGCTCCACAATTACAAGTTCACAGCACACTTTTTTATTTTATGTAAATTCTGAGGATGAGACTCCGAACCTTATGCTTGTACACTATGCTTTTAACCAGCGGAGCTACCACCCCAACCCTATTTATAGCTTTCATATGGAAGAAAAAATTGCTCTCTTATCAAATATCTGTAAGAATGTTTATGTCAGACAAACCACAGAGGTTTGTGTAGTTAAGGATTTGTCAAAGGTTCTTAATCAGTCTCCTGTGTGTACATTTCCTATGCCTATCTAATCACTGTGCACTTTATCCCACCCCAGCCTCTAGTATCTATCTGTTTGATGCATAAATACTTTGGAATGCTTACCAAGTCCTTTGACAATGACCTCCTACAAAATGGTCCTGGTAACTTTCTCAGCCATCGGTTCCACTTGGCCACTTAAACACACACATACAGGCAGAATGAAGCCACTCATTGATTATCCAAAGCCATGTGCCACAAAGATTCTGAGTAATTAGGACATTTCTGTGTTGTTTGCTGCATGAGCAGACCAGACACGCATGCTGTGTTCATTGGGAAAATACATTCCAGCCTCACCCTAACATCGTTTGAGTGGGTGAAGGCCAGAACGTACAGAGACTAGCGGAGATACGAGATGAAAGCAGGCACCAAACAGAAGCAACCCAGACTCCACAGGGAAAAACAAAGGGGTATCTGAGGAGTGTGTTGCTCCAAACTTGCATCAATTATTTTCTTTTTCCTTTTCAACAAATGTAAAACCAGTTAGGATATAGAAAGCGGACACATGCTTGATTCCATTCTGGAAGAAGCTCATACGCTTACTCTTGCATTATCAAATGGGAATGTAGGATCTATTGTGCTCAATGAGCTAGGAGAAACAGCAGACTATTTTTTAATGCTACTTTCAGCAGTCTGACTTTATCCCATCATGTCTCTAAGGAAAAGACCAGGCTAACGTCTCCAAAGTTCCTCTGGCATACATCATGTTATTTATATGCTGCAGACAATTGGCTGAACCCCAGGTATCCACACCGATGCACAATTCCTGGAAAATGCAGCCCATGATATTTTTGTGAGGAGGTTTTCTGATTTTCTACAACTAACTTATTCAATTGTATTGATTGATATTGGCTTCCTTCACCATTCTTTTGCAATTCCAATCTTCTGAACAGCACAAATATAGGAAACTTAAATACAGTCACACAGGATGGATGACTGCTTCTGCAACAGTCTGGCACCATGCTGTATGTGATGAACCCCAGCAGCCTGCTCTCTTTTGAAGGAACATCTATTAGCAACAATAGTTGTTTTGCGTCTGTTACCAGAAATAATATTCTATTAAACAATTGTCAACATGCACTTTTGGTAACAAATGAAATTCTTTCAAATTAAGTTAATGGCACAAGATTCTTGAAAAGAAGTTAATTTCTTGCACTGAAGAAGTTATGGATTTCTTAAGTTGTAGAAAATAGAATTATAGTGTATACATTTAGAAGGATAATAGAAATATGTGGCTCTCCAAGGCAAAATTTCTTGAGTGGCCTCAGTAGCCACTTAATACTGATTTAGGAGTCTTCTCCATGATAATAATACAACTGTTTATATTTCATTAAGCCTTAGTAGAAAGTGGAAAATACAAGAAAATATCTTTCTCCAGTACAGTGCAGTATTTAAACATTGCCCAGCTAAGTAACTGACTTCAGCAATGGGATATTATTCTCTACTGATTCTATGCTTCTACTCTATATGGTAAATATAGTGCAGGTGAAGAAGGGCAACCTGTTAGGGTCTTAAAAAACACATATGAAACATTAATCTGAGTTAAAAAAAACTTTCATGAATTTAAAGCTCATTATCAGTCTCTGAGCTACATATTTAAAAAAAAAAAAAACATTTCCTTTGTTTCTGCTTCCAGACTACCTGAGTAAAAACTGCACCCATAATTATAAAATTCATATATTGGGTTTAATTATTAACTAACATGGAATCAGAGCTATAGGATTAATATCATCAGCTTCTAATACAAAGAAGGCAGTTATTGACTTAAAGATCAATAGTAAAAGTCTCATGTAAGAAAATTTTATTAGTCTTTATATTTTCAATTTTTCTCTTTCTTGAAACCAGATATTTACAAAAGAGCTTAAAATAACATATTTGAACTTCTGTTATAAAATAGTTATCATATATAACACACACACATATTGTTCTAATTTTGTGGAGGAAATGAAAGGAACTGAAAACATTGTTTCAATACTTGCAGGCAATACCTTCAAAGCATGTAAGAAACTTAAGATGCCCAGTGAATCAAAAGAACTCTAACATTTAATGATTTAGTAAATGATGCCAGCATATTGTTATCACTCCTAGAATGTCAAAATTAATCCATTGGCTGAAAAGCTTTGAAATGCTGTAGAATAATGTGAGATACTGGACCATCTCTTCAAGTATAGCAGAACAATAGACTGAATATGCCCTAGGCACAGAGAGAAGTTTGTCATCCCTCATATTCCTCTGAAACCCAGGAAATTCTTCTCAAAGGGAAAATAACCAGCTGCTTTCCGTTTTCTCTCAACAACAACAAAAAAAAAGAGTCTATACTGCTTACCAAGTCCCCTATATGACTCTCCTGTGTGTTAAAAGCTCCTGGTACAGCATGGTGCCTGCCCTACATGTGAGACAGAAGAGAAATGATGCCTTCTGACCAAGAATACCACCTTCACTTCCCCCTGAGTTGCTACATTGTTGCATTAGTGATGATTTTGTAGACTGTTAAAATGCAGATATTTAAGTGAACAATATCCTTTATGTTTATCATGGCAAGCATGTTTGCCTACAGGCATCTCTAATCTAGGAGCAGAGACACATGTGATATGCTACAAAGTTTCTATGGCTACCTCAATGTCCTTCACAAAGAATGCTGCCTGCAACAATAAACTCTGCTTTGAGCACAGCTTAAGAGACCTACAGGGTTGGAAAGGTGGCTAGTGATATGCAGAGGACCTGTGTTCAGTTCCCAGCACCTACATCACGAAGCTCACAACCACCTCTGACTCCAGCTCCAGGGAACCCAATATCCTCATCTCTCCTCCCCTGCCACCTTCACACAGGGACATAAACACACACACACACACACACACACACACACACACACACACACACACACACACATTATATCCATAAAACTAATAGGTATTTTTTTTTAAAGACAGGGATATTTATGACTCAGAAATCATGCTCACCTTTAATCTGGACCTCACCTTCTGCTAGAAGCCTATAAGAGGACAATGGAAGAAGGAAGGAGTTGTATTTCTTCTTCGCCTGCTTGCCCTCACCAGATACTTGGAGTTTGCATTCATAGCTAGTCATTGTTGTACAGCAGCCTGTAAGTCATTCCAATAACCACATGACAGAGTCTATTCCAGGCTGAACACACACACACACACACACACACACACACACACACACACACACCATGACAGAGAGAGAGAGAGAGAGAGAGAGAGAGAGAGAGAGAGAGAGAGAGAGAGAGAGAGAGAGAGAGAGTTGAGATTCATTCTAAAGTTCTGTGACTCTAGAAAACCTGATAATATAGAAGTTGGGACTGGGACTGACCTATTGTTGTGATAGGCCAGACCATGTTTTTGTGCAGAGGAATTTGAACTTTGGTACTTGGAGTTAGGGAAGCAGTGGAATACTTTAAGCACTGCTTAATGGGCCATATTAGTAGGAGCATGGAAGACAGTGGTGCTAAGTGTGATTTGATGAACTGTGGCAGGCTACCTCAAGAGGTTTCAGGGCTGAAGAATTTTAATACGTTGCCTAGAGGTCGTTCTTGTGATATTTTGGTGAAGAATGTGGCTACTTTTCGCTCTTGTCTGAAGAGTCTGTCTGAGGCTAAAGTAAAGAGATTTTAATCAATTCTGTTGGCAAAGGAGACCTCAAAGCAACCTAGTATAGACTCTGCAGTGTATTAGTGGTAACTCTAGTGAATAATTATGATGAAGAGGAGTAAGAAAATATAAAATTTGAGGACAAAAGGAATGGAGTTAAGTGCTGTGTTCAATGAGATAAACAGATGAAGAAATGAAATAAAGGGAGTGGTGACCTCAGGACAAGATCCCACCCAGTTAAGTTTCCAACCTGTGAAAAGGAATTTAAAGAAAAGCTTCAAGCCAGATATGATGGTGGACACCCTTAATTCCAGCACTTGGAAGACAGAGGCTGGCAGATCTCTGAGTTCGAAGCCAGCCTGGTCTAGAGATCCAGTTTCAGGCCAGCCAAGCTTAGGCAGCAAAAAACAGAAAGCTGGTGAAGATGTAATCGAATGAGGAGGCCATGCTCTAGCCCCAGTAAGCAGCAGAACTTGGCAGCTTTGGCCACATGGTTCTGGAGTTAAGGATAAAAGAAAGGGGCTGTGGAATTTCCCCCTGAGACTAAAGAAAGCAACTGAGGTCAGGCAGTATCAGGGGTGTCAGTAGGCTTAGAGAGACCATGGTGTGAAGCTGCGAAGTTAAAGCCTGGATTGCCTTGGAGATGCCAAGTTGTTGGAGATGCCAGAGTCATGGGATACCTGCTGAGGAGAGCTGCTAACAGGTAGTGAAAACAGCCCGAGAGAGAAGTGTGTTTTAGCCAACAAAGTCGAACAGAATTGGAGTTCTGAAGAGCATTTTGACATCAGACATGGAGGTGTAGAGTTTGGAGTTTGCCCTCCTGGTTTTTGGACTTGCTTTGGTCCAGTATTTCCTTACTATGCTCCCTTTCCTGCATTTTGAGGTGGCAATGTGTATCTGTAGCCTGATAGCCCAATGTCATGGACAGAGCAAATTCCCACTACATATCTCTTGTGCCGTTACATGTGTTATATGTTGGAAGTATGTAGTCTGCTTTTTTACTTTGATTTTATAGGGGATTACAGTTAAGAGATTTCATGAATCTCAGAAGAGACTTTGAACTTTGGACTTTTAAACACCGTGGAGACTGTGATAGACTATGGAGACTTTTGAAGTTGGACTAAATGCATTTTGCATTATGATGTGGCTACAAGCTTATGGGAGCCAGGGAGTGTTTTGAAAGAAAATGGCCCCTAAAGGGAGTGGCACTATTAGGAGGTGTGGCCTTGTTGGAGGAACTGTGTAACAGGAATCTTAAAAGGTCGTATTGATAAAAAAACCTGGAGCCAGATAGTGGGGTAAAAGCTGAAAGATCAGAGAGGCAGAGCAGTAACCCACTAGTTCTTACCCTATGAAATCCTCCACTGAGAAAGAGTGAACTCCTCTCTCTACCTTGCATTATCACTTCCTCTCTCTGCCCAACTCTATCACTTCTTATCTGTCTGTACAGACCTCCAGACCTCTATGGTTAACAGGTAGCTAGCTCCTCCTTCTGATTTTCAGGCAAGCTTTATTTGTTAGAGCACAAATAAAATATCACCACAAACTGTGTAACTGTAGGGGCAGGATTTGAGGTCTCTTTTCCTCAAGCTTTACTAAGTGTGACACTCAGACCATTTCCTGTGGTGCCTGCAAGATTTACAACTTTTCAGCTATTTCTCCAGCATCATGTCTACCATGTCCCATCATGATGATAATGGACTGAACCTCTGAACTGTAAGTGAGCCACTCCAATTAAATGTTTTCATTTATAAGAGTTGCCATGTTCATGATGTCTTTTCACAGCAATAGAAGCCCTAGCTAAGACATTAACCTTCCTATAAAACTACTGAATAAAGTCTAAACAACTGTTCACTGAATTGTCATATGATGTGTAAAAATGTTTAGCAAGCATTTTACTAAGACTTAAAAATAAAAGTAAGAAATGTCAAAATATACTCTATTTTCAACTAGCACACATCTATTATATACACATTTTAGAAGTAGAATTATATAACAAAACCTTAAATGTTAATTTCTACCAAAAACCCAGATGCTAGGGCAAGTTTCTAACACTGTAATGTCTAGTTGCTTCTAAGTATATCCTTTTACTCAAACTTCTAAATTTATATTTGCTTCCATGTTTGTTGATTTTTCATAATCATTTCTTTCTCATGAACCTTTAATCGTACTGTCTAAGACACTGTTGAAGAAGCCTGCCCGAGGTTTATCAAAGGTATGCTGCATTTTCTGTACACAGTCCTCAAGAGTCAATCTCAAGACTGATCTTGAGATTGATACTTTCAAAAGTTAGCTTAAACTCGGTGTCTCATGGCCCTACTTCCCCTTCAGAACACTTATTACAATTTGTAATTATTTTGTAATCCCGTTCTATGTTTGTGTCCATGCCTTAAGTCAAGGACTATATCTGTTTGCTTGCTATGTATCTCTAACACCAATCAGAGTGTATAAAATATCAGTTATGTGTGAGAAAGGTAGTGAATCAATCGATCAATCAATCAATCAATCAATAAAAGAAGCAGTAAATGAAAACTAGTGATGAGCAAAGCAGGTGTATTCTTTCTAGTATCCTTTCTTCATACATTCATGGGAGTTCATGAGTGGAGAAAGCTTATAGGTAGAAAAGCTTCTCTCCTCATTTGCCCTGGACAAACCATCAATACCAGCTTCATACTAACCCTCCCCAAGCTGATACTTGCCTGCCATCCCTGGACCAAGCCATTGTGGAGCTCATGCGGGTTCTCTCTTCTGTTGTCCTTAAGCACTCTTAAAAACTTACTCATAGCAAAGGAAGCTGTGGAACATTTTCTTCTCATCCTTTTAACATAAAATATTTGTTTAAATACTAAAAGGACAGAATGGGAAGTCTTTGTCTTTGTGAAGGCAATGAGGAAAATACAAATAGTTATGATAACTGTGTTTCTTCTGTATGGGGGAAGTCTATACTAAAGTTTGGATGTATGCATTGCCAACACTTTCTATAACATTTATGACATCTGGTCCACAACTTCTAAACCCCACAGGCTGCCTCAAGATAAGTAACGTTTGTTGCTGGGTTGCTGTGGGATATTCTGTGTGCTGTGAATGTGTGTTGATCTGATTGGTTGATAAATAAAATGCCGATTGGCCAGTAGTCAGGCAGGAAGTATAGGCTGGATAAGCAGACAAGGAGAATTCTGGGAAGAGGAAGGCTGAGTGAGGAGATGCCAGCCTGCAATCCAGGGATCAGCAGGTAATGGCACACAGGTAAAGCCACAGAAAATGTGGCAACATATAAATTAACAAAAATGGGCTGAGTTTAAGTGTAAGAGCTAGTTAGTAGTAAAGCTGAGCTAATGGCCAAGTAGTTTTAATTAATATAAGCTTCTGAGTGATTATTTTATAAGCAGCTCCAAGGTCCGCGGGGCTGGGCAGGACTGGAGAAAACTTCAGCTACACCGGGTTATGCAACACTTGAGCTATATTATAACATGAGACTGAGTATATGCAACTGCTTAGTATGCCACAAAGTCCCACGCAGAGGAAACACACAGTGATCGTGACTATTTATATTTTCCTCGTTGCCTTCACAAAGACAGAGACTTCCCACTCTGTTCTTTTAGCATTTAAACAAAATAATTTTATGTCAGCATACAAAGTAATGGGTCTTGTTTTGACATTTGGATACATATATATGTCATTACACTTCATTCATATTCATCCTTCCTCCCCCGATACTCATCTGTAAGATGAATCTTAAAAGGCCTTATTAATTAAAAAAAAAAACCCGGAGCCAGATACTGGGGTGAAAACTGAGAGATGAGAGAGCAAGACACAACTAACCTCACCTCGCCAACACTTCAGCAGATCCTGTTTCCACAGACTGGAAGCCTCTGAGTCCTCACCCAAAAGTGTCTTCACTGAACTGCTGCTAAAAAGCTTCTAGTTTCTCTGCTTCTGGCCATCACTTCCTGGGATTAAAGGCGTGTGTCCTTCCCAAGCAAAGACATGAGATCTCAAGTCCTGGGATTAAAGGTGTGTGCCACCACTGCTTGGCTCTGTTCCCAGTGTGGCCTTGAACTCACAGAGATCCAGATGGATTAAGCGTGTGTGCCACCACTGTCTGACCTCTATATCTATCTAATCTAGTGGCTGGCTCTGTCCTCTGATCCCCAGATAAGTTTTATTTGTTAGAACACAAATAAAATATCACCACACTCACCCAATCTCACTACCTTTTAATTTGGCATTTAAAAAGCACTGAGCTACATATTTTCAGGTAAGAAATTATATCCTGGCATTAAAGTGAGAATTTTCAGCAGCCCATGCTAACTCTTCCCAGCATCATTTCAGAATAAGCAAACCCAGCCAGTTCCACCCAAGCCTACCTCTGATCCTCAATGTGAAGGATTGGCATTTCTCAGCAGTTTTCATATTCAAGAGTGCCTTCCCGATTGTAATAGGCCTGATTCCCCCCAACACAAACTATCTTCTCTATCTCCTGATTATGTCAGTGAACACAGCAACACCTCAATTCACCCTGGACTCATTGGAGGACAGCCATAAATTACCTAAACACTATGATGTGAAGCACATCAGAATCCTCCTCCCTCTCTGTCTGCCTAGAGTTGTAGGTCTCTGCATTGGATAAATTGCATAATATCCCACTGCCCTTGAGTCCTGTCAATTATCAAGCAAAGCTAATCTAAGCAAATGGCAGTGCAAAAAGATGTATAGATGTAAACCTGCCTTCTTTAACAATATTCTTGGGTGGTATTAAAATAAATGGTGCTAAAAAATGCATCTTGTAAGTAAATTCCTGCTTCATAATTTTGACCTCTGCTGTTCAAGAACATTCAGCCCCTCGTTACCATTTCTTATTCATGTATATTTATAAGAATATATGTCAAGAGTCCCTGATAGCTGTGACTTACCAATGATACTGCAGACACTTGTGTAAGTTACTGTTTGTAACTATGTAGTGTACTGTTGTGAGAAATTGTATTTACAAATAGCCAGCTCATCAAACTTTGAAAGAGCCAAAGCCTAGAAGCCATTATCAGGACATATTCTTGCAATATCAGGACCCTCAACTTCCTCCGACTACGAGAATCAGAGGAGAAAAACAATGAGACGTGTCTGGAGTAGCAGGCACCGAGGATTCCATCATTATTGACAAAAGCTGGGGGCTGACTGGAGGCATCACTGATAGCTGGGCTGAAAACTGGCATCTATAATGAACCTTTGAGCAGCATCCAGCAGGCTTTTAAAAATATGTATAATTTAGCTTTGATAGTTTTCATAAAGTAGATGTTTGATTCTGCCAGTGACCTTTCATGAACTTCTAGCCGTGTATAGTCTTTTGGTGAAAAGGTAAAAAATAAAGACTCTCATTTCCCTACTAAGGTGGTAATTACCCTTAAGTTGATGTAATTCTGATGTTCGTGGGAGATCTCTGTAATTTACCCTTCTATGGGCTCTTGTGAAGCTTTTTTCCCCTTGAGAGAGAGTTTAGAAGAAAAAAAAAAACTAACATGCTTGCAAATTGGCTAAGTGTTGCCTTACAGTGGTGTGCAACCCATTGATAGACCTTTGTGCTTTGAACTTCCGTAATAGCATTTGAGAGATTAAAATCGCCTTCGCCAGCAAGCATTCGCTCTCTTCAAGTTCCTATTTCTGAAGCATGAAAGCCCTGAGTTTTGAAAGATGTGTAAGTTCAAGCAAAGCAAACAGTACTTCTCCTCAAATGAGTTCAATGGTGGTTAAGGCTTTTAGAAAACGACTTTTTTTTTTTTTTTTGAGCCTGTCTACAAATAGCTAAAGAAATTTGTCCTTCATTCAACATCTTGGGTTGCTCTCCCATTCTGGTAATTACCCTGTTGCCAACCCAATTAAGATTTCAGAAGGAAAGATGATTATTCATTGTAGCAATTTCACTTTTTAGTCAGTGGTGAATTCTGTGAGAAAACTTCACCCTGCAACTTTCCCATCATCCTGAAATGGGGGTCCTTGGTTTTCAGCCAGAGAAACATGCAAGCCTATCAATATAATTCCTGCTGCTTAGAGGGGGAAATACGGGCTTTTCCCAAGCCAGGGCAATTAGCCTTTGGCATTGGAATCCTAGATTATTTATCCACTCAGAAACATCTATACAATGAGAAACAACCTCCTTGAAAAGCACTAAAATGTTGCATACGGTTCCCAGGGGCACCTTGCCTGATGATGCATTTAATCAAGCGCTGTTTGGAGTTATTTGCATTCTGTGCATCTATCCAGCCATGGGAGATAGTCACTGAAACAGCTAAACAAAGCAGTGCTTAGAAAAATTCATCTAAGCTAGGACTTGTCTCTGCAGGTTTCCAAAAAAATGTCCCAATTCTACTAGGGGGTATTTCCAAGCAAAAGACAATAGCTTTAAAAACAAAACAAACAAACAAAAACAAAAAACAAAAAAGATCTCGACAAAGCAGAAAAAGATGATAAAAAGAAAGTGGGTGGGTGGGTGGGTGGGGCACTATTTTCTCAAACTCTCAGACTACTTACTGGTCAGCATCATGTGTCTCCTTTTCAGAGCCTTACTTTTCTTTCCTCAATAACAACATAAACTACATGAGAACAGAATGATGGGAGCTCATGCCAATGTATCTTAAACAAACATACTTGAATGGGTAATGGGTTCTTTAAAAAAATATCTTCTAATTGGTCAACTATTGGCTCCCAATCTAAACAAGATTTCCATTGGGGGTAATGAATATCCCTCTCAATTTGATCCCTCCTTGGGTTCTTTGAATCAAGGTCTTTCCTTTAACCTCAAATCCTTTCTGTTAGAGCAGTCCTGCACCCTCAGGCCAAGTCCCACAGCCTGAATCAAGCCGCTCCTGAGCAGCTCTCTCTGGAACAGAGGTAAGAAGCACTCTGATAGTATGCACGGGACCTGCATATGTTCAAGCCAGACAAAAATCACAGAAAAGAGGAAGTGGACACCAAGAAGCTTCTCTCAACTGATAGCTGCTGGGAAAGGAAAACGCAATTTTCTTCAGTGGGGTTGGGGGTGGATATCAACCACACTCCAGAGCAGGCTGGACGACTTGATACCTGACTCCTCTGTGCTCTTTGTCGTACAAGCTATGCTGATCTACACAATACGGAAGGAAACTTCCTGCTACCCCTGCTAGGTTAAGAAAGGTCAGATTCTTCATGTCTTCTGGGGAATGGTCCGGAGACTCCAGGGATTTTTCTTAGGGAAGTTCTCTGAAGAGGCTACTCTGCTCCCTACCCCACCATCATCCCTCTCATGGTGGCTAAGCTCTCTATTTCCCTTTCCCTGATTCTCAGTCTTAATCTAGCTCATCTCCAGGTTTTCAAGGGAGAACTCTTCTTCACACTAAATCTCCACCATATTTAGATCTCAATGTTGCATTTTGTCTGTCTAATGCTCTTCTTTCCAGCGTGAGGCTGAGCACAGCCATGAGTCCCTTTCTCATCACAAACTACATCATCCTCTGAAGGGAACTGTGTGTCAGCTTCCTTTCCTGACCAACTCTTGCTGTGTTATTTTTATCTCTTTTATTGTATTTAAGATTTTCCAGCTCCTCTGTACTCGTGATACCTCCTAATTCTGAAGTCTCATAAGTAAAAAATGTATCATTTAAACTTCCCTATACAAGATTTAATAAATGCATAATAACTACATATCAGAAAAACAATTCTTCATTTAAATAATGGAGCTTTGCATACAAGAATAACAGGAAAATGATTCTTTGGAATTCAAGCTATTCAGCAGTAGAGGAATATACATGCAAATGATCTAACTTCCTTATTGTCAAGGAACATATGGACTCTTTTATATATACATATATATGAATATTATCAATTCATTCTAATAAAATTGGTGAGTTGTTTTTTTTTTGGTTTGGTTGGTTTTGTTTTGTTTTTTGTTTTTTGTTTTTTTCGAGACAAGGTTTCTCTGTGTAGCTTTGCGCCTTTCCTGGAACTCACTTGGTAGCCCAGGCTGGCCTTGAACTCACAGAAATCCGCCTGGCTCTGCCTCCCGAGTGCTGGGATTAAAAGCGTGCACCACCACCGCCCAGCCCAAAATTGGTGAGTTTAAAATGAATTGTATTAGCAACTTTTAGTTCCATCTCACCACAGAAATAATGAGGACCCATTTGGGGCCTGGAAGCACTCAGATACCCTGAAGGTTAATCTCAACTATACTGTTTATTAGTCATGTGATCAGACCTCATTGTTCGGCCTCAGTGCCTCAGTTTCTAGAACGGTGAAATAGTAATAACTCTCAGATTTTGATGAGGATTAAATTAAGCAATACAAATAAAGCATGTGGTATGTATTGACAAAAATTAGTTTTGTTTTTTACCTTAGACTTTTGAATACCCCTGTATACCCCAGATACATTTTGTTCTATCCCAGCTGAGAATAATATTCCACTTCTTAGCCTGAGGTTGTAAGTAATTAGTCATTGAACTTTTTGTTCTGTGCTTGCACAGAATGCAGACTTCACGCAATGACTCTGAATTTTGTTGAGACATAACAAACAAACAAACAGTGCTCCACAGCATTGCACTTTGGTATGCTGATCTCTTTGAACTAATGTAGAACCAAGGCCTGTCTCTCTCTCTCTCTCTCTCTCTCTCTCTCTCTCTCTCTCTCTCTCTCTCTCTCTCTCTCTCTCTCTCTCTCTCTCTGACCTTCTAATCCCTTCCTATCTCATGTCCTCCTTCCTTGAAGCAGAGAAAAAGCATTCTTTGCATAAGGTTCTATCTTCCGAAAGGGGATTCAACTTTCTATGTCTCCTCTCCAGCAGTATCATCAATCGGGGAAGATTAATTGGATCATAGGATAAGAAAACAAAGGTTCATGCCATTCCCAGACAGACTTTGTCCAAGCATATCAGCTATCCTCTAGACAGAGGGCTTTGAAATAGTTCTTAGCCTTGAAAAACTATTTGTCTGCATAAAAAGTTAATGAGGTAAATTTGCCTGTGGTTCTCATTCTTTGTTGAATGTTTATGTGGTTTCAATATCAGGATAACTGTGGCCCCTTAAAAAAAAATTGGGCAATGCTCTTTATGTTTTTATTTTGTGGTATAATTTGAGGAGTATTGTCATTAACTCTTCTTGAAAAGTCTTGTAGAAATCTATGCTAAAACCATCTCATCCTGGTTATTTTTCTTTTGTTTTGTTTTATTTTCTTGGTAGACATTTAATTACTGCTTCTATTTTTCTTGGGATTATAGGTCTGCTTAAATTGTTTATCTAATATTGTTTTAACTTTAGTTGGTGGTGTATAGCAAGAAAATTATCCACTATTTTTGCAAAATATTTTCTGAACAATTTTAAACTTTATTAAATAAAAATTGCATAAACACAACTATAATATAATGAACAGAAAAGTTAAATACAATTTATCACATGTAAAATGGATTATTGTATAATGAGCATTATCAACCCTAAATCCCCACTTGTACAGTGGGAATGGGACACAGCAATATTAATCTAATGAATTTAGTAAAAAACATAACTTTAAGTTGAATCAAACTTTCCAAATAATTCAATATAGCAAAGCTAAGGTTTGGATTCAATGAGACCTGGGATAATAATAGATATTTACCATTATAGTTACTTCTAATCCACTTCCAAAAACTAAGGTAAGTCTCCTTAATTCTGGGAAAGAATGTGTCTTTAAATAAGCATGATGCTTTTCTCAACAGTTCTGCATCCTATACAAGTCCAGTAGAGTATGATGGGTCAGGAAAGCATCAGTCTGTGCAGTTCATTGTCTTTCTTGTACTATTTTCAAGCTTTAAAAAATACTTCCAGCTTCAGTTTAACAGATAAAACTCCATCATTAGAGATGCTAGTCAACACTTCCTGCCTCTTCTTGCTGAGATCCCTCCTGATCTTAAGCAACAAGGACATTGTGATGGGCATTCTTTTCGAGAATAAACAGTTCAAACAAGGAACAGAGTTGGCAACTAGAGAATATTGTAAAATGACAACTGCCAAGGTTTGCAAATGAGTGAATGAAAACATAAACAGTCATTGGTGGGGGAAGAAGACAAAAAAATTCATAAACTAAATCCAACATTAAACCAATTCAGAAACTAAATTCAACATTAAAACAGTGTTGTTTGAACATGTGTTCTTGGGTGGGTTGAACAGCGGTTTCTAAGCTTGCAGTAGTTACTTGCAGCCTATAGATGGCCCTGGGCAGGACTCCCCAGGTCAGGACTACATTGAAGAGAGTGGGCTTCCTCCATGTCAGGCAGCTCAGAATCTGTTTTGAATCTTTTCAACGCATCTTGCTTGAGGTATATAGAAACATCAATGGAAAAGTGCAGGGTGCCATAGCAACCAGGTGGATGTTGTTACAGTAAGTGACTATGCAAGATTTCCCACACCATCCTCTTCCTAAAGATGGGCATGTGTTGTTGAGAAAAGGTAAGTGGTTGGTCTCTAGAAATGTAATCTGCATATTTATAAGTAAAAATTCCACAGTCACTCCCATTGAGTTGTTGAGGAATTTCCTTTGATGTCATACTGTATCTTTTCCACTCCAAAGGGTCCAGCTCAATGTTCCTTCGAGTTTTGCTCTCACTTTGTAAATATTCAAAGATGGTCTCACAAATACTCTGCCCTGTCTGTCCCATTGAATCGAGGTATATGCTACTCTGTTTTCTTAGGTCGATTACTATCAGGCTCCAATGTACCTTTTGGTGAATAGGTACTAGAATAATTTCTTTTTCAAACAGTTTTATTCCTCGAGTCCATCGTTTAACAGAACAGTAGCCACCATGCTTTAGTTTAGGATAAAAGAAAGTGCTGAACACATGAAGAGCTGGGTACCCTTTTTTGTTATTTCTCTCAACCAGAAGATTCATGTAAAAATTGATGACCTCATCATTGAGCCACTCACCATTCTTTAGTGTGTGGATATCTCCTCGAGTAATATGCAATTTGAATGCACTAGTTAAGATTTCCTTCTGGGGTCCTGGACCTAGTGCCTTTTTTATTTCCTTTTCCATGTCCTCTGTAACATTAAGGACTTCATCCATTCTTCTGACCTTTTCTTGGTCTACAGCAGGCTTTTTCTCTGCTATAACTACTGGCATCTTGTTGGGGAGTGACCTACTGCTACCACTATGCAGGAAGACTTGAGCCTCTGCTCTTAGCAAGTCAGGCTCCACGTCGTGTCCTCTTCTTCCTTCAAGGTTTACGGCACTGTTCTTCCATGTATCAGAAGAGTTCTCTGTACACATCTTCACTTTTTTTGTCTGGTGAGATACATTCCTTTGTGGTAACAACAGTAGATTGTTTAGGATCACACTGAGTTGTTCTGGATCCATGACTGTGCCCTTCCACACAACCTTTGATCTTCAAGGTGTCCACCAGGGTTGTGTGAGCGCTCTGTTGGCCAGATTTTATACAATCACTGGGAGAAAGGTACTGTAGTAGCCTTTGGCACTTTTGCCTTTGGTGGTTTTCAGCATATTCCTCCATGAGGCAAGAGGGCCTCTTGTGACCCTTGCCGCCATCCCCAGACTTTCTCACAGTTACAGCCTGCTCCTGTGGACTTGTGGCCCACTCTAGGGGCTTTAGTTGTCTTAGACTTTCTTGATGGGGTTCCCGTACCTCATCCTTGCATGGCTGTTGACTTTGAAGCTCTAGGTCTTGCTGTTCCTGAGGTATCCTCTTCTGAGTTTTGCTGGGCTCTTCAATCTCCAAACCTGTTCCACCCTCATTCTTGCTTTTCAGTTTTTTTACCTTGTCTCAAAGCTTCAAACTCGATCTCTGTCCCACCTTTATCCTGGTATTTTCCTTTTTGACCTTACCCAGAAGCTTCAGGCTCCATCTCCATCCTACACTGTTTAGATTGCCACATGGACTCACTTCTGGATTTGCTTTTGCTGGGAGCTGGCTCCCTGGTATGGTATACCCTTCCTATTTCCAAATAAATGCAACTGTCTGCCTGATTCTGGCTGGGTATTCCTGGGCTATTGTCACACTGATATCTGAAGTATTACTTATTCCAGTAATGGTGTAATCCACAAGTTGGCTCAAGGTCAGAAACCTATCAGTCCATAGGATGAAGAGCTTTGAATAGATTTCCTTTATAAACAAGAGTTGACTTTGGATGTCAGGTCAGTCAGAGTACAAAGCCAATTGAGCTGGAAATGGGAACCAATTAATTGTCAATAACCAAATGTTGGCAGTTCACCAGGGTCCACTGTGGGAAACCCCGTGGCATTCTAGGATTACTTCTTCAGAAGGATCCTGCAAGGGCTCAGTAACCAGCTAAAGACCCAGAACTTTGAAATTGGATGAATTTTCCTAGCCACTGTAAGACACCAGGCCTTAACCATGCAAATAACACATCAGAGGCAACCCTCACAAGTGATGTGTGACTCAGAGGTTGCCCTACCCACAGCCTTCAAGGTTCCATGGCTGATTGTGATGTGACCTGAAAGGACGTAAATCAATGTTCTTTGGAGGGTGGCAGGTCTGCTCACCCCCATGTCAGTCCAGGAGTTGGAAGACAGGGTTAGAGTGCTACAAACTAATCATACACATCTAAGTTCACTTCTGGAGAGCACAGGGTTACATAGATCCTCTCAGAATAATCTAGCTTGTCCTGATTAGTACATTTTTTTAGGAAATTGTCCATCAGGGTCAATAATAGAAAACAAAATATAATTGACCTTTTAAATGGCTCCTCATGTATGCTTACTAATTGCAAAGAAAAAAGAATTTTACAGTTATAAAACCCAGTAGGTACTGTTGTGTGACAAAACTTTTAATGTGGAAATGAAACACATGTCTACTCTCCCCAGATAGAGAACCCAGGATAGATCAAATTACAGATACCACCAAAGTCCAACTTGTTGAACAAATAAGTTTTATTTCAGTTGCTTACAGTAATATGGTTGAGGGGTTTTTTACAGGAGCAGAAATGACTCAAAGACAGGTCATCATCATAGCCCACCCTCAGCATGAGTGACAGCTCACAAAAGCTGGGAACCTGGAAACCCTGTACACCCTGCAGGCTACTCAACAGGCTGGAGAGTGTTATTTCTGGGTGCCTCAGTTGATCCAAACCTCTTTCAAGCAGCTGGTTGGCTTCTGCTTCTTCCAGGTAGCTGGTCTTAGGTTGGCTCTTCGGAGAGTCTTCCTTTCTGCTCAGCTTCCTTTTTTATTGCTTATTCTGGCAAGGAGGGTTCTAGTGAATCTTGTCAGTTTCAGGGAATTTCTGAGCTCTTTTGAGTTGTTTGACTTCCCACTTAAGGAGCTTCCCATCAGGGTGGAATGTTTCAATCTTGGAGGAAACTGTTGCACAACAGGTACCAACACACCAAGGATAAGTATGCTGCCGTAAGAGAGTAAATCAAATCTCAGCATTGTCAGTAGGATTCATTGAGAAAAAGACACATCACTACCTTGGTGACAGTCCTGCCAATAACACAAGCCCTGAACTCATCCCTAGAAGACAGTATGAGGAATTAAATTGGAGCTGGAGTTACAGATGTGTGATTTTTCAGTGGGTGCAGGGATCTGAATGCAGTCGCAATCATTATACAACAAATACTTTGACTACTGATTATCTCTGGCCCCTGGAGCAGCTCTTTCATCTACTTTAAAAAGTAGAGATTTTTCACAAAAGTGTGAGCAAAGAAATAGAGACATATATTGTTCATGTTTACCATTGAAATGTAACCACTTAACAAACTGTATAAGTATGTTTATACCATTGCTTTATTATTGTAAGGAAAAAATGTACTCTTTTCTGTAAAAGGTTTGACTTTCTTATTATTTTTATTTCACCAGGTGTCACTTTATTCTTACCAGTCTTCTTTCTCCCCTTTCTAATTACACCTTGGAGATATTTGTTCACAAGCAGAAAAAAGTTCAAATTCCCACACTGATCTTTACATCGCTGAATAACTTAATTCCTGGGCTCCCTTTGTATTGGTGAACATTCTGTTTAGAGGATAAATTTACTCTACTAGGATTGTAAAAGCAGGTGTTTTTAGCTTGTGTAAGCCATTAGGAAGTTGCTCCTACCTTAAATATACCCTGTCAGCTTCCTGAAGATGATCTACTTCCTAGTGCAATTGGGTGTAGTAAGCATTCCCATTGAAATCTCTAGCCCTCAAATAACAACACAGAGATTTATTATTAATTATGAAAGCATGACCTTAGCTTAGGCTTTTTTCTAACTAGCTCTTATAACTTAATTAACCTGCTTCTATTAATCTATGTTCCATTATGTGGCTTGATTACTTTTCCTCTGTCCCATATGTCCAACTTTTTCTGCCTCCTGTTGGCATTTCCCGAGCACCCAGATTCATCCCTTTCACCTCTCTCTCTCTCTCTCTCTCTCTCTCTCTCTCTCTCTCTCTCTCTCTCTCCTGGAAATTCTGCATATCATCTGCTGCCTAGCTATTAGCCATTCAGATTTTTATTACACCAATCACAACAATACATCTTCACACAGTGTACAAATATCCCACAACATTTCCCCCTTTTTATTTAATTAAAAGGAAAATTTGTAATTCTAACATGTATAACTGTATACAATAAGAAGAATTATCAGATAATAATTGCATTCACAATATTCAGTCCATTTGTATTGGCAAATTTGGAGAAAGCACTATAATATCTATCTTTGTGAATCCAAAGTTTTATACCTAGACCTTTTTTTCTATCATAACTTGCATTACCATCCTAGAAATATTTTTTAGACTTTAAAACATTCTTAGATAAACAACTTAAGATTTTATGTTTCTCAGCCTTATAAACGTTATATCTCTTATGTAAATTTCTTTTCTGAATTTGGTAACAAGGAAAACTATAACTATAACTACCTAGTCTTCAACCCCATCAAAGAACAGAGAAGGATATATTATTTCAGTAAACAGGAAGTGCAGAGCAAACAACTTCCAAAACTATAGAAATGGCAAAGACACCTGGCTGCCTGGACAGTCACTCAATATTGGGACATTTATCTTCATGCTACAGGCCTAGAATATCTGACAGTTTTTTGTGAAGCAGGAATTTCGAAGGACTGTCCTACCTTTTCTTGGCAAAGTTAGCCATTGCTTTCTTTTTGTCTCCTTCTTGTCCAATTTGGACAGCATACTGTCAGCAGTCAAAGCAAGGACAGTTTCTTTCCTAATGGCTAGTTTTGCCACATTGAAAGCAAACTCCATATGGAGGTTCTTTGATATCCATCATCCTTTTTTGAAGTAAATTGGTACTTCCAGGAGCAGACATGTCTCACTGTCATGAAAAACCTTATGTTATTAAAACATCTTAAATGTCATATTCTGTAGATCTCTGAAGTGTTTGAAGACAACTTATCTATCTAAAATATGTCTCTGTTTCACTTTGAAAGCATACTTAACTTGAATACATGTTTGATTCTTTTTTTTTTTTTTTTTTTTGGTTTTTCGAGACAGGGTTTCTCTGTGTAGCTTTGCGCCTTTTCCTGGAACTCACTTGAGAGCCCAGCCTGGCCTTGAACTCACAGAGATCCACCTGGCTCTGTCTCCCGAGTGCTGGGATTCTTATAAAAGACTACTAACCTCTATTTATTAATTATCTTAAATAGTTTATAATAATAGTTTCCAAGAACTAGAAATTTACATTACATTGTTAAATGAACTGCATAGGTACAATACCTTAATCCAGTAGAAACATATATACAGTATAATAAAAGTAACTGTAAATTTTAAATTTATATCAATATACAAAAATCCATACCAATGTAAAATATTTAAGACTAGTAGTTGCTTTTGTAGTTTAAACTCATATTCAATAATCTGCCCTGTTTTTAATCCTGTAAAATAATTTCATACTGTCATTTCTTTATCTTCCCTTTTTCTTTTCAGAATAAGATCCCTGAATCTAATCTCCCTTGCTAAGCTTTTTCTGACCATTACCAACAACTTCCAACTAACCCCTGTAAATGGTGATAAACATCCATAATCCATCAAATGACCAAAAACTACCCACCCCACCTCTTGGGAACATGGGTATCATGTATTCTAGACTGCTTCCTGTTGTCTGGGGCAATGGCATCTTTAGGGGACACTGAGAAAATTGGGACAATGGTCAAGTCCTGGGATAGCCAACCAGCTCCCTAATAACAGCATGTAGACTTATTAATTATGAAAGTTCGGCCTTAGCTTGTCCCACTAGCTCTTATAATTTAAATTAACCTGCTTCTATTAATCTACATTTTACCATGTGACTTTTACTTTTTTTTCATTCTATATGTCCAACTCCCTCTGTGTTACATTGACATCTCTCTGGTATAATTCAAATGGGTAGATTCCTAGTCCTCTCTCCAGAAATCCTGCCTCTCTTTTCTGCCTAACTATTGGCTATTAAGCTCTATATTAAATCAATCACAGTGACACATCTTCACACAGTGTAAAATATTTTGCAACAGTTGGGCTAGTCCTAAAAAAAATTGCTGATTTTTTTCAAAATATTTCAGTACCTCAGCTATTCCTACAAAGTAATTGGTCATAAGATTAAACAGATTGACTGCTAAATTCTTCTTTTGTATAAAATGCCTGCTTGCTTGGATGGGTGAGGTACCTGCTGGACATATGTTATAAAAGCAAGCCTTGCCCTAACCCAGACAGAATATGAATTAATCTGGCTACCCAAAATTATAACTTTTTGGTTTTGGCCTGTATAATCCTTTGGTTAACAATAGTTGAGACTTTCCTTAGATAGAGAACTCTGGTTTTGTCCTGACCAGTCTCTTTTTAATAAAAAGCCTCTAATTCACTAAATCCAAAACTTGAGTCAGACTGGTAAATCTCTGGACTACCCTAGACCCACAAAACTTTTTCTGTAATTTCTCTTGCATTATCATGGTTCAAGTCTTGCTGAACAGTGTTTCTCTTTTTCTAGTTCCAAGATTGTATTTCCTTGGCTGGCTGTTCTGCTAGCAACTCTAAAAGGATGTTCAACTTCATGGAAATCACATCCCTCATATTTTATTCTTGATTTTCCAATGGATCTTCTGTGTATTTCTGCACCCATTGTAGGTTTTACTAGGTCAACAAACTTTCTGTATAATTCTACTTAGAGATGCTTTTATTTTTGTGTTTTTTTATTTTTAATTTATTTTATTATTAAGAAATTTTCTATTCATTTTACATACCAACCTCAGATCCCCCTTTCGTACCTCCTCCCACCCCTTAGTTTCCCCCCTTAAGCCACTTCCCATTTCTACCTCCTCCAAACAAGGTCTCCCATGGGTAGTTAGCAGAGCTTGGTACATTCAGTTGAGGCAGGTCCAAGCCCCTCCCCCTTGTACCAAGGCCATTCAAGCTGTCCCACCATAGGCACTGGGCTCCAAAAAGCCTGCTAATTCACCAGGGACAGATCCAGATCCCACTGCCTTGGAGCTCCTTAAACAGTTCAAGCTAAAGAACTGTCTCACCTATCCAGAGAACCTAGTTCAGAACCATGGTGGTTCCACAGCTATTGGTCCACAGTTCATGTGTTTCCACTAGTTTGGCTGGCCGCTTCTGCATATTTTCCCATCATGATCTTGATGTCCCTTGCTCATCGAATCACTCCTCTCTCTCATCAATTGGACTCCTGGAGCTCAGCATGGCACCCGGCCATGAATTTCTGCATCTGCTCCCATCAGTCACTGGATGAAGACTCTATGATGAGAGTTAGAGTATTCACTAATCTGATTACTGGAGTAGGCCAGTTTGAGGCACCCTCTTGACTATTGCTAGTAGTCTAAGGTGGGGTCATCCTTGTGGATTCCTGGGAACTTCCCTAACACCCCGTTTCTTGCTATCTCCATTTCTTCATTTATCATGGTATCTCTTTCCTTGCTCTCCCTTTCTGCCCCTGTTCCAGCTCAAACCTCCCATTCCCTTATGTTCTCATTCCCGATTCCTTGCCCTCCATTACCCCACCTCACCCCCAGTTTGCTCATATAGATCTCATATATTTCTCTTTCGCTGGGCAATCTATCTGTTCCTCTTAGGGTCCTCCTTGTTAGCTAGATTCTCTGGAGCTGTGGGTTGTAGTCTGGTTATCCTTTGCTTTACATCTAGTATCCACTTATGAGAGAGTGCATACCGTGTTTGTCCTTCTGAGTCTGGGTTACCTCACTCTGAATAGTATTTTCTAGTTCCACCCATTTGCCTGCAAATTTCATGGTATCATTGTTTTTAATGCCGAGTAGTACTCCACTGTGTATATGTGCCACAGTTTCTTTATCCATTCTTTAATTGAGGGGCATCTAGGTTGTTTCCAGGTTATAACTATTATGAATAATGCTGCTATGAATAGAGTGTCCTTGTGGTATGATTGAGCATTCCTTGAGTATATGGCCAGGAGTTGTTTAGCTGGGTCTTTAGGTAAATTGATTCTCAATTTTCAGAAAAACAACCATGCTGATTTCCAAAGTGGCTGTACAAGTTTTCACTCCCACCAACAATGGAGGAGTGTTCCCCTTGCTCTACATCCTCTCCAACAATGTTTTTGATCATAGTCATTTTGACAGATGTGAGATGGTATCTCAGAATCATTTTGATTTGCATTTCCCTGATGACAAAGGATGTTGAGCAATTCCTTAAATGTCTTTCAGCCATTTGAGCTTCTTCTGTTGAGAATTCTTATTTAGCTATGTAGCCCATTTTTTAATTGGACTGTTCAATATTTTGATGTCTAGTGTCTTGAATTCTTTATATATTTTACAAATCAGCCCTCTGCCAGATGTGGGGTTGGTGAAGATCTTTTCTCATTCTGTAGGCTGTTGTTTTGTCTTATTGACCATGTCCTTTGCCCTACAAAAGCTTCTATGTTTCAGGAGGTCCCATTTATTAACCATTGCTCTCTGTGTCTGTGCTACTGGTGTTATATTTAGGAAGTCCCAGTGCCAATGCGTTCAAGTGTAACTGGATTTATGTTGAGGTCTTTCATCTACTTAGACTTGAGATTTTTGCATGGTGACAGATATGGATCTATTTGCAATCTTCTACATGTTGACATCCAGTTATGCCAGCACCATTTGTTGAAGATGCTTTCTTTTTTCCATTGTTCAGTTTTGGCTTCTTTGTCGAAAATCATATGTTCACAGGTGTGCAGATTAATGTAAGGGTCTTCAATTTGATTTCATTGGTCCACATGACAGTTTTTACGCCAATAACAAGCTGTTTTTATTACTATAGTTCTATAGTAGAGCTTGAGGTCAGGGATCATGATGCCAACAGATGTTGCTTTATTGTACAGGATTCTTTTAGCTATCCTGGGTATATTGTGTTTCCATATGACACTGAGGATTGTTCTTTCCAAGTCTGTGAAGAATTGTGGTGGGATTTTGATGGAACTGCTTTGAATCTGTAGAATGCTTTTGGTAAGATTGCCATTTTTACTATGTGAATCTTACCTATACATGAGCATGGGAGATCTTTCCATTTTCTGATAGCTTCTTCAATTTCTTTCTCCAGAGACTTAAAGTTCTTATCATACAGGTCTTTCACTTGCTTAGTTAGAATTACCCCAAGGTATTTTATATTATTTGTGGCTATTGTAATGGGTGATATTTCTCTTATTTCTTTCTCAGCCCATTTATCATTTGTATATAGGAGAGCTAGCTACTGATTTTTATGGAGTTAACCTTGTATCGTGCACATTACTAAAGGAGTTTATCAGCTGTAGGAGTTCCCTGGTAGAATTTTTGGGATCACTTACATACACTATCATATTGTCCACAAATAGTGAAAGTTTGACTTCTTCCTTTCCAATTTGTATCCCCTCTATCTCCTTTTGTTGTCTTATTGCTCTAGCTAGAACTTCAAGTACTATATTGAGTAAATATGGGGGAGAGTGGACATCCTTGTCTTATTCCTGATTTTAATGGAATTGCTCTGAGTTTCTCTCCATTTAATTTGATGTTGGCTGTAGGCTAGATGTAAATTGCCTTTATTATATTTAGGTATGTTCCTTGTATTCCTGATCTCTCTAGGACCTATATCATGATGGGGTTTGGGATTTTGTCAAAGGCTTTTTCAGCATCCAATGAGATGATCATGTGGCTTTTTTTCTTTCAGTTTGTTTATATGTATACTACATTGACAGGTTTTCATATGTTGAATTATCCTTGCATCCCTGGGATGAAGCTTACTTAGACAGAGTGACTAATTTTTTGATGTGTTCTTGGATTCTGTTTGCCAATATTTTATTGAGTATTTCTACATCAATGTTCATGAGGGAGACTGGTGTGTAATTTTCTTTTTCTTTTTCTTTCTTTTTTTTGTGTCTATATGTGCTTTGGGTATCAGGGTAACTGTAACTTATAAAAAAAGTTTGGTAATAATGCTTTTGTTTCTATTGTGTGGAACAATTTGAAGAAAAGTGGTATTAGCTCTTCTTTGAAAATCCAGTAGAATTTTGTGCTGAAACCCTCTGGTCTTGGATTTTTTTTGGTAGGGAGACTTTTAATGACTGTTTCTATTTCCTTAGGGGTTATTGGTGTACTTAAATAATTTATCCAGTCTTGATTTAACTTTAGCATGTGGTTCCTATCCAGAAAATAGTCCATTTCTTTCAGAGTTTCCAATTTTGTGGAGTACAGGTTTTTGAAGTATGATCTGGTAATTCTCTGGATTTCCACATTGTCTGTTGTTATATTTCCCTTTTCATTTCTAATTTTGTTAGTTTGGATGCTCGTTCTCTCTGCCTTTTAGTTAATTTGGATAAGGGCTTGTCTATCTTGTTGATTTTCTCAAAGAACCAACTCTTTGTTTCATTGATTCTTTGTATTGTTCTCTTTGTTTCTATTTTATTAATTTCAGCCCTCAATTTGATCGTTTCCTGTTATCTATTCTTCCTGCATGAGTTTGCATCCTTTTGTTCTAGAGCTTTCTGGGGTGCTGTTAAGTCATTTTTGTGAGATTTATCCATCTTCTTTATATGGGCATTTAGTGCTATGAATTTTCCTCTTAACACTGCTTTCGTAGTGTCCTATAAGTTTGGGTATGTTATGCATTCATTTTTATTGAATTCTAAAAAATTTTTAATTTCTTTCTGTATTTCTTCCTTGACCCATTGGTGATTCAGTTAGGCATTATTTAGTTTCCATGAGATTGTAGGCTTTCTGTGATTTTTGTTTTTGTTGAAATCTAACTTTAAGCCATGATTGTCTGATATAATACAGGAGGTTATTCCACTTTTTTATATCTGTTGAGATTTGCTTTGTAACTCAGCATGTGGTCAATTTTAGAGAAGGTTTCATGGGGTGCTGAGAAGAAGGTATATTCTTTTGTGTTAGGGTAGAATGATATGTAGATATCTATTAAGTCCTTTTGAGTCATAATGTCTGTTAGTTCCCCTATTTCTCTGTTAAGTTTCTGTCCGGCAGACCTGTCCATTGGTGAGAGTGGGGTGTTGAAGTCTCCCATTACTAGTGTGTTGGGTTTGTTGTGTGATATAGTGAGTAGGTAGGCCTGGACAATATTTGATAATCATTCCTGTTGTATATAATTTTGTATTAAGTTAGAACTTTCTTCTTTAAACAAAAGAGGGAGATGTCATGGGTATCTAACTGTTCCAGCTTTGACCTGGAAGTACTAACCCCAGTGATGCTTTTGGTAACTGTCATGCCTACCTATGACCTGTCCCTGAGGCAGGGCCAAGACAGGAACCCTTAAGACCCAAGATCTGGATGTGCCAGCTCTCTTGGTTCTTGTTGATCCCGAATGCTGGATGGTAGACGGAGCAGAGTTCTCCAGAGAGCACTGCTGGACTGCATTTCACCTCTCCCAGATCATGTAACCAATTCCTTTACTTGCTGTAAGTTACCCCAAAATAAACCTCCCTTTTAACTACGTGGATTTGCCTTAATAAATTCCCCAATAGTGTGATTTAAGCTTTAGTAATGTTTCTTTTACAAATGTGGGTGCCCTTGTATTTGGGGCATAAATGTTCAGAATTGAGACTTCATCATTTTGGATTTTTCCCTTTGATAAATATGTAATGTCCTTCCTGATCTCTTTTGATTGATTTTAGTTTGAAGTCTATTTTATTAGATATTAGGATGACTACACCAGCTTGCTTCTTAAGTCCATTTGATTGAAAAATCTTTTCCCAGCCTTTTACTGTGAGGTAGTATCCGTCTTTGAAGTTAAGGTGTGTTTCTTGTATGCAGCAGAAGGATGGATCCTGTTTTTGTATCCATTCTGTTAGTATGTGTCTTTTTATAGGCAAATTGAGACCATTGATATTAATCGGTATTAATGACCAGTAATTGTTAATTCCTCTTTTGTGTGTGTGTGTGTGTGTGTGTGTGTGTGTGTGTGTGATACTTTTGTGTATTTCCCTTCTTTGGTTTTTGTTGGTGTAGGATTATCTATTGCCTGTGTTTTCATGGGTGTATTTAACTTCCTTAGGTTGGATTTTTTCTTCTAATGCTTTCTATGGGGCTGCATTTGTGGATAGGTATTGTTTAAATCTGGTTTATATCATGGAATATTTTGTTTACTCTGTCTATGGTGGTTGAGAGTTTTTCTGGGTATAATAGTCTGGGTTAGCATCCTGGTCTCTTAGAGTCTGTATAACATCTGTTCAGGACCTTCTGGTTTTCAGAGTCTCCAGAGTCTTTATTCTGATGGGTCTGCCTTTGTATATTACTTGGCTTTTTTCCTTTGCAGCTCTTAATATTTTTTCTTTATTCTATATGTTTAGTGGTTTGATTATTATGTGGCAAGGGGACTTTTTTGATTCCAGTCTCTTTGGTGTTCTGTAAACTTCTTGTATCTTTATAGGCATTTCCTTCTTTATGTTGGAAAAGTTTTCTTCTATGATTTTGTTGAATATATTTTCTGTGCCTTTGAGTTGGTGTTCTTCTTCTTCTTTCCCTATTATTCTTAGGTTTAATCTTGTCATGATGTCCAAAATTTCCTGGACATTTTGTGTTATGACTTTGTTGGCTTGAGTGTTTTCTTTGACTGACAAATCTATTTTCAGAGGTTCTCTCTTCCATCTCTTGTATTCTGTTGGTTATGCTTGCATCTGTATTTCCTGTTTATTTACTCAGATTTTCCATTTCCAGCATTCCCTTTCTTGTGTGTGTCTTCTTTATTGCCTCTATTTCAGATTTCAAATCTTGAACTGTTTCCTTCACCTGTTTAAATGCTTTTTCTTGGCTTTCTTTAAGAGATATATTCCAATTTTTTTATTTGTCTTTTCCTTGATTTCTTAAGGGAATTTTTCATTTCTTTTTTAAAGGCTTCTGTCATCTTCTTAAAGTCATTTTTTAGTTCAATTTCTTCTGCTTCTTCTGAATGGGGATGTTCAAGTCTTGCTGATGTAGAACCACTAGGTTATGATGGTGCCATATTGGTCTTTTTGTTGTTGACTGTATTTTTGCACTAGCATCTACCCATTTCTTCCTCCACTTAGTACAAGTGGTGTCTATGTCTGAGGGAGCCTCTTTTGGTCTGATCAATACTTTTATTCCAGTCGGGGCTCTTGATTCAATTGGTGCTGATGGACTCTGTGTCTCAGGGAGCAGTTCTTATTTCAATCAGCACTGGCAGGCTCTGTCTCAGGCAGCAGCTGTGGTCTTGGAGGGTGGGTGGGTTTGGGGGAGGTGGGGCTTGTGGATTACAGGGTTTGGTGGAGGATGGTGGTATTCCGACCTGTCTGCAGGAGACCTGTCTGTTGTCCTGAAACTGGGACTCTTTGTCCAATTGGTGCTGGCAGACTCCGTCTCAGGGAGCTGCAGTCTCAAGGGAAGATTTTTATTTTTATTTAAATTATTGTCATGTATTTTGATCAAAGTTTTTCCCTTCTCCCTGTGCCTTCCAGATCTTCTCCAACTTCCTATTCATACAACTTCTCTCTCTCTCCCCCTCAAAATAAAATCAAACCAGACAAACTAAAAAAAAAAAAGTAATAAAAAACAATAAAACAAAAACAATGTCCATAAATACATCAAGTTCATTTTGTGTTGGTCAGCTACTGACGCCCTGACATGTTGTTGATATACCCAGTAACATTCCTTGGAAGAAAACTAATTTTCCTTTTCCTTGTGGCTATCAGTTACAAATATCTTTTTGGCTAATGATGGGGCTTTGGGTCAACTTCTCCTTCTTAATGCTAGAATTTTGTCTGGTGTGGACCTGTGCAGGTCCTTTGTGTGCTGTCACAGTCTTTGTGAGTTCACATATGTATCAGTTCTGTTGTATCTTGAAGAGGCTGTTTCCTTGGTGCTATCCACCACCTGTGGTTATTACAATCTTCCTATGTCCCCTTCCACATAAACTCCTGAGTCTTCAGGAGAGAGATTTGATAACAGCATCACATTTAAGGTTAAATGCTCCAAAGTCTCTCACTCTCAGCATATTGTTCAGTTGTAGGTCTCTGTGTTAATTCCCATCTACTAAAAGAAGCTTCTCTGATGAGGGTTGAACAATGCTCTTATCTACAGGTCTAGAAATATGTCATTTGAAGTCATTTTACTGCTATGGTCCTTTATCCGAGTAATAGTAGTAGTTTTTCCACTAGAACCCATGACCTCACTAGCTTCAGTTTCTTGGACACTTCAGCAGTGTTGTATATGGGTTCCATCTCGTCTCAACTCAAGTAAACAAGTGTTCGGTTACTTGCATAGCATTGGTGCTCCTATCGCACCAATACATCTTGCCGGCAGGTCACAACTGTAGATTCAGGGTTTGTAGCCGGGTGACATTGATGACTTCTTTCTCTTCTGATAGCATGCAAAGTGCCCCACAGCACCATAGTGTCAGTAGAGGTGCAGCTTCTCGTTGTGCGCCGGCTTGATTTCTCCATGTTCAATGACATGAGCAAGTTGTGTCTTGAGCAATAGGGCCTTAGCACCAGGTTACAGAAAGTAACCAATAAGCACATGGTTCATATTTGAAAACAGGCTAGCCTTTCGTTGGTGACTTACACATGTGACTTGCTCCCTTTTTTGTTTCTCTGCCTCATACTTCGTAAAGTCATGACATAATATGGTGTATTCATTTGTTTTTTAGTCAAGGGAAAACCGTATTTGAGGCTTGTTTTTGAAAGTCGGTAGGTTTTTCTAGTGAAGGATTTTCATACTTTCTTAAGATCTGCTTTTTAAAAATACTTTTCTAAAATTAGTAGATATTTAAAATTAGTAGAGGACATTTGAACTGAATTACTAAGCAAAAAGGAACTGTTGTCATATTCTTGGCTTGTGTGTTTATAAAGTAAAACAAAAGCTGCCTTGATTAGTTGGTGATTTTATATAAGAATATCTCTACTACAATGAGAACAGTATGCTATTATTGTGAGGAAATATCAACTAAGGAGATACCTTCCCATTCAAATTGTCATGAATATATAAAAAAAGAAGTTATGGTTACAAAAGTATCCAATCAGTTTTGGTGGCTTCCAAAGAGATCACGAAGCTCCATCTGGATGTGGGGCTGGGGCAGAGCAGAGATACTTGCACAAAACAAAGGTCATATAATCCAAGAGAATGAGATGGTGGCTTCCTAAGGTGGGAACAGAGTTGTCTTTCCTTATGCTGTAAGCCATCTCTTTCCCATCACAAATAATAAGAGGAGCTACCAGTCAGGAATTAAAAGTGGAATTGCATTTGTAATTTCAGAAGTACTGAAAGGTCTTTCAGATTTCCTCGTGGCAGACAGTTTCCTCACACCCCACACCCAACCCCGCTAACAACAAGACCTTAGCTTTTCTGTGCTTCAATTTCCCCATCTAGACAAGCCCAGTAGCTTGCCTCCTCACCACCTCACATAAAAGGAAACACTAGGTACATCGTAGTTTTGAACTCTAATTGTATATAGCTTTGGATTTTCCTCATAGTTATTTCTATACAAATAAGGTGAAGTAGAGATTTGAATTTCCTGCTTAGTTTTATTCTTGCAACACTTGTTGCATAACTATCCTTTGAAAACCTACTTCAGTGTCCAAAAACCAGTCTCTGTGGTAAATAAAGAAACAAATCTAATATAGTCCATACTCTCATTTTCACAAGTTACTTTGTTTCAAACTTCTGGTTCATACTAAAATGACTTTGCTACCTACACCCTCCCTAATTCTAGTATCCCACGAACAGTTTGCATTTGTATCTAAATTGGCTGCCTGATGGGTCATGTGGCATTGTGCAAATGACCACTGTTTCCATATTACAACCATTTCTTCCTTTTACCTCAATGAAGCGTGGGAGAAGAAACAAGGCTGTAGGGTTGAGAATCAGAACAGCTGAATCCAAGCTCCACCCGCTCCTAGCTGACACGCAGCTTGACCTTCTTTGTCTTTGGGTCCCCTTAAAAATAGAACTTACTAACTATGGCTTAAAAGAAGCTTCCCCAAATAGCATCTATTCCATGTCAGATTATTTATCTATGGGAGGCCAGTTTCCACCTTTTCCAGGGTTCTTATGAGGAGGAGAGAGGGCTAAGAAAATGTTAGATAGAAAGATAGCGAAGAGGAGAAAGACAGAAGCACAGGACAGCTTCCAAAGGACCTGGGTCAATACCCCAATGGCCCAGAGGTTTTTTCAAAAGGGATTTTTAATATATGACAAGGGGAGAGGCAAAATACCTCCCCCTTGCAAGATCAAAGCACATTGTACAGCCAAGTATAGCCCCTTCCAAACACCTGGTAAGTATGCCTGTGGCCAAACCAACCATTATGCAGCCCTGCTGGGTTAAAGCAAGCTCAGATTCTCTGACCCTGAGTATTTGGGCTCCCACATTTATCATAGCATCAATTTCCTTTTTCTTCCTATTCTTATCATTGTTTCATAGTTTCAAAGCCCTCCCCAATACTAATTCCTCTGCCTAACCCATACTATCACCAGTATTGCTCTAATTGTATCATTAGTATCTCAGATTCAATATGTACTACTAATAAATCATATGCCCTTAGTTAGAATCTTAGCTCTCCGAGATAAAAAACATCTCACTCAAAAATCTCATAGTCAGACACCAAGGAGTGAGTGTTGAGTGAAAGTTGATTGGTCTCTAGGTAAGTCCACTTGGCCAAGAAACTGAATTCGGAGAAGCTAGGTTTAGCTTAGATAGTTTCAAGCCTTGGTTATAGTCCTACATTGCCTTTTCTAGTAAATGGGGACTAGCTCTTGTGCTATCTACTACCCCGATGACATAGTCCAGACTGTACACTGTGGTGATTATTTAAATAAGTAAACCTTGAGGGCTGCCCTAACAACTCATAGGAGATGATGTCAATCATGCTTTGTCATCGAATAAGCAGAACTTAATCCTAGCATACACTTGTTAATATAGAGCAAAAGAAGATCTCTCAGGGTAGGAGTAATAATAGGGATGTCCAGAAATGAGAGTAATTTATGACTGCTACATACTCACCACACAAAATTTACTTGGGGGGGGGGGGCACCAATGGTCTTACCATTCTGCTCAGTAACTATTAAACTCAACACTATGCATCAGATACTATTATTATAGATGGCAGGAATATACCAATAGCCCAAATTTCCATGTTCAAGGAGTGTTGCAGGGAGAAAGGATTTAAGACATAAAAACTGTTTAGTTGGCAAGTTTTGCTTAGTTGTTCTGTTGAGACCATATTCCTTGATTGTACATTTCTGCTGGAATATTTTTTTAAAAAAATAAGAAAAAGCACACATACTTATACATACACATAAATAAATACTTGTGTATATATATTCACATGCAATTATGAATAAATTCACATGCCTACGTACACGCATATACACACACTTACATATATGTGTGCGTGTGTATATAACTGACAGCATCATTCCCCTCACCCCGTGTCTATTTCTGTAAGGGGGCAGGGGCTCGTTTTCTCATACGGTTTCACAGTTGAAAGGCAGAGCAGATGGTGCTTCCAGAGGAAGCAGCTTGCTTGCTGAAATGTCATGGATATACAGAAATAAAACAGAAAATGAAAGGCAAGAAAACCTTCTCATTTGAATAACGAACTATCTGATGTCTTCGCAAAGATGCAGGGCTTGGATAATGAAAAGAAACACGCTCGGGCCCTTTGTTCTGCGTTTACAACAAAACTCAAACCACATGTCTGTCATGGAACAAGCTACTCTGGGTAATTTCTCGAAGAATAATAATCATTGTTTGATGGAGCAACTTGTAAAACCCAGAAGGTACCCAGGAAAGTTGGCACTTGCAGTAAACTATCTGAGGGGTAATTTGTGGTGACAAATGAGCCATTGGATGTTGCATCTGAACTTTAAAACAATTGCTCACCCACAAAAGAAAACCAAGGGCTGGGGCTGGGCTCCACCCCGGCTTCTCGTCCCTTTTTCATCTCGGCGTTTTCTCCGGTTGAAGGAAGCATTAGATATTCACGACAGCAGATAGACAAAATGATGTCTGGATAGCTTTCATAATTATCATTAGGCTAACTGATAATTTGATTACTTTTTTCTGTGACCGTTTGCACTTGCTTCAGCCAGATTAAGCTGTATGATGGGTATCGAAATGCGCAGAGCACAGTTTGTAGGTCCCCATCACCTGTTCCACCCAGGAGAGACACACCGACAAAACCCACTATTGTCTCCCGGGAGCTGTGGGTAGACCGGAAATGATGAAAGGGAGTAACTTCAGACTAATCAACAGCTTGTAATTATAGGTAAGGAGTTGGCTTTACCCCCTCCACATGCCTTTGAGGAAGGAACCTTTTGATGCAGCAGTTGAACTGTCATGGGGAATCAGTGGTTTCCTTTCATCTATTAGATACAGAATTCCCAGGAGCCAAGAAAGTCCTGCAAAGCCTGGCCAAAGTTCACTGCCTTTCTGACGACTTTCGGGATGGAGAAAGCCAACGGAGAAAGATGAAACAAAGGACATTGGAGATGTGATGACTGGCACTGTCGTGGTGTACTTGAACCAAGTTGATAAGACCTGTGGGGTCCCCCAGTGGAGAAAAACATTGTGTAACAATCCCCCGTGGTTGTCATCCACTTCAGCCTTCTTCCAACCACAGCTGATGATGAGAACAAAGCCATTTGCCAAGTACTTCAGAAAAAAAAAAAAAAAAGCTGCCCCAGATTTCTGCAGGCACTTCCTTTGCAGAGGAAGAGGTGAGATACCCGAAAAGTCATGTAACTGACCAGAAAGAGGCTTGTCAAGTTAACTGGAGCCTTCTCTCTTAAGAGTTACTCAGCTGACTAAGGAGATGCCAAGTTTTACTATCTGAAAACAATTCAGAAGACAGAAATCCTTTGATTGCAAACAATTTCCCTGGACTAGAAGCTGGTCTCCTGAGAGGGAAAAATCTCTTCAGTGGATGCCATGGGAAACTGTCCTGCTAAAATTCCCAGTAAGGGCAGGTGAACAATTGCCAGCACATAGCAGGTAGCATGCTTCGCAATCTTACAAATCATGGTCTCAGAAAGGCAAGCTTCTCCCTCCATATTGGAAACATCAGAAAGCTTGTTGTACACATGATTGCAATTAACATGATCATGGACTAGGCATGGATTTCTAGAGAAACAGAACTGAAAAATGTGTACACACAGAGAGAGAGGCAGACAGACAGACACATACACACATGAATGGCTTACAGCTGATAGGTCATGAGTAGTCCAACAGCCTACTAAACAGGCTAAGAACCCAGTAGCTGCTAAGTCCTTGAAGCTGGATGCTTCAGCAGTCCCAATATGGGACCCTAAAGATTCCTTCAGATTCATTCCTCTTCCATTCCCAATAGAAGCTAAGAACCTGGAGTGTCGTGTCAGTAAAGAACGGCGGCAGCGGCAGAGATGGGTGCTCGGTTGGGTGCTCGGTTGCCCGCTCACCAGCAAGAAGCAAAGGAAAGTAAACAGGACTGCTTTCCCTTCTGACCCCTTATGTCGAGGCTGCAGCTTCTGGAAGGTCCTGCCCACTGGAGGGAGGGGCGGCTCCTTTCAGTTAACCCTTGTTGGAGCTGTCTTCATAGACTTGTCCAGAGCTGTGTCTCTAAGTCATCTTTAGATGCAATTAACTTGGCAACACAGATTAACCATCACAAGTCCATTCCTTGTTAACCTGACACCCAATCACATCTCTTTATGTTATGTCTTGCTCATTGGGTCACCTGTTTCTGTGGTTTGTAGTGATGTATTTGAATAATCCTTAATTTACCTAATAATCTCTCCAAAGTTCAAGAGGAGTGGAGCTGACAATTTGGATATAACAAAGAGAAGTTTTTCAAGTGTTTCTTGTATCATTTTGTATCATGAGAAGAATAGTGAGTTAACCTATAAGGCATTTTTATGAGGTGGGGATGGGGAGTCAATATCCACATAACTTTTATCACAGCATGTGTTTAAGTTTTTCTATTCTTTTAAATATTGTTAATTACTCACTACACTTAATTTATAAATTATATTATATCATGGATATGTAAATATAGGACGAAGCAGTCAGATAAAATATATACAACCTATGCTTTCACATAGCTATTGAGAGTCTAGGAATGTAACCCCAGGGGAACACAGGGAACTACCTCTGTACTGTACAAGTTAGTATTCGTCCTCATGTACAAGTGCAGCTATTGGTCCCAGGCTGACTTCATACTGTCTCTTCTTCAAGCAGCTTCAGTGACCTCGTGTTCTGTAATAACCATGACTGGATACCAGGCTACACTCATCTGTAAAAACCATGATTGGATACCAGGCTACACTCCTCCGTCTCTGGCAAGACCATGCCTAGCCACCTCTCCAGTGCTCCTGGCTTCCTACGACATTACTGGCACTGCTGGTGTTCTACTTGCAGTGACCTCTCTTGCACGGGTTCTATGTATTCTGGGAATGCCAACCTTCCCTACCACCTGAGTCTGTTCAAGGCTGCTCCTGGTTATACTGATGAGAAAGCTTCTTTTAAGAAAGTTCATGATTCCATTCATGACCAGAATTGGAGTCCTTAGGAAACTTGAATCTCCCAGACTTCTTGTGGCCTGACCACTGTGACCTGGAAGGGGGAGCCATGAGGGAGAATCTGTCTGCCTGCAGGGCATAGCCTGCCCCCCACCCCTCTCTGTGTGATGACTAATACCAAAGAGCAAGTTAAAAGCATGTGACTGTTCGTTATCCAGCTGTTTTGTGAAGTCTCCTGATGCCTCTAACTATTGATTTAGCATCAAATAGATAATAAACTATGAACAGCCAGCAAGGAACACTGAAATAAAATACAACAAATTAGTATCCGTAAAACATGGAGATCTATATAAAGGGAGGGAAATTCTTTGTTTTCAACATCTGCCATGGACAGAAGGGTAAGGCTAATTCTTGTGTACTAAAGCCAGAAAGGGAGAGGTAGAGGTCAAGAAAGACAGTCCCCTGTGTTCACTCCTTGCATGCTTACACTAGAGACTTGGCCTTCCCCAGGCGCAGAGGGGAGAGGAGGGTGGTACAGGTAGAATGGCGATTCCCCCAGTGTTGCCTGGGAGCCAGCTACGTGAGGGATACCCGAGGCACAGATTATGTGCAGGCCAAGGGACCTCATCTCAACCTCACCGAGTCACAACTCTAGAGGGGCTTCTGAAGTATATTTGGAGAAACTGCTTGCATGACCAGCTCCTAAAACTTGAGACAACTCATGATAAAATAGCTCTTTAGTCACTAAATCAGGACTAAGCAAATGTATTTCTATGCAGTAATTCATCTTACTGTTTTTAGGGCCATGAGCATCCACGTGAGTCACAGAAGTCATCTGTTTTGTTTTAGTCCCTAACGTCTATGGCAGGGAAGGAAGAGAGGAGGTAAGGGTGGGCTTATTGGTGAGATGTTACAAAGACAATTCACCACTCATTTATACACAAAAGGAAAGGGCAAACTGAGAAATGACTTTGTATTGATATTTCTTGGGTAATTCCAATTGCTTGACATTGCCAATGGGACATTTAGCTGATCAAGTCTTTGTTTGAATCACGTGTATTGTGTGCTGTTTTGTCTTCCATGAACTACATGGCAGCTATCCAGAAACTCTGGTCTGTTGTCATACTATAATATTTTTCAATACAGAGGGGAAATATATCCCAGTTTCCCTTTTCCTTTGAAATTATTTCCCATGATTTTCAAGGACCTTGGCTATGTTCCAGAACTTCTCTAATCAATCTAACTTTGTGAACTGTCAAAATGAATTTTCTTTGCTAGAGTTCATATGACATGATGCATTTAATATCTGTTCTACATCAAGCCTTCTATTCTTTTATTTTTGTTGTTTCTTGAGTCTTTCTGTTGTTATTCTTTTTCAATCTATTGGGATGTTTCCAGTTTAAAAGTTTTTATTAAAGTGGTTAGAATTACATTTTTTTAAAAAAAATTTGAGTCAGCAAAATCCTGTAGTAGTCGGGGATTCTAGCTGACTCGGAATTTACAATAGGTCTGAAAGAGTAGTTTGGGAGCTTTAAGGGTGACTAAACTCTTCTGCCTGAACGGACAGGTCACCCGCAGCTTCCACTAGCATGCTTGATCAATACATACTGCTTTTGTCTTCTCCTCTGTTATCCTGTGTGGCTGCCTTAGCAAGTCAACCAGAATACTGGTTTTGCTGAATTTTATTGTGGCTTCATTGCTGAGCATAATCATAAGAATTATCACCTATTGAATATACATATAAATCTCCTTTATGTGAGCTTCTCCTAAGTCTTCCATGCTTTCCAGGCTTCTTTCTTTTCCTTCTTTGTCAGTTACAATCACTGACACTTATAAACCACTCCACTGTGTATCTCTATTACATGGGCTTCTGTTTCCGAAGAAAACTCTTGATGTGGCTTGTTGTTTGTGTGAACAAGAAAATAATACTTGTTTGAAAACACAGAACAGACAGCACTCGTTCACTCAATAACAATCAAAGAATGAAAATATTGGTTAGAAGATGCCTACTGCTGGGTTCTGGGGCTTGGGGGTTGTAATTTTAGTCATTAATATTGTCGCTTTAGTCTTCAACAGCAGGGCATTAAGACTTAGGAATAATTGGATGATTCTTCTACATACGTCAACAGAAGAGCTACTTAATGGGGTCGTCTGGGGACCAACAGCATTAGTGTTACCTGGAGGCTTGCTCAACATGACTAAGTGGCCTTACTCAAGGCAGAAGCTCCAGAAGATTTCTGTGATGTTTGAAGTTCTACCAGTCCTCTTCTTCATGGCGTACTGACCGGCTTGTGTTGACATTTACTTTCCTGAACTGACCGGTTTTTTGGATGAATTATTTTTATTGTATCTAATAAAACAATGATAACACCACCTGTAAAATTTTTCTTCATTTTGAACTTTATTTTTACTAGAGATGGTACAACAAAAATATAAGCTGACCTGACTTCGGCTGACTGTCATGCCCATGTGAATTAGACCTGTAGAGTCATGTGCAATGGTTTTGATGTTATACGCCTTCTTTAAAAATAACCTCTCTAAGATAGAACTTCACTGATGCCTCAGAGGTTGGCCCAAACATATATTGAAGTAAATGTCAGTTGTAAGAGTCAAAATACAAAAAAGAATGAAGGAAAGAAAGGTGATTTGAGCCTAGGTGTGAAGCAGCCATTGTGCACATTGTTCCAGGGTGATTTCATGGGTATCTGGAAAAGCAGAAGGCTGTAGCCAATAGAATCTCTGCATTTTAGCTATTCTTTGATACTCCGTCAAGTCTAGGTTAGCAGTTTTGGGACATTCTGAAGAACTGCTGAATAGCAGCTGCAAATTAAAAAACTAATCCTGAGCTCTGTAGTTCATAAGACTTTATACTGATTCCATGCCATTTTTATCATACTCATTTAAAAGCCTATATCTGCATTAGATGGATCTGTCCTTTACTTTCTTAAGTGTCTTTGTCAGATAATTAAATATTCAACGTCTCTAAATTGTTTTGCATCCATTTAATTTTGTAAACATACATATTAACCAAAACTTGGCTGTTATTACTCTGTGGATGGGAAATGAGAGAGAATCACCTTTCTTTGGAAGGTGTCCCAGTAGATGACTGTGTAGTACGAATCTTAGAAGAGCCAGTTATTGAGGTGAATGCTGGAAGATCAGAGAAGCAGAACCAGCCACAGCTTCCTCACCTCGGCAGTTCCTCAGCTGATTTTGTTTCCTCAGACTGGAAGCCTCTGAGTCTTCATCCAAATGGATCTCAGAAGGTGAACTGCTTCTCGAAAGCCTGAAAGCTTAACCAGGCTATAGTTCCTCATCCTCACACCTTAAATACCTTTCTGTCTCTTGCCATTACTTCCTGGGATTAAAGGCATGAGTCACCATGCTTGGCTGTTTTTAGTGTGGCCTTGAACTCACAGAGATCCAGGCGATCTCTGCCTCTGGAATGCTAGGATTAAAGGCATGTGCTACCACTGTCTAACCTCTATGTTTAATATTGTGGCTCTTCTGTTCTCTGACCGAAGATAAGTTTATTAGAGTGCACGATATTTTGGGAAACACAATACCACCACATGACTGCACACCCTTTCACATATGGGTAGAAAGAACTGGACTACGTAAGTTGTTTTAAAAAGGAGGACATGAATTTGGGAGGGAGATGGGTTTGGAGACAGGGGCATTAGAAAGAGGGAATCAAGTTGTGGTGAATATGGCCAAGACACATTGTACACATGTATGTAATTTTTAAAATAAAAGAAGTGTGTATTATATAGATTAAAATCCTTTATAATTTAGAACAATGTACTATTGTTCAAGAAATTGTCAGGAAAAGATATAAAAAGAATGTAAATTAAAAATTTAAGACAGAAATTTGAGTCTGATATGTATCATGTAAAATATTAATCCTCTTTATACATAGTGTTCACTCAACTAAATTTTGATTGATATTTCAGCATTATTAACTTTGTGAGAAACATACTTTTGAGACTATGTGCATAATTCTATACATGATTTTCATTGATTAAAAAATCTCTGAACTAATGTGAAGGTGTGGAAATGGATATATATTGAATTTTGTGTCATTTGCGCTTGTGGAATTCCTATAATTTAGAAAAATAACTTTCATTAAAGAGTGAGTTTTGAAGGTATGGGACTTGGAGTGATAGACCAGCCAAGTCTGTGTTCATGAGTTAGCAAAAAAGGTGGTTATCTGCAAGATGATCCTTCCTGTTAACTTGAGCTTAAGGCTAAATAAGCATTATATAAATACATTGAAATTTGAATGCTGACAGAATAGAAATGTTTTGTTTTATGAAAACACCACAGACTATTTTTAAAACATTTAAACATTGGCATTTACTATATTTACCAAGTACCTTTCCCCTATTTTGACATATGAATACATATAGCCCACATGTTTCTGATTCATTTGCAACCAATACATAGAAATTGGCAAGACCTCTGTGCTAACCACATTGCCTAGGGAGACAGTTTAAAATGAAAAGTCTCAAATCTTTCACTTGGACCACTCAGTTGATTCACAGAGGAGTGAGCTCTGATTGTGAAAGCTTATTGGAAATTGAGCAGCACAGTGCAGGTGCGGGATAACTCCTCTGGCGTTGTTGATCAGTGCTATCCCAGAGGCCCCAAAGCAATAAAAGCTATTGCCATTGCTCTCCATTGCCCACCCCGACTTGATAACAAGACCTTATTGCTGTTGACATAGCACACATACTGGTCATGGGACATGGAGAAGTCAGGTTGACACTGACCAGAAAGCTTCCTTCCTGCCGGCCTGCTTTATGGCACTAGAAGATACTATGTAGGCTTGGGGGTGTTGGGGGAACTATGGACATCTTACCTTCTTGTGAACACCATGGGCTATAAACTGACAGGCATGGCAAGTTATGCCAGTGGGAGAAACAATGGTATGCATGTTATGGAAGTAATCAACTGCTTTCTGATTGGATTTGAGGCTCACTCCACAGGAGGAAACACATGCTGGGGACTGTAGTTATTCCCCAAAACCCATGGTTGAGGAATTCCCAGTCCCCAGGAGAGAACCTAACATGGTTATTCTGCTAAATGGACATAGTATCAAGCTGTTATATAAATTCATATCTCTTTACTCAGAGACTAGTGCAGCTTTCAGAACTCATCAGAGAAGTTTTGTGTGTGTGTGTGTACACTGGATACTAGTTAACTAGAAACTCACAACTGGTCAAGCTGCAGAGATCACGTATCCTTTGAGTGCTCAGCTACAAATGGGACATTTATACCACCCCACTCCACTCCCAAGGTCAGGGGCCTTCCAGAAGAGGGAGCAGAAAGGTGATAAGAGACAGAGTTTGGGAAGCACTGGAGTGAAACAGTGTCTTCTGAGCATGATGGAACTCCTGGACTGGTGAACTCTCAGGAGCTGTGGTTGCCTGCGTAAGACCTTCACAAGTCTTCAAGGCTGTAAGAGATTATATAATAACACACTGAATGGAATTTTGACCAGTAAAACATCACATTGGAGAGTCTGTTCATGAGCAGCAAGTCTCTTTCTTGATATCAAGGCAACAGAATGCAGAAGCAAAGACATGACTTCTGGGTTAAGGAAGGCTAGAAGCCCCTACCTCCCCCCCCCCCCCCCAGTGGCATAAATGGGAGCAAACAACCACTATCTGACTGGATTTAAGGCTCACTCCGCAAGATGGACCCATGCTTCACACTGCTCCGTCGGCCAAGAACTTGGGACTAGACAGCCCAGGGACCCAGGGGAAAACCGAATACTGTTGTTCTGATGAAGGACCATAGCAATAAAATGACTCCTAATAACGTTCTGTTATACTCACAGGTCAGTGTCTTGCTCAGCCATCATCAGAGAATCTTTGTCCTGCTATAAGTGGGAACAAAACAGAGATTCGCAACTAGATAAACTACAGAAAGTGAGAGACCTTGGAACACCCAGTTTTACCTGTGCTGTCAGTAAATGGGATGTTTCCATCAATCTCCTCCCTTGGAGTTCAGGCAACTCTGTACAAGAGAAGGTAGAAAGAATTTAAGAGCCAATAAATGTCTTGGGCTTTTTTGTTGTTGTTGTTGTTGTTGTTGTTGTTGTGAAGAGAAGCCATGAACATACAACTCTTATAAAGGAAACCATTTAAATTGGGATGGTTTACAGTTCAGAGGTTTAGTCCATCCATTATCATCAAGGTGGGAAGCATGGCAGCAGATAGGCAGACATGGTGCTGGAGAAGTACCGTAGAGTTCTACACCCAGATCCTCAGGCAGCAGGAAGAGAAAGTGACACTGGGCCTGGACTGAGCATCTGAAACCTCAAAGCCCACCCCCAATGACACACTTCCTCCAAAAGGCCACACATCCTATTAGTGACCCTCCCTGGGGGGGGGTACTTTCATTCAACATACCATATTCTTCTCCCTGGCTCTCATAGACTTGTAGCCATATCATAATGCAGAAATGTATTCAGTCCAACTTCAAAAGTCCCCATAGTCTGTCATAGCCTCAATTATGTTTAAAAGTCCAAAGTCGCTTAATTGTAATTACCTATAAAATCAGAATAAAAACATAGATCACATACTTTTCACATATAATGACACAGGGTATACATGACCATTCCAAATGGGAGGAAAAAGGAACATAATAAGGAAATACTAGACCAAAGCAAGACTGAAAACCATCTGGGCAAACTCCAAACTCTGCATCTCCATGTCTTACGTGAAAAATGCTCTTCAGATCTCCAACTCCTTTCAGCTTTGTTGACTATAATATACTTTTTTCCCTTGGGCTGGTTCCACTCCCTATTAGCAGCTCTCCTTGGCAGATATCCTTTCATATAATATTATAGGACCAGCCTTAATATTATACTATCCCAGGGTGCCCAGAAGGGATGCTACCAGTGGCATGGCAATGAATCTGGATACACGGAGCTCTTTAATCCACCTCCTTTATTCATCTGCCACCATCATTCTGTCAACACCTTCATGTTTACAATACAACATAAGAATTGCAAGGTCCCCACCAGAATCTTTCTGGCATCTTCATTGGCAACCCAAAAAAGGGGAAGCGAATAAAGGCAGAGTTAGATAGGAGCTGGAATAAATCAGAGAAGGAATTTATGTGCTAGGAATATATCCTTACTGTGGTTAGGTGAAAACGTTATGAGTCTATCATAAATGTGCTCAAGCTATAAACTTCCAGGTGATAGGGTAAAGAAATCTATAAGTCACTAGAAATAAAACTGCCACTCTTTTCTCTGCTACCAGTTTTCTGACAGGGCAGGAGAGGAGTACACTGATAGCTAGTCAGTCTGCATCACAGCTTGAAGCACCTGGTGCTGTGGGATGTTCTGTATGGTAAATGTGTTGCTCTGACTGGTCAATAAATAAAACACTGATTGGCCAGTGGCTAGGCAGGAAGTACAGGTGGAACTAACAGAGAGGAGAAAAGAAAGAACAGGAAGGCAGAAGGAGTCACTGCCAGCCGCAGCCAGGACGAGCCACGTAGCAGGGTATAGATTTATGGAAATGGATTAATTTAAGCTGTAAGAACAGTTAACAAGAAGCCTGCCATGGCCATACAGTTTGTAAGCAATATAAGTCTCTGTGTTTACTTGGTTGGGTCTGAGCGGCTGTGGGACTGGCGGATGACAAAGATTTGTCCTGACTATGGGCAAGGCAGGAAAACTCTAGCTATACACCTGGTGAGAGAAAACCTCTTTATTCTAAGAAATCTGTGGAAGATCTGAACTTGATTTGCACAATAAACAAAGTTATGCATCTAGTGGCCTTTAGTCTCCTAGGCTCAGTGGGGGAGTTAGTACCTAGTGGAACTAGTGGAACAGTGTCTGAGAAGCTTAGCTGTTTGCCAAGTGGTTTGGAAGTATTTGGGCATACAGGAATTTCATAGCAGAAGACAGCTGAAATACTAAAAACTGTATAACATCAAATATTCCATGATAAATGGCTTGCCTTTGGACAGACCCTTGGCTAGTCAAAATACAGCTTGAATATACAGCTGAATCTCTGTAATATATCCTTGTGGCCCACAGTAGTATCCCACGGTTCCACCACCACCAGCATTTTTGGGTCTCCAAGGTAATCCAGGCTTTACCTTCACAATTTCACACAAAGTCCTAAGCCTCTATGCAGGGACACCCTGGATACATCCCTAACTTCAGTGGCTTTCCTTAGCCATGTAAGGGGATTCCATAACCCCTGTCTCGTATCCTTGACTCTAAAGCCAGATCCACATGGCCGAAGCTGCCAAGTTCTGCCTTGCTGGGCCTGGAACATGGTCCCCTAATTCAGTTACATCTTCACCAGCTTTCTATTTTTGATGCTTTTCTTCACTGCCCATGCTTTGCTGTCCTGCAACTCACTTTGTAGACTAGGTTGGCCTTGAACTTAGGGATCCACCAGGCTCTGACCTCTGAGTGCTAGATTAAAGGTATGTACTACTACACCAGGCCATGAGATGTTCTTTAATTCATTTGCACAAATTTGAAGCTTAGCTGGGTGGGGGCTTTCTCTGAGGTCACTACTCTGTTTATTCCACTTAGCATCAGGTATTTCTTTCATTTGTTTACACTTCCTAATGCTCCTTTTGTCCTCAAGCTGTACATTTTGTATTTTTCCTTGCTCAACTTGCTCCTTTTCAGGATAAATCTGCATAAATCCACTAATAACCAAGCAACACAGTCAATACTAAGCTGTCTGGAAATCTCCTCTACCAAAGCTGTTAATCATAACTCTTCAATTTAGCCTCAGACGGATCTTTTCAGAAACAGCAGAAAGCAGTTTCATTCTTTGCCAAAATATCACAAGGATGGTCTCTAGGCCTCCTACTAATATTCTTCTCCAGTGAAACCTTTGAGCCAGCCCCTTCTGCTCCACAGTTCAAATCACCCTCAGCAACACTGCCTTTCATGCTCCTACTAGTATGGCCTATTAAAGCCCACTTAAAGCATTCAGCGGCTTTTATAATCCAAACTACCAAAGCCCGTATTCCTCCAAACAAAACCCATGGGCAGGCCTATCACCAGTTCCTGGTGCCAACTTCTGTCTTAGTTAGGGTTTATGTGGCTGTGTAGAGACAGCATGACCCGGGCAACATTTATAAAAGAAAACATTTAATTGGGTAGTGTACAGTTCAGAGATGTTATCCATTATCATCATGGTGGGACATGGCACCAGGCAGGCAGACATGGTGTTGGAGAAGGAGTTGAGAGTTCTACTTCCAGATCCTGAGGCAGCAGGAAGAGAAAGTTACACTGGGCCTGGTCAAGGCTTCTGAAATCTCAAAGCCTCCCCCCAGTGACAAGCTTCCCCCAACTCGGCCACACCTGCTCCTGTAAGGCCACGAATCCTAATAGAGCCACTCCCCATTGACCTATGGGAGTCATTTTCATCCAAGCCACCACAGTGGGATGGAATACACCAAGGAAACGAGGCTTTCTAGACCCAACAGGACTGAGGGGCACATGAACTCATGGAGACTGTGATGGCATGCACGGAGCCTGCACAGCTTTAACCCAGATGGAGACCCCGCACTATGAGAGGAAGTGGACACAAGCTTCCATCCTTAACCTAGAACCGATCATGATTGATGACCACTCACAGAGGGAAAATTAGTTTTCTCCAAGGGAGTCTTACTAGGTTAAAAAAAAAAAAAAGAAAGAAAGAAAGAAAGAAAGAAAGAAAGAAAGAAAGAAAGAAAGAAAGAAAGAAAACAACTCTTAAGGGTAGCCCCATGCTACCTTTTGTGATTGCCAGCACAAAAGGAACTCAATAGCACTTTCAGTGTTATTATTATTATTATTATTTTTATTTTTTAACTTATAGTGCTTTGTTTGGGCTTCCCCGCAGCCCTCTCTCATGCACACACAGCGCAGGTGTTTTGTTTTTATCTTATGGCTTCTGATTTTGTGTCTGTTTCTTGCATTTTTACTTTGGCTCTGTTTGTTTGTTTGTCCTCTTCCTGCTTGTTGTTTTTATTTTGTTTTTATATGATTGTTTTCTAGTGAAAGAGAGCAAGAAAGGGTGTGGACTCGGGTGGGTGGGGAGATGAGGTGGATCTGAGAGGGGCTGGGGGAGGGGAAACCGTAACTTGAATGTATTATATGAAAAATATCTATTTTCCGTAAAAATAATAATAACAAATAAATAAAAAGATACCCCCATGTGAATCCATGAATGACAAGAGTCGGGACAACAAAGAATAGACTCTATTCTGAAGAAAGGAAATTGGGATAGCACCAGAAATCACGAAGGGAGTGACAGTCAGAAAGTGTGAAGGAACAAAGTCACCTGGGGTCAATGAGAAGCACGCACATGGCTGTGGCCTCTGCTTCTCACAGAGGTCTTGGCCATGGATGTGATGTGACTGGCTATTCAAAGTTCCTGCCTTGAATTCCCTGTGCTGAGAGATGGTAACTGGAATTTTACGCCTTGGGTAAGTTCTTCCCTGAACTGTTTTTTTGACAGGGTATTTTATCACAGCAACAAAAAAAAAAAGAAACTAGCAAAGAGATTCAGCAATAGCTGTCTAGACGTTTGGACATCCTAATGAGAAAACCTCAGATCAAAATGTGATCTACCCAATGTGAGATCTCTTCAGTGGTGATCTTCAAAATTTAGTGGAGTAACTGAAAATAAGCTAATCAATAACACCCCACAGGTAAGAAGTGTTACAAAGAATAATAAAATTAGGGTTTTGAGTAGCAAAAGGGGCTGTTATGATGTTGTGATACAAGATAAAAATAAAACGTCATTGCTTTGTTTAAAAAATTGGATTTAAAAAGTCTTTTCCTTTTCCCCTCTTTTCATAATAGTTTACATTATTCTTTTTCCTTTCATAAAAGTTGTGTCTCCATTTCTGCCCTCAATTTCTCTATCCTCTTTCTTAATTTCATCCATTTACTATTTTTACATTTACCCAGAATTGGATAGAATATACTACAATATTTTTCCTATTTTCTGATATTTGATCAATACTATTGTATTGTATCTACAGGCTTTAAATAATTTCAACCAAGTGTTCACAATACCCATTCAATGCTGTTGCTGTTGCAGAAGTTGTTTGAACCCAAGTTTTTGTTTCCTCTTTTGTGTATTAGTGTGGTGTGTGGGTATTTGTGGACTCAGTGTGTTGTACACATATGTGTGGATACATATGCCCATGTATACAGGTGCACACACTTATGGAGACCAGATGTCAATATTGTCTTCTTCTGTTACTCCCCACCTTATGGTTTGAGACAGGGTCTCCCACTGAACCTGGAACTCACTCTTTCAGCTGGACTGGCTGGCCATTAAGGCCCCAGAATCTGCCCACATCTACTTGCCTGTTGCCAGGGTTACAGATGCATGCCTGACTCTTGTGTCAGTGCTAGTGGTCTTAATCTGGTCTTTATACTTGTGCAGTAAGAGTGTTATCCACTAAGCCATCTTCCCGACCCCTGAATCAAGTTTTAAAGATGTTATGTTAAACAACTTGTGCATCAGAAAAGACTATTTGGACAAAATAGCAGCAGTTTACATGCTGGGACAGCTGCTGGCAGTTTTTCTAGTATGACCAAACATTCTGAAGCTAGAAGGCTCCTTCACAGGTCTCTCTGCCTCTTACAAACCAAGAACTGAGTGGAGCAGCTCTCAGTCCTCTTAGATGACAATTACCTCAGGGACCAAAAGAAAGTGTTCTTTCCCTCAGATCTCAAAACGAATGAGTGGAAACAAGTTTAAAAAAAAAAAAAAAAAAGGCCCCAACACCAGAGACCTAAAGTCATTGCTTTTTCTGAGAAAATAGCAGATGTGTTACATTTGCTTGGTCAACTGTAAGTTCACATAAGATAAAACGATCATGCTGGGATTTTTTTTCATTTCTTTTGTTTTCCATTAATATTAGTAAGACAGAAGACAGGAGATGTGTCCATGGTCTAATTGGTTCTGATCAAGGCAGCTGCTATTAGGGAATTTCCCATAAAAGCTTTTCAGCCTTGGGCATAGAAGTAGAAGGAATTCTTAGTATAGAAATAAATCCATAAAGAAAACAAGGATAGAGAGCCCCTCTGCTGAGGGAATATTCTAAAAAGAGCCCAGTTTTCTTGGGTTTATTTATTCATTCATAAAACCAATCCACACATTAATTATTTATCAAGTCCTTTCCTGTGTTAAACACATTGCCAGTGTTGAGGAAAGAGCAGAAAGGAATTGGACAGGGCTCTTCATGTCCTGAAGCATCCGGGCTAGCGTGGAAGACTTACATTAAATCCGTGATTAACTGAAGGACCACATGACTGTGTGGCTGGAGAAAGGGGGCTGGAGAGAGAGAAAGGGAAGCTCAGCTATGGCTCTGGATGCTACGCTAATGTTCCCATCCTCCCCCTTCCCTAGAAGGCTGTTCGCCTCAATTCCTCATTCTCTTCCTTTCTCCTCCACTCTTTTAAGAATTCTTTTGATTGTAACAAAGACAACAACAAACATTTAGAAGAGCTTGCTACACACCAACAGCTGAAGAAATTCCTTGGCTTAACACTGAGTCCATGGCTGCTCTCCGCAGCAGCCAAATTCATGACAGCTGCACCCTAACCCAAATGATGCCTGCAAAGTACCTGCATTTCTATTCTATTGGCAGGGTCAAATGCTTGCTCTTTGTCTTTTAGTTTGAGGTTATTTGTTATTGATGGCATAACTTATGCTAAGAAACTGACAATGACTCCTCCTGCTCATTATTAGCTGAAATCCCTTCAACAATAAAAATAGGAAGTGATGCCTTGCCTTTTGCCATGGTATTCCAAAATCAGTGAAACTACAGACTTACTCTCGAAAGACAAATTCGGATTTTAAAAAACATATAGCCATGAAAATTAAAAACGTTGAACCAAACACCTTCATGTAATACTAAGAGAGCAGAGTAAAAGACACATTTACTGATAGGACACACATTCAAGGAAGAGAAAAGTACAGAAGGAAAAGTAACCAGCTTATTCTGTTCCTGCTCGAGAGAGCAATATTCAAGCAGTCATTTCTCATGTATTTGTCATGGACTCCCTGTGAGCAGGCACTGTTCTTGAAAATCAAGACACAAGCAACTAAGTGATAAATAATGCCTGTCTCATGAAATTTATATTTAGCACAGAAAGATAGACAGTAAATTCTAAGCATACTAAGTAAACATGTGTTCCATTCAAGGGTAATAATTACAATAAAGGGGTATAACAGGATAAAGGAGAATTGAAAGTCAGGGCTGAGAAAAGGTCTTTTATATTGCTGAGAAAATATTGGCTGTTCTCTGGTGTAGGTCTGGGAACAAAACACTTTCGATGAATCAAGATAATTCACTTCAATGAACACTTTTTGTAAGCCAACCAATTGGCATCAGCTTCTGCCTTCTCCAATTAGTTAGTCATGAAGGAATGCATTCCAAAAGCCACCTTAACTGTGCACTTGCCAATCAACAGTCTCACTGGAATGATCTTCTGTCTACAGATGAAAGCCAGGCTTCTTACGTTCTGTAATCCTGGAAACTACTTTCTCCGGAACTTGATGTAAGAGTAATACAATGGTCTGTCTTTGTTGCCATTGGGAGACATAATTCTTCTTTATCAAAGTAAACCAAGCAATTGGGCTTCCTTTTCTTAAATCTCATTCCTATGTGATGGGCAACCAAGTAGATGGGACTACACTAAGGAGATGATATATAAGCAAAGAAATGAAGAAAGCCAAGAATTTGTGAAGCTATATATTTGGGAAAAGTTCTCAGAAGAGGGAATAGTTGGTACAGCAGCTTAATGTGGGGACACCTTCAGCAACAAATAAGGTATTCTCCTTCCTCATCAAGCCTGGGGATCCCCCTCCCCGACCCAGAGACTCCTGAGTCCTAGGAGAAGCAGCAAGAGAGACAATGTCACAATAATTAGTTGCAGCATGGAAACTCCTTTTGTTCCCTCAGACATCCAGAGACATCACAGGTCTGAAGATGTCACAAGAAGGATCATGTTGCTGGAAATGGCCCCAGCCCAGGGAGTGTGCTCCTTCTCATCCCTAGTGAAGATGCCATCAACATAAGCACAGGACTAGGAAGAATCTTCATCTCTGCTTTGCATACTTCTTTCTTGCTTAGAGGTACTAGGCAGAATAGCCTGTGTGACTTTTGCTTCAAGTTGAACACCAGTGGGAGCCCCTATGGCACAATGTAGATGTAACCAACCATCTTACTAAATAAGAAACACAGAACCAATGCAAAGAAGAAAGCCAAGAGATCAGAGCTAAGAGCCTTACCCATCTGCTGCAGCTAGCCAAGAGACCTCTCTGAAAAAGAGACCTACTTCCTGTTTGTTTGTCTTTATATAGACTTTCTGTTCTGCCTTCTCATTGGTTGTAAACCCAATCAAATGACTGCCTCATCACTGTCTGTTGTATAGCCCTCCAGGTCTTCTATGGTATTGAGATTAAAGGCATGTGTCTCCAATGCTGGCTGTATCCTTGAACACACAAAGATCTACCTAGCTCTGCCTACCATGTGCTGGGATTAAAGGCGTGCACTACCACTGCCCAGTCTTTGTTATGGCTCTAATAGCTCTGACCCCCAGGCAATTTTATTTATTAACATACAATTAAAATCACATTTCAGTACAAATAAAATATCACCATAGCACAATATAAACCAAGCCAGAGAAAATCCTTGGTAAACATATTTCCTCTGAAATGACCACCTCTGGAAGTGGACCAGGGTCTGCGTGCTGACACTAAACAGGTTAACTACATGCTGAAGGGAAAACATTAATGGAACTGAGTCTTACCCCAACATAATACCAAATATTCAGAACATAGTAAAAAATAACCCACCATACCAAGAACTATGAAAATTGTAATTTTCATATGATAAAATAATTTACTTGAAAAAAAATTGATAGTTTCAAAAATGAATCAAATGCTGGAACTGTCTGACCAGAGTTTTAAAGCAACCAACATAAAAATGACTCAAAAAACTAATTTGTTTTGAAATATGAAATAATAGCAAAATCTGAGCAGAGAAATAATAATTTTGAAAGTAAGCCTCCTAGGAATTGTGTAACTTAAAAAGTGTGACGGGAAGCAAATGATAATATGGTGTTATAAAATATTAGTAATTACATTAGGTTTAAATGATCTAAATTTAGCAATAAAAAACTTGAGAATGTTAGAGTTAATTTTTAAAATGACTTATCTAGGCTCTGTATAAAAAGTTTGTGCCAAACTCAGCAACACAGATAAGTTGAAAGTGGTCATGCTGAAATGACTATTAATACAGAAAGAGCTTAATTTTTGATAATATGGCTTTTTTATTTTTTAACATGATAGCATGAAAATAGTACATATTCTTAGAAATTAATTTGGATTAATGCTTTGGATTTTGATTCTTTTCTGGGGATAGTTGTGTGTAGGAAAATGCTCTCCTGGGAGATACCTAGAACCGCAGTGGTTCAGCCTCTAGTCAATTAAGTAGCCATGAGATGGCCAGTGTTCCAGTGTGGATGTGATATCCCATTCTTTAGGCACAAGCATTCAATAAATCACATTACATTAAGTAAGCAATCATAGAACAGGCTTTGTGACTGGTGGTTTTACCCAAATGTAGACTAATGTGAATATTTTCTGACGTCTAAAGAATGTTAGACCAAGCAACGATCATCAGTAGATTTGGTATAATAAGTGCATTTTTCTCTTTGATATTTTTAACTTATGGTTTATTAGGATGTAGCCCCCATTATAATTTGAGAAACAGCAATATCAGATAAGTATATACTATGCTCTTAATGCTTGTGTCCCCCCCAAATTCATGTCTTGAAACCTGTTTTCAATGTGAAAGCATTTAGAGGTTGGGATTTTTGCATGTGACTTGCCCATGGTGGAGTCTCATGAACAACACTGACGCTCTTCAAAAATAAAGCGAAAAGACAGAGGACTGCCTGGAGCACCCAACACGTGAGGACACAGAACCATCATTCATGGCACCCAACATGTGAGGACACAGCTAGAATGCATCATTCATGAGGAAATGAGCCCTCACCAGACTTCACATCTGTTAGCACTGTGATCTTGGACTTAGCCTTCTGAACTGTAGGAAACTTCTGTTTTTTAAAAAATATTTGGTTGATGGTATTTTGGCACACGAGCCCAGCTAGATTAAGACAGTGTGCTTTAGAGTAGTAGAAATTAATAGAGGCAGAAGGAAACACTGCAGTGTCAACCCTGTACAGCTTACTGGGAAGGCAACCATCTCAAATATGTGTGGACAAGAACATCCAAGATATAGGAATCAAAACTGATAGAACTGGAAATGCTTAGTGTAGTAATGAGTAGGCAAATCGGAAGTAGAGGCTGAGAGACCCATCATGAGGCTGTGGTAATCTGAATGCACCATGATGAGGGTTTGAGATCACACTGTCAGTCTGAGAGGCAATGAGAGCAATCCAATCCTGGTTACTTTCAGAGAAGTACAGGAATTTTAATATTACTATCATTCCAAATGACACAGGGGTAATAAATAATTCTACTTACCCCAGGAGAGAAGCACCATTCTACTTAATGAATTTCACTTAATTTCACTTCTCTTTCCCAAATGATAATTAAGAATTGTTCCTCAAGATATTAGTAAAGAGTGATCACTTCACATTTAATTGTGTGAATTCAATGATCCTGTCTCAACAAAGAAAGACAGAGGGAAGAGTTGTTGAAAAAAAAGAGGAATGCAACCATCATTTAGGTTAGGTTTCAGTACTTGCAACCTCCACAAATCACCTTGAGGCAGAGAAGGATCCTGTCCCCTTTTCTCTAGTTGACTCTCCCAATCTCCATTCCTGAGGGCCTCTCACTGAAGGCCAGTGGTTGTGAAACACTTTGCTCCCCAGGATTCAGTCAAGAGAAACATCAGTGTCTTCCACTGCTGTAAGGGAAAGCAAATGCTAGTCACAGAGATGAGCTATGGGTCTTTAATAAAGTTACTTCCTAAGGGCTTTCAAGAGCAGTGTGAGTGTGTCTAAACTTCACTTACTGGTTTTCAAACCTAAACAAAGTAACAAGAAGTTCCGCAGTATTGAGATATAATCCACAGTATTGAGACATAATGTTACTAAGGTTATGTGCCACATATTACTGAATGCATTAATTTATTTAATCCTCACAATCTAAATATACATTCATAGATGCATGAATATATATGAGTCCTTTCTGAAAGAACTGAGAGACAAGATTTAACAACACAGAGTTTGGGTTTTAAACAAGCTGATTGTAGAGTTCAGGCTGGAAGACTAGGGTGTGCTGTGGAATATTCCCTTATACTGTGTGAATATATGTCACTGTGATTGGGTTAATAAAAAGCCAACTGACTGATGTCTAGGCAGGATCACTGGCAGAGAGAATGCTGGGAAGAAGGGCAGAAGAAGAGGAGACAAGTGTAGAGCAAGCAGGATGGGAAGTACATAGATGAGGTAAAGAGCCTCAGGACAGCACATAGATGAATAGAAATGGGTTAATTTAAGTTATAAGAGCTAGTTATGAACAAGCCTAAGCTGTCAGCAGAGCATTTATAATAGATTAAGTTTCTGTGTGATTATTTGGGAATTGGCTGGTGGGACAGAAAAATCTGCCTACAGTGTGCTACTTTATAAATAGTTTTATAAGTAATAATGACTTCACAACTGTCCTAGCAAAAGAGAATTTCCTTCTAATCCTCTGTACCAGTCACTATGAAGTCATCAAATGTACTGTGTAGTCAAAGAGATAGTTTAACATTGGATATTTTGTAAGTACAGAATACACAGATTTCGACTGCTAAAAACAATGGAAATTTTTTCATGTGGGAGAGAAGTTACCTGCCTCGAGGCACCCTAGCACTTTCTGGAAAACAGCCTTTACTTGCCCAACGCTCTTCACGGCCTTAGCCACCTGGCTCTCTGGACTGGCACCACCAGAGTGGCCAGTTCCACTGTCTTCTTCACAGTAGAATTGCAAATGTTTAATTTAGCATTTTCCATACAACAAATGCCCCAAATAAGTTGAATAAAGTTATTTGAATAAAAAAAAACAAATTAAAAAAAAAAAACAAAAACAAAACAATAAAGCTGTAATTTAGATGGTGACTGGACTTCAGTTACTCTTCTCTCCTTCCAAGGCTCTAAGAGGCAGCCATGCTATATCAACAAGCTGGTGATTACACCATCCTGGAAACACCCATTAAGACCATGGCAACATCCTCAGAAGCTTGTCTCTTAGAGATCATATGTGACCTAAGGCAAATTTGGGGAGCGATGAAAGGGCCATTTTATGTAGCTCAAAGGGGTCACTTTCTTTTATTCGCGTGGTAAGTTTGCTTTCTTTCCTGTCACTTTCACAATAAGAGAAAATATGTACTTTTTGACTGAACAATGGGGATAAAGAAATGCCGAAGGAGCGGCCAGATTCTTTGGTGACTTTGAAAGATTAGCAGTAAAGATTGTCAGGGTTCAAAGATGCTTCTGTGTTGCCCCCTTCCCTGCCCCCCTCGGGGCCATCTTTGTTCTTTGAGAAGACAAACCTGCTAATTGGTATCTTCCTCAGACAAAACCCACACTGGGGCCCTGGGGCCCTTAAGTATCTAAGTCTCCCAGCTGTCTGTCAGCAAAGAGCACATAAGAGAGATGCATTATCATTAAAAGACTCATTGTCCTCCAGAATCCCGGAGTTTCATTGTTTGCAAACATCAGGATAGCCTAGGTCATTTAATAACTCACTTCCTAATTGTGTACTAATTGTAAGTAAAACAGTCCTTCAAATGAGATCTAAGTAGGAAACGTAAAATAGAACCTCATTTCTACAGGTTTCTGAGATTGCTGGCTTTCATTTTACTGGACATTTTCCCATTTCTTGGTGACATGTAGCTCACACACTTCATAAAGGTGTTCTTGTAAGTCAGGCATGGGGTTTGTTTTCTCCTTACATTTTGCTTACTCTCTCAACTGAATGCAGGACAAGAATATATGTGAATATAAGTGAATATATGTTCCATGCCAATAATTTTTGCTAATATATATATATATATATATGTGTGTGTGTGTGTGTGTGTGTGTGTGTATGTGTGTGTGTGTGTATATACACACATGCTATTAAAACAATATGCCACAGCAGTACCAAATGCATAAAGTTAGTTAGTTTGCCTTGGGGACAGGGGACTTTTCCTGAGTGTAGTTTATGGCTGTCTTCTGGGCATTTGTTTTTCTTCTTTTGTTTTCTTACACTCCCAGTGAACAGGCTTATTTCCACAGTTGCCAGAAAAAAGCCTCCGGGCTCTGATTAATAGCTGAGTGTGCACCTGTGCTCCGACCAAAGAGACAATGGAGCTTCAAGAACGTTAAGAGGCTTCAGAAACAGCAAATCAAACCTGTGGATTCTCAACAAACCACATGCTATGGTTAAGAGGCCTACTGCAGCCGGGCGGTGGTGGTGCACACCTTTAATCCCAGCACTCAGGAGGCAGAGGCAGGCAGATCTCTGTGAGTTCCACATCAGCCTGGGCTACAGAGCGAGATCCAGGACAGGCACCAAAACTGCACAGAGAAACCCTGTCTTGAAAAACCAAACCAAACCAAAAACAAAACAAAAAAGAGGCCTGACTGCAAAGCAAAGGACTTCCGTTGGGGTCCTTCCTTGGGCAATGGTTGCTCTGCCATCACTGAAAGTGTGCCGGCACGCCAGGACATTCTATTTGAGTCAGTTCACTCCCAAGGCTGATGTTCTGCATGCTTCAGCAACATCTAGACTATGAGAGAGACTTTTGTTGCAATTGGTAAATAGTTCCCAAATGCTCTTCCTGTCACCCTTCTGGTGTGTACTACACTAAAAAACCTGTTCATTTTATGTGTGTGTTCATATCGCCGTGCATATGTGGGTGTCAGAGGACAATATCCAGGGAGGTGGGTATTTCCTTCCACCACGTGGGACCTGGGGTTTGAATTCAGTCGTTAGACTTGGCCAAAAGTGCCTTTGCTCACCAAGCCATTTGGTCAGCCCTCTGTCAACTTCAAAACAAACCACTGGTGGTTAAACATGTTAAACCTGTCCTACAGCATTGATCAGCTTTCCTCACTAGCAGAGTGACCATGGAAGATAAAATGATAGATATGAAAATGTAAATGGACGTTTGATGATTTTCTTTTGATGGTTCGTGATGAACACCGTGACATCCTTACCAATTTTTATTAATAAATGATAGTTAACGATTTCTCTTTAGAGGGCCACCATATTGGGGCATTCAAAAGACCGTCGCCCTTGGTCACACAAACACTGGACTTTAGCACTACTTGTGTGAACTAAGGAAGCTCCTTAGTCTCTATAACTAAGTTTCCTCATGGGTGAGATGATGGCAGTTTTATAAGGATAAAAATGAAACTTCACAATTTTATAAGGATAAAAATGACATAACAAAACAACGAAGCAATCAGTCTCGCCCCTGGAGTATTACCGGAGCTCAAAGGTGGTATTAGAAAATTGAAAGGGAGAAGGCTTTGTGTAACTCTTTATTCATGTCAAACACACAGGTGGGAAAAATGCAAACATAATGAGTGTTTCCCTCCGTGAATTCTCACAAACAGAACATATGAAACCAGCATCTACCTCAAGAAATAAAACATCCATCACCTTAGAACTCTTTCTTGATACCTTCTAGTCATTCATCCGCATGGGGCTTCTGACACCGAACTAACTGAATATTTCAATAAAATGGTATTGGACAAACCCTGGTGAGCATCAGCCTTTTAAAACAAGTGGTGATAGTTGTAGGTCTATTTGTTGTCCAGACTGAATAAAGAGTATATGACAGATTGATAGACTAACAGGAAAGAATTAGGGATAACTCTGCAGACACATGTTGACTTCCAACTGTGTGAGCAAAGCAGGGTTAACGATGCATTTGAGCACATAATTCTTCTTCTCCTGGACTTTTACCAACCAAAAGCGAAGCAGGAGCAAAATAGTAAACCTCATGTCCAGGGCTCAGAAACACCCTGGTTTCCACTTGAGCCTGAGGGAGAGGTGACAAGGCAGAAATAGAGGACAGAGTGGACATAGAGTAGGACATCTGGAAACAGCATAGTCCAACAGACCAGACCCTGGTCATCTAAAGGGGTTGTTAGGCCATAGGTTACTACTGCTCCCTTCTCCACTTCAGATGATGATGGGTGAGGTGGGTAGGAGCTAAGGATCTACATTTCTAATGAGTCCCCAGATCCTGTTGTTGCTGCTGGAGTGGCACCACCCCTAGAGAATCACATTCCAAGTCCTTCATATACAATTAATTCATCGTCCGGTATGTTGTATGAACGAGCTCTCTCATTCTTCTTCATTTCCAAGGGGGAAAATGTATATGTTTTGAGACTGGGAAAAGCCTGAGCACTGATATTTAAGGATGCTTAAATGTTGTAGCCAGGTTTAAGAGCTACTGGTCTAGATAATGATCTGAAATGGGACTACGTGTCAGAATTAGCCAGGGAATGTATTGAACGGACTCCCGGTCACGACTCCAGTGAGTTCTGCCAAAGGTGATGTGTGATTCAGATGCAGCCAGCTCCCACACGGGTGCATGGGAACCGACGATCTGGAAGTAGATAGAGGTGAACCCACAAATCCTGCAAACAGCATGAGAAGGAGTGACAGAAAAGAGGAGATTTCCTAACTTTGTTAACCAGTTGGATCAGCAGATCATGGGAAAATTTTGAAGCCAAGAGGGGAGGAAATCTGTCTTCAAAAGCTTGTGTAAGCAACCAAAGCATTGCCAGGGAAAGCAGCTGAGAGCCGAAAGAGTCGCCGCTTCAATGAATCTCCTTCCTGCCCACTTCCTGGCACATCCAAACACTACTTCTTATCGGACTCGGCAAATCAATGAAGGCTAAATTGTGACAATTAAGCCCCAGGAGTCTCAGGTCTCTAGCAGCACAATTGTTCATTGTCAAGGAGAAACATGAATGACCAATGCAGTCAAGCATTGGCTTGTTACAGGAAAAACCAAATATAATCAGAAGGTTGTGGGGTAGGGATGGAATTGGGAAATGGAGGAATAAGTTAGGTGACTCAAATGTTTACAGATATGTTATGATAAGCGAGTTTATGCTCTTCTACAAATACATATGGGGGAAGCCTAAAATGCAATCTCTGATAGAGAGTTCCTAGTAGGCACAGATAGTATTTTCTCCCTTTACTTTGCTTGTGTGTGCTCTACTACTGGCTGATGAACTGACCTCTCATTGTTTTAGATAGCTGACTAACCTCAAGCAAATAAGAGCTGCATCTTACTCATGCCTACACATCATGTTTCTTACACTTATTTACTGTAGCTCTCACTGGAGCAATGATACATTTCATTGCTTAGTTTTCAGAGAATCATTCCACCTTCCTTAGTCCATATTTCTAGGGTTCTTCTTTGGCCTCTCTATTTGGCATAGCATTGAGTTCCAGCAGCATGGCCTCGGAACCCTTGAGGGACCCGTCACTGCTTCCGTGAGTGACAGTGCAGGAACTGAGACCCACACTATGAAACTCGGTGCGCTGAAGACAGACATGTGATCCACACGTTAATATTCTGCTGTCTGAGGGGTACAAGGGACCACACCTGACACCCAGAGCACGTGGATGGGCAGTCCTGTTTGAACACTGGGAACACTCTAACTAAAAGAAAACAGCTGGTGAAACAGCTGCTGAAATGGTAAATGGCAAAATAATCCCAGACATGCAAGTCCTGTTGCAGAAAAGTAAAACATATGAAAACATCAAAGTACCATTATCTCTCCAAATATGCCAATATTGCAATAATAGAATTAATAATTTATTCGGATAAGTTAGAATAAATTCCAGATAAAAAGAGAATGCAATAAAAAGCTGAGTGAAATAAGGAAGTCAATACACAATATGAAAGAGGAATTCAATAGAGAAAATATCACCTTGAAAGTTTAGAAATGAAAATCTATCTCAGGAGTTTTCTCCAGTTGGTAACCACTCACAAAGGAAAAACTAGTTTTCTCCATTGGAGTTTCCCTGGGTATACACACCATTCTTAAGGATACACCCCATGCCCAGAAGGAGATGGCCAGCACAACACAAACTCAAAGCATTTTGGGCGATTCGGTTCTTTGTCTCATAATGTTTTGTCTGGGCATTATTTTGTTCTTTTATTTTATTTATATTTTCCTTACAAGTCTTTTGTATATATATATTTTTTTTTCTATTTCCCAATGTTATGTTTTTATGGGATTTCTGTGTGTGCAAACATGTGTGTTTCTGCATCTATATGTGCTTCTTACAGTTTTTTCTTTGTTTCTTTTTATTCTGTTTGCTTCATCATACTCCAGTTTATTTGTTTTTATTTTATCTTATTTTATTATTATTTTTTCAGATGCCTGTCTGTTCTAATGATAGAAAGAAAGGATGTGGATTTGGGTGGGCGGGGAGGTGGAGAGGATCTGGGAGGATCTGGAGGAGTGGAAACAATAATCAGAATATATTGCATGAAAAATATATTAATATTTTTAATTAATATTAATATATATTAACAAGTTTTTTTAAAAGAAGAAAGAGAAAAAGAAAATCTTATTAATCCAAATAAAAATCTCAGCAGAAATCTTAACCAATAGAGCAATCAAGTGGGGAGATTAAATGTCAGAGATGAACGGAAGGCTAGGTGATGGAGCTTTCAGACATCGTCAAACATAACGAGAACATATGAACGCAGCATACAAGTGCATCATTGAAAGACCAACTCATGAAGAGGGAAGAAGAGAAAAGCTCTAGACTAGAAGAGTAAATAACACCTTCAACAAAATCAGCAGAAAATGTCCCAAATCTAGAGAAAGAGAAGACCTTTAAGATTCAATAGACATTTTGATAACCAAACAAGTCCAGAAGAGACCTTTCCCATCCCATATTGTAGATAAAATCCTAAGTACAGAAAACAAAGATCTTCTGAATCTTCTACAAGGGAGAAGCGCTAAGCCACACATAAGATAAGCCCATTAAAATTACCGCAGAATCCTTTCTCAACTTTGGAAGCCAGGAGAGCATAAAGGCTGTATTCTAAGTTCAGAAAGATAACGACTGCCAACCCTACTTACTATACCCAGCAGACTATCCATCATAAAAAGACATGTCCATCATTGAAAAAGAAACAATTTTCCATGATAAATACAAATTAAACAAATTCATGATCATTAGCAATAAATTCTATTTCCTTGAAGAAATGAAAACAAACCCACTCAAACTGAGTTGGCAGAAAGAAGTGATATGTCTGCATAAGTAAATGAAATAGAAATGGAAACATTTCAAAGAATCAACAAAGTAAAGACTTGCTTCTTTGGGGGCTGGAGAGACGGCACAGCAGTTAGAAGCACTTGTTGCTATTGCAGAGGACCCGGCTTTATCTCCCAGCACCCTTAGGGTGGCTCACAACCATTTGTAACTCCAGTTGTAGGGTATCTGACACCCTCTTCTAATCTCTGTGGACAATGGACAAATGCACATTGCACAGACATGAAAACGCACACACACACACACACACACACACACACACACACACACACACCAAAAAATGAAAAATAAAGAGTTGCTTCTTTGAAATGATAAGCAACATTGAGAAGCCTTTAGCAAGCTAACCAAAAGCAGAGGAAAGAAGACCTGAATTAACAAAACTAGAAATGAAAATGGGGATGTTATGACACATGTAAATGAAATTCAGAAAGTCAGTAGGACATTCCTTAAAAACACATGATCCGATAAAATGAGAAAATTAAAAAGAAATGAATGAATTTTTAACATGCATATTACATGCCAGAATTAAACTGAGAAGAGATAAATAGCCTAAATGTATCTGCAATGTGTAATGAGACTGAAGCAATAATAATTAATAATAATATTAATATTAATAATACTTCCAATTAAAAATAATCCAAGTTCAAATGAATTCACTGCTAAATTATCCTACATCCTTAAAGAAAAATTAATATACTACTCAAACTATTTTTGTAAAACAGAAAATAAAGGAGCACTACCAAAGTTTTTGTTGTTGTTTTTTGCCAAGTTAGTACAACTGTGATACCTCCACTACATAAAAATGTAACTGCCAGATGTGATGACTCACGCCTTTGACCCTGGCACCCAGGAAGAAAAGACAGGTAGAACTTTATTTGCCTGAGACCAGTCTCATTTACATCGCAAGTTCTAGCCCAGCCAGTACCAGGACTTTAGAATGAGACTCTGTCTGAAAATAAAATAAATTACAACATCAATAAAAACAGATAGTTGAACAAAACCAAATTAAACAAATGTAATGTATCACATAAATGGACTCAAGAACAAAAATCACATGATCACATTAATAGCTGCTGGAAAAGTGTCTGATAAATCCAGCATTCTTTTATAATAAAATAGGAATATAGGAATAGAAGGAACTTATCTCAACATAGACTTTCTATGACAGCCTATCACCAATATTAGACTAATAGGAGAAAACCACAAAGCATTTCCACTAAAACCAAACAAGACAAAAATATCCCCATCTCCATTCTATCCAAATAGTATTTGAAGAGTTAGCTAAAGCAATAAGATAAAAGAATTAAATTAAAAGATACAAATGAAAAAGAGAGAGTCTAACTATCCTTATTTGAAGATGATACAAGTCTATACATAAAAGATCCTGAAATCTCCTCTGAAAAACTCTGGAACTGATAAGCACTTTCAGGAAAGTGGTAAGATACAAACAACACACAAATATCAGTATCTTCCCTTTATACAAATAAAAAAATACTGAATAAAACAATCAAGAAAATAATCCTATTAAAAAAAACTGGGAGCTAGGAGGGGATGGTCTTTGAATGAACCTAGCCAATGATAGGAAAGGCCTCCACAACAAGTTTTTCAAATACCGAAGAAATAGAAGAAAGCATTAGAATATAGGAAGAACCCCTGTTCTTAAGGATCTGTTTAATTATTGTGATAATAACCGTACTACCAAAAGGAATCTATTATCAATGCAATCCCCATGACTATTCCTTGTCACTCTTCACAGAAATAGAAATAAGCAATTCTAACATTTATGTGACAGTAGAAAAGATCCTCAATATTGAAAGCAATCTCAACAAAGAGAACAATGCTAGAGTTATCACCAGGCCTGACTTTGAGTTATGAGACAGAACTATAGTAAAAAACACAGCTCAAACTAGCAGAAAAAGCAACATGCAGATCAGTGAAGGACCCAGATAGAGGTCTACACAGCTGCAGCCATCTGAACATTCTTCAAAAATATACACTGGAAGAAGGACAACCTCTTCAGTGAATGGGGCCTCTTTAGTAAATGCTTTAAGGAAGTAAATGGACATTCAAATGTGAACATTGAAACTGGATCCCTATTTCTCAGCTTAAATAAACATTTGCTTCCAATGACTCGAAGACATCAATGTAAGATTTGAAACATTGGACCTCTTAGTGGAGACGTGGGGGAATCACTTCATGGCAGGCAGAGGCAAAGACTTCATACACTCTAATTGCACAGAAAATAGTAACAATTGGCAAAGGGACCTCATGAAATTAGAAAGGTCTGCATAGCAAAAGAAAGAATTAATTGAGTGAAAAGACTGCACAAAATGGGAAAAATCTTTCGTAGCTATTACCTGACAAAATATTAATATCTAGAATATACAAAGAACTTAGAAAAACTGAATACCAAGAAATCAACAATTCAATCAATACGTTAGATAATGAAATGAACTGTTTCAAAAAGACAAAATACAAATGGCCAATAAATCCATAGAAAAATGCTCAGCATCACTAGCCACCAGGGAAATGCAAATTAAAACACGGAGATGCTCTCTTCCAGCAGTAAGAACCCATTGCTACAGACACATACCCTCTGGCCAGGGAGAAGCAAAGACAACCTGGAAGCACCTTCCCTCCTGGCTGGTTTCCATAGTACCAGACTGTGCTCTGTGAACTGCTGGGGAAGACAAGTCATCAACAGCCTTGCCCTGTTGAGAACACTCAAAGTACAATAATGACTGACCTAGCAGGGTATGTCCACAGGCATATTAGTGGCACAAATATTGTGGTGATAATCAACTACTTTCTAATTAGATTTTAGGGCCACTCCACATCAGGAAAAATCATACCTAGTACAGTAAATCTGGTAGAGAACCCATGGCTGGAAGCTCACTGATCATAGAAGGGAACCTACCTACTGTTATTTTGCTGAATGAATATAATATCAAAATTCCCTCTAAATACATATACCTATGCCCAAGGATCAGCTCAGCTTTCAATCTTCATCAGAGAAATTGCTTTGTACAGTGGGTCGTAGTTAGTACAGAAACTCATAATTGTTCACAGCATAGAAATGTCTGTGGAGTTTTCAGCCACAAATAGGACATCACCACTACCCCTCCAAGGCTCAGGGAATGTTAAAGAAATGGGTAACTTTTCTTTTTTCTTCTCTTCTGTCTTTTTCTTTTGGATGCTGGCTAGACCTTGAGATTCTTTATTTGGTACTGTGGGGCTTTCTTACTCTCTTCCTAAAGTTCCCCTCCCTACCATATGGCTAGTTGTCTACCATGTGGCTGACCTACATGCTGGCTTATTCAAGGTATGTTTTTTTTTTTCCCTTTTCTTTTCTCCATTCTCTTCCTGCAGGCAGCTGCCAGGATTTGTAGTTTGTCTGACCCAAGGTTTTTCTTTTAATGCTAATGAGATTGTCCCCAAGTTTCCTTTTTAGTCATCCTCAAATTCCTTTATTAATGAGACCAAGCACCACAAGGGAGTCCCAATTTACCTGTTAACATGTGGTGACTCTGCTGGGATGCCCCAAATTCCTAGTAACAGTAGGACTTAGAACTCAACAGCAGCTGTGGTTTCCTGTATGAGACCTGCGCAAGATTAAGCCAGTCAATATTCCAGCACAGAGAATAGCAAGGCTCATGAGTTCCCAACACAGCTGAAGAACTACTGATAGTCAATGGCTATCAAAGGATAGAAAAACATTTTTTTCCAAGAATATGTTCCCTGGTGGATTGACTGTGCTCCTCTGGGTGGCTCTATCTACACAATGTACATAAGAGTAGAACAAATTGTACTCAGTGCATTATAAAAAGAGGGGCAGATAAATTGAGAAGGCAGAGGAAGGCTGAACCCACAGGAGACAGGAGTGGAGAATAAGGGCTGATTATGATTAGATATATTACATGCATATATGTTCTCAAAGATTAATAAAATATTATATTACAAAACAAATCAAATAACAATAAATGGCAGTAAGAATGTGAAAGAAAGAGAACCCTTCTACACTGTTGGTAGGAATATAAATTTATGCATATCTTATGGAAATCAGTATGGAGTTTACTCAGAAAATAAATAACAATTAGATCTGCCATGTGACCCAGCTGCACTCCTCCAGAAAGAATCAACACGTCACAGAAATACTTGCACATCCTTGTCTGTTGCAGTATCAACCACAACGGTAAAGTTCTAGAAGCAGACTTGGTACCCATCAGCAGTGGAATGGACTAAGAAAATAGGGGGCGCGTATACAACTGAATGCTATTCAGTAGTGAAGAAGGAAGGAATGTTATTTGTTGGAAAATGAATGCCGCTGGAGTTAATCATGTTAAATGAATTAATACTCAAAAAGACAAATATTGAATGGTTTTTCTCATCTGTAGATCCTGCCTTTTATATAGATAACTAAAATTATGTAGACACATATGACATGGCAGTAGAAATGAAACTGCCTACTGTGATGAGCAGAGTAAAGAGGGTCAAAAAAGGACCGAATGGGGAAGTACATTCCCCATTTGTATGGAAATGTCCTTATGAAACCCAGTACTATGTATAATGAATATATGCTAATATATGAAGTCTTAATTTCTATTCTTAGGACAACCATATAGCTAAATAGGAGATGAATAGTCTAATTAGTAATTTTATCTCCATGCTTTTTGTCAGACTCTGAGAATGAACAATTCATAGTTGACCAAATGGATCTTTTATACTCAATTCATGGGGCTACAATACCCAGGTCACTGTTAACCTAAGAGTTTCTTCAAAATGCAAGCAAGCAACTGAGCTTGGAGAGAATCAAAGCATGCTACTTTGCTTGCAGATCTCAATCAACAAATTAAAAACAGCTCTCCCAAGTGTATCTTACCAACAAAGAACTGGAGCCTTCATGAGAGCTGAATATAGAATAAAGCAGTTTAGCATCTTGGGATAGGTAACAAGGGAGATAAAGCCAAACTACAGCATCTGGCTAACTTTTTCAGGGGGAGCATGTGAGTGAGAGGGTTTTGTAGAGCACCTCCAAATGTGTGTCTGCTGCTTGGCACTCTTTTAGGAGCAGTCCTTTTCCAGACGGAGAAGAAGGCAGGTGGGAAAGGCTGAAATCTTCCTCCTGGGAGAGCAGATGGGATGCATATCACCTCTGACCTCTGGCTATTCTGCTCACATCAGGCTTCCTTCATGATTGTGCCCAAAGTTTCATTTAAATCCAGTTTTACCTGAGACTTGAATAAACGCACATGTATATTATCTAGAAGATATTAGTAGTAGATTTTGCCTGCAGACCAAATCAAATGTATCTCTTCTTCGATTTAATGTTTGGTGTTTTTCTTAGTATCATTGGGGTAAAGGAGGAGGAAAGGGGGAAGGAAACATCTGCAGTGAATGTAGGTGTTTTGAATTTTGTGCAAAGTTAAAATATTGCTTTTGCTTGCATTTCTCCTTTCTTGTCTGGACCTGATTGTGTTTTAAAAATGCATGACCAAGTCCTTGTACTTGCAGTGGGTCCACATTGAGAACAGGATAAAGGTCCACCTCCTAGGAAGACCTCAGACTCCCTTTGGGTTGAGATCTCTCCTTGCCTGTCAGTTATTTCTCTTCCCAATAGACTATTCCATCAAACCCAGACTCTTGCAGTTTTCCTAGCTTGGAGGTATCTCACACCTCTAATTTGCCTGAAAGTGATAATTATGCAGAACGTAGAGAGAAATCGTTGCCTGATATGGCTCTGGTGCGTTGTTAGTTATGTGATCATATGTAAACAGCTTAGCTTTTCTGTGCTTCGGTTTTCTCTTCTATATCCTCTACAGCAAGGATGGCAGGAAATAAGTATATATGTAAGACACCCAGCACAATGGGTGGCTCATAGGATCTGCTCCATATTATAACTCCCACTTATTCGTAAGTCTAAGCCTAATACTATTTCCTGTATAACTTTCACTTTCCTTCCAACCTCACCTGTATTTCTATCATGTGTATGTGCATGTGTAAGTGTAAATGTGTGTGTTAATTATGTGTGAGTGTGTGTTGTGTGTGTGTGTGTGAGCGTGTGTAAGCGTGTATCTATTAGTCTGTCGACCCGTGTCTGTGTCTGTGTGTGTTCAGGGTATGCTCACATGTGGGTACACAGTGCCTGTGAGTGTGGAGGCATAGTCTCCCACTGAACCTGGAGCCCGACTGCTAACCAGCAAACTACGACAGCACTGGACTACACACATGCATATGTGACTGCTAGGTTTGTATGTGGTGTAGCAAACGCTCTTACCTCCTGAGCTGAGTTTCCAGTCCTTGTTCTAGTTTTTAAGACAGTGTCTCACTCTATAGCCCAGAATGCCTGGGAATTTGTTATGTATCCCACGCTGCTTTGAACTGAGGGTAACCCTCTTGTCTCGTCCTTCTGATGAGAAATTACAGATGCCTATCAGCATGCTTAGTGTGTTGTTTATTCTTGCAACTTTATTGAAAACAACAAAGGACCAAAACGATTTTTAATTTTATGACAAAAACTCAGTGATGCATATGTTGGTTTACTGAATTGTAATTTATTGATATGTTTTTAAAGACATATTTTATTTTTATTTGTATGTATGTGTGATAGCATGTGTGTATATGCACATAAGTGTGGGTAACCACATAGGGCAAAAGAGGGCATTGGATCCCTGGAGCCAGAATCACCTGTAGTTAGTTGTGTGTAGTCCGATCTAGGTGCTGGGAACCAAACTCTCCTCCTCTAGAAAAGCAGCGAACACTCTTAACTACTGAGCCGTTTCTCCATCTTCAGAATTATAGCTTTTAGGCTGCACTTTAACTATCTCCGTTAACTAGCCAGTGCTCCCAAGCAAGATGCTCTTCTAAGCAAGCTGATGGTGTTAAGTTAACCCAGCAATAATGCCATGAGGTAGGCATTTTGTTTTCTCTCATTTTGAGATGGGGAATCTGAAGCAAAAAGATGAAGCTGAGTTCATGTTTTAGGCGTTATACAAAGAGCCACTAGGAAGTCCCCTCACCCTAGGGTTCTCACAGAAGGCCTCTGGCTTCCTCCTCTCTGTGTTTTGCTTTTCCAGATTGCCCGACTTGTGATTTCTTTTTATTTTTCACTTATTTATTTAGTCTTTGACTTCTCTGGCCTTCTGACAGGGGCACCTACTGATCTTAGAGCAGAACACCATTGAAGAGGCAAACAATGACAACATAGAAAGGAGCAGAAAAATAAATTCGTGGAGAACTTGGCATTTCAGTCTGCAAACGAATGGATAAATGCACTTTAAATGCTGCAAAGCAGTGGTTTTGAAACTACAGTATATGCAAGGATTACCAAGAACGCTTGTTTGAAATGCTTATTTCTCAGGCTCACCCTCCAACATTCTGATTCAGCGTATCTGGGGTTTTGTCCAGGACAACAATAAAGCAACCCCCAGGTGACCTGGATGCAGGTGGTCCAAGGTGCACATCTGGTGAAACACGCTTGTGAATGCAGAACTTGGAAAGGAGAACTGGCTAATCCCAAAAGAATACTCGAGTTTTGTCTGTATATTAATTCAAACCACCTGGGTGGGAACTTATTAGCGCTTTTCTCTTTCTGGGTAATTCACAAGCATTGGGACCAGGAGCCTGATTGAAAGGGCATTGACGGGAGGAAGGAGAGGGAAAGAATGGGGTAGGGGCAATTAAAACCACCTTGAACAAGAGGATTGTTTCCTGAAGGACAAAGAAGGGCTTGAGGCACCCTCCTCCTCCTTCCACAGCTCCCTAATTGGCTGTTGTGGCTATCATTCTACCCCGAGGGAGGTTAATGGCAGCGAAGGATGCTACATAATTTCAAACGGGAACAAAAGAGGAGCGACTTCATTTTCATGAGGAGCAAGCCTCTTGCCTCCTCTCTCCCCAGGTCCTTCTCATACCTCCTCTTTATAAACTCCCTGCTTCTTTTCCTTTTCTGCCTCAGAGGGATCAATAAACGTGGGTTGTCTGGACAAGCAGGGAGTACCCTACTACTAATTATCCAGGGGAAAAATCTGATGGCACAGAATTTTTGCTATACTGTGATACTGTGTAATTGCAAGAGGCAGTGGCTTTAACTTGCTGAGTTACATTTTCTTGGAGATGAACATGAAGCAGAGGTGCTTTAATTCTAAACATCTTTCCAAGCAAGCAATTGAGTCATTTTGATTTTAGTACTCGAACATTATATGACATGCATTAACTGCGTATGTAATAGACAACATGCTTTTCACCGAACTAAGTAATTTAAGGTAATTGCAGAATACGGTGCAGAACGGTGATTAAGACTTCCTGGCTTCAGTCCTAGCCATGCAAATTGCTAGCTGTCTGACCTTACTTTACATCTCTAAGATGCAAGTACTAATCTGTAAAATTGAGATAATGATAGGATCCTCCACCCCGCACACACACACTTCAGTGGGTTGCCGTGACCACCAAATGATGTGGTGTGTGTAACAGTGAATCTCTCACATTAAATCTGCAGTCATCTTTGCCTCCGCTGTTTTTGTCTTTCTTTCCTAAGGTATTTATGTTTGGTGTTCTAACCTAATATTGGAACAAAATTACCTGAAAGAAAGGCAGGAAAAGAAAAGTCACTGGGGACAAAGATGTCTTTACTCATTACTATTGTGTTTTAAAAGTTGACAATTCACCTGGCGGCGGTGGTGGTGGTGGTGGTGGCACACATCTTTAATCCCAGCTCTCGGGAGGCAGAGCCAGGCAGATCTCTGTGAGTTCGAGGCCAGCCTGGGCTATAGAGCGAGATCCAGGACAGGCACCAAAACTATTCAGAGAAATCCTGTCTCGAAAAAAAAAAAAAAACTTGACAATTCATCAAGCAGGACAATAGATGAATACTTATCTGAACCAAAAGACACACATCTTGAGAACTGAACAGAAAGAAGATTGGTGTAAATCACTCAATGGCTTACCTCAAAAACTGTGAGGCACTGAATGTGGATTAGAGTTTAGTCTCCATTTATGAATGGTTTTATACTTCCACTCTGCAAGCATTTACCTGTGTAATAGATCTATCTATACAGATAGGTGTGTGTGTGTGTGTGTGTGTGTGTGAGAGAGAGAGGGGGGGTAGGGGAGGGAGGGAGGGAGGGAGGGAGAGAGGGAGAGAGAGAGAGAGAACAAATTTATGTAAACAGGAGCAGTGGAGGCTGTGGAGTTGTGTTTTTTCTGTACCAGGTAACACTCTGAGTGGAGGTGTTGCTGACAGCCTTCTCGCAGGCAGGTTCCTCTCCAGGGTACAGATTGAGAGCAATAGCCCCAGCCCATGCAGGGTTACTATGTAACTAATCTTCCACTGAGGTATGCAATGAGATGCTCTTTATTTCAGAAAGAAAAAACAAAGAATACAGCCCTTCCAAACAGTTCCTCGGTCCTCTCCTTTGAGGAAGTTCACCCCCAAGTGAGTTTACCCGCTCCAGATGTCACAACTTAGAAAGCATGCTATAATTTCATAAAGTGTCTCCAAGCCCTGTTTTAAATTGTAGCTAATAAATTGTACTGTGGTGTGGGACCGCCCCCAGTTCATCATGCCAGATCATTCCTCACCTGGGAATGAAAATACAAGGGCATTGCCATTTGCATTATGGTTGTAGCAACTAAGTCAACTTTCAGTTTTGGCCTTAACATTGCTCTATGTTTTGCATGTTACTGTGCTATACGGTCTTATATCTCAAACTTTATTTATTTATTTATTTATTTTGAGACAGGGTTTCTCTGTGTAGTTTTGGTGCCTGTCCTGGATCTCGCTCTGAGACCAGGCTGGCCTCCAACTCACAGAGATCCGCCTGGCTCTGCCTCCCGAGTGCTGGGATCAAAGATGTGCGTCACCGCTGTTTGGCTTCAAACTATTATTTTTGAAGTAGCAAATAACACAAAGGTGATGGCGCAGAATAACTGACCAGATCCTTGTGCTTAAGACAAATCCCAAGCAGAGCTGTAATGATCAAGTTTTTGCTGCATTGCCCTGGAGGAAGATACAATTCACTATTTTCATGTTGTAGCTCATAGTGTGGCTGTTTATCAAGGACTAGCTTTGTAAAAAAGCACTGCATCACCTCCTAGAGTTGAGGAGGGAAAAGGAAGAAGCAGCAGAGCCAGGGGCCAGCTACTCAGGAAGCATCCCTCCTAATTGGAGAGAGAGACTTGCACATGGATCATTTAAGAGTCCTTGGAAGAATGGGGAAGGCCTCAACTATGGAACAGTTACGGAAATTACCAACTTCACATCGACGAATCAGAGCGTCTTGGTTCTCCAAGAGGATAGGCAGGAGAGCGCTCTCGAGAGAATGCCAAAGAATCAGACCTTCTGGGTGTAATTTAGCCTGCACCTGGGAGCACAGAGTACTTCCCAGTGTTCTTCATGTTGTGGAGCACACGCACAAACATTCATGTACACCTGAGTACAGTCACATATACGCAAATGTGTTACAGTTTAATTTTTATGATGCACCAAATCGAAAGGACTTGTTCAGAGGAAAGTGAGGTACCTGTGACTTAGGCATGGTCTGGTTGCTTCAAGAATTTCCAGGATGGATGCAATGCAATCTCACATCCTCGCTGAGAAACTGCATACTGGAAAGTTCTGCTTACATGATTCTGTCACTAGAAAACCACAACATCAAATATAATAGGAAGGAAAGCTTCCCCACCAAATCTAACTACAGGAAGTATGATGAAAGCCCTGGCTCAACACTCACGAGCTTCTGTGACCTTGGACAAGCTAGCTTCCTTCTCCAAGCTTCAGAAAGCAAATGTCACTAATATTAGGCATCGTCCTGCTAAGCCATGATGGAAACTGAGCCCAAAGGAAGGATTTGTGTTTTACAGTTTTCAAAATGTGGTCTGTATTTTCAGTCACGTGGAGAGCTGTATCACAACAAAAAGCAAGACTCTGAAAAGCCCTGGAACCCAAACCGGTTTGCTTGCCACTACCAATCCTAATCTACTAAGTAGAGAGGGGATACTGAGTGGACGTGACTGCGGCATTTGCACAATGATACTGAACTGTAGACTAACAAGCAGCCTGTTTTTTGTTAAGATGATGATGTTTTGTCCTTTATGAATTTTATAAATTTCATGTCAATTTTTATTCTAAAAACAATATTGCACTAAAATACTTGTTTTGAATACTGAGCTCATGGTCACTCCCTTCAATGCTGAAATATCTTCATAAAATTTGTACTGAAAAAATAGCAATTATTCCTGTGGGCTTATGTAATAGAGATAGCTAAAGATAGCCCATGGTTATTACAGAACACATCTGCCAGGAATTCCTCAAGCAATTAGGGCGATGTGCACTTCATTAACTGTGCTCAGGAGAGTCACAGTGTGTTTGTCAATCAGCCCCTCCATCTTACCACAATCCTACCATTGATGATCCTAAGCCAGAATGAGCAAAGAAAGCCTTGGACCAGATGAGATTTTTCTTCCTCCATGTTCTGGGAGACCTTATGAATCACAAGGTAGACTGCACCCTGACAAGTATATTCAGCACTCAAGAAGCTGTTAAGTCTTTGACTGTGTCCAAATAGTCTGCAAGTGTGAAGCTGACCAATAGATTTCCAGGAAAACAAAAAACAAAAAAAAACAAACACACCTTGAAGGCCAGCTTGACTAATGGTCTCAGCTAGGTAACTCTTTATTCTGTACTAATATTGCTTCTTGGGGAGCAGAGCTGAGTAGCTTCCTGCTAGGAATTTGGACATAGGTGTCCCCCACCAGCAAGTTCTTTGAAGGCACTTGGCCCAGCTCTGAGCTTCCTCCCATAACAACTTCCGTGCATGGGCTTCCCTGTGTGGCTCTAGAATCCAGCTGCACTCTGTGCAAGGTGCTCAGTTTGGTGCTACCAGGGCTGTTAAAAAGAGGCGGGGCCTAGTGAGAGGTCTCTCAGCCATCAGGAATGTGTCCTTGAAGAGGACTGTGGGATGACAGTCTCCTCTCTTTCACCCTCTGCCGACCATTGAAGTGAACCTCTTGCTCCTATGTGTTCTCCTTATCAAGACATTCTGCCTCATGACAGGGACATGACAACATGGCCAACTGAGAATAGACTGAGACCTCCAAAACCGTGAGTCAAAATAAGCCCATTCTTATAAGCTGATTATATCAGATACCATAACATAAATTTATGAGATGCAGTACATGTAATACTTTATAAGCTACAGAAGACCTGCCTTAGACTCTGAGATAATAGCTCAAGGCAATTTGATAGCAAACACAAGCAAAGTACTGATGTATAGTTGTGTTTGGTACATCCTGAAAAATTTGTGCCTGAACTATTTCTAATTCATCTACTTATTCTGAAACGTTCTATCTAGAGAAAACAGTTCAAGGTAATTTCAGAATATGTTGTTTTCAGCAGAGGAAGGCTGTCTTATATTTGCTGTCTCAGCTTTTCATTTCTTTGGGTGTTTGGAAAAGATTAAAAAAAATCAACTTGTTAAATTTTGAAAAATATTAGTCATCAAAAAGAAAATGCTTACAAGGGGAAAGATGACAAAAAATTAATATCTAGACACAGCGCAGGACTTTTCTGTTCTGAAGAATTTGCAGCCTACACACTAAAAATAGGTCACTTCCATTCCACCTTGTTTCCACAGAAACCAAGGGTGACAAACAGCCCTGGGCCAACGGTTGTGACCTTTGTCTCGAGGGGATGCTGGGGGCCGTGTGAGCGGAGAATGAGCAAGTGTGGGTAAACGCTCACTGCTGAGTCCATTCTTACCTGACCAGGGGCCCTCTTTTACCTCATCCACTCTCTCAGGAGGTCTCGGCAACATCAGGCTGACTCATTTGCGTGCTGGGGTTTCCTCCTTATGTGCAATAAGACCAACACAAAACAGCATATGGAACAGAGAAAGCAAAATATGATTTTAAAAATCACTACCAATCATCTAATTATTTTAAAGAATTCATCAAAAATAAATTCAAAGAAACGTTTGGATGCGATCTCTTCTCTTTCTTGGATTTTCTTGTATTTATTCTTTATTCATCCATTTCCCGTCTCACCTATTTGAATTTAAAATACCTCATAGAGTAACTCACCAGTTACTTGCCAGTATGTGTCTAGTCCCAACAGCAAAGATTTTTATACCGACTGTTTGACTTATACTACTCTTCCGGTGCTTGGAGATGGGGCAGGGGGTTGGAGAAAGGACAAATTGTCCTAAGAATGCAGAGCTCTGGGTCTCTGAGTCGGTTTTTAGCAGAACAGCTTTCATCACATCTGTGTTTTAACTTGGCTCAAATAAGATTTGTATCATATATTCTGCTCAGTCTTTTACGGGGCACACAAAATTTTGATGCCATGCTGTTGTGGAAGCCACTTGGCTATGAGAATTTCAGCGTTATCATTCAGATGTGAGGATATTTCCATATGGCAAATATCCCAGTTTGTGTGTAGTTAGATCTTGTGTGTAGCTACAGGATGAAGTGGCTGCCAATCATTGATCTCTGGGTCCTCTTTTTACAAGAGATTGTACATCTAAAACCTTTTAAAATATGCTTCAAGAATGCTTTGTGTGCATTCTTGTGTTAGATAATAAAATGTATTTATACTTTTAATGTTATTCTGATATAACCATCTAAAATTATCTTGAATTAATAAAATTCATGTTTGCATTACTATAACCTTTTAATACAATTCTGTATTCCACTGGGGAAGCCTGCATTGGGTATTCTTAGTTTTTCCTTATGATTATACTGGTGAATCTTACTTGTTGATTAATCTAGGCACACTAAAGTATATTTGGCCAAGAATTTGGTTAAATTTGACTTTAAAGAAATAAAATTTGGGGGAGCTAAGCCTGTAAAGGTGAGTTCTTAAATGCAAAGCTCGTAAACCACTGGAGATCTTCTCTTCCAGAGAACCCTCAGAAGCTAACGATGACCTTTACTACCTACCATTTGTCCTCATTATAAGGTAGAATTTGTGAGCACAGTGGGTGGTTCGTTGTGTTTCAGCTGCTCTGCTTTTCCCAAGAGAATGTCTGCAGAGTGTGAGCCTGTTGTCTGATCCATCAGCACCTCAGGAAGGTGAGGTGTTACTGGATCCAAAGTGCCTGCTGCTTTCCTAATAAGAATCATATGGTCTAAGCTGTTGCTAGGGAAAAGGATAGTTAAGTAGACATGGTGAAGAGGAAGAAACCCAAAGTATATACTGGGAAAAGAGTCATCAAAGACTCAGTTTGATTTTCCTGCAAGCTATTTGCTGTTATTGCAGAAAAAGAAAGTATTCATATATGTCCGTACAGAATTTCACCTCCTGCGCTCCAACCTCCTCCATACATTACATCGTCTTAGGCTATCAGGAACAGACACTCCAGCTGCCTCGGGTTATGAGATCCATTTTAAAGATACCCAGGGAAATGGGGCAGCATGAAGCTCTTTCAAGGTGTGATGGAAACAGTTGGCATCAAACTATAAGGACACCTACTGGAATAAGAAAGGCAGAAAACAACATGACTTTCACATTGGCATGTATTATACATGCTAATTTTATTTTATTTAGAGTCAGTGTCTTATTGCACAGCCACAGCTGGCCTGGAACTCACTGTATGGATGAGACTGCTCTGGAGGTCACCAAGTTCCACCTGCCTCTGCCTCCCAAGTACCTGGGCTAACGGTGTGAACCACCATGCTTGGCCGTTTATGTATTATTCATTTATTGTTATATATGCGTACATGATGTGACTCCAGTGAACTCTGCCTTTCTTCTGAGACTCCGCGTGGGTTTGACTAGCTGACTCCAGTCAGATCCTTTCTGCTTCAGGGCTGCCTACTGTAATCCAGCATACGACTTCTCCCCGATGCCCCTTTTCTCTTCGGCTCCTGCGTCCTCTGCAACTCGGCTCTGCCAAACCTCTGCAGGGCTGGCACCGAGACTCGTCAAAAGAGAGATCCTGATTAGTTCAGCTTGTCACCATACTTACTGAAAAGCTGCTGTAGTCATGTCTACACAGGCTGCCTTTGTATCAGAAATCAGTCCCGGGTCTCATTAGCCGTGGCCAGGTCAGGGTCACATGGCAAAAAGCATGAGATTTGATGCCCAGAGAAACCCCCTGCAGCTGTCTTTCTCAGAAAGACGCCATGCATACGCCAGCCTGCAGAGCGGAATGGTCTGTGTGGTATGGGAAAGTGTTAGGTTCTCATTCACGTGCTTAACTCGTATTCTACCGCAAACACTGGACTTGGCATTGGTCACTGGAATGACAAGAGCCCCGCAGAATGAGGCTCAAAGCGGCCTGTGTTGGCAGGAGAGGTTTCTTGGCCTTCACCCCTCACACACCAGTCGGTGACTTCAATCACAAAGTGTAGTGGCCGTGTTTCCTAAGACACACCGGCCTGCAGACAGCACACAAGCATCAGCTGAAGACTGTTTGCTCAGGTCCACACTCTCCTGCATTAAAGGAAGTGCTACTCTCAGAATTATCCCTGACGGGGCTGGGAGTTCCCAGGAGGATTTTCCTATGCTTGCTGAGATCTTGCCTGATTTCTATCCCTCCTTTGTTTGGAGTTCTTGCGATGAACACCCCGACCGACCGCCACTGATGCCAAGAATAGTAGCTATGCCTCCTGCCAAAAACTGTCCCCCCAGCTGCTTCGGCAACGGCCACTGCTTTCCTGGCTGAGGCCACACCTGCCTCTAAAGGCGAAGTCCCGAGATCTACACGTCCAATGTGGAGGGAATGCGTACCCAGCGGCAACTCCAGCAAACTCACTGTCTCCCACTGCCGCCACCGCTTCCCCTGCCAGTACTGCTGCGGCCACTCTTCGGGTCACTCGAGCCTGCAAGCCGGACGTCTTATGTTCTTAAATACCTCAGAGAGATCAGAGGAAAGAGTGCTTTTGTTAATTTTCTTTGTTCCTGTATTAAAACTTCGTCTCCCACAAACCCAATCAAAGACTCTAGGAGCTGTGTCAGAAGAGAATCTAGATGACAGATTGCACTCAGAATTGCACTCATGGTTTTAGGAAAAAGTTAGAACTGGGTCTTCCCAGGAATACCCAAATAGTTGCCCATTATAGCTACAGCATGCCATATGATTCTGACTAATTAAGGAGGCACTCGGACCTATAGTAAAAAAGTATATAAAATGTATTTGAGGAAATTTGAGAATCTTCTGACATAAGTACACATACTTCTCTCTCTGTGTGTGTATATGTGTATATGGGTGGTGGGGTGGGTGGTGGGTGTAGGTATGTAATATACATACATGATTGAAATCAAGAAAAGTTAGAATTTTATGGCCTATATTACTCCTTATCTAAAGAAATAATACTGACAGTCAACTGGGATTACAAAAGCAGACAAATATAGCAGTTGCAATGTTTACATTTATTCACATCATCAAGAGGAAGAAGACACTAAATCTAATAAACAAAAAGATCCTAGTCACTGTAAATGTGCAGTCTATTTTAGTACAAATACTAAAGTTAAAATTGTATTTTACCATGGCCTAGTTATGTATTCCTCCAAGGTGATTTAAATCCTTTGGATATGAGTCTATGTTCATCAGCACAGCCTTGTGACACATCATGTATGTTTATTCTAAATAGACATTTTGTGTAGATTTGTGGATTTTCAGAGAGAAATAACTAAGCGAGACATAAATTGATGAGTTACAATATATAGATGAATTCCAGAGAATTCACAAAATCATTTTGTGAAAGAATTTTAGTGAGAGAATAAAATTAAGAATCGAGTGTCAAGGAATTCGAATAACTAAACAGTGAATAAAAGTGAAAGATGTAGCAAACAAAATTTAAAGAGTGGCCAAGAGAAAGACGGGGAGAACGGGGTGTCGTAGGAGGCAGTTTGAGAGACCCTGTAGCATGATGGGAGTGATGTACAACACTCTAGAGAAATCCAAAGGTGTGGTGTTCAGGAAAACAAACATATGACTTTCATAAGACCTATAAAACCAAAGAATTTATTAACTTATTGGGGTGAGAAATAACATACTGTTTAGACTGTTTCATGGAGAATCTATAGTTCAGAGGTTAAGTCAACGTCATCCTGAAATTAATTTGCTATTGAATAGAAAACTGGTTAATATCCTATGAGACAAAAAAACTGTAACGTTTGGCTTATCCGTTATACTTGATATAAATCAACTACATGTATTCTTAGTTAGATCAATTTTTATTGTAGGCGGCAAGGATCATTTACATTTCTCCTAGCCAAGAGTCTTTTGCACTAATATTACTTTTATTTCTACCCCTATTGTGTTGCAAAACAGCATGATCAGTAAAAATGAAATATTATATCCTATAGACTTATCTAATAACAAGGAAATAGACAAACTACTGAGAGAAAAACCAGTCAATTCCTTCTCTTGTCTGTTTCCAAATCTGGACTTAATTTTCTTGACAGTGTGCACATAGCGGTACATGTGAAATTGCTGGTCATATCTGGTGACTCTGGTGGTGACCTTCACAACAGCTACAGTTGCCTGCAGCTGACACCACGAACAAATCAGATAAGCTGGCAAGTAAACAGAAGACAGGTAATAGTTACCTCACGTGACTCCTTTAGGCACTGAGGGGAAAAAGGTCTGTGGCTTGAAAGCACAGAAGGGAAAGGTGTTGGTTTTCATTTTTTTTAAAGATGGCAATGATTCCCGTATTGAAGCCCACTTTTAGCTTATTCCTTAAGCTCAGTGAACAGTTTGCAACGTCTTTAAATTTTTTTCTCGTTTCTTAAGTGCTCTGAAAACCTTTGTTCACGACTATCTTAGCCACAGTAGAGAAAGGATAACAGACAAAGGATCATGAAGGCATGCTGCTCTAAATGGTCTTTATGCTACAAGTCCCTAACAGAGAATTCTTGTGACCCTGCCACCCTCACTCCACCAAGATTATCACGAAGCTGAAGATCTCTCTTGCAGAGACTGAAAATAAAATAGATTGGAACAGGGAGCAGCTGGAAGGGAAAGAGAAACTGAGGCACACCGGGGTGGGGGGGATCAGCTATGAGGAGGTGGATGACCAAAAGAAGAAAGATGAGCGTGGCAAGCGGGAAAGGAGTGGCATGGCTGGAGGATGACAGCCAGCGCCTCTAGGGTCATCCTCGCAGGAATATCCTGTGCCTCGCCAGCTGCGGTTGTGAAAACTGATGTTAGGTGTACCTGCTGTTACAGCTGTCAATAGGAAGATGTCTTAACTGTTTTTTATTTTTCTAAATGAAGATTTATTTCTATATAATCTGACAATAAAAAAAATACAGCTCTGGGCTCAAATATACAAAAGAGAACCATTCGGTGACTCAATAGCAAGCTGAGCAGTGAACACATTTGCTTACTCTTCACTATTGAGTAAGTGCACGCTGTATTTGTTGATTAGTTCCTAAAATCCTACTCGGTTACTCAAACTAAATGCTTTGCTTGGAATTATGGATGCTTTTGATTTTCAAACATCTTTATTTTCTTAAATTCATGTCTCTATTTATAATAATTATGTTCAATGAGAAATTAGAGAGCTGTTGCTTAATTTCTTTAAAAATAATACTTTTTTTTTTCATAAACTTCAGAGAATGTTTCTTTGGTGAAAGGGAAAAAAAAACAGTATTTACGTGGTCTTTTCTCCCTAAGGCTACTAAACTCTGTGGTAGTCCTTTATCAGCAGTGTTTACACTTTGTGATTTTGCTTATTTAGATGCTTGCAGAGTGTAAAATTATGGGTCTGGTGGTTTGTGACCAGAATTTGCTTCTCTACATCTATCCTTCTTTTACTTGAATATAAAGTTTTAATTTGGTAAGTTCTGTTTTCCTCTGAAACACACATAAAAAGTATGTAAACTCCTTAAAGAATGTTCTATGAATTGATAATGGCAGAATGTTTCTCTCCACTGCACACTTTTCAAGTATGAAGAGTATAGCCTAGACCATGCTACGGTATCAGGCTGGAGATATGGCTCTATTGCTAATAATCTTACCTAGCATTCACACAGCCCTGCTTCCATCCCCACACAGCATAACCCAGGCATGGTGGCACATGTTGGTAATGCCAGCAATTGAGTGGGAAAAGCAGGAGAATCAGGAACACAAGGATCTGTGATATACACAGCTTTTCCTACCAGAGAAGTTCATCTATCTGCCTGCCTTCTGTCCTGGAAGGGATCCTGTCCCCTGAGAATACAGCTTAGCCTAGTGGACTCAGAATTGATAGTTCATTATTCTCTGTGGGAAATAAATATAAAACCACTTTGAAGGAAATCCTAAGTGATTTGCCTTTGTTCTTCAAAATGTTGCTATGTGCTCTTGCTCTTAGTGCATCTTCATTTTGTGACTCCTGCATTCTCCAGTGACCTCTGCACTCTTAGGGACTCTTGGGAGTTGAGGTCAACCTGTCTCTCATAAGTCTTTTGCAATGAAATCTGTTGAATCTATCTGATTAATCACAGCTCTCCACCACCTAGTTACATTCTTGTTTTCTTTCCTTGCCTTTTGTTTAGAGAGTTGGGAAAAAATCTTTCTTCTTTGTCTTTCTTTCTTTTCTTTTCTTTTTCTTTTGTAGTTACAAGTAAAAGAAAATTGGCTTCAACTAATTTTGACAACTAAAATAGGGAAAGAGATTTATTCATTCATGAAAACTAAGAATTGAATAAACAGGATGGTTCTGAATGCATTGGTGTCAGCAGGGGAGGTTGGCATAAATATTCTTTTTTAATATATATTTTTATTGAAAATACATTTTCTTTATACAAAATATTCTGACCATGGTTTCCTGTCCCCCAAATCTTCTCAGATTCTTGTCACCTACCCACCCTTCCAACTCTGTGTCCTTTCATTCTCTCTTTTTAGAAGAAAATCAGTCAAACAAACAAAACAGAATAAAAAGAGAAAGAAAGAAAAAACACAAGAAATATACAAAGACACACACACACACACACACACAGAGCAAAACTCATAAAAACATAAAATAAGAAGCCATAATATACAAACAAAAGACCAGTAGGACAAAAAACAATGCCCAAACAAATCAATATGAGATAAAAAGTCTACAAAAATATGGTTGATAGTGCGGGCCATGGGGTGGTCACTACCTTCACTGTGGTCAATACACCCAGTGGGACTCCATGGGCAAAGAGCAATTTTCCCTTTGTAAGCAGTTGTCCATTGGAGATAGCTTCTGGGTTAGGGATGAAATTTCATGGCCACTGCTTCCTCTCAGCTCTGGTAGTCCATCTGGCTTGAACCTGTGCAGGTCCTGCGTGTGCTGCCACAGTCTCTGTGAGTTGATCTGTGCTTCAGTCTCATATCTGGAAGACACTGTTTCCTTGCTATGTCCTGTATCCCTCTGGCTCACATAATGTTATGATAAAGGGAACTTAGAATTAACAGGTGTGAAACAATACACACTTCCGAATGAGAGGTGGTATAGCAATATGGGTGCACAAACACTGTTTATCTTTATTTGAGTGAGCAAACTGCGTTACAAAACTCGTCACTGACCCATGCCCACTCCTAAACTGGTATTTTCATGTAAAAGGGGGAATCCTTTTTGTTTCTGTATATGCTTACTTGTAATTCAGGTTTTTATTTTTACGTATGTGAGTGTTTGACCTCACGTATGCTTATGTATCACATGCTTGTCTGGTGACTGCAGAAACCAAAAGAGGGTTACCCACCCCCTGAAACTGAAGTGATAGATGGCTGTAAATTGTTACGTGGGCACTGGGATCAGAACCCAGGTCCTCTACAAGAATATCAAGTGCTCTTAACAGAGCCATCTCTCTAACCCTTTTTCTGAATGTTCTATGAAATGCAGTCCCACAGGGTTTGCTTGTTTATTTGTTCATTGTCTAAGTTTAATGAATTTAAAGAGTTAACAGAGAACAGAATGAGTACTGCAAACAGCCCTTGATTTCAACCCCCAATCAAAGCATCATCCTGTAACCCAGCCTGCTGGAATCCCCTCAAACTGCCCTCGGAGTCACTTTTCCTCTGTGTAGACTCCACCCTGAAGGTTATGTAAGCACTGGGTAACCCTCAGCTCATCCCAGCAACAGATAAAGGAAAGCTGTGGAAACCTCCCGAGAATTTCCTCTGGTTTAAACTAATGGAAATCGTGGAGTGTTTTATGGTGCATAGATAATTTTGACAAATGATTACTCATTAAAAACATAAACAAATGGGAAACACCACCCCCCTGGGTTTGAGAAAGGATCTCACTAGTGATGATTTACACACTTTGCTTCCCTGTTGCCCCCTTTGGGTGGCTGCAGAGCAGTTTGGATGGCTGCAACCCTCAGCTGCCATGATCTCAGCACACCTCCCCAGCTTCGCCTTCTCCAGCATTCACCTTTTCATAAATTGTTGCCAACAGTCTATCTCAATAGCCAAGGGAAGGAACATTGCCTGTTGGGGAACCATCTGGCAATAATCCAACCTTTAGGCTGTATCTCCTTCTGAGAGGCTACCAGGCGCCAGGCACAGTACTAGATGCCGGAGTTACAGTGATGCCTCCTTATTTCAGTCAAGTTCTGTCCTTGAGCTTTTCTTTTTATTAGTTCTCACTTGGACAGAACATTTAGCTCCCGTGTGTATAAGTCCCACTTCTCTTCTTTACTGTGCCACATAAAGAGCCTCCAGGAGCTCTATTCTCGACTCATGGTAGCCCTGTCCATTCACCTCGTTCTATAGAGGAATGAACTCCCCTTATTCTCCTTTTCCCTCTGTGTTCCCTCAGTTTGATAGTTAAAGCTCCATTATAGCAACTCCATTGTTCTAACTTAGAAATCATTCCAATGACTTCACATTCGACTGCCCAAATGTACTCTGGCATTCAGACTAAATGCTGGTGCTGCAGGAATATTTATGACAAAGAATTCTGCGATCAGGGCTAGAGATGGCACAGAGTTAAGAGCACACGTTGCTTATGCAGAGTTCAGCTTCCACTATCCACTTTGGAAGGCTGTCAACCTCCTGTGACTCCATCTCCTGGGACATCCCACCCCTCTGGCCTCCATGGACACCTGTGCTCACATGCACATACCCATACAGAGATACATCCAAACTCCCAGAAATAAAAAAAAAAAAATCTTAGGAAAACAAAGAACTTTGTACCTGTGAACCATAATCTCAGGTTGGTTCACTTTGCTTTAACTTAACTATATTCCTATCTGACTGGTGAGCTTTGGTCAACACCTATGCTGACCAAGGCCAGATAGAGTCTGTCTCCTGTCTACGTTTCATGATTATCTGCTTTTGAATTTTCTGTGCATCAAGCTACTCAAGTGGATCACTGTTTCCTTCCTTCCAGGCATAGTGAAGACACTCCTCAGGTCCATTACACCTTCCCCTTGGAGTGCACACCTCCTAATACATCCCGTCCATTCCTCTCTTTGTGCCAGCTGCAAAAGGAGAAGCCATGGGGTAGGAGTAATGGAATTCCATGGGACACTGGACAAATGTCACTTCGTCCGTTTGTGAGCATGCACTTGTGTTTGGAAATTTCCAACCACACGAAAAAGCCAGGAAGGAGCGTCTAATTTGGGCAAGAGAACAGAAAGTCTTGTGGAACTTTATCAGGAAGGGCCATCCAAAGGGTGCTGGTTTCAGAAATACATGGAGGTTTGTTCTTACCGTCTGGGCCTTTGTGATGTCAGGGATTTTTAAGAGTGGCGAGGAAGATAAATCACGGGATAAAGTCCTTTGCAAGAGAAGCAGGCGAGGAATCGTCCAGGGACGAGAGACATGCCAGGGCTACAGTGGAAAATTTTCAGGGCTCAGCCCTCCAGCACATCTCCAGGACACTGCCCCCACTACGGAAGTGCCCAGAACAGGGCACACAAGGCCTTTTCCAAACTGCAAAATCAAAAATCTTCAGGAAAGAGAAAAACAAGCAGATTAATTCTTTTCTTATTTCTTAATAGTTCCTTCAACTTGTATAGACAAAGAACAAGTAACATTTGGAAATAACCCAAGGATTTTCTTTTGTGTTTGTGCTTGCCGGCACACCTGAGTACAGTCGAACTGTTAAGAATTATCTAATCTGACTTTACAGGTGGCTTCAGGGAGGGCCGCTTATCTGACCGCTCAAGGGCAAGTCAGGTATAAAATATGCTTTGTGAAAAAGTCTGCCCGATTTTGACATGACACATTGTACTGGAACAATGAAGGATCTGATAGCGAGCTCCCTCAGGCCTTTGAGTTTCTTGGTGTTAATTTGGAGAACAAGGACAGAAGATTTTTATCTCTGGGCTCCACTATTATGCTTGATTTGGAGGCTCTTTTAAGAAATCTTACCAGTTGTTAATTCAACAGAAACAAAGCAGATAGTTACAGCATCTTTCTATGTGAGATCCAAGATCATTATCTACTTATAAATTTATCTTGTGATATTCAATCTTTGTTACCTCGATTTAAGAAATGAATATTTAAAGATGTAAGCTGATTTATTGAATACTTTTACATAATAATTTTTCTTCTGTATGTGTGTGAGTGTTCTCAAGTTCGATACTTAATTCCTGTTCTCTCCACCAGCCCTCCAAATTTTCATCATGGCAAATTGCAACTTTATTATTTTACTTACTCAGGGGTCATGACCTTTAAATTCTCTCCTCTCCATTCCTTTCCTCTACCCTTCTCTCTTCTCTCCTTTTCTCTTCTTTTTTCTCTTTTCCCTCTTCCTTTCCTTCCTCCTTCTTTTCTTTCTCTCTGTCTCTGTCTCTGTCTCTGTCTCTGTCTCTGTCTCTCTCTCTGTCCCCCCTCCCTCTCTTTCTCATCTTTCGATACAGTGACTTACTCTGTAGCCCTGGCTGATCTGGAATTTACATAGACACTCTCACCTTTCCATCCAAAGTGCTGGAATTACAGACATGTGGTGATATATTGTGTACCCTAATAAATTTGCCTGAAAATCAGAGAACAAGCCACTAGATTAACCATAGAGGCCAGGCAGTGGTGGCACACACCTTTAATCCTAGCACTTGGGAGGCAAAGATCCATCTGGATCTCTGTGAGTTCAAAGCCACCCTGGACTACATGAGATTGACTCAGTCTAGGACAGAAACAGAGCCAGGCAGTGGTGGCACACACCTTTAATTTCAGCCCTAGGAGAGCTGAGACAGGAAATGATATGGGTGGGAGGAGAAAGATATATAAGTCATGAGGAGACTGGAACTAAAGGCTTTTCGGCTAAGGAACCTCTTTTGGTTAGAGGCCTTTAGGCTAGAGAGGAGTCCTAGAGGTCAAAGGTGGCTTGTTCTTTGGTCTCTCTGATCTTTCAGCAAATTTATTAGGGTACACCATATATCACCACCGACATGGACCACTATGTCAGGCTTTTCTCTTACACTTACATCCCCCCATTCAAATGATCAGCATGTCCCACTGACAATATCTTCAAAAGACCAAGAATCCAACTACTTTCCATTCCTTTCACCAACATCTTCCTGATCCAAGCAACAGTGGTCTGTATAGTAGTGTGAGGGGACACCCTTCTTACTCCATGCAATCTAATCTCAATAGAGGGCAATTTTTAAAATTCCTTATATTCTGCCTAAAACATTGTGATAACCTCTAATTTCTTCCACAGTAAAGTCTTTCCAAGTCCTCCAAAAGCTCAGGAAATTCAGACTCTTTCCTCACCCTCCCCCATTTATATCCCTGACCTCATATTCTCAACCTTTCTTTGTCCTCTTCCATCCTGATGTCTGAAGAATGTCTGTTTCTGAACCCATAGAAATCAGCCGCAGAACCAGCAGCCCTGACGCCAGCAGCGAGCCCCTCCCCCCCACTCCTCTGAAGTCTCCTGTTGAAAGCACATGCTGTCTCAAGCATGAAGACCAGCTAAATCAGTGATGGGGAGAAAAAGAAGGCAAGATCGGGATTCACAATGTAAATGAAAATAACCATCTGCCACTGATCAAAATCATTTCCCAAGCACTTCATATTTATATTTAACAACCGCACATTCCATTAAAGTTGCAAACTTCATGTGACCCTTCCTGTGCTGTTTAAGAGAGAGACAGGAGTCAGAGAGTTTACAGCAGAAGTATTTCTTAGCTAACCTCCTAGAAGGCATACGTAGGAAGAACATGATTCCTAGGCATCCAACTAAAGCTCCTGAGGTGGGATTTTTTTTTTTTTTAATTCTGAGAAATTCTGGTTGGCTTTGGCAGGTCAATATGGTCTTATCATGGATAACTCCAGCTTATTCAAACAACTGGAAATGATGATAAATTTCCAGAAGACTGTAACCAAAAAGTAGAAATAAAACATCTTTCCAAAGAATACAGGTTCTGTAAAACACCCATTCAGAAGCATGGATAAAATTTACTAAAGCAAGCAGAACTATTTTAAACAACTATTCTATAGTTTTTTGGTTAAAAGAAAGCAAACAAACATGTTGTTGGTTGTTTTTGCTCTTTTGGGGGCCCACCACTCATCTCTCAAATAAATCACACACAGAGGCTTATTCTTAATTATAAATGCCCAGCCTTATCTTGGCTTGTTTCTTGACAGCTTTTTTTAACTTAAATTAACTCATCTATCTTTTGCCTTTGGGTTTTTACTTTTTTCTATTTCTGTATACCTTTCATTATTTCTTACTCTGTGTCTTGCTGTGTAGTAGGTGACTGGCCCTTGATGTCCTCCTCCTTCTCTGACTACTTCTCAAACCCCTCCTTCCAGATTATCTCCTTCTATTTATTCTCTCTGCCTGCCAGCCCCACCTATCCTTTCTCCTGCCTTACTATTGGCTGTTCAGTTCTTTATTAGACCATCAGGTGATTTGGACAGGCACAGTAATGCAGCTTCACAGAGTTCAACAAATGCAACATAGACAAAACTAATACATGTTAAAATAATATTCTCTAACACAAATAAATAGAAAACAACCCACCAACCAAACAAACAAAGAAACATTCACAGGATCAGTCATTAGTAGCTTCTCAGGAGAGGCCCGGGGCCTTTCTGGGACTGACTTGTGCACACTCATCCTTTACAAACATGAGAAGGAAAATGAATAGTATCCACACACTCCCAGTAAGCCATCAGAGAAGCAAGCCCAGGAGAACAGAGTGCAGAACAGATCTCCACTAAGAGCACAAAGCCATGTTGAACACCCCTCCTAAAAGCACAGGGTGGTGTCCAAAGTTTATAGAAGTAAAGCAGCAGCATCGACATTAAACTTGGCTTGTGGGGCTGGAGACAAGGCTCAGCAGTCAAGAGCACTTGCTGTTCCTGCAGAGGACCCTGGTTTGGTGCCCAGAACCTACTAAGATGGTTTACAGCTGCCTGTAGCACCAGCTCCAGGGAACCCTGTGCTTTCTTCTGGCCTCCATGGGTACCTGTGTATACATGGTATACACACATAAATAATAATTACTCTATTAAAAATAAATCTTTAAAAAAACATTCACTTGTTTGTCAGGTACATGTGGTTTTATTTTTGCTTAATTTCATCTGTCAAAGTAAACTTAACCTCTTGGCTTAGAGTCAATTTCAACCTTATTCAGAAAATATTATTTCTTTATAATTTTTACAGTCTCCTGACTCTGAGTTTCCTGAGATTCTTATCAACAATGTGAACTGTTTAAAGATTGGTTTTACTTCTTCTCATAAGCATTTTTCATAAAGCAATACATGTGCAGGTTTGAAATTCGAAGTGGAACCAAAGGAGTTAAGATAGAACCACAGTCTCTTCCTCCCTCCCCCCCTCCATCCACTGCATCTTCTTTGGTCCTCAATGGGACCCATACTCACTCTTGTCAACTCTCTTCCAGATCTCTGTAAAACTGTATGCTAGCTTTTCATTCAGTGATTGGAATCACATTATTAGCTTCTTACACTGTGTTATAAGTCAACTCATTTACACATTTATCCTGCACATTTTTCTCTTTCTCTTAGGAGCCTTTGCTAATTTTTTTTCAAGAAACTGTAAACATTATTTTCTAACTATGACTCAGGATTCTTCCATACTTCCAAGGATCCATACCTATATATTTACATTGTCAAGTATGATAGCATATTATTCTGCTTTATCCATAAATCTTATACTTTACATGTAATTTGTTCTTATTTTATCTGACACCTTCTGAAAACTTGTGATGTTACAAGAGGGAAATTCAGTAAAAGCAATTAAACAAATGTCTAGGTTCACACACCAGTAAGAGCTTTAATTATATGTGATTGTCTTAGGGCATTTTATTGCTGTAAAGAAACACCATGACCATGGCAACTCCTATAAATAAAAATACTTAATTGAGGTGGCTTGCCTACAGTTTCAGAAATTCAGTCTATTATCATCATGGTGGGGAGCATGGCGGCATGCAGGCAGATGTGGTGCTGGAGCTGAGAGTCTTACATCTTTTTTTAAACAAAATAAGTTTATTAAAAGAATTTTTCATGATACAATATTATTTAACATGTTTGATGTTTTCAACACATTTTCTTTCCTTTTTTGTAAAATCTTGATAGAGGGAGATATTATGGGGTAAGGAAGAAACTTGGTGCTAGGGAAATTCCCAGGAATCCACAAGGATGACCCTAGCTTAGACTACTAGCAATAGTGATGAGGGTACCTGAACTGGCCTTCCCTGATAATAAGATTGGTGAATACCTTAACTGTCATCATAGAGTCTTCATCCAGTAACTTATGGAAGCAGATAGAGAGACCTACAACCAAGCACCAGGCTAAGCTCTGGGTGTCCAGTTGAAGAGAAGGAAGAGGGATTCTATGACAGTCCTATATCTTGAGTTAGGCAACAGGAAGTCAACTGACTGTCACACTGAGTGAAGCTTGAGAAAAGAGACCTCAAAGCCTGCTCCCAAAGTGACACACTTCCTCCAACAAGGCTGCACCTACTCCAGCAAGGCCACACTTTCTAATAGTGCCACTCCTTTTGGAGGCCATTTTCTTCCAGACCACCATAGTGATTAACAGTTGTAAACTCTCTCTAGGTTGTGCACTGAAGTTGCAGGTTGTTCATTGTTTTTCACACAATGACAACATAACAGTGCTGACTGCAGAAGCAAACAGGGTACTGTCACGCCAGTTTGCTTCTTACTGTGTGTGCTATGTTGGCGATTCCCAGGTGCCCCCTTACATTGCTTGCATCCTGCGAACTCCCATCTTTTAACATCACGAGGGTAGCACTAAATCTCTCTCTTTCTTTCTTTCTTTCTTTCTTTCTTTCTTTCTTTCTTTCTTTCTTTCTTTCTTTCTTTCTTTCTTTCTTTCTTTCTTTCTTCTAAGCTATTCATTATCCTGCTGCATGGGATCTGGTTTCTTCCTATGGCTTCCTGCTCAGTCCTCTGCAAAGCTGGGTCATCTGTCTCTTACATCTTGTTTCCCTCTGTCTGGGGTTAATGAACAATCATTGTGAGGTAACATATATCCTCATCATGCTCTAAGATCAGCAGGAGAGGGACAGTGAGAGGGCTCAGCCAGTGAAAGTGCTGGCCAGGCAAACCTAAATTCAAACTCTGGAACCCAACAAAGGAAGAGAATCCGTTCATGAGTATGGTCTTCTGACCTCCACATGTGCACCATGACACACATGTGCCCACACTCACACATACAATAATAAATAGTTTTAAACATTTAGTCACTTATTTTTATGTGTGTGAGTGTATGTGTGCCACATACATGCGGGAGCCAGAAGAGGTTTTTGGATCCTCTGGAACTAGAATTACAGTTGGTTTTGAGCCACCTGACGTGGGTGCCGGGAACCAAACCCAAGTCCTTTGCAAGAGCTGTAAGTGCTTTTAGCCAACAGACCACCCCTACAGCCACATAAATTATTTTTTAAAGGACAAAATGGCAGCAGAAGGCATCTTTCAGGGGCCTTACGTTTTAGAAGTCCTGAGAAATGTGTGGATTTTAAAAATGATTTAACATCGTTGGGATTCTAAGCTGGAAACACATTTCACTCAAAACTTTGAAGGCCTTGTTCTGACACTTCGCAGCACCTGAAACAGTTGAGCAGATGATCAAGGCCGTCTGTATTATTTGTTGATGCCCTGATTGCTTCATTGTTGACAATCTCTTTGGTGTTCTGAAATTTCTGGGCAATATGATACTAGGTGTAAACATGGGTATAATAATAATAATAATAATAATAATAATAATAATAATAATAATATAGTCACTGCACTAGGAACTCGTGAATGTCTGAGACATTTCTCTGTGTTTTCAATTTTTTTCCATGTTTATCCTAGATGTACTGGGTAATCTTTTCCTACTCCTTCATTCACTACATTTTTCTTTCTTTTTAGCAAATGCTGGGTTTTTAAAATTTTTACTATTCTCTACCTGTTTATCTTTTTTATTTTATTTTTATTTATTTTTCTTTATTAAGAAATTTTCTACTCACTCCACATACCACCCACACATCCCACATCCTCCCTCCTCCCACCTCCAGCCCTCTCTCCCAAGCCACCCCGCATTCCCACATCCCCCAAATCAATGTCTCCCATGGGGAGTTAGCAGAGCCCAGCACATTGAGCCTAGGCAGGTCCAAGCCCCTTCCCACTGCACCAAGGCTGCGCAAGGTGTCACACCACAGGCACCGGATTCCCAGAAGCCTGCCCATGTACCAGAGACAGATCCCGATCCCCCTGCCTGGGTGCTCCCCAAACAGTTCGAGCCAAACAACCATCTTCCGTGTCCAGAGGGCCTAGTCCAGTCCCATGGGGACTCCACAGGCATCAGTCCACAGTTCATGGGTTTCCACTAGTGTGGCGGGTCATCTCTGCACGTCCTCCCATCATGATCTCGTCTCTTGCCTGCAGAATCCCTCCTCTCTCTCATCAATTGGATTCCTGGAGCTCAGCCTGGTGCCTGGCCATGAATTTCTGCATCTGCCTCCATCAGTCACTGTTCTAGAGAGATCAGGAATACAAGGAACATACCTAAACATAATAAAGGCAATTTACAGCAAGCCAACAGCCAACATCAAATTAAATGGAGAGAAATTTAGCGATTCCACTAAAATCAGGAAGAAGAGGTTGTCCACTCTCCCCATACTTATTCAACATAGTACTTGAAGTTCTAACTAGAGCAATAAGACAACAAAAGGAGATCAAGGGGATACAAATTGGAAAGGAAGTCAAACTTTCACTATTTGCAGATGATATGATAGTATACACAAGTGACCCCAAAAGTTCTACCAGGGAACTCCTACAGCTGATAAACTCCTTCAGAAAGGTGGCAGGATACAAGATTAACTCAAAAAAAAAAATCAGTAGCCTTCCTATATATAAATGATAAATGGGCTGAGAAAGAAATCAGAGTACTATCACCCTGTTCACCTTTTTAACATTATTTGTTGTTTTATGGATGCACACCTTCTCTAGTGTTATTTACAATTTTTGCCCTCCTAACTTCTGAATTAGTTGGGTTTCCTCCAGAATCACTTTCTGTCTGTTAAGTTTGATCTTTCTCTTTGTTGTTGCTGTATTTTCTCCAGCTTGGTGACCACAGTTTTTGTTTATAAAAGGACAAGCATAAGGAAGTGCTGAGAACTCTGTGAGGGGAGAGGTAGCTTGTCCATTGGCAAGCAGGCAGGAAGCCAGTTCTTGGAGGAGTGGATTCCAAAACAAGGCTAGACAAAGGACATCTGATCCAGCACCTCTCCTGGTTTTCTTGGTCTTCTTTTGACTGCCTGTCTAATGTGAATAAAAATTCTTCTTCCTTTCTTCTTTTATGTGTTTGTTAGTTTGCTGATGCTATGCACATCTGGACGCCAGGACTTCCGTGTGCTGGGAAGGGCTGCTCATGTCAGGCATCTCGTCCTTCATCTGTTCTTCAGTGCACATGTTCTTCTGTGTCCCCCATTTTGCTCCTTCCATCAACTGACTTGTGACTCTAAGAGCCACATATCTCCTGTGTTTATAAGACTGATGGGGGGCCTGCTTGCAATCCTCGCCCCTCCAATTTCAAGCTCTAGCTTGTCTCATTCCAGGCTGATAAGCACTACACATCTTTGTGTTTCCAAAAAGCAATGAGCTCCCCAGACTGGGGTTGACTCCCTAACCTCTCTGTCCTTGTCCCAAGCTTGCATGTTACCGTCAGTGTTCCCACAGTCAGAGACTTTCACTCACGGAACATGCTGTGTTGTGATTTGACTATTAGACACTTGTCAAGCTTTTTTTCTGTCCTCAAAATGTGCCTTCAGCCTTCTGGAGCTGAACAAATTCCTTTCTGGTTCTTCACATTGTACTTTCACCTCAACTTAATTAAATCAGACTTGTTTCTGGCCGGAGGCCATTATAATCGGCACTGGTTAGAGTAGAAATGGAGGCGGAGAGCCGCCACACTTGCTGTAGCAGGGGAGGTGAGGTCTGGGCTATCTCGGAGCTGATGTCTGATTTCTTGTGTTATTTATATCAAAACTCCTGACTTTTTAAAAACACGTTTCAAAAAGATTTATTTCATTATATACTAGTAATAGACCAAAATTTCCAGAGTTCTCTATTGATACTGAATTTGGGGTCACAATCTGTACTCCAAGAAGCCCTTGGGTTCAGTCACTTGTCCTGGAGACATCTAATAACAGAGACAAATTAATAGTAAAATGCAGAAAAGGGGGTTCTTTCAATGTGGTGGCTCTGGGAAGAGGGATAAAGAGATCCAGTAACCCCAGCTTCAAGTCCATCTTCATGTCTTAAAGTTTAAATAGGGAGCAAGGGAGATGCAGATCTGCACAGTCCTGGTTCAGGTATGGTACCCTCCTCCTTGTCTGGGTTCTAGTCTCTCCAGCAAGGTGGTCTGACAAGCTGTCAGGACTGGGTGAAATCTCTTTCTAGAAGTCAAATTACTGCTTTGGCTAATGCCAAGCTTCAGCCTTTTTTTTCTCCCAGCATGTGATTCCTGGGGGCAGGGGAATGTCTAGTTTCTTGGGATCTATTGTTTCACTAGTCTGATAGTTAGGCTAAGGAATACAGCCATCTTTTTAAAACTGATTTCATTTAGTCCAGGGTAGTAATATTATCAAACTACTTGAGCATTGCTATCAATATATACAAGGGGCCGTATTTGACAGGCATAGGATCAGGATGCTGGTGAGCTCTTTGTCTCCATGTTCAGTGAGACAGAAAGGCCTCCTTTGATGTAAAGCCACAGCAAAGCAGGTTTTGCAGTGGTGTGGTGTTCTATCATTTTCAGACTTTACCCAAGAGAACACATATATTCCTTTTGCTAATCATGTATCTTATAATACCTAGTCAGTCGTGCCAATAAACTACTACTATGATAAATTCCTCCAATATGATACTGGAAATTTGCACTTTTAAGAGTATAAGTTCACAAAGCTTCTACTTGAAGTATGGCTTGGTTCTCCTGGCCAGAAATCTCTGGATTACTGCCAGATCTCTCTCACTTAAGCAAAATTTACTGTCGTGAGGGAATTCTGAAAGCCTAGGGTGCATCATGTAGCAAAGCTTACTGAAAGGGAACCAGGGCCTCTGATTCAGAGGACTGACCTGGCCCCAGAAATCTTCATTGAATTGTTCAATCATTCCAGTGCAAAATATTGAGAACTTCTTTGAAAATCTTACACCAAGGCACCAAGGAGAAAAAGGCATATTAATTGATATATCTACAAAGTGTTGTAAGAGGAAACAGACCAGAGAAAATCAATATACAAATGTGTCTAAAGTATCTTTCTTTCGTTATGGTTAAATAGATGGTAATTCTTCACATTAAACATGTAAATGAACCAAAGAATATAGACCAATGTCATTATCAAGTTCTTTGATAAAGACCATTTAACTACTAAACAGGTTATGGTAGTTTAAATAAGAATATCCCCATAGGTTCATATATGTGAATGCTTAGTCACCAGGGACTGGAACTCTTTGGAAGGATTAGAAGGATTAGAACATGTGGCCTTTTTGGAGGAAATGTGTCACTGTTACTCGGGGTAGGCTTTGGGTTTCAAAAGCTTACACAAGGCTCAGTCTCTCTCTCTTGACCTACAGATCAGGATATAGCTACATCTCTGCTGCTTTTCCAGCACCATGCCAGTGTACTGCCATGCTCCATGCCATGGCAATAATGGATTGATAATGGAAGCCTCTGGAACTATAAGCCAGCCCCACATTCAATACTTTCTTTTGTAAGAGTTGCCATGGCCATGGTGTCACCTCACAGCAATATTAACAGTGCCTAAAACAAAGGCCAATTTCTAAAATTGACAATGTTTTTGTTTGTTGGATAAAGTATTAATTTTATAGCATAATGTGCCTTGATTAATGAGTTCCTCTCAAATGCAAAAGGTGTATAACCTCAATCTGACCTTCATGAATAGACAGCAGCTTCCATGCGAGCTTTTTTGCCAGAATAGCTTCTTCTCTGAACCCTTTATTATGTCGGGGCAAGTTACAGACTCGTAGACAACACAGGAGAGAGACATGTTGGAGCTAGAAAGAGTTTTCTGCTGTCAATCAACCATTTCATAGACAGACAAAATCACCAAAAGGGAGCTGTGTGGTTGAACACAAATATTCAAATCAAGGCAAGATTACATTCAAGCTATTTGATTCACTTAGGAGAACCCCGGCTTTTCACTGTTACAAATGTGGGCAGGTAGGAACCCGCCGACTGGGCTGTGCCAGAAGTCAAGGTGACAGAAGTCTTTGTGAAGATTGCTGATGCTGGATTGGTTCGTCGTCCTCCAGTGTCTATTCCCCAGACAGGCTCTTATGATTGCTTTATAGATATTAATTTCTGCAGGATAGTCACTCACTCTGATTGAAAGGTCTGATGTGATTGAGCCCCAAATACCCATGGCCAGACGCCAGATGAAATTTCCCCTAAATATGAATGCCTTGTCTGTTTCTGCGATCGCAGACAAGGGCTGCTTCCACTCGCCCCTCCCACCCTGTCTTTCTGCTGGTTAGAGCAGAGTCCTCGTCTCCCTTGGCCTGTGTCTCCTTCCCAGCCTGCATCTCTCACCGGCCTGCACCTTGGCAGATGCTGTTTAACAGCTGCAATGTGGTCCAACAGCAGCGAGTGCTTCAATCTGCTGAGCCGGCAGCCTTCAAAAGACGTTTCTCTCCCAAAATGATCCAACGCTACGTAGACACAGAAATTGCTCCACTTTTGTAACCCCAACAGGAGAGAGGGGAAGGGGGGAGCTGTCCCCGGAGGGCTCCTGCAGGCACTGGTTGGTTCAGGTCCTTTCACTCTGTGTTTAGTAATGTTGAGTGTCTTGTGATTTGCTTTTAATATTTATTTAGTAACATTGCAAATAGCAACTAGACCCAAATCAAGAGGAATATGGTCTTTCATGTATGTTATAGACTGGTAACTGCATGGTGAGCCTTTGTACACCCATGTGTCAGTACAGCATCTATTTATGTCCTTTAAAATAGTGTTTACTAGGTGCCCTCTCTGTCCTGGGCACCGAGTAAAATAAAGGTCCCCAGTGAATGCTACATTTATCTCACTGAAGCTTAGAATTTGAAGAATGTGATCTTAATTTATACCTGTCACTGTCACCTGCTTTTATTCATTTTATCTCACAAAGGAAGTTTTTCATGCCCTGCCCTTTGCTGCTAGAAGAAAAAAAAATACTTCCCATGTTTTCAAAATCTTTTATAATGGTTCATTGTTTAATTCCGTCTCTGCACCATGATACAATCTGAGATGGGTCTATCAGTTAAGCCTTTATACTCAGCTTGTGGAATAAAGTAGGCAAAACATCTAGCATAGTAGCCACATTTGTGGTTTTGAGTGGAGTATTTTACCTATAGGAAAGAAGAAAACTCTTCCTAGTTTTCATTGGTACTAATGACCAACAACATTGGAGAGGTACAGGGTCAATGTAAGTGACACAGATATGGACAAGCAAAATATTTGCATTGGGTTAATCTTTTTCATTGTATTACAATAAAGAATGAGTTGACCCAGAATCATTCTGTAATACTTTTATATTTTTGAAAGATTATTTTCCTTGACTTGGCAGGTAACTCCTCTGGGCCTAGGAATAGGAAGGTGGCATTCCATGGCAAATTGCTAAAAGTAGTCTATCAAACAGAAGTGACACAGAGAGAAATAAAGGAGACGATTGGGCCCCTGAGTACAGACCAGATCATTTCAAATAAGGATTTTAACTAGCAGTATTGATACAGGAAGATGGGGGACACAGGGTGTTTCCTTGTGGTCCCCATAAATCATAGATATTAACTTTGTGTTGCCAGGCCAGAATTGCAGAAGTGACACTAGCAAAGAAAGACTCTAACATAGGATTGGGCTCCCTAATTGGATGTCCTGCCTCTGCGGTGTAATAGCTTTCTCTTCAGCAAGAGTTGTGTTTGTGTGTGTGTGTGTGTGTGTGTGTGTGTGTGTGTGTGTGTGTGTGTGTTTGCTTGTTTTGTTTTTCCAGACCGGTTTCTCTATGAAACAGCTCTGGCTCTCCTGGAATTTACTTTGTAGACCAGGCTGTCCTTGAACTCACAGAGATTAGCATTCCTCTACCTCCTGAGTGCTGAGATTAATGGTGTGCACCACCATGGCCTAGAGCAAGAATTTTATGTTATTGTTGAAAGAACTTTTGTAAGACGTAGAAGCAAAGGACAGGATCTACTGTTGATCCTGGATAAATTTTTTTCTTTTTATTTATTCTTCTCTCACGCAGTACATCCTCCTCTCCCTCCACTCTGTCCAGTTCCCCACCACTACCTCCCCTTTCCCACAGATCCACTTCTTCTCTGTTTCCCTTTATAAAAGAGCAGGCCTTCCAGGGATATCAATCAAACTTGGCCTAACAAGATGCAGTAAGACAAGGCACAAACCCTCATACCCAGTAGGAGGAAAAGGGTCTTAACAGCAGGCAAAAGAGTCAGAGACACACACCCCTCCCACTGTTAGGAGTTCCACAAAAACCTCAAGCTAAGCAACCACATTTTTGCAAAGGACCTAGTACGGACCCATGCAGGCTCCATGATTGTTGCCTCAGTCTCTGTGAGCCCCTTTGAGCCCTCATTAGTTGATGCTGTAAACCTTGTTCTCATGGTGTTCCCTACCCCCACTGGTTCCTGCAATCCTTCCCTCCCCCACTTCTGCTGTGGTTCCCCTAGCTCCACCCAATGTTTGGCTGTGGGTTTCTGCACCAGAAAGAATTCTTCAGATTTAGTCTGAAGTGGGCAGTTGTAACGTGGAGCAATTGTTCAGCACAGAAAGTGGACACTGTGGGGCGTTTACTCACCAGCCCCACAGCTCCCCAGAGTTTTCTTGAGTGCGAGCAGCAGGAAATATTAGATAAAAGGATTTATAGCAGAGAATCTTGCAGAGATAAACAGATAGAAAATAAAGGATAGCCTCGAGAAGGCCTGGAACCTATTCCAACGGGCCCTGACTTTCTCTGCCCCAGGGTTTTTATAGAGACGCCAAGGGGTGAAGCAAAAGACCTCCTCCCCCAGCACAGCCAAGTGCAGACCATCTCAGACACCTGCACTCAGGCCCGTGGTCCTGATCATCCTCTATTCGGACCTGCTGGGTAAAGCCACGAGGAACCCGAGAACGGGCTCCCACAGGTCCCCCCTTCTTAATATATAAAGAAATAACTATTAATGGCTTACACAGCAATCTCCATAGCTGTTACACCTCCCAGTATGGGAATAGAGGATGATATAGATGGCATTTCTCTTTTGAATTAGGTCCAAGGTGACTACAGCACTCTTAGCTGCCTCAAGCCCTTTCTAAACCAAAAACTCTTAAGTCAACTACTAACTTAAAGAATCCCTTAGCTTCATCATTACCATTAACAGGTTAACATAAATATCGCTATACATAGTCACAATTCTCTCAATCTTACAACTCAAAGCAAACTCTTAACAGAACCATTTGAATTAGCATATATGGTGCTATATATAGTTAACAATTTTCTCCATCTTACAACTTTAACTCAATCATTTGAATTTTCTTGCTAACAGAACACAGGAAAAATTTCAGTGCATTCACATCAAACTTAAATATTTCCTTAACTTCACAAAACCAGGGTGCATTAATATCAATAGGTTTCTGTGAACATAATTCAATCTCACAACTATGGTGGTAATCTATTTGTACTGAAATGTGATTTTAACTGTATGTTAATAAATAAAGGCCTGGGGGTCAGAGCTATTAGAGCCATAGCAAGAGTGTGGCGGTGGTGGCGCACGCCTTTAATCCCAGTGCTTGGTAGACAGAGCTAGATAGACCTCTATATGTTCAGGGATACAGCCAGCATTGGAGACATATGCCTTTAAGACCTGGAGGGCTGTACTTACAGGCAGTGATGAGGCAGTCATGTGTTTGGGTTTACAACCAATGAGAAGGCAGAACAAAAAGACTATTTAAAGACATACACACAGGAAGTAGCTCTCTTTCAGAGAGCTAGGAGCACCTAGCTCTGAGCTCTGACCTCTTGGCTTTCTCTTTTACATTGGTTCTGTGTTTCTTATTTAGTAAGACAGTTGGTTACATCTACACATAACTCCTCCTTTTCTTTATAATTTTTTAAACAAAATCACAAACCTAGTTAGAGGAACCCAAACTTATACAAATCCTACAAACCCATATTGAAAAGCAATATTTTCAGTCTAACCATTAACACTTTGAAAACTTTTAGCAAAACATCCAAAAGCAGTTTCTTAATACAACTCTTTACACACTTTAAAAGTAGTCTCTTAGTATACCCCATTTGCATTTCTTACTAACAAAACATCACATTAATCCACTCAACGAAAACGTTTTAAATTAAATAGACTAAGGAATATTAACTCTCCCTTTTATAATTTCTTAAGCAAAATCTCAAGCCTAGTTATAAAACCCAAACTTCTGTTTAAACAGTTCCATTTGTAACACAAAACCAGTTCCATAAGTAATTCCATTCTTACATAAACAGTTCCACAAAACAATTCATGAATCACCAGTTAATAAAGCATATATGCATACACAAAACTGCATCTTGATTCTAGGTAGAAATAAATTTCTTCATTTAAACAGTTCCATTTTTAACCCAATTCCAGAAAACTGTTAGGTCATTACTCAAAATTGTGCCATTGCAATGAAATCTCTATTGTTTATTTCATTTCTTAAGTCTTAAAATTCAAATGATAAATTCTGGTACTAGCCTTCCAAATATGAGAAATCCATAACCAAAATCTTTTTGTAATTTTATCTCATTTTAAGTTCAGAAAGTTCAAACAAGAGAAATTTTGGTATCAGTCTTTCATTTCCAAATATGAAGAGACTTTTCAACCAAAACTTTTTGCAGTGAACAATTTTTGTTCAAACAAGCGTCTCTGAACTTTTATTCTCAAGCTACAGACCTTTTTAGCTACAGTAGTATTCTAAACCGCACCATTTTTGCTGTAAGCTCAGGTTTTTCTGTGTTGCGTCGATTTTCCAAGGATCTCAGCTGCGGATGCCTTGTGCTGGTTCTGGCATCCGCCATTCTTAGCTTCTTAGCGGCTTCTGGAGCTTTTGAAACCATTCAGACTGCCTACTTTGCAGTCTACTGGGACACTAACCTTCTGTGTCTTGGGTTCTTTCACCATATACATTAAGAATAGACTCCCACCTAACATTTACACTTTTTTACAAACTCACATAACATGTGCTTAAGCATAAACTCACTCAACATTTACACATTTTTACAAACTCACATATAACATTAACATCTACTTATTTATGCTTTAAGGAAACTATAGAACTACTTTAGCAAATACATTTCTTATTAATTCTTATATACTTATATTCATTCCATCTTCTTATTTCTTATTTAAACTTACATTTACAACTAGCATCTTACAAGCTTATTACTACATGTCTTAAGACTAACTTAGATACTTCTTGCAAGCTTATATTCTTAAAGGAACTCTATAGATCTATTTTACAAACTTATATAGGGCTACCATTAGCATATATTTAACTTAGGAAACACCTAAAGATTTCTTAATACAGATCTAACAAGACAGAATATTTTCTACGAACTCACATCTTATTTTCATCTTTCTACTTCTTACTCTTAATTATTATCACCATCTCTATTAGAAAGATTCTCTTAACTAGACAGGAAGTACGTGCATCATTTCTAAAGTTTAGAGTTTATAGTCAGTTTTGTTATAAAGCACTGGGATTTATATTTACTGGAGTGTTGGCATTATAGAGTTGTGATACTTGTTGCTAGGGGATTGTAACATTCTTGAGACGAAGCCACACCCCAAAGTTGCAGAGTTCTCTCAGCCTTTTTGGAACTGGCAGAGATGCACTGTCAGGGGTAGACGGTTTTTAACTAGAGGCTGTCCCTTCACCCAAATTCATAATAGTCCCCTAAGTACTTCAATTCAGACAAACGTTTCTATTACAGCAGCACTTTTGGTTTGTTCTATGGAAAAACTTAACTTCATGCTGAGCATGAAATTACCATATTTAGCTTCTGTAAAGCTCTTCGCCAAATACTGCACAGCTATTAGGTGATATAAAGTATTTTTCTAAAGAAGCTAGTAAAGCCAAAAGTGGCACAGTTCTGAACTCTGTTTCCTCACTGTTTGCATTAACCAGTGACAAAACCTCAGAAATACTAATCGAGCCCCTTTCATTCTGGTTCCTTTATAGGAACGTCATTGGAGCTGACCCTTCCTTAGTTCCATGCTCCTTACCAGACGCTCCAGTAACCACCAAGCTTCATTCTCCTCTTGTGAAAAAACACAAACATGTCCTCAACCTCATATTAACACAGGATCAGGACCCTTCCATAATCCCGAGCAGGGATCTTTCCATTTTATTTGAGTTTCAGGATTTAGTATTTTCACTTCATTAGCTTTAACTCCTGATGTTATTAGCATCGTTGATATTTAGCATTGATTTCTTGTAAGAAACTTTCAAGTAAAGCAACTCTTTTTTGAGACAGCTAGATTATCTGAAGTTTGTTTCCCATCTATAAAGCAGTCATTTCTTTTTTGAATGCCGGTTTCCTATCCCCTTAATTAGATTCACAAAGGAGTTACTCATTGCAGGCTGTTTGTTCAAGAGGTAAAGAACTTTTTTAATTTCAACATAAGTTTCTTCATATCTAAGACAACGTTCAGTGTATAAACTGCTTTCCCTTATTTTAAGGATTTTAAAGTGACTTGTTTGCTCTTATAGGTAGCTTTTTGTCATCCAACTACCGTAAAAACTTTGCACAGCTATTAGGGTAAATAAGGCATTTTACCAACAGAGCTCCAAACTGCGAAGTACATAGTTCCATATCCTTTCAATTTTTCATTGGAACTGACACTTAAACTCTTAGACGATTTTTCTTCTTATTCTTTTAAAAGCTGTATTTTAATTTTAGAGCTGACAAAAGTGTTTCAGGGCAATGTCGCCATCTTTAGTGGAAAAACTACCTTTCCCAGAATGCATTTCCCTTATATCAGTCCATAATAATATCAGTCCCTTATATCATTTCCCACATCAGTCATTTCCCATAGTTCTTTTTGGGTCTGAGAGTCAACTGGTTCTCTTTTACCAGACTTGCTTACAAATTCTTGCCCGGGAGATCTGAACAAAGTTTTTTGGCTTTTGCAACGGGAGATTTGAACAAGCACTTTACATTTTCAGCTATGGCACATTGGGAGATTTCTATTCTCTCCTCAGCTGGCTTCAACAGGTGTCTCTCCTTCATTTGACACTGGCCCCAATCAGAACCACACCTGCCTCGTTAGCCTGCACCGAGGCTGGCATTTCTGATAGCAGCTTTCCTCGGGGCTTGTGTTTGCCTTAGCCAGTCAGTGAAAAACAAGATCATGTACAACAGCTTTTCCATAGCTCCTTCAGAGAGATTTTCTCCCACTGATCTTATTCTCATTTTGCTTGTTCCTTCCCCGCCAGATGCAGAGCTTCAGCTATCTGTCTGCGGCTCTGTACCTCTGCTAGCTGCTTTTGAAGGTAGGGGCTTTTTTTTCTCCCCCCCGAATCTGCCTCAAACTCTAGCAGCTTTGTCAGGTCATGCATTTTCTGGGAAGGAATCTGTCCCCTCTGTTTCTTCAGAGTCTTTCTCTCTGACAGTATCCAGTTTGGTCTCAGTTTATCCCCTCTACCCTAGAAACAGTTTCCGACACTAGAGCGGTGGCTTTCCCTGCTACTGAAGGTAGGGCTTTAGTCCATTTCTGTTTTCCAGGTCTGTGTGGTTTGCGTACAGACTGAAAATTTAACAAGGGAGGTTTTCGCCATTTCTAAACTCCCATTAGGACAGGTGTTTTGCCTCATCAGGCCTTCACTTGGCCCAGTCCCCCAGTGGGTTGTGTTTGCTTATCTGGGTGCTCAAGGACAGAGCTTAAGCCAGAGGCAATCACCCCTCAGGGCTACACTCCCTCATCTCATCGGGAGTCAGTTGAAACAAAGCTTTTCTCAAAGAGGTGCTTTCTCTCACAGAAAAGAAAGCTTTACTCCTGGACAGTTCTGTTCTGCCCTGGCTGGGCTCTTTCCCCAGACAGCGTCCTGACTCAGCAGCATGACTGCTTCAGACACAGTTCAGCTTTACTGTTTTCCCAGAAAGGTCCTTTCTCTGATAGGAAAGCTTTTTCTCAGATTTCTTTTTGTAGCTGTGGACCTATCAACCCGGGACTTGTAGGAAAGTGGACAACTGTGCCGTTCCCACTGGCTTTAGCTTTGTTTGTTCATTAGCAATCTTCCCCTGGGTCCTGCACCTTCCTGCCTCAGCTCTGTGTTCCAGGAAGTTTACCACTGCAGGAACCCTAGTATCCACGAAATGCATTCCAACTCAGAGATGCTGGCCAGTCACCTCTGGGTTTTTGGTCAGAAGCAAGGATACAATGCTAACAGTTTGCATTGCTTCAGGGGATCTTTGCATTCGGATGATTAGGAGCACCTTTTCATTCTGAAACGCTCACTCAGACAAAACCTTTGATGCCTCAGCTCTGCTGTAACTGAAAAGCTTGACTTTTTTGCTTGTCTCAGGTAAAATTTCCGGCCCTTTTGGGCTCTCTATAGCTTTTCACCCTTACTCTCCCCAAGCGTTTCCCTCAGGGTACTCTGACCCACTATCTTTTACTAGCTTGAAGAGACAGCTTAGAAGAGGTTTTTAGGAACTTGTCCTTGCCTCCTGCATTTCAGGGAGGATTTTTAAAGCTTGAAAGAACTTAGAGAGGTTTTGATGTCTTAAGTTTGTTGTTTTCCCTTAGAGCTAATCACAGGTGGTCCCCATACTAATATCTTCAGGTGATTCTAATTTTTGTCCTTCAGAGAGAAAGTTAAAGGCTTTAGATTTTAAGTTTAAGAGAGCTTTTGAGAAAGATTAAGACTTTTTAGAAAGATTCCCCCCCCCCAATTTTCCAAGAAAAACTTTAGAGTTTAAGAGAAAGATTTTTTTCCCCAGGAGAAAGACCAACTTTTCCCAAAACTTCCCAACTTTAAACTTTGACTTCTTACACATCCATTTTTGTCTCAGGGAGAAAAAAAAAACACTTTCTCTTGCTGCTTAGACTTAGCATTTCAGCTGTCCCCAGGACAAAAACTTCCATAGGAAACTTTTTCTTTCTCATAAGCTCAATGAAGAGCTTTTTTACTACCCATAAATCCCAGAGAAAGATTTTTTTCCCCAGTTTGCGTTCATAGCCCCCAAAGTTAGAAAATGGAAGAGTTTTTCTGTCTAGTTGCCTTATTTTTTCCTACACAATCTTACACTTCTAAGTTTTTCCTATACTATATTACTACCCTATACCTTATACTTATTTTTCACAGATAGAAATTGAGAAAGGGATAGAAGATAGAAAATTTTGACAGAAGAGAATTTCGCTGCAGCATCAGACATCCTTCCAGTCTGCTTTCCTTTTCTCTTGAGGATAAAACCCCTGCCTCTCAATAATATATATAAAAAATATATATTTTCCATAACACTGGCATGCCTTTCCACTGGCAGGGCTGACTCAGCACTTTCACCAAAAACTCGGTAGTAAAACTATTATTTTCCTTTATCTTTAGTCCCTATTACTTTATCTTTAGTCCCTGTTCATTTGTCTTTAGTCTCCCCTTTTTTTAGTGCCCCCCCATTTTTTTCTTTAGTCCCTTTTTTTTTTCTTTTTTCTTTAGTCCCTGTTCATGGCGCCATTCTGTGGGGCATTTACCCACCAACCCCACAGCTCCCCAGAGTTTTCTTGAGTGTGAGCAGCAGGAAATATTAGATAGAGGGATTTATAGCAGAGAATCTTGCAGAGATAAACAGATAGAAAATAAAGGATAGCCTCTAGAGGGTCTGGAACCTATTCCAACGGGCCCTGACTATCTCTGCCCCAGGGTTTTTATAGAGACGCCAAGGGGTGGAGCAAAAGACCTCCTCCCCCAGCACAGCCAAGTGCAGACCATCTCAGACACCTGCACTCAGGCCCGTGGTCCTAATCATCCTCCATGTGGACCTGCTGGGTAAAGCCACGAGGAACCCGAGAACGGGCTCCCACAGGACACAAGAGCATGGGGAGGTTGGAAGGACTGAAAAGGAAGGCCTTGCTCAGATGCCCTGTTCTGCACCCTTGGCCCCCTCATTTCCAGAGCCATTATGAAGGTACTAACAGTACAGAGACCTGGAAAACCAACCAGAGTATTGTTCTTCTTTTTAAGCATCTATGAATCTGAATCTGAACTCTAGAGCAGTTGGAATCTTTGATCTCTGAATTAATGACAGGGTGTAGAAACTAAAATAGCTTTATGGAAAGAGAAGGCAAAGTTGCTCAACTGTTTTTTTTTTTTTGAGTACTTTTCTAATTTCATCTATGAATTACGATTTAACCTGACACAATTTTTTTTTTCTGAGACAGAGTTTCTTTATGTAGTTTTGGTGCCTGTCCTGGATTTCACTCTGTAGAATAGACTGGCCTTGAACTCATAGAGATCCACCTGGTTCTGCTTCCTGAGTGCTCGGATTAAAGGTGTGTGTCACCACCACCTGGCAACCTGACACAATTTAAATGCAACTAAAAAACTTTTCTCAGCCATTACTATAGAACCATAAAAAGTTAGTTGATAAAATTGATAATGTAAACCCAAGGTTAAAGGTTTTCAATAAGTTACTGAAAATATTCTATGCAATAAAAGTATTTAATGTATTTTTTTTCCTTTTCTTGAGTGACAGATAACAGCACCAGAACTTCCAACAGTGGAGGCAACTCTGTAAAAGACCACTGACCAGATGGGTCAAATGATGTCATCAATCACCTGCATCAGATGTTCTGTTAATTTTTTCTAATTTGATATTCTACCAGACCACATTAATTATCCCATCCAGAATTTGTGTAATGCTCATCCTCCATTTGAAACTAAATGGGCAGGGGTCTAGTGTACTGAAATACAGAGCAAAGGTAATGTTAAATCTGAACTGGAGTCATAGTATCCTGTGGACACATGCTTAACATTTATTAAAGATTTTTGTCCTTACCAAAAGATGAAGGAAACTGAAAATTCTATGGAGATTAAAGAAAAAGAGAGAGGGGAAGGGGAAGGAGGAGGAGGAAGAAGAAGAAAAAGAAGGAATCCAAAAATCCTCTTTGATTAGAGATACCTAGAAAATGCATGGAAAGACTTTTAGTTTGGCTTTGTCTTGAATTATCTAAACATAATTCTATAGATTTACCACTTTGTTTTGTCTATGAAGTCTTTAGAATAGGAGATAAAGGATGTTACTTAGAGGCAGGCTTATTGAACATCAGCTAGAAAGGATTAATACATATAGGGTACACAAATACAAACACTTAGAATATTTCCTTCTTTCTTCTCACTCCCTTCCTGAGACTCTTCATAGCATCTTTCAGGCCAGCTCGAGGATCATAGTGAGACCCTGTCTCAACATCTACAAACTTATCTGGCAAGGAGGGATGAATTGGATCAGAGTGTTATCTTATCAGCAGATGACCTAAATAGAAGTCTGACCTCTTCCAAGTAAAAATGAATTTGACAATAGATGCCCTTTAATGTGACTAGTGACAGTAGATTTTCCTGTGTGTATAGGCAGATTTTCTAAAAGCCACCTTACATAATCACAAGAGCATATTTCTTAGAATTAATCATTTGACTCTTTCTAGCATCCATACCTATGTACAGTCTATTGGTCTGTTTCCCAGGAGATGTCTGGTCAATATCAAAGTTAAATTAGATACACAGTAGATCATAGTCTTCATTTATCTGGACCTTCTTCTTTAATGTGAAGAAGTTGGCCAAGACCATTTCTATGTCCCTACACATCATGCCTCATTTGATGAGATGGTGGATTTTTCTAACATTTCCATCAGTAGTTAAATGTTAGTTAAATGGGATTGACTTGTTAAGATGTCACAAGTCAATCCCAAATCAGTGGCTCAATAGGACACATATTTATCATCTTAGTTCCTGTGGGCAAGGAGCTTAGGGACAGGACTAGAGAGAGTCTCTGCTCAGGGCTTCAAAAGGATGAAATCAAGATGTCACCTGGGAGGGCAAGAGAGATGGAGGGCCCAAGAGCTTGCTGTGCAACATGACGGTATGAGTTTAAATACCCCGTGCTCACATAAAAGTTAGGTATGGCTTAGTGTACCTGAAACTTTTGTGTTGAAAGGAAGAAATAGATGGCTCTGAGGAGGATGATTGCCATCCAATATAGCCCAAACTAGTGAGCTTGTGGCTTAATGAGAAGTCCTGTCTCAATATAAGGTTGGGTCCAGTAGAGGGAGACTCCTGACATCTGTATCTGACCGCCATACATTCACAATTGAATGAGTGCAAACACATGTCATTTGTAGCTGGATATTTCTCCAGTCCTGCTGGGGCCTACAGCCACTCAGACCCAAGTAAACACACAGAGACTTACGTTACTTATAAACTGTGTGGCCGTGGCAGGCTTCTTATATCTTAAATTAACCCATTTCTATTAATCTATAAGGTGACATGTGACTTGTGGCTTACCGGTACTTTACATCTTACTTCTCATGGTAGTGGCAGCTGGCAGTGTCTCCTGACTCAGCCTTCCTGTTCCCAGAATTCTCATCTCTGCTTATCCCACCTATGCTATACTTCCTGCCTGGCTACTGGCCAATCAGCATTTTATTTATCAATCAGTCAGAGCAACACATTCACAGCATATAAAAAGACATCCCCAGCATCCCAGGGTTCCCTTCCAAACTCATAAGGCCTCTAGTAAGAGAAATCTTTCTGACTTACTGATTTGTCTCTTTGGAACTTACTTAATAAGGCTCACCAGGTCAGATCACACTGTGTGCAATACTGTATGATGAAAATATCTCTTACATTCTAAAACACTGGAACTTTTATGGCACCTCATAGTCAGAGAGGTAATAACACATCTTGAAGTCACTGCTATCCCATTGTTTCCAGACTGCTCATTTTAACTACCTTTAAGAGAACACTGTAACAACCAACTTTACTTGCCTTAAATTTCCTGTGTAATCAACTTTTCCAATCTAAGCTGATACATAGCTATGATCTTAAATCATATACTCGTTCATACCTCTGAGGAAGAACAATGTGTGTGTATCATTTATTGAAAACAGCAAATCAGTGGTTAAAAGGAATCTTCTAAAATCTACAGTAACAGTTGAATGTGACATTTATTAATATTGGCTGATAAAAAATGATATTTGTTATTCGGATCAGTTGGAAAAAGATGGAGCCGTTGACTTAACCCATTGTAAAACTCTGTTAAAGATTGCTGTAAAGTATCCCATTCCTTCCCCCTGGGATACTTTCTGTGCTGTTCAATAAAGACAGAGCAAAGACCTTTGATAGGGACAGACACACAGAAGACACAGACAGACACAGGGTCAGACAGCCACAAGACAACCTTCAGGCAGGCATGGATTCAAACCCATGCAACAGACAGGCAGACGACAAGAGACACGAAAACAGTGAAGTAGACTTGCTCTTGGTCAAATGACTCCAAAGGGAAGTTATTTTATTGTTTGCCTTATGACACCAGTGCATTGCTGGTGACTTTGAGCCAATCACTTATGCATTTGATGCATGTAACACTCAAGGAGAAATGACATATAAGACGTGCATACCACAGAGCAAGAATCTGGAAAGCTGTCTTAGAATTCTGCCTTTTTCTGTAGCATAAACAGCCTAAAGTTACTGCTGAGTGGTCACCCTTCTTAAATGTGCATCAAAGGTGTTTAATATGTGGCCAAATTGAGAGATTAGGCAATTTTTGGATTGATATTTAAACATTTATCTGATTCACTCTTCCTATAAACAGAACTCACAGAAAATAGACATGTAGAGCTAGAAAAAGTGAGATTCTAAAGAAATGGTTCACATGCCTGGGAGTCAAGGAGGCCCAAACACTGGAGAGTAAGTGAGTGAGTCAGCTGCAGGTCAAGGGAAGAGGTGTGGCTGTAAGATTTTTTGAATAAATTTTGTTTGTTGACAGTTTTCTTCATGTATATAGTATACTCTGGTTGCTTTCTCCATACTCTGTTTTATTTCCCTCTTCTACATTCCAGCCCCACTTTTTACTTATAAATTTTTCCCCATAATCATTACTCTTTGTTTGTATTCCAGAGTCTTACTAGGTCCATCTCTTTACCCTAGTTATCTATTAGAGCCTGATGTCCTCATTATTGGACATCCAACTAGATACTATGCCCCATCACCCTCCTGCAATCAGTCACTTGCCAACAAATTAGTAAATTCTAGAGCCAGGTAGTCTCCTTCCTCACATCTAGCTTACTGTTGGGGGGCTGAATTGTGGGGGTTCAATGTGAACAGATTGTCATGTTGTCTTAGTTAGGGTTCTGTTGCTGTTAAGTGACACCATGACCATGGCAACTCTCACAATGCATTTGACTGGGGCTGGCTTACAGTTCAGAGATTTAGTCCATTGTCACCATGGCAGGTGTCATGCAGGCAGACACGGTGCTGGAGAAGAAACAGAGAGTTCTACATCTTGATCTACAGGCAACAGGAAGTGAACTAAGTTATACACTGTGACTGATTTGAGGACAGGAGATCTTAAAGCCTGCCCCCACCAGTGACACACTTCTTCCAACAAGGCCACACCCACTCCAACAAAGCCAGTCTCCTGATGGTGTCATTCCCAGTGGGGACTATTTTCTTTCAAGCTACCACACATGGCTATGTCATGCTTGGAAAGTGGCTTTCACAACATTTTACCCTACATATTGATTATTATGTTCTTTCCACCACATCTTTCACAATGTTCAAAGAGTCGTAAGGGGCTTGATTATGCAACTTGTTCAGGGCTGAGCCCACAGCCATGCTTTACTCTAAGCACCTTGTATAGCTTTGGGTCTATGCATTCACTTCTATTCACTGGAAAAAGAGGATTCTCAGATGAAGGCTGAGCATGGGCCTTTGTCTGAATTCCGGGGTTAGAATGCCTTCTCTCTGGAGCCTCTCATTTCTTTTTTTTTAAGAATTTCAACTGATTGGATGAAGGCTACACACATACAGAAGAAAAATGTTTTATTTAAAGTCTAACAATGTACAATGTATATGCTAATCTCATCCAAAAATATATCTTCACAGCAACATCTGGATTTGTTTTCGACCCAACAGCTTAGTGCCAATAATCTAGAGAGACTGACACATGAAATCAACTGTCATGGTCTATAAGCAAAAAGGGGATGGCCACTTTCAATTCTAACTGATTGCTCCATTACAAGATTTTGGATTTTTTAAAATGTCCTTCGATTTTTTCCTTAAAATATCCTTTTGCACACACATGAACAGTTCTCAAAACCAACATGCCCAAAGTCTGTTTATCTAAAATTTAACTCTACTAATGGGTCAATGCAGCAAAATATACTGTGGGTGTTTCTTTTGTTTTCAAGATCTGAAGTGCAGAGGATGCTTCTAAAATGAGAACACCCTGATGACTGTCATAGAGCTGATGAGTTTGGTGTGTTTTCTCTTCCTTCTTGTATGATATTTAAGGATGTGTATATTCTCTGTTGTCAAGATTTTAAGCTTAACCTAAGCATCATTCTCTTACATTCAGTGGGTGGTAACTCAGCTATAGACCGACCAATCTAAAATGGGGCCATCCAAGCTGCCTTGCAGAATAGGCTGTGGCTCATCTGGGCCATGTGTGTTTGTTATGGGTTGTGCTAAAGAGAAAGGCCCTTTGGGCTTTGCTCATCTTACAGTTCACCAGAACACTGGAGGATGGGAAGAAACATGCAAAGAGTGTGGAGGCCACAGTGGAGGGAGGCCATTTCCTCCCGCTTTGCATGGCTCAAAGCCAATGATATGGTGAAATCTAATTTCAATGAGGTAGAGAAATATAATCTAATTCTATTAAGCAGAACTGCAAAGCCACATGACAGAAGGTGCAGGGAATATATGAAGTGTAAACTGCTTTTTTATATTACAGTATCCGCTCACAACTTGATTTTCCCCAAACATTGCAATGTGGAGGTCATCAGCTGGACACACACTGTTCCTGCTCATTCAGGTTTTGTTGTTATTTTTATGTTTTTATTGTTTGGAGGTTTCATGAATTTACATAATAAATTTTAGTTCTTTCCTCCACCCCCATGCCTCTCTCTCATCCCCCTTCTACAGCACAAATCTTAAAAGGTCTTATTAATAATAATAATGAAAACAAAAACAAAAACACACAACTCAGTACCAGCTATTGGGATAAATCTGAAAGATCAGAGAGACAGAACAGGCCACAGCTAACCTCACCTCACCAACTTTTCAGCTGATCTTGTTTCCTCAAACAGGAAGCCTCTGCGTCCTTACCTGAATGAATCTCAGCTGAACTGCTGCTAAAAGCTTAAAAAGCCTCTGGTTCCTGGTTTTCATGCCTTATATACCTTTCTGCTTCCTGCCATCACTTCCTGGGATTAAACGTGTGTGTTATCATGCCTAGCTGTTTCCAGTGTGGACTTGAACTCACAGAGATCCAGATGGATCTCTGCCTCTGGAATGCTAGGATTAAAGGTGTGTGCTACCGTTGCCTGACCTCTATTTTTAGCATAGTGGCTGTTCTGTTCTCTAACCCCCAGATAAGTTTACTGGGGTGCACAATATATCAACCACACCCTTCCTCCCAGCAAGTTCTCAAGTTTCCTGTCTTCCTCTTGTGTGTGACATTTCCCTGCACTTGTTATATTGAATGCCATGGTCCAGCACCACTCCTCCATCAGATTGGATACTTCCTTAGAAAAGATGCCTTCAGTCCTCTGAGGTCTCCTTTCGCTGTAGAAAACACGTCCTTCACAAAGCACTCTAGTGTGACCAGTTCTTGTTTATGGTGCTTTTGGCTAAATTTAGATATATACCATTACCTTATTTTGTTAATTTTTGTCTTTGCCACCAGACAGTTGGCCCAGTGAAGGAAGCAACCATGTTTATTTACTATGTGTTCTCTGCATCTCACACAAAACAAAGCAACATATTTGTTGAATGAGGAGTGTGCCCATGTGATCATTTCCAACAATATAGTTTTACTAGAAAGATATAGCTGTCTGCATGGGCAAAAGTGCAGGGGGCAGATTTCACAGCCAAAGACCCTGTCAGTCTAAGCAGGAACCTGAAGTTAGGGCCACTGCAACCTTTAAACAAACCCAGATGAGGCTAGAGTCCCTACAGCAAGCCTCAGGGCTCCTCTCACTTCTGTCAATGAAGAACTAAGCATTTTAATGGGACTCAAGGTTACTTTTCTGTGAGAGGGCTAAATAATGCGAGGCTGTGACTGAAAGGAAACAGAGAAAATGAAGAATGACTTTAATTATGAGCAATGTGTCAAAGAAAGCTTCCCAAATTAATCTTTTCTGGAAGTAAAACAAATCTTCTTATAACTGTCTTTAACCCTTAGTCCTTCTCTTTTATACATACACATAGACACACACACACACACACACACACACACACAAACACACACATAGACATACAAGCATACACACATATAGACACACACACACACACACACACACACACACACACACACACACACACACATTCGCCGGTGTTTGGGTCAGTTTCTAGTAACATTAATAAAATGTGTGAGTTAATTACAGGCATTAAAGCTTTCTGTCCAAGGTATTTCTTTTCCAAAGACTGATTTTTCTCTTGTTAACCTGGGGAAGGCATGCCTTTGAGCTTGAAGAAAGACTGTTTCGAGTGACAGACAAGGCTCCAGTCCCCTCCTCTCACCTACCTAGTGTCTCACATCACAGGATGCACCACAGGGGCCCAAGGGTCAGAAATCTCACACAACCAGTGGTGTCTTTGAAAGGGAGCTGGGCTGCAAAGTTCCTTGAGAGAGGAGAAAACTCTTGGGATGGCTTCGTTGCTGACATTTGTTTTTAATCTAACACAGTTCTCCAACCCAGGTTCACAGAGCTGCTGAGCACTCTCTGAAGCCTTAGCAGAGACATAAATCAGTCCCCATCACAGTGGTGGGGTAGCATTTAAAATGAAGGAGGAGGTGTCATTTTGATCTCTTTTTTCCTTCTATGTCAGCAAGTAAGAAAACCTCAAGAGTTTAAAAAAAATGTTTTGGAGGCTGGTGTTCTCTGCTGCACCTCTCGCCATGTATTAAGGAAGTGTGTTGGGAGGGAGAGTAGTTAGAAAATGGGCGAGAATGAAAAGCAAACAGAGAGAGGCCTATACATTTGGGGTGGCAGATGCAAACTCTACATGGTGGCACTGTAATAATAACATTGCAATCTGAAACCTCAGGAAAAGCAAGGAAAACCAGTTCATGGCGAAATCTGAGATTTCCCATGTAATAAATTTTCATGACCAAGGGCCCAAATCTTTCAGTGTTTTGAAGTCATTTTCAGACTAAGTTTATTGTTTGTTATCTGTTTTTAACTTTGCATACTTAAATGTATCTTCTAGATGTTCAAGAGGGGAGTTCACTGTGTGTATGACTGGTGTGATCTTTGATGTATGGCGACTCCTCTAAGAATACCCAAGTCTTCTGCAAGTTTCATGGGAACACAAGACAACTCCCTAACAACTCCATCCCATTCTAAGGAGTTGTCAGCTGAAGAGTCCATGCACTAGGAGGTCTGTGTGCAGAGAAAAGCAACTGTGAACAGAGTGCCTGAGGACAGATGAGGAGCTAATGCCAAAGTCACGTGGAAGGCAGCCAGCAGGACATAAAATGTCAGAGCTGAGATCAACCAGATGTGTACAGAAATTGACCAACTATCTGAAAGGACAAAACTGGACTGTTTTTCTTCCTCACATGAAGGAAAGATGGGCATTAAGGAAGACTAGGTCCTCCTCGATCATCACATACCACTCAGTTCTAAAACAGAACTCTGAAGTTGTTACAGAGTGATCCCCACTAAAAACTCAGGAAAATACCCAAAGAGAAAAATTCATGTGGAAATGCTGAGGTCGACATAGGTTCTTTACAGATGTTTCCTTGTCAAATCTTGGATGAGTTCATCGTCCACCACTGGACTCCCAGGTCCAAAGAGAGACTGGCCAGGGCAGAGAAACAAAGATGATGACCGAGATACATAATGTGTTGACTTTTGTGTCACCGTGACTGAAACACTTGACAGCAGCAAAGGAGGAAAAGATTTGTATGGCCCGGGTTTCAGCCCATTGTGACAGGGATGCGTATGTATGAGTGGCAGGAGAGTGTAAGGAAACAGCTGGCCATATCCGAAAACACCATGGCTGGATGGAACCAAGGCCAGGCCCTTTGAGGACCTTCTGCTAGTCAGTTCACACTTCCAGGAACTCCACAACCTCCCTGATACAGTACCACTGGTGCTATGGAACAAGTACCCCCAAATAAACTATGGGGGACATTTCAAATCCAAACCACAGCACAGCTTTCTCTAGGTTATTGTGGAGAGCCTTTCTCAATTGGATTCTGTCTGAAAGGTTTATTGCCCCTGGACCTCATGAAGTACATGCAGCAGCTCTCTTCCTCAACACTGCTATTCCATTTTAGACAAATGAGCAGGACAGTAGAGTGGCAGCATCATGACGATGGCTTTGAAGTTTAACTTCCAGGTTGTGCAGAACCAAGACTGAAGGGGAAATATCTGTACTTGCATTCATAAAAGGCTCTGTGCTCTGGTACCACCCTGCCTTTCCAAAGTGTCGGTGGCACAAAGGGTTCAGATATCCCTCTCCATCACCTGGTAATTAGAAAAACTCCCCCTACTCCAGAAAGCAAGCAGCTACCTTTCATCTAATGGTAGCTGGACTCAAGCTGATTGCTTTTGTTCTATCATCAAAGATGACAGAGAAGGAGGCATTGTATTTTACATTTCTCTTGTTTGAAGTCTCAATATTAAATAACTTAAGATTTTCTTCTCAGAAGGAAAGCCTGATAATAGAAAATCACTAACTACTTTTATGTGGAATTCTATATAGAAAGCATACATTATTTATATTTAAGAAAGATAAAGTATTAATGTAAAATAGGAAAAAAGGAAAATTACCGGAATATTTTGAGTGGAGAGAAGATACCCAAGACAGGCTGACTATGAAGGTTTTATTAATTTTGGATGCTGAAAGTCATACCAGTGTGTCATTGCCTCTGTTGAGGGTACCAGGGAAAATGTGAGGGGTACACCTCAAACAGAGAGCCAGTATCAGCCTCAGCTTTTCATAACCACCAGTATGAGAGCCAAAGTTACATTTTTAAGTTTTAATTACTATGCTTAAGAGATCCATAAAACAGAAATGCCTCTGATCTGCAAGCCTTTTGCCCAAGGACAGATAGTTCCTGAAATGCTGGAGGCTATTGTTTGAGAGATAACAAGTTACATGTTTTCACTCCCCTAAACAAGTTTGTTTGACCCATCTACACCGGATGTGCTTGATCACATGTGGGCGGGAGGTTCACAGGCAGGAAATACGTCAGGATGTGGGCTTGTGCCTGATCGAACCTAATGGGAAATGTAATGAATTATGAGTTTCCTTCTTAAGCCCTTGCCATACTTGATTCTGAGCCATTTCTCTGGGAACCTGGGTATGGACCTGGCCAGAGCCCATCCACCTGACCAGTATTTAATTAAAGCTTGCTTCAAATTTTGCTTTAAATTGTGGTAGTGGTCTTGTTCTCAATCAATGGGATTAACACCTGCTCTCCCAAGAACTCATTACAAGAGATGCTATCAGAAGAGACACCATGATTTCTTAAACAGTTCCAGTCCCTGTGACTCTAAGCATTCAAATATACGTGCTTATGAAGGGCACTTCTCATTCAAACCACCACATTCCACTCCTTAGCCCTCAGAAGCTTGTAGTCATATCATAATGCAAAATGCTTTTAGTTCAACTTCAAAAGTCCCCATATTATTCCACAGTCTTGACGCTGTTTAAAAGTCCAAAGTCTCTTCTGAGACTCAAGGCAGTCTCTTAACCATAACCCTTGTAAAATCAAAAATGCAAATTATATACTTCTAACATACAATGACACAAAATATATTACCATCACAAAAGGGAGGAACTTGGACACAGAGAGAAAATACTGGGTCAAAGTAATACCAAAACCCATGAGGACAAAGTTCAAATTCTGCATAATTCAGACTTCCCCTTTCTAGCTTCACACAAGGGATGGCCCTGACAAATGCCTGGCATCAATGGCTTCCCTTCACCTCAGAGGAAAAGTCCACAACCCCTTCGTTGCATTCTTCTTGACTCTAAATTTAGAACCACATGGCAGAAGCTACCACGTTCTTCTATTTGCTGGGGCTGGAACTCGGCCCCTCTTTGAACTAACTTGCAACAGCTTTCTGTTTTCATGGTTTCCTTTGTTGGCCAAGCCAGTCTTTAACTCTTTTTCACAAGTTTGAAGCTCTGCTGGGTGGGTCTTGCTCTGAGGGCACTACTTCCTTTATTCCATTTTGAACCAGGTCTGTCTTTAAACCTTTTACATCCTTAAGCACAGGACTGGGCTCCAATAGTGCAATCTTGGTGATCTTTTTCTTCTCAAACTCTACATTTTACATTTCTCTTTTCCTCTGCCCCCAACTTCTCTTTCATTGTAGCGCTACATAAGAGTGATCATTAATACTATAGGACACAGTATTAGGCTCCCCTGCCAAGAGCATTAGTCCAAAACTCTTCATTTTAACTTCAGGCAGATTTTCAAGGCAAGAGCAAAAAGCAGCGACATTCAAAAATGGTCTTTAAGCTAGATGATAATATTCTTCCCCTGTGAAACCTCTCGAGCAAGGTCCTGACAGACCACATCACCCTCAGCACCACAGTCTTCCATGCTTCTACTAGGAGGGCCCAGTAAGCCCCGCTTAAAGCATTCAACTGCTTTTCTATTCTGAAGTCCTGAAGTCTTCTACATTCCTCTAAACAACAGCATAGTCAGGCCTGTCACGGCAATGCATCACTCTTGTGCCAACTTCTGTCACAGTTACTGTCCTATTGCATGAAGAGACAATATAACCAAGGCAACTTTTATAAAAGGGAACATTTAATTGGGGGCTTGCTTACAGTTTCAGGGGATTAGTTCATTATTATCATTGTGGAGAGCAGACACGCATGATGTTGGAGCAATAGCTGAAAGCTTTACATCTTGATCCATAGGCAGAGAGTGAGAGCAGAAGTGTGTGTGTGTGTGTGTGTGAGAGAGAGAGAGAGAGAGAGAGAGAGAGAGAGAGAGAGAGAGAGAGAGAGAGAGAGAGAGAGAGAGAGACTGTGTGCCTGGTGCAGGATTTTAAACCTCAAAGCCTGCCCCCAGTAACATAGCTCCTCCAACAAGGCCCACCTACTCCAACAAAGCAACACCTCCTAATCCCCCTAATTCTTCACCAACAGTTCCATTCCCTAATAACTGAGCATTCAAATACACGAGTATTGGGGACTCTCTCACTCAAACCACTGTAGATGCACATCCATCTCTAGAATGTGTCTCCAGCATCCTGAGAACCTCCACTAAGCCTTCACAGTTAGCATTACTGTTCCCACTGGGGACCAAGCTCCAACATATGAACATCCAGGGAACAAATCACAGGGACATTTCTTAAGAATAAATTGCTTTTGCCTGGCTTTTTTGACAGTTTCTATTCCTTGGCACAAACCTTTGCCTGTAGATTAGTGGATGACAAAATCTTGATTTAGCTCTGTCTTTCTTATAAGCCTCAGATTTAAATATATTCAAATGACTATTTGTTGTCTCCATTTCTTTTCTTTTTTTGTGTGTGTGTCTCAATCACTTTATTTTTTTTATTTTACAATACTATTCAGTTCTACATAACAGCCACAGATTCCCTTGTTCTCCCCCTTCCTGCCCCCTCCCCTTCCCCCCCAGCCCACCCTCTATTCCCACCACCTCCAGATCAAGGCCTCCCCAGAGGACTGAGATCGACCTGATAGACTCAGTCCAGGCAGGTCCAGTCCCTGTTGTTGTCTCCATTTCTAATACAGGTGCATCAGATGAAACATTTTAACACTGACATTATTGTAGGTATTAGTATTGACATATTACGACACTTACGAATAATGTAGACTCTGCCTACATACTCACCTAATCCTGGTTTCTCTCCTCATTGATCTGCACAATTGATCATTATCCAACTGCTCAATTTTTTCCTGTCTCACTTGGGTCTCTTCCTCCTTTCTTATATCAATTTGATCTGTCCACTATTAGATATCTTTGTTAAGTGTGTAGTCTATCCCAGACATCACTCTAATTTTTCAATACATAATACTTCATTTAATTATCATTATTCAAACAAATTGCAACTCCTGGTTTACAGAGAAAGAACCTGAGATTCAAGTTCATGAGGCGATAGAAAAGGATGCAGGTAGAGGAAGGAAGTGAGAAGGTTTAGAGAACAGGTCAGTTTGGGATAAAGAAAGCACATTGCTTAAACAACAAAAGAACTTCCTTTGCATTATTAGGCCTGAGTTCTACTCAAATGGTGCTGCTGCTGCTTGGGCAAATCACCAAAGCACAGTGAGCTCCTATGGGTCATGAACTCCGTGTCGGGAAGATAAAGTTCCCCTTCTGTCTGCAATTTTGAGCACCCCGCCTATTCTCTCACCTCATCTGTGGTCAGTAAACATCCATCACCCGCATGATCCATCTCCAGTGGTTCCACATGCTGAGCATGTTTTCTTCTTTCATCCTCCTTTTTCTAATTATATTCATTATTCAGTATTCAAGTGAGGGTGTTGGTGCCTGGATCTCTATAGATTGCCAAACCTGCAGATGCTCAAGTCCCTCATTTATATTAGTACAGCATTTGTATGTAACCTGAGGATATCTCATACATATTAAATTGAATCTAAATTACTTATGGCAGATAATTATCATAGTTAATCATGATTTTCATGTAGAATAAAGTGCTCTTTTTGGTATATCTTTTTAGTGAGAGCAGTTCTAGATACATTTAAGAGATAGGACAAATTGAGGGAGGAAAAACCTGTCCTGGACATGGGTGGCCCCATCCAATAGGCTAAGGGCCTATGTAGAATGAACAGGGAAGAGAAGGCCTGCCTGACATTGTGTGCAAACTCCAGTTCTCCTGAGCAAATGCACCTAGTGCTTCTGCCATCACTTGTGGACATCAGACCCCAGCTTCCTTAACCTTTCGTCATGGACTCACTCTAGTGTCTGTCCAGGTATTTTCAATGCCTTTAACCTCGGGTTTGGGCTACATTACTCATTCTCCCTGTTCCGAGGTACCATGCTTCCTGGAATGAGCATCTAATGGATTCTCTGGTTCTCTGTCCATCATGCATCCATCCTGTAGACCACCCTTCATTAAATACCTAGACTCCAACTGCTTATGCTCATCTAATACTTCCCCTAATATTTTACTAATTCTATTCCTTTAGAGAATTCTCTTTGATACACTACAATAAAATGAATAGTCACCACAACTACGCATATGTTTAGGAAATAATGGAGAAACATCTGTATGTGCTCAGTATAGGTTTTTACTTGTTAATATATTTTCAATCCCCTGGTTGAATCCAAGGGTGTAGACAAAGAGAGGCAGCTATACTGTTTCCTGTTGCCTTTCTTATTTCTCTGAAAACCCTGTTTTGGGATTTGGAAATTCAGTACAGTGACCATCTCCCTTTCTGCCTCTACTTTTTACACTGTGTAGATAAGCTAGCATTATCCATTAGAATTTATTCATATATTCATCTAAAGCACATCCTGATATGCAATGTACAGAATTCATAGTGCCTCATCACTGGACTGAGCCCTTCCAAAGTGGGTTCCTAACCAATCCTGAGTACACCGCATAACACTCCAGTGCTGTGGGATGGTCTGTATTTTAAATGTGTTGCTCTGATTGGTCAATAAATAAAACACTGATTGGCCAGTAGCCAGGCAGGAAGTATAGGTGGGACAAAGAGAGAGGAGAATTCTGGGAAGTGGAAGGCTGAGGTAGAGAGATGCTGCCAGCTGCCACCATGAAATGCGAGATGTAAGGTACTGGTAAGCCACGAGCCACGTAGCAAGTTATAGATTAATAGAAATGGGTTAATTTAAGATAGAAGAAGCCTGAGCCATTAGGCCAAACAGTTTAAGTAATATAAGTCTCTGTGTATTTGATTGGGTCCGAGCGGCTGCGGGACTGGCTGCGTGAGAGAGCTTTGTCCTGACCGTGGGCCAGGCAGGACTGGAGAACTCTCCAGCTACACTGCAGAGGTGTTCTATAAATATTAGAATGATAGAAGATTGAGTTAGTAAACTATTCAGGTCATCAGGTCTCAGACGTCATTGGCTTTTGCTGTATGACCTCTCCATCTACAGTATGCCTACTGTCATGCTGTCATTTTCATGCTGTGAAGGACAAAGGACTAGGGAGCCATCTGAGCCAGTGGTCCTGTTTTCCTCAAACAGCACAGAAAACCTTATTACAATAACCTTCAGGAAAGGGTCAGTATCCTCTAGTGAGATGCTTTAATAGAATCACAGGGTGACAGAAAGGAGTTTCTCTGTGCCAGCAACTTAATATCTTCCCGTTCCGGCTGCCCTGCCAGGGATTGTAATTCAGGAACTAATCTCAAACTGAGGAGAAGCAAACCTGAGATGCTTCTTGAAAATGGATAAATGTTGTCAGCAGAGATGCAGTGAGGTATTCAGCTATGTTCGGAGCTATCTAGACATAGAATGCACTTTTGCTGAATCCTATCCATCTGCAGGGTCATGAAGACTCGCAACACTCACGTCTCCCAATGGAGTTCTTTCAGCTTTGTGCTTTTTCTGGCAAGAAGAAATACAGACACTCGTGATTTACTACTGGGCACTTACAGTGATATAGAGTAAACTGTTTCTTAGGAAACTTGGGGCTGAGATGAGAAAATCAGAAAATAAAAAGTTTCTGTGTTAAAATACATACATATCAGAGATCTTGAAAACTGACAAAATATTTTATATTCCTGAGAACCAAAAAATTCTTTTATTTCCATTACAGCTGTTGGAACTTCTGGGTTACCCTAGTTCCCTTTCTTGCTTTAGGGATTCCAGTGTTATGACTGAATGAGAGAAGCTATTCTCTTTGTTTCTAACTTTCACTTCCCCCGGGAGGAAGGAGTAGCTTAATTAATTGCAGCAATTAGATACAGTGGAGCTTCTTAGTTCTTTTTTTTTTTCAGAGAAGTGATCAATCATCACTGTTTTTATGTGATTCCATTCTTCTGGAAGTGGAAGACTGCTATCTTTGCTTCTAATTATTCCAGAATCATGAAGAGGGGATAAAGGATTAGCTGAGACTTCCAGTAATCCAAACAATATTATTTGTGAGGTTACTTCCACAATAAGCAAGCAGAATGAACAATAAACTCACTTTGATCTCAAGACATGGCATGGAAGTTGCGGTCATTTCACTGAAGAGCGAAAAGTAATGGCATTAACAAAGAAGGTGATGAAAGGGGGCGGGGATGAGTTAACATTAGAACAGAGATTGTGACAAAATTTGGAGAGACAGAAAGTGAAAATCCTGAGACATGAGAGTATGAAATCAGGCAGAACAAAATGAAGGTCATAGTCTACACAGAGCAGGGGAAGACTTTCCCACTGTAGACATAAAATTGAAACTGGAAAGTAGGCACAAGGTGGAAATGAAACCTGGAACAAATACGAGGGATTTGAAATGAATAGCTACCAATTACCTTTGTCTCTGTATCAGCTAGAAAACAAAACAACCCCAGAATAAAAGGGATTGAACCACTATGGGCTTCTACTGGAATACAGAAGTTTCAAACTTTTTTGTTCGAGTATTCAGAGAAAGTATAGCCTGTCAACTACTATCTGTTTGGTTCACCCTAAGGTGAGGCAGGTTACAAAACACCGTTGTCTACAAACAAAATACTGCTGGTGAAATTCCAAAGCCATGATGAGACTTTTTGAGAAAAGACCTTTTCACAAAATGAGAAGTGGTACTAACAAAACTCAACAGGAGAAATGAGCCTCATTATTATTCTGAAGAATGATTGGATATGAACAACAACAACAAAAATCTATATTGGATAGCCTGAAGTACAAAAGAAAAAGTCCAAAACAATGAAACAGAAAAGCCTACTGTGCAGAAAACAGAATAAAAGTTAACAACTTAACAAGAAGAAATTTCCTTGATAACATATATTTGGTGTCAGGCCTTGTTTCAAGGACAGTATATATATATATATATATATATATATATATGTGTGTGTGTGTGTGTGTATGTACATATATATGTGTATGTATGTATATATGTGTGTGTATTTTCACATAAATATCTTATGAATTATGTGTTATTATAACTCTCATTTTATAGGTATGGAAACTGAGGACAGAAAAGTGAAGTGAAGTGCACCTATTAAATGGTGAAGTTATGATCAGTTTAATTTCATTTATTGTTTGAATTCTACTTTCCATCTTGAGCATGATGTGAGAAGTCATTGTTTCCATGTTATAATAGAATGCAATGAATATGGAACAATACAGCTGCAACAGAGGTTTCAGAGGCGAAAAACTAACAGTTAAAAGAGAAAAGTTTAATGGGAGTCAAAAGAGTCCAAGATAAAATAGAGAAGACATCAATGAGAGTGGAGTAAAAGCAATAAAAATATGAAAAAGCGAGATAAAAGACAAATTACAAAGGTTTAAAAAATAATGAGAAGAAAAATTCCCTGAATTAATGTTCTAATCTGAATATTTAAATGTCATTGTACATTAAAGGGTGTGTATGTGCCCATTACAATCATAATTATATGATGAATTTCAGAATACCAGTGTGGTGGTTTGAATTGGAAATGTCTCTCATGGTCTCAGACATTTAAACATTTTGTCCCCCATTGGTAGTGCTGTCTGGGAGGTTTAGGTAGTACAGCTTTGCTCAGGAAGTATGTCACTGAGGGGGTGGGTTTTGAGATTAAAAAATATTGACCTCCTTTGCAATTTCTCCTGTATCCCCAAGACCATCACTGTTCTCTTCCAAATTCATGTGCTCTTCTTTTGAAACCCAGGAAGTCCACTAAGTGCTGGCTATAGTACAAGAGTATAGGACCATCAACTTGATCATGGGTGTCCTCTCAAAAGAGATTGGAGAAGGACATTACATATGCACCACAGGAACAATCCACCAAGATGAAGTCTTCGTTCTGAACATTTATGCCCCAAATACAAGGGTATCCACATATGTAAAAGAAACATTACTAAAGCTTAAGTCACACATCAAACCCCACACAATAGTAGTAGGAGACTTCAATACCCGACTCTCCCCAATGGATGGGTCTGCAAGACAGAAACTTAACAGAGAAATAAGGGACCTAACAGATGTTATGACTTAAAAGAAGTTAATAGAGATCTACACAATAATCTACCCTAACACGAAAGAATATATCTTCTTCTCAGCACCCCATGGAACCTTCTCTAAAATTGACTACATACTTGGTCACAAAGCAAATCTCAACAGATACAAAAAAAAAAAAAAAATACTGGAATAACCTCCTGTATTCTATCGGACCACCATGGCTTAAAGTAAGATTTCAACAAAACAACAAAAATTACAGAAGGCCTACAATCTCATGGAAACTGAATAATGCTCAACTGAATCACCAATAGATCAAGGAAGAAATAAGAAAGAAGTTAAAGATTTCCTAGAATTCAATGAAAATGAATGTACAACATACCCAGACTTTTGGGACACTATGAAAGCAGTGCTAAGAGGAAACTTCATAGCACTAAATGCCCACATAAAGAAGATGGAAAAATCTCACACTAGAAACATAACAGCACACCTGAAAGCTCTAGAACAAAAAGAAGCAAACTCATCCAGGAGGAATAGACATCAGGAAATAATCAAATTGAGGGCTGAAATTAATAAAATAGAAACAAAAAGAACAATACAAAGAATCAATGAAAAAAGAGTTGGTTCTTTTCAGAAAATCAACAAGATAGACAAGCACTTATCCAAATTAACCAAAGGCAAGAGAAAGCATCCAAATCAACAAAATCAGAAATGAAAAGGGAGACATAACAACAGACAATGAGGAAATCCAGAGAATCATCAGGTTATACTTCAAAAACCTGTACTCCACCAAATTGGTAAATCTGAAAGAAATGGACAATTTTCTGGAGAGGTACCACATACCAAAGTTAAATCAAGACCAGATAAACTATTTAAATAAACCAATAACTACCAAAGAAATAAAAACAGTCAATAAAAGTCTCTGAACAAAAAAAAAAAAAAAAAAAAAAAAAAAAAAAAAAAAAAAAAAGCCCAGGACCAGATGATTTCAGCGCAGAATTCTACCAGATTTTCAAAGAAGAGCTAATACCAATACTCTTCAAGTTGTTCCACACAATAGAAACAGAAGGAATATTACCAAACTCTTTTTATGAGGTTACATGCTGTGGGATGTTCTGTATGTCAAATGTGTTGCTCTGATGGGTTATTAATAAAACACTGATTGGCCAGTAGCCGGGCAGGGAGTATAGGCAGAATAAGCAGAGAAGAGAATTCTGGGAAGTGGAAGGCTAAAAGAGGACACTGCCAGCTGCCGCCATGACAAGGAAGATGTAAGGTACCAGTAAGCCATGAGCCACATGGCAAAGTGTAAATTAATAGAAATGGGTTAATTTAAGATATAAGAACAGTTAACAAGAAGCCTGAACCATTAGACCAAACAGTTTAAATAATATAAGCATCTGTGTGTTTATTTTATAAGTGGGCTGTAGTACTGCTGGGGCTTGGCAGGACCCAGAGAGAAAACTCCAGCTACAAATGGCACCCAACGGGTTGCCAAGAGTTTCCACCTAAAACCTGAGAAACGATTCTAAAACGAAGCTAAAAATAGCTTCCTAGTTGTCTCTCTCAAGTTAGCCACAGCCTGCGGGTTTTGAGCTACCATATGGAGGGTTCCTGGCATGCTTTCTTGACCAGCAGTATGGCGGGAATGAGACAAGCAGACAAGCGGCACATTACACTGCTGCTGTGTGGTGGATTTAGCCTTTTCTAGTACCAAAAAAAAAAAAAAAAAAAAAAAAAAAGGTTTCTGGGCTACACACTGCTTCTGAGAGTTGGCTCCCAGAGCTGGCGGTAAACTGTACCACCGCCATGTTGGGAAGCTGAGGTGGGCAGAGCCAGCAGCCACAGCGCCGTTTCAGTCTTAGAAATGCTACAGTTTAAAACAATAGGTTTCACAATAGGACAGACTCAGATGTAATAAGGGTTTACAATGTGTATAAAATATATGTAGGCTTGAAAGAGACAAAAAAGTTATATATACAGTTATATAAACAAATACATAGTTTTAAAAAATAAAGTCTTTAAAGAGACAGTGAAGGTAGAATAAAGAATAATCCACGTAAAGATGAATATTACACAGAGAATCTGGATTGTGTTTTTTTGGGGATTTTTAACTGCAGAAAAACATTTGATCATAAAAGCTGTTGAGTTAAACAAATATGGATATTTTAAAGGTACCTTGACTTCAAAATTTGGATGTAAGAACATGTTGCTTTGGAAAGAAGGCTCTGCTTTTGTTTCCACAGAAAGCCAGAGGCTATGGATTTGTTCCAAATTAAGATACACCAGGTTTGACCAGCCAAGACCCCCTGAAAGGTCTCCGATGACACCATGGCCCAGATGATCCAATATCCTATCCAAAACAGTTTCAAGGCAACTGGCACAGACAATACACCCCCATGGACTACTCCATAGTCCTAAAATTTTTTTGTGTGTCCCCATAAGATACAGTGCCCCCCTCCAGCAGGAAGTAGTAAGAAAAGCTATGCCCAAATTCCCAAATATACCAAGCTGGCTTTGGAGATGGAATTGGCTCACTCCTTCTCTAAACCCAGGCATATTGCTTGAAAAAAAATGCTTAAAAGATTCTTGTGTCCCAAATCAAAAGAGCGCTCTGGTGTGAGACAGAGAAAAACCAATATTTTATTTAAAACAAGTTGATTATAAATGTGATCTCTTTCTAAAGAATAAAAGGGGATATGATCTAGATATACAGGATATAGTATAGATATGATAGGATAAAAGGATAGATTAATGAACTTACTTTTAAAGAGCAACTTGTTTAAAATGTTTTACATTGCTATGGATTTTAGTTTATTATACAAATTTAAAGTTAATTTTGTTATACTGTGTGTATATTTCTACTCTTGTTCAAGGTATTATGTTTATGTAACTCATTTAGATTGTAATGGACAATTAAGAAATACAGATAATTAGTCTTCTATGATAGTCAAACTTGTAGCATGTTAGTTAAGTTTTCTAGGTATACATAGATATATTTCAGATAGGTAATCTTCAAACACTTCAAAGACCTACAGAATATGGCATTTAAAATATTTTTTAAAAATTTAGACTTTCTGGACAGTGAGACATGTCTGCTCCTAGCAGCACTGATTTACTTCAGACAGGAGGATGGGCATCAAAGACACTCCATATGGAGTTTATCTTCACCTTGGCAAAAATAGCCATTTGGGCAAGAAATTGTTCTTTCCTGGACTGCTTGAATGACTGGACACGCAAGACCCATAGAAAGGTGACCACTGAACTTTGCTTGGCAAGATGGTCCTTCAGGTTCCTGCTTCACAGAGGAGACTGCCAGACATTCTATAGGACACAGAGAGAAGTGATTGAGAGACTCTAGGCCTGCAGGCTGAAGACAGATGCCCTAACTTTACAAAAGAACTTTGGATGACTGTCCAGGCTGCTGGACAAAGGTCTACTCTTACAAGGCTCCCAAAAGTTGCTTGCATCCTTTTCCTGTTTCTCAGGTAATAGTATATCCTTCTGAGGTCTTTGATGTAGTTGAAGACTAGAGATAGTTACAATTTTCCTTAGTTATAATAAAAGATAAGTTAGATATGAAACCTTAGACTCACAAATATAAGCTAGATAGGATATCTTCTTTAATTTTGCCAAATAGAGTAGTTATTATAAATAGACGATATTATAACTGTAATTCTTGCTTCATAATTGTTTTGTTATCTGTAATTTTACTATGTAAAAGTTAAAGCCTTCCTTTTTGAAAAAAAGAAAAGGGGAAGTGCTGTGGGATGTTCTGTATGTCAAATGTGTTGCTCTGATGGGTTATTAATAAAACACTGATTGGGCAGTAGCCGGGCAGGAAGTATAGATGGGACAAGCAGAGAAAGGAATTCTGGGAATTGGAAGGCTAAAAGAGGACACTGCCAGCTGCCGCCATTACAAGGAAGATGTAAGGTACCAGTAAGCCATAAGTGACGAGGCAAAGTATAGATTAATAGAAATGGGTTAATTTAAGATATAAGAACAGTTAACAAGAAGCCTGAGCCATTAGGTCAAACAGTTTAAATAATATAAGCGTCAATGTGTTTATTTTATAAGTGGGCTGTAGTAGTGCTGGGGCTTGGCGGGACCCAGAGAGAAAACTCCAGCTATAGTTACAGTTACCCTAATACCCAAACTACACAAAGATGCAGCAAAGAAAGAGAACTGCAGACCAATCTCCTTCATGAATATTGATGCAAAGATACTCAATAAATTATTGGCAACCCGAATCCAAGAATACATCAAACAACTTATCCACCGTGACCAAGTAGGTTTCATCCCAGGGATGCAAGGATGGTTCAACATACGAAAGTCTGTCAATGTAATACACCATATAAATAAACTGAAGAAAAAAAAAACACTTGATCATCTCATTAGATGCTGAAAAAGCCTTTGACAAAATCCAACACCCCTTCATGATAAAGGTCTTGGAGAGATCCCAATACAAGGAACATACCTAAACATAATAAAGGAATTTACAGCAAGCTGACAACCAACATCAAATAAAATGGGGGAGAAACTCAAAGCGATTCCACTGAAATCAGTGGGACAAAACAAGGCTGTCCACTCTACCCATATTTATTCAATATAGTGCTTGAAGTTCTAGCTAGAGAAATAAGATAATAAAAAGAGATGAAGGGGATATAAATTGGAAAGAAAGGAGTCAAACTTTCAATATTTGCAGACAATATGATAATATACATAAGTGATCCCCAAAATTCTACAAGGGAACTCCTACAGCTGATAAACTCCTTCAGTAATGTGGCAGGATACAAGATTAACTTCAAAAAATCAGTAGCACTCCTATATACACATGACAAATGGGCTGAGAAAGAAATAAGAGAAACATCACCCTTTACAATAGCCACAAATAATATAAAATATCTTGAGGTAATTCTAACTAAGCAAGTGAAAGGACCTGTATGATAAGAACTTTAAGTCTCTGAAGAACGAAATTGAAGAAGATATCAGGAAAAGGAAAGATCTCCCATGCTCATGGATAGGTAGGATTAACATAGTAAAAGTGGCAATCTTACCAAAAAGCAATCTACAGATTCAATGCAATCACCATCGAAATCCCAACACAATTCTTCACAGATTTGGAAAGAACAATTGTAGATGTAATTCCAAACAGTTTTATTAAATAAGAAACACAGAGCCAAATAAAGAGTTAAAAACCCAAGAGGCCAGAGCACTAGCAAATAGCCTTTAGCTTAACAGTCGCTGCCGTCCTTCCCCTGAGAGACAGATCTTCTCCTATGTGGCCTATCTTTTTATTGCCTTTCTGTGTGGTGATACAATGTTCCCCAAAATGTTGTGCACCCTAATAAACTTATTTGGGGTCAGACAACAGAACAGCCACTAGATAGACATAGAGGCCAGAAAATGGTGGCACACATGCCTTTAATCCTATCACTTGGGAGGCAGAGATCCATCCCGATCTCTGTGAGTTTAAAGCCACACTGGAAACAGCCAGGTATGGTAACAAGAGCCTTTAATCCCAGGAAGTGATGGCAGAAAACAGAAAAGTATAAGGCGTGAGGACCAGGAACTAGACCTGGTTCAGCTTTTAAGCTTTTGAGCAGCACAGTTCAGCTGAGGCTTCCAGTCTGAGGAAACAGGATCAGCTGAGGAATTGGCAAGGTTAGGTGGCTGTGGCCTGTTCTGCTTCTCTGATCTTCCAGCATTCACCCCAATACCTGGCTCCAGGTTTGTTTTTTATTAATAAGACTCTTTAAGATTCATGTTATATTTCTCTTCTGTCTTCTCATTGGTTCCAAACCCAACCACATGACTTCCTCGTCACTGCCTGTCTATACAGACCTCCATGTCTCTGTGGTTGGTACTGGGATTAAAGGTGTGTGTCTCCATGCTGGCTGTGTCCTTGAACACATAGATACTTTGCCTGCCATGTGATTGGATTAAGGGCATGTGCTACTACGGCCAGACTTCTGCGAAATGGCTTGCTATTAGCTTTGACTCCCAGGTAACTTTATTTATTAACATACAAATAAAATCACATTTCAGCACAAATAAAATATCACAATATTTCCCCCTTTCTATTGTAGCTGGAGAGCTTCTCTCCAGGTCCCACCAACGCCCCCCCAGTCCCACAACCCACGCATAAAATAATCACTCACTTATATTACTTATAAACTGTATGGCCGCGGCAGGCTTCTTGTTATCTACTTCTTCTATCTTAAATTAACCCATTTTTATTAATCTATAGGTTGCCACATGGCTCGTGGCTTACCGGTACCTTACATCTTGCTTGTCATGGTGGCAGCTGGCAGGTCTTTCCGCCTCAGCCTTCCACTTCCCCCAATTTTCTTCTCTTTGTCCTGTCTATACTTCCTGCCTGGCTACTGGCCAATCAGTGTTTGATTTATTTATTACCCAATCAGAGCAACACATGTAACATACAGAAACTCCCTCAGTATTCTATTCTAATAAAAAGAAAATAGGAAAAAATTTATAAATAATATAAGAAAAACAATAAGTATACAATAATAAGTAAATAAATATATACATGAGTATATATTTGTTGCAATATACACTTACAATATATATACAATAAGTAAAATATATGCAATACATATATACAATAAGTAAAATAAATATATACAATATATACAAGCAATAAATGCCTAAACAATGTCTAGTCCATTTGCATTTGACAAATTCAGAGAAAATGATTCCATTATCTATCCTATTTTTGTAAGTCCAAAATGTACTTGATTCACTTTCTATCCTAACTTATATTACTAATAGAACTATCTTATAATGTCTTTCAAATTTATACACTTACACCCTTTTAGTGAGTTTCTTTTCTGAAATTCTTAACAAGGAAAACTATAACTATCTAATCTTTAACTATAACTATATCTAATCTTCAACTCCCTCAGAGACCTAAGAAGGAAATAATATTCCGTAAAAAAGTAAAAATGCGAAGAGCACACAAGCAGCTTCCAAAAAATTTGTGAGTTGACAGAAACAGCCAGCTGCCTGGACAGTCACCCAAGATTTCTCCACAGTGTTGGGGCATCATCTTCAGCCTATAGACTTAGCATATCTGACAGACTCATTTGTGAAGTAGGATGTACACAAAGTCAACAGTTCAACCTCACATTTGGAGAGAGTAATCTATGTACCAGAAACACCTGAATTCCAGTAGTGTCCTGTCATGATTCAGGACTTTAAATTCTGGAAATTGTTGATTTTTTTTTAACTCAGCTGTCCATTCCTCTTGGCTTGTGTGTGTGGCTTCATCTTGGCATCCCATTCTTCTCCGCATCCCACTATTAAATGCCAGTCTACCATTGAGAGGTTAGACTCTGTCAACTTAGTTACTCTTTCAAGAATAACTATTTCAGCGGCTGTTCCACTGCACATTGAAAGCCATTGGTCCATTGCCTGTTCAGCTGCCTTCAAAGAAAGGGGCACTGTACCTTTTCCAGATTGCAAGGGCCACTTCAGGGTGCCATATTGTCCTGGCCTCAGAAGATGCCTTTTGTTAAAGCCACAACCACACTTATCTTGGCAAGAATCAGTAGTCATTTGTTTCGTGTCCTTTATGTCCATATTGTCCTGTTTGTTAGTGGTCAATTCAAGGATACTTTGTTGTCTAGGTGCTAACTTTTGCCACAATGAAGGTTAACTCCATATGCAGTTTCTTCAATGCCCATATTTTCTCTAAAGTAGATTGGTACTTCCAGGAGCTGACACGTCTCAATGTCATAAAAAAGGGGAAAAAATTCTAAGTTATTAAAACATTTTAAATGCCATATTCTGTAGATCTCTGAAGGGTTTGAAGATGACCTGTCTATCTAAAATATCTGCTCTATCTTGAAAACATACCTAATATGACGACCAGTTTGAGTGTAATGTCTAACTACTAACTTTGATTTTTTTATATCCTAAAAGTTGGTAACAATAACATTTAAGGATCAGCAAACTGCATTACATTGTTAAATGAATGGTATGAGTACAATATGTTGAATAAGATTAGAAATATATAAATAGCATTTTCTAACAATATCAATCTCAATACATATAATTTGTATACAATATACAAAAATTCAATCCAATGTAAAGTATTTAAAACTAGTAATTGTCTTTTAAAAGTAGATTCAATAATCTATCTTTTTATCTATATCATATCTATATCTTCTCTTTATTTTTGAGAGTAGATTCAATAATCTACCCTCTATTCTATCATTTCCATATATCCTTTTTTTTAAAATAAGAACCTTAAGTCTAATCTCCTTTGCCTGCCATGTGATCAGATTAAGGGAGTGTGCTACCACTGTCAGACTTCTGCTAAATGGCTTGCTATTAACTCTGACCCCCAGGCAATTTTATTTATTAACATACAAATAAAATCACATTTCAGCACAAATAAAATATCACCATAAACAATACTCAACATCATATGGAAAAACAAAAAATGTAGGATAGCTGAAAGAATCCTGTACATAAAGTAACCTCTGGAAGAATCATGATCCCTGACCTCAAGCTCTACTATAAAGCTATAGTAATAAAAACCGCTTGGTACTGGCATAAAAACTGACATGTGGACCAATGGAATCAAATTGAAGACTCTGACATTAATCCACACACCTATGGGCACCTGATTTTTGACAACGAAGCCAAAACTATACAAAAAAAGCATTTTAAACAAATGGTGCTGGCATAACTGAATGTCAACACATAGAAGATTGCAAATAAATCCATATCTGTCACCATGCACAAAACTCAAGTCCAAGTGGATCAAAGACCTCAACATTAATCCAGTTACACTGAACTTGACAAAAAAGAAAGTAGGAAGTAGTCTTGAACACAGCAGCACAGGGGACCACTTCCTAAATATAACACCAGTAGCACAGACATTGAGAGCAACAATTAATAAATTGGACCTCCTGAAATGGACAAGATTTTGTAGGGCAAAGTACATGGTCAATAAGACAAAATGATAGCCTACAGAATGGGAAAAGACATTTACCAACCCCACATCTGACAGAGGGCTGATCTCCAAAATACATAAAGAATTCAAATTTGGGGATTTAGCTCAGTGGTAGAGCACTTGCCTAGCAAGCATAAGGCTCTGGGTTTGGTCCTCAGCTCTGAAAGAAAAAAAAGAAAGGAAAGAACTCAAGACACTAGACATTAAAATACTGAACAATCCAATTTAAAAAAATGGTCCACATGGCAAAACAGAAAATTATCAAAAGAAGAATCTCAAATGGCTGAAAGACATTTAAGGAAATGCTCAACATCCTTAGTCATCAAGGAAATGCAAATCAAAATGATTCTGAGATACCATCTTACACCTGTCAGAATGGCTAAGATCAAAATCATTGAAGACAGCTTATGTTGGAGTGGATGTGGGGCAAGGAGAATACTCCTCCACTTTTGGTAGGAGTGCAAACTTGTACAACCACTTGGTAAATCAGCATGGTGGTTTCCCTGTAAATTGGGAATCAATCTACCTCAAGACCCAGCTATACCACTTTTGGGCATATACCCAATGAATGTTCAATCATATCACAAGGACACATGCTCAACTAAGTTTATTACAGCATCATTCGTAATAGCCAGAACCTGGAAACAACCTAGATGCCCCTCAATCAATGAACAGATAAAGAAACTGTGGCACATATACACAATGGAGTACTACTCAGCAGTAAAAGATCAACGATATCCTGAAATTTGCAGGCTAATGGATGGAACTAGAAAATATCATCCTGAGTGAGGTAACCCAGACTCAGGACAAATATGGTATGCACTCAATCATAAGTGGATACTAGATGTAAAGCAAAGGATAACCAGACTACAACCCACAGCTCCAGAGAAGCTAGCTAACAAGGAGGACCCTAAGAGGGTCGCATGAATGCCCAGCCAAGAGAAATAGATAAGATCTACATGAGCAAACTAGGGGTGAGGTGGGGTAATGGAGGGCAAGGGATGGGGGATGAGAACATAAGGAAATGGGAGATTTGAGCTGGAACAGGGGCAGAAAGGGAGAGCAAGGAAAGAGATACCATGATAAATGAAGAAATGGGAATAATGAGAAACAGGGTCCTAAGGAAGTTCCCAGGAATCCACAAGGATGACCTCACCTTAGACTACCAGCAATAGTCAAGAGGGTGCCTGAACTGGCCTCCTCCAGTAATCAGATTAGTGAATACCCTAACTCTCATCATAGAGTCTTCATCCAGTAACTGATGGAAGCAGATGCAGGATCCATGGCTAGGAGCAAGCCTAAACTCCAGGAGTCCAGTTGATGAGAGAGAGGAGAGATTCTATGAACAAGGGACATCAAGATCATGATGGGGAAATGTACACAGGTGGTCAGCCAAACTAGTGGAAACACATGAACTGTGGACCAATAGCTCTCCAGCCACCACGGTTCTGGACTAGGCCCTCTGGATAGGTGAGATGATTGTTTAGCTTGAACTGTTTGGGGGGGGGAAGGCAGTGGAATCTAGATCTGTCCCTGGATAACTAGAGGGCTTTTTGGAGCCCAGTGACTATTGTGGACACCTTGTGCAGCCTTGGTGCAGGGAGGAGGGGTGTGGACCTCTCAAGGAATGTCTCAACTAGTGTTAACCAAAGGATTACATAGGCCAAAAAAAAAAAAGTTATAATTTTATGTAGCCAAATTAACTCATATTCTGTCTGGGTTGGGGCAAGGCTTGATTTTGTCACTGATGTCTAGCAGGTATTTCATACATCCAAGCAAGCAGGTATTTCATACAAAAGAAGAATTTAGCAGTCAGTCTGTTTAATCTTGTGACTCATTACCTTGTAGGAATACCTGAGGCACTGAAATATTTCTGCAGCAATCAGCAATTATTTAAGACTAGCACAACTGTTGCAAAATAATTGATTACACAGTGTGAAGATGTATCATTGTGACTGATTTAGTAAAAAGCTTAATGGCCAGGAGATATAGGCAGGATTTCTGAGGAGAGAGAGGAAGAGAAATCTAGACACTTGAATTATACCAGAGAGATGTCAATGGGACACAGAGGGAGTTGGACATATAGAATGAAAATAAGTAAAAAGCCACATGATAAAATATAGATTAATAGAAGCAGATTAATTTAAGTTATAAGAGCTAATGGGGCAAGTCTAAGCTAAGGCAGAACTTTCATAATTAGTAAGTCTCCGCGTTGTGATTTGGGAGCTGTCTGGCTATACCAGGACTTAACCATTGTCCCAATTTTCTCAGGGTTCCCTAAAGATGCTATCACCCCATAAAACAGGAAGCAGTCTAGAATACATGATACCCACATTCCCAAGAAGTGGGGTGGGTGGTTTTTGGTCATTTGATGGATTATGGATGTTTATCAACATTTAGGGGGGTTGGTTGCAAGTTGTTTTTGGTCATAGAGAGGAAGCTGAGGAAAGGACATTAGATTCAAGGATCTCATTCTGAAAATAGAAGGGATGGATATAGAAACGACAGGATAAAGGGGTAAATTATTGAATCTGCTTTTAAACTAAAAAAGCAACTACAAGTCTCAAATATTTTACATTGGTGTTGATTTTTATTTATTGATACAAATTTAAGGTTATTTTTGTTATACTGTATATATGTTTCTACTCTTGTTTAAGTTATTGCACCTTTGCAGTTCATTTAACAATGTAATGAAAATATCTAGTCCTTGAAAACTATTATTATAAACTATTTAAGATAATTAAAAAATACAAGTTAGTAGTCTTCTATCACAATTAGACATGTAGTCATGTTAGGTATTTTTTGAAAAGTCAAACAAGATATATTTTAGATAAATAAGTGGTCTTCAAACACTTCAGAGATCTACAGAATATGTATTTAAGATGTTTTAATAACATAAGGATTTTCATGACAGTGAGACATGTCTGCTCTTGGGAGCACAAATTTACTTCAAAAAAGGATGATGTGTATCAAAGAACCTCCATATGGAGTTTGATTTCAGTGTGGCAAAAATAGCCATTAGGCAAGAAACTGCCCTTGCCTTGACTGCTGACAGTAGGCTGTCCAAATTGGACAAGTAGGACACAAAAAAAAGAGGTGGCCTAACTTTGCCAAGACAAGGGAGGATAGTCCTTCAAAATTTCTGTTTCACAGAAAACTTTGTCAGATATTCTAGGCCTGTAGGCTTAAGATGAATGCCCCAACATTGTAGAGGAACCTTGAGCGACTGTCCAGGCAGCCAGCTGTCTTTGCCATTTCTATAGTTTTGGAAGTTGTTTGTTCTGTACTTTTGGTTTCCTTGGGCAATGTTATATCCTTCTCTAATCTTTGATGGGGTTGAAGGCTAGATAGTTATAGTTATAGTTTTCCTTGTTACCTTGTTTCCTTGTTACATAAGAGATGTAAAGTTTATAAGGTAGAGAAACATAAAAGGTTAAGTTGTTTATCCAAAAAAATGTTTTAAGGTCTAAAAAGATATTTTTAGAATGGTAATGCAAGTTATGATAAAACAATGATTTTTGTATAAACCTTTGGACTCATAAATATAGATAATACAGTACTTTCTCCAAATTTGCCAAATACGAAGGAACATTGTGAATGTAACTCTTATTCAATAATTTTTTGTATTGAATATAGATTTACTATGTTAGAATTAAATTTTTTCCTTTTAAATAAAAAGGGGGAAATGCATTGAGATATTTGTATACTGAGTGAAGATGTACTGTTGTGATTGTGTAATAAAGATCTGAATGGCTAATAGCTAGGCAGGAGAGGATAGCAGGATTTCCAGGAGAGAGAGAAAGAAGAAGTGAAAGGGATTAATCTGGGTGTTTGGGAAAGGCCAACAGGAGGCAGAAAAAGTTGGACATACAGGACAGAGGAAAAGTAATCAAGCCATATGATGGAGCATAGATTAATAGAAACAGGATATTCACATTATAAGAGCTAGTTAGAAAAAGCCTAAGCTAAGGCCAAGCTTTTGTAATTAATAATAAGTCTCTGTGTTGTTATTTGTGGGCTGGTGGTATCAACAGGAAAGCTTACTACACCCAATTGCAACAGGAAGTAATTCATCTTGGGCCAGCTGACAGGGTATTTTTAAGGGAGGAACAACTTCCTCATGGCTTAAACAAGCTAAAAACACCTGTTTTTACAAATCGAGTAGAGTAAATTTATGCTCTAAACAGAATGGTCACCATTGCAAAGGGAGCCCAGTCATTAGGTTATTCAGTGATGCAAAGATCAGTGTGGGAATTTGAACTTTTTTTCTGTTTGTGAACTAATATCTTCAAGGTGTAATTAGAAAGGATAGAAAGAAGCCTGATAAGAATAAAATGATACCTGTGGAAATAATAATCATAAGAAAGTCAAACTTGTTACAGAAAAAAAGTACATTTTCCCTTACAGTAAAACACTGGTATAAATATACTTACACGGTGTGTTAAGTGGTTATATTTCAATGGTAAACAACAAACAATATGTGTCTCTACTTCTTTGCTCACACTTTTGTAAAAAAAAAAACAACTCTACTTTTGAAAGTAGATGAAAGAGCTGCTCAAGGGGCCAGAGATAATCAGTAGTTAAAGTATTTGTTGTATAATGATGGCGACTGTATTCAGATCCCTGCACCCCCTGAAAAACCACACATCTGTAACTCCAGCTCCAATTTAATTCTCCCTACTGCTCTCCAGGGATGAGGTCAAGGCTTGTGTTATTACAAGGACTGTCACCTTGGTAGAGATTTGTCTTTTTCAACAAATCCTGACAAAGCTGACATTTTATTTATTCTCATTGGCAATGTGCTTATCCTTGGTGTGTTGGTATCTGTTGTGCAAAAGTTTCCTCCAAGATTGAAACATTCCACTCTGATGGGAAGCTCCTTAAGGAGGAATACAAACAACTCAAAAGAGCTCAGAAAGTCCTTGAAACTGACAAGATTCACTAGACCCCCTCCTTGCCAGAATAAGCAATAAAAGCTGAAAGTCCCTCTCAGATGGAAGGAAGCTGAGCAGCAAGGAAGACTCTGAGAAGAGCTGACCACAGACCAGCTCCCTGGAAGAAGCAGAAACCAGCCAGCTACTTGAAAGAGGTTTAGACCAACCAAGTCACTTAGAAAGGACATTCTCCGGCCTGTTTAGTTGCTTGCAGGATGTGCAATGTTTCCAAGTTCCCAGCTTTTGTGAGCTGTCACTCATGCTGAGAGCGGGCTATGATGATGCACCTGTCTTTGAGTCATTTCTGCTCTTGTAAATAACCCCTCAACCATATCATTGTAAGTAAGCCCAATAGAACTTATTACTTCACTAAGTTGGACTTTGGTGGTATCGAAAATTTGATCTGTCCTGGCTTCTCTATCAGGGGAGAGTAGATTTGTGTGTTTCACATCTACTCTTTTTCCCCATGAAATCTTTTGTCACATAATAGTACCTACTGGGTTTTATAACTGTAAAATTCTATTTTTTTTGTAATTAGTAAGCATATCATGAGGAGCCATTTTAAAGGGCAATTTTATTTTCTTTTCTATTATTGACCATGATGGACAATTTCCTAAAAGACAAATGTGCTAATCAGGACAAGCTAGATTATGCTGAGACTATTTAGACTGTGCTTTACAGAAGGGAACTGAAGTATGTATGATTAGTTTGTAACACTCTAACTCTCTCTTCCAACTCCTAGACTGACTTGAGTGTAAGCAGGGCAGTCACCCTCCAAAGAATGTTGATTTACATTCTTTTAGGTCACATCACAATCAGCTATGGAACCTTGAAGGCTGTAGGTAGGGTAACCTCGGAGTCAGGGATCACTTGTGAGGCTTGCCTCCGATGTGTTAGCTGCATGGTTACGGCCTGGTGTCTTACAGTGGCTAGGACAATCCTTCTGATTTCGAAGTTCTGGATCTTTAGCTGGTTACTGAGCCCTTGCAGGACCCTTCTGAGGAAGTAATCCTAGAACTACACGGGGTTTCTCACAGTGGACCCCAGTGAACTGCCAACATTTGATTATTTACCAATCAGTTCCTGTTCTCAGCTCAGTTGACTTCATAGTCTGACTGACCCTGACGTCCAAAGTCAACTCTTGTTTATAAAGAAAAGCTATTCTGAGCTCTTCATCCTGCGGACTGATAAGATTCTGACCCTGAACCAATTTGTGGATTATACCATTACTGGAATAAGTAATTCTTCAGATATCAAGGTGACCAGCCCAAGAACACCCAGCCAGAGTCAGGCAGACGGTTGCATTCATTTGGAAATAAGAAGGCTATACCATACCAGGGAGCTAGCACCCAGCAAAGACAAATACTGAAGTGAGTCCATGTGGCAACCTAAACAGTGTGGGATGGAGATGGAGCCTGAAGCTTCTGGGCAAGGTCGAAAACGGAAATACAAGGATGAAGGTGGGACGGAGATCGAGTTTGAAGCTTTGGGACAAGGTAAAAAACCGAAATACCAGGGTGAGGGTCGAACAGGATTGGAATTTGAAGAACCCAGCAAAACTCAGAAGAGGATACCTCAGGAACAGCAAGACCTAGAGCTTCAAAGTCAACACCCATGCAAGGATGAACTGTGGGAACCCCAGCAAGAAAGTATAAGACAACTAAAGGCCCTAGAGTGGGCCAAAGGTCCACAGGAGCAGGCTGTAACTGTGAGAAAGTCTGGGGATGGCGGCAAGGGTCTCAAGAGACCCTCTTGCCTCATGGAGGAATATGCTGAAAACCACCTAAGGCAAAAGTACCAAAGGTTACTGCAGCACCTTCCACCTGGTAATAACATGAAATCTGACCCACAGAGAGCTCACACAACCCTGGTGGATACCATGAAGATCAAAGGTTGTGTGGAAGGGCACAGTCATGGATCCAGAACAACTCAGTGTGATCCTAAACAATCTACTGTTGTTGCCACAAAGGAATGTATCTCACCAGACAAAAAAGTGAGGATGTGTACAGAGAACTCTTCTGATACACGGAAGAATGATGCAGTAAGCCTTGAAGGAAGAAGAGGACACGACGTGGAGCCTGACTTGCTAAGAGCAGAGGCTCAAGTCTTCCTGCATAGTGGCAGCAGTAGGTCACTCCCCAACAAGATGCCAGTAGTTATGGCAGAGAAAAAGCCTGCTGTAGACCAAGAAAAGGTCAGAAGAATGGATCAAGTCCTTAATGTTACAGAGGACATGGAAAAGGAAATAAAAAAGGCACTAGGTCCAGGACCCCAGGAGGAAATCTTAACTAGTGCATTCAAATTGCATATTACTCGAGGAGATATCCACACACTAGAGAATGGTGAGTGGCTCAATGATGAGGTCATCAATTTTTACATGAATCTTCTGGTTGAGAGAAATAACAAAAAAGGGTACCCAGCTCTTCATGTGTTCAACACTTTTTTTTATCCTAAACTAAAGCATGGTGGCTACTGTTCTGTTAAACGATGGACTCGAGGAATAAAACTGTTTGAAAAAGAAATTATTCTTGTGCCTATTCACCAGAAGGTACATTGGAGCCTGATAGTAATCGACCTAAGAAAACAGAGTATCATATACCTCGATTCAATGGGACAGACAGGGCAGAGCATTTGTGAGACCATCTTTGAATATTTACAAAATGAGAGCAAAACTCGAAGGAACGTTGAGCTGGACCCTTTGGAGTGGAAAAGATACAGTATGACATCAAAGGAGATTCCTCAACAACTCAATGGGAGTGACTGTGGAATATTTACTTGTCAATATGCAGATTACATTTCTAGAGACCAACCACTTACCTTTTCTCAACAACACATGCCCATCTTTAGGAAGAGGATGGTGTGGGAAATCCTGAATTGTCACCTACTGTAACAACATCCACCTGGTTGCTATGGCACCCTGCACTTTTCCATTGATGTTTCTATATACCTCAAACAAGATGGGTTGAATAGATTCAAAACAGATACTGAGCTGCCTGACATGGAGGAAGCCCTCTCTCTTCAATATAGTCCTCACCTGGGGAGTCCTGCCCAATGCCATCTATAGGCTGCAAGTAACTACTGCATGCTTCGAAACCGCTGTTCAACCCACACAACACATGTTCAAAAAAACATTGTTTTAGTGTTGAATTTAGTTTATGAATTTTTTAATGTTGGATTTGGTTTATGAATTGTTTTAATATTGGAATTAGTTTATGAGTTGTTTTAATTTTGGATTTAGTATCTGAATTGTTTTAATGTTGGACTTAGTTTCTGAATTGTTTTAATGTTGGATTTAGTTTATGAATTGTTTTTATTTTGAATTTAGTTAGTGAATTATATTTATTGTCTTCTTTGCCCTCCAATGATTATGTTTTCACCAACTCATTTGCAAACCTTGGCAGTTGTCATTTCACAATATTCTCTAGTTACCAACTCTACTCCTTATTTGAACTGTTTATTCCTGAAAGGAATGCCCATCACACTGTCTTTCCCTGCTTAAGATCAGGAGGGACATCAGCAAGAAGAGGCAGGAAATATTGACTCTCATTTCTAATGCTGGAGTTGTATGTGTTAAATTGAAGCTGGAGGTGGTATTTTTTAATGTATTTTTTAAAGCTTGAAAACAGTACAAGAAAGGACAATGAACTGCACAGACTGATGCTTTCCTGACCCATCACACTCTACTGGACTTGCATAGGATGCAGAACTGTTGAGAAAAGCATCATGCTTATTTAAAGATACATTCTTTCCCAGAATTAAGAAGACTTGCCTTAGTTTTGGGAAGTTGATTAGAAGTAACTATAATGGTAAATATCCATTATTATCCCAGGTCTCATTGAATCCAAACCTCAGCTTTGCTATATTGAATTATTTGGAAAGTTTGATTCAATTTAAAGTTATGATTTTTACTTAATTCATTAGATTAATATTGATGTATCCCATTCCCATTGTGGAAGTGGAGATTTAGGGTTGATATTGCTCATTATACAATAATCCATTTTACATGTGATAAATTGTATTTAACTTTCCTGTTCACTATATTATAGTTGTGTTTATGCATTTTTATTTAATAAAGTTTAAAATTGTTCTGAAAATATTTTGCAAAAATTTTCTTGTTATACACCACCAACTAAAGTTAAAAAAATATTATATAAACAATTTAAGCAGACCTATAATCCCAAGTAAAATAGAAGCAGTAATTAAATGTCTACCAATAAAACAAAACAAAACCAGGATGACATGATTTTAGCATAGAATTCTACAAGACTTTTCAAGAAGAGTTGATGACAATACTCCTCAAATTATCCCACAAAATAGACACATAAAGAGCATTGCCCACTTATTTTAAGAGGCCACAGTTATCCTGATACCTAAACCACATAAGCGCTCACAAAAGAATGAGAATCACAGGCAAATTTACCTCATGAACATCTATGCAAGAATTCTCAACAAAATACTTGCAAACTGAATCCAATAACACATCCAAAAGATTATCCACCACAAACATGTAGGGTTCATCCCAGAGTACAGGGATGTTTTAATCTATGTAAATTGATAAATGTAATCCATCATATAAACAATCTGAAAGACAAAACCCAGATAATCATCTCATTATTATAGATGCAGAAAAGACATTTGATAAAGTCCAACACCTCTTCATGATTAAAGTCCTGGAGTGATTAGGGGTATAAGGGATGTGCCTAACATGATAAAGGAAACACTATGATAAGCATTTCCATAGCCAGCATCAACTTAAATGGGGGGGGGGCGACTCAAAGCAATTCCACTAAAATTAGGAACAAGGCAAGGTTGTTCACTCTCTCCATAATTAATCAATATAGTAGGTGAAGTCTTAGCTAGAGCCCCAAGAGAACTGAAGGAGATCAAAGAGATCCAAACTGGAAAGGGAGAAGTGAAAGTAAGTATCTTTATTTGCAGGTGATATGATAGTATGCATAAATGACACTAAATATTTCCTCTGGAAATTCCAATAGTTGACCAACACTTTCAGAAAAGTAGGAGCATAAAGTGAGGGGAAACTTTTATCATATATTATATGAAAAATCAGTAGACTTCCTATATTCAAAAGACAAATGGACTGAGAAAGAAATCAGAGAAACAACTCCTTTCATAATAACCTCAAAAAATATAAAGTATGTTGGGGTAACTCTAACCAAGCAAGTGAAAGACATTTATGATAAAGCCTTCAAGTCAAGTCTTTGAAGAAAGAAATTGAACAAGATATCAGAAGATGAGAAATTGAACAAGATATCAGAAGATGGAAAGATTTTTCATGTTCATGGATTGGTAGAATTAATATAGTAAAACTGGTCATCTTGCCAAAAGCAACCCACAGATTCAACACAATCCCTATCAAAATTCCAACACAATTCTTCACATATCTTGAAAGGGCAATTTTCAGCTTTATATAGAAACACAAAAATCCCATGATATCTTAAACAATTCTGGAAGTTTCCTTGCACTAGGTTTCCAGCTTGTCCCTAAGCTATACCCTGCAATCCAGTTTTCTCTCCTGGTACTCTCTCCCTCCATTCTCTCCTCCATACCTGAACCTTTCTGTTCCCATCCCCCCACTGTATAGGATAATCATGCCTGTTTTATTTTTTCTAATAAGTGAGAGAAATGAGTTGGGTCTGCAATGGAGGGGAAATAGAGAAGAACTGAGAGTAGAGTGAGGGAAAATCTTTATCATATATTATATGAAAATATCTATTTTCCATAAAATAAAGGTAAAAAAAAACAAATAAAAAGCATTCAATCTCAGGTATTCTGGTACAGCAACACAGGATGGAAAAAGACTGGCGTACTACACCGACTTCAAAGACTTTTTACTCAAGAGCACCGTACTTTGCCTCCTTCTGTCTTCTGTGACCTCAAGGTATTTTCTTTTGCTGTGAAGATGATTATTTGGCAAATAAGCAGACATGGATATCTGGAGACTGGAGCTGGAGTCAAGAACACAGTTCAGAACACACATGGTTTCAGCACAAACGCTGATGCACTCAATTTCCGATGGTGGGAACTCGTGCAACTCCCTATACTTATTTAGTATCACTTTACTCTCCTGCAAACAGAAGAATAACAGCATCAATCTTGTTTACTCATTTCTAGGAGCAGTAGATGGCAGCAAGCAGGAAATCTTTACTACAGTTTCCAGAAGCATAAACACTCAACACTCAAATGTTAACTGTAATTATATTTCTTTCTAAAATTCTTGGAGTTAAGCAATGAACAAAAAAATTACATAAATCTTTCCCGCTCCTCTTTTCTCTTAGGTGATCCAATAATTAGGTACTACACTGGGAAATCATGGATAAAGGGAAGGTACGCCAACTATTTCTCTGATCTTAAAGGCCACTAAGTTCATAAAACTTGTTGTGGCAGAACAAAATGCTTCCTGCCATTCTTTTTTTTTTTTTATCAAAAGAATATTTTGGGAAGAGAGGGATTCTCAGGGCAAGCTGGCAAGAACTATAAGCATCCTTTTACTTTTTTCTTCACATATTATTTCTCATTATAGGAAGATGACCTCTGACTTATCTAGAAACATTTGGATACTTTAGGATCTTCTAGTAACTGTCTTCCTAGAAACTTGAATGTTTACCAAAGTGTCTGACAAATAAAAACATTATTATAACTCCTCAAAGAAAGTTAGATATAGCAGTAGACAAATTTTGTGGAGTTTTCTAGGATTTAAAAGCATTACTAGGCTGTGGTTTGACTTGAGCTAATCTTCCTGTCCTAGTAAGAAGACAGGAAACTCTCAGCATAGGCTCTTGTTTAGGAGGAGGTTAGTGGAGCATGCTTGAGCTCTTTCTTTGATTCTCTGGTTAATAGAAAAGAATTCTGTATAATGTAAATGTTCCTACAAAGGTTAAATATCTTCAACTCGTGTTCCCACAAAGGTAGCATATTTAACAATTACAGTTTCAGACAACAGGAATATGTTTCAGTTAATTCAAAGAGAGAGAAAGGGAATTAAAAGAAGGAAAAGAGTAAGAAATCTGCAGCAAAATGTTTTTGAGGGTTTTTATGATTCTCTTAGCAGATTTCTCATCGATGCATCTTAATTCTTCTTGTCCTAACATACACTGTATCTACAAATAGGATTTTAAATACTTGAAAGGAAAAATCTTATTATTCAACAGTCATCATTACTATTTCTAAATTACTAAATCTCATTACTTACCTTTGTTGCTCAACAGTCATCCATTCCTCTAAATTCAGACCCAAGTGAGGTTTTTCTTAGAGAAAAACTCATGTTAGTATTCTAAAAGGGTCTAATACAGAAAACTTATGTCACTCAAATTTAAGACACTCAAACTCACATGATGCCCATGAAAGAGCCAGAGATGAGTACAGAAGTAGAATCCCATTTCTTTTGTTGGTAAATTTAATTAAACCAAAATGTTCTTTATGACAAAGCAGAATTTATTTGTCAAAATGGAGAATTACATCTGCATTTTGACAAGAAGGCCAAACCAGATGTTTCCTTGCTTCTAAGATGGTACCTCATGCATGGACTTGACAGAAAGGTTTTAAGACATTTCTTAGGGACTGCATAAAATTAATAACAAAAGATTTGTGTCTTTCAACAGTCACTTTGGACTGGAGAAATTATTATCTGGAGAAATAAGCAGAAGATATGGTCACCATTAGCAAGAGCAACTGCAACTTTTTATGAAGTTCAGATCTCTGATGAGTCCCCTTTCTAGAGTGGCAGTATAGAAAATGGCCCATCTTTAAGCCTAGCAAGCATTTTTCAAAGAATAATACAGAAATTCACTCCTGTAGGTTAGGTGGGTCTGTCGGGATGGTGTAGTGTGTCTGGATTCACTTTCCTTTAGGAACTTGGATCGCTCATTGCCTGGTGCTGAAAAGGTACTATCTCCTGTGACTGCTATAGACTAGTAACACATTTGTTTCCCAGCTGAATTTAAAGTATCTCTTGCCATTAGGCAGATAACTCTCATACTTGACCTACATGAAGAAAAAGTTCTCAGTATAAAGCAAATTTATCTGCCTTAGATGGATAGAGGGTAGGAATAAGGACTACAAACAGGAGATAAAGGAAGGGGGAGAAGGAGATTGGAACCATGGAAAGTGGGTAGGGATATCTGTCACCAAAGGACAAAGGACTGCCTCTAGATACTTACTAGAGGGGAGACAGACAGGGCATATAGGAAATGGCAGTTTATAAAGGTAAAGGAGAAAACCCCTGGTAGGATGAGGTGTTTAATTTTAATTGGGCATGTTAATTAGGTCAGCCAAAGGGGGCTTCATTTGCTGGACTTCAATATTTTGATAGCTGAACTTTGGTAGTCAGCCTCAGGAGGAAGAAGTGGCCAAATAAGGGAACAGATCGTGGGGGCTAGCTCCAGGAATATAGTCTGTTTTTAGCAAGACAGAGGGACCTGGGAAGAAGGGCAATGCCTGCCAGAGCCATGTGCTTGAGTGGGCTAGTGTCCCTTCAGTTCTTCTGTTGAACCACAGCTGTGCACTGGTCCAACCATGCTCCTCCTAAGGATGTACAGTAATGTATTACTCAGTAACCAGGCCACCTTTCTTGTCTCTCTCTTCCCTTCTTCACTGAATACCATTCACAGTAAGTCTGAACATGGAAGTGTCTGAGGTCTCACTAAAAAGGTTACAGAAGTCAAGAGACTAGAGGTAGAATCAAGCAACATCTCATGGACACTTCAGTGTAGCTGGCAATTTCTTTGGGCCACTAACCAGCTCCCACGTAAAGACACAGAGTCTTAGTACTAATTTTGTTTCCCCAGCCTTAGCTTAGGTTTCTCTCACTAGCTCTTTTAATGTTTTTTTTTTTTCATCTACACTTTGCCTCTGGGCTGTTTAACTTCTTTTCATCTGTATGTCCTACTTTCCTGCTTTCTGCATGCCATATCTGGATGGCTGAGCCATGGCTGCTGTGGGATGTTAATGTATGTCCTGTGGGAGCCCTTCTTGGGTTCCTTGTGGCGTTACCCAGCAGGTTTGCATAGAAGATGATTAGGACCATGGGCCTGAGTGCAGGTGTCTGAGATGGTCTGCATTTGGCTGTACTGGGGGATGGTCTGTATGTCAAGTTGCTCTGATTGGTCAATAAATAAAACCTGATTGGTCGTGGCTAGGCAGGAAGTATAGGCGGGACTAACAGAGGAGAAATAAAAGAACAGGAAGGCAGAAGGAGGCTGCCAGCCACTGCCAGGACAAGCAGCATGTGAAGATGCTGGTAAGCCATGAGCCACGTGGCAAGGTATAGATTTGTAGAAATGCGTTACTTTAAGATATAAGAACAGTTAACAAGAAGCCTGCCACGGCCATACAGTTTGTAAGCAATATAAGTCTCTGTGTTTACTTGGTTGGGTCTGAGCGGCTGTGGGACTGGTGGGTGACAAAGATTTGTCCTGACTGTGGGCAAGGCCTGAAAACTCTAGCTACACATGGCATTTCTTTTTTTTCTTCCCCTGAGCCTAAATTCCTCTTACTATTTACTTTCCCTGACCAGAAGTCCAGCCTACACCTCCTCCCTCACCATTGGCTGTTCAGGCTATTAGACCAATCAGGTGCCTTAGACAGGCAAGGTAAAACAGCAACATATTTTTACAAATTAAACAAATGCAACATATTTTTACATAGTTAGACAATTGTTGCACAAAGTAAACAAATGCAACCCATCTGTACTTAGTTAAACAAATATAACACTACATAAACAAATGCAACACAAATTACAAAGTTAAACAAATGCAACACATTTTCTATGGTTAAACAAATATTCCAAAATACTTTAGCTTTTGTTCTTACAGAGGAGGAATCAATATGACTGTCAAAATTCTTACAAGAACAAAAGTGAAAACTGGCAGGAAATTTCCACATGTTTTGATAGAGTTTATTTGCTGCTTCTTGTACACATGCAAAGAACTGTATAGATTCATAATAAGAATGCTCCTTTTTATTCAGTTCATATACATTTGTTTTTAGTAAATCTGGGGTAGTAGTGCATGACAATAGCATATTAATGAAAAGTTCTTCATAGAGCTAGGGAAAGTGTCTTATAAGTCTGAACATCTCATAATTCTAGAAAAAAAAATGGTATTTTACTCCCCTTTTTCTACTCTATAGCCCAAATTTTCAAATGTCTTTTCTTATTTAATTTACATTTTAAGTATATCAGTTTATTTACTTTCCACCCAAACTCACTAAAGGGAACTAGAAGCATAATGACTGAGCCACTTTGATACACACTTGTGGGTTGCTGTTCAGCATTTGGCTCCTTTACTTGGTAGAAGACAGTGCTGTATTGTCTTGTCGCCTGCTTCCATAGGAGACTGAAAGTGAACCGCTCCTCTCCCTCAGTGGTAGGCAGGCAGAGCACTATTATAAGATCTGAGCTTCACTATTGCCCTGGAATAAATTAAAATAATAGTCCCCCATTCTGTGTCTAGGACCTTAGGTATAATGCTTTCTAGCTCCTTTAATCAGAAATGACATATTTTATGTACTATTCTGTGTTGTCTTATGACTTTTTTGGCAATGGAATGATAAAAGATATGATGTTGTAGAGGTTGGAAATGCATTCAACACAGGTTGGCCTGTCATCTTGAATTATTGTCACCACAAGGAAAAATGGCAGGTAATTCACTGATTCAATAAAATGAGACAAAGTTAGAGAGAACCCACCCTGAGTTTGGAAGTAAGCACATATATACACAGGTCAGAATAACTAATCTCCAGCTAGTAAAACAGAGATGAGTAAATTATTATAATTCACCAGCTCTGAAGTTATTTTGGCATGTAACATGATTATGGTGACAACTGTCAGATACTCTTGATTCTGGGACTTTTTTTTTTTTTTTTTTGGTTTTTCGAGACAGGGTTTCTCTGTGTAGCTTTGCGCCTTTCCTGGAGCTCACTTGGTAGCCCAGGCTGGCCTCGAACTCACAGAGATCCGCCTGCCTCTGCCTCCCGAGTGCTGGGATTAAAGGCGTGCGCCACCACCGCCCGGCTGATTCTGGGACTTTTATTCTGCAGTCTTGATGCAGAAGAACAGAGATGGAGTGGAATTCTTCCATCCATAGAGATTTCATGTTCAGGGACACGCGATGGAGTGCTAGTGACAGAGTCCAGAGTCAGTCCAGTGGGTCATGACTTGGATGAGATTTCTACTGTTCAGTTTTTATAGGATTTTCCAGCTAACACTGTTCCAAATGAATTTATTTTCTGCTTAATTGGGCCGGAGTCAGTGTGTGTTATTTTCAAATCAGAGACATCCCAATCAGCTTTTCCAATTCTTTGGAATTACTGGACTGGGAAAAGCTAAGAATGGAACTGGCTGAAAATAGAGAAACCAGGGACATTATAATTAATGTATTCTTTGCTTACTCTATAACAGTTGGATTCTGCTATTTACAGCCAATGAATGTAAGCATACATGACATATGCATGTGTGTGTGTGTGTGTGTGTGTGTGTGTGTGTGTGTGTGTGTGTGTGTGTGCGCGCGCGCAAGGGATCCTCTCAAATGTTAATGTAATTTTTCCCTTCACTGCTGGAGTCTAGAAAAGTCCAGGCTAATCAACATGAATCATCACATCAGCAGAAAAGTCTACTGAAGTTAGATGCAGCAATGTGATTAAACACAAAACTTGAGCAACTTTGCTATTAGAGAGTACAACTGAATTTAAGAAAGATGATACTTTTCTTCAATATTAATTCTGTAGTTTGATTTTTCTGGCACTACTAATATTAAAATTATTTTAAATTATATTTGTATATAAAATAAAAATACATCTCTTTCTAATTTACAAGGCTGATGTGAAGACTGGGTGTGATAAAAGATTTCTGAAAACATCACACACCTAAGATAAAAGGCTAACAGGATACAAATAAAATAAAGCAGCACTAAGCTGTGAGAGAGTGGAAAGTATGAAGTGCTGCATACATGTCAATTCACACAGATGAGAGATACTTTCCATGTGAGTTATCCCGTATGGGCTCAGGTAGTCGGACACTTGGTTCCTATCTGGTGGTGCTGTTTGGGGAAGTCATGGAACATTTGGGCCAGGAGGTGTAACTAACAGACATAATAAAAAAGGTAAGACTTTGAAAGATACACCCACCTCTTCTCTGGTCCACTTCTCCACTTTCTGGTTTAGCCTTGCTGCGGCCAGCCACTTTAGCTCACATTCCTCTGCTGGCAAAGATATGCCTTTCTCACCATGATGGAGTGAATGCTCCTGAAACCGGAAACCGAAGTCAATCCTTTCTCTCTTGCATTGCTTTTTTCAGGTATCTTGTCAAATTAATGAGGAAAATAGCACAGTGTAGATTCATAAAACCCCCGCACTTTAGAATACACCCATAGTGAATCATGGTTATAGCCACTGTTGTGAAATCACTGTGATGCCCTGGGTGAATGTGGCATGTTTCTAATTCTTTACCTGTGAATAGATTTTGTGTAATGGGCAGGAACACTAAAATGCCAACAAAGTTAAGGATGAATAAATCTTCTCAGGCACAATGAGGGAGCTGTCCCCAGACCGACACAGGCTCATGCTCTCCCAACCCAAATCAGATGGCCATTGTTACCTCATCCAATTTCTGCCACCTTGCCCCAATAAAAAAGATGTCACTTGCCCGCCTCTGCTCTATAGAGCTTATGTCTGGGTAGAGTCATTGGCTGAATCTGCCTAACAGAACAGGGATGCCTGGCCTCGCTTTATTTGAAAAATACTGGGACATGCCATACATTAGGGTCTATGTTGGGAAACTGGAAGTCATTCAGTTAGGCCAAGCTTCAAAATGTTCAAAGAGCTTAAATTCATAGAAATATAAACAAGAATGTGGTTACTTGAGACAGGGATAGAAGGTGATGGGAATTATTATTTTATGAGTCCAGAGTTTCAATATAGGATGAAATTTTACTGAGACAAGTTGTGTTGATTGTTGTAAAACAGTGAGAATGTACTTAATAAACTGGACAGTGCATGTGGTAAACTTTATATTTATTGTAACCAATAGGATAAAACCTCCCCCAAATGGTTAAAAGATAGCGAGATAGTCATGAGTGAGAAATATTATTCAAGGCCTAATGCATTTTGCTTAACTGAATGTACAGGCATTTGAAAACGACTATGGATACTTTGTTCAGAACACATAATGTGGGTAGAAATCATCTTACTATAGAAAGATTGCTAGGGAATCTCAATTTCCTTTGTAACCTCTTCTGATATTTAACAAATGACCTTACTAAGACATTCTCTGTATCTAATTAATCCCTCCCCCTATATCTAAAACCATTTCCTCATTGTCCTCTTTGGCACAGCTAGGGAATGGCTGGGAGACATTTGAAATGCTGGGCCTTTGGATTTAAATTACTGTAGTTACTTCATCCCTCCCTGGAAGACTGTCCTCTGTGCTTTGTATTCATCTTCTGATAGTTCTTCATTTCACGTCTGCTTTCTCTGAGATTCCCTTTCCCAAGTAGGGCTTACGTTCCCTTATAAAAGGCGGGCCTTCCCCACCTCCGTTCTCTTTCTCTTCCTTTGCTCTCGCCCCCAGGGACTGGCCTCTGCCCCTTTCTCTGTCCCTTCTCTCCCCTCCCCTCAATAAGCCTCCCATATGGGCCCTGTTGTATGGAGACTCCTTCCTGCTGTTTTTAAAATACAACGTTTGGTGAGCACTGGGAAAATTGTACTTACACCTCGTTTTGACATTGCCAATACCATCTCCTTGTTTCTAAACAATTCTTGAATTCATACAGAGTCACTGTGAGCATATTCCATCCTAAGAACATTGACAATGAGATCTGCGGGACACAGGAACACTGTGAAGAGGCCACAGGGACAGGGAAGCTGTTGCCATGGGTGTGTCATGGGAACAAAGAGGTGAGTGGGCATGAGCCTGGGGAGGATGAGCTACTCTCCAGCCTCCTCAGATGTGGCTTTGGAAGGAGAGCTCTTTGTGTGGTAAGGCAGAGGGTCATATCTCCAGGGTGGTGGCTTCTGCATACCACAGGAAGTAGAAAAGGTGGGATGAATGAGTAATTTAACTGGAAAACACCATCTCTAAGGGTGCCTTGTTCTCCTGGCTGTGAATGAGGAAGCATTTGTTGCTCTCATGAGATCCAGGGCCCTGATGCCAGCAGAATGGAGAGACTACTATCACTCTACAGCAGGATATCCACGGACTCACAGACAAGTAACGCCTTTCACTTGTCTAGCACATTATAGAGCCATACCACTTATACACATCTTGACCTAAATTATGCTTCCAGTTCCTCTGAGCTGCTGGCAGGTCACATGAATGTATTGTCACCGCTCACTAGGGAGTGAGATCCATGCATGGCCACACGGCCAGCAGAAGAGTTAAGACAGACACGTTGCCCCTTCAGTCTTCTTGGCTCCACACAACACAGGCTTTCCATGGAGGACTGTCAGAACAGGAGATACTTGCCTGAGAGTCTTCCAGACAGTAAGAGGATTGCCTCATTAGCTAAGGATCTTCATTACCTAAACCTATACCATTTACAAAGCAAGGGTCATAGTAGGAAAAAGAAGTTGTGGTTGATAGGGAGAAACAAGAGGGAGAAGTTGATTGCCCCAGATCACTGAAGAGCAGCCTGTGTAGATCCCAAATAACTTTAGAAACATTGTTTACTATGGCTTGGGATTGGATGAAGGTCCCTTTAACTATTGTTGTGCTTCTTGGTAAATAAACACTAAAAGGAAAGAATACAATGTCTTTAAATGTGTGTGTTATTTAATAACAAAACTATATTCAAAGAATTACTAGTGCCATTTCACATTAACAATATCCTAAAACCAAACATTATCCCAGATCCAGTGGGCTGTGTACATTGAATAGTTTATGAGTCAAAAGAGAAATAAATACTCTATTGAAACCAAAGCAAAATTTATTTTCCCCAGTAAAGAAAAGGCTCCTTCTTACCACCCCCAGAGTTTCCATGAAGATTAGATAATGGCCTATTTTGTTTGAACAAAGCTTTCATCGAAATGTTGACAAACCACACATAAGGCCTTTGAACTCAGGATCCAAAAAGACCATCGTTGTTTCTTTGAAAACTCCACATTTTGTCAAACAGATCACAGAAATAGGAAACCATATGGGTATCTATCTTCTAGCCACAGGTTAACAAATTCTCCTATCCTAACAGTGTTAAATAGTATTCAATTTCCCCAAGTTGGCTCCAGTCAAATCATAGCACCGCATCAGGATTTTTGTTGTTGTTGTTGATTTTGCATTACAATTTTGGTGACTTGGGTATAAATTAATGATAAGCTTAGTTTGCTCAGCCATTTATTCATGATTTACTCAGATAAGAATGCAGGAAGCATTCAACCTATGCAATTCTACAGATCAAATGAAACCACAAGTGACTTATCTCAGCACATACATCTAATTGGCTTTGGTCAACTGCATGAGTCTATATGATCCATCTGAAGGGAAAAACCACTTGACAGCTTGTGTCTTCTCATGTGTGTGTAATTCTGAGCAATGGAATAGAGGACTCATTCGAGCACCTATTGTATTATGACATCTACTTCATTTGAAAGATGAAGACAGGAGAGTAAATCTGAGTTCCACTTTATTACATAATATACACAGCCTCTCGAGATTTTAACATAAATCTGGGATAACAAAACAGAAGTTCTGTACAGAAAATGAAAAACAGATAAACCAAGTAGTGAGGCGGTCAGTGGTAGACAGGTGCATGAGTGTCTTACTGATGCTGTAAGGAATTATCACAAGCTTAAAATGTGATTTTATTATATCAGAGTTCTGAAGGTCAGAAACCTAATGTGACAGAGCTCCATCGCCCCCACCCCCCGCCCAGAGACTCTGGATGAGACTGTCTAGTTCTTTGCCTTTTCTAGTTGCAGGGGCTGCTGGAACTTTTTTGTCTCAGAGACACCCCATCTTCAAAACCAACAGCACAGCATTACCAAGCATATTTCTTCTAATTCTACTTCTATATCTTGTTTTGTGGCTCTGCCACTGACACCTTGTTCTAGAGGGGTACTTACAACTACATTTTGCCCACCTAGACAATCCAGGACAATCTCCCCATCTGGAGATCCTTAATCTAGTAATAAATGTAAAGAATGCTGGTTTGTTTGGTTTATTCCATGACTTAAGGTTCTCTAAAGAAACACAACTAATAGGATTAACATGCACATGAATATGTGTTTATGTGTAATTATGTATGTATGTGTGTATATTGTCCTGGCTAGTTTTTATGTCAATTTGACACAATTTAGAGTCATCTGAGGAAAGGGAACTTCAATTGAGCAAATGCCTCCATAATATAAGGCTTGTAGGCAAGCCTCTAGAGCATTTTCTTAATTGGTGATTGATGGGGGAGGGCCCAGTCCATGAAGGCTGATGCCACTGTACTGGTAGTCTCTGTAGCTAGAGTTTTCCTGCCTTGCCCACAGTCAGGACAAATCTTTGTCACCCGCCAGTCCCACAGCCGCTCAGACCCAACCAAGTAAACACAGAGACTTACATTGCTTACAAACTGTATGGCCATGGCAGGCTTCTTGCTAACTGTTCTTATAGCTTAAATTAATCCATTTCCATAAATCTATACATTGCCACATGGCTCGTGGCTTACCGGCGTCTTCACATGCTGCTTGTCATGGTGGCGGCTGGCAGTGACTCCTTCCGCCTTCCTGTTCTTTCTTTTCTCCTCTTTGTTAGTCCCGCCTATACTTCCTGCCTAGCCACTGACCAATCAGTGTTTTATTTATTGACTAATCAGAGCAATTTGACATGCAGACCATCCCACAGCATCGGTTTCTAGAAGAAAGCACACTGAGCAAGCCATAAGGAGCAAGCCAGTAGGCAGCACTCCTTCATAGCCTCTGCACCTGCAGAACTCCAGGTTTCTGGCCTCACTTCCTTTGGTGAGGAACAGTGATGTGGGAGCATAAGCAAAGAAAGCCTTTCCTCCCCAACTTGCCTTTGGCCATAGTGTTTCATCACAACAATAGTAATCCTAACACACACACACACACACACACACACACACACACACACACACACAGGCACACAGGCACACATGCACGCACTCACCTGTGTGTTATATGTATATATAACATAAAACATACAAGACATGTACGTGTATATATAACAGGTAACACACAATATTCATACATTGTGTGTGTGTGTGTGTGTGTGTGTGTGTGTGTGTGTGTGTGTGCATGTTTGTATATATGTTTTAAAAGGATTTACTAGAGTGACTTACAGGCTACTCCAGCCATGGTTGGCTCGTGATGAAAAGGCCAAGCATCCTGGGGTTGTTCAGTCCACTAGACTGGATTTCTCAGCCGGTCCTCAGTCTATTTTGGAATTCTGAAGCGCTAGCTTCAAACACCAGCTAAAGAGATGCCTCAGCAGCAGGATAGATGAAATTCCAAGGAGAGTGAAAACAAGCAGGCAAAAAGCAAAATCCTCCTTCTTCCATATCCCCTCCTGTGGGCGGCCACCGGAAGGTGTGGCCTAGGTCCAGGGTAGTCTTCCTCCTTCAAGCGATCGGATCAAGAAACTTCCTCTCACAGCTATACCCGACTGCTTAGTTTTTTTAGTTTATTCTGGATGCTGTCAAGTTTGCCATTACAGGCATGCAAGGGAAAATATTCACAATTTCAGAGATACCTTTTTAATGTGAAAAATGACCTAAAACTGTGATGTAGCAGGACAATCTGTAACCCCGGGGGCAAGAGGAGATTAAGTGAAAGGCCAGCATGGGCAACTTAAGGGATCATGGCAGGGAAGGTGACTGAAAGAGGACTGTGGATATTGCTGACTGGCAGAGAACTTACATGGTGTATGTGAGGCCTTTAGATTCAATCCCCTATACAATCAAACATAAAAATAAAATATGTAGGACATTTTCTTGGAAAGATAGTGGAATAGACGATGCTGATGTTGACCAGGTGAACAAGAGATCCTGGGATAAGAACAGCACTGAATTTATTCTAAAGAGAAAGAAAAGGAAGAGTTTCAATTCACAAGGCCCTGAGAGGATATTGACAGTTGCCATAGAAAGGACAGACAAGATAAGGGGAAAAAAATCAAGCCAAGGGAAGCACAGATTGAAGCCTCTTTCAAAAGTGGTGCTGGGGACTGGCCCTCAGGAGAAGTCCAATTAATAAGAAAAATCCCCAGCAAAACTCAGAGAGCTATTCAAACCAACAGATGTGTAAAACAAAGAAATATAAGAAACATGAAAAAGCAAAGTAATATGACTTCTCCAAAAGATCACCCACATGCACACACAACCACTAATACAGTGACACTGAAATGTATAACACACCAGATGAAGTTTTCTAAAGTTTGCTAGGAAAATGATTTATGAATGTGTCACTATGGCACAAGTAGATGTTATTGTTTGCGGGGAGCTCCACCTTAACCCCTGGCAACCTGGCACCCTATACCTGCAGAGTCTGGAATATTTGAGGGGAGCTCCACCTCAACCCCTGGCACCCTGACATCCCTATATCCAAAGAGTCTGGAATGTTGTGTTAGAAGATCTGTGGGGCGTTTATCCACCAACCCCACAGCTCCCCAGAGTTTTCTTGAGTGCGAGCAGCAGGAAATATTAGATAGAAGGATTTATATTGCGGAGATAAACAGATAGAAAATACAGGATAGCCTCGAGAGGGCCTGGAACCTATTCCAACGGGCCCTGACTGTCTTTGCCCGAGGGTATTTATAGAGACACCAAGAGGTGGAGCAAAAGACCTCCCCCCACCCCAGCACAGCCAAGGGCAGACCATCTCAGACACCTGCACTCATGCCTGTGGTCCTAATCATCCTCTCTATGTGGACCTGCTGGGTAAAGCCACAAGGAACCTGAAAATGGGCTCCCACAAAGATCCACCTCAACTCCTCTTCCTCCATCTCTTTCCCCTAAACCTGCCAGAGGCTCACTAGACCACTCCCACGGGGTATATAAGCTGCATCCCAGAGAACAGACACGTGGTTTTCTGGTCTCTCTTCCCAGTCTCCTCTCTGGGGGGGGGGGGGCAGAGAATCACCAGGGAATGCTTTACCCATTAAACCAGAGTTTTTCTAATTTGGTCTAATTTGGATTGCTGTATTGGCAGAGAGGCTTATTGGGGTGCAAAAACCTTATCAGTTATAAGCAGGTCACTGTTGTAATTCACAGGGTTGATGTTTTCCTTTCTCCTCTGGTAGCATGCAGAATACTTTTCCAGTACCATGAATGCTAGTTATTTGCACATATTTAATAGTGGAGTCTTATTTTTAAAAGAAAATAGATAACAACAAATGCTGGTGAGTGTGTGGGGAAGGAGGTAGGTATACTTACATGTTCCTGGTAGGTGCAGCCTCTATGGAAATTATTGTAAAAATGTCTTAAAAACTCTGAACACAAAACTGCTATATTGCCCAACTATATAAGGCTTGTCTACATACCTAAAGGACTCTACGTCATCATATTTGCATAAGCATGCTTATTGGTGCATGGTTCCAAATAGCAATAAAATAGTCTAGCCTAGGTATCTGTCACCAGAGAAACAGATAAAGAATATGCAGTGTACGTACACAAGGGAATTTTATTCAGTCATAAACAAAATCATAAAAGATTTTCAGGAAAATATATAAAATTTTAAATCTTTATGTTAAGTCAAATAAGCCAGACTCAGAAAAAACAATATATTGCATATATTCTTTCTGATGTGGAATTTGAATTTAAGTGTGTGTGGTGGGGTACGTGGTTGTGTATGTGTAGATCATGAAAGTAGAAAAGGGATGGAAATGGAGAAAAAGTGTATAATGGAATTTATACTGCATGAAAACAGATCGAGGGACCATTTGGACGAAGTGGGTGAGCAGTAGCAGGGGATGTGCGTGAAAGGTGCGTGGGTTATAACAAATGATAATGACATACATGCATAAAAATGCCATAATGAAAACCATTATTCTGCATGTTGTCTTAGAAATTAATTTAAAGTTAGGTAAAAGTCGATAGCAAGTAGCAAATACATTTCAGAGTATATCAATCGTCTTGCATACCTAAGGACCTATGTTAAATTCCCTTTACAAAGCAAAAAAGACTAAATGTTGAAATAATTTTTAAAATCTTTTGTTATTTAATAAGCATTGAAAATCACTAGTGTATATGACCTCTAGTTTTAAAATTTTGTGCTTTATCTTTTTATTTATTTCCAAGGTTTTTTATGATAAAATAAAAGAATAAAATAAAATTTAGTGATTTTATGCTCATAATATTAACAGTTTGATTAAATAATAAAATAAACTTAAGCTGTACAATGAAAGAATCAGCATAGAGAAAGTTTAGTCCCAGGGAATATTAATACCAAGACACGTCTATAAAAAGTGTTGGATTTAAAGCCAAGGAGAGAACAGCAGCAGCATAGCAAGAAAAATGCCCAGTGGAGAAAAGTTAGAGACTTTCGGACATCTCCAGACACTTCAGTGCCCGAGTGCTAAAACAGCTCGCACAAGAGCCACAAGGCATGCCTTGTATTTCTGTATGGTGCCGACCAGGACCAGAAGGTACTGTTTGATTGTCTTTGGTCCTACAGGCTTCAGGCTAGGAAATAGTTGCTGGTAATGATATTTAAATGCATTCAAAAATCAGAAACAAATGTGAGCTGAGTGCAGCCCAACAACGTGCACATTTTCCAAACGCTGACAGTGGCAGAACGACACCACTAAGAAAAAGTGGGAGAGGAAAGGAAACGGAACCTGAGCTATTTCCTCCGTCTCTTTTAATGTAGTGGAAAGTGGAAGGAAACCATTTGAAGCAAATCAACCAAATAATCACCATTGTTAGTCTATTTAACAGAAAGATGAACTATTAGGAAAGATAACAATATTAGTTAACTTACTCGATTGATGATACAATGCCATAATCATGATCTATGAAAAAATAATTAAGAGCTGGATTTCATTAAAATTAAACATGGCTCAGTCAGTAAATGGCTTGCTGCACAAGCATGAGCTGTGTTTAGACCTCCAGAGCCCTTGTACAAGCCATATGTGGTGATGTAGTCTTGTAACCCTTACAAGGGAAGGCAGAGACTGATCCCTGGAGCTGCGTGGCCAGCCGGCCTAGCAAATCTGCGAGTTACGTCAACAGTGGGAGAACCCGAGTCCAAAAGGAAGGCAGAGAGCATTTAAGGAAGGCACCATACACCAACCATGAGCTTCCATATGTGTTCATGTCCATATGCATGCACACTCCCACATGTACATGCACCAACCTACACACCAAAACTAAAACACACACACACACAAAACTTCTATACTCTGAGAGACATGGTGAAGATAATGCAAAGTCAAGTCAGCCAGGTAGTGGTGGTGCAAGCCTTTAATTTCAGCACTCAGAAGGCAGAGGCAAGAGGACCTCTGTGAGTTCGAGGTCAGCCTGGTCCTCAGAAAGAGTTCCAGGACAGCCAGGGATTCACAGAAACACCCTCTCTTAAAAATCCAAAAAAGAAAAAGAAAAGATCCTAAAGGAGAGGTTTGAGAAGACATTAAAAGAGTGATAACTAAAATGTGTAAGTGGCTCATGAAATAGACAAAGAAAATTGAAAACCTAATTAAGAAATGGGCAAAGGACCTGAGCAGACATTTCATCAAAGAAAGGTTCCAGGTGGAGAAATATAATAGGGTGAGGACATGATAAATAACAAAATCTTATTCAACTTAACAATTCTTGGAAGTCCAAGAACATGGTGCTGGCAAACCATGAAGATTTTCATGTGCTACAACATGATGGAAAGGTAAGTTTGCATGTATGGCATAGAGAAAGTCAAGTGATCACGGCTATCAGTAGCCCATTCTCTTAAGAACATCATTAATCTACCCATGAGGTCAGAGTTTTCGTGACCTCATCGTGACTTCCTAAAGTACTATCTTTCATCAGAGAATTGTGTGTCAAAGCCACAGTGAACAATGAGGCCATGCCACACTTACCAGAATTAACATCCTCCAGTTACTGACATCAAATATCAGCAGGCGAGTCCTTAACAGGAAGTGGGCAGCTTCTTCTAAAAAACACACACTCATAGCATATGACTAAACATCCTCACTCCTTGGTGCTTACCCAGTGGAGTTCAGAACATATGCTAATGCTCGTATATATGCTTTCAGGGTTGACCATTTTTGCTAACACTTGTAGATACACTTCCAGGGCTGACCATTTAGGCTAACGCTCCTATATACGCTTTCAGGGCTGACCATTTAGGATAGCTAGTTGGTTTGCTTTCCCTGGCGAAGACTATTTCTTTCACTTCCAGCATTCCTTAGTTGTTGGTAGTTCTTTGTTGAGGAAGAGGCAGAAGAGGGAGGGAAAGGCAGAGAGAAGTAATGTAATTGTTTTATAATATCAAAATTAGAAGAGATAACTTTAAATATGCTAACAAAATATCAATGAATATTTATATTCATAACTGCATTATTCTTAATTGCCAAATCTTGAGACAGCCAACATGCCTTCAACAGGTAAAAGGATAAACTGATATGTCCAGACAATGGAAAATTATTCAGTGCTTTAAAAGGAAGAAATTTCAAGCCATGAACGCATATAAATGATAATTAAGTGTACACCACTGGTGGCTTCTGAGTGTGAAGAGTCTGTGTGCTCTATTATCAAAGTGATATGACATTCTGGAAAATGCAAAATGATAAAGTAATGGAATGATTGGTAACTGTGGCCTAGGGAGCTTTAGGGCTGTTAAACCGAATCCATTTTCTGTTGCTAGTACCGAGTTCTATAGAATTCACAATTATAGGTAAGTCGTGTTAAAATGTGGTCCATATTGGCTGATAGTTCTATTCATGGCCTTCTTGTTTGCAGTCATCAGGTGACATGGGTTCTTAATGAAGAAAGATAGAGACTGAGTGACAGACATAGCCAACCTGTTTATTTTTTGTTGTTGTTTTTGTTTGTTTGTTTTTACCACAAATGTACTCTTAAATCTTAATAATTCAATTAGTTGCATGAATTGATTATTCCATTCATAAAAGCAGAGCCATGTGGGGCAGTGGTGGTGCACACCTTTAATACCAGCACTCAGGAGGCAGAGCCAGGCAGATCTCTGTGAGTTCAAGGCCAGCCTGGTCTACAGAATGAGATCGAGGACAGGCACCAAAACTACACAGAGAAACACTGTCTCAAACCCCCCCAAATTTAATTAATTAATTAATTAATTAATTAATTTTTAAAAACAGAAACAGAGCTGTAAACAACTTTTGGCAGATCTTAGCCATTGCTTAATATGGTGTGATGAGGATTCAACCATCTCATACCATAGAAGAAAGTCTTCTGTGTGAACTACAATGGGGATATCAAATCATCATAGACTTGTCCAAATCATGTAACACAAAACATTAGCGTGAATGTAAACGAGGCAGGCAAGTTTAAGAACAACCCAGTGACCCAGGTCACATCCTGTTGAAAACACTTTTTTTCTGCGCTTTCCTGATAGAGCAATACATAGGCCTTCCACCCTGATTTGGACTTGGGCACAACTTGGTAAGTAGAGAGAAAGGGGGCCAGTTCAGCTCAAACTGGTGCTGGGCATGAGCATGGTGAAGGCTGATCACCAGTTCTTGAAGTGACTTTTTAGGAAGAAGGTCCCCTTGGCCATATCATGCACAGGGCATGCGTATACTTAAAATTTGGGGATGCATTCCCCACACCCCACCCGGGGGGGTGGGGGGGCTGGGAAGTGCACTCTCTGCACTTAACGCCACTTTCAGTAAATCTTGTTTTCACTTCTGCTTTCCTGTGTTTTCTTCCTTTTTTAATTTTATCACAAGGTACCTGGAAGCAAGGGTGTCAGTTTCCACAGCAACAGCAGCCGGCCTAGGCCGCTAAAGCAGTTACGTCATCACCTGTCGCAGGGTGCCTTTCCATGTGAGATATGTGCTCCCTTTAAGACACATGCGCCCTTTAAAAGTGCCCTCCAGAGCACAGCTCGCTTGTCTCTTGCTCCTCTTTGTCTCTTCTTTCCTCTCTTGTGTCCCTTCTTCCTCTTGTATGTCTGCCCCTCTCAAGTCCACTCCATCGCGGCTGTCACCCTCCCCGGCCTCCAATAAAGCTCTTGCTGCCTCCGGTGTGTTTGCTTAGCGGCATTCCTTGGGAAGGTACCCGCTGCACCTTTCTTTTTGTCTATCCTTTCAGAAGGGGCTATGGAGCCATTGAAGCGGATGTGGGTAGAAGGAAAGGAGTGTTGGGGATCACACTGTGAATGCAACCCCCTTGGGGAGAGCTGGGGGCACAGAGGGAAGCAAACTGGCAGCGGGAAAGAAAGCAGATTTTCTATGACAAAGTCGGGGTCTTTGAGCTGACACAGGAGCTTCTGAAGTAGATGCCCTTGCCCAGGGCAGTTGACCTTTGGGGCAGACTGAGGAAGGTTCCTGGTAAACAGAAATCTACCCTAAGCTATCTTCTTCTCTAGTAAACAGGAATCTGCCTTTAGGTTTCTAAGAAACCAAGTGGGTTTCTGTTTACCCAATACCAATCCTGTTTACCTGGCCAGAGTCTTCCTGATTAAGACTTTGCCACCAGCACTGCCATTTTGGACCAAACAGTACCTTGACATTATGGGATGGGGGGAAAACAAAAGACGCCCTCTGGAAACATAAACTTTATATTTGAGGTGATAATGGTGCTTCTGTGGTTCACGGACTGTAACAAATCTGCTACTACAGTGATGGTGGTGTGGATGCGGTGAGAGGGAAGCATGGGTGATGGATGCCAGGCTGACTCTCTGTCTACCTTCTCCACAATTTTACTGTAGACTTAAAAGCGTTCTAGTAGGAAATTTTATTAGCTTAAATAATAAAAACATGAGTAACAAAGGAAAGTGTTATTGGAAATCTAGGGGGAGTCACTATACATTACCAGGAAAATCAGAGTCACCTCTTGGGGTTCTAAGTTTCAATAATAAAAGAATGTAAGAACAAACCCAAACAGAAGCTAAAGAACAATTTATTAATATTTCAAAGGAAAACTCCAAGGCACACAAGCTATAGACCTTGGCAGCCCTCTGGAGGAAGAGAATGAAGAAAAGAAGGACAAATGCCTTAACGTTTGAGTTAGTTAGCATAGCATAGACATGAGATGCGGGATTAGCAAGCAGCTACGTGGTGGGGAGGGGAGGTGGATTTCAATAAGGAAGTCCAAAGGACTAGAAAAAGCATGCTTGGGCTCTGGCTAGCATCTGAAAGGAAGAGATAGAAAAGAAGAAAGAAGAGAAGAACTCAGAAAAACAGGCAGATCCAAGAGAACCTCACACAGGTTTATACAGATTGTACTAAGGGGAAGAAATTCTGGGAAGCAAAGGCATATTAAAGGGCTAAGTATTCCTCCTATCCTTAGCACGGCTTAGGATGGACTCACCTTCTCGGCGAGTTGTCCTTTACCCAACCCAACTGGATTAACTCCTTTATTTAAAATATAACAAAATAAAGTATAATAAGGTAAAAAAAAAATCACATCAAAGTTGGACAAGACAGAACAACAGAAAGAAAAGAGCCCAAGAAAGGGCACGAGAGTCAGAGACCCACTCATTCACACACTCAGAAATCTCATAAGAAATACTAACCTGGAAGCCATAAAATAAGCACAAAAGACCTGACTTTCTGAGTCTATGAAACTAATAACTTACAAAAAGGACCCTGTGTTTTCAGTGAAAGAGGGAATATGAATACTATATATTGATAAAGAAATATAACGGTAAGAGCAGCACAGAATGATAATTTATTTATTTATTTATTTATTTTTTGAGACAGGGTTTCTCTGTGTAGCTTTGCGCCTTTCTTGGGACTCACTTGGTAGTCCAGGCTGGCCTCGAACTCACAGAGATCCGCCTGCCTCTGCCTCCCGAGTGCTGGGATTAAAGGTGTGTGCCACCACCACCCAGCTAGAATGATAATTTATAAAGCAAGTGTGAGAGAGATAACTCAGCTGGAAAAGGAACTTGCTAGTATTTTATTAAACCAATTCAAGTGACAAGTCTTTACAGTGTACAAGAGGATTATTCCACAACAAATTAGCTTTTGTTTTCCTAGCCACAACATAGCAATATCATGGTGGGGTTTGTTGTTGTTGTTATTATTATTATTATTATTATTATTATTATTTTGATGCCAATAGAGTATAATCATTGACAATGAACCTGCAAGCCCTGGAATTAAATGGTGTTGCTCAGCAGCGATCATCTGTAATACCTGGATGCACTTCTATTAATTTTATTCTAGCCCATTGTTGAATTTAAGAAATAAAATTTTAAAGTTATGGCTTAGTGCTGTTCCAGATGTTTGGAACAAATTAATTTAGACTGTCAGAACTTTAAAAACTCTTTATTATCCTCCACAAGCTAGCAAGCAGGGTATATGCTTGGTAAGTAAAGACTGGTTTTAAGAACTCTGGATTACATCTGTGGCCTCAGTCTTATATTGTGCCCAATAGTGTTATTCTACAGCCTGGTTTAAAGACTTGTGTCAGGGTGGAAATCTCAGAAGTTCATTGTTTCACTTTTGCTGAGAGTAATAAAAGGTGTAAAGAGTGAAAACCCAAGGTCAGTCTGCAGACTCAGTGTGGAATCAATTAGAAGCCTGGCGGGAACTCTAGGATATGCAACTTGAGGTCAAGACCTGAGCCCCAGTGGAAAGATGGAAATCCTTGGAGGTGGGAAGGAATGAAAATATTAAGATACATAAAAACACATATGGTCTTATATCCAGTGTATCTTATACACATGTAGGTCTTACAGATCTCAGGAGGTAGAATTAGAATCACCCTAAAAGAGGTTGGGATTCTGCCAGCTTCTACCTCAAGCACAGAATCTGTGAAGTGCATGGGCTTTTTCCACTGCTCTTCACACCTCAACTTCGAACAGATGTAGTAGTCGGAAGCCAACCCCACTCAACGCTGGGGTGAGGGAAGAGTTATGGCCACATTTTGTCTCCCTCTCAACTTCCCACTTGCTCTAGAGGGAATCCCTGCAGAAGTCCCTTCAATTCAATGTATTTTCTGAAAGAAAACAGAGAGCAGCAAGGGATCAAAACTCCTTCTCTACACAACCATGAAGGTAGAAAACCTTCTAGGTACCTGGTAAAAGATAAAATTAATTTGCAAGCTATGACTAAGCAAAAACCTTGGAGAGAGTCAATCAATTCTAAAACACATTCTATATATGTCAATAATTGATTTAATTATTTTTTCAGGTTTAAAGCTTCATAACCTGGCTTCCTCATTGCTTTGAATGTTTTGTTTAGGAAAGCACCTTAAGAAATATGAACTAACAAAAACACTGGGCCTAAGCTGTATGTTTTTTTAAATCATATGATATGTTAAAAACAGAATCAGTACAGTAAAAACATATATAAATGCACAGATATAGTCATACAAGTCAGGTTTATTGAAGAGAAACCACAACAAAACCATAATGTCTGGAATGAGAATCTTTGGTTCCCTAGTAACAATGCACAAAAATTCACATAAGTAAGATTTTATCCTTACAAGTACTTGATTTCACTATACTTTGTGTTTTAAAATATGATGTGTCAAAGATAGATTTATTTCCCTTGGGTTTTGTTTCCAAGTTATGGTATTTAATTTGATGCTGTCTAGTTTTGCAGAGGGCTAGCAATAATATGATATACAAAGTAACAACAAATATCCTGGAGAGCTCTGTTGGCTGTGTCCTTGAGGTAGTGAATATCTAACCATAAGCATCTTGAATACTTATGAATTACACATGTGAGCAAATGCTAGCCTATTATGGTTGGATTTACCTTACATTGTTTTCAGCACTATGATTCAAAAATTTTTGTCATATTTATGACATATTTACGTGCAACCTATAAATTTTCTTCTCTTCATATTACAGATATGAAGGTGATTATATGACACAAGGTATTTCAAATGCTAAAGTACGTACATTTACAAATGTTTAGCCACTCCTAACTGTTGCTGGAGGGCTTCTCTCCAGCTTCCACCAAGCCCCGCAGTCCCACAATCCACGTATAAAATAATCACTCAGACGCTTATAATACTTATAAATTGTATGGCCATGGCAGGCTTCTTGCTAACTGTTCTTTTATCTTAAATTAACCCATTTTTATAAATCTATACTTGCCACGTGGCTGGTGGCTTACCGGCGTCTTTACATGCTGTTTGTCCTGGCCCTGGCTGCAGTGTCTCTCCCCCTTCTTCCTGTTTCCCCAATTCTCCTCTCTTTGTCCCACCTATACTTCCTGCCTGGTCACTGGCCATCAGTGTTTTATTTATATAGAGTGATATCCACAGCACCTAACTACCGCAGATTAACTACCATAACAAAACACCACAGACAGGCTGGTTTAAATCACAGAAATTAGTTTCGTCATAGTTCCGGAGGTTGGCAGTCCCAAATCATGGTGTCAGTGATTGCACCTAAGTGCTCCTTGGTCTGCAGAGAAGGCTGCCTTCTAGCTGTTTAAACATGGCATTTTCTATGTGCACTGACATCCCTGGTGTCTCTCCCCCTCTTGGAAGGAAGCCAGTAGCATTAGATATTTTTTAACCTTAATTACTGTAATATAACTTATATCCAAGTATAGTTACATTGGGAGTTTGGGCTTCAATCTAAGAATTTGCAGGAGACACAATTTAACACATAGTACTCCAAAACCTTGGGAAAATAGTAAAGAAGTATCCCTTATGATGCTTATAGCTAAAGTCAACATCACAGGTCCTCTAGCCTCTATTTTTTATGTTGTATAATTTTAGCTTCAATGTTCCATTCCATATATAGCTTTACATCCAATGTTATCATGGACATAGATACTTACATTTCTAAGTTTCTCTGCTGCTGGAATCATACAAGACCTGACTTCATAATTCTTTTTCATTGTAAAGGTTGTAGAAATACTATTTTAATGAGGGTTCTCCAGAGGAACAGAACCAAGAGGATTAACATAGATCAGAATTTATTAATTGAGCTTCAAAATAGTAACAACAGACAAGTCACACCCAGATGCTAAGAACCTAGTACTTGCCCTTGAGGCTGGGCTTCAGCAGTTAGGGAAGTCCCAGCATAGCTGTATATCCATAGGGGATCACACCAGTAGTCATTCAGTCTGCAGGGCAGGTACCCAGAGCCAGGGAAAGTTTCTGTAGAGCAGCAGTACTCAACCTGTGGGTCATGACCCCTGTGGGGGCCTACAAGGACCCTTTTACAGGGGTCACCTTAGACCATCAGAAAACACAGATATTTACATTATGATTTATAACAGTAGCAAAATTACAGTTACGAAGTAGCAGCATATAATTTTACAATTGGGGGTCACCACAACCTGAAGAACCCCATCAAAGAGCCACAGCATTAGAAAGGTTGAAAACCACTGCTGTACAGCTCTGGTCCCTATTTGATGAGGCAAGCTTGGAAAGGCTGGTTCTGCTGATAGTGAAGGAGTGGGCAGAAGCAGCAGTTTAATTTGACAAGACAGCCCAGTCACAAGTAGAAAAGCTAAGTGAACCTCAGGAGGCCAGATCAACTTCCTTTGTCAGCCCTTTGTATTTGTACTCCTACCAGAAGGTGCTGCCCACAGTGGGTGGACCTCCCCTCAGCAGTCAGCACAACTGTTCAGGCAAAGCTTCCAATTTAGGTGATTCTAATTTGTGTAAAGTTGGCATTGGAACCAACTATAATATCTCCTAGTAACTTCCAAATGGTCAATGTATAAGTGGCAAGAGTCATTTTAGATGGTGTCTTTCTGTCTGAATGAAAACTAAAATATGGTCTTGGAAAACAGGCAAAGAAGATGTGACATTATCCACTCATAGAGAGTATAGACCACTCCAAAAGAGCACAGGCTCTGATAAGAGGGATATTAAAGCAATACCCTGATGATCTTTAAGTGAACAAAGCACCTCAATGTTCAAAACAACTGTTTCTTGAATTAAAACTGGCATGTCTCTTCTTAGAATAAAAGATGCTGGTGTTGTTACATTTCAATGAAATGGTAGAGTTGATTTACTTATTATGGGAGCCAGAGAGATCAAGGACACCATGAAAACACAGCCCACAGAACCAACTAAGTAGGCTCATTGTGCTCACAGAGACTGAAGCAGGCATCCCCTGCATGGCCTGAGCTAGGTCCTCTGCATGTGTGTTATGGTTGTGTACTTAGTGTGGGAGTGAGGGTGTCTCTCACTCTTTCATCTGCTTTTGGGACCCTTTTCCTCCTACTGAGTTGTCTTGCTTAGCCTTTGTGCTTAGTCTTATTTTAACTTGTTATGCTTTGTTCAGTGGCTCTCTCTGGGAGGCATGCTCTTTTCTGAAGGGAAAGAAGAATGAATCTGAGTGAGAGAGAAGGTGGGGCAGAGGGACTGGGAGAGTGGAGGGAGGGGAACTTCAGTTGGGATGTATTGAAAACAAAACAACAACAACAACAAACAACAAAGACATGGGCATAATCAGATGACAGCGAGAGAGAAGTTAGGTGGAAACTTGTGCCCCATAGTAAAGGATATTCTGTGAGCATCTCCAAAGTTCAAATGTGGTGGATTCTTTTCAGTTAGCAAAATACAACATAAGACACATCATGGTGCAAACTAAATAAAGAGGGAGACAAAAAAGAACCATCAGGAGGCCTTGCTTCCTGTTTATTAACCATTGGAGGTTTTATTTGAGGCAGAAGATGGATGCCAGGCACACATAAAAAATATCTCTGTCATTGTTAATTACTCTCTTTTTCCCGGGTACTGTTCCTTCCTCAGCACTAAGAATCTGAAAGGAGCCCGATCAAACTGTGAACACAAATAAAATCTCAGACTGATTGAATGATGATTAGTGAAGTCGCCAGTTCTGAGAGCTTAGCAGAAATGTCTCAGATGTCTTACTTTTAGAAAGTTATTCTATTAGAGGATAATTATGGTAATTAAAATTAGGAATGGAATTACATGTGAACCCTAAATAATATGATGTAGCAGCTTCTAATTGATATTTAGCTGATATGATGATTCTGTTTGGGACAATGAAAGGGACAGGTCGACTTGTGAGAACACAATTTGTTGGCCTTTTCACTGTTTCTTTAAGGGAAACACAGACAAGATCTTGTCTGAGGCCTATATTCAGAGAGAAATGGGAGTGTCCCTTGTTTAGGAGATATTTAATGCCTGTTTCCTTTGATGGTGGTATGGGCTTCACATTCAGGAATCTTAGGATCTGCCACAAAAGAAGAGGTTGGTCCACTGTGATAGAGCAGTAGAGAGCTATTTGCCTTTTAAGCATTTACTGGACATGTTTTATTTCAGAAAAGGGCAGCTACACAGAGATGCTACAAGAATCTATCATAAGAAATGCAGGTTGAAGTTCAATTATTATAGAGAATAATTCTGAAAGTTCATTTACTTCTGTCTTCATCTGATAAGATATCAGCAGGAGTTTAATGAATGGGTATCAATGGCAAATGTTCACTACATACTTTCATCAGATGATTGAGAGGATTATTGTGGTAGTTGAAATCAGAACACAGAGAAGCAATTAGAGGGTCCCAAGAAGCAAATTGTGATGGATCTGGGGTCATTCAGAGATGCACCAGTCTAACCATGAATAAATTTTAACAAAGAGGCTTTGATACTGGCACAGACTACTTATGGTGCCAGAACTGCACCCAAGAGCATGTGCAAGATGCATCTCCAAACTACATTATTCAGGGATTATAAAGGCAAAACTCACTTCCCTCTTTGTGCAATCAGGGGAAAGCACACAGCTTGACATACTTCCTGCCTATGTGTAATCAGGAAAGCAAGCTTGTTTACAGAAGCAAAAACATGAAGTTTGTACAAGACTAGGCAATTACAAGAACAGCCTCTAGCATTCCGGGAAGTTATCTGTCCTTGAGCAAGTGAGGCTTACAGATTAGAAGCATTTTTATTTTATAGTTCTCTTAAGCACAGTAATTTTAAACTTTTAAACATAATGTTCATCATCACAAAATCACTGAGAAGTAGGGCAAGGTTTGAAAAAAAGTGGTATGGTTGCTCATATTTTTCCAAAATGTATAATATGCTGTATTTTTACTGCTACCATTGAAAAACATGAATACTGTAAAATCAAGTACACAGAAATTGTAAGAGTCCTTGGCAATATTAAACCTTTAAGACATGATCTCTAATAACAATGTCAAATATTATTTAAAATGTATGTGAAATATTACTAGGAACTCAAATACCTATATATTTATTTGTCACTTTTTATGTATGAGTGGGTGTGTGTATTCAAACTATTCTGCAGGATTTCTTCAGCAAACACATGTAGCTACATCATTTTATGAAGTTATTAATTAACTTATTAATAAATTATTAAGTAACACATATGTACTAATAAATGCATTAGTTGGTTTGAAACAAAAAACAAGCTGATGACTGTGTTTTGCCTTAAAAAGTGAAGATCAAGCCGGGCGGTGGTGGCGCACGCCTTTAATCCCAGCACTCGTGAGGCAGAGCCAGGTGGATCTCTGTGAGTTCGAGGCCAGCCTGGGCTACCAAGTGAGTTCCAGGAAAGGCGCAAAGCTACACAGAGAAACCCTGTCTCGAAAAACCAAAAAAAAAAAAGTGAAGATCAAGACCCTGGAATCTCCATGCCCTGCCCCCATGTCCATCATCACCCAAGACCCCAACCACTTCCTGAGACTTAGAGACCGGCCCCCAGCTCCAATCCTGACCCGGACTTCCTGTCTGGACAAGAGGTGAGTGCCTGGGCTCAGCCTAGATCCCATCCCTGGGCCCAGCCATTCCGGGGAAGACCTACCCAACTTGGCCCCAGGTTCCGCAATTGGGCAGGATCCCTTCTATCCCCACCGGGAAGGCTCCCCTTCTCGAAGACCCCCAGCAGACCCTGCAATCTCCAAGCCCTGCCCCCATGCCCATCATCGCCCGAGACCCCAGCCACTTCCTGAGACTTAGAGACCAGCCCCCAGCTCCCATCCTGCCCTGGACTTCCCATCTGGACAAGAGAACTCCCATTTGGACAAGAGATAAAGACCTCCTGAATCTGTCCAAGAAAAAAACACAAGGAGATGGGCAGACATCAAGGCAGAAATACATACAACAAAGTGAAGAGCAATACAGCATCACTAGAACCTAGCCCGCCTCCAACATCTACACCTGAACATCACAATATGGAAGAAGCAGAAGAAAACAGCCTTATGAATAACATCATGAAGAAGGTAGGGGCTTATATAGAAGGAATCACAAATAAAATTGAGCAAAAGAGAAACAGAAAATGGGAAGAATGCAATAAAAAACTAGAGGAAAGGACAAAGTAGAAGAAAACAATAAAGTCCTGGAAGAAAACAATAAAGCCCTGAAAGAAAATCATGAAAAAGCAATGAAACAGATGAAGGAAACAGTCCAAGACCTGGAAAGGGAGATAGAAAAAATGAAGAAGACACAAACAGAGGGAATGCTGGAAATAGAAAATCTGAGTAAATGAATGGGAACTTCAGATGCAAGTATAACCAACAGAATGCAAGACATGAAAGAGAGGATCTCTGGCATTGAAGATATGGTAGAAGAAATAGATTCATCAGTCAAAGAAAACACTAAAGCCAACAAAGTCATGACCCAAAATGTACAAGAAATTTGGGACACCATGAAAAGACCAAACCTATGAATAATAGTGACAGAGGAAGGAGAAGAATACCAACTCAAAGGCACAGAAAATATATTCAACAAGATCATAGAAGAAAACTTTCCCAGCTTAAAGAAGGAAATGCCTATGAAGATACAAGAAGCCTATAGAACACCAAACAGACTAGACCCCCCAAAAAAAGTCCCCTCGCCACATAATAATTAAACAACTATACATACAGAATAAAGAAAGAATATTAAGAACAGCAAAGGGAAAAGGCCAAGTGATTTATAAAGGCAAACCCATCAGAATAACACATGATTTCTCAATGGAGACTTTGAAAACCAGAAGGACCTGGACAGATGTAATGCAGACACTAAGAGACCATGGAGGCCAGCCTAGACTAATATACCCAGCAATACTTTCAATCATCATAGACGGAGTGAACAAGATATTCCAAAACAAAGCCAGATTTAAACAATACTTATCCACAAACCCAGCTCTACAGAAAGCACTAGAAGGACAATTCCAACCTAAGGAAGTCAGATACACCCTTGAAAACACAGGCAAATAGATAAAGCAACAGCAGTAAAGCCCAAAGAAGAGAAGTATACACACACTACCACCAAAAAATAACAGGAATGAACAATCACTGATCATTAATATCCCTTAATATCAATGGACTTAATTCACCTATAAAAAGACACAGGCTTACAGAATGGATACGAAAGGAGGACCCATCTTTCTGCTGCATACAAGAAACACACCTCAAATTCAAAGATAGACACTACCTAAGAAAAAAAGGCTGGGAAAAGACTTTCCAATCAAACTGTCTTAAGAAACAAGCAGGTGAAGCCATCCTGATATCCAGCAAAATAGAGTTCAAACTAAAATCAATCAAAAGAGATCAAGAAGGGCATTACATACTCATCACAGGAAAGATCCACTAAGATGAAGTTTCAATTCTGAGCATTTATGCCCCAAACACAAGGGCACACACATATGTAAAAGAAACATTACTAAAGCTTAAACCACATATAAAACCCCACACATTAATAGTAGGAGACTTCAACACCCCACTTTCAACACTGGAGAGATCTCCCAAACCGAAACTTAACAAACAAATACAGGGCTTAACTGATGTTATGACTCAAATGGACTTAATCGATATCTACAGAACATTCCATCCTAACAAAAAAGAATATACTTTCTGCTCAGCATCCCATGGAACCTTCTCTTAAATTGACCACATACTTGGCCACAAAGCAAATCTCAACAGATACAAAACAATTGGAATAACCTCCTGTGTTCTATCAGACCACCATGGTTTAAAGTTAGATTTCAACAACAACAAAAACTATAGAAAACCTACAATCTCATGGAAACTGAATAATGCTCAACTGAATCACCAATGGGTTAAGGAAGAAATAAAGAAAGAAATTAAAGAATTCCTAGAGATCAACAATAATGAAGACACCACATACCCAAACATATGGGACAGTATGAAAGCAGTGCTAAGAGGGAAGTTCATAGCACTAAATGCCCACATAAAGAAGTTGGAGAAATCTCATACTAGTGACTTAACAGCACACCTGAAAGCTCTAGAACAAGAAGAGGCAAAGTCTCCCAGGAAGAATAGATTCCAGGAAATTATCAAAGTGAGAGCTGAAAACAATAAAACAGAAACAAAGAGAACAATACAAAAAATTAATGAAACAAAGAGTTCGTTCTTTGAGAAAATCAACAAGGTAGACAAGCCCTTATCCAAACCAACCAAAAGACACAGAGAGAGCATCCAAATTAACAAAATCAGAAATGAAAAGGGGGGCATAACAACAGACAATGAGGAAATCCAGAGAATTATCAGGTCATACTTCAAAAACCTGTACTCCACAAAACTGAAAAATCTAAAAGAAGTGGATAATTTTCTGGATAGGTACCACATACCTAAATCAAGACCAGATAAACTATTTAAATAATCCAATAGCCCCCAAGGAAATAGAAACAGTCATTAAAAGTCTCCCAACAACAACAACAACAAAAAAGCCCAGGACCAGACAGTTTCAGCACAGAATTCTACTGGATCTTCAAAGAAGAGTTAATACCAATATTCCTTAAATTGTTCCACACAATAGAAACAGAAGGAACAATACCAAACTCCTTCTATGAGGCTACAGTTACCCTGATTCCTAAACCAAACAAGGATACAACAAAAAAGAGAACTACAGACCCATCTTCCTCATGAACATTGATGCAAAAATACTCAATAAAATACTGGCAAACAGACGCCAAGAACACATCAAAACAATTATCCACCATGATCAAGTAGGCTTCATCCCAGGGATGCAAGGGTGGTTCAACATATGAAAGTCCATCAATGTAATACACCATATAAACAAACTCAAAGAAAAAAACCACATGATCATCTCACTAGTTGCAGAAAAGGCATTTGACAAAATCCAACACCCCTTCATGTAAAGGTCTTGGAGTGATCAGGAATACAGGGAACATACCTAAACATAATAATGGCAATTTACAGCAAGCCAACAGCCAACATCAAATTAAATGAAGAGAAACTCAAAGCGATTTCACTAAAATCAGGAACGAGGCAAGGCTGTCTGCTCTCCCCATACTTATTCAATATAGTACTTGAAGTTCTAGAAAGAGCAATAAGACAACATATGGAGATTAAGGGGATATAAATTGGAAAGGAAGAAGTCAAGCTTTTCCTATTTGCAGATGACATGATAGTATACTTGACTGACCCCAAAGATTCCACCAAGGAACTAATACAACTTACAAACACCTTCAGCAACATAGCAGGATACAAGATCAACTCAAAAAAATCAGTAACCCTCCTATATACAATTGACAAACAGGCTGAGAAGGAAATCAGAGAGAAATCACCCTTTACAATAGCCACAAATGATATAAAATACCTTGGGGTAACACTAACCAAGCAAGTGAAGAATCTATATGACAAGAACTTTAAGTCCCTGAAAAAAAAAAAATTGAAGATGTCAGAAAATGGAAAGATCTCCCATGCTCATGGATAGGCAGGACTAACAGTAAAAATGGCAATCTTACCAAAAGTAATATACAGATTCAATGCAATCCCCATCAAAATACCAACAGAATTCTTCACAGACCTGGAAAGAATAATACTCAACTTCATATGGAAAAACAAAAAACCCAGGATAGCCAAAAGAATCCTGTACAATAAAACTACCTCTGGAGGCATCACAATCCCTGACCTCAAGCTCTACTATAGAGCTACAGTAATAAAAACAGCTTGGTACTGGCATGAAAACTGACATGTGGACCAATGGAATCGAATTGAAGACCCTGACATTAATCCGCACACCTATGAACATATAATTTTTGACAAAGAAGCCAAAACTGTACAATGGAAAAAAGAAAGCATCTTCATCAAATGGTGCTGACATAACTGGATATCAACGTGTAGAAGGCTGCAAATAGATCTATATCTGTCACCGTGCACAAAACTTAAGTCCAAGTGGATGAAAGACCTCAACATAAATCCAGGTACTCTCAACCTGCTAGAAGAGAAAGTAGGAAGTAGTCTTGAACGCATTGGCATAGGAGATCACTTCCTAAATATAACACCAGTAGCACAGACACTGAGAGAAACAATCAATCAATGGAACCTCTTGAAACTGAGAAGCTTTTGTAGAGCAAAGGATATGGTCAACAAGGCAAAGCGATAGCCTACAGAATGGGAAAAGGTCTTCACCAATCCCACATCTGACAGAGGACTGATATCCAGAGTATATAAGAAACTCAATAAATTAGACATCAAAATGCCCAACAGTCCAATTAAGAAATGGGCTATAGAACTAACCAGGGAATTCTCAACAGAGGAAACTGAAATGCCTGAAAGACATTTAAGGAATTGCTCAACATCCCTAATTACCAGGGAAATGCAAATCAAAACAACTCTGAGATACCACCTTATGCCTGTCAGAATGGCTAAGGTCAAAACACTGAAGACACCTTATGCTGGAGAGGATGTGAAGCTAGGGGAACTCTCCTCCACTGCTGGTAGGAATGCAAGCTTGTACAACCACCTTGGAAATCAATATGGTGCTTTCTTAGACAATTGGGAATCAATCTTCCCCCAAGATCCAGCTATACCACTCTTGGGCATATACCCAAAGGAATGCTGAATCATACCACAAGGGCACTTGATCAGCTATGTTCATATCAGCATTGTTTGTAATAGCCAGAACCTGGAAACAACCTAGATGCCCTTCAACTGAAGAATGGATAAATAAAATGTGGTACATATGCACAGTGGAATACTACTCAGCAGAGAAAAACAATGACATCATGAGGTTTGCAGGCAAATGGATGGATCTAGAAAAAATCATCCTGAGTGAGGTAACCCAGACTCAGAAAGACAAACATGGTATGTACTCACTCACAGGAGGATACTAGATATGGAACAATGATGACTAGACTGCTACTCATATCACCAGGGAGGCTACCTGGAAAACAGGACCCCAAGAAAGACACGGGATCGCCCAATGACGGAGAAATGGATGAGAGCTACATGAACATGTGAGTGGGGGTAATGAAAGGTGAGAGTTAAGGGAAAGAGAGCTTGGGGGAGAGGGAGATCCCAGCTGGATCAAGAACAGAGAGGGAGAACAAGGAATAAGAGACCATGATAAATGAAGACCACATGAGAATAGGAAGAAGCAAAGTGCTAGAGAGGCCCACAGAAATCCACAAAGATGTCCCCACAATAGACTGCTGGCAATGGTCGAGAGACAGCCCAAACTGACCTACTCTGGTGAGGAGATGGCCAAACACCCTAATAGTTGTGCTAGAAACCCCATCCAATGACTGAGGGTACCGGATGCAGAGATCCATGGCCAGGCCCCTCGTGGAGCTCTGGGAGTCCAATTGGCGAGAAAGAGGAGGGTTTATATTAACAAGAATTGTTGAGACCAAGGTTGGATAAAGCACAGGGACAAATAGCCAAACGAATGGAAACACATGAACTATGAACCAATGGCTGAGGGCCCCCCAACTGGATCAGGCCCTCTGAATAGGTGAGACAGTTGATTGGCTTGATCTGTTTGGGAGGCATCTAGGCAGTGGGACTGGGTCCTCTGCTCAGTGCATGAGTTGGCTGTTTGAAACCTGGGTCTTATGCAGGGATGCTTGGCTCAGCCTGGGAGGAAGGGACCAGACCTGCCTCAACTGAGTCTACCAGGTTGATCTCAATCCTTGGGGGAGTCTTTGCCCTGGAGGAGATGGGATTGGGGGGGTAGGTTGGGGGAAAGGCGGTGGGGGGGGAGAAGAAGGGAATCTGTGGCTGATATGTAGAATTAAATTATATTGTAAAATAAAATAAAGTGAAGATCATGGTGACTATGGTGGATGGAGAACATTAAATTCTCAATTTTACACTTTTCTGAATATTTTCTTTTAAGATAACCATGTTGTGCTTTTATGGTAGTTTGATGAGCGAGGGAACACGAGAGAAAAAGGCTAACTTTCAAGGGGTAAAAGAGGGAAATTATTCAGTTATAATTTTCCTCCATTAGAAAGAAAAGACCAAACATTTAAACACTAACTCTCTGGTTCTTTGTGGAAAAACTCTATGAACACTACACAACCTCTTCATCCAGATTCCCTCCCTGAGCAAATCATTCCCTCTGGCTCAAACCAGACCAAGTGTCCTCTAATCCTCCTCTATGAGGTTTTCTTCCAAGCAGCCAATCTTACACGTTCTATTCTTGAAAACTCTAAGACTGTGAAGGAGAATTCTGACTCAATGCTTTTTGTGTGGTCAAGGTGACTAATGACTTTAAAGAACACAAGGACCAGTAAATTCCCTGAGAGGTTTGAGTTCTCTGGCCTGCTTTTGTTATTACCATTATTAGTATTATTTCTTATGCTGAAGTAATACTTGGACCCAGCAGAAGGAAATCTTTGCTTGTTTACTTTGATCCTACTAAGAACTCACATAGAGCCCAGGTCCCCACTGGGGAAATGCATGTGAGGACAAATACACTCACAATATGATTGCTCAGCATCATGTCTGTTTTCAGTTCATTACACAGAGTCCCCTCTATGAGGATTCCTGAAAGAAATGTCTTTCTGGTCTCAAATATGATTAAAAGCAACTGAGCATTAATTTGTTTGTTCTTATTATGGGCAACATGGATGTTGCAACAAAGTCTGTTTCTGGTTTTATAGTGTTTATGATGTGTAGCTTAGACTTTTCTAGACTCCAGCAGTGAAGGGCATAAATTATGTTAATATTTGAGAGGATCCCTTGCTCATGCATCTGCATATATCATGTATGCTTACATTCATTGCCTGTAAATAGCAGAATCCAACTGTTACAGCTTAAGCAAAGACTACATTAGTTAGAATTATTAGAGATGATCCACAAAACCCAAGGGCAGAGAGGCACCCTTGACTCAGAACATCTGTAACCAGAGGCTCAAGTGTCATTAGGGGCTTCCTCCCTCTGCTCTCTCACACTCATATTCTCTCCCTCTCTCCCTCTTTCCCTCCCTCCCTCCCTCTTTCCTTCCCTCTCTCTCTTCTTTCACTCTTCTTCCATTCCTCTCTCTCTTCCTTTCTCTCCTTCCCTTCCTCTCTCTCTCTTCCTCTCTCTCCTTCCCTCCCTCCCTCTCACTCTCCCCCGTGCTCATGTATTTGTTGAGACTTGACTTGTTTTCTATTATGTGATCAATGTTGGAGAAGGTTTTATGTGCTGCTGAGAAAATTGTGTATTCCCTATCTGTTGGGTTGAATATTTGGTATATGTTAAGTCCAATTCATCCAGAGTATATTTCAGCTCTAAATTTCTTCCCCAAACTTTAAGGAAAATGATTTCAGTTAACTCTTCACTGAAACACATTTCAACAATTTTTAAAGTTAGGAATTTAACAAATTTAATATTGTTATGAGGACAGGAAATTGATTCTAAGCGTCTCAAATCACTGACTTTCCAGCATCGTAGTTGCTGATATACAATACAATGTGGCAGACCCACATTTGAAATATTGCCCAGCTGTGACATTCATGTGCTAGGTAAGCTTTACAGGCAACTTATCTGTATTTCATTTTTTGCATTCATAAAATTGAGATAATAATAATACATATTCATAAGGCTATTTAATTATTAATGCATTAATACATGTAAAACCCTTAGAGCATAAGGTCATCTTTATTCTTTATTAAGTAATTCTCTTTTGTAATCCAATCCACAATTATAAGAATAATCACATGATACATTTATAGTTGGTATTAAGCACTAAGTGATTTTTAATGAACACAATTATCTTACACTTTACATTTTATCAAACACAGAAATATCTTCAGGTTTGTGGGTATGAACAACTTTAAAATGCAGCAGATTGTTTGATACACACACACACACACACACACACACACACACACACACAGATTCCCCCCAACCCCCGGAAGAGTATGTCTGAAGGTAAATAGACCACAATCATTTCAAAACACAATTGCTCTTTGTCAAGTGACAGAGGTTGAAAAACTTAGTATTTCTTTGGATGTGCATATGTTTTTCTTCAAAAAGAAAATCACCACATGACAGTGTACTGTGAATTGAATAATTTCTTTAAGTGCTGAGGCCACAAGTATAAAAACATGTCTACGTTTCCCTTCAGGCTTGACTGAACTCAGTGTCTTCTATTGTGCTTTAAACATCTCTATCTACAGAAGGAACTACTCAATACCAGTCAGATACCATGCATTTTGGTCAGGGTTTACTTGATCATTTATGCTTTATGAGGTAGGAGGAAATTGTTATATTCATTTGTCTAGTAAATATTTTTAATTGTTGAAATTAGATTTCTCACTGGCATTCTGAATTGAAGATCAGAAAAAAAAGATGAAGCAAAGTAAGGCAGTGTTTACACAAGGAAGCTGTGCCGTTCCTCAGCAATGAGTTCCAGATGCTCCCACCTTGCAGCCCTTGGCTTCCAGGGAGGGCCTGGTGTTTGCGGTACAAGAAGCTCAAGAGGATACATTTCCTTTCAGGAATGAACCGGTCAATTCCTTCCATAATTGCAACTTCTAAGAGGGTTTACTTATCCCGTCAGGTACGTCAGCCCACCTAACAGGAGCGTGGTGAAGCCACGTTTGTCAGAGAAAGTGCAACATCTCATGGGAATTTGGATGGAGGAAACAGCATTTTTTTTTTTTTTTTACAAATCCTGTTGCTGTTTTAATCCACTGTTCATTTATCACAGTTCGAAGACATGGGAAGTTTTCTATAGCCTCACATACAAAGAGCATCCAAAGCCATAGCTTACTGAATAACTTGTATTTTAAGAGAGGGTATTCCTTGAGAAGTACAGTGGCTTTTGAATTATTAGTTAAGACACAACTGTACCACGAATCTTAAATGGTCTTATTAATAAGAACAATCCCAGTGCCAGTTATTGGGGTGAATGCTGGAAGATCAGAGAAGCATAACAAGCCACAGCCACCTTACCTTGCCAATTCCTCAGCTGATCCTGTTTCCTCAGACTGGAAGCCTCTGAGTCCTTATCCAAATGGATCTCAGCTGAACTGCTTCTTGAAAGCCTGAAAAGCTCAACCAGCTCTAGATCCTGATCCTCACGCCTTATATACCTTTCTGCCATCACTTCTTGGGATTAAAGGCGTGAGTCACCATGCCTGGATGTTTCCATTGTGGCTTTGAACTCACAGAGATCTGGATGGATCTCTGCCTCCAGAAGGCTAGGATTAAAGGTGTGTGTCCACCATTTTCCGGCCTCTATGTCTGTCTAGTGGCTCTTCTGTCTCTGACCCCAGATAAGTTTATTAAGGTGCACGATATATCGGAGAACACAATATCACCATGCACATCTTTTTTTATAATTAACTTTTTATTGATTCTTTGTGGATTTCATGTCATGGATCCGGATTTCACTTATACATCCCTTCCCTACCCCACCTGTCCCCTTGCTTCTCCCTTGCAACCTACCCTCCAAAACAAAATTTAAAAGTAAAAACAAAACACCAAACCAACCAACCAACCAAACAAACAAACAAATCTCGGTATGGAGGCTGTAGTATGGTCCAGTGAATCACACAGTAAGTCACATGGCATATCCTTTTGTCTGTATATCTTTACTTGCAAATGTTCATTGGTCTGATTGGAGGCCTCTGGCTCTCACTGGGTCTTCTGTTGGATATCCTATTATTGTCTTGTGTCATGGAGATCCTGGGACTTTGGGTTTGTAGACTCGTCCCCTTCACCTGAAATGGGTGCTGGAGTGGGCTACATCGTAGTCCTGGCTCTGGGCCTGGATGGTAGCTGGGTTGGTCAGCCTGCGAGCTTTCCATCTCATCATCTACATCATCATCATCATCATCATCATCATCATCCATTTTCAAAAAAGGAGAAATTTAAAAATGAAGAAAGTCTTCCTAACATGAGAGTGCTCCAGCACTGCCTTGCCTAGCTCACCCAAAGCAGCAGACAGCAAGAAGCGGGCCCGGGCTGTTCTCCTGCTCTCACATCCTTGGGTCCATCTCACGCACACCCACACCACTAGGCCCAGCTCTACTCTTCTGCCAGGCGAGGTTCAGGGCCTGCTGTTTGGATTGCTGCACTTGGTGAGGGGCAGAGCCGGCGCATGCCCCAGAGGTCAGCTCTCCTGACTGGCCCGTCGCAGGTGGCAAGGTGGGAGGGGCGTGTTTCCCTTCCCCTTGCCAACCCATGGCGTACCAGGGAGAGGGCACAGGCAGCTCTCCCGCTCTCACATCCACAGGCCTGGCTCACCTGCCCCCCAGCCAACAGGTCAGCTCCAGTGTGCTGCCCAGGTGAGGTGCTGTGCCCGATCTCCTCTGTGCTGCAGCTGGTGGGGGGCAGGGTCAGTTCTCCCACCACCAAAGTGGCCCCAGGGCCTTCTCTCTCATCTGCCACAGGTGGCAGGGGACAAAGGGAGGGAGGGCATTTTTTCCTCATCCGTGCCACCACATGGCAGATGAGGAGTGGTGAGTTCAGCCCTCCTGCTCTCGTGTCCCCCAGGCCCACTCACTTGAACCCCGGCCGACAGGATCAGCTCTCTGTGCTGCCCAGGTGAGGTGCAGGGATACTCTCTTAGTACTGCGCTGGTGGAAGGCAGAAGACACATATCTCTGATGAAATGTCAAAGACTTAATTCTAGAAGAAACTTTCTGCCGAATATATTTTTACAATAAGTTGCAATTGTATGTATGTTATTCTGTGTGATTCTGTTAAAAGAAAGACTTCCTGTTATTAATTTTACAGATATCTTAAGTCAAGATGAATTTACTAGACAACAATGGAGAAGTGCTGACATTTAGACTTCTAGCTGTAACACACACACACACACACACACACACACACACACACACACACACACTGTCCCTGAGCTTTGGAAGAGATGTTGCAGTACACATGTTCCGTTCGGGGCTGTATTCGATAGTCTTTTATTCTCTATACTTTGGCCAGTTGTTTGCATTATTTCACCATTTGCTGCAAATAGAAGCTTCTCCGGGGAGGGTTGAACGCCCTGTTGCTGTTGGATGCATGCAGAAAGGAACACAGGACACCTGTGCCTTAGGCGGGTCATAGGGGTGTCTGTAGGTGTCTGTTTTAAACAGGCATTGAGAGACCTCCACTCAGCTTTCCTGTCTGTGGGCAAACTTCTCTCTCCCATTCATTTCTTCTGCATACGTCACTGTTGTAATGAATATCTTCAAGGAGAAAAAGGAAAGGAAAAGGAGAAATCAAAAGATCAAGAGTTCTCCCAACATTAGTTTATGCTGTGTAAACCACATCTCCACAGCTAATATTTACATTTGCACACTGGAATACATTAATTAATACTTGGGAAATTCCGCAGGGCATGAGAATAATGACTGACCACATTACTTTAATGTTATTATATTTGCATTCTGACTGGTTTGAATTTGCTCAAGTAGGGGACAAAGAGAAGAGTCAGTGACGCTCTGTCCTTAAATTCATGCCTTCTAGGTACAAACATGAGCTATTCACCCTTGTATTTGAATACAGTCTATGTTCATACATTTCCAATACATTCTGTTTCAAGTCCATGTCTACCACTCTTCCACTCTTAAATGTGGAATTTCTCCTAAAGACTGGGATCTAATCCATATGGCACAGCTATATTATCAGAAAGCAACTTGCAAGTGTTTGGCAAAGTGAAATCATAGTGGCCGTCATACACTTCGGGGAAAGAAGAGCTGAAGAGCAGTATCCTAACACATGCATGTGATGAATGCAATTGGGTTGGACAACCAAGGAGCTTTTCTATTATTCTTCCACTGGTACGTACTTATGGTTCATGAGCTCAGCTGGTTGGGGTTAAAGGTCAGTGCCAATGAGGTCAAAATCATAAATGTGCACTGTGAGGCTTTCCTCTAGTTCATAACTTAATAGTTTAACACTTAACCCCAGCCAATCATTGTGTGCTTTTATTGAAATGAGAGAATGAATGAGAGTGGGTAGAAGTAGGATTCAGAAAACATGTTTCCTGATAGCCAAAATCATCTTCTTCTGGAAACAATAATAACTTACATTTAAATGTAAATTTCCTGGAATAGCGAGACAAATGGAAAGAAAATAGAATGGTTGAGCTGGCATTGAGAATGGCATTACCACTGGGCATCTTTGGTACAAGTCTTTCATTTATAGATAAGAGAACCAATTAAAATTCATGAGAAGGGACAGAAGCAGGAGGTTATTGATTATTTCCTCAATATTTTGAAGACAAAGATAGACAGCAAAGTTCAGTTCTTCTGACTTCGGATTCCTCTATTAAACTAGCAAGGTACACTGTGGTCCTACATCTGAGGTGTAGGTCCTACAAGTGAGATGTTGGTCATATCTCAAGTGTGAGGAACATATAACAAATGACCTGCCTCTAGGAGTCAAAGGAAGAGTGGAGATCCCTGTTTTCCTTAGGAAGTGGACAGTTCTGCTCTCCTCATTTTTCTGTGGAAAATTTTTCTCATTTTCCCTGATATCATCGACATCCATTTACTTTAAGCTTACAAAATTTACATGAAAAGTTTTCTTCTTTTATACCATCAATACCCATTTTATTTTCAAACCCTCAAACCATCCTCCAGGAACCATGACTCCGAGACTGGCTGGCTTTTACCTGTAAAATGACATCCAAACTCTTCTTTCACGGTGTGTCAAACCCCAGGAATGTTCTCAGGCATTTCTTAGCTTTTTTCACATAGATAATTCTGGAATTTTTCTAGGGCATGAATGATTTTTTATAAAAATACTAATTTACATAAAATCAGATAAATCTCTATCTAGGTGGATTCTCCTTTAATTTTTAGATTACATAACTTGGGTTAGCTGACAAGGACAGACAACAGAGACCAAGGCAACGATACAGAAAGAAAACTAAATAGAAATTCAAAACTTTAGTACATACATGACTGACATTGATTTCTCATATAAACTATATAAACAGCGAAAGGATTCAAATAACATTGATGAAAGACTTTTGTTCAAACAATATCTGCTTTTAAAACTTTTACATTTTGAAACTTTGCTTTTAAATCTGACTTTATGTCCCTCGGACATTCGGATAAAAATCTGTGAATGATTATGTAGGTTTTACTTCCGTTTGTGGCATTGTGGTCTCAAATTGCTCATAAGCTTGAAACGGTGAGTAACGTCTCTTTAATTTGCTTATGCTGGTGGCTCTCCACTGTGGTGAGCATCAGAAGACACAAAGGCTGTTAAAACACAGGTTGCTATGCTTCCTCTCTGGGAGCTTCCGGGTTAGTGGGTCTGGGCAGGACTTGAGTCCGAAATTCTGACAATTTCTCATGTAAGATTCGTCCTGAGGTCACACAGGTTGAAAGCTACTGATTTATAACCACAAAGATCCACATTTTTCCCCTCCGTATCCATAAAATCTTAACTCAGAATAAATTTCCCACACTAACAATTCGACTTGACTCAAGTTTGGATTTTATAAATATCTGGAGGAAGTGACCCTGTGCAATTTTACTGTATTTCTTTTTGAAAAAGCTGCTTGGTCTAGGTAAGCTCTGCGCTACTCTTTCGGGGCCAGACCATCAGATGTAAAAGCAAAGACAAGGATGCTTGGAAAATGTGCTAAAGTATTTACACATGCAATTGATCTTGTGGATATCAACAGTCTTCTTTGAAATCTTCCACAGGTACAAGTATAAGAAGGAAACACGTTTTACAATGTACAAATGAGTACGGAAAGAGAAGAGCATCAGACGCTGGAGAGTTTGTTATTAAGAACTACCTGGGTGGCTCCGTCCCCTCGCCCTGCTCCCATCCTGGATGAAGTCAGAGTCACTCTGTGAAGTAGTCAAAATAAATATTAGCGAGATAAGAAGGAAGGAAATAACAAGAAAAGATTTATGTAAATAATTGCCGTGTCTTGACTTGCAATTTCATTGCTGTGTTTAAGAACTGTAGAAATAGTCTCAGCTCTCCTTCCATTACAAAAAAGATTCTAGTGTAAATATAAATCACCAGCATTTACTTCCACCACGACAGTGTCTGCTTCCACAGCACAGTTTGCAGAGATTTACTGTGCTAGACAACTGTTTTAGATCCGTGGAAGCTGTTGGGGAGACAGATCTGTATAACAGAGCATGAGAAACACTTCCATTCGCTCCCGTGTGGTCTGTCTGAATGCTTTTGCTTCGTGAGGCTATTTCCTAGAGGGGGAAGATCTGCCTTATAATAGATTTTAATGCCTTTTGTTACGGACCTCTTTGCTTCAGTCTTCATTGCATTAGGCCTCCCCAGAAAGGCCAGTCACAGCCATTAAAGACTTTATAATTTAGGGTGAACAGGCATGATTATGAGTCGCGATGCGCTAAGTGCCAAAAAGCATTTTAAACGAGAGGAGACTGACAGACCTGTCAGTGGTAATGCATCTGCACTCGCATCTGACCTAAAAGCCCTTTTAACATCTGCAAGGACAAGAAAAAAATAATAAAATAAAAAAAAATCAGCCAAAGAAAGGTTGTCTTGAGATGAAAAATTAATGGCACAGCAAACTGCCTAGTTCCATCAAGGGAGACTTAAACGGCCTTACGTCTCCACTCCAGCTGTAACCTAGAATCTGGCACTTTGGAAAAAGCTGTTGTTGGGTATTTTAGGTGTGTGTGTGTGTGTGTGTGTGTGTGTGTGTGTGTGTGTGTGTGTGTGTACATGTTTGCATATGTAGTGCATGCATTATTTTCCCTTACAAGTTAACATTAGTGCAAAGGGACACAAGCAATACCTCTCATCTTTGGAACTGCTGTGACCCCCCACTGGCTCTGCTTCACAGATGAAGACTGAACTGTCTGTCAGCTCAGACAGATGTCTTCTTTGTAAAGACTTCAGCCTCTAGCTTCCTTCTCATCTGCTTTGGGTTCTTAGTCATTTCTTAGCATAAGGGAGAAAAGTTGCATTAGCTTGACAAGGGTCAATTTCTTTGTAATTGACAAGCAATTACAAAGCTTAGATTGTGGAAGCCCAAAAATTCTAACTTTGGACTTATTCTTTTATTCGGTGTACAAGTCTGTACATGAAATTAATAAATAGGTCTTGCAAAGGGCTGTGCAAACTGTAGAAACAATAGGAAATGTCTTGCTCATATTTATGTTCTGATTATTTTCTGTCATGTGCTTCTGTAGTGTAATATGGATTCTCGATTCTTGAGTCAGAGTTGAAGGAGATCCTGTTAATGGATATTACTACAAAGGTGCTTAAATTGATCAAACACAGGTACCTGTGTAAAAGGAAAGTTTTGAGGTAATTTTACAATTATTTTACAGTTATGCTTAAGTCCAGTCTCAGCTGCAATTAACATAAGAGCTCTCTTGAAGCTATTTACAGAAAGAAATGTCCCTAGGGGTTAGTAAATTGCATGCTTTTGAGGCAATTTCCTTAGGAAGAAGCATTTATACCTTACTATGAAATCTCTTGGACATCTCCCATGGAACTCTAGAGACTCCCATAAGCAACAAAATGATTACATGTCAAGGATAGAGTGATACACTGTGAGTCCTCAAAGTAGTCAAAGGCGCATACAAGCTTGCTTTCTTCTGAATACAGGTAGCAGAAAATTAGCAAACAAAGACATTTGAAAATACACTTTTTTTTACTAAGGTGGATAATGATTTTCAGCATCACAAGACAACTGCCACTCATTCCATCCCTATTTTGTTAGCAAAGATAAAACTATTTTTATATAAACATTTTAAAAATTGTATGATGTACATTTTATTCTTATATAGCATATGCTGGATAGTATATAGTATGACTTGAATTTTAAAATGTAGCTTTTATTCCCACTTTTGGCCCTTTATAAAAATGTATTTATTTATTTTATATATATGGGGGGGTATATGTATGTGTATCGTACACTTGCAGATGCTAGTGCAGCCCAGAAGAGGGTGTTGGGTCCCCTAGGAATGAATTCTAGCAGTTATGAACCACTTGATGTGGGTGCTGGGAACTAATTCTTAACTGCTGGCCACTTCTCTGGCCTCTATTTAGTCCATCTTACTCTTTAAACTATTAACTATAATGGGAAGCTGTTAAATCAGACATTAAGCAATATTTCTCACCACATGTATAAAATCGTTTACACTATTCACCCCTTGTGTTTATTATATATACAGATTTTATATGTTCCTGTGGAAGACACGTGGTCATGGAATCTTCCACATTATATGTAGAAGAAATAAGCAAAGAATCTTAGTACAAGTTCCTACAAAATTACCAGTTAAAAGCTATAAAAAGACAAATTCACATGTGCAGATAAATCTCTCTCTCATGAGAGCTTAGTTTGGTAATTCTAAATATTCTTTGTGTTTTTGTCTAACTGTACCACGAATTCCTAAATGGTCTTACAATAAAAACCCAGAGCCAGATATTGGGGTAAATGCTGAAAGATCAGAGAGACAAAGGAACAAGCCACAGCCACATCTCACCTCACCACTTCCTCAGCCTGAAGGAGCCTCTAGCTGAAAGGAACACTTCTGCGGAAAAGCCTTTAGTTCCTGTCTCCTCAGGCCTTATACACCTGTCTCCTCCCAGCCATCACTTCCTGGGATTAAGTGTGTGTGCCACCACTGCCTGGGCCTCTGTGTTTAATCTTGTGGCTTGTTCTGTCCTCTGATCTTCAGGTAAATTTTATTAGGGTACACAATAGATCACCACATTTAACTCTATGTGTCACCCTGTCTCATATTCTCTGTACACTCATCTTCTGTCCACACAATGTATATAAGTACTTATACATTGCAACTACAGATGTTCAAATGAGTGGTTTAACACTTTTTGGTGACTTAGTGTAAAAATGTGTATTCAGGCAAAATCAGTTCATTACAATAATGTACACACACACACACATACACACACACACACACACACACACACACACACACACACACACACACAAAATAGAAACAGTTTGTTAAGAATGAGAAAAGTGAACCTGGAAATAAGAGAGGGCTAGGGAACTGGAAAAAGGCACATGCTCAAAAGCCGAATTAAAAATATTTTTAATGAGCTCCTTCCATTATAAGCTATTACTATACATAATAGAAACAAAATAATTGATCTTGTTATCATGTTATCTTGGGAACTTAATTCAAAATAGAATGAGCTTATGTTCCTAGCATATAAAATAGTTGTACTGAGAAACTGGGGCTTGGAGCCAGCAATTTGGCCCAGAGGGTAGAGGCAATTGCTGTCAAGACTAAGGAACTGAGTTTAATTCCCAGGACTCATGGTGTAGAAGGAGAGAATTGACTCCCATAAGCTGTCCTCTGACCTCTACATGTAAGTATACACACATTTCCACACACATAAAACAAGTAAATAAACATAAAATAAAATTTATAGAAAGAAACTGAATGCCAAAATAATTTATATTTCTTAACTAATTTTTAAAGTTTTTTCCTTTTTTGATTTTTTTATTAATTAATTTATTATTTTGCATCCTGACCACAGCCTTGCCTCCCTTCTCTTCTCCCACTCCATTCCCTCACCTCGCCTCTGCCCCTCCTCCCAATCCACCCATCCTCTCTACCCACTCAGAAAGGGGCCGGCCTTCCATGGGTGTCAGCAAAGCACAGCATATCAAGCTGCCATAAGACTGAGCACCTCCCCCTGTATTCAGGCTGGGCGAGGCGATCCAGCATGAGGAATAGGTTCCCAAGGGCCAGGCAAAGCACCAGGGACAGCCCCTGCTCCCATTGCTGGGAGTCCCACACATAGAGCAAGCGACACAACTGTCACGCTGACGCAGAGGCCTAGGTCAGTCCTATGCAGGCTCCTTTGCTGCTGGTTCAGACTCTGAGTTTCCATGAGCCAGGCTGGCCATTCCTGTAGGTTTTCCTTCAACGTCCCCCCGGCTCCTACATTCCCTCCTCCTTCTCTTCGGCAGAACTTCCCAAGCTTGGTCCAACGTTCATTTGCAGATGATATGGTGGCATACATAAATGACCTCAAAAATTTTAACATGAAACTCCTACAGCTAATAAACACCTTTAGCTAAATGGCTGGATACAAGATTAACTAAAAAAAGAAAAAACAAAAAAGAAAAATCAGTAGCCCATTTATATAAAAATGATAAAAGGGCCGAGAAAGAAATCAGGAAAACATCCTTCACAATAGTTACAAACAATTTTAAAATATCTTAGGGTAACTCTAACCAAACAAGTGAAAGAACTTTCAAGTCTTTGAAGAAAGAAATTAAAGAAGATATCAGAAAATGGGAAGATCTCCGATGATTATGGATTGGTAGGATTAACATAGTAAAAAATGGCCAGCTTATCAAAAGCAATCTACAGAGCAAATGAAATACCCATCAAAATTCCAACACAATTCGTTACAGACCTTGAAAGAACAATACTCAACTTCATATGGAAAAACAAAAAACAAGGGTAGCTAAAACAATCCTGTACAATAAAAGAACCTTCTAAGGTATCACCATCCCTAACTTCAAGCTCTACTACAGAGCTATAGTAATAAAAACAAGTATGGTATTGGCATAAAAACAGACACATTGATCAATGGAATCAAATCAAAGACCCAGACATAAATCCACTTACATATGGACACTTGTATTTTGACAAAGAAGTCAAAAGTATACAATGGAGTAAAGAAAGCATCTTCAACAAATGGTGCTGGCATAACTGGATGTCAGCATGTAGAAGAATGCAAATAGATCTATTCTATCATCCTGCACAAAACTCAAGCCCAAGCAGATCAAAGACCTCAACATAAATCCAGATACACTGAACCTCATAGAAGAGAAAGTGAGGGAATATCTGCATTGTACAGGAGACAAACTTCCTGAATAGAACACCAGAAGCTCAGACACTAAGAATAACAATTAATAAATATAACCTCATAAAAAGCCTCTGTAAGGCAAAAGACACGGTCAATTTCGACAAAATGGCCGCCTATAGAATGAGAAAAGATCTTCACCAACCCTACATCCAAAAAAGGGCTGCTCTCCAAAATATACAAAGAATTCAAGAAACTGGACATCAAAAAACCAAATAGTCCAATTAAAATATGAGGTACTGACCTAAACAGAGAATTCGCAACAGAAGAATCTCAAATGGCAGAGAACACTTAAAGAAATGTTCATCATCCATAGCCATCAGGGAAATGCAAATCAAAATGACTCTGAGATTCCGTCTTACACCTGTCAAGACCAGAAACACAAATGACAGCTTATGCTGAAGAGGATGTGGAGCAAAAGGAACACTCCTTATTGCTGGTGGGGCTGATGGGAGTGCAAACTTGTTCAGACACTTTAAAAATCAATATGGTGGTTTCTCAGAAAATTGGAAATCAATCTACCTCAAGACCCAACTATATCACTGCTGCACATATACTCAAAGGATGCTCAATCATATCACAAGGACACTTGCTCAACTATGTTCATAGCAGCACTGTTTGTAATTCACAGAACCTGAAAACAACCTAGATGTCCCTCAACCAAGGAATGGACAAAGAAAATGTGGTACATTTACACAATGAAGTATTACTCAGCTGTTAAAAACAATGACATCAGGAAATCTGAAGGCAAATGGATGGAACTAGAAAAAAAAATCATCCTGAATGAGGTAACCCAGACCCAGAAAGACAAACATGGTATGTACTCACTCATAAATAGATTTTAACTGTAAGGTAAAGGATAATCATGCTACAATCCACAGACCCAGAGAGGCTAGGTAACAAGGGGGGTCCAGGGGGAGAAAATGGATCTCCCAGGGAAGGTGAAATAGAGATCTCCTGGTTGGACTGGTAACTTGAGGGATCAGGTTTGGGAGTGGGCAGAGGGGGAAGTGTTGAGAAAGATAACTGGAAAGGAAGGATTTAGGGAGTCGGTAGAAACCTGATACAAGGGAAATTTCCCTGAGTCTACAAGGATGGCCCCAGCTAAAACTCCTGGCAGCAGTGGATACATAGCCTGAACAGACCATCCCCGTGACAGGATTGGTGACTACCTTGGTTGTCATTGGAGAGCCTTCATGCAGTGACTGGTGGAGGCAGGTTTAGATGGATTTTTTTTGTTTTGTTTGTTTGTTTGTTTGTTTGTTTTCTTTAAGATCAAGGTTTATCTTCTTCCTACTATCTACAATAGCATCATTGCCAGACAGGGCTGATTATCATTTCTCACTGAGATGAAACTGATGCTCAAAGTGCTCAATTGACAGATTAACAGAAAAAATCTGATGGCATCAAGTCTAGTATTTATATTATCCAATTCTAGTTCAATGTTTTTGCTGTGTAGATTCCTGTTGTAACAAGACGTGGAGATATTTTCAAAGGAACTCATCCTCAAATAGCTGTAAACAGACACTGATTTACCCTGACTGCCATATTTGGCAAGAGCCAAGGTCCAGATTCTCCTTTCCAACACCTCTACCATTCAACTGCCATGCTCCCTCTCTTGGGACTTCTCAGACCCTCCCTTAATCCAACAGCTGGGTCAAGGGCTGGCTAAGTAGGAGGCTTTTATGACACCCTTCCAGCCTCCTAGCAGGAATGTTTTCAAAATGGTCAGTGGCTGCTGCAAACTGGCCACCCAACACATAAGATTACCTTCAGTTTCATGCATTCACTGCAATATGCACACAGATCAAAACCATTTAGTGCTGTAAGCATGAACATTGTCCCCAAAATACTTGGTTCCCTTTCTTTCTTATCAGAATGCTTCAGAAAGAAAAATTGTCTTATGGTGAAGTATAAAAAACAGACAGATGTCTCTGTTTCATTACTGATGATGAATTTATGCAATTTGTAATACATTAAACATTACTGGTGCTTGACAACAAGTATTCGACGTTTGGAGTAGGATGTGTTGTATCGCTCAATGTTCCACACAATAGTTGACAGGAATCATTAGCAGTTCAAAGATAAACAAAGAGTAGATACTCAAAGGAAAGAATCATTTGTTAATGCAACTCAGTTAAACTAAGATTTCTTGATACCTTCCAAAGTGTAGGCTCTTTGCTAAGTACTAATTATTCTTATATGGAAAGGAAGGCTCTTGGGAAGACCAGCACTCCAGCAATGGTAGGATGTCTTCCCCTCCTTTCTCACTTCCTTTTCCCAACTCATGTCCTGAGATTGTACCCCTAAATAATTTATATTGCCTCTAGTTTCTAGGAATAAATAGATAAATACTTCCAACAAGTAGTTAGAAATCCTTTGGAAGCTGAAAAGAGGTATAGAGGTTAGATATATACTTGGAAGCAATTGTTTAAAGGGAACAAAAATAATCCCATGGGGACCAACCCCTAGGCCAAGAACAGCAGGCCAGGAATGACTGCTGAGAGATGGTTAGCTTTTGTCCCACTTCAGGGTGAGCCCCTAATGGGTTATCCAATACAGAGTGGTCAGTTCTGAACTCATATGTACATAACGAAGTTGGGCTTTGCAGGTCGTGTGTGTGTGTGTGTGTGTGTGTGTGTGTGTGTGTGTGTGTGTGACTGTGTGTGTGTGACTGTGTGTGTGTGACTGTGTGTGTGTAACAATAACAGCCAAAGCAAAAGATACCATAAGTTTGAGGGAGTGTGGTGGGCGTCAGCAAGAAGGGTTGTAGAAGGGGAACAAGGAACATGTCAGAGGGAGGAAAGGGAAGGGTGGGTATAATATAATCATATTTTGCTTAAAAAAATTAAGAAGAATAACACTCAGAGCCATAAGAATAGATGGTAGTAAAAGAGGAAGACTAAAGAGGAAGAAACCGAGAGAGAAGCTGCTGATGGAACTGTGTGGGAGAGCGTCGTTACCAAGGGACACGGATGAAGGAGATGCAGCCAAATAAGAGCAGAAACCATAGCGTGGCAGCGAGGAAAGTCAGACAGGTAGTTTCAGCCAAGAGAGGAGCCTCCAAGAAGTCCTTTCCACTGACATCAGTGCTGTCTTCTGTCACACCTATTGTGAGAGAAAGAGCGAACGTTGACAACAGGCAGAAAAATAGGGAGAAGGGGGAGGGGAGGTGCCCTGTGCTTGACGCTGGCTCCTTTGCAGTTGGCTACAGAGGACAGCGTGTGAGCATTTGGACAGTGGCGGGCTTGACCGGCTAGGCCATGGAAAATATAGCCAGTAGATCCTGCTAATTTTGTGCTTGCTAGTCTGAACCAAGGAACACAGTTCACAGTGGGTGTCTGTAAGTGTTTTTGCTGAGCCTAGTTTATGAAATAGAGTACCAGTTGCCTGCAAGGTTCAATCTTCTGTCAATAGAAGAGTGATCTGTGAAACTATTAATTTTCATTTTTAAAAGCACTCATTGTAATCTGATATTTGCAAGTATTTGTATGTGTCTATGTGCCCAATAAAAAATGGTAAGAACAGTGGCTGTCATTAAGCATTGAAATTGATAAAAAAAAAAATTAACTTAAAAAACCTGGGAAGATTTGGGGGAGGAAAAGAGGAAAGAATATGGTCAAAATACATTGTAAGAAATTTTTTCAATAAAATAGAAGTTTGAAAAATGTTTTATTTTTCTGATAATTTTTGGATAGGGCATGTTTCACTCTCCTAATTATCAATAAAACTACAGTATGTCTTAAATAAAATCTCAGTTGGATTATAAAAATCCTTAGGAAATTTTATTTTGCTGTGTTGATCCATATTTACTCAATTTTATGTTAGTTCAAATTAATTCATGCAATTGAGTTTTCATGTCAAGGCAGTTATCTGCACAGAGGTAAATGTAGAACAGAAATATCTTCCTGTCTGTTTATTTGAATAAGGAAAGAAAACTGCACACTAAAGCAGCTTTCATTGTTCAAGGATTAAAATTTATTAGTCCTTATTGTAAGAATATGGGCCATCAGCTATGGATTAGTTTTCCCTCTCTGAAAAGTGTGAAAGCAACCGACAAAATGTAATCCTAAAATTACCTGACGTTGAGTCCTAAGATTGTCTTCAGCAGATAATGTGTGGGCTCACTTTGTTTAGTTTCCCCATTCATGTTCTTTGTTCAGGCTGCTGAATGCGTCAACCTACATCCTGTCATCTGGGATGTAGAACACCGGATGGGTTCTGCAAAAAGGAGTTCATTTCTCTCTGATAGAAACCTGAAATGTTTTCATTTTTTGCATTTGAAGTGTGAAGAAGGTTTAGTAGAAGAAGTAAAATTCTTCCACAAAAGGCTTCAATTTGCAAAAGACAATGTCACAGCTTTGAACCCTGCTGAGGATTTAGTCACTGCTGAACCCGGAGGGTATTAGGAGTCTTTTTAGTTTACTACGCAGGGCACAAAATCCTTTCCATTAGTGATTTTCAACTCCTCCAGGCTAAGAACTCTTAATGGGGGGAGGAGATGAAGTGGAAAGGGAGAGAAGGAGGGGGAGACTGTGTGTGTGTGTGTGTGTGTGTGTGTGTGTGTGTGTGTGTGTGTGTGTGTGTGTAAAACACTGCTGGTCAAGGAAATATATAATGACAAAGATTTACTGTATAGTCATTGTCTTTGGAATGAATATTTCATTCAAAAGATTACTGTAGCATCCACATACTTGAAAATGTAGTAATTAATACGGGTATAAACAATGAAAGTATAAAAATGGAACTTTCCAGTCTTTCTATGTGAAAATATCCATTTTCAAAAGCAGCAGCACCAACAGAAAGGTTGGTTGTTGTAATATGTGATATCCATAAAGGTAGGAGCCAGCAAGCTTTGATGACTAAGGTAGTCTCCCGCAAGAATTGACATATTCAGACACCTGTCCTGTTGACGGGATATTTGGGAAGCTACAGATGTTTTAAAGATTTAAGTTGCAATGCTTAAAGTGTCAATTTTCTTTTTTTATGTGCCTTGTTTCTTAATGTATGTAATGAAAGGAAAATCTAAAAGAATCCTGATAGAAAGTTTGAAGGAATGAATCAAGTTGTTACTTGTCCTGTGTTCTTTTCAAATCCCATTAATCTGGAATAGATCCGATCATTTCCAATAGTCTGAATAAACAATTATTTTACATCAGGACTATGTTTCGCTCTATAGTTCAGCTGGCTTCAAACTCAGATTCCTCATCCTTCCTGTCTCAGCCTGATGAATGCTTAGGTTACAAGCATGCCTGGTTGTCACAGCCAGCCAAATCAAGTCTTCTGCCATATATATCTGGTGTATAGAAAGGGGTAACTTTTTTTTCTTTTAGTGTGTTTTGGATACTTTTCAATTTTCCCAAACTTCATCAAAGCACAGAGAACAGCATGTCAGAAGACCGTCAGTGAGAACGTCCTATTACGGAGCAGGGTTAAATCACCACAAAGGGCTGTTTTCTGAATCCCTTGGAAAATCTAACCTTGTGTGGAAACAGGCTCAAGTAATAATACCCATCTCTCTCAGCTCCCTTCCCTGCCTTTCTCTAGCATGACTTCGTTTTCTTGTAGGCTCTTTTCCTGGCTTCTGCCAGCTCTGGGCTTATTCCTCCCTCTGTAACTCACCCCGGGATCCCTGCCTCAGCAGACAACCATTTCTATTTCCATCATTTCTGAGGTGGGTTTCACTAGCCTAGCTTGAGTTTTCTTCCCATTTCTTAGGCAATCACTGTGGTCCAAGGGACAGAATATGCCAATTGAATCGTGTGTCCACTTCAAGGAAGACGACACATTTTATATTAGAATTTATATAAGCAAAATGCAAGAAAGAACATTTGTATTCCTCCCAAAAATTGATGCCCCTTAACAAAATAAGAAACTGTTACTGGATCAACAAAAAATTCAAATCGCTTAATTTGGGGACTTTTTACATGGTTGAAGGCAGAAGTTTCCTTGACATCATATTCTACCAGGTCCTGAGTTCACAGAGATCCTAGCAGGCCAAGAGCAGAATATAGTGATGTAAAAGGTAGTCCTTACAAGTGTCCACGAAGGAAATGCAGGGGTTTTTCAGGTGGTACTGAGAGAATATATGCGTCTTGGTTCAAATAGGGGAATGCAAACCAAGTAGAGTATAATGGGATTTCCTGTCAAAGACTGGTAAGCTAGGTGCTTGCTGTTCAAAGTCTAGGCATTAAGGGAAAACTCATATAATTTACACAAATAATTTACAGTGCATATAGACTTATATCATCTTTTTAAAAATTATACGATGCTCTAGGAGTCTGTGAGCATTGGGCTGGAGTTATCCTGTAGAGCCAGATGACAGTTCTCTGATTTAGATGCTAAATATATTTCTAAACATGTCTAGTTTTCTTTCCCCACACCCTGACTATGAAACCTTAGCCATTTACAGAAAATGCAATTAATAAGGGGGGGGGGTTCTCTAAGAATATGCAATTTGTAGATAGACTTCAGGCGTCAAACCCTCCTCTCAATAAAAACAAACAAAAAATACTTTCCATAGCTTTCCAGTTGTGTGGCCTTGGCAAAGCTAATTAACTTTTACAAGTTTTCATTCTTCATCTTTCAAATGAAAATTAAAGCAGTACCTACCTCACAGGCTGATGTATTAATAAACCCATTGTTTTAAAGGCATTGATATCTTTGATAACTTCTTGATAAGCATCAGCTACTATTATAGGTCTCTAATATCTTATGAAGGGTCTGGGTGTCTATCACATTTCAAATATCAATACAAGATTCTTGATCAAAAGGCTCCAGATCCAACTGAAGAACAGATTTGCTGTTCAGAAAAGGGGTGTCACTGTTGGGTTTGTATTTATTATAACCCAGATGTCAGCTGAATGTCTTGCTACCTTCACCAGTAGCCATTAGCCGACAGGTCTGCTTGCTCTTGCCTGTGCATTCCCAGCACTTAGGCATACACACTCATATGACTGGAAAGCTCCATACTTTCCACCAATCTTTGGCAGCTCAGATTGTGATCTTTCTTCCTGACTCCATCTTGTGTTAACTTCCACTAATCTATATCAAAACTCAGTTGAGCTGATTTATGCAAAAGTTTAATTCAAATCAAGAATTACATGCATGCTACAGCTTTCTTTGAGTTTTACAAGGGCCTGGGAAGAGGCCACACTCTGTCATATGATTAGATGTACCACACTCACTCTCCTCTTTCTGTGCTCTGACTTCCTGTGAAAAGGCCATCCTTAACTCTGCCTTTTAAAATGGATTTATCGACTCCGTAAAATTATAAAAGAATTTTTTTTGAAAATAGTTTTCTTTTCTAAATTTTATTTATGTAAGTATTATTATTATTTCTTAATATATGCATGCTCTGTCTGCATGTATGACTGCATTCTAGAAGAGGGCATCGGATCCCATTATAGATGGTTGTGAGTCACCATGTGGTTGCTGGGAATTAAACTCAGGACCTCTGGAAGAGCAGCCAGTGCTCTTAACTGCTGAGCCATCTCTCCAGACTCCAAAAAATACAATTTTGTTATTGAGAAATTCTGTTGCAACTTTTATGCAAACAATATTTCAACTTCTTGACATTATCTTGGAATTCATTGTGTGCTCCCATTCAGGAGGTGCACATCATTCATGACTTTGCAAAAGAGGTGAAATGTTAACACCCACTTTTTCATAGTGAATGATGTAATGAGTCTGTAGAATCAGTTGCCATAAAGATTTTTATGGACTCATTACATCTGTGGTGTTCCTTAAGGGTGAGTTCCAATGAGATATTAACGTTTTTAACACTTGAAATGCTGTGGGTATTTAAGTAGTGACTATGAACTTTACATTTTAAAAATAATTTTCATTTCATTTATCTATTTTGAATGTGTGTGTGCATGCACACACATGTGCACTTGCAACAAGATGTACATGTGATCGTCAGAGCCCAATTTACTGGCGTTCCCTCCTTTTATGGTGTGGGGTCAGGACTGAACTCAGGTTGTTAGACTCAGTGGCTAGTGCTCTTCCCCTTTAGGCCATCTTGTCAGCCCCATTTCCCTTTTTTATGATATAATCTTGCTATCATGCCTAGGATGGCTTCATACTTGATATATTCCTGTCATTAGTCCTAGGATTACAGGCATGTGCCACCATCTTTTATCTCTATTTCCAAAGCTGATATTTAGTATAATGTATGTTTGTTTAAGTGATATATCATTAATTTAACTCAGAATTGCAACCAACATAAACAAATTTATTTTCTAGCCTCTAGGAAATTAAGCTTGGGTTGTCTGCATTTCCAAAAGAAAACTTGCAGACAAGTTGCTAAGGTATTTATTGAAAGAGGTAAATGAAGAATAAAAACCCAGGACTTTCATTCTTTGGTCTCTTCAGTTTACTAACCTTTTCCAAGGTCCCAGAAGAGAGCCTGGGCGATACTTGGATGAAGTGACATGAACAAGACACTAATATTCATCTTATCAAACATGAGCCATTATATGCCTATCAGAGATCCATCTACTTCTAGATGAAGCAGATACCCTCTTCATTACTAAGGTCCCCAGGTTCACGTTCTTAATTAGAACATATGGAGAACAACAGCTGAAGCAGCTCAGACGTTCCCTCTGACGACTTGTCTCCTTGTCCCTTTGCCTTTCCTGACACTCCACCCCTTCAGTCTCCCCTCAGGTACAATAGCCACGTCTTTCTGAAGTAACAACTGACCTAAACATGGCATTATACTCCAGCTAAGGCCTCTCAAACTGTTTCTGCAAGGAAACGCTAATTCTGTAGGTCTAGACACAATAATTGTTCCAGTGGAGTTTCTAAGGTATGGAGTTTTGATGGTTTTATTAACAGAAAGGTTTCCTCTTTTTTCCTTACCTTAACTAGAAGCTTTTTCAGAATGATAAAAAGCACACGTATACACACACACACACACACACACACACACACACACACACACACACTGAGATTCTAGCTGTGTGTTTTTGCTTCACACCTCTAAGCTTTTTTTTTTTTTTTTTGAGACAGGGTTTCTCTGTGTAGCTTTGTGCCTTTCCTGGAACTCACTCTGTGGTCCAGGCTGGCCTTGCACTCACAGAGATCCGCCTGCCTCTGCCTCCCCAGTGCTGGGATTAAAGGCGTGCGCCACCACCGCCCAGCCTAAACTTTTAACTTTAATGGCTACATTAGTTACTTTTCTGTTTCTTATACAACCTACAAAAAAAAAGATCATTTTGGCTCTGGCTCCAGAAGGTTAGAGTCATTAACAGAGGAGAACCCATGGCAGCATGCACCAGGTATGGAAGCAGGAAGCAGAGAGCTCACGTGTTGACTGCAAGCAGGAAGCAGAGAGAGCGAACCGGAAGTGGGGAATGCTTTTACATCCCAAACCCACCCCCAGGGATGCACTTTCTCCAGCAAGTCTGTACCACCTATACCTCCCCATACAGCTCCATCATCTAGGGCAGTGGTTCTCAACCTGTGGGTCACAACTCCCAAAGGGGTCACATATCAGATCTCCTGCATACCAGATATTTATATTATGATTCATAACAATAACAATATTACAATTATGTTGCAACGAAATAATTTTATGGCTGGGGGTGACTACGACATGAGGAACTGTATTCAAGGGTCATGGCATTAGGAAGGTTGAGAACCACTGATCCTAGGGGGGAAGTGCTCAAATGTTCTAACTATGAAGGACGTTTCTTCAGATCACTACAATGTCTCTGCTATGGTCGCACACATTTGATGGAGTTTATACACAGCCTTTCTTTTACTGTATTTGGTTAATCTTTAACTTCTGTGCCTTTTGTTTCTCTGTATCTCAGGAAAATCTTCAGATTCTAAGTATTTTCATTTTGTTTTTGTTTTTAATCTCCATGGTAGGCATAAAATGTTCAACTTGGAAGTAGCTACTTGTTAGAGGATTACTAAGTTATCATTCCTTCTTTCTGCCTTCCTAAGGGCAAATGGGGTTACATTTGGGATCAATTTCCCACTGCTCTATAGTAGATGTGTAGTTTGAATGGGTTTGGATCTGTTTCTGGCTCCAGGTGTGGACTCTGATGTGACGCCACCCGTTACCGGCTGAACTTGGAGAATTAATTGGGAAGGAAATGAATCAGGACATGAAGATTCTCTGACTTCAGGGACTGGCTCAGGTTAATGCAGAGTGAAATGTGAGAGTTTATATAACAGTGGGAGGAAGACAAAGCCCTCGCCCTGCTCTGGGTGGTGTGGTGTTTACAGACGGCACCTGGAGTGACGGCAGCTGTTCATCGCCATGATGGAAGTCAGAGACCTACAAACAGAAGCCTAGGCGGAAGTGGAGCCAACCAGATGAACTGCTGGAACCTTATCCTGGTTCCTGTGCTAGCCACCACTAAAGCCTTCTCAATGCCGCTCAACTAGCAGATATATGAGCTGGGACATATTTGTTTCACCAGGATTCTCTAGTCGATCTGATACAATGAAATAAATGTTCTTTTACATCTAAACTTAATGTTCTGTTTTCTTTTACTTGTAGAGCAAGATTTTTTCCAAATGTATTATTTTCAAAAATACTTTGTATATTTAATTCCAATTTAAGGATAACTTGAGCCTTTGTTTGTTTGTTTATTTTTTAATTTTTTGAGACATGATCTCATATGAAGCCCTGGCTGGCATGGAACTAGCTACATAGACCAGACTGGCCTTGAACTTATAGACATCCTCCTGCTTCTGCCTCTCCAGTGTGGAGAGTAAAGATACACACCACTATACCAGGCTATCACTAAGTTGAACTGGATTTTCCAGTCTGAATGAAAATTATTATTATTTTTTATGGCTAAAATTGTTTTTAAATACTCTTAGATCATCAACTGACTTAATCCTAGGGTAAGTTGTTGAAGACACACTAGATATTTTTAATAATACAAATTTTAGTCACAAAGCAATACAATTTCATAAGCTCTTTTTTCCTTCTGTAAGACAGTGCTGTTTAGATATTAAATGTTTTCATGTGCTTCCTATAGAAGAGACAGACATTCTTCTTCACCCTGGAGCTTGCTGAAAGGACAGACCGTCTCTTCATTTCCTGTTTCCTTTCTCTGCATTTCCATGTGGTAACTCATCTGAATTAAATTTCTTCCTTTAAAGTCTAGAATGACTTTGCTGTCGTGATGATACCTGAGTGATGCAGAGTGGAATACTGAAGCACACTTTCAGACCACTGTCTTGAAGTGAACATCAAGAAATAAGAAATGCCAGGAGGGGACAAGGGAGATAGCTAGGTCAGCATTGTGCTTGCCATGCACGGAGGAGAACTCCCAGCACCCACGGCAAAGAGCTGGGTAGGGTGGTGCATGCCTGTGATCCCAGGGCTGGGGATGTGACAACAAGAAGATGCCCACGGCTTAGGATTGGTGACCAGGCAGTCTAGTGAAATCAGCAAGCCTCGGGTTAGTGAGAGATCTGATCCCCAAAAAGTAAGATGAGGAATAACTGAGGAAGACTGCTGACATCAACTTCTGGAATCCACAAGCAGATTCACCTATATGAACACACACACACACACACACACACACACACACACACACACACACACACAGTGGTGGTGGTGGTGGTGATGAATGCGTTCTGAGAGCAGTTTAAGTATTATATATTATAATATTTCGTGAACTTACTTCCTATTTTAAGAACATAACTAACTGTCTAAGTAATTTGGTAATAGCTGAGATAGCCCTCCACTTTCTACTGTAGCCACAGTGGTACCTGTGACAATGATTGTTTCTCTATTAGTGCTAATTTCCATGATGCTGATCAATAACTGGTCTGAATAAAAACAACTTTGAACATGTGCTGCCTGAACCTGGGCTCTCTTCAAGAGTACCAGTGTTCTGAACCGCTAAGCCACCTCTTTGGTCTGCACCACATAGAAACTTTCAGAACATAGTCTGTGACAATATAGTCCCAGCCTCACTGTGAGTTATGAGTTGTTTGTGTTTCTTAGGCTTGGCTGTTTGAGACCTGGTCTATGTGACGTCTAGGCTAGCCTTGAACTCACTATGTCACTAAGAGTGGACTTGAACTCAAGATCCTCTACACTGCTGGGATTACAGTCATATGCCACCATGTTCTACTCTTGCTAGTGGATTTAAATAGGTTCATCACTTCTTTGTTAAAATTCCAATCAAAAGAACCCTCAAAGATTCTATAGGGTTAGGTCTTATAACAGGGCATGCTTTCATTTTTTTTTTTTTTTCCATTCTGGACCCGATTTTAAAAAAAAAAAAAAAACACACTTCTTCACTCTGCTCAACCTCACACACTTCCTTTCATCCATTACTCAGACAAGTCACGTGCCCTATCTCGCATATTGTTCTGATGGAAAATGTCTTATTTTCGTGGGCTCAAACAATACACCATGGAATTCCCAGACCCGCATGGCTAAGATTCTCTGCTCAGAACAACCATGTGTGCTGTTTTTTATGCTGATTGACTTTCCACGTGGAACTACTTTTTTCAAGTAACCACCACAGACATGTGGTGGGCCCGTTGGCTGGCTGTGTAAGCGCTTATTTCAGTTCACGAGAAGGCTGGATTCGACAGGAGCGGCCAGGATGGGCATATTTCGCATCATCTTGCGGCTCAGGCTCACTCCTTCCTGTCTGAGTCTCGGAGCAACATGTGCTTTAATCATTCCAGCTCACTGACGCGGGAAAAGTAAACATGAGGGTGGTAATTAATTAGAAGGGCTTAATCCTTTCTTACAAGGTGAATATATCTTCCTGCCAGAGCTTCGCTTTCAAGAAAGAGGTGTAGCACCTCCCACTTTAGTTTACCTTGGTTTGGATTTCTTGGGTTTCCTCAAGCTTTGATACCCGCGGCTGCAGGTTTATAATATCTTGCTTGGATTTTCAGCTTTATTCAAATCTGTATAACTTCCCACAACCAGCTGAGACAAACCAGATGAAAGAGTTCAACCACATCTCGTCACCAAATCAATTTCTTTTCTTTTCTTTCTTTTTTCTTTTTTTAGGTTTCTGGTTCCCCATCTGTGTGGCTTAGTTCCTGTGAGGCCAGATTTAGAAATGGGTGGGGAAATATTGCCTGACTAAAGGAGTGTTAATCATTTCCCCTTAATAGAAGTAACATTTTTATTGCTGCTTTACTGATGGGATCTTTTCCCTAAGGCAAGAAACAATAACAAAATCCCTCCTACCTGCCTGTCTCAAAAGAATTCCAATCTGTCTGGGAAGCAGCCACCCTCGAAGGATGCTTAGGGGCTTCTCAGGAGGCCAGCACGCTTGGGAATGCTCAGAAGAAATGCAGCAGTTGAGGGAACTACCCGATCGCCCAGGTTGAAAGGAGAGATCCTGGATTTGGACTCCAGCATTTGGGGTTCTGGTTCCGGTCGGCCACGTGTCAGCTGTGAGCGTATGGCAGGCAACGGTTATTTAAAGGTACCAGGCCTTTAACATTCGTTCTGAAGACAGTCAGCAATGCTGTGATTTGCAGACTGAAAGACCAAGGCACAGAGCAAGCCAATGACCCCTGGAGTCCACACCGCTAGGGCTCTACTGAGCCCCACATTGCTCCAGGTTTTCTCATCCTGTCTCGGATTCTACTGCCTTCCTCTGTACTACGACAGTTTTCCTTTACTGGGTCTTTGTTCTGATTTATTTTAATCTGAAAAATAAGGTGATCGAGCTAAACCTCAAAAACCCCCGCTTTGAACTTGAATACCCTGTGATCTTATAATTGAGTGTTATCCTTCAATTTGGGGAAGAGTACAATTTGGTTCAGTGCAGCCCAAACAACACACATATTTATGAAGTTGAGAAGCAGCAGGTCGGGAGTGGTACGAGATTAAGGGTCTGGTATTAATCTGGAAAGCTTCCGGACTAAAAAGGGTTTCATCTGGTACAGGAGGAAGAGCTGAGATGCTGGCTGGCAGGTGGGAGGGAGTCAACTCAAGCCTCTTCAGAAGTCTAGAAACAGTCGCAGAGGACTGGAGAGGAAGAGCCATTAGCAGGGCCTCCTGATGGGATGACAGGCCCTCTGGATCAAGCATCTTGCTGAGGAGGAACACGAAAATGGGCCTCTCACTCAGAATCCTTCCTTTCTTGGGAATTCATGCATTATTGACTGAAGACAGATTGACTGACGAAGGTGAGCTGAACTGGAGAACGGCTTTAAAGCCCGCATTAGCAAGCTGCAATTGAGAAGCTGTCCAGAGATTCAAATGCATGGAAAAACCATGGGAGAATAATGTTTCCGTGTGTCAGAGCTTGCCAAAAGACAGGTTCCTTTCTGCTGTTCACTTCCTCCCTCTTCGAATTCATTTTTTTAAAAAAGGTTAAATCAAGAAGTATTCTATTTTGTAACTGTTCATTATTAATACTCAGCATCTTTTTCCCCAGAATATTGGCAATATTAGCAAATGTTAACACTGTATCTTTTCTAGTGTGCTAAGGAGAAAGCATTCATAATGAAAAAAAAATGGTTGTCTCCTTTTTTCCCTCAGCTTGGGAAATTATTAAGAAAGGAATTCAAAAATTCTAAGATTGGCAGGGTCACTGTGAGTGAAACAGCTGAAGATGTGCATGTAGGCTGGAAACAAGAGGAAACTCTGTGTAGTGAGTTCTCAATGTTCCTTTCCTCTGACACAGAGCTAATCATCTACACTAAGCATTGGCTTATAAAATGCAATCTTTGAGCCGATAAACACAATTGTATTCCAGCGATGTAAAGATCCTTTAGTCAGTGAACCATGGGCTTGAGTTCAATTTCTACATCGATGTAAAAGACAAAGCATGGTAGCGTGTGCTTGTAATCCCAGTGCCAGGGAAGCCAGAACAGCTGGATCCCTAGGCTCAGACTTAACCCGAGATTAACCTCAGGCCCACACACAGGCCTGCATTTATGTGCACATGCCCCCCCACATGCAAAGATGTGCACACACATGAAGATGTCCACACACACTCACGCACCCACCCATGCATGCACATGCATCAGTAAATCAATCAAATAAAAATGATTATATCTACTGATGTGCCAGTACCCGTAGGTAGACACTTTCTCTGTATGATCTTTAATCTTTACAGCAACTCCTTAAAATGGAGATTTCAAAAACCAAGTGGTTCATTGATGTACCATGTCAGGGCTAAGGCATTGGTCAGCTTTACAGAAATGCCCTTCTTTTTCCACTCTTGACCTTTTAAGAGACATGTATGGATAAATAAATATCTGGACTAGTTTTAACATGTTAAATGATACTTAGTAACTATGTTGGAATATCTCTAGTCCTTCATAATAACGTGAAATTGCCACAAATGACTGAACGATTACAATTTGATAACAACTTAAAGAGGTGAATGATGTGTGCTGACCTGGGCTTACTCTTTTGAAAGCATTTGTCATATACTTCCCTCATGCTTTAAAATATGTCCCAGTAAGCTGGACAGCTGGACTAACTAGGCATTGCAGTGGACAGTCTCTAGAACAAGGACCTTTCTTCTCATAGCAACAAATTGAACACATGTTTGACATCATTAAATGTCCTCATTGGTACTGTATTTTACTTTATAATAAGCCCTAGGTTTTCATGTTATGGCCCTGAGTTGAGAAACATGCAATCAAGCCCAAGAGAAGTGATCTTTTCCTACTCACAGCTTCCAAGATGAAGTGACAATTTTGAAATCACCATACATAACTCATATTACCCCAGCGTAATTTAAGGCCTGGTTGCTAAACTCCTCTGGGATGTTTTTCAAATGGAAAAAGAAATTCCCCAGAATTCTCTTCAGGAAGGACAATGAAATTCTCCGGGAAACAAATTTATAGGTGCTTGAAGTTGAAGAGGTAGATATGAAGTTTTATACAGTATTTTATAAAATGAAGCACAAAATGTCCTACTTATATTAAAAAAATGGAAAGATAAAGGATAATTGGGAGGGGTGGGCATAAAACGGGGAGGGTATGGGCTGTAGGGTAAAAATGTGATCAATATAAATTTGTGTGCGTGTATAAAAATGTCTTATATACCACAATGAAAACATTTAATTAAATGAAAATAAATTTTAAAAGAACCCTTCCTTAATGACTTCCTGTGATGAGCAAAAAGCAAAACTTAGGAATGTAAATGAAGTAGGAAGGGAAAAAAAGTAACAAAGACATCAATAGAACTTCATTCACCTACTGTCCTTGGTAAAGCTCTAGGAGGACCCCAACTTACTGCAGTGTGTGAGCTAATAAGTCCAAATTATAATTTCGTGTTTAATTTTAAAGCAGGTGAGAGAGAGCAGATGGGAAAACAGGCGTGAGCAGAGAAGTACAAGAAGAAGGAAGGACAGCAAAATTTACAGTTTTGGAGCTTTGAACCACGTTTTGCTAATATATGAAGGAGCAAGAATTAAGTGCGGCTTTAATAAGGTCTCCAGGTCTTTGTGAATGCTGCATAGTGGAGCTCTCAGGTCTCATCTATGGAAAAATGTGATTGAAGAAAGGACTTGTTGCTGCTTTCCCTAAATGAAAAGTTTTATTCTAACCTTTCTCGGTGAATATTTTCATATTCTATACACTTACCATTCACTTGTATTCTGTCTAATATCTACTTATGGTTATGGAAATTGAGATATTATTGGTATCCTTTTATGTGCCTAGAGTAGACATTTCAAATAATGTATATTTCAAGATGTTTAAAGTTTGTCAGGGATCATGTCTTTAATGCATGAAGATGAGAGGAGTTATAAATTCCCTTTACACTGCTTCCATGTGGTGGTCTTATTTTACCTGACAGATGGAAGTACTTGCCACCCCTTTGGATTCACTTGGGAAAATCAGTCTTGAATTATGCATGCTATTCAAGGTAATCAGGAATGCTTCTTCCCCACAGGCTGTGATCATCCTGTTATTAAAGGACTTGTAAAGCATCTGAAAGTGGCTGGTGTGAGATAAGGAACTTGAATGACAGGTCTATAACGGGCAGAAATGGGATGATGTCATCTCAGAAAGAGGCGTGGATGAAGATTGAAGTATGTTTGAACAAAAACCTCTGGCCCCACTCATCGGATGACTAGGAGGCAGGACTCATCCTTGGTAGGCATCTCTCAGCAGAGGCACTGATGCTCTTATGATGGAACAGTGGTCAGGCTCTCTGGGTGGACTTTTGATGTACTGGGGGAATGACAAGTGGAAACCAGAAGGTAAGAAGTTGTAGGAAGCCAAGTGTTGTCTGCAGCTGGCAAATGTGTGTGATTGGGACCAAAATTATTAACGGATGGTGATTGCCAGTCTCCTCCATCCTTTTATTATTTTCAGCAGACGTCTGACTTTACATACCATTTCCTGCCTTTCTCCACCCATTCAGAAGAACACTGACTTGTCAGTTCCATTCTTTTGACTCTCATAGTCAAGAATGAGAACTAGAGAGATCAAAGTCCTATTCCACTGTTGCTGTATTGCAACAATCTTCAGAAAACACCCAGTCTAGCAAACTGAAAGTCTTTTCCCTAAAGATAAAATAACATAAAGCAAATTTAGATAATCAGAAGCAGAAATTCAGGAAATATTCTCTCTAGGGAAGAGATTTGCTCTATTGTAATTTGTATTTAAATAGAATTTATATTCATTAGATAGTATGATAAAAACTATTACAAAAGACACAAATGGACAAGCTGACAAATAATAATTTAATAATAATAGAATATTATTATGTAATAATAATGATAGAATAATCTGGTAGCAATTTTAAAATATTTTTAAAATGTGGTAAAGACTAGGAGGAACAGAGAGGAGACTGAAAAATGCCAGTGAAGATCATGAGGGAGTCAGCTTCAGACATGAGGAGTGGGACCAGGAAAGGAAAAGACAGTGAAACAGGTGGCCAGATGGTCAGCAAGAAGAAGGCACAAGAGCACTGTGAGGGAGTAGCGAAGGAGAGGAAAGAGTTGACAGGGTGACATCTGAGGCCCCAGGAAGCAAAGGCACAAAAGTGTGATTAGGAGAAGTGTACGTGCTTGAAGAACAAGTTAGAAGGTAGAAATGACTACTCAAGCTACTTCTGATGTTCAAGAGGAGCAACTGTGTGAGGACAGAAAGTCTGTGTCCATATTACTTGCCTTTTATCATTATCTGGGGAGCCCTGTGTATTCTAGGTGACCTGGTAAGCTTGGCCAATGAATGAACAAAAAAGTAAGTCATCTAGTGCTGTTTTACTGTGCAATGCTCCAACTTTCCTTGCTTGCTTTCTTTATAAATTTTAAGTATGTGTTTTAGGTCTCCACTATAGAGTGCCAGGTGTGTAGCAGTTACCCCAGAGATTAGAGCAGTCTGTCCTATAGGGAAGCTCATGAAGACAGAAAGTAAATAACTCAAGAGATTTTTAGGAAGTCCCTGAAACTGACTGGATTCACTAGGGCCTCCCTCCCCCAGAGCAAATAAACAGTAAAAGCCAAGAGTCATTCTCAGACCAGCTAAGCTTCAAAGAAGATTCTCAGACAAGCCCAGCCCTACAGAAGAAACAGAAACCAGACAAGCAGCCTGAAAGGAGCAAAGACTAGAACTCCCTAGAAAAATAAAGGATGAGCTGAGCTGCTCAGAACAGGTTCAGACCAACTGTGCGTCTGGAAAAGACACTCTCCAGCCTGTTGAGCTGCGTTCAGGTTGTAGCCATGTGCTCCAAGTTCCCAGTTTTGTGAGCTGTCACCCATGCTAGTGTGGGCTTTGATGATGAAGCTGACTTTGAGTAGTCATTCCTGCTCCTGTAAATAGCCCCTCACCCATAATTCTTTAAGCAATCCCAATAAAACTTATTGGTTCACCAAGTTGGTCTTCAGAGGTATGTGTACTTCGGTCTGTTGTGGGATCCCTGCATGAACATTGCATGTATAAAACTGTTATTGAGATAGACTTTGGTGTATGGATCATGGATTAGAGATGTTCCCTATAGTAATCGCTTAATTATGAAATACAAAATTTAAAGCTTTAGTCTACCATAATCTCCCCCCTTGGGCTAACATGGTTTTATGCAAACTGGGGCAGGACAAATCTTGAAAGCAACATCTGATGTTGAGTTCAGAAATGGGAACAGATATGTGTGGTGATATTTTATTTGTGCTTTGATAAATAAAGCTGCCTGGAGATCAGGGGGAAAAGGCCAGCCATTTTAAATAAACAAAGTCAGGCAGCACATGCCCATACACCAATCACTTGGCAGGCAGAATCTCTATGTGTTCAAGGCCACACTAAGGAACAGAGCCAAGCGTGGTGACACACACCTTTAAGCCCAGTACCAACCATAGAGACCTGGAGTTCTGTACAGACAGACAGTGACAAGGAAGTGAGGTAGCTGGGCTAAGAACCAATGAGAGGGCAGAACAGCAAGGCAATAAAGGCACAGGTAGACAGGAAGTAGCTCTCTTTTGGAAGCTACAGAGTTGGTGAGGTAAGGTTGGCTGGTAGCTCTCCCTATTTCCCTGATCTCTAAGGCTTTCACCCCTGTATTTGGCTTCATGTTTTTTTATTTAATCAGACCATTTAGAAATTCATCTACAGATGTTTCCTTATTTGTGTTTCAGTTCACATGATTAGCCTGCCACAATGGTGAAATGGAAAAGGTTTGCTAATGTAACTTCTGTTCTGTTTTAAAGAAAATCTCCATGCACAAAGGAGCTATGGGTCTTTTAAAGGATACAGGCCGTCCTTAAATATGCAGAATTCTAGAATTAATATGGTTTTTAGAAATACAATTAGTACATATTCACATTCAAAGACTTTACTGAGGGCCAAGTAACAATAGTGAGGCAGATTTAATGCCTCTTAGATTTGTTTCAAAATTGTTTTTTCTGCAAAATTTGTGGTACATGGATTCCAGAATGAAAACCAAGAAGAGGTCAGAAATTGGCTTCAGCCATCTCATGTCAGGGCATGCCACATTCAATGTGTCATCCTCAAAGGAGAGCTTTTTAAAATAAAATCAGACAATGATTAATTTTGTAAAAATAATAATGGAAGAAATATGTAGAAATAATTGGGGGGTGAGTATAAAAGTCCAAGTTGCTACATTTCCTGATGCATTTTATGTTTGCAGTAATCATAATGTAAACTGAGTACATATTACTATTGACTTTGAGCAGCTAATAAAATCAAGCCCTGAAAGCAGCATGTTTACCCAGTTTTCACAGATCCAGTTGTGGGGCTTGGGACCTCTGTATCTTAGAGCAGATTTTTTTTCTATTGTTTCATACTATAATTTTTATATCTTTCTTTTAAAATATTTTCCCCTGCAAGTTACTGAAAATCCAGTAATATCTCTAAGTAGCTGTGACTAAGGACCTAGATTGTAACTGTACATTATGTTAGAAAAAAAATCTATTTTGCCAACCATCTGACTTTAAATACTAGTGTTTCATTTAGAATATCAATGTGGTAGAGAATCTGATAGACCTAATTACTTTGATGGGTTATCTTTATTAATGGGTTTTTCTAATTGATTTTGTAAATTTGATTTCATCTTCTACTTACTTCACTTGCAAGCTCCATAATAGTTCCACTTCAAGCATTTCTATATTTATTAAAAACAGGTCCTCTGATCACTCAAATGTAGAAAAAAATCAATTGCCTAACACAGTCTGCATTAATAGTAAAAATTAATAATTTTTGAGGTTGTATGTAAAAGTGCTTACTAAAATCTACTCTGCTACTTAGAAATGAGAAAATGGAATGGACATTTTACCTGATTTAAACTCAGATAGTTCCTTTTTTAAATTTTCAATCTTTGTGTCATCACTAATAAACTTTCACAAGTAAATACAAAGTTTCAGAGTTTGGGGCATTATATTTAGATCAGTGATCCACTTTGAGTTCTTTTCATAAATTAAAAAAAATTTCTTTTATTTTTTGAGATTATATCATTTCTTCTTTCCCTTTCCTAGCCCCAACCCACTCCCAATATACCATTCCTTGCTTTCTTTATTATTCTTGGCATCTTTCTTCATAACTGTTGCAACACACACACACACACACACACACACACACACACACACACACACACACAGGCACACTTTAATGCATAAGTGGTGTTACTTGTATTTATGTTTCCAGGGCTGACCATTTAGAATTGGAAAACCAACTGGTGTTCTCTTACCTGGAAAGATAATCTACAACAGAACTCCGGAGCAGAAGGCTCAGGAACATTGCCGAAGAGAGGGAGGAAAAGATTATAAAAGCCAGAGGATCAGGGAGTTGGTTGTGAGACTGCGTCTCGAGGAATGTCCCAAGCTGCAGCCATAAAGTCTCATCAACATGACTGCCTAAACATGAGCTGAACAATAGACATGCCAAAGTGGACTCGAAAAGCCCATGAGGCCTCAGCTTCACACAAGGAACTACAGGCAACTATAGAACACCAAGAACAGGAGAAATGCTCTTCCCCAGACTTCTTTTCTAATGTTTGAAAATTTCATACATGTACATGACCGATTTTGATCATATTCTCCTCCCACTACACTCTCTTGTCCCTTCTCCACTTCCTCTGAACTCATTCTTCCCATTAAGTCTTCCGTTTGCATTCCTTTTTCTTTAATGACATGCTGGCTTTATAAGAGCTGCTTACATGAGGTTGGGTGTGATGCTACTCCCTGCATCGTGGGCAACTGACCAGTGACAATAGCCCCGAGAAGAAACGACTTTCTCTCTCCCAGCCACGAACTGCCAATAGCTCCTCAGCCAGTTGATGAGACTTCTAAGATCCTCCCTAAATGAGATATCTTTTTGAAAGCTTCACCTTGGCAGTCTCTAGCCTATTCTGCTGAGGTCAGTCTAAAATCTTATTCAAGAACTGCCTCACCAAGTTTCCAGAGGTGAGCACAAGGCGGGGAACAATTTTCCTTATTCTTATTCTCTCTTCAATGGAGAGCAAATCCTGCCTCCTTCTGTGGGATGAACTACAGGAAGAGTTACCTCTTGATTTGTGGAGGAGCCGCAGGGGTGGGAATTAACAACACTGTGCTGTGTACTGCATGTGTGTACTTTAGTGCAAAACCTATCACACCTGACAGTCAGGTTTGCATTCGTTCTGTGCTAAAGAAATAGGAACAGGGCCTCAGAAAAATCAATAATATATGCAAGGTCACATTGTTAGCAAATGACAGTTAGGTTGATAATCCAGGTTTGTTTGGTTTGCACAGGATATGCTCTGCCAATTTCTCTAATTCTGAGTCTACAATTATTTTGAGCAGCCAAGGGAGACTAATATGGAGATGTGAGAAGTTCATGAACTCTGAATCTTTGCCGCAGCCCCACATAACCTAATTTAACACTCACTAATCTAGACGGCATGACTCTATTGTTAAGGGCATGGGCTCCAGAGACAAGCAGATCTTACTTTGCTACATGTTCTTCCCGTCACCAGCTTATCGAGTGTTTGTTAACAAGCTCCTCCAAGGCTCAGTTTCTTCATTTGCTAACTGAAGATTTGATAAATGCAAATGCAAATACAAACCAAAGGCAGAATTCTGGGCCATAATAAGTGTTGTATACATTATTGTTAACACTATCACTTTATATAGATTTCTTTTTCCAGTGGAACTCAGCAACTGAAAATAGGCATACAACATTTCTTGAAGACAAGAAAACGAAAAATTATAGAGTTTATAACACACGAAAGTGCTGAATGCTCAGGGGATACCTTTCCTCCAAGATCTTATAGTTTACTTCTTCCAATTACCAAAGGGGCCTTGAATCCAGGTGAGCAAAGAAGCATTTCTTTGCCTTGGGAGAATAGTGTGTTTTCAATAGCTATGCGATTCTCTCTTACTTATTTCTGGAATATTGCCGTTGTACTGAATACATTTATCATATACTGAAGAGCTTTACTCAATTCTGGTATTGGTTTTCTTGATCAACAAATGAAGTACCTGATAATGATAGGGTAGGAAAGCATTACTTTCCAAAAATACTTTGCATTGGTCAATAGGGATGCCATCAACACTCTAGAAAACTTGAGCTTTCAAATCTCAGGCAACATGAATTGATAAGTATTATATTTTAAAAATTAGGTTGTCAAGTTTGAAATGGTTTCTAGCTATTAGAAGAGTCTTTTCACTTATAAGTTGACTTTTTTTCTTTGAATATATCAACTAACTAAACTAAGGTTCTATTTGATGAAACATTTATTTATTTTCTTATTTCCTGACGGCTTTGCCACATCCCCCCCAAACAAATTGAATTGCATTAATCAACATAAAGGTGAGGAACATATTCATAATTCCAATAGATTCAAAGACATTCAAACTTTTATGCAAATTACTTTAATGTTACTTTTTCATGTAACAGAAATTCAGAATATTGTTAGATGCTCTTAGTCATAAATAACAGAAAACTCAAAATGGCTTAAACACTAAGGAGATTATTGGCTTAGTGAAGAATAAGAGGAATAAAAATGAGCTTCAGGGGAAGTGTCACCAACTCATCCTGACTGTGTTCCCTGTCTTAGCCTGTCCCCATTCCAACCCTCAGAATGGAATGAGATGGCATCCGAAGGTATCGTCGTTCCCACATCTCAAATGGTCTCAGCCAGGAGAAGAGGTAGGCTTAAGGACTCTCCCGGAAAAGGCTGCACACTTTGACAAACCCAACAGCACCCCCCACCACTCATATGGTTTTGTTCAAAGGAAACTGTATGCTTGAGGTAGTGGGAGGCTGGGAGCAGAGCCCTCTCACGGTCAGTTTTTCTAAGTCATTTTCAACAGGAGAACAGCATAAGGAGAGAAATAAAATTGGGATTCCTTGGGAAAGAAAAAGTGGAAAATGCAAACTACTTCACAGCCAATCATCAATATCCTTTCTTTCTTCCTTATATATACAAAATCACTTTTAAGAGGCATTAGCTAAATTAACAATATCCTGAAAATCAAATGGACCTCCTACTAAGTCTTTGGAGAAAAAAAAGTACAATTGTCTTAAATACCAAATAAACTGGCTTGAGATATAAATTCTGTACTACAGGCAAGAGAGCACATCAAAGGACATGGGTAAGATTGGAACTTAAATTGAATGGCTGGGTTAAATCCAAGTGTAAGAACACATTTCTCTATAAGTATGTTCATGAACATGTAATAGTGCGTATTACAAAATGTAAATCAGAATGTATCATACAAATTAGCACTGAAAAAAAAAATTCAGGTTTCTGATGATCAGCAGTTCTCAGGGGAGTTTGGTTTGCAGGAGTCTGCAGCATTAAGATTCACATAATGCCAGCCAGGGACTAGTATAATCCACAGACAGACTTCAATCAAGACCCGGGCATAACTTAAAGACAAACAAACAGAACTTCCTTGGAAATGCGGTTTCACTTCCAAGAAAATTTCTATTCTATTACTAATGCTTATTGTAATTTTTAAATAGTGAAAAAAGGTGGTTTTGGGGGCTCTTGATGGTGGGAAGAAGAAAATGTGGGCTTTTTAGAAATGATGTTTGGAATTCATTCAAATAGTAAACTGTTTCTTTAGGTTTTTCTTTTTGTTTTGTTTTGATTCTCTGTCTTATTCTAAAAGTGCTTCCAAATATCTGAACCAAAGAAGGAATTAAATATTTTTCTAAAACCAATTTAAGGTTGAAAATTGTTTAAATGTTTATATTAATTGGTTATTTTATTACTTACAAAGCAGATTCTGTGGCTCAGAAAACATTATAATGCCTGATTTTTTTCACTTGAGTTTCATATGTCTTTCTGACACTATATTCAAAAACTAAGAAACAGTAAATAATAAAACCATTGAGCAAATTACTGAGCTATGAATCACAACATATTAACACACAAAAGTTCAAATGAGAAAACTGGGTTTTGGGGGGAAATTACAGAATGCTGCACAGCCTAGTAATGTGGAGTAATCACTTACCTGTGCCAGATACTCCCTAACAGACCATTTGATCTTATCACAACCTAAAATTCTAGTAGTTTATAGACAAGAAATTACCTTTTCTATAGTTTAACCTGGCCAACTCAAAAATGGAGTGAACTGTAGGTTTAAGAATTGAGCACATGCAGTCAAATATTGGAGTTGCTCAGATACTAAAGTGTTTTATCCTCAAAGAGTAAGAACTTGGCAGTTGAAGGGTCCTTCTTAATCAGGGATAATGAAGAGAGTCTTAGCAAGGGTAACCAACATGAGTAAAGGCAGTTACCAAAGTGCATGGCACATATTGGAACTCTTATGCAAATTGCTCAGACCCAGTCTAGTGAGAGGACATATCCAATAGGGGAATGCTGTAGAGGCTAACAAAGATGTTGATGAGATGCATTTAAAAATTCTCAGTGTATAATAATTAACTCAAGCTCTCTGGTCACCTTCTCATCCTTAGCTGTATTTTTGAATACTAAAGAACTTTGAATAATTAACCAGAGACCATCCAAAAACTTTCAGATGTTTAGATTAAACTCAAAAGTATAAGTGTTCTTAATAGCTGAAATGTTAATACATTTTCAAATCCTAGGTTAGATTACCCCAGAAAAAAAGCAAGAGACTTTCTGGTGACCTGGAAAGCCATAGACCCAAGTGGTCCTCCAGAGCTGCTCCTGCATATTCCAGAGCTTTGTAGTCTGGTGCTACCCAGCCAGCTTGAGACATGGTACAGGTTCACATCCTGTGGGAATCAAAGTTGTCTTCCCAAATTGAAATGAGAAGGGCACCAAAGACGAAGCAACTTGACAACCAAATGAATGTGAGAAGGTATGAAGTGGGGTCATTGTGATTATCCAGGAGGGTAGCTGGTAACCTGAAGAACCTGGGAAGACAAAAGAATGATATTTACTCATCAATCATTTTTGAAAAGCTACATATGTGTCATTATGTATTCAATAATATATGTTGAAAGAAAATTATTTTCCCATTGAAATCTGTTATCATATTACCTGAGGCTTGTAATCTCTAAGGAAAACAGGTCCGGTTTCAGATTTGTAATACCCTCATTTTTCTGGTTAAGTTTTCTCTGTTTTGTTAGACTACATAAAAATATTGGTACCCCAAATGGATAATGGTATAGGCACTGTGGTCCACAGAAAACCAGACTGTATCTCAGTTAACACAACTTTAAGTATGCAGCTTCAAAGCTCAATTAGTCCTTCCAGTAACTGTACATTCTTCTTGACTCATACTGTGATCATAATTCATAACCCAAGTTCATATTTTCTTTTTTTAAATTTATTTATTTTTACTTTATGTACAATGCTGTTTTGCCTGCATGAATGCCTGAGTGAGGGTGTCAGATCATGGAGTTCTAGACAGTTATGAGCAGCCATGTGGGTACTGGGAATTGAACCCAGGTCCTCTCGAAGAGCAGTCAGTACTCTTACCCACTGAGCCATCTCTCCAGCTCTTTCTCCAGGTTTGTATTTTCTAACATGACTTCTACGATTAGTCATTTTAACTTTATATTTATCGTATCTCATTGTGTTTATGTTGACCCAATATTTCACTTACTGAAGTTGTTCCTTAGATGTGATTCTAGCTCTGCCCCTTCTTGACCTTTGTTTTGATTAATTTAACATATACTCCGTCCACTGCTTCTCCCAAACCACTAGTAAGGAGACTGGCAAAAGAAGTAGCTTCAGGCTTGTATCATCTCTCTTCCAAGTTTTCAGACTAAAGCTTATTCTTCAGTGTTTTTTTGAGAATGGTCATTTGCTTGTCATTGATGGACCCAGTTCTAACGATGGTTTTCTTAGACTGACTTCAAGAATACTGTTTAAAAAGAAAACATGAATTTCTTACCAAACACCAAAGTAAACTAATAGGTGCATGAAGAAGATCCACAATATGTTATATATATATAACAATACATACATATATATTATATATATATATATATATTTACTGTATGTGTTTGCATGTGTTCTTAGAAACACCCATATACACAAATACATACTTCACTTGAGAGAGTATATGTAACTTTACTAGAATTTCAGAAATTTCTTGGTAAAAAGATTAATAAACTTGAACTGAAATTCTGCTGATATACAATTTGTGAGGCATTTTATTCTGAAATATCTTGTGGTTTTTATTTACTTAGCACCTACTAAGTGCCAAGATTGAAATCAATATTGAAGAAGCTGCAATGACAAAGAACCTCATGACAAAAATTTTAGACTACCCAATAAGCAGCATGGTTATTGCAGTGTGAAGCAGAGATCAGTGAAGACAGAAGTGTGGATAGAGATCAAGGGTACTTCATCAGAGGTTGTACAGTCCTCTGAAGTACACATGGAGATATGTGGGAGTACTTTTGGGATATCCAATGATTATGGAGTTCTATTGGCACTCGAGGCAAGCAGAAATATGAAAGATTTTGCAGTCTGAAGGACATTTTTCACAGAAGAAAAATTTTCTAGTCAAATGCCAATAGCATCTTAGTCTGAGGACCTTGAAATTCTTAAGCTATTTTATAACCACTGAGTCTTATTTGAAACAAAATGAGAAACAAATTATTATTATATAGGCCTTAGTGTAAAATAATGAATTACCAAATCTATACTTTTCAGATCTAGCTTTTGTGTTGGCAGTGAGATAGGCCAGTTAGGAGGCTATTTACAAAACTGGCCATGATTGCACATTCCTATGATTATAGCACTCAGGCAGTTGAGGCAGGAGCAACATGATTTTGAAGTCAGTATGAGATATATAATGGGATCCTGCCTAAAAAAAAAAAAAAGTAGATGAGAACTACCTGGATTCTGCATGAATACTTAAGACAAAGTCACTATGTATGGTAGTTTGAATGTAATTGGCCCCATGTTCTCATAGGAGTGGCACTATTAGGAGATGTGGCTTTGTTGGAGGAAGTATGTCACTGTGTGTGGGGGGAGGCTTTGAGGTCGTTTGCTTCGCTCAGTGTCACAATCAGTTGACTTTCTGTTGCCTACAAGATGTAGGACTCCCAGCTATTCCTCCAGCGCCACATCTGCCTGCACGCCACCATGCTCCCCACCATGATGATAATAAGCTGAACCTCTGATAATGTAAGTGAGCCACGCCAATTAAATGTTTTCCTTATAAGAGTTGCGGTTGTCATGGTGTCTTTTCACAGCAATAGAAAACCCAGCTAAGATTCTATGTATTATTGATACACTAGTAGTAGAATGTGAGGGGGAAGTAAAGAATGAATCCAAGATTGTGTGTGTGTGTGTGTGTGTGTGTGTGTGTATCTGTGTATCACATATATAAGTTTGTGTAGGTGTATGCACATTAGTGTGGCACAAGTTCATGTGTGTGTGCACACATGTAGAGGTCAGAGATTGATGTTGAATATCTTCCTTGATAACTTTCACATTCTTTTTTGAGGTAGAGTCTTTCGTTGAACCCACAGTTTATCCAGTGGGCTAGACTAGCTGGTTAGTAAGCCTCATGGATCTTCCTGCCTCCATCCCTCAAGTGGGAGAGCTACTACCAAGCCCAGCTTCCACATGTGTACTGGAGACCCGAACTCAGGCCTTCATGCTTCAGTGACAGGCCCTTTTTACCAACTCAGCCATCTCTGCAATATAGATCCAGATCCAAGATTTTGACCTGAGCCCTTGGAAAAACAGAATTTCTGTCCCTTGTTATGGGAAACTTGTAAAGAAAAGTTGTGCTTAGCGATGAAGATGTGAGGGGGAACTATCACGTGCAATACCACTGAGATTGATGAACAGAGGCAAAGGTACAAAGATGTGCATTGTATGTACGGATAGTCGCTGAGAGGTGGCAAGACCTATCTCTAGATGTTAACAAGACCCATTTCTAGATGTTAACAAGACCTATCTCTAGATGTTAACAAGACCTATTTCTAGATTTTGAGTTTATTGGTTTTCCTTTTCTCACATGTATTCTGAATTATTTACATTAAACATCTCACTTTAATGAAATGTAAACATTATCTTTAATACATACATGATGGCACAACTTTAGAAACTCTTGCGTGTGACAGAGCTCAAATTTAATCTTTTTCTACTTTTTACTTCTCTTTTCCCAACTGCTTCTGCGTCAGTCACCAGCTGACTCTCCAGTCACACATGCCATCTTCAGGAATCCTAGATCTCAGTTTTCCTCCCCTGTGCTTTTTATAACTGCGTAATACGTTTCCAGGGCCCCTCCCCCGCTTTGTCATTCCGAGGAGAAATGGTGGATTGTTTGCAGCTGGATGCCATTTGAAAAAGCAAGCTGCACATATTTATTAGAGCTCTGGGGGACTGCAGGAGGAGAGAAACAATTGTCACCCTGGTCCCTTTTCCTGGCAGCACCTCAAAGGTTGCCGAGCGAGAACAGCAGCACCCAGCTGCCCTGAAAGGAGAGAGAGAGTGAAGTTTAAGCCTTGAATTGCCTCTCTCTCCTCATTACGTGTTATTTGTCAATCATGGATAAAAGGTGTTTTTCGCCCTCCAGCTGTTAGCCCTGGGGTGCAGAGACCACTTGATTATGCCACTTTCTTGTGGAACACTTCAAAAAAAAATCAATGATGTCACCTTTCTTTGAAAGGTGGCCTGTCTCTACCCTCCTCCCCCTATATTTATTTAATTTTCATCTTTAACCAAATAATTCAAACAAGGCAAATCATTCGAGAAAGAATTTTTAAATGTTTGTTTTCTAAGTCTCTGAGAATAACACCTTAGATTTTGAACACATAGAGGGAATATTGTTCCCTTACTTATGGAGACAAACTATCTTCAGTTTCTAGGATTCCTGCAGCTTGCTGGGGGCAGGGTATTGTATTCCTTTGTACTGGGCCTTGAAAATGAGTAAGAAAATGGATGTCATCACTCAGTGTGAAATTCACTTTTAATAGCAAATTTATTTGGATGCTCAATTTTCAAATTTATTTTATAACATCAAAACACATTTCTCTCATTTGTATGTTTGATTTTTGTGTTAAAAGAAGTGCTTTTAAAAAATTAGCACCATTATAGGGCTTAAGAAACTTTTTGTAGAAATATAAAAGGATGTGAACACATGGAATTCAGACATGTTTTAAGTTCATGTGCTCAATACACAGTGAATCAAGTTGCGGATGACTTTCTAGCTAATGTTCATAAGCCAGGTACTAACATACCACACAAGTTTTCTAAGTCCATTCAAAGAGGACTCCTGTTAGCATTGTTATTTTCTACACAGTTTATAGCTTTTCTTTTGATGAAAGAAAAAAATCTCACTGGTGGAAACGTTTATCTTTTCTGAAGATTTATTTGAGTAGGAAAGCATAGTAAAAATATACACACAATCACAGTTTTTGATCTTTTATAGCCTAAAGATCACTCAGAAAAATAAGCTATAGTAAAAGCATATGCTTTTTAATGAATCAAGGTAGCAGAACTGATAACCTGCAAAAAAAAAAAAAAAAAAAAAAAAACAGAAATTATTTTCTTAGAATGTTTTATCTCTTTTGGCTTCTTTGTTTTATAATTCCATGACTGGAATTTGATGTCACCTGGGAAACTTCAATAATGGGTGGCCTGGCAGCTCCCTTGCATACATGGAAATGTCAGGTGATTGCATCAGGTGTCAATTTGGGGGGCAGTAAAGATAAGTTGATAGCTTTGGCCGACCTATTTCTTTAAGCTCCTTATTTTTGGATAGATGGGCGGAACACCCTGTTATAAACTCACTATCAAACATAACAAACCTACGGAGGGAGACAAGCTGGAATGCACTGGGTGCCAAGGCTTCCGGCTGAAGCTGTGCCGCCTAACCATCAATCATGTGGTTTCCACCTTAAGCTGCTAAGGGCTGAGACATGTTTGTCTGTACCTATGAATGCATGTTTTCACATCATCACCTAAACTGGATCTGATTTATGCCTATACCCACTGCAGGTTCCTTAGAAGAGAATCTTGCTAAATTTGCAAAAAGTTCAACATTCACAGTGAGACATGAAACTCTAGAAGTTTGCTCTGAGATTCCATTTCAAGCTAAGGATGCACGTATCTTAGCCGAGTGCAAGCTTGGTGAGGAGAGGGAATAACTGGAAAACCCAGACTCATTTTAAAGTAAAGCGCTCTGAAGGGTTTTCCAGTTATTCCCTCTCCTCTCTGGTGACCACAGAGCCCTAACATCGATCCTGTCTAATGTACATTTTTGAATAGCTGGAATTCATAAGAGAACTTGAGCTTGAACTTAGAGGACCAGTGTAAGTGAACTTTTCTGTCCAGCTGGCCAGCTCCCAAATAACCACACAGAGACTTATTAATTCTAAAGCTCAGCTGATACATATGCTTGTTACTAACAGGCACTTACAACTTAAATTAACCTGTGTTTCTTATCTACCCTCTGCCACCTGGCGGTACCTTTTTGAGCATGGCATATTCATCTCCTGCTTCATCTGTGTCTCGATCATGACTCCTCAGATTTCACCTTTTATCTTCCCAGCATCCTCCTCTTTTGCCTCCCCCTCCCAATCTAATCCTGCCCAGCTATAGGCCAGTCATCTCTTTATTAACCAATGAGAGTAATACATATTCACAGTGTACAAAGATTGTTCTAAGCAGACCAGCAATGTGAGGTTTCACAAGGAAATCCATGAAGTGACCATAAGGAAGTTTCCAATAGATGAGGAGTCTGTGGTTGTCATCGGCAACAAGCATCTGTTAGTTGCTTTGAATACTCTTCTTTTAGTTTTCATTCCTCTACTCCCTTCTTATGCTTCCCTGACAAAAGCTAAATGTAACATAAAGTAGACGGGATGCTTGTTCTCCCTTTGTTGTCAAAACTGTCCTTTGCTGAGGTAGCTTTTCTCCTTCTACTATATTCTTCTACCCTCACTAATCATGAGCCCCTGTCTTATAGCTTCTTGTGAATGGAACCTTCCTCACTCAGTCAAATGATCGCCCTTATATGAGAGTTTCTAGAATGCTAATGATGTATCCTCATCATCATGATGTGTATATCAGTTGCTTTTCTCACTGTTTGAGCAAATAGCTGACAAGAAACAACTCAAGGGAGAAAAGGTCTGCTTTTGATTACAGATCAAGGGTACAGTTCATCATGGCGGGTGAGGACACGGTGGCAGGGGCAGGACTCATCTGGTCATGCACAGTTAGGAAACAGAGAGTAAGCTGTCAGGCTGGGCTGTAGAACCACAAGGCTTGCCCTCATGACCCACTTCCTTTAGTGAGTCCCTACTTCCAAAAGGCTCCATAATCTTTTCAAACAGTTCCACCGGATTAGAACCAAGTGTTCAAACACATGATCCTAATGGAGAAGTTCCAACATTAAGTCACAATAGCGCATATACATAGATTATCTCTTTTACTAGCTCAGACTATGCTTGAGGTCAGAAATAATGCCTCTTTCAATCACTCGGTTGTTGGGAGATGATAGATCCACTGCACTGGTATTTGTTGAAGAAAAGTGAATGTATTAATAGATGTTCATTGTATAATAACGTAAAGTGACAGGGGACTTAAACACAGTGCCCCACATCCGAAGACAGAAGAAAAAGAATTTCAAAAGAGGAAAGATTTGAGGAGCCTACATTGTTCCTACTCACTGTCTAAGAAATGGTAAATTTGCCATCCCCAGAAGGGCAAGTGTCTCATTGTGTTCATCCACGGCTGTACTGACACCCCATAGCACAGGAACCAGTGGGTGACAGACAGTGTTTGCTGAACACACAATAGAGTTTCAAATTTCAAATGCTATTTTTCTACAAACCATTGGGATAAAAAGGAAAATGTTTGCTCCATCAAAAGAAGACATGACATATAAAGAATCCCAGACTCATTTTAAAGTAAAGCGCTCTGAAGGGTTTTCCAGTTATTCCCTCTCCTTGTTTTAGCCTCTGAGATTCCAGCTGTCCTTCAGTCCAATGTCAAGCCACCGAGGCAGCCGCAAGAAATAATCTATGTAAACTCATAGAGTTTCTCATTAGTTCTGAGTAGATTGTACAAACTGATACTGGCCCTTGAGAGTTCTTCTCTGGAGAATGCTCTCCTTTGGAAAGTAGTTCACAACCTTGATAAGATCCAAATATTTAGAGAGGAAGTCAACATCAGACACAAAGTTGAGTTTCAGTCACATTAAAACAAGATAACAAGCTATGTGAGAGAAAATGTATCCCCACTTCTAAGCTGTGTTTATTTGCTCAATTTGACACGTGGGGATTCTTTTAACTAGTTATCTGGTCCTTTTCATTCCTTGAGCTTTATTGCCTTGACATCTAAATGCCTTTATTTATGATAATTCATATGGATGTTGATTAAGAGACCTAAAACTTTTAATATTATTTCACATTTTGCTTCACGCACAAAAGAAGTAATTCAATAATGCTCCAAAAGAGAGCATGTTAGTGTCACATTTCCAATTAGAATTTAAGGTTTATAACATGAGGTACTCAAAACTGATGACACAAACAAATTAATTTAGCTCTGTACTCACAGTTTAACATTCACCAGATGAAATATACAGAAAATTGCACAATGACCTGCCATTCAAATAGGAATGGAGAAAGACTGGTGTGCATTTTAATTAACTTAATAAAACAAGTAACCTCTTGTTTAAAATTTCTCACATTTCCAGACAGTTCCTATGACTTTTATGACATCATATCCTATTTTTAAATACACAGAAACTTCATTTATAAAATCAGCTATTCATTACCATTTTATACAAAGAATTTTAAATGGGCTGTATTAATATGATTTCATTAGAAGAGGAATATGAAGTTTATCTTCATCTAAGACACTTTATCTAGCTGTTTAATGGGAGTGAATATTAAGACAAAATTATAAAGGAAGAAACACATGCTATTTTTATATTTCAAATGCCTTTAACAATTTAATGAGCATTATTCATATACTGACTGCATGGCCAAGAGATATTTCTCAACCAGTCAAATGAAATGAGGGGAACTCAACCAGAGTATCTTTGTATTGGTTAGGTTCAAACTGCTGTTAGTAAATTACTGGCGTCTTTTATTGACTTTTACATAGAAGGTATTTATTTTATTTTTGAAATTAAAATATGATTATATAATTTCCCCATCTCCCTTTCTTCTTTACAACTGCTCCATGTATATTCTCTTGTTCCCTCTTAAGTTCGTGGCCTCTTTTTTAATTATTATTGTTTCATATTTATGCTTAAATACATGAATACAACTGACTCAGTCTGTTTGTTGCTATTTGTATGTGATTTCAGAACTGACAAATGAGTATCAGATAAACAATTAGGGGGTAATCTCTAGCGAAGAATATTTCTTCCATTCCATTTCTCTAGTATTCATTAGTTGCCTGCAGCTTTTTTCTTTCTCCTTTCCCCCATTTTTCTTTCTTTTTTTCTTCCTTCCTTCTTTTTCTTTTCCTTCTTTCTTTCCTTCTTTCTTTCTCTTCTTTGTGATGGAGGCCAAATGAGATTCCTTCCTCTTACACGTTAGTGTATCTATTGGTATTGTACTTGTTCAGGTCTTATATAGACAGTCATATTGTTGAGGTATCATGGGTGAAGATTGAAGAATCCTTGCAGTGGATTTCCTGGCCTTCTTATGTGTGTGCAGTCTTTACCCCTCCTTTCTGTGAAGTTCCATGGGCCTTAGGGGTAGGAGTTGTATTATACATGTTCTAGCTGAGGCTGAGTACCCCATAATCAATTGTTTTATGCATTTTGACCAACTGTGGTTTTCTGTAATGGTCTCTATCTTTTGCAAAGAGATGTTTCTGTGATGAGACATGGGAGCTACACTTACTGTTGATATAAGGATAAGCATGTATAATGTAAGTAGGAATTATGATGGTTTAATAAAGTGACAGTAGCAGGTTCTCCTCCAAGATCCATACCTCACTGGCCCTGGATAGTTGGCTGGGTTTAAAGTACTAGACATGATTTTCCTCCTGTTGAGGAGGCTTAAGTCAAATTAAAGAAGTGTTGGTTACTGTCAAAACATGAGTGCCACTATTATACCCTTAGGAATATCTTGCCATGCTGGTCATAGCTGTGTTCATAGACATCATAGCCGAGTAGGAGTTTTGGTGGTTTCCCTCCCTTGGAAGTCTGCATAGTACATTCCTACACTATGAAAACTAGTCCTCAGGGAGGAGCCTAAAGGAAGCATTTCTAAAATACCTCTTTGTTTACCTATCTTGCTACTGTTAACAATAGCAATTATAATAGCAGCCAGTTTTCTGTAAACTGTTTAACAGCATAATGATATCACATTTTCCCTTAAATGTCAGTATTATAACATCAAGGAGCAAGAGAGTTAAGCTGCTTATTTTACTGAGAAATGCTAGATAATATAGTATTTTATGTGTGATATGAATTTTAACAAATGACTCATGATGAATTTTAATCTCCAAATATAAGCCAAAATTAGATTGCATCTTTGAGCTAGACTAATGCAGTAAAACAGCTTCAGACTTTTAATAAAAAAGCCTTTTCTCTCTTTCAGTTCTAAATCTTTCATTTGATCACTAAAAAGTTAAGATAGGAAAACTTCCAATCTCTGTTCATAAGACCAGTATTGTCCTGATTCCAAATCCAAGCAAAAAAACATCAAAGATAGAAAATTATAGATCAATCTCTCTGATGAATACAGATGAAACTATTCTAAGTAGGAAAATAGGATACTTGCAAACTGAATTCAAGAACATATCAGACGATAATTCACCATAATGCAGTTGGCTTCGTTGCAGACACGCAATGATGTATACACATAAATCAATAGATACAATTCCTCCTATAAATGGTTTCAAGGGCAGAAATCATATATCCATCTCAATAGTTACAGAAAAGGTCTTTGACTGTCTCCAGTATCCCTCAAGATAAAATCCCTGGAGACACTAGGGATGGAAGGAACATATTTTAACATAATAAAGGCTATATGTGTCAAACTTAGAGCCAACATAATGATAAATGGAGAAAAGCTCAAAGTATTACCATTAAGATGAGAAACAAACCCTCCTCCATTCCCTCCAGCCCATTAACACCCGGGGCAGGTGGGAGAACTGTCCCTGTGATCATAAGAACAGGAAAGCTGTCTCTGACCGCCACCAGCTACAACACTTGGAAGAGAAGGCCCTGCACCTCACCTGGATAACACAATAGGGCTAACCTGTTGGAGTGTGAGTGAGCTAGCCCTGAAGTTGTAAGCCTGGGAGAGCTGTCCCCATTACTCGCCTGTTATGTGGCAGTGTGGGAGGGTGAGAGATGTCCTCCCATATCCCTCCCCCTTACTGCCTGCAAGAAATGAGAGAGCTGACCTATGGCAGGGTCCTGTGCTGTTGTTCCTTTGGGGAAGGGTGCCAAGTAGGTACAGAGTCAACAGCACAGATTCTGAGAAAATGTCGAAACAACAAGCTCAGTTTATTCAGGAAGAGGCAAGCCTTATATACCCTCCACTCCTCCCTGGGAGAAGGTCTGATGAATATGCATCTGCTGGTGTGACATGGCTGCCTCTCACTGGTCCAGGTCATCTCCAGATCATGTCTCAGGTGCTGTTGCTAAGGCTCTCAGGGAGACTCAGGTTGACTCTCAGAAAGTATCTTTTTTACTGGTTTTGGTCAGCTGTCCCTCAAGCCTGCTAGGGATGAGTCATCTCACACTGTCCCTCTCCTTTACCAGCTGCAGCACTCGGGAAACTTGCCCTTGCCCCTGGCCTAGGCAGCACAGCAAAGCTACCTGGTGGTTATGCCCTGATGTTATGAGCAAAAGAGAGCTGTTCCCATTACTCATCAGGCATGTGGTAGCAAGGGTGGAAGAGAAATGTACTCTCCCCCACCTCTTTCCCATCAATGCCTGAGACAGGTGGAGGAGCTGGCCCTGGGGTCATAAGAGCAAGAGGGCTGTCCCTATCCCTCACCAGCTGCAGCACTCCAAAGAGTGGCCCCTGTACCTCAACTGTGCAACACAATAGAGCTGGCCATAATGGTGTAGGTATGGGAGAGCGGCCCCTGAAGGTGTGAAAGCAGGAGAACAGGGCCTACCCCTTGCTCATTGCTCCAAGAGGTGAATTAGCTGGGACAATGCCACAGAGTTCCACCTGGTGGTGAGAACAGGGGAGAACTGGCTGGCAAACCAACCCTTCAGCTGCCCAGGCCCAGAACCAGGGTTATGACTTGGCCTGCCCCAACATCCACCCCATCTATGATCTGCTGGAGCACGTGAAGGGACCTGACCTGAAGACCCAAGGCTGCAGGATCTCCACAACACAGGGCAACAACGGGATACCCAAGAAGAGTCCCAGAGAGAGCCCAGCATCTATTGATATAGTAGAAACCAAAGGCCTCAAACCAGACCAATGACTCTTTGCAAAGAAGACTTGCAAGAAAAGAAACATGGACAAAGGGGTTTCCTGTGTGACTCACTGTGTCACACTGTAGCTTCCATGACAAGATTTTTAATTTTTTCCCTCTTTTCTCTTTTTTACTCTTAAATTTTGTTTCATTTGGGGGCTTTTTAAGGGTTGGAGGGTGTATGCAAAGGGGCAGGGAAATGAATGGGATCATGATACATGATGTAAAAGACACATAGAATAAATAAAAAGAAAGGAAAAAAGATGAAAAACAAGATGAAGGCGCTCAGGGTCCCCATTCCCATACAATATAGTACTGGAAGCCCTAGCTAGAGCAATAGAGAAATAATCACATTCACAATAGTCTCAAAAATTGTGTCTGAATAAATCTAATCAAGGAAATAAAAGAACTCTACAACTAAAACTTGAAGGATAAAAAGGCCTCGTAGTCTCATCAATTGATAAAATCAATTTTGAAAAAAAGGCCATTCTACAAAAATAAATCTCTAACTTCAATGCATTTCCAATAAAAAATGTCTAATCAATTCTTCACAGAAATAGAAAAAAAAACCCTTAAAAATCAAGTGGGTTGACTGGAAGCTTCATCGCTGCTGGATAGCATTCATAGCGTTAGAGTACTGTTTATTGCCACTAAAGGAGAGAAGAAACCATCAACCTGACTCAGTTCTGAAATTTGTGTGCTGCCAATAACAACATGCCTGGCAAGATATGCCCACTGGTCTAATGGTACAATGTTGTAGGTGTAACCAATCCTTTCTGATTAGGTTTAAAACCTGCTCCAAGAAAGTGGTGGAACCCATACCTAGAACTGTTAATGCTACACCCCTATATCAGTATATATCTCAACCTTCATCAGAGAAGCTGCTTCTTAAAGTAGATGGCAATTAATACAGAGACCCACAACTAGTTGACATGTAGTGAATAAGAGACTTTTGAGTGTTCATCCCTAAATGGAACCTCTACGTCATACCCCTTCTCTCAAGGCTCAAGGATTTTTCATGTGATGGAAAAATTGTAAAAGCCAGAGATGGGGAATGACTTCAAGGAAACAAGGTTTTCAGGACACAACATGGAAAGTTCACATATAAATGTACAGTGATTGTGAAAGTATGCACAAAGACCTGTGCAAACTCAAGCCAGACAATGACCAACTCATTCCCAGCATGAAGATGTGGAGGTGAACATGAAGGCCTTTCACCCTTAGCTGAAGAGCTATTGGCATTTGATAGTTTCCTGACGAGGAAGAGTCTGCATTCTTTAGTGAAATCTCACTCCAAGCCATGCTCCACATCCAAGAGAAGTTGGCCATCACAAACTGAAGGTGATGGATTTGAATAAGAAAGAGAGATATAGACAGAGAGAGACAGAAAGACACAGAGAGAAAACGCAAAGTTGGGTGAGTTAGGAGGTGGTGGTAGATCTGGAAGCCTTTGTGAGAAAGGTGAATATGATTAAAATACATCATGTGAAATTCTCAAAGAATTAATAAAAAATATCCTTAAATTTTTTATGGAAATACTAAACACCTAAGATAGCAAAATGACCCCTGAACAAAGAGAACACTGCTGGAAGTATCAAAATATTTGATTTCAAGTTACTACTACAGAGCCAAAGTCGTGAAAACAGCGTGGTTCTGGTACAAAAGTAAATACGCAGGTCAACAGAACAGAAACAAAGACACAGATATAAGTTCATACAGCTTCAGCCATCTGTGGTTTTCTGTTTGTTTGTTCATTTGCTTTAACAAAGAATCAAAAGCACGCATTGGAGAAACATCATGCTGGGAAAACTGGATATCTATATGTAAAAGAATGTCACTGAATCCTTATCACTCACTCTGCACAAAACTCAACTCAAAATGGATCAAGGACCGAAGTACTAGGTCCTTGAAAAACTGAAAGTACTAGGGGGTAAAGTAGTGGGATAATTATAAGAATCATAGGATGGGGAAATGTGTAGCAGATAGGTGTCTTCGGGCACCACACAGCCATTGCACTCATGAAGTCCCTGTGGCTGTGGTTGTCTGCACAAGATCTTCACAAGACTGGGCCCAATTCTGTTTCCTTGTGAATGGGGTAGGGGTCCATGAGTCCCCATCCATCTCTCAGGGACAATTGGCAATACACAGTGGTTGGGATGTGTCTTTTTCTACAGGGTTATAGCCACTGATGAGTTACCCTTATTCCAGTTAATAATGTCCCACCTATACTAGGGTAAAAAAATGATTAAACTTTATGGGCCACACACAAACACATAGAAGTAGAGGGAGGGCTTGTTGAGGAGAAGGATTCCCGTGGGGGAGGAAAGAGATTAGAGAGGGAAATGGGGCATTTAAAAAAATGACTAAAAACCATTATACAAATGTAGAAAATTATCACATTATTTTTTTAAGTTTAAATAGAACTCCAAATGCACAGTGACACTCATGGTCTCAGTTAATCTCAGTATCTCAATGGATCACAAAACAAAATGATCGGTCATAAATGTGAGAGCTTTTTTGAAGATGGCTATAGACTGGGGTTCTAAGAAGGTGGTGGTGGGTGAGAGTGGTACTCATGGATAGCATATATGTGTTCATTTGTCTTAAATTTTCATTAACAATTTTTCAAATAAAAAGTCTTTCAGTGATGAGTTTGATCATAATTAAATTTCATAATGAGTCAATAAACTGACTAATAAACTATACAAAACACAAAAACCAGAGTTTCTTCTCTACTCTCATTCATGGAAATGCTAATGGCCAGATACCAATACTATGCTATATCTCTCACTTTTGGCAATGAAAACAAACCTATGGGCTAGACAGATGTTCTTCTTTCACTTAACACATGAGAAATTTGAGTCACAAAGAGTCTGAATAAGTTCCTCAAGATTTCTCTTAGTAAATGGAAGATCCAAAAATCTAGGCTGTTGGGGAAGAGAGTCCCTGTTAGCCAAAACTAATGAAATATTCAGATCAACTAGAATCACTCATCTTTCCCCTTTACTTCCACAGCAGTCTATTCTGAATATATCTTCACTGTATTCCAGTGATATTTCTGTTTTCTATTGCTTTTGGATACAAGTTCTGCTAGCCTTTCTTGATTGTTAATCAAATGCCTTACAATTTTTCCTTAGCGAATAAAACCCAACAGAAAGCAGAAAATCAGAAACAGTGCTGATCCAAATCTCAGTAAATAAACAGCTGAAGAAATTTGCTTTGCACCCATTCATTCGACAGATACTTCCTGTGTGTCTCACAGTGACAGAGGAAGTTAGTACCTTACAGGAAAGCCATGCGGTAGTCAGTAGATGTCAGTGTACAGTAGATCTGCTGATGAAAGGGACCAAGGAAGTATCATGGTCAGGGGCCTGGTTAGCAGGGAAGGTTTCTAGTGACGGGAATGATTTAGTGCCATCAAGTGATGGAAGAGAATTGCACATACAGAAAGCAAAGAAGGACAATCCAGGTGAAGGAGACCCTTTCCTACCAAGTGTGGCCTTTTCTGGCTCTGGCTTATATGAGGTGGTGGTAAATCCAAATTAACTGCCACAATAAAAACCTGAACTTGACCTTGAGGTAATAGAGAGCACTTGAAGGGTTTTAGATAGAGATCATTAGGTTTGTATTTTCAAAAGTGTTTTCTATAGGCACAAGATAGAGTGTCAAGGAAAGCTATAAGAAGTATGCAGACGATTACACACCCCATTGTGAAAACATGGTGCCCTCTACTTGTGTGGTGACAATAGCAAGGAAGATGAATGAGAAACAAAACGTACTTGATCTTTGGCCTGGCTGTTGGTGGACCCTACAATATTAGCACATGGGGAGAGGACCAGAAGAGAGGGAGCAAGAAAAGGGGCAGAGAGAACACAGGAAAGCTGACTTAAGGGACTAGATGTTGAGTTGTATTACAACCCAATATCTGCCACAATTTCCAAAAGTTTGCTTGTCTAAGGTTGTTCTTCCAAGTCAATTTCACGTCTGAATTCTGTTGTTGCTATTTCTGTTTTTGAAACTCCAGATGGAAACCCAAACCTCACTCACGGTGTGCAAACGCTAACCACCGAGTGGTTCCCTTAGCCCATAGAGCCGAACCTTTTTCAAAGGAGAAGATAACAGTGTTCAGAATCTTCAAAGAGTAGAAAACACTTGACCCGAAGAGGCTGTGGGGTAGCCTGCGTCTGTCTTGCCATTCTCTGCGCCATCATTTCTACAACACTAGTAGGCACTACAGAAAGAATCCAGTGTTATCTGCCAGATCAGCATCCCAGCCAAATAGGCAAAGAGCCCACCCACCGGGCTTTTTAATTGCCTGTGTATCTGGGCATCCAAGTCCAAGTCTCCTTGCTATCTTCTCTTATTATAAATGAAATGAGTCATCAGACCACCAAGGAAAGAGCCCCAGGTCAGTAATTCAGCAGCCAAGGGGAGGAGAAGAGGATGGAGAAGGACCTCTAGGTTCTCATATTTCAAAATTTTTGTTTATTGTAGCTAAATGAGTAGCAACTTTTGAATGTTATGGATTCGTTGAGATATCACATGAGATATCACAAGGTTCACCCACTTGTGAGTCAGTCTAATATGAAAATAAAAATGTGTGCTCCTTGCTAAAGAAAACAGGACAAGCGACATTCCTTAGAAATCAATATTTCATCCCATTAACGTAAAGCCTTCTCTATTAGTTGTAAGTCATGTGTCAACAAGAGGGCTGTTTATTTTTTTAACAATGTGCCACATGGCTCAACTGCACCATTTATAATAATTTTCTTGAGTGAACCAGGCATTGAGAACCCTCTCTCAAACACAAATTCTGAGAAGAGGTCAAATGGCAGCTGCTGTGTGTTGCAATTTAAATGTCTCATTCTGTGGGGAGCAAAGGGATGTGACATAACCCAGAGGAGGCTGGGAAGTGAGAGTGTTTGTGGGGGTGGCTGAACTCTGTGACCTTCCAGGGGTTGCCCTCCAATGCAGAGGCTCTGGGGACAATGCCTGTGCTTCCGACTCATCAGGGGCTCAGGACAAGCTTCTTGGGAGGTTTCTTTGAAATGAGAAAAAAAATGTTCAGGGAGTAGGTGGGTATGATGAAAGGGTTCTCTTTCTATCATCTTCCACAGGAAAGTATTTTTGATAGTTAAATTGGGGCTAAACATTACGATTTCGAACATGAGAAAAAAAACTACATGTGTCTGGTAGAGAGTGCTTGAGCAGCAGCTATAACCAAGGATGAAGCTGACCCTAGCGTCTGGCTTGAAATCAGCTGGCCTTGGTATACAGCTTGAATCAGCTTCATGCTCTTCCTTTTTCCTCTTGCTGAAAGAAGAAAGGAGGGGAGAAAAGAACAAAGAGAGGGAGGGAGGAAAGGAAGAGATGTGGAGATCACTATAAGAGTTCTAAAACACCACTTGGGAAGAATAGATTTTATTTTCATCCTAAAATGTCAATCATCAAATTTTACCTTAGTTCAATTTTTTTTAAATACAGAGAATTCAATTAACATAAGAATAACTACTATATTTCAACTCCAAGTGTGGTTTTCATAATACTCCAGGAAGTAAAGTGTTGTATAAAGTTCCCAAGGTATAACTTAACATTGGTTAAATATTCAAGGTAGGGTTTTTACTATTTATTATTAATATTCTTCAAGAAAGCTTTTCCACACATCATTTGTTTGGGCCAAGATTATTTTTATAGATTTGTACTTTAATAATTGTATTGAACAGTAGTGTGTATAATAAATACTTTGTAAATAGTCTAGATAGTAAAGTTATTTAATCAATAAGGTTCAGATTACTTTTAAAGCCAATATTATGAAAAGATCATGACAGGACTGAGAAAGTATTTCAACTCTATCTCTGTCAAAGCACTTAAGATTATTGGATATAAAGGCTTAAATATTATGGTATAAGGTCTTGTTGTATAACTTGGACCTTACTATGAACTCTGAACTTATGTTCCAAGTGAAAAATACATTCAATTTCAACTCTACAGGAAAGAGACCTTACTCATTTTATCTATTTGTTATATATTGAACCAATCCCTCACCCTCTGTGAGAACTCCCTTAACATTTAATGAATCTGAGATTTTCCCATGGAGCATCTCCATGTCTACATGAGTATTCTGATCCACTCGGGCCAAGGCATTCTAATCACAACCTGTGCTATGCCACACAGCTTCTAGTGACTTCAGACTACAGGTAGACGGTGGATGTGGGAGAACTAGACATTTTCCTAGTCCACATGCATAATCTTGGGTCTGGTTCCTCCCTGATCTTGCTTACTTAGATCACTACCTTTAAAACTGCTTCTAGAGCACAGGTTAGAAGCTGTGCACATCCAGTCTGGCTACAAGGATGACCCCAAATCATGTCTTGAGCATAAGTGTGGATCTCTACTTAGGTCTTTGTCTGGGGGTCATTTCCTAATTAGTGCTGAGCTTATTACTTCAGAACTTGTGTTGGATTCAGAACTGGAACCCTTTCCTGAAGTTCTTTCTGACCATTTGATTCTCCATAAGGAGAAAAGCATGAAATGAAACCATTGCCTCAATAAATTTAATCTTGAAGAGTAGGTATGTATTAATAGCAGAGATGATTCAGCCATATCGACCTCCTTTTGCTTTGTCTGGTTCCTTTTCTGCCTTTGTTGTTGGGTCCTGGCTTCAGACTTGCTCATATTCTCTAGTTCTCAGGTTAGCCACAGCCTTTTCATGCTATATTTAAATAAAATTAAAAAGAAGAAGGTTTGTTGGCTTAATGTTAAACCTAAAGAATTCCAGAAATCTGGCCACCTTATCTTCTTTGTAATACTCTTATATTCAGCTAACCCAGTAACTTGTGAGAGACCGCAGAGCTACTAAATTCTTCCATACTGTGTGTGATAGAATTGATATTCATTTAGTTTGTATTTATTGAAATTTTTAATATCTCAGAATCTTTCTGCATATAATACCTCATCTAATTCTAGTAGACATTGAGATACATTTCACTCCAGTATAAAAGATGACTTTCCACAAATTAATCTGTTTAAAAGAAACAGCAAGCTTAACAAAGAAGTGAATTCCAGGTGATAAAAATGCTTAGGTTAATGATTGAAGTTTGATTCTCTGAGATTTGTGTCAAGAGACCCACAATGTTAATAAAACTTTGTAATAAATGGCACTGTGGTAAATGGGGTACTCACAGTAATATATTCAAATATATTATCTGGGAAAGGAATAGTTAGAGAGTTCAGGATGAAATTGTTTATAACTTCTGTTTAGTAAGCTTATGGTGTTGGACTCCCAAACACATGTGTATTTAAGGCCTTTAAGTGTGTGTAGTTGAGTTCTTCATATTCTTTTTTAGATTTTGTTCCAAATTCAACAAAGTCTAAAGAGGTATTAGCCTAAATCATGGACTAGGGACCACACCAAAGGTTTGTAGTCTCTTCTTCCTCAGACCAAACCAGAAAAAACCACCATTAATTAGTGAGACTATTTGAAAGATTTAGTTCAAAGCATGAAGGCTGAAGGCATGGCCTAGGTATAGACATGACTGCAGGAGTGTATAGAGCAGCAGGATGTAGACAATTCTGGGGTAGCCAGAGGAAGGGAATGATACTACTCAGGAACATGGGCCAGCGATCCAATGAGGTCACTGCCCTACTGAATTAGAAGCAGAGCAATCAAACCAAACACCAGAACTGTTTTGTATTAGTGCTTGCAAACTTGGAAAGAATGCCTCTTCCACTGTTCTAAGATCAATTGCAGTGGAACGTTTGAGTGAGATCCTTGCTTGGCTTAGTCTGGCTTTGTCTTAAACAATACTAACACTATGCTTTCTTTGACAAAAGAAGTCTTTACTAATGACTTTATGGCACTGAGACAAGAGAGCAGCCACATAAAGGATTTGCAATTAGATAGACCAGAATACATAATATTCATGTAAACTTCTCTACAAAACAGACTAATTTTCTGTAGTATTTCTTTTTTTTAATAATTTGAATACCATCAGACTGAATGCTTATAATAGTGATTAGCAATGACATTTAGAAATTAATTACAACTCACACCAATAGATAAAGAAACATTTGTATGGCATATATGAGACAGTATATTTATAGAAAGTCATAAGCATAGTCTCTAAAGACTTTGTGACATACTGACCACAAGCAGTATTGCAAAATTTTAATCCCCTTTCCAGTTACAGAAACAGTCTTTAATCTTTCTTCAGGCCAATATTTTAATTAGGTGGTTTGTGTACACATGATTTGTGTACACAGTGAGATTCCATTGGAGGAAACTAATTTTTTCCTTTGTGAGGAGTTGACACGTGGAGATTGCTTCTGGGTTAGGGATGAGGGCTCATGTCTACTTCCCCTCTAAGTGTTGGAACCCCATCTGCCTTGGACCTGCACAGGTCTTGTGCATGCTGCCACAGTCTCTGAGAGGTCATATGTGTGTCTTTTCTGTTATGTCTGGAAGACACTGTTTTCTTGGTGTCTACCATCCCCTCTGGCTCTTACCATCTTTCTGCCTCATCTACTGTATAGCTCCCTGAACCCTAAGAGGAGGGGTTTGATGAAGACCACCCATTTAGGACTGAGTGTTCCAAGGTCTTTCAGTCTCAGCACATTATTTAGTTGTGGGTCTCTGTATTGTTTTCATCTCCTGCAGGAGGAAGCTTCTCTCATGATGGCTGAGTGAGACACTGATCTATGGGTATAACAGAATGTCATTGGGGTCATTTTATTGCTATGTTCCTGTATTGCAACAATGGTATTCGGTTTTCTCTAGGTCCTTGGACAATCTAGTTTCAAGGTCTTGGCCACTTGAGCAGTGTCAGGCATGGTCTCCATGTCATGGAGTGGGCCTTACATCTGTTCAGATAGTGGTTGGTGACTCCCACAATGTTTGTGCTACTACTGCACCAGCCTGCCACGCAGGTAGATCACCATTGTAGATGGAAGGATGGTAGCAGGATTGGTGTTTGGATTTCTCCTCTTGTAGTGTGCAGAGTACCTCCCAGGACCATGAACACTAGTCAATAGGGGTGAAAACTCTTGTTAAGCACCAGCATGACTTCTCCATGTTCACTGAGAAATAGAGGTATTGTCTGCTGCAATAGAACCCATTTATTTTTATTCAACAATATTATTTATATCTTTTTGGGCTCATTACTATTCATTTTATACTTTATATTATAATCTAACCATACTTTATCCTGTTGCTCCCCTATTGGCCATTGGACATACAGTTTGCTTGTTTTCTCTGTCACTGAGGTCTATCTGGGCACTTTTTCTTTTATTCTTGGGAATTCATGTATGTTCTTGCATTGCAAGATGCTCCAGGCTCATTTTGTACAATTTCTGACCTGGACTCAGGACCAGGAGTTCTAGTTTCTTTTATTCTCTTATTGATGGAGACCACGTATGAGCCTGTGTGTGTGTGTGTGTGTGTGTGTGTGTGTGTGTGTGTGTGTGTGTGTTTGTGTGTGTGTGGCACTATTTATTCTTTTATGATTCATCATAAATTCTTGGGGAAACCATTCAGCATACACTATTATGAACATCTTCCTATGACAGATTTATGTGTGGTTTAAGAAAAGGGGAGTGTCTGAATCTTGAGCAACATTACCATGATATTCTCATAACCAATAATCCAGGCAAATAAAAACAATGTACCCACCAGCATATGAAGTCTTCCCTTAAACTTTTTTTAATCAAATATGAAAGATAGCAAGATAGTAGAATATAGGCTATTATGTTGTACTGAAGGGCAGACCTATGCCCAGCAACAGATGTTCAACACAAAACAAAGTCAACAGCATGTTGGGCAAATTTTTGTCTCATGATGCTTTGTTTGGCTTTTTTTTTTTAACCTTACTGGTCTTTTGCTTCTACATTATGATTTCTGATTTTGTATTTTTACCTGCATGTATATTTGTTTCTTTTGTTTGTTCCTTTGTTTTTGTTTTGCTTTGGCTTTTGTGCTTGTTTTATTGGCTGGTTTGTTTTCAAAAGAGAGAGAAAAAGAAAGTATGGAGTTGGAAGTGTGGAGAGGTGGGGAGGATTGGGGTAGATGAGGGAGGGGAAAACGTGATCAGAACATATTTTACAAAAAAAAATTTCTATAAAAATAAATGTGAATAAAATATAAAAAGTAAACTTTTAGAAATTATTTATGTAGGTTCTCTGCCCCAAAGGAGCTTGTCCTGTGCCTGGAAACTTCTTTCCAAAGAGTAAAGCAAAGAGAGGATTGGTTTCAGAATTTAAAAACCTAACGAATGTTAGTACAACTAGACTGGAGGGGTTATCTCAGAGAGAGTACCCACTATTGATATGATGTGACATTATGGGAGATCTTCCTCCAAACCCCTATGGATAACCATGAAAACATAATAAACAAACTGTAATTGAGAATGCTACAAACACTTCAAACTGCTAAGGTTATTGAAAACAGAAAAACCCTAGAGACTTTAATAAGGAACAGGGGAATAAGGTCCCATTATGACTAGATGTAATGTGGTCTTGGATGAGATCCTGAGACAGAAAATGGGCATTATGAAAAACATAAGCTAATGTGAATAAAGCATAGAGTTTATTTAATAACAATGTATCAGTGATGGTTCATATTCATAATTGTGACTAATATGTCATACTAATATATTAACCAGGCACAAAATGTATAGAATTCTATACAGTCAGAATTTTTCTATAAATGTGCTCTGTTATCAAATAAACTTTATTTGTATAGAGGTATAAAAGTATAAAGTATATTGTATAAAAGTATAAAGGAATGAATGATTATATGTCTCAATGAAGCTAAGAAATACATTGTTAATAATGCCTTTTAACAAAGATGTGGTGGAAATAAACAGTAATATGCTACTTCTAGTTTGAGGACATATCAACTCCTAATACCTCAAGGTCCATGGCATGCTCTTGTCAATATTGTAGGTGTTAGTCACATGTGATACTGAGTCTTAATATCACTGAAGTAAAGGTGTGCTATATGAACTAGATTTGAAGACAAAAATACACATATTTCATTAATGCATTGCTTATATGTTAAAGTGCTTTGGATGTTATGTGTTAAACTTAATATATCAGTTTTTATTTAATTTTCTTTTTTTAACTTATTGTGTGGCCCATGACAGTCATGTACCAAGTAAATTACTTATGCAGCTTGCATTACATTTTTTTCCTAGTCAATGCTGAATTAAATGTATCTCGAGGGCTTATATGGGTTGATGGTTCTTCTCAAATCACACAGATTATCTTCCAGAAATTGTAGGCCTTACTAGATGATTCTGGACTTGTGTTACATTAAGGTAATTTCTCTGAGATAACGTTTATCATCAGGAAAGACTACCTGTGTAGATAACAGACATTCTTGATTTTCCCCTTACTTCTTTTCAGATCACAATTAAAAAGTGAATGTTGAAGAATTCCTCTTAAAACACCCGTGAGAGGTAAAATTCAAACACACATTGCAATGTGTGTCATAGCATAGTGCCCCTCCAAAGTGTGTATGTACGGCAGGGGGAAAGGCATTTTCCTTGAAGATGCTTCTGTAAATTCGATCTGGACCCTCCCCTCCCCTCCCCTCCCCTCCCCTCCCCTCCCCTCCCCTCCCCTCCCCTCCCCTCCCCTCCCTTTTTTTCCCTTCTCTTCCCTTTCCTTCCCTTCTATTCCCCCATCCTCTCCAACACCTCCTCCTCCTCCTCTTCCTTTTCTCCTTTCTAATGAAAGGATCTCTATACATCTCCTACTGCATTGGAACTTGCTATTCAGACAAGACCGTCTTCAAACTTCTGACTATCCTGCCTCTGTCTTCCACATGCTATTACCGTGTATACAGTCATGTGTGTACCATATCACTGTATAGGACTACGGACTCAAACTTTTTTAAAGAATGAAAATTAAGAGAACTTAGCATTCATATTACAACAGAGCAACTGGCAGGAAAAAATGAAATGTTAATGGCTTAGTTGTTTGGACTACGAAGGCTATCATCAGACAGTGTACAGGAACTATGAAGGAAGGCCTCCCTTCACGATCAGTAAAATTCTTGCTGGAAAAGGAGCCAAGAGGAATGAATTACAGCTGGTTCCTGAGGGAAATGGGGGGTATTTTTATTTCCAACAAAGATTTGTTTCTTTAAGTTGTACTTTCTTAGGAAGGAAAAGAGGAAATCACATAGGACATTCAGGTTTACGCAGCAACACACATTGACCCAAATTCTCCTGTTTTCCCAAAGCTTATCAGGAGAAGCAAAGACCCTCCATTGCCACCAGCACTTTGGGTCAACATCTACTCAAGTGTCTTTTGGAAAGAAATCTCGAAAAAAGAAACCAGTCTTATTTTCTGTTTTTAATCTAAGAACACTATGGGGAAAGGTTCAGTGTAGAGGTGGATTCTTTCTAATAAGTAGACTTGAATGCGGAATGTGTGAGCATGGGGCTGCACAAATCTATTAGACTATGATTTATATGTTGATTATACATACAATGATGAAGCTGCAGGAAGTTCATTCTAAGATTGTAGGATATGTCCAGAGTCAGCAGTCTATCTATTTGACCCATTGGGGGCCTAAATAAGTTAAGAGAAACAGCTCATGTTGTCTGTAGCCCGTGTAGTCAGTCACTCAGAGGGGAGCATCGACATTGAAGGTCATTTCTGTGAGCCTTGTCTGTCTCTCCCCAAACTGCTCTTCTTAGCAGACACACTCACCAAGTACACAGTCCTGAAAAATTATAGGACATCTAATGCCAGGTTGGAGAATCGCAGGTGGGTTGGCCTTGGCTGTTTCTCTTAGCAGAACGCAGAAAGTCTCCTCCATCCCTTTACTGTAGCGTCTCCCACTGCGCCGACCATTTCTGCTCAGCCTTGTGGAGGCCCTGCTATGGCTCCATCTGAATGGTACTACTTTTCCTCGAAGGCTCTATTTGATGAGCTCATCCACCTGCGCGAAAACTGTTAAGCTTCGAAAGCGGCTACGTTAGGTTTACAGTGCCTTCATGCCCATTTCAGCAGCGTCATCTGTCCTGTTTGTTATCGCTCTGACGGTCAAGAGCAGTGTCAAGGGCTAGAAGGGCTCTGGCTGTGTGAGGCCAGCCCTGTCTAGCACAGCTGAAGAAACACATCAGAAATAATGAAATTAGCATTCAACAGCTGCAGGAGAGGCTGCTGCCAAGCGCCACTGTGTGATTCTCTTCCTCTACCAGGCACCCAGCCACATCCCGGAGAAAGCAGGGCTGGCGATGGCTGAGACAATACAGACACACAGCTCCTTTAGCAAGATACTACTAGGAACTATTCTGCACCATTAACACTGTTTAAGAATCGAGCCACTGGCATCTGAGAGGATACAGGGAATGGTTTATTTAAATAATTGTACAGCTGGTGATGGGAGATTTAAAATGAATGTATCATGATAGGCAGAACAAGATTGAGAATACTGGCTTCTAGGTTGACTTCTGAGTGAAACTCCATTTTCAGTAGATAGATTCTAGAATTCAATGTATTTTCTAATTTAAAAAATTAACAGCTCTGGTTAGGGTTGTCCAAGAAACTCCCCCAAACATTGCAGGCTATTGCTCTTGACCCTGGTCCCCTCCAGATGGAAGGTAATTCCCTATTGATGATAACACCATATACTTCAGACACAGGGCCAGGGGCTGCTAGGATAGTATACCTGAATACATTCTCCCTGAGGATTCATTCTTGTGGCACCAAAAAGTGCCCTGCAAGCTTTGAAAGGAGGGAGGTAACCAACAGTACTTCCCAGCTATAATACCTATGAACCACAAGGATGCAGGATAACCCTAAGGAGGCAGCAGTGGCATACATACCTTGCAGGTAACCAACAGTTTTCTAATTGAGCTTAAGACATGCTCAGCAACTAGAATGCTAGCGAACTCCCCAGGGTTAGTGATGTCATGGATCTTGGGAAAGAACCTACAGTCACCATGTTACTAAACCAGTGTAATCCCTAACTACATTCTACATATTTGTCTTTATTCTCACAGAAAAGTGTAGTCCTCTCCTCCTCATCAAAGAAACTTCTCATTGCAGCAGATAGAGGCCATTACCGAAAACCAAAACCAATCAAACTGCAGAGTTGTGGGGTTCAATACCAATGGGTGCATCTACCAAAAAAAAAAAAATCTCATTCACTTAAGACTCAGGGATCATTGTGGGAAAGAGAGAGAAAACATTGTAAGAGCCAAAGGAATGGGGTCTTTGGTGTGAGACTGTGTCTCTTAGTAATGCCAAAAGCTTCATTCATAAAGTCGCACCAACATGAGCTGAACAAAAACAATAGCTATGCTAAAGTGGACAAAGAAAAGCTCATGAGGCCTCAACCCTACTCAAAGAACCATAGACAACTAAGGAATGCTGAGAACGGGAGAAATATTTTTTCCCAGGGAAGAGCACACCAATTGGCTATCCAACACCAAATGGTCAGCCCTGAAAACATACATATAAGTGACATTGTATATGCTGAGCAGGATGTATTTAGAAATATATGCATGTAAGTCCTCTACATCATATACATATGCATATGTATATAGTCTGTAACAACAATTAATAAAAAAAAAGAATTTGAAAGGGAGCAAAGAAGGGCATATGGGAGGACTTGGAGGGAGGAAAGGGAAGGAAGAAATTGTGAATTTATAATATCAAAGTAAAAGAAATAAAAAGTAAATCCCAAAGCAAGCCACCATTTCCTGTGAGATTTCAGGGTGGTTCCCCGGAGCCAACAGAACACTGGTGATTTCAAACACAGAGGACTCGACAAGCTGTTTAAAAGGGGGTGGATTTCTGGTAGGGCTGCTGCCACACCGTTATGACAAGCAACACAAGTTGCCCTGTTGCGTGTTCAGTTCCACGCAGCTGCATTTAGATTGTGTCTGTTTTCAACGCCGAATGTCACTCATTATGGTATTGTTGCTGTACTTCGTTTACTTCAGGAAACAGGTAGCAGTTCCTTTTCCAGCAGCCTTCTTGGCTTCCATTTATGGCAATCTGCGTTTGTGTGTGTTGTCAGCCTAAGGGGTTAAAATTCATTTGAAATAACAGCATGATGGATGCGGTCCTTCCTTTCACAGCCCTGGGAACAGTTTGACAATTTGCACTTAAAGTCACAAAATCCATTTTGGCTTTAGAGCAAATTTTCTCATAATTAGACATTTTTTTTTTTTAGGACAGAAAATTCTCAAATGGTTATTTAATGGGCATTTATATGGCATTTATATGTTTTAAAAATTACTTAAAGGGAGGGAATAGGGTGGCTGTGACCAGAACACATTATATTCGTGTATAAAATACTCCAACAATAAAAGAAAAATATTTGAATGCTTAAGAACTGTCCATACACATTCTTGAAAGTAAAACATAAAATCATCCTTTAGTCTTACTGTCTCAGAAATCCTAAGAAATGCTTTAGCTTGTGAACAGGGACCACTCCACCTTGAAAGTTTTTGTAGCCAGGATCAGTGGTGACCAATGTTAATCACATTTTAAGGATAATTCCTTTGTCCATTATGAACAGTGGTTGCTAGCAGACATCCATATATTCCCTTACAGTTTATTTATTTTCTGGAAGCCACGCTGATTCAAACAAGAGAACGCGACCTTTAAACAGTGTTCTTTCTTCTGTCGCTTAGGAAGCAATTTAAGGGGTTTGGCTGTTTGAGTGCAATTTTTCTCCCTTCTCTCCTAGTCTTCAAAAGATTTTCGCTCACCTTCATTTTCTTTCTCTCTGGCTACAAAATGTGCTCGTTATAGGCCTATCTGTCAGCTACAAAAGGAAGGAAGGATAGCCCTTCTGTTTTTGCATGTTCAGATCCTGATAGTGGTTTTAATCTCCAGAGAGTCCCCGTCTACTCTACTTAATCAATCCCAATACTTCAGTCAGCAGTCATTAGAGTGAAGCAGGAGTGGTCAAGGACAAACCGTGGCATCCTTTGGAGTCAAATGTGATTATACTACTCATTTTTTGCAAGTCTTTAGAGTTTCCCTCTATCATTTCTTATCCCCACCCCAGAATATTTCCAAAGAAAAACAAAGACTATCGAGGAATGAAATAAGAATTATTCAGAAACTAAGAGAATCAGCCCTAGGCAATTAGCACAAGAAAGTGCCCTGATGCCATTCTTCTTAAGTAAACCAAATCCCTTAAATATCATGGCACTTAATTGTTTTCTCTCTCTCAAGTAAATAGAAGTATATTTCTTTGACTATAGAAATGACCTATGGAGTTAATAAATTGCACACACACACACACACACACACACACACACACACACACACACAGTAATAATAAAAAAAATCCTCAGAATAAGCAGTGTTATGGCCTCAGGGTAATGGATTTCAGTGGCTCTCCAACAAAGCCCCTTGGTCCTTCAGAGTTCACTGGTAAGTTATTGGGTAGGCTGTGATCCTTGTGATCCTAACTGATGACTAATTCTCTTGATTTAAAAACCGGAATCATATCTTAGGGATTTTGAATCAGAAGAAACTCTGAAAACTCACATATTGTCTGGAGGATATCAGGTTCTATAGGGTACTTTAAGAGATTTATGACTCAAGAAAAAGTGAAGTTCTTAACTGAGTATAGAAGTTTTTCTTTTTAAAAAATAATATGTAATTTATTATCAAGTAATGATGTGTCCACCTTTTCTCTAAGGCAGCAGGCTAATCTACCAGTTGATGCTTTTTGTATACAGTCAGCCGGTGCTGTGGGACAATTTCCACAGTTGGTCATTTCAGTGCATTTCATGAATGGAATTAGAAACCTGGTAAACACAGAGCAGAATTTTGTCTAACTTGCCCCTGAATTCCCAGGTCAATCACTTTATTATAGTGAAAGAATAAAGTGAAAATCTTTATTGCTGCTTTTCATTATTATCTTGCTGTTGATTGAATGGGGAAAAGTTGCATAAAATCCTGTGTTCTAGAAGTAAAAATGGCATTTCTGGTCCATAACATTTCAAATATCAAAGTATATAGTAATCATACAAATAAGAATGCAATGTACCTCCTATGTACATTATATTATTTGAAATCATAAAATAAGCTTGTAAAGTACACCTAACCAGTGAGTCAAAAGATATCTGTGTATGACTCACCAACACTCTCCCCAGAAGAACTAAATAGTAACATACCAATCAATTAAATAATGCAATCCAAAAATACCTCTGAAAAATCTTTATTCTTTATAAGTCAACATTAATTCTTAATAAATTTCTCTTGTATATGTAAGATATACTAAAGGTCATTTATCACTTTTTAGGCTTTTTCTGATACATCGTTAAGGTATGCAGGGTAATAATTTCTAATGTTCATGAACTGAGGTTGGATATGTGCATTGCATTGTGTGGTGAGCTAGTAATCTGGGAAGCCTATGGTGACATATGCACCATATGGAAAACATTGTTCAAGATCCAAATTGTACCTTTCAAGTGTCTTACACATCTCAACCGGCTTTGTTTTTCTAACACAAACAGGTCAGATCACTGGTGTTTGGTGGCTTTTGCTTCAGTTTGATGTCCTGCTGTATCAAGTCTGCTTTTGTTTTCTTTCATGCTTTTCCCTGCATTAGCTTACTCTTGTCTCTACCACCTCCCTAACCCGAAGTGTTCTCTGTACACCCTTTCTGACCAGAATTCCAAAAAAAAAAGAAACAAGAAAGTGGAGGCCTGCACTGTTGTGGAAAATGCAAACTAGCCTGGAAATTATAAAGAAAACAACACTCTACTGCTTCTATAAGTAATCACATGGAACCATAAGGTGAGTGTCCCTCATCCAAAAGGCTTATAATCAGAAATCTTTCAGAATTCTGGTATTTTCATTTTGGGATAGTTGTGTACACATGCTTCCAAGTCTACACATGGGATGTACTTCTGTCTTGTATATACCTTCTACACATAGCCTGAAGTTAATTGTATGCAATGGTTTTATGGGTATGCTTTGGATTGTGATCCATCACATGAGGTCAGGTGAACATTTTTCAACTTGTAGCTTCAAATAGCACTTTTTAAAAGTATCAAGTTTGGAGTGTTTAAAATCATGGATGTTTAGATCAGTGACGTTCAAAGGAGAGTAACAAGAAATCCCCAAATTTTTCATATAATTTGAAAATAAAAGGAGAATTAAACATTTCAAATTTATGGGAAGTATTCAAAAATAATGAAACTGTATGCTGAGCTGCTGACCACAACTGACCACAAGTGATGACACCCCCACCCCCTGCTTTTTGCAACTCTTCTTGTGGAAAAGGCTACAAGTTGTTAACATTAAAACTGAAGAAGGAAAGAAAGGAGTTGTCAAGGCCCCTTTATAGAGCTGTGTCTCCCTGATTTCAACATTAACAGAATTCAGGTGTGGTTTTCTTTTATTAGTAGCATTTCATGTGTCTGGCCTATAAGCTTGAATAGGACATGTAAAGTTCTGATGTTAGTGTCAAGATATTCTGTTCCCAACCTGGAGCTAGCACTGCCTACCACCCTGACTAGTGAGTCAAGTTTGTGATGCTTTGGTTTATTTAGTTGTGAAATTATGATGAGAATGTTATCTATCTCATAAACTATTGTAATGTTTTAATAACAACATAAACAAAAAGTTGGCAATACTGTGGTGGTTCGAATGTAATTTCCCCCTCCCTGTAAGTTCATAGGGAATAGCACTATTAGGAGGTATGACTTTGTTGGAATGGGTATGGCCCTGTTGGAGAAAATGTGTCAATATGCAGGTGGGCTTTGAGGTCTTATATAGGCTCCAGCTACTCCCAGTATTAAGACCACTTTCTATTGACTGTTCATCAAGTTGTAGGACTCTCACCTACATCTCCAGCATATTTTGGTGAAGAATGTAGCTGCTTTTTCCCTTGCCCAAAAAGTCTGCCTGAGGCAAAAGTGAAGAGTTTGGGATTAATTCCACTGGCAGAGGAAATCTCAAAACAGCCTAGTGTAGACTCTGTCGTGTAGTTACTAGTGTTATATCTGATGAAGATTTATAATGAGAAGGAGCAAGTTGAGTAAGAAAAAATAGAAAAGGTACAACTTTCAGATCTTGAACTATTTTATTCATTTTCTTTCACTGTTTATTTTCATAGTTTTCTTGAAGAGATTTATTCATTTCCTTTTTAAAGACCTCTATCATATTCATGAAGGCTATTTTAAAATCCTTGCCTTGTGTTTCATCTGTGTTTGCATTTCTTAGGACCTACTGTAGTTAGGTTACTGGGTTCTAATGGAGACATATTATCCTGGCCATTATTGATTGTGTTTTTACTTTGGTATCTAGGCATCTGGGTTTGGGATGACTGTTATTCTAAATATGGATATTTGGTCTGGTCTTTATTATGCGGTTGTCTTGTTCCTTGGTTTCTGTTGCCCCCTCTGGATCTTAGGATGGTGTGGTAGCTGTGTGTTACTTGGCAGGGAATTCTTCTGGGATCTTATCAGGTTTGGCCACTGAGGTTCTGGTTAGAATGTATTTCTAGGTATTGGGAGCTGTGTTGTGGGATGTTCTGTATGTCAAATGTGTTGCTCTGATTGGTTAATAAATAAAACACTGATTGGCCAGTAGCCAGGCAGGAAGTATAGGTGGGACTAACAGAGAGGAGAATTGAGAGAACAGGAAGGCAGAGAGGGAGACACTGCCAGCCGCCACCATGACAAGGAAGATGTAAGATACCAGTAAGCCATGAGCCACGTGGCAAAGTGTAGATTAATAGAAATGGGTTAATTTAAGATATAAGAACAGTTAACAAGATGCCTGAGCCATTAGGCCAAACAGTTTAAATAATATAAGCGTCTGTGTGTTTATTTTATAAGTGGGCTGTCCGACTGCCGGGGCTTGGCGGAACCCGGGAAGAAAACTCTTTAACTACAGAGCTGACACTTGCAAATGAAGATGGGCTGGGGGAGATGCTGAAGAGGTCCACAGAAGGAGTAAATTGGGGTGTTCCACCATGATCTGCTTGGTCCCCAGGAAATGGAGTTAGTTAGTTAGTTGGTAGAGGCCATAACAGGGAGTCTGCCACAGAGCTTGGGATGAGACTAGGGATTGGATTTGGAAGAGAAGAGGCATAGTGAATATCTGAAGTGACCTACCTGCTTGGCTGGCCTATTTGCTTCTGTGGCAGGCTTGGCTGGTAGATTCCCATGGGATGCTTGCTGGAGTTGGGGGCAGGGATGAGGAGGGAGGAATTTTGGAGATCCGTGTGATAAGCTGAAGATGGAGACAAAGGAGGGGGTGGAGCAGGTGGCCTGCTACAGAACTGGAGATCAGACTGGGGGACTGAATTTGGAGGAGAGGAGAGAGATGTAAAGATATACAGTTAGTTCATAGCACTAAGTATCCATTTCTAAAAATTAGAGAAATCTAATACCGGTAATATCACTGCACATCTGAAAGTTCTAGAACAAAAAGAAGAAATCACACCCAAAAGGAGTAGAGGGGAAAAATAGTCAAAGTCAGGCTAAAAAAAAAATCAATAAAATAGAAACAAAAAGTGACAAAGATTAATGAAGCAAAGAGCTGGTTCTTTGAGAAAATAAAATCAACAAACCCTTAGCCAAATAACCTAAAAGGTGGAGAGAGAAGATCCAAATAAACAAAATTAGAGATGAAAGGAGGATGTAACAACAGGCATGAGAAAATCAAGAGAATCATAAGGAGATACTTTTAAAAAAACATACTATATTACATTGGAAAATCTAAAAGAAATGGATAATTTTTGACAGACTCCCACCAGTGCCAATTGGACTAAGAAGTGAGTCTTTGTTTCTCACAGCCAAACACCCCAGCCTCTAGCCTTGGGCCCAGGGGCATAAACCTGAACTCCCACACCACCACCCACTGCAGTTCCAGTTTCAGGCCAACAGGCAGGTATTCTGCAGGCAGGTTGGACTACCACCATCTACCACCAGACCCTGTAACCCACAAGCCCTACCTCTCCTAAATCTATCACCCTCCAAAACTGTAACTGCTCCCTGAGACAGAGTCCATCAGTTCTGATTAGACTAAGAGTTGCTCCCTGAGACACAAAATCCATCAGCACCAATTAGACCAAGACCCCCAATTAGACCAAGAGCTCCCATTGGAATAAGAGTATAAATCCAACCAAGAGAGGCTCACTCAGACATAGACACAGCTTGTGCTGAGTGGAGGAAGAGAAGGGTAGATGCTAGTGCAAAAATACAGTCAATAACAAAAAGACCAATATGGCACCATCAGAACCTAGTGGTTCTACATCAGCAAGACCTGAACATCTCCAGGTAGAAGAAGCAGAAGAAATAAAACTTAAAAATGACTTTAAGAAAATGATAGAGGCCTTTAAAGAGGAAATGAAAATTTTCTTTAAAGAAATTGAGGAAAAAACAAACAAAAAAATGGAAGAAATCAATAAATCCCTTAAAGAAAGGCAAGAAGAAGCAATTAAACAGGTGAAGGAAACAGTACAACATTTGAAAACTAAAATGAGGCAATGAAGAAGACACAAACTGAGGGAATTCTGGAAATGGAAAATCTGAGTAAATGAACAGGAACTACAGATGCAAGCATAACCAAGAGAATGCAAGAGAGGGAAGAGAGAATCTCTGGTGTGGAGTATACAATAGAGGAAATAGATTCGTCAGTTAAAGAAAACACTCAAGCCAACAAAGTTATAACACAAAACATTCAGGAAATTTGGGACACCATGAAAAGACCAAACCTAAGAATAACAGGGATAGAAGAAGGAGCAGAATACCAGCTGAAAGGCACAGAAAATATATTCAACAACATCATAAAAGAAAACTTTTCCAACCTAAAGAAGGAAATGCCTATGAAGCTGCAACTTACAGAACACCAAATAGACTGGATCCAAAAGTCCGCTCGCCACATAATAATCAAACAACTAAACATACAGAATAAAGAAAAAATATTAAGAGCTGCAAAGGAAAGAGGCCAAGTAATATATAAAGGCAGACACATCAGAATAACACCTGACTTCTTAATGGAGTCTCTGAAAGCCAGAAGGTCCTGGATAGACCATGGATGCCAAACCAGATTATTATATCCAGCAAAACTCCCAATCACCATAGACAGAGTCAACAAAATATTCCATGATAAAACCAGATTTAAACAATACCTATCCACAAATCCAGCCCTACAGAAAGCACTAGAAGGAAAACTCCAACCTAAGGAAGTTAGATACGCCCATGAAAACACAGGCAATAGATAATACCATACCAACAAATACCAAAGAAGGGTAACACACAACACTACCACCAAAAAAGAACAGGAATTAACAATCACTGGTGATTAATATCCATTAATAGCAATAGTTTCAATTTGGCTATAAAAAGACACATGCTAACAGAATGGATACAAAAACAGGATCCATCCTTCTGCTGCATACAAGAAACTATGCCTCAACTTCAAAGACTGATACTACCTCAGAATTAAAGGCTGGGAAAAGACTTTCCAATCAAATAGTCTTAAGAAGCACACTGGTGTAGCTATTCTAATACCTAATAAAATAGACTACAAACTGAAATCAATCAAAAGAGATTGGGAAGGACATTAAATATTTTCAGGGAAAATCCACCAAGATGAAGTCTAAATTCTGAACATTTATGCCCCAAATACAAGGCCACCCACATTTGTAAAATAAACATTACTAAAGCTTAAATCGCACATCTAAACCCTCACACTAATAGTGGGAGACTTCAACACGCCACTCCCATCAATGGGCAGATCTGCCAGACAGAAACTTAACAGAAAAATAAGGGAACTAACAGATATTATGACTCAAATGGACTTACTAGATATCTACAGAACATTCCACCCTAACACAAAAGAATATACCTTCTTCTCAGTACCCATGGAACCTTCTCTAAAAATGACCATATGCTGAGTCACAAAGCTAATCTCAACAGATATAAAAAAATTGGAATAACCTCCTGTATTTTATCAGCCCACCATGGCTTAAAGTTAAATTTCAACAAAACAACAAAAACAAAAATTACAGAAAGCCTACAGTCTCATGGAAACTGAATAGTGCCCAACTGAATCACCAATGGGTCAAGGAAGAAATAAATAAAGAAATTAAAGATTTCCTAGAATTCAATGAATATGAATATACAACATACCCAGACTTGTGGGACACTATGAAAGCAGTGCTAAGAGGAAAATTCATAGCACTAAATGCCCACATAAAGAAGTTGTAGAAATCTCACACTAGTGACTTAACAGCACAACTGAAAGCTGTAGAACAAAAAAAAGCAAACTCACCCAGGAGAAATAGACACCAGGAAAAAATCAAATTGAGGGCTGAAATCAATGAAATAGAAACAAAGAGAACAATACAAAGAATGAAGGAAACAAAGAGTTGGTTCTTTGAGAAAATCAACAAGACAGATAAGACCCTATCAAAATTACCCAAAAGGCAGAGAGAGAGCATCCAAATTAACAAAATCAGAAATGAAAAAGGAGACATAACAACAAACAATGAGGAAATCCAGAGAATCATCAGGTTATACTTCAAAAACCTGTACTCCACAAAATCGGAAAATCTGGAAGAAATGGACAGTTTTCTGGATAGGTAACACATACCAAAGTTAAATCAATACCAGATAAATTGTCTAAATAGATCAATAACCCCTAAGGAAATGGAAACAATAATTAAAAGTCTCTCTGCCAAATAAAGCAAGGACCAGATGGTTTCAGCACAGAATTCTACCAGATTTTCAAAGAAGAGACAATACTTTTCAAATTGTCCCACACAATAGAAACATAAGGAACATTACCAAACTCTTTTTATGAGGCTACAATTACCCTGATATCCAAACTGCACAAAGATGCAACAAAGAGAGAAAATTACTCACCAATCTCCCTCATGAACATTGATGCAAAAATACTCAATAAAATATTGGCAAACTGAATCCAAGAACACATCAAAAAAATCTAACGCCGGGCGGTGGTGGCGCACGCCTTTAATCCCAGCACTCGGGAGGCAGAGCCAGGCGGATCTCTGTGAGTTCGAGGCCAGCCTGGGCTACCAAGTAAGTTCCAGGAAAGGCGCAAAGCTACACAGAGAAACCCTGTCTCGAAAAACCAAAAAAAAAAAAAATCTAACATGACCAAGTGGGTTTCATCCTAGGGATGCAAGGTTGGTTCAACATATAAAAACCTGCTAATGTAATATACCATATAAACAAATTGAAAGAAAAAAAAGCCATATGGTCATCTCATTAAATGTTGAAAAAGCCTTTGACAAAATCCAACACCTCTTCATGAAAAAGGTCCTAGACAAATCAGGAATACAAAAGAACATACCTAAACATAATAAAGGCAATTTACAGCAAGCCAACAGCCAACATCAAATTAAATGGAGAGAAACTCAAAGTGATTTCACTAAAATCAGGAACAAGACTGGGTTGTCCACTCTCCCCATGTTTATTCAATATAGTACTTGAAGTTCTAGCTAGAGCAATAAGACAACAAAAGCAGATCAAGGGGATATAAATTGGACAGAAAGAAGTCAAACTTTCACTTTTTTTGCAGACAATATGATAGTATACATAAGTGACCCCAAAACTTCTACCAGGGAACTCCTCCAGTTGCTAAACTCCTTCAGTAATGTAGCAGGATACAAGATTAACTACAAAAAAATCAACCCACAGCTCCAGGGAGCCTAGCTCACAAGGAGGACCCTAGGAAGGACGCATGGATTGCCCAGTGATGGAGAAATGGAGGAGATCTACATGAGCAAACTGGTGGATGAGAGAAATAATGGAGGGCAAGGGATGGGGGATGAGTGCATAGGGGAGGAGGAGGTTCGAACTGGAATGGGAACAGAGTGGGAGAGCAAGGAAAGAGATACCATGATAAATGAAGATACTATGGGAATAGGGAGAAACAGAGTACTGGAGGTGGTGGGGGTTCCCAGGAATCCACAGGGATGACTCCACCATAGACTGCTGGCAGTGGTCGAAAGGGTGCCTGAGCAGGCGTACTCTAGTGATTGGATGGCTGAATACCCTGACTGTCATCATGGAGCCCTCATCCAGTAACTGTTGGAGACAGATGTAGAGATCCACAGCCAGGTCCCAGGTGGAACTCCAGGAGTCCAGTTGATGAGAGAGAGCAGTGATGCTGTGAGCAAGGGATATTGAGACCATGACTGGAAAGAATGCAGAGACCACTGGCCAAAGTAGTGAAAATGCATGAACTGTGGACCAAAAGCAGAGGAGCCCCCATGGTGCTGGACTGGGCCCTCTGGAAAGGCAAGACAGTTGTTTCGCTTGAACTGTATAGGGCACCACCCAGGCAGTGGAATTGGGGAACTGTCCCTAGCGCATGAGCTGGTTTTTTGGAACCTAGTACCTATGGTGGGACACTTTGCACAGCCTTGGTGCAGGAAGGAGGGGCTTGGACCTGCCTCAACTGAATGTATCAGGCTCTGCTGACTCCCCATGGGAGACCTTGCCTTGGAGGAGGTGGGAATGGGGGTGGGTTGGGGGAGGAGGCTGGGGAGCAGGAGGAGGGAGGACAGGGGAATCTGTGTTTGGTATGTAAAATGAGTAGAAAATCTCTTAATAAAAAATAATTTAAAAAAAAGTTGTGTACCTAATTTACTTTCTATCCTAACTTGTATTACCAACCCAAAATTATCTTTTTAGACCTCAAAACATTTTCTTAGATGGACAATTTAAGCTTTTATGTTTCTCAACCTTATATTTATATGTAAGTTTCCTTTCTAAACTTGGTAACAAGGCAAATTATAACCATCCTTTCTTAAACTCTATTAGAGACCCAAGAAGGATATAATATTTCCTGAGTAAACAGGAAGTACAGAGCAAGCACCTTACAAAACTATAGAAATGACAAAGAAATCTGGTTTTCTGGCAGTCATCCAAGGTTCCTCTGCAACATTGGGGCAGTCATACATCCTACAGGCCTAGAATATCTGACAGACTTTTCTAAGAAGCAGGAATTTTGAGGGATTATCCCACCTCATCTTGGCAAAGTTTGGCACTTTTTCCTTTGTGTCTTACCTGTCTGTCCAGTTTGTACAGTGCACTGTCAGCAATCAAAGCAAGGGCAGTTTCTTGCTTAATTGACTAGCTTTTCCACAGTGAAAGCAAACTTCATATGTAAGTTCTTTGATGCCCATTATTCTTTTATGAAGTAGATTGGTGCTGACAGGAGCAGACGTGTGTCACTGTCATGAAAAACCTTAGGTTATTAAACATTTTTAAAGCCATATTCTGTAGGTCTCCAAAGTATTTGAATATCACCTATCTATCTAAAATGTATCTGTTTAACTTTGAAAACATACCTAACATGACTTCAAGGTTGATTATTATAGGTAACTAACTACTAACCTGCATTTTTTAATTATCCTAAATAGTTAGTAATAATAGCTTTCCTGGATTAGAACTTTACATTATATTTTAAAGTAAGCATCATATGTACAATACCTTAAACAAGAGTAGAAACATATAAATTATAACAAAAATAATCTTAAATTTGTATCAATATACAAAAATCCATACCAATATAAAATATTTGAGATGAATAGTTTTCTTTTAATCCCATTATCCTATAGCCACACTAAATGATGACAAACACCCATAACCTACTGAATGACAAAAACCACCCACCCCACTTCTTGTTTATCTGGGTGTTATGTACTCTAGACTGTTTTCTGTTGTCTGGGTGTGACAGCATCCCCAGGAGGCCCTGAGAAATTTGTGATAATGGTCAAGTCCTAGGAAAACCAGCTATAACATTTGTTGTCCAGTCACTGTGTAATGGGAAAGCACAAGGGTTATCTGAAATTCTGCCTAGAATAGTCTGTGAGGCTGGACCATCTCAGCTGGCAGAGCTGAAGTTGTTCTGAATGCAGAACCCGGAGGAAATTGCAACAGAGGCACTCTGAAAGGCTGGGTCACTCCATTTTCTTTCATTGGTGTCTGGCCCCATTGCTCTTAAAACACACAAATTTACAAAGGTAGCATATACATACACACACATATATATATAATACATATATATATAATACATATATATATATACACACAAGTATAGACTGTGTGTTGTACACAAGTCAGCCAAAGTTTTTTTTTTTTTTTTTTTTTTTTTTAGTTTTATGTTTGTGCAGATAAAAGACATCTGTCAATTTTATATGTTTGTTTGGACTGTATAACCAAACTTCTAGCCACGGCATATGAAAGGATGGCATGTAATAAATAGTCATGAGGACTCTGTAACCAACAAGATTTACCATGTCTCATTCAGTCTCAGAGTGGTTCCTGTGTTAAGGGATCAGCATATACATCACCTGTCTCGTGTTTTTTTTTTTTTTATAAGTTTATTTCTTTATATCTATAGACAATGTTTTCAGGGAGTCTCCCCCAATTAAATCTGTCTCTATTAATTTTAAAGGAATCTACAGCCTTTCATTTTCCATGGAAACAAAAGCATAATCTCTCCCCCAACACAACACATTTTCTGAATTCCATTTTAAAGTTAAGATATCCCTAATGTATCGAGGTTGATTTCATTCAACAATCCCTTTTACAATCCCATGTCTCTCAGTAGCTGCTGTTCACTCATCAACATTCAAAAAATTCAAGTCAATATAGTACCATATAGGGTCCAGACTCCCTGTGTACATTCCCTCTTTACATGGCTGATTCTTTTTTTAATTATTATTATTTTACTCTTTCATTAAAGACTTTACTTAATTATGTTAAAATTATTTAATTTTTGCTATGACTGTCTATACCTGTTTTCTTTTCTTTACATACCCACACACACCATAACCTGTTTAAAGTGTTTCTAGTTTCTGGACCTGTTTACTGTGAACCTCTAGTGTCTCTGTCCATGTGAGCCAAACCTTAAACGGCCAAGTGGCAACTAGGCCCTCCACCTTGTAGCTCTTGAAGTTGGCTCCACCCCTACCTCAGGTCCATTACAGCTGAGCCTTAAGCCCATAGGCCTGGCTGAGAGCTGTGTTCAAGTGGGAGCTGCATTTATGTGCCTCAGCTACAGAAAGTTGGTGCCCACACTGTGGCAGGCATTTTTCCTCAGCTTGTTGACTCTAAGTGTGCTGTCTGCTCAAGTGCTCTGCCGTACAACAGTGGCTCTGAAGGAGCCATATCTTGTTTCTGTTGTTGTTTTTCTGTTGTATTTTCTCCTTTTAAAATTTTTTTTCAGCTTTCTTATGCTCTATGTGGAAATTCAGGCCTACACTGGGTGCCATTTGTAGTTGGCATTTGATGGAGTTTTCTTGCTGTTTCTTGTACACATGCAAAGAACTGTATAGATTCTATTCAGTTTATATACTTTTTTTTTTTTTTTTTTTTTTTTTTTTAGTAAATCTGAGGTAGTAGAATGTGACAATAGCATATTGATTCAAGGTTCTTTGTAGAGCTAGGGAAAGTGTCTTAAGTATCTTACAGGTATGAACATCTCATAATTTCTTACAGAAAAAAAATGGTATTTTGCTTCCCTTTCTCTATTCTATAGGCAAAGTTTTCAAATGTTTTTAAGTAAGTATGTAACTTACTTTCCACCCAAACTCACTAAAGGGAACTAGAAGCATAATGACTAAGCCCTTTGATACAAACTTGTGGGTTGCTGTTCAGTATTTGGCTCCCTTTCTTGGTTGAAGACAGAGTTGTTTATCTCCTATTTCTATAGGAGATAAAGTGAACCGCTCCTTTCCCCTCAGTGGTAGGCAGGCAGAGCACTATTATAAGATCTGAACTTCACTATTGCCCTGGAATAAATAAGAATAATAGCCCCCATCCTGTGTCTAGGACTTCGGCTATATGACTTTCCAGCTTCATTAATCAGGAATGACATCTTTTATGTACTATTCTATGTTGTCCTATTACTTTTTTTTGGCAATAGAATGTTAAAAGATATGATGTTGTAGAGGTTGGAAATGCATTCAACACAGGTTGGCCTGTCATCTTGAATTATTGTCACCATAACGAAAATGACAGGTAATTCATTGATTCAATAAAATGAGACAAAGTTAGAGAGAACCCATGCTGAGTTTGGAAGTAAGCACATATATGCACAGGTCAGAATCACTAGTCCCCAGTTAGTAAAACAGAGATGAGTAAATTATTATAATTCACCAACTCTGGAGTTATTTTGGCATGTAACATGATTATGGTGACAACTGTCAGATACTCTTGATTCTGGGACTTTTATTCTGCAGTCTTGATGCAGAAGAACAGAGACGAAGTAGAATTCTTCCATCCATAGAGATTTCATGTTCAGGGACACGCGATGGAGTGCTAGTGACAGAGTCCAGAGTCAGTCCAGTGGGTCAGTGTAACGGCTTGGATGAGATTTCTACTGTTCAGTTTTTATAGGATTTTCCAGCTAACACTGTTCCAAATGAATTTATTTTCTGCTTAATTGGGCCAGAGTCAGTGTGTGTTATTTTCAAATCAGAGACATCCCAATCAGCTTTTCTGATTCATTGGAATTACTGGACAGGGAAAAGCTAAGAATGGAAATGGCTGAAAATAAAGAAATCAGGGACATGGTTCCACAATCCCATGACAGGGTGTCAAGGGCAATTTCTCTATGCTGCAGGCAGCATTCTCATTTTATGTCTTTGAGAACTATCAATTCTCCAACTATCACACAGAACACCTGAGCAACAGAGTAGTTGAGATTAATGTGATTCAAGAGGAATAAATATAAAAAATATTTTAAAATATTAAGTGGTTTCATCATAATGCAAGAATGAATGAATTATGACACATTGACATTTCTGCCCATTTTCTAACTGTGGATACTTAGACATTCTTCTGAAGTGCCAAGAACTCCAACTAAGTAAAGATGAAGAAATCAAGGCTAAAAGAGTATTTCCTCTGATAGGCACACATTCTATATAACACAGTTCTTAAACATGACATCTAGTTACAGTTTTAGTAACTGACATGATTATAAAAAAATGATATGCAAAAGCAAACTTAATTACTATAAAATAATTCATTCATTCTTTTTCCTTCCTTCCTTCCTTCCTTCCTTCCTTCCTTCCTTCCTTCCTTCCTTCCTTCCTCCCTCCCTCCCTCCCTCCCTTCCTTCCTATCTTTTTTTCCTTTTTGTACTGGTTTATTTTTTTGCCTGGTTCTTGGAAATGTTCCCATTTTCAAAAGTCTCAGAGGGTACATAATTGAATGGCATAATAAATACCAGATTGACCAGTATTTTATAAGGTATGTAAAAAGCATGGAGACAGTTTGCCATTATTGCCATAAACCAGAAAAATCAGAGAAATTTATAAAGTTGCAAGTTTTGTGCCATGCAATCACAGATAGATGACTTTCATTTCATTCAAGATAGAATCATTCAAAAAATAATATCATTTATTTGGCATCAATTTTCTATTTAGTACAAGGCATTTAGTTCTAGAAACTGGATGACACTCTGTTATATGCATATAACCTTCCTTGACTAGTTTATACATTTTAAGTTTATTATCTTTTGCCTTTATACAAAGCCCTTGGCAGACTACTCTTAATGCATATATTTTAGAGACAACTGAGTCTGTTTCTTGTCAGTCCTAAATGTAAATGATTTTCTTTTCCTGATGGTTGAAAATGTTTGAAGTCAAGGCATTAGAGGATAAATTCAGTCCATCTGTCTTTCTCCAAAGAATTAAGAATTTACATGACAGATAGAAGTTTACTTAATAGTGTTCATTCTGTATTTCCAAGAGCAAATGAGTTGGCCACCCTAAAAAGACTTTCAATTCAGATGAAACATTGAGTTGTAGGAGTAAGTGTGGGAAAATAGAGGCAAAAGAACAGAGGGGGGGGGGGGAGAGAGAGAGAGAGAGAGAGAGAGAGAGAGAGAGAGAGAGAGAGAGAGAGAGAGAGAGAGAGAGAGAACAAAGATTTAGAGAGAAAGTAACAAGACTTTCCACCTCTTCCCGAGAACAAGGAAAGGAAAGGGGCGGGAGAGATGCTCAGAGGCTAGGAGTGCTCACTGCTGGTTCAGAGGGCCGCCTACTCTTCCAAGGATAGGAATTCAGTTCCCAGCACCCCTGTCTTTAGGCAGCTCACAACTGCTTGTTACTCTAGCTGCGGTGGGTCCAGTGCCCCATTCTGTCTTCTGTGGACACCCACACACATGACATTCACTCACAGACACAGAATCACACAAACAAAAAACAGTAATAATCAAAAGAACAAAACCCACAAGGAAAGAATCAGATGGTCAGTCAGAAAATAGCAAACGTATAAAATTACAACATGAAATTCAAATGTATCTACTTGACATTAATCTTACCACGTTTTTCCTGCAAAAGCATGTCTCACAAAAGTTAAAGAAATATACTCATTGATACTGCCCCCTCCTAGGTAAAATCATTAACATGCTGGCATATGTTTTTGCAGTTATTTTGACTGTGTGTGGTAGGCTGCATATTCTTGTACACATTAAGTTTTTCTCTGAGGACCATATTCCAAAGTCAATCAATCAATCAAACAATCAAGATTATCAACCAATATTCTTTTATGTCAAAACTTTCATATTTAATGGTCATACAAATACTGCACCCCATAGATTTAAAAGGGTGACTTCAATCCAAATTTTCAGTAAATACATCCCCCCCACACACATACATTATTTAAATGGAGATTCAGCCCCTTTGCACCATGAATGTGTAAGGCTGTTAAGACATGAGCGTCAACTGGCATTCAGGCTGTTGCTCACACTGAATATTCCATCACAGTCCACCTCTGCTTACCGATGAAGCTCTGATGTCTGCTATTTTGTCTCCATCTGTTTCCAAATTTCTAGTGTCTTTTGTTCAGCCTGGGGCCCGTCCATTTCCTGCTAAGAACTTCATAGACTGAGGAATCTCTACCCTGTCCAATGTCCTGCAATGTCAGAAGTGGGTTCTAATATGCTACTGTACTATTGAGTCCCTCTCGAAACACATGTAGTATATCACACAGAGACTCATAATGACGTGAGGGGATTATTTAAAATGTACTGTCCCCTATTCTATTAAAAGTTTATAAACTATAGATATTAAACATGTTTCTAAAATGTGTGGTTACAAGTTACAGGTAGGGTGAAGTGTAGTTTTCCAACTAACTCTGAGATATGGGAGGAAATCAGTCAACACTCTTGCTGACATATGCAGCTTATCCCAGATCATCTCCATGCAGATCTAAGTGGAAACAGGGTCCCATTTTTTTTTAACTTAAGTACATGCATGAAATAAATTAACCTTGAAGATATTGGTGTGATTTGAGCCATGCTATCTTTTACATATGTCATTTACAGAGTGGAAACAATTTGTATGTAACGAAATTGTTGTGTAAATAAATTGCAAGCTATAGTGGAATGCTCTGTAATTATTTGTATATGGTATATAACTTAAGTAGCAAATTTCTTTAAGTTGTGTAAATGTTTTTGAAATTATTAAATGGAAGTCAGAATGCTCCATTTCATTTCATTTGGTGAAAATAAAATTTAAAAATATTTACACATATCTTTCCATAATTATTAGGAGTATATTATACTGCTACTAGAAATCTTTTTCTTTGTGTTTATATTTTATACATCTCTGTAATTCATAGGCTTTGATGTTTAATGATAAGAAAATCATGCTACACAGGTTTTATCATGCGATCCTAAAGGGGGCTCTTTAAACATTTCTTGAGCACAGGGTTGGCGATTCTGAGGAAAGCAGGAACCAGATTTTACTTAGTGATTCATGTTATTCTAGCGCAATCATGGGGCAGCAATGTGAGTATGTATGTAGCTTTGGCTCACAGCTAATAAAAATACAGAAGGCTGAGAGAAAATATAATCCAATGAAGACCTAGCTACTGTTGTTCTCACTTTTCTTCTTCTAGTTTGTTGTGGATATCCATGAATGGTGTAGCCAACAGGTAAGTTCATTCTTACTGATACTCCTAAAGAAGAAGACTACACCCATCCATTTCCCTGCTGAAGTAACTGCTGCTGTAATCACGTCTTCCATGACTTCTAAAAGATCAAAATGAGCCCTCATGGAATGTTGGGAAAGATGAACTACTGGGTGCATTTTACAAACAGAAATTCCAGCTACAATGGGATTTCCAAAAATTCACCTTTGAGAAACAAATGAACAAAACCAAAATCTGTTCTTTCCTTGAGAGCTCTTTGCCCATAATCAAGAAACTGCTAGGAAATAGACATGGAGACCAGTGAAGAGAAGACTAAGTCCAGGGCTCTCCGAGTTCAAGGCTGGGAAGGCTTTTGTGACCTTCTCACCCAAACCTGCCATGAGACCTGTTTCCAATTTCTACCCACCACTTGAATGGTGGCTCCCTGCTGCTGCTTTGTCTGCTCCTACATGGAGCTGTATTTACCTTTTAAGGCCAAACATCTGCTCCTCACTCTCATGGCACCCACTGCCTTTGTTTTTAAGAGTTACTCACATGCTTTATTGAAAGGTCGACTATAGGAGGAAGAAGCAGGACATCAGCTTTGGCTGGGTTATGTGGGTAAGAATATGAAATAATCTGCACAGGATATTTGCTCTTTAAAATTATACATGGCTTAAGCTTGACTTTAAGGTTAATATTTATTTTTGGAGATTCACCCTTTTCCAGATTCCATGACTAAAAGATTAAAACCTGGATGGAAGAGAAAAGGCCCCTATGGGATAGATTAAGGAGTGTCAGTACACTTAGAAAGAAAAGTACTGTAGAATGGGTGACACATGACCCAGGTAACTGAGATTCTGCAGCTGCTGATGGCACATGCCAGAACCAGCTCACCAGTATCTTCCAGTGACCAGTTACTTCCCTGTAACTCCACTGGGTGTGATGAGCAGCATGGCCAAGACCATCTATCACTCTGTAGGCTTTTTCATAGCCCCTCTGTTTCCTGGATGGATTATTTATGTAACATTATTCAGCATGGGAAAGGCCAGCTGTTAAAGTTTTAGAATCAGCAATAAGAACACATTTTTATTAGCTCTTTCATCTTGTCTACAGTGTTTTTCTTGGTTTAAATAATGATAGCAGCATGCGAGCTCCTCCACTGTAACTCTGTGTGCTTTTGGAGGGCAGAATGTTCTTTTCAGAGTTCTGGAGTTCCAGAAGGAGACATAGCACAATAGATATGAATTCAGCATGTGGGACTGCCTAATCACCAGGGAGGTTGTATTCACACACCTGCATGGGAGATGTAGTGCTAAAACAACAGATCTAGTTTGAGGTTGGTGATAGCCCAAGGGAGACAAGAGTTTAGTATTAGATTTGAGTTGAAAGTGGTGCTCTCAGTATTTTGTCATATGTCAACTTGGTTAAGCAATATGTTTCTACAATTGCCTTCCCTATAAAGCTCAGGCTAGCATAGACCACAACAAAGAGTGTGAAATGTGTTCAGCAAGATGAAGCAGTACATATATAATACCAGACACCTGCCAACAAACTCATTTGAGAGAGGAAACACATGAGCCTAAGAAGATTCTACCTTCCCTTTGGTAGGTAGAGTTTAGCCTGACTCATGGGAGAGATGGGGCCAGTGCTAAGATAAAGGGTGCTGGCTTCTTCTAAGAACAGCCATGGTAATAAGGTCACAATAAGAATGTAAACAGGTTGTAGACAGATGAATCTCCCCCACCTGCCTGTTCCCGAATAATCAGTCAGAGGCTTAATATTAATTATAAATGTTTGGCCTATGGCTCAGGCTTATTACTAGCTAGCTCTTACATCTTAAATTAACCCATTTCTATTAATCTATGTACCTCCACATGACCAGGGGCTTACCAATCCTTTCACAACTTGTTTCTTGGGCGGCTTGCTGGTGTCTATGGACCCTGCCCTTCATTTCCATCTTCAGTCTGAATTTACCACCTAACCTTATCCTGCCTTGCCATTGGCCAAAACAGCTTTATTTATCCACCAATGAGAGTAACACATATTCACAGCATGCCGAAAGACCATTACTATGTTAAAGTTAAAACCTTCCTTTTTGATTAGACAGAAAAGGGGAAGTGCTCTGGGATATCATTCTGTACACCATGAGGATGTGTTGCTCTCATTGGTTAATAAAGATGCTTTGCCAATGGCAAGGCAGAATAAGGTTAGGTAGTACATTCAAACTAAAGAGGAAGAAGGGTAGAGTCAGAAGATATGCCAGCCAGCCACCCAAGGAGCAACAAGATACCAGCAGACCTGTAAGGCCATGGCCACATGGCAACTTATAGATTAATAGGAATGGGTTCATTTAAGATGAAAGGGCTGGCTAACAAGAAGCCTGAGCCGTAGACCATATAGTTTGCAATTAATATAAGCCTCTGTGTGCTCACTTGGAGGAATATCTCCAACTACACAACAGGTTCAGTTCATCCTTAGATATTTATAGCTCAAATATTCGACACAGAAACCATACTATAGAAGCCCCTACAATTATGAAAGTTCAAATCCTTTGCATGTGTGAGCCAGCCTTTTCTAGGGTTCAAAGCCCTCTGATTCAGTCTTTTTTTCTTTTAATCTGACACACTGTTGATTGCATCACTCACTATGTTTAATTCTTTTTACTCATTTTCTATTTCTTCATTACCTTAATTGTTAAGGTCTTTCCTAGCTCTTTTGATTATACCATTCCTTTGGTCATGATCTTTGACTGTGAGAGGTCTTAGTGTACCCATCAAATCCTTCTGTGAGTAAGTAAATCATCTTTCAGGTCTCTCTGGTCTTCACTAGAGGTTGTGTATGCTTTGTGCCTCGCCTCCCTTTTTTGGTCTCAACTAAAACCTAGGTTCTTTTTGGGAGGATTTGCTTTTTTCTACATTGACTATTTTGACCTTAGCAGTGTCTGACATATTCAAGTCATCAAACACCAAGAGTTCACCTATGAATGGATAGGAAATATAGATGGTCCTAGCTGGTTGGTTAGCAATGAGGCATCAGTTTTCCTTCTCTGGAGGAGCTGAAGATTATCCTGGACTCCACTGTTATGTTTGTTCTCTGTGACAGGCCAACACAACTGCTTAGGGATTGAGGGATCATGTCAGTAGTATTCGGTCACACTTCTTTCTGTTACCTGCTGACATTAACTGAATGGACTACTAAGAAGATCCCTGCAATTGAAATAATGAAAAGAAAAAGAGTTCTCCAACTGCGTTTGTTTAGAACCATCACCACACTTCAGGTGTTGATTTATGTAGAGGCAAGAACAAGAGCCTTTTAAATAACCTGAATGTTTCCTCAACAAACCAACTTTTCAGAAAATTCACCCAGCTTTATTATTCTCTATTTGCCTGTATACAAGTTTAATTTCACATTATAAACTTCTTAACAACCTATTTTACAAGTCATCATTATTTTATCTTCCAAAACTGAAAAAATGATTTTTATCTAGTAATCAAAAGGAGAAATACTTTCTGACTATCCTTTAAGAATGCTGACATATTTTCAGGATTTTCCTACCTTTATAATTTCCATAGATCCAATCCTTCTATGCCAAAGTGGGCCCGCAGATCAGTTTTAGTATTTGGATATTGCAAAGGAATCTTTTTATAGTGCTGACCATCTTGAAATCCCTTATGCCTTAAACATGTATTTCTTTTAAACAGTTTAATCTTTGCACACTACTTTCTCAATATTTAGCCTAGGATGAGTAGTTTATCAAGTAGGTTGGAAGAGGTTGACAAAGCCCAGGTTTGAGCACTTAACAATCTCTACACATTTGTTTTAGTTCACTTACCTTGTCAAATAAAACCTGAAGAGTAGTATCTGGCTGTCACACTGCCCCACGGGTTCTCACCCCCCATATTATATGTGTATGTATAAGTATGTATAAATAACTCAACCGAACTTCCAATACTTTACTTTTTAAAATCCTATCCCCAATTTTGTTTTGGTGAAGGACATCTATGTAAACCCTCTGAATTAAAAAGATTTTCCTTTCCCATATGTGTTAGGTTTAATGGTCTATTACAATGCCATTTTGAGTTAAGAGAAATAAGGAACTTAGTAATTGTTTTTAAACCAACTGGAAGTCACGATGCACAGTAAGGTCCCACAACATACTAAGTGACTACAATACTGCTGTCACACTTGCTGTATATTTAGAATTTAAAGCCCAGTTAAAGCCAACATTGCTACTCTCTGGTTAGGAAAAACATCTTTTCAGGAACAGGTGGAAAAAAGCTTGCACATGTTGATTCAACCTGGGAAGGCTACAGTACGAAGAGCATGCTTTCTAAAGCAAAGAACATTCCTTTAGTTCTCAAAAAAACTGTGATAATTAGAGGTTTTGGACACAAGCTGATAGCTACTTGCCACAATATGCTATCTGTAGGCCCTCAGTTGAGATTAATTTGAAATTGTTAGTAATCAACAACTGCTATTTTCATAGAGAATTGGAATTCAACCACCTCTGTGACAATTCAAGACCAGATCCAAAACAAACCAGTCAATCACTGTTTTAGCTTTTGGGGATGCTTATTTCCTCACTGGTGGTAATACAGAAACTTTTGGAATTGGGGTCTGTTCTGAAGTAGGTCTCTAGAGGGCCACTGAAGGATAGAGCTTGGCCTGGTGTGTAGCTTCTGGCCTCATTCTCAGCTTCCTGCTCCACTGTGACTTTTTGAGCCTGTCATACATTCTTCCAGAAACTCCACTATGTCTAGAAGGGAAACAAGTACCTCACAAACTTTCCCTTTGCTTCTGTCTCCTGTCATGGTCACAGCAATACAGAAGTGATTTCTTCTGATACTCACGGTTTGTAAAGATACAGTGACGAGACTATGTGGGTAGTCTTAAACAAATCAATAAAATATCACCTCCAAACGTATCTTGCCATGTCCACACATTAATGTAGATAAGTACTCTAGTTATAATGGCCACCCTGTACGTTTTATACCCTGCTTTAAGAAAACAAAACTAGAAAGATTTTGACAATTCACTTTTTATTACATAGCAGACATATGAACTAACCAGAGTAGGGTGATTACCTCCACTTTTAAATACGATAGTTCTCTTTTCTCCAAAAGGTACTGGAATGGCATGTCAGTTTATTTCAGAATTAGTTTAGAGCAAAGGAGAAACAATATGAAGTTTTTTCTCAGAAGCTAGTCAGTTTCCGGTGAAGGTCACAGGGTCATTGCCAGCACCACTTTGAGAACATGTATTATTACTAGATGATACGAAAGTAAGAGAAGAGTGGCCCCTAAGTATTTTCAGATTGCAAAGATGGAGAAACTTCCCAAGGGCGTTTGTGAAGCTTAAGTTCTTGATAAGCGGGAATATTTTCTGTGCATCCAGGAAATGTAAACAGTGCACTTTGGTGTGGGTATTTGCTTTGTGGGAACTACTTTTAGCAGATGGTATACGGGATTTTAAAAGTTTCTGAAAACTGTCTTGACTGCCTAGTTGCCTTTGCAATGTTTAGAGAAATATCAAGAGAATATACTATTGAACTCCACTGTCAAACTTTTTGTTCATAGACCAAGGGAGATTTTATTATCCCCCTGAAGGATTTGTGAGGCAGGAGGGACAAGACACAACTTCAGTTTGAGGTAGGTAAAATACATGACTCTCCATATGACATCTGCCCACCTTATGGTTCACACCGTATTTCATCAGTGCCACAACACACTAAGGGACATATAATCCCTAACATCCAACTGTGGTTCTGCAAACCACTGCCAAGTTCAACTGATTCCATGCTCTTCTAGAAGCTCTACCTTCAATGAACCATTGCTCATTTTCTTCTAGAATCTTGGGATTATCTCAATAACAAGTGCTAGCATATTATACTTCATATACATTAGTCTCATCTTTAATGTACATTATGAATAAAGAGAAAGTACTCAGATTTTCTATTTTCAATGGTCACATACCATATCAAGTGTGTAAATGTTTCCTAAAACATATTATTTACAATTATTAAATATTTTTCACAAATAGTGGCAAAGATGTGTTGGACTCTGTAACTTGGAAAGGTTAATTCATGGAAATATGTGTCATCCTATAGTATGAGACTAATTTTATTATGAAGATGGAGAAATTTATAAATTTCATATTCTTACTAACCTCAGCAGGAAACAACTTGAATGGAATCATATAAGGTAGTTTCTGGTAAAGGTAGAAAAGATAGTAGCAAGACACTGGACTGGAGTTTAAAAGACGAATTTGACTTATATGTGGCCTTTGACTATCTTGCAAGACTACTTGGAAGTAAGACATGTCCTTGCCCTGTCAATGACACAGATGAAACTCATCAGGAACCAAACGCTAACACAGAACATATTGTGAGACATGGATTGAAGACTCAAGCCAGCTAGGTAACAGGGAGAACATGTGGAGCTTGCTGGCTCTGGGTCTCAACGGCCCCCTCCCGCTCCTGTAAACTGTCGTTAGCAGAGGCCAGCTGCCTGGTGTGCTTTACTACTTCTCCACATCCCACCACAGCACAGAGCTGAATATTCTGTGGGCTTCACAACCCCTACACCACCCTGTGGCTTGGAAAATAGGAGTCAGTGTTTACACATCGACAATGCTAATTGCTCTCTTTTATAAAATCTTGTAGCTTTGTATCTTTCCTACACTCCCAAGAGCTCATACTTTGAAAGAGCAGGATGGTAGGGTAGAAATAAGCTGCTATACACAGTTAACTGTTTTATATGTTACAAGAGACAGTGTAAGTTAACTATGTCTCTTCTCATTTCCACATACACTGTCTGAAATGTCAAATTCCACAGAACATCTTGGACTAGATCCTTTACTCTCTCCTTTTCATGAGATGTGTTCTAACTTAGGAAAAACGTTGACAACACTTCTGGAAAATTCAGTTGGCAGCAGAGATGCACAGCAGGTGGCCACCCGGAAACCAGACCTTGAAAGGTTACTGTGCACAAATATGTTGATGAGGGAGTCCTACTTCTGGGATGTCCTGAAAATCCTTGACCTAATATGAAGCCTAAGATGCAGTTCAGAGTAGAGTAATTACCATAATATGATTTCCTGTCCAAAGTAGAATACACGTTTTAACTCATTACTGACATTCTAAAGATCTTTTTGAAAACAGATAAGCCCAAGAAAACACAAAGTAAGCTTCCTCGATGTTACCCTAGACTGCAATCCATATAGCTTCAAGCAGTCTGTAAAAGCTGGTGGTCTAGCAAGCTTTGTGCCTGTTTGGGCTACAGAGTGATAGATACATGCTGCTTTAAAGAAGCCTTCAAGTTCAGCACTTTGTGTTTCTGTAGGAATTTCATTTCTAAGAAAAAGTTTCTCTTTTACTCTTAAAGGAGCAGCCAAAACCAGTATTTAAATGATAAATGTGTGTAGTAAGCGTTTTCAGGTAGATTTAACTCCTCTTAGCTTTGAAACAGCACTGGATTCCCAGCTGACCCTGATGAACTGGTGAACACCATCGTCTACGTGCCCTTTGATATGCACGCTTCATTGCCAGTCTTCTCACATCCATATTACAAACTGTCAAAGCTGAGCGATACTTAAGACCATAGTATCCAGACTGAGCAGGTATGAGATGTGTTTATCATCTACAAACGTCAGAAGTGATTCCAGTTTAAGATGACAGAAAAGAAACCAGATTTAAAGTGATGCACTAAAAACACAACAAACCCATCTTTGTGATAACTACAATGGTTGCTCTATTTGGAAGGCTTGACACTAAGAGAATGAAAACCACATGAATTATTAGTCTATCATTGTTCCACTGCTTTTTCCATTCTTAGAATGATCTTTTTCATAGGACGGCATCTATGTCTTTGACCACACTTGACCAGAAGCCTCACTCTTATGTTAAAGAAAATATTTTTACACCTGTAATAATTTGCCAAGAATAGAGGTACTCTGGTTAGCAATCAAAATGGTTTAAATATGAATGCAATCCATAGAACAGTAACAACAAAAATAGAACAATTTTTCTCAATAAAAATAGGCCAGTTGTTAGAAGGTCTCATTCTGTGAAGACATTTTCAGCCCTAGTGAAAGGAGCCTGTGGAATTCGCCAGCTCTGGGTTCTACTTCATACCCTCAAGAACCTTATGAAAAGTAGTCCCGACAACAGAATGACGTTTGCCAGAGTGTAATACTGGATGACAGAACTGAGGTTGATCGCTATAATCACATTTCCGTGTATTAAACTGTTACATCTTAATTATTTATATAGCTCATTGGTCCAAAAGCATAAAAATAGAGAACAGCATCTCAAAATTTATCTCATTTCATGTTCAGAGATAAAAGGGTTAACTATTCTTCCCGTTATTTTCTGGAGGCAAGTCCTTGTTTATAGAGTCTGATGGCAATCACACACTGGTAGTTTCCAAAGCTACTGTATGAAGAGGATGCTGAAGGCCATCACTATACAGCATACGGCAACATAGGGACTCTTGCGCTCACCTGTTGAAAAAAGGAAGACGTTCACCTTAGTTGAACGAATGACTAATATGGATATGATAAGGTTACTACTGAGAGATGAGAGAACAAGGAGCCAGAAGCAACATAAAACAAGCTCAATACAAACTGGTTAACAAGGTGTTAGAACTGCAGCCCAACACAAGGCAACAAAAACCAAAACCATTCTTATCATGTGCTGTGTCCATGTGCCTTCATGCCACATTGCATGGTGGAGGTTAGAGGACAACTTTGGAGTGGGCTCTTAACTTTCTTTCCAACTGTCTATGAATTCTGGATATTGAACTCGGGTTATCAGGCACGTGCTTCTTCATGTTGAGCCATCCTGCGGGCCCATCCCAAGATTTTATTTTGTTATTATTGTTTTTGTAACTCTGTGTAGTTTGCAGGTGTGAACTATGTAGATGACATCACATCTCAATGTAAAAAGGCTGGACATGGCTAACTGCCGAGCTATTTCCGAGACTTGTTCCTGAAAGTACCAAGGCTGTGCCCCTATAGAATGGAGTAGAGAGCCAAAGAAATGCTCTCCAGCAACTCAGAGCCAAAGGATAGTTAGCTCTCTTTCTGGGAACAAAACAAAACAAATCAACCAAACCAAAACCCAAAAAACACAAAAAGGAATTTCTATCTTAGGAATCTAATGCACAGCATTCAGCAATATCTTTTTTATATCATGGTACCAGTTCATGACATTTGTAGAGTTTAGAAGCCACTCATATGTGAAGACCAGCAAGATTGCCAACATTATCCCATTTAAAAAAAATAGGCATAAGCTCCCCCAAGGTGATGACTACTTCTGATAGATATGGTACCAAGTCTTTTACAGTCAAACATTGTTTATTCAAAATGTTTGGGATGAGAAGGTTTTTCCATTTGGGAGATTTTTGGAATAACTGACTACATTTCATTGATTGAGTATCCCTAAAAAGCTGGAAATTCTCTCACGTCTGAATATTTTGGGTGTCATTTCCACTCACAAAGTTTCCGAAATCTCAATATTTCAATAATTTAAAAGTAGATGTTAAACACAGTAACTTCTTGAATGAGTCAATTCCACATTCATTTAAGAGTGTCTGTATTTGAGACTTTCCTTCACCTGATCTACAGATCTGATCTGGCTTGTGAAAATGTCTTGGTAGCACACAGACCCTGTAAGGGGAAGTCACCTCACTTTAATTGTTGCTGCTCTTTTAGTAACTGTAAGCTGTGCTGATTCAGAGGACAGCAGGCATAAGAAAGAAAGCAGCAGTCACATGGAAGCATCCGGGTTCTTTGCAAGCTTAAGACACCGCTCTGACTAGCCTTACGGTCTTCCATGATGTGTAGACTTCAATGCCTTATGACTAGGTACCTTAGTTCACCTTAGATCCTCAATACCTGGCTCCCATGAATGCCAACCTTGACACCCTCATTTAACTAAAATTCTCAAGGTTACTGTAATGTTCAGAGCCTCTTCATTGAGCCCACACTGATATGTTAATATGTTTATGTCTATTCAAAGCCAAAGTCACAAAAATATCACATATAGTTTAAAAAGCAGACATTTAGCCAGGGTTTTTGCCTACAATCCCCTCTTCCAGGAAGATCACCCAATCAATGTGGTCCACAAATGTGTCCTCAAATCTAAACCAAACCAAACCAAAAAAATAAAACCCCAAATTAAACCGTACTAAAGCAAAACAAAACCCAGATTTGGTGTTCTCAAAGTTTTTGTTTTTGCTTTTTTTAAAATTACCTTTGCCCCCTCCCCCATCAACAGACATTTAATAACCTTCCTTCTATTACAGGAGGATCTATACTGAAAATGGGGTTTTTAGAGTAACATTAACTAAAAAAAAAAATTAAAACAACACACTGGTTTACAATGCTAATTCATTAGGGCTAAAGTCCCACAAAGCACCTCACTGATCCATAAACTTTAGGTAGATGTTATAAAAGCCTGTTATTCTTTTCAGGGCTGGTATGTTCATTGCTTAGCACAGTCATAGTAAACACCCAAAGGGAGCAATTATCCCTGTAGTGAATTTTCCATCTGCTCAGTATTAATTATTGAGGAAATTCTTTTCTTTCTCATCTCATGACTTAGAATGCTATAATTTACAGATGGGTTCCATTTTCATGTTTTTCATTTTCTTAAAAGAGATTGCCATGTGGTAGAGCTAAACATCTTTAGTTGAACTTGAGTAAGAACATTGCTTGTCAGGTTGTTGCTTTGTGCAATGAATTGGAAACAGTTGCTGTCATGTGATATCTAGTAGTATAAGATGATCTGACTGTTCTGTTAAAATCGCATCCTTTTTTGTGTAGATATAGTGTCAAGAATAGAGAGGAGCAGGTGCTTGAAAACGGTGTCTCAGCACCAGAGTTTTCAAGGCTAGTTTGCTAAAATAAAGCAAATGCTTTCATTCTTGTTAAGAAGAAACACTTTTAAGTGAGCCATTCAGAATGGGGGGGGGGCATATAAATAAATAAGCAAGCACAAAGAAAAGGAATTTATACCAAGGCAGAAGAACAGCATATTTGAGGAAATCATTAAGACAGATATATACTACATGTCTGAAGCTTTAAGCTACACCCCCTTCTAGTCATAATTATGAACAGAAAGGACACTTGGGTTGGCTATTAAACAGAATTGTCTATATGTTTAATTCCTACATAAAATGGACCTAAAATGCATCTTTATGTTTTCTTTTGGAGTTGGCAACTTTCTATGATGGAGATGAAAACTCAGCTCCTCAGTGCCAGATCTCTGGTGTCTCTCTTGCAGTTAGACTTAGGTTCTTAACTACCTTGTTCTTGGTAATACTTTTGGTTATATATACTTTACCAGGGTGACTTGACTCCTAGGCAGTTTGGTTTACTTATACTTAGCGATGAGCATTAGGCACTGAGGGTGGTGATCTGCTTCTCTTCTTGGTTCTTTTTGAAGTTTTCAAGATTTCTTCTGTTATTTTTGGGTTTGTAGCCATTATTTGTGACTCAGTGGCAGACAAGTCTCTATAAAAATCTCTGTAAATCTAGGTCAGGCCTTTCAAATGCTAGCATCACTATCATGTTGGACTGGATACTTTTATTGGGAATGGCCATATACACACTGAATGATATTTAGGGTACTCAGTAACCTAAACATATTCACTCTATGTCCCAGACTCTAGTTTTGACAATAAATTGTTCATGGTATGTCTAACTTCATGCCATGGAAATACAAAACTGTTATCTACAAAACTCATGCATAAAGAGTACAATAAAGAAACGCGGAAATCTCAAAAGTTTTTATTTTGGGGTGGGCGTGGGTTGAGACAGGGTTTCTCTGTGTAGTTTTGGTGCCTGTCCTGGATCTCACTCTGTAGACCAGGCTGGTCTTGAACTCACAGAGATCTGCCTGGCTCTGCCTCTCAAGTGCTGGGGTTAAAGGTGTGCGCCTGGCTAGAATCTCAAAAAGTTTCAAGTGACAGGGTTGGGCTGTAAGCTGAACACATATGCTAGAGTCCCAAATATTCCCTGAATAATAATCTCTTGTCTAGGCTACACATATTCTTTTGCTAATTTAAAGCCAATTATATTCCCCATGATAGAAAGATTCTCATGCTTATTTCCACAGGAAAGAAGAAAACATCACAAAGAACACAGAGGAATCAAAACTTCATGTTAAAAGCACACTTAATTGTCAGGGGGATAATACTTATTTCAAAGTGGCTTTGAATAAGGTATTTTTCTGTGAAATCCCTTGTTCTTATCAATTATCCAGAAGACATAGAAACTTAGGGATAATTTAGTATTAGACTGCTAATTTCTCTTAGGAACTTGCCTATCATCTAAAAGTCCAATGGAAGAAAACCTTTTCTAAAAATTAGTTCAATGATTAACAAACAATGTCTGAACACTGAAGACTAATTTATACCTCAACTGTGCTTAGGTATGTTACACTGGTTCCCAGGTCTTTAGAAAAACGTCTAAGTATTGTTCAGCTTGGTTTGTACTGTGAAACTCAACAACTTTGTTTCCTGTTACACACCATCTTCTAAGCTTTTTATGTCTCCAAGAAGCTGGAAACAGAAAACTGTAGATGTAACCAATCGTCTTTTTAAAATAAGAAACACAGAGCCAATGTAAAAGAGAAAGCCGAGAGGTCAGAGCTCAGAGATAAAATCTTACCTCCTGTAGTGCTCCTAGCTTCTCCGAGCGAGGGCTACTTCCTGTTTGTCCGTGTTTAAATATTCTTTCTGTTCTGCCTTCTCATTGGTTGTAAACCCAACCACATGACTGCCTCATCACTGCCTGTAAGTACCGCCCTCCAGGTCTTAAAGGTGTATGTCTCCAATACTGGCTGTATCCCTGAACACACAGAAATCTACCTAGCTCTTCTAACCACCACGCTCTTGCTATGGCTCTAATAGCTCTGACCCCAGGGCAACTTTATTTATTAACATAAAATTAAAATCACATTTCAGTACAAATAAAATATCACCATAGAAAACAAAAAAACAAAACAAAACAGGAGACCCTAGGAACAAGGGATGGTTTCCCTCAGGAATGGGACTTGTATATCCTTAATCCTAACTCAAGGGTTAAGTTTGGGGCATGTGGTCTGTTGATAAACTAGCTAAAAAGACAGATGTATTTTTTACATTATGAAATTAACTGTGTTTTGACAGAAGAAAGTGGTTTCACAGAAATTAAAGGCTAATAAAATACATACTTATATGTATTTATGCATATATATATATATATATATATATATATATATATATATATATATCATGCAAATAATTCCAAGGAGGACAACAGATTTCATTTTCAGTCTAAGTACAAATGCTACAAAGTATTTTTTAATTAGACATGTTAAAAATGATATAACCAATTATTAAAAACTACTAGTACTTTTGAATTGCATTTCATTTATTTACTGATCATTGAATTTATGTGAACAGTGTCAAGTGTGAGGACAAAAATAAGACATTAACCCAACGTATCACAGGCATACTTAAAATGTAAATAATCTTACTATTTCTATTAGATGTGAAGCTCACCCTTAGTTATCCAAACAGTATCATAAGGGTAAAGGACCCTGCTACCAAGCCTGCCTCTGCAGGAACCACGTGTGGGAAGGAGTAAAGTAGCCACTACAAGCTGTGCTCTGAACTTCACATGTACAGTGCGACATGTGCACCCTCACCCTTATACAAATATATATATATATATATAAAAACGCCCCAAAACCTTAAAAAAATGTAACAAAAGCTTTAAAATTCTGATTTATAAATTATTAAAATAGCATACATGATCCAAAAGAGCATGGTATAAACATGAAACATGTACTAACAATACTGTCTAAATTTGCTGCAAGTCCAGAGACATGTGGGATCTGATACTTGATTTCAATATGTTAATTCATTAAACTTCAAGTTCCTTATCACTTTCAGAAGCAGAAAAGTTATATTAATTAAGTAGTAATTTTGAGAAAATGGAATATAGTACTAGAAGATTTATTTCTTACAGAATATAGCTCCGTGTTTTATTATTTTTCCAACCTCCTGTTAATAAAACATTGCAAAGTCTCCCATTACATCTACTTTTAAATAGCAGAAAGAAAACTGATTGGGAGAATTCTGTAAATTCTTGCAAAAAGTGTACAGAGGATTGAGAAGCCTAAAACTGACATCTGATTGCCATGCATATAATATAACTAAAGTGGCCAATAATTTACAGCTGAAGAAATGAATGGAGATTAGACACTTACCAATTCGGGCACACTTCCAAAATATTCCCAATAGTCTACACAGGATAAAAAAGAACAAAACGTTTCCTGATTACTGGGAAAGCCAGTTCATTCCTGACAACATCACAAAGAACAATAATTCTATATACTGGATTTTAACATCTGCTTGTTGGACATGGAGTCATCATTTATATATGAAAATAGGACAGGATACACCACAAACTACCATTGGACAGAAGTTACTATTAACTGGACTTTATGTGTGTCACAGGTCAGAACTAGGGTAAGTTAATGTAAAAGTGGTGAAATTTATGCAAGAACTCACTGAATTAATTCAATTAACTTCAAGTTCCTCATCACTTTCAAAAGTAGAAAAAATTACTTGTTAATTTAAGTAGTAATTCTGAGAAAATGACACATGAAGATAGTTTTTAGATGTGTTTTTTGTAATATACTAGAAGATTTATTTCATTAATCTATAATTGTATACTCTTAATGCAGTCCTTTCCTGTGCTTTTCAACAAGGAAATTAACATAAATGTGTGGTTACATTTTTAATATAATGAAAATTATTAGTTTAGGTGGAAGTAAGCATGATTTTATTAAGTGTGACATTTAAAATATATATTCTAGGAATAACAATTAAAACAAAGATGTTCTTTTTAATTCCATGAATAAAACAATTATGAATTAAATATACACACATAAAGGACATCACTTATTTGGAATACATAAAAAACAACAGCTTTGGCAAAAGCAAATGAGCCATCAACAGAGAAATTTCAAAAAACAGTACAGCTACCATTTTGCTGGTTTGAGAATAATATTACACATACCTGTAATTATATTTATCTATTTTTATAATTATGTTTATAAATGGTGTACTAATTAAGACAAATTAACCTTACTTATTCCTTATATGAAGACTGGATCAATAAAATCATAGAACTTATATTTCAGGGATATTTCTATACTTTTTCCTTCAAAGAAAGATGGTCAATGAATCATCCCATGTAAACAGCAAGCTAACAGCCAAATACAAGTCTGAAAATAATCTAAGCTACTGCCAAGGCCAGACTGTGTTGTAACTCAGCCCTACTTATTGCTGTGGGGCTGTGAGGATGCTCTTTATCTCTTTACTAACAATCTCCATGCCCGCAGCACTTTGTGAGGAGTAAATGATTATATAGAGTCCGTGTTCAGGAATGTCAGGACTAAAGGATCATGGGACAGAACTCTAGGTACTACTCAGAAATGGCTTATTCTTTACCGAAGAGTAGAAAACTGAGGTCACCCATGCAAAGCCATGTGTGTTGATTCTAGGCACCTATGGGTCACAATAAACACTAAGGATCTGAAGCTACTCTGGTTGAATGAGTTGAAGGACACAGCGAGGTATCTGAAGCACCTTCATGGGAAACTCAGGACCCTGAACAGTTTGAAATCACTGACCACAAAAAGCAGGTCTTTCCAGGCCTGATATTCTAGAAACAAGGAGCATTTTTGAATCCTAACTTGGACTTAGTTCAGACCTATAAAGCATAAGTGAGTTGCTTCAGTGAGTTTCCTAAGATATGCATCTGTAACATCTAGCATGCTGTTTATTTTATTTTTTTTAAAGGAATTTTTTGTTGCTAAAAAGCACTCCAATCAGTTGCTTAATTTCTATGGCTTGAATGTATCTGCATCTGCTGATAATGCTGTTAGGGTTAGGAGAGTGGGAGGAAACTAGCTAAGAAGCAGTCTTTCAGTGCAGCCCTGTTCTAGACCATTTGAATCAGCTTTTAGAAAATGGAGTTAAATTTAAATAGTGAAGTCACCAAAAATGCATCACATCAGATATCTAGGTAACTCCACCTAAGCATGGTAAATACAATGACAAATGTATTGTGAGTCTCAGAGAAAACAAGTAAAGGAAAGAGAATCTAGTAATTACCTTTACAGTAAAGTAGTTCTGATCTATAAGTAAAATTGTTTCTAATCACTTTAGCTTATACTTTAAAATGTATAAACAGGAAAGCCTTTTGGGGGCCTTTAATGTAGGAGAAATATACTACTACTCAACCTGGACTGTAAGGTTGGTAGCCCTGATAACTCCTTGATCAATGTAGCATGTTATGGATACATTCCTACTCCCAAAGAAAAGAGGGGCAGATATGTCCACATGCAACTTCCCTTTGAATGAAAAATTTCATGACAGCACTAGAAAAGATAAATACTTGATTGGAATTTGAATAGTGACTACTTCATAAGAACTCCTATTTTCCTAGATCTTACTAATTATATTAGAATTCCAAATAACTGATTAACAGAATAAAACGCTAGGAACTCAGAGAAGAGGGTGGAACGGGGAAAATCATGTTTACCAAGTTAATGGGGCATTGTGATGACAACTGATAGATACTTAACATGTTTCATCTTTAGTTAGATAAATCTCTGGTCTGCTTTTATTCAGTAGGTGAAATATCAAGTCACACTGGGTCATTTTTGAAATTTACTTATTAATTTAGTAAGGTACCGCAAATATATTTCAGAGCTTTAAAACATGAAGAAAATGTAAAAAGTTACTCAAAACTAAGTTATAAATAGAATTAAACTGTCTAATGACTTTCATGGTAATTTACATCTGATGTTGGTGAGAACTGACTTGACTGATATCATTAGTAACATACCCAGTTTTATTTCTGTCCAGGAGGCTGGGTGCCAAGGATCGGATATAAGCACACGTACATATAAGCAGCAAGATTACAGTCAACAGACTCTGAAAATTGAAAATGGCAGACTATAAAGAGAGAGAGAGAAAAAAACCAAATTAATATCACAAGAGAAAACTTTGTATCCAAAAAATGCCAGACAATTCCACATTACAGGCAAACAAGATGTTGTACAACATGAAAACCAGCACCATGAAGTCTTTCAAGATATTCTTTTCTTGCATTCTTTACGGTAAAGAATGCAGGAGATGCAGTAGAAAATGTCAATTCATGAACGTGAATGTCATGGATTCAAAACGTCTGAGCACAGTAGACTCAGTATATAATTAACACAGATGTTCAAGGCATGCAGCGTACTAGACAGCAAACAGTGTGGTGTCCACATGCTGCCAGTGGCTGGCTCTGTGACTCCAGGGGATCATTGTGCTCTTAGTCTTCATTTGGAATTTACAAACCTGGGCAGAGCCAGGGAGAAAGATTAAATACTGACTAAAGTTTCTTTCAGCTCAACTTTTTGCCTGGGATAAGCATAAATTATGAAATCATGTTCCAAGCCTTGACAAATATTAAGATTATTAGACATTGGTGAAAGAAAAGCACCTGCCTTTCCTTTTCACCTATTTATAATTTCCTCTATTGTAAAGTTTTAATAGGAATCTTATTATATATTTAAACAGGCAAACAGGAAACCATATATTACAAGTGTAAATAAACTGGAGTTTGGCTCATTCTATCAATATTCAGGCTCTGTTGAGGAGCAACAAGTGCCCTAACTGCTGAGTCCTCTCTAGACTCTCAGCTCAGCTCTGTCAGGAAGTCTCCAGGAATCCAGCTGTCCTCTGTATTTCACACACAGTTCTTTTCATGGCCTAGGCCACTTCTGAACTGGAGATCCTCCTCCTTTGCCTCTCAAGTGCTGGGATTACAGGTGAACACCCATGCTCTTCCTTAGCAATCTCTTCTCTATCCCTCACTCACAAAGCAATTGGCACTTCCATTATACAAGTCACACCCAAAGTGCAAACACTGTCCTATCAGTCTGTCAATCGCTAACACCTGGCCACATGTCTGAAGCATAGTGCAAATCCAAAGAAAGATGTTTCACTCCTAACACTTCTGAGAAGTTGTAATAGCATCACAGTATATGATAAAAACTCTTCCATTATTAGGCTCTTCCATTAGTAGGCACATAAAATACAAGAATTCCACTCAGCAATTAACAGGATGCCTATTTAGTAAATTTAGAAGTAAAAATAGATTTCTTTTTTCTTTTTTTTTGTTTCTGAAGACAGGGTTTCTTTGTGTAAAAGCTCTAGCTATCCTGGAACTTGCTTTGTAGACCAGGCTGGCCTCAAGCTCCCAGAGAACCACTGGCCTTGCCTCCGAGTGCTGGGGGTTAAAGGCATGTGCCACCATGGCCTGGCTAGATTTCTTAAAAACCAGGAGGAATATGTCATAATTATTTTTCAAAGGTAAAATTGCTACTTGTAAATGAGCTTTACTTGAAAATCTCAGGAGCTAGTAAAAAATGCTATAAACATCAAGGGAATTAAGCAAGGTAAGAGGAGTACAAGACCAAATCGCACACATCAATAACCTTCGTAATTGTAATATTAACCAAATGAAAGATGAAATAGAAAAAAAAAAGACTATAAAGATAGGAACTAGAACAAAAGAAACATCTTAGAAGGAGGAGGAGGAAAGTACCCCCAAACCCCAACAATCACCTTAAAACACATAGAAGGCCACTGTGTAGAATTAGGATAGACCGAACGGAACGCTGTGAAGCTAACCTATAAAATGAACTTAATAACAACACATGACTTCTGAAACAGGCAGCTGATTCTCAAGGTTAAATGTGAAAAAATAAGCAACAGACAGGAGAATTTTAAGAAGCCCTGTCAGGAATTACTAAAATTATTTTTACATATTTTTATAATTAAAACATTACTGAAAAAATGTAAGGATCGCACATTACCAATAGCGTTTTGTGTGTGCAATTTCATGGATTTGTGCTTGCATGTGGAGACCAGAGGTTGAAGCTCAGCATCTTCCTGCCACCTTCTACCTTCGTTTTTAAGGCAGGATCTCTCATGAAACTTGAACTTTGTTAATTCAGCTAACCTGGCTGGACAGCAAGTTTCTCAGTCTCCTGTCTCTGTCTTCCCAGCCATCGGATTATTGGCCCACTTTTGAAAATGTAGGCACCGGGGGTTGAATTCAGGTTCTCACGCTTGCCCCTTAAGCAACCCACCTACTCAGCCATTTCCCTCGCCCCACTGACTAATATAATCAGTGACAAAAATGCTTATATACAAATTGTAGGGATTGGCAGACATGATACAAGATCTCAATGCTAGTATAGTTTTAGCCCTGTAAACATTGAGGCAAAGTGGGAGAATGAGGATGGCTGTGGATGGATTTTATTAGTGAGTGTTAGTTTTATGGTCTGAAAAGGATGAACAAAAACATTTGTAATCGCCATTTTAATGCTTGCTTTCCTATGTAAAAAATTTGTTCACGTACACAGCAAAGGTGATATTTAATATGTATTGGCTTTTAATTAAATTTGGTTTTAAGTTGGCATCTGTGAAAACAAGTGGTAACTGATAAAAAAGTAATAAATAGAAAACACTGCCAAAATGGTTGTCTTTCAAACATCATGTGACACATACACAAATACATTGATAATCTTTTCCCCTAGGCAAACAACAATATGCATATTTAGGATACACTCTGGGAAATGAAGTTGATACTGAGGATTTAAAGTTAGAGTGCATGAATCTATCCGTATTTTGGGCGTATTAACTAACAACTATTACTGACATTCATCTGGTATTCTTCTTTTTCAAAAAATAATTCATTTTATGTGCATTGGCATGAAGGTCTCAGATCCCTTGAACTGGAGTTACAGACAGGTGAGATGCCACGTGGGTGCTGGGAATTGAGCCCAGGTCCTCTGGAAGAGCAGCCAGTACTCTTAACCACTGAGCCATCTCTCCAGTGCCCATCTGGTATTCTTTTACACTGTCATCTTCATAGCCAACACAGTTATTATTATCTTTATGTTATAGATAACACACACACAGCAATTATCCAGTTAGAAAAGGTGGATACTTTCTAAACTAAACAGTAATATATTATAGCAACTGTAAGAGATTGCTTGGAACCCTGGGGATTAAGACAGGTTTTCAAAAGGAAACGCTTTAATAAGAAAGCAAATACATGACAATCCACAAATAATTTCATTTGGAAAGACCAAGAATATGGTAGGCTCCAGAAGAGACAACATGGCAGGCAGCATGTCTCTGTGTGGGGTGTGGAGGTCTGGCTAAGAAATTGTAGAAAAAATTAACAGACATATTTAAACAAAGGATTCCAGTGGTAAATGGCTAGTTTTACAATGCAGGTTTACTATGTTCCTAACAGGGTATCTAAATTGAGGATTTTTATCATGTATCCCCCCCTCCCACCAATGTCTTTAAAAATATGGTTAATGGTAAGACACCCAAGCTGGTCTCTCACTGATTGTGTGTGTAGGGGAAAGTAGAGTTGCCCATGAAATGCTGAGTATGCAAAAGCTCATCTTAGCCTTCTTTTTACCTTCCTGTGTTTGAAGGTTTTCATAATAAAAGATAAAACAACACTCACCATCATGCCTATTATTAAGTGGAATGTGTATATATACATTTGTGTGTGTACAATCATTTACAAATGAAAGCTGTTTACATGTACAAAATATATGATATATACAACTTCGCTCTGGGGTTTAAGAACTCTCTATTTTAAACAAATAATATTAAATGGTAAAGTCTTTCAGATGTACTTAGACTTAGGTCAAAAGACTGTTTTCTATGTTATGGACATCAGCCTGTCACCTGCAACATTTCTCCTAATGCTTAGCATCTGCTGTCTACTGATACAAACTTAGTCTCTGGGTTAAGAGAAACAGATGTCCTTATTTAGTAGAAAAATAAATGAGACTTTCCATATGAAAAGGTTAATAAGGGAAGAATAGAAGCTAAACAAAGAAAATACATGATAACAAAATAGAAAGTGGCAAATTTCATTAATGATAGGCATTACTGAGAAAAACTAATGTAGATTAGACCACTGAGGACACTATTTTGCTAATTATCCAGAAGTCCACAAAGTGTTGTGAATTTATATTTACTTGTCAAAGACAGTTTGGAGAAATAAGCAAAGACAAAATATCCTGATTATGTCAAAGGCCTAGGGTGTGATGGATCAATGTAATTTCTACCTAGTATTCACATCTATCACTACCTGCAACTCCAATGTTCTATCAGGAGCCTGACTTTGAGGGTGCTCATACCTTGAAGAGGTCGTATTGTTCTAACTCATTCTAAGACATACAATACATACATTTTCAAGAGGTTTGTACAGCTGAGTAAGTAAACTTGCTAACTGAAAACTCCAGATACTTAATTACTCTACAACTTAAAATGTTAGTTATAAGACATGTTAATTATCAAAAAGTCACAAATATATATGTTCTTGTGTGCTAGTTTGCTAATTACTGTTTTTGTTTTTTTTTTTTTTTTACCTTTTAAAATCCATGGGTAGTACATGTAAATTTAGATAGTTACAGGTATCAAAGTAAAATACAAAACCCTTCACAGGGTTCCGACCTCTTTTCTTTCCTAGAGCAATGGTTCTCAACTTTCCTAAGGCTGCGATACTTTAATACAGCTCCTCATGTTGTGGTGACCCCCCAACCATAAAATTATTTTCATTGCAACTTCATAACTATAATTTTGCTACTGTTATGAATCATAATGTAAATATCTGATATACAGGATATCTGATGTAATCCACAAAGGAGTTGTGACCCACAGGTTGAGAATCACTGCCCTAGAGTAACTAGAAGATGATCATTGTTATCTTTACACATAAAGAGACTCTAGCTTCTTTCCCACACATAAACATATATTTATGCAGATTTTGGTTTTAATGGGATGCTGCCACAAAAGACAACTTAGAATCAACATCTCCCATGTAAGCTGTTCATTCTTTTTAGCAGTTTAGGGTAGTGCCACCTTTCCTGATCTACTTTAATTTCTTACATGCAAAAAATTAATTTAATATATAAATAACAAATATAAATATTTGTTAACCTTCTCTGATAGGCACACTGCCTCCAAAACTTCACTCTTCTAGTGATGTGCAACAGCCACACAAAACCACCTCTTCCAGTGATGTGCAATGGTTACACTAAACCATCTAAATGATGTGCAATGGTTACACAAAACCACCTCTTCTAGTGATGTGCAATGGTTACACTAAACCATCTAAATGATGTGCAATGGCCAAACTAAACTATCTGTTCTAGTGATGTGTAACAGCCACACTAAACCATCTCTTCTAGTGATGTGCAATGGTTACACTAAACTATCTGTTCTAGTGATGTGCAATGGCTACATTATCTCTTCTAGTGATGTGTAACAGCCACACTAAACCATCTCTTCTAAGTGATGTGCAATGGTTACACTAAACTATTCTTGCACAGGTGCAGGTGTTCCTTAATGGGTTGTTGGTGAGAGATGGAGAGTACTGGAAATGCCGAGTTAAAAGTAACTTATGCATCATATTCTAAGTTCTACTCACCTGCATTCTATAAAAGTTGAACAAATTTGTATTTTCTAAAATATCCATAAAAATTTAAACAGCTCACATCTCTTAGAAAAATTGTCAAGTATGATGAATATAAAACTTATGCCCCCAATGAAATATTAGGCTCTTATTCTGCTAAAACTACTACAAATCTGGGGTCTTAAACCAATACAAATTTATTAGTACCTTGTATTTCTAAAGTGCTTTCCAGCCCTCTGATATTTTGACACATACATCACTATTTCTGTAGCTATGACCCTACTCTTCTCATCTGTTAAATGTCCTTGTGACTATATTGTCCTCTCCCCCACCCCAGAATAAACTTCCAAATGAAAATTTGGATGCAGTCTTGTCACATATGATTAGAAACATATTCGTGTGTGTGTGTGTGTGTGTGTGTGTGTGTGTGTGTGTGTGTGTGTGTGCGCAAGTATTGTTTTTTCATAGGGTACATTCTGTCTACCATATCTATAAATGTTTCTTTTTCATAAAGAAGTATCAAATGACAGTCCCTTGAATCAGGGGCACTCACTGGAAAACAATACTAAACACAACTAATAGTAACCTTAGGTTGGGACACAGAAACCCTTCCTTGACCTTAGATCACTCAGAACTGTGTTCTTAATTTTAGAACACTGTATTAGCGGCTCCTAAATTATTTTCCTCTTAAGTTCAATTATAACTCTCCACTGCAGACTTACCACCAACCATAACTAACCAGAGCTTCCAATAGCTTGGAATAAGCATGTTAGTGCCCTGAGTTAATATAGCCAGATGAGAAGCTACTTGATAATCTTTCTGAAGAAAAGCATTGTAGCCAGAAGGTTTAATGCTGGGGGATGTCTTTCTGTATGCTGAGAATTTATGTTGTTCCCACTGGTTAATAAATACGGTGCTTTGGCCTTAGAGGCAGGCAGGAAAGGAGAGTGATAGGAAGAAAAAGGCAGAGTATGGGGAGATGCGAGCCAGCTGCCGAAGGAGCAACATGTAATGGGACATAGGTAAAGCCACAGAACACATGGCAAAACATTAATAGAAATGGGTTAATTTAATATATAAGAATTAGCTAGCAAGAAGCCGGCCATAGTCCATACAGTTTGTAAATAATATTAAGCCTCTGTTCGTCTGAGCTGTGGGATCAGAGAGACCTTCCGACTACAAAGCACAATTTCTTAAATAGTGAAATAACAAAAGGGTCCCCAGGCATTCTTATTTCTAGAGCCATTCCGGAATGCTAATGCTATAGCCACCAAGTTTGGATATGGGACCTTGCTCTAGAATTATAAATAACAGCTTAGACATTGTTAATAGAACTTTTAAATTAAAAAATCTTAAGAAACCATCTCTAAACATTGGAAATATAGAGGAGGGGGTTTAGGGCCAAACAATAAATAAGTACAAAAATAAATCTTAAAAAAAAAAACAAAACCCACACAGGGAAATACATACATTAATATGGTACGCACTCTTTACCTATAATGATTGGTTACTGACAAGACTTAATTGACAGAAAGCTGTTTTAACTTACAGTATTTTCATAAGTATTAAATCACTTTGGCTCCTTGCAGATTTATTTTTATCATCAGCAAAACAAAATATTCACCTTATTTGCTGAGTAAGAGGCTTCTTTGTGTATTAGTCTTAGAGCTTCAAATATTTATTGCTCATGTTTAAAATAATTTTTTACTGGTTAATTTCCCCAGCTTAACTCAAGTACACTTTAAAATTAAGAGTTAAACTGCAAGGATGATCCCAGCTAAGACTACATACCTCTGTACTACAGAGGTATGTAGTTTGAACTGGCCATCTCCTGTGACAGGCAAGACTTCCAGTGGAGGGATTGGGACACCAACCTAGCCACGTAACCTTTGACCTGCAGTTTGTCCTGCCTACAGGATATGCTGAGTGGCACAGAGATTGTGGGAGTGGCCAATCAATGACTGTTCCAGCCTCACACACATGCCACAAGAGTTAGCTCACACTGACACTGCCCGGAGTACCAGAACCCAGAGGCTGGGTGGCCCAGAGAATTACGATAGAACTAAACACAACCGATAGAACTAAACACAACCGGAGAGAAAAAGATATCAGTGTAATGTTGCCTAATGATATTGTGCTCTACTCAAGAGATTGATGCCTAGCCTGTCATCAGAGAGCCTTCATCCATCAACTGATGGAAACAGATGCAGACAGCCACAGCCACAGATTTGTCCAAGCTCAGGGAATCCTGCTGAAAAGAGAGAGGAAGAACTGTCGGAGCCAGAGGGTCAAGGACATCACAAGTAAACCCACAGAATCAACTAACCTGGGCTCACAGAGTCTGAACTGACCACCAGGGACCCTACATAGTCTCTGAGTCTTTTGGGACCCTATTCTTCATATTGGGTTGCCTTGCCCAGGCTTAAAACCAGGCGACGTGCTTAGTCTTAGTGCAACTTGATATGCATGTTTTGTTGATATCCATGGGAGGCCTGCCATTTTCTGAACAGAAATGGAGGAAGAGAGGGTTGGAGGGTGGATAGGCAAAAGGAGAGGTTGGAGGGACTGGAAAGAGAGAAGGGAAGGGAAACTTTGGTCAGAATGTAAAATAAATAAACTAAACAAATTTTTAAGAGTTAAACACCGCTGGGCAGTAGTGGAGGACGCCTTTAATCCCAGAACTTGGGAGGCAGAGGCAGGTGGATCTCTGTGAGTTCAAGGCCAGCCTGGTCTACAGGGTGAGATCCAGGAAAGGTGCAAAGCTACACAGAGAAACCCTGTCTTGAAAAACCAAAAAAAAAAAAAAAAAAGATTTAAACACCGAAGGCAAAAATTCAAAACACTAGCTAGACTTGTTTTACATAAAACTAAAGTAGTTTATTCTTTTCTCAGGGTAGAAAAAAACACAGAATCAACACTCCTAACCTAATTATGATAAAATTTATACCACGCTGGAAAAATGGGTCAACATTTTATAATTTGCGAATCTAGGTCAGGTCAGCATTTTCCAACTACATTTTATTTAGAACTTCATATGTACTATTGTCTTTCAAAAATGGGAACCGCAAAAACGGAGATAAATATTAGCCTGCAAATACAAATACATCCTATCTACAACAGTGACACAAACTGCTGGAACACATAACCTGTCCTTCAGAATTCAGAGGCTACTGCACATCTGGATTACTTAACACATACATCGATCATTGAGTAAATCAACATTTCTGTTTCAGAAGTGCATAAAGACTCACTTCCCACTACAGAACTTTGGTGGTGAGTCAAGCTACACATCTCTGGCCGTGTCAGTCGCTAGCTAGTCCGAAGGTGGAACTAACACTTGACTAGTTGTTTTTAAAAAAATGGATTCTCCAGAGGATACCTCGATAAAATGACTGAAAAGATATTCGGAAGGGCAAAGAGCAAATCCTACTATGAAAAAATGTATTTTGCAATCAATAAAAGACAAAATAGAGGCCGGTAAAACAGAAAAGCTGAATACTGAGAGGCAGCCATGAATCCCTGGCTGTGCACTAGAACCAATCAAGCTTTAACATACAACCCCCCAAATTTAGATTTAAACTATAAAGAAACTACAATTTCAGGAAACTCAGAAGCATTTTATTGGTGGTTAAGCACTCTGAGAAATCACTGCATCTACATCACATTCCTATTAACCTTGTGCAATGGCTTTCAGAGTGAAGCTCATCAAACATTTTCCTAAGGTTAAATTTATTTATATAATACTAAAGACACATGCTTTTCACTGTCCTTTTCATTGCGAAGACAACCAAAATTATCACCTAAGCTTTTCTCCCACAAACCTGTCTTTACTCTTGGATTTCCTGTGTGATTAATGGCACCTCTGACCAGTAGAAAGGACCAGGATATACAGTGACAAATGGAGCTGCTAATAAGTTTAAGACTTACCCTCTATGCCATTTAAAATCAGTATGGTCTTGGGCAATATCCTTAATTTTTTTTATGTGTTAAAATATTTATGGCCACTAACATCTCTAATAAACATTGTATACAATTATATTTTCTTACATCCCTTAAAAAAGTAAAACTTAGAGATTAACAAAAAGTCCTATAGTTCAATAATACTATCCCACATCCTTGCACAGCCATTCTACATGTACAATATGCGTACAAATACATACAGTTCACCCTCCAATGTGGGTCATGCATCCACGACTCAAGTCATGGATTAAAGAAAAAATTGGAAAAGAAAGTTGCACATGTGCACTAAATACACCAGACATTTTTCTTGTTACTATTCTGTAGGGAGACATGAAGATAAACTTTGAGTCCTGGCTTTACTCTTTAGGTATGTGAGTCTAGGCAACTCAGTCACCCTACTTTTCAGTTCCTTTACCTGTAAATATCTTAGACGTCAGGAGTTGAAAGGAAGACAATGCTTAGGAACTCCTTCTTTAAAACAGAACCTGATACACATCAAGTACTAGTAAATAGGAGCTTATGTTTTGTTATTTTTTTTTTTTTAAAAGTTAAATACCATCAATCTTAAACTAACTTGACTTTACATAGTATGAAGGACAGGATGAGGAACGCACCTTCGACTTGTTCTGTGAGCAAAGAAATTCTACTTCAGTTTCTTGGTAATAGGCAAGAAAGCTTTCTTCTAAGTTTAGTAACAGCTTATTAACAACATCCTTATGGGCAAGTGTATATTATTGTGCGGTAGGTAGCAAAAGAGGCTTCAATGGTCAATAAAACATTAACCCAGAAAACAAAAATGTTCCAATAAATGCTATCTCCTTTACCAGGTGCTAATCTTCTTTAGGAAATAACTCCAACTTATGCATAAACATAAGTAGTTGTCAAGAAAGTAGGAAGGACTAATTGAGCTTCTGACTATGGTTCTAAAGGCTGTATACTGTAGATGATGCTGGAGCAACTTCCAGGAAATCAAATTCACTATCTCTTTACCATAGAAACCCGGGTTGGGGGTGAGGGGGTGAGGGAGGTCATGGCTGCTTTGAGATGATAACACACATATGCTTTCCCTAGTACTATGTTTATAAATGGCTTCTAAATTCACCTAAGTGGTGGTGCAGGGGAATTTGACATTTACCCTAACACTGGCAATACGCCTTCATGCATAGTTTTCAGTATCCATCAGTAATTTCTACTTTATCTATGTCCTGGCCACATGGGGCTTCCCGTTCCTTGCCTTGAACTTTGTTGCTGCTCTTTTGTGATTTGCAGTGCAAACTTTTCTGAGGTCTAAACTATTAAATAATCCACAACACAAACATGAAATCCCAGTGAGGGTGGTGGTCTGCGAGGAAGGCTGTGGCCAGACAATACTATGAGGAAGCACATTAAGCTCCCACATGACAGATTCACCTTTGCAGGGTACTCAAATCACTAAAAACATCCGTTTGCAAAGGAGCACCATCAGAACTGAAAGAATGGTGTGGGAGGGGGCCTATCTCGCCTTGGATTCAACAGGTAAAACGGTGCAGGACCTAGAGTTAAGGAAGACAGCAATCCATTAATTACTACTGAAAGAAGAGGGTTGGGCGAAACACGGAACACATAAAATAAGGGGGGGGAAAGAAACTGAAACTCCAGCGTTTGAGTCAATGTCCACAGAGATAGGTAACCGACTGGTCGAACATGCCACCGCCATTGGACTAAACAACGCAGCAAGGCGACCTCTTCTCGAGAGGCCTAACCCACCACCCGGGCTCTCGGCCTGATGCTCCAGGATGAGCATCGGGGGCCGCAGGACGCCTCGGCCCGTGCAGCCTCGGGTCCCGGAGGATCGGGCTCCCGCCGGGGCTCCCGCGCCCCACAGCGCCCGCACCATCCCCGCCGCCGCCGCCGCCGCCGCGCGCGAGCCCGCAGCCCCTCCACGAAGCTGCACCGCGGCCCCGCAGCCTAGGTTCTTACCATAGTGAGGCCGGTGCTGGTCCAGCCACATCACCCTTCCGGGCCGGGGCGGAAGAGGATGCACGCCCGCTGCGCTTCCCGCTCTCTCCAGCCGCCCGGTTGGGCCTATCGCGGCGCCCCCGCCCAGCCTGTGCCATTCGGACTCCGTGATAGGCTCCCGTGACCGGAAGAGGCGGGCCGTGGGCGGTGCCTCGCCAACCCCGGAAGGAGCGGACTGTCTCATTGGCCGCGCAGGTTTCTCGCTGGGTGCCCACGTTGTTTTTTTTTTTTTTTTTTTAGGAAACCGGAAGTGGAGTCCCTGAGAGGTAGGGTCCGGAAGTGGCTGTGGCCCTTTTCCCTAAGCAATGCTTTTTACTTGCGCTTTCCTTTTATTTCTTCCCGTTTCAGCCTCCTGTGGTTCCCTGCCATTTACCGTCAAAGCTACTGAGTGCGCGGCGTCTGCCCCGCTGGTGGCCTCTGGGCCTTTCGTTTGTGGACCCTAAGGGATGTCAGGGTCTCCTGAGGGGTGCACCTGTTGGGGTCCCTCCTAGTTTTTCTCTTTTTGTAGTCATTTGGATTTTCAAGAGTGAGAGGCTCGTTGGAAATGTGCTGTGTTACTGTCCGATGGACACGTGTATTCAGAAGGCAGTGTTCAGTATCCACCACCCCTTCAGGCCCCCAATAACTCGCCTTTCCAGGCCCCCTCCTTTTTGCATAGTCAGCTTCCGGGCCTTAGACCTTCTAGGCCCTGAAGAGAGGGAGAGAACTCTATGGTAGCTACTGGAAAGTACCGGCCCCTTGCCTGGGGGAGTAATTGGCTTAGTATAATACCATTAGGTAAGACACTCTTTTACCTCCAGTCTTCCTTATGAGTTTTGTAGATGTGGGGAAGGTGTGTTCAATTATATCTAGTTCTTGGAATGATTTTGAAGTCAGGCATTTTTTCACTCTTTCAAGTGTCTTAAAATTATGGAAACCCTGTGTATCCAAATACTGGCTTTTCCCCCTTAGGCAGTATGGGTTTCATGTTTATTCAGAATGTTACCCGTTCTTTAATTAATTGGCCTAGATGATGTGTAGAAAGCACGAGTGAAGAAAACTGACGTGATACATTGATTTATGAGCACTATTCAGCTGAATCATGAGAATGCAATACTTAGGGCAACGCATTATTTTTACTTAGTGCTATATGTGATTGTTTGTTATTGTATGGTATCTGAGATTTTGTTTGGAATTATAACTAGATTTTTAAAAATAAACTATTCTCAGTTGCTGAAAGTTTGTCAAATACTCAAATTAAGGATCTTTATTATTAGTGGTATCGAGACTGCAGCAGAGGAGGGATGTTTCTTTGAGTATTTTAATGGGGGGATAGGGAGGAAGGCAATAGGAAATGATACAGTACCTTCCACATGTTATTTAATAATTTCAAAATTGCTTGTGTTATACCTTACTATTCAAGTTGAATAAACAGGAACGTTTCAAATGTAGTTGTAGAAAATATGTCCTGCAGCTCAGTAAGTTTAGCTTCTGTAGTAGTGAAAAGTGTGGGGAGATGTTATAGATGACTTTGTTCATGTAAAGATTGCTACGTGCTACCCTTTGACACTCCCGATTGATATTTCTGTATGAGGCTGTGTTTCAGGCTCTGGTGAAGAGCACAGGAAGCTGAAGTTGTTAGAGATAGTAATTTGTTCCTTGTATTTATGGACAATTTAGGCCATAGTTTCTTACATATCTTGAAAGTAGTAGCAAATGCAGTTTGTCAGCTGTTAAGTTATCCATAGAAGTACATACTGTGGGGAGATAAAGCTGAATACATGTGTGTGGTGTTTATTGTTTTCATGTAAAATAGCAAAATTAACCTAACATAATAAGATCTGTGGGGAAGCTGCAAGGTAGTTAAGCACACGGAGACTCTGATCTTGATTTTGATTGCCAGTGATGGATTTCTTCCTCCTTTCCTTCTCCTTCCCCTTCCTTCCCCTTTCTTCCCCTTCTTCCCCTCCTTGCCCTTCTTTCCCTTCCCCCTTTTCCCCTTTCCTCTTTCCCCTTCCCTCTTCTTTCTCCTTCCCTTCCCTTCCCTTCTTCCCTTCCCTTCCCTTCCCTTCCCTTCCCTTCCCTTCCCTTCCCTTCCCTTCCCTTCCCTTCCCTTCCCTTCCCTTCCCTTCCCTTCCCTTCCCTTCCCTTCCCTTCCCTTCCCTTCCCTTCCCTTCCCTTCCCTTCCCCCTCCCCTCCCCTTTCCTTTTTCCTTTCCTTTTTCCTTTCCTTTTTCCTTTCCTTTTTCCTTTCCTTTTTCCTTTCCTTTTTCCTTTCCTTTTTCCTTTCCTTTTTCCTTTCCTTTTTTTTCCTTTCCTTTTTCCTTTCCTTTCCTTTCCTTTCCTTTCCTTTCTTTTCCTTTCCTTTCCTTTCCTTTCCTTTCCTTTCCTTTCCTTTCCTTTCCTTTCCTTTCCTTTCCTTTCCTTTCCTTTCCTTTCCTTTCCTTTTTCCTTTCCTTTCCTTTCCTTCCCTTCCCTTTCCTTTTTCCTTTCCTTTCCTCCCCTCTCCTCCCCTCCCCTCCCCTCCCCTCCCCCTCCCCTCCCCTCCCCTCCCCTCCCCCTCCCCTCCCCTTCCCTTCCCTTCCCTTCCCTTTACTTCTTTTTTCTCTCATCCTTCTGGTAGCTCTGCTGTAAATTTCTCATTTAGAGTCATCTTGGGTTATTTTCCTCCTAACAGCAAAACCTGACTGTGTCATTCCATTTACAGACATTATTGTCTTCTCTGCGTCTGGAAGAGTATTTTCAGTTTTCATGTCATGATGTCCACAGAGTTGTATATAAAATGATGTATCTATGGTTTTCTGCATTTAGCTTTCCTCACTGCTGTAAGGATTAAATGAGTAAATACAAGTAAGTAATTTACCTGAGTGTTTGGTACACAGTAATTGTTAAGGTGTACCCTGCATTCTCCTTCTTGGGTGGAGGGTTAATGATGGAAAAATGGTTCGTTTTCATATATTATGTTTAAAAATTAATTTGGTTTCTTATACTGCCAGACCCCTTTCTCTACATTTTCTCTTTTTTCTTGATTTCTGATATTGATAGTATTTGTGGTTTCTTTTTACTTTAGTTACTTATTTATTGCTACTCATATATATTACTGGGTTTTATTTTTATCTATCTATCCATCCATCCATCTATCTATCTATCTATTATTTATTTATTTGTTTGTTTAGTTTTGTGCTTTCTCTGATTCTCAAACAAATACATAAACTGAAGCTGAATTTCTTTGGCTTTGATTGCTGCCTTCCTGGTCTCTATGTTTCATTCTCTTCCCCCATGACTCCTAGATTATGGCAAGTTTTGTTTTAATGACTTGGTATTACTCTCATCTTAAGAAATGATTCTAATTGTCTTCTGTACCAAGTGAGCAGCTTTCCTGTGTTGGCCCCTCACCCCTGAAAATGTATGTCTGCTTCAAGTTCTTCTCTGCCTGCTCCCGGGAGCACCTCTCAGCTGCTGACTAGGGAGCACCTCTCAGCTGCTGACTAGTCTGCTGTCTGCAGTAGAATTGAACTGACCACAGACATTGACAAATGGGGTCCTCAGCGGCTTGGCAGTCCCACATCCTCCAACCCCACTCATCCCTTGTTGCAGTTTCCAAACCAGCATCATTTCACAGAATATTGACACAGCCGCCAAGTTCATTGGGGCTGGGGCTGCTACAGTTGGGGTGGCTGGCTCTGGGGCTGGGATTGGGACTGTCTTTGGAAGCCTCATCACTGGTTATGACAGGAACCCTTCTCTGAAGCAACAGATCTTCAGTGCGAATCTGGGTTTTGCCCCCTCAGAGGCCATGCAACTCTTTTGCCTAATGGCGGCCTTTCTCATCCTCTTCCACTTTCTGAAGTGGCTGTCTCCACTTCTACCTCCCATAGTTCTTTCATGGCCTTGCTGCCCTCTATGTTCCTTTTCCTGTACGTCCTCAGGAAGTCTGGGCAATGTGCTTAGCTCAGGGTTTGATAGAACACAAATAAATACTGTATTAATAAGAAAAACTTATCCTGTTAATCTTCTTACATTTCAACCTCATTTGTTTATTTTTTCCCAGAAACTACACATTTCTGCGTAGTTCTCTTTTGTCCCAGTTACTAGTGTTTGATGGTTTTATGTGTTTTCTTAAAAACAACTCCTGCTCCCATACTGTACCAAGATTCTCTTTTTAATATCACCAGTGATCTCCAGATGTTGATAGTCTCCAGTCATGGTCATATTTGCCCTATCAGTTGTTCACTTCCTTCCCCATGATGGATTTTGTTTTTAACTTGGTCTGTGGCCATAGTCACATGTTTTTCTTCTCCTTGGTTTTTCCTTTTAGGCTTGCTTTGCTGGATCCTTCTGTTCTTTGCAAACATTTGTTGTTGAAGTGCTCTATTGCTCATTCATTATTTTGGGCTCCTTTCTTTTCTTTGTCTCCTTTAGATGATATCAAGACTTTCAACTTAAATTATTCATATATCAATGATTTACATATTCATATTCTTATCCCTTCTCTCTCCAACGCTATACATCCTTCTAGTTGTCTACCTGAACGCTGACATTTGTAAATTTAAAAATTTATTTAAAAATACTGTGTGTGTGTGTGTGTGGTGTGCACATATGCCTGCTCCTCTATATGTGCATCATATATATTCAGGTTCCCCTGGAGGCCAGAAGAGGTTGTTAGTTTCCTTGGATCTGGAGTGAGGCAGTTGTGAGCTGCCCTGTGTGAGTGCTGCCAGCCAAACCAAGGTCCCCTGCGATAGCATGTACTGTCAACCACTAGTCTTTTCTGAAGCCCCTCTTTTTGTATTTTTAAAGAATAGTGCAAACATTTCCTGTTAGAGTTAGGATTTCTATTGCTGTGAAGAGATACCATGATGATGTCTCCTCTTAAAAAGGAAAGCATTTAACTGGGGCTACCTTTAAGGTTCAGGGTTTAGTCCATTATCATCATGGTGGGAAGCATGGTGGAGAAGGAGTGGAGAGTTCTGTATCTGGATTGGCAGGCAGCAGGAATAGAGAGAGACACTGGGCCTGGCTTGAGCATTGGAACCCAAAACCCAACCCAGTGACATACTTCCTCCAACAAGGCTGCACCTCTTAATATTACCACTTCCTGGTGATGAAACATTCAAATCTATGAGCCTATGGGGGCCATTCCTATTCAAGCCCCCACAATCTCAATGTGAGCATCTTTCCTCCCACAACTATTCTGTATATTTTCATCTTGGTTAATGGCAACAGTACGCAGCAAGTTTCTGTAAGTAAACTCTTTGAAATTAAGCTGGGTGGTGGGGGTGAACAACTTTAATCCCTGCACTTGGGAGGCAGAAGCAGGTGGATCTCTATGAGTTCCAGGCCAGCTTGTTCTACAGAGTGAGTTCCAGCACAGCCAGGTCTGATACACGGAGAAACACTGACTTCTGCCTTTCTTTTATATTCTGCTAAGTCCATCACCAAATCGTCTTCACTCTGTCTATGAAACATGTCTGGAATTTTCCAGTCTCCATTGTCTTTTCTGTTAGTACACTGATTGTGTCTTGCTAGGATTTCTCTTATGTTAGTCACTCTAGGATTCTAGGTTTTTTTTTTTTTTTTTGGTATAGATTACAGAATTCATGTTTTTACTGGTTCCTTTTACTTTTTTCAGTCCTTGCCTCCTGGTATTGGTCAGACTATTGCTTTTTAAAATGTATGTCAAAATTATATTAGGTTGTAGGATTCTAAATGTACCACCACCTTATCCTGAAGATTATATCTTAAAAGACAGTAAGGCTGTCAGTGGAAAAACTGAATTTCTAGTAGAATCTGAGGTTTATTGTAATGTATCAGTGTTAGTAACATTTATTAAGCTCAAACTTTTTATACTTTTCTTCTATTAAATTTCAGCAGAGTCAGTGTCCTCTCCCATAAGGTATCATCAGTCCAACTCATATACAGTCTTTCCTATGTTAAAAATGTGATGCTCAGAACTGAAATCTAATTAGAAGTCATGTGTGGGAAGGGACTAAGACTTGCACTGCCTCCCCCAAACCTGCCCCTCACAGCTGCACCCATTTAGCCGCCTGTTTGCTAATGGGAAACAAGAGAATGAGTGACATTGGGGTAAAAGAGAAATGAAAGTCAATCTTGGGGAGAAAACCCTATTCAGTATTCCAAGTTAAGTTACTTCCTACAATTGAATCAAACACACAGAAATGTAAGAATCATAGGAAACTACCAATACCTAACATTTTCGTCAACCAACAGCAATTTTATGTGGTTTAAATAATCAGAAACTCTCCTAATTGCTCACAAGTACATACATTCCTAATTAAATGAGTAATTATATACTTCCCTTCCAGGCAGCGATTTCAACCATATCCCTAAAGACATTCTGGATAACTCTAGGGAGAAGAAGTCCTACAACCTAAGAAAAGATTTTATTTAGTGTTCTGTTGATGATAAATGCTCAAGCTGAACAGAAGCATTGTACCTAAAACGTAATAAATCCCTGCTCTTTTTTTTTTTTTTGCAAAAGTGTAAGTTCTAAGATCTTCTGAGTTATGCAGGCCATAGACCAACCAACCAAACAAACAAACAAAAAGACATCCTCCCCCAACCTCTCCCCCCAAGTAAAAGTAAATACAGGGTTTGGGAAGATGGCTCAGTTAGTAAGAGCACTTGGACTGAAGCATGAAGACCTGAGTTCAAATCCACCACCATTACTAGCAAGATGTAGCTGGGTGTCCCTGCAACCCTAGCATTGTGGGTAGAGACAGGCAAACCCTAAGTATTCTTTGGCAGCAAGTCAAGCATTAGACACAGCTTCTGCTTTAGTGAGATGCCTTTTGTGAGGCAGTAAAGCAGAGGGCAGTAGAGGAAGACACCAAAAGACCTGCTCTGGCCCCTGTGTGGGAATGGACACACAAGTAAATGCAGCAGTGCGGTTGTGATATAAGTCTGCCTTTTTGTCTAAAAATTCTGTCTGTCCTTGCTTTTGAAATATTAAAAATATGATGAGTCTTTAAAATAAATCTGTTGTCATGTACAAATTATATTTTCTTTTCCTAACAAAATAATAGGAGCAAAAATCCAATTATAGACTATCACCAGCTGGTTCAATGTAATTTTTATTCTGAATTCCCTTTAGGTATCAGCCTACTTTTCTTGACAAGGGGCCACTTAAGTAATTGCTTCATTAGAAACATGCATTTATCCCCTCCCAGTCTGTAAGTAGAACTCCTTGGCAGAGCTGCAGGATTTGAACACCTGCAGTCCAAGCAGTGTGAAGAGGAGCCATAACTGACTATTAAGAGCCAGAAAAGAAGTCCAAGTTCAAAATGGTGTTCTCAATGATAGTGTTGTAACTAACTTGAGCTGACCTAAGCGCTGGCGTCTGCACTGCTCCTTATCAGCATCCAAAAGGGCATACAAAATGCTTTGTAAACTAATTTAAAAAGTGTCTTGTTTATTCAGAAGCAACTGTGAATGGTATTTGTTCAGACCAAGATCACATCAATTGCACACCAGCCAACAACGTATTAGTCTTCTAAGAGAGAGGCCATGTATCAAAGGCACACAGTACTGAAGATAAGCTTCTCAATTCTCAACTGTTCTGAGCTCTCAATAAAGCTACTGATGGACAAATTGGGGTGGGACCCAAGTGGCTCCACCTGCAGGCTCCTCTTAGATCCCTGGCTTTGGCTGAGAGAGGTGTTGATACGGATGTGTCCTTTAATACTCTCAGGAAACAAAACGTGGGCTCTCTTACAGCGCTAATCAGGCAGCCTCTCTGAAGAGGATTCCACCCATTTTCTCCAAAATGGGGGCAAAACACTGGCGATTTCTGTGTACAGGGCTAGTAGGAGCAAAAGTAGACTTGATTTGCTCTAGCTGACTTAAAAGAATTTCAAACTCTCATCTGTTCTTGTGGTTGATTCTTGGATATTTTGTATTTGATATTTAATGAGAGGGTAGTCTCAGGAAAGGAATAAAGTATTTAAGAAACTTGTTCAAATGTATATTATCAAGACCCTAAGACTTAATTTAAACATATTTCTGAGGCTCCTGAGGCACAGATTACTTATGGTATACAGTGTTGTCACATGTGAGTGAGCTTATTAATATGTGTGCCACTTGACTATGGTTCACATAGCCTTGCTTCACCAGCAGGTACACTAACGTGGGAATGGAATGTTTCACAGATTCCATCCCAGTTTCAAACCAGTATTCTAAAGCAGTATTTCTTTAAAATAAAATTAGCTAATTATTTGAAGTATTGAATTGATGAGAAAATTGGAAAATAGTTAAAATGTTAACAACTCAAATATATTTCTAGAAAGGATCTGATTCTTAGCTGTCTTTTCAGTGCTAGGGAGCTTAAAGCCCTTCATTTTACTGTCAGTTGAGTGACTGACAGACAGCTGGAATACTGACTTTCTAATGAATTTGTCTCTATAGTTAGGAATTTGTTAGTGATTCTAAATATGGAATTAAAAAAGCGACGAAACAGTCTGTTTTATAATGATGTAAACTGCTGGATTTTGTTTTCACCAAGTTAATGCTAACAATAGTCATGGCTCTGCAGGCATCTGTGGAAAGAAATAATGTGTGTGTGTGTGTGTGTGTGTGTGTGTGTGTGTGTGTGCTGGAGTACATATCTCTATGTATCCCCTTGTGTTTATGTAAGTTTATAGAAGCAAACTATGGCATTTTAAAGTAGTTTTTGTACCGTACCCCATCTTCCTAATTAAAGTGTTTTTGTTGATGTGAGTGTGTTGCTGTGTGTGCATATGCATCTATGTGTGCATGTATGTGAAGGCGTGCAGCCAACCTTGGGTGTTATTCTTCTGTAGCTGTCTACATCTTCGTTTTTGAGTCAAGATCTCATTGGAAACACAGACTTGCCCATTAGGCAAGTTTGGCTGGCTAGTGAGTCCCTGAAATCTGCCAGTTTTTGCCATGTTTGTGTGATAAAAACTTTATCAACTACTTTCCCCCTATCCCCAAATTCAGTTTGAATCCATATGAGTTATGTGCTTCTGAGTTACAGATGTAGCTCATTCAGCAGAGTGCTTGCTAAGTACTCAAGTGCCATTGGCTTCCTTCCTTACCACCACAAAATACTGGGTGTAGTGTCATCTGCTTGTGATCTCAGGACTTGGGAGGTAGAGGCAGGGAGCTCTGATCACTTCAAGGACATCCTCAGGCACATAGCAAATTCCACTTTGAGGGCAGCTAGAACTTTACGACACTCCATCTCAAAAAAAAAAAAAGGTGATCTTAGGAAAATTATAAACACTGAAGAAAGAAATTGAAAGAGACACTAGAAGATGGAAAGATTTTCATATTCATAAAGAAGCAGAAATGTGACCCACAGATTCAGTTCAGTCCTCAGAAAAATTACAATAACATTCTTTCACAGAAGCATAAAAACATTAAATTCATATGAAAGTTCAATTGAATAAAGGATCCAGAAATTTTCCCACACAGCTACAGTCACCTGGTTTTCCACACAGATGCAAGAAATATTCACTGGAGAAAAAAACAGATCTTTAACAATGGTAATGGAAAACTGAATCAATAAATCTCAAATATCTCTCTCTCTCTCTCTCTCTCTCCCTTTCCCTCCCTCTCTCCCTCCCCTGGAACTCACTTTGTAGTAAAGAGATCAAAGATTTTTAATGTAAGGCCAGAAACCCTGAAAATGTTAGGGGAAAAAATAGGGAAATATTTGAAGATGCAGCTATAGTAAGGACTTCTGAAAGTGACTCCAGTATTTCAGGACATAATCCCGAGAGCGGACAAGTGAGGCTGCAGTGAACAGAATGCCTCCGTAGAGCAAAGGAGAACATAGAGCAGTGCTTCTCAACCTTCCTGATGCTGCGACCCTTGAATGCAGCTCCTCATGTGTGCTGAGACCAACCTTCAAATCATCGTCATTGCTGCTTCATAACTGTAACTCCGGTACCGTTAGGAATCCTAATGTAAATACCTGATATGCAGGATAGCTGATAATGACTCCTATGAAAGGGCCAGTCAACCTCCAAAGGGGCTGCAGCACACAGGTTGAAAAGCACTGTGACAGAGTGAAGAGACAGCTCCAGATTAGGGGAAAATTTTGAGAGCTGTACATTTGATAGATGATTAGTAGATAGACTATATAAAGAAGCTAACTAAATACCCCTGAGCAAAACATCCCAAACACTGGGTTAATAATGATGAGATCTCAGAAGACGTGTTGACTAGTTGATGTAAAGGTAAATATTTGTAAATCGATAAGGCATTTTGGAATTAATTACATTTATGCAAAAAGCACTGTATTATAGGAAATAGTTCGAACAACTGAAGTATGTTTTAGATTTAGTGATTATAATGCCAGGGGTTCAAGTTTAAATGTTTTAATTTTTTACATATTTGAAGTGGGAACAATTATTATTTCATTTGGTATCTTTAGGAAGAATATTGCTTTTCCTACTAAACTTCAGATAGAAATTACCTTGATAATTTATCATTGTGGAGAAGTCATACATTAAATTTTAGACATTTTTAATTTTAGATATTCTCTGGGCTCTTTGTACAATTTCCTGTAGGAGAGTAAAGCTGTGACACTTTATAGTTACATACTTTCTTGAACACAGAAGACAGAGGCTTATAATAATTTAGCCTTGTTTGTGAAGTGGAAGCAACATTCAAAGTTATATTGAAAATTAATAAAATTATTACTTATTTAAGATAGTATACTAGCATTAACTTGAAACTGATGATTTTATAAATTTGCAGTTGGCAAAACTTTTACTCAATGTCAGTTTACTTTTGAATTTTATAATATTTACCTTTTTGAATATATTGCAATTTATATCACCTTTTCTTACACAAGAGAATATGATAATATTCTTTTAGACTTTCAAGAAATGTGGGGGAATGATTTATTTTTTTTTATGAATATGGGTATTTTGTCTGTGTCTCTGTAGGTCCACCGTGGGCATGCAGCACCAGAAGAGGCCAGAATAGGGCATGGCTTCCCATGGGACTAGTGTTCCCGACAGTTGCTAGCAGCCTTGTAGGTGCTGGGAATCAAAACTCTGCACAAGCAGCCAGTGCGCTTAACTACTGATTTAACTCCTTCTTTTAGATTTTAAAGGATTAGCTGGAAGAGATTCATGTTATGTGATTATAGAAGAATTCTTTATAATAGTTTTTTATTGTTAAGGTTTGTACTCTATTGATTTTTACTTTTTATGATATTTTTCCTTATGTATTTTAAATTTTCATTGATTTCTTTTTGTTAGCATCTTTTGCTATTAAGCATATTTTATTTTTACTCAATTAGTACATGTGTGAGTATGGCTAATATGTAACATGAATCTTAATAGGTCTTATAATAAAAACCTGGTGCCAGATATTGGGGTAAATGCTGAAAGATCAGAGAGAAAAAAGAACAAGGCATAGTTTTCACCTCTTACCTCTAGGACTCTTCAACCTGCAAAAGCCTCTAGCTGAAAAGGACATTCTGCTGAAAACCCTTTAGTTCCTGTCTCCTCACGCCTCATATCCCTATCTCCGCCCAGCCATCATTTCCTGGGATTAAAGCGAGTATGCTTCCCAAGCAAAGGCATGAGATCTCAAGTGCTGGTGTGTGCCACCACTGCCTGGCCTCTATATTTAATCTAGTGGCGTGTTCTATTCTCTGATCTTCAGGTATTTATTAGGGTACACAATGTATCACCACACTAATGTGTGTGGGTGTGCTTGTGCAATGGTGTGAGTGAAAGTTGGAGGACAGTTTGCAGGAGTCCTTTTTTGCTTTTCTCCTTTTGTCACATAGATTCCCAGGATCCAATCCAGATCATCACGATTGATGACAGGCACTCTTACCTGCTGCTGAGACATCTCATTGGCCCATTAAGCATATTTTAATGAAGCACATACAACCCAGGGATAAGCGGGTTATAGGTTAAAACATTGCTTTATTCAAACTAAATAATATGTATTTAACCTCATCTAGTATAATTCAAGAATATCCAGCCCCAGAGTGACTTACAGAACTATCACTATGAATTCATAGCCAAAGAACCTCTAAGCCTAAAAATTAAGAATACGATCACTAAGTCTCAGTTTCACTTTTAACCACCCCCACCCTGCCCCCAGAACACACACATATTGTTAGATGGAGAGTTAAGCATGTGTGACCAAGAACACTTCTGGTTGATCCTGGTAACTCCTGGATGGAGATGAGAATGGGATAGTGGAGTAGTACTGATGATTGATGTCTTGTTGGGCCTTTTACCCAGTGGCAGCTTTCAAAGGTCTATGCCTGAGCCTTTGCTGATCAACATTTTACATAAATCATTGGAACCCTTAGATAGGAGCTTTTCAAAAATTTTAGTGACAGAGTCAAATAGAGATTATAATGTATTGGATCAAGAGAACAAACCACCTAGTCAATATAATCTCAACAACTGAAATACAAAATAAGAAATTTCACTCCTGTAAAAACACCAAGAACCAATATCAAAAACTATATATACATTGCTATATATACTATATATACATATAGATATATAGGCTGTAGTATGGTGTTACTCAGGAAATAAAATTTGTTGAAAAATTTAGGCCAACAACAAGTTCAAATCGGAGACAGATGAGTTAGAGATCTAGATGTAAGAGGTATGATTGTAAAGCTTTTACATAACACAGGAGGACATCTATTGACCCACACTCAATGATGCCAGACTCATAATACTGACCAAAAGATACACATTTTGGTGAATTATTCAAAGAACCTGTTTCTTTTGTTAGAGGGAGGCTATTTACTCTTGAAAAAAGGGAAGTATAAAATTTACTCATGTTGCTATAGTAATTTTATTTAGCCCATCAGTTTGGCCAATTATTTGCCCTAAAGGGCTTCTGTTTTTCTCATCTGTAAAATCTGCAAGTCATTATTGAACAAAACTATGACTTACTGAGTTCAACAGTTGGCTCTCCTATACAGCATTTTACTTTTATTTTTTTGGAGTTTATATAGTTGAAAGACAAGTTTAAAAATTATCACCATTTGATAGTTGTAGTCTCCTTTTACATATTGATTTTGTTTTTTCATTACAGGTAGCCAGAAATGGAAAGGAAAGTGAGCAGAATTTGTCTTGCTTCTGAGCCCAACATAACTTATTTTCTGCAAGTGTGTTGGGAGGGAACGGTAGGATCTGGTTTTGTTATTACACTGACGGATGGCCATTCAGCCTGGACTGCGACAGGTAATCTTGATAGCAAACATGTTTCAAGTAAAAGTTAAATGATGTCCTACTCTTTAGGAACTCTTCAAGTTAACATGTTTCTTCGTGGACACAGGTAACATCAATGCTCAATTTTCCCTCTTATGCATTTCTGATTTGTATATAGGTCTGTAATATTTGATGTTATTTTCTAGACTCAACACTACTTACAGTAGCTAATTCTGCTGGCTATGTCAGCCTTACTGCTTGGACTTAGTGATAGCTTTATAACAACCTCTTTACAGAAAAACTAAACAGCACTTTAAAATAGCTACCTCCTCTCGGGACGTGAGGAGGGTTGAGGGCAAAGGATATAGATTGGTTGGGGCCAAGAGATTCTGCTGAATTGTAGGTGTGACATTTTCAGGCTTTGCTCTGACTTCATCTAGTTGTATAGCTTGTGTTACTTTTGAATGGATATGTACTGTGCTTCTAAGAAAACAAAACAGACCCACAGCCTAACACTGTAATACAGGGTTATGTTTTTATGTGGATAGACTTGCTTTTGTGACAAGTTTTTACTGATGTTTTAAACTGTGAATGGTTCTCAAGTCTTCGTTAGCATATGGCAGGGGAGCCTCGTTAGTACAGTGACAACATGTCAGTCTCGGATTATGGCAGGTATAAAGTTAAAATTAGAATTACATTGCTTTCAAATAACAAGATTTTAATGTTTTCTTAAGTATTTTAACAAAAAACTAGTTTTGTAGTTACATAACACAATTATTTCTGGAATTGTAAATGGTATATTAGATGAAAATTTAAGAATTCATTTATATACTATTTATATATTCTAACAAAGTTTCCCTAAGATTTATCATTATGATTACTATCTCTAAAATTAAAATCTATCATGAAATTCTGTTTAGCTCCTGAATGATACAAATCCAGAACAATCAAAATGAATTCAGACTTACAGTTTTTTCATTTGTTGTTCACAGCAAATGAGAAGTGTTTACATTTCTGTTTTAGGAAAACAAAGGGATTTCAGGGATAATGTGTGTAGTACTCCGTATGTTTGTTATTTGAGATGTGAATTTCTTGGTGAGAAATATCAGCTGCTGACTGCTTCTGGTGGGGTAGCAGGGAGTTAGGGATGTTATGTTCGCACTATGGAGTGAGTGTACCTATGTGACAACTCTTGTTTGAAAGAGGAGAGAATGTGGATGGCTAAAACCATGGTAGTGGCTCTGTGTGGACCTCTGTTGCCCGCGTGGACTCAGCAGACTATTTATACGTACATACATACATGGATATATATATATATGTGTGTGTGTGTGTGTGTGTATATACATATATATATACATATATATATATGTAGGCAAGAATTCGAGAAGAGGGGTTTCAAGTATGTCATAGTAGTTGGAAAAAAGAAAACAAACTGATCACTTCACAATTAGCATGTTTGTAAATGACAACTCCAGTTTCCTATTTATTTACATCGCACATTGATCACAAATTCAGTGCAGTCTTCATTTTCTTCTCTAATAAATGTAATTTAGTATCACAGAAGTGTGACAGGAGACTTCCTTCTGTCTTCCTGGTGGCATGTTGACATGTTGGCTTCCTAGAGTGACCGTATTTCAAGCATGGAATTTTATAGTGCAGTCTGTAATGATATATTTTCTGAACTATCCAATAAAGTTTTAGATTTTGCATATATTTTATGCTGTGTATTATCCATTTATATCTTCTTGTTTAAATATTAGGGCAAATGTGCAAGCAAATATTAAAATGTATCTTTGTTATTTAAGGTTTATTACATACATGTCATATGGTACTTCACAGACATTACACAATTAAGAGTATTGAAACAATTACTAAATGAAACATGAAAATGGGTTTCCTTCCTATACCTCTTCCTGTGTTTTAGTGTTCAACTGTTTGATGGCTACAACCTTCAATTAGGGATAATTTTTTCTCTTTTCATTTAAATGGAAAGGATGTGAGGTTTGTTTCATTCTCCCACACACTAAGCTTGCCCATTTCTTTCCCATTAGCAATGCTTTATCTAATGAATGTTTGGGGACCTAATTATTATGTGGCCTGTCATCAATCCCTTCTGTATTACCGAATGTTGTGTTGCAGGGTATTTCACAAAGTGGGTTAATGATTGATGATCACTCTGTGCCTTGGAAAATAATTGCTTTGGCAGCAAAAAACTTCTGTCACCTATTTGTTGGGGGGTGTCTTTACGTTTGTTGGAGATTAATTGAAGACTTACTGATGTTTTACTGTCAAATATTTAGATTTGAGTATAATTTTTCTAAAACAGGTGTTTTGTGAATTATATGGAAATAACATTACAGAACTCATTGTGTAAATAAGTCTCTGATATGAGGCCACCCATATTCTCAATGGCATAGGTTGGTGTCTTTTGCTTTCCGACATGGCTTAGGATGAATGCGTGCAATCTTCACACGGAAACAGTCTATGAATAATATCAAAATAGTGTTTTTGGAATTTCTGCTAGTCTGAGAATAGTTCCACATTTTTATGTTCTTGTTTGTCCTTTCACCTTTTGATGAAAGTAGCTGAGCTTTAGTCTGGATGGATTTTATTACCATGTTTTTATTTCAGCCATTTCAAGTTTAGAGCAAGGAATGCATACAACTGTGCTGTCATTCTTAATGTAAAAATAAGCTGGCAAACAAGTAATTTTTCCAAGATTGAGGCTTGCAGCAAAGAAAATTTCATGTTCCTTTAAATAGGAAATATTTGGTCAAGCTTTGAAAAAAACAGGTTCCTTTTTCACATAATTTGTTTTGTATGTTGAATTTTTAAAAATTTAATTTATATTTGTAAACTTCCTTCTAACTCCAGCTCCTCCTGTGTCTTTTCCATGCCCTCTCAAATTCATGTCCTTTTCTTTACATGTGTATTTCTCTATGTACATATAGATACAGCCTGTTGAGTCTGTTTAGTGTTGCTCATATATATATGTGTTTTTAGGGCTGACCACTTCTGACTGGATAACCCATCAAGGGGCTCATCCCTGGAGAAGACAGATTCTCCCTTTCTCAGCAGCCATAAGTTGCATCTAGGAGTAGGGACTTCGAAATTTCTTCCATCCAGACTAGTCACCTGGCATTGCTGTTATATAGGTTTGTCTTTAAGCAACCATAATATTGAGATTTTGTGGATGTAACTTTTCTGTGATATATAGAAGACGCTGTCTCCCAGCCAACACCAGGTTTTCTTGTTCTTAAAATCTTTCCACTCCCTCTTCCCCAATATTCTCTGAGCCTTAATAAAGGGATTGTTGTAGGTGTACCAGTTGGCATTGGGCATTCTGCAGTCAGTTGTTTTCTGATTTCTGTAATGCTCTCTATCTTCTACAGAAAGAAGCTTTTTTTTTTTTCACCTGATTAAGGGTGAGCATTGCACTTACCTGTGGGATCAGGGGGATCAGGGTAAATATTTAGTATTCAGAATGAAGTTAGAAGTTACACTGACTTAGGAAAGTGTCAAAAGTAGATTCTCCTTTATTGTTCATGACATTACCAGATAGAAGTTCTTGACTAGGTTTACAATACTAGGTATAAATTCCTTCCTATTGAATGGGCTTTAAGGTCAATTAGACAATTGTTGGTTTCCCTCAAGATTTAAGTGTCACTATTGTACCCTTGGGAATATCTGGCCTGACTGCTCATTATTGTGGTTCATACCCATAACAGCTGGTAGGACTGCTGATTCCCTTTCTACCTTGGAAGCTTGCCTGGCACCTTCAGATTCTATAAGAGATAGTTCTCAGAGAAGATTTTCAGTTCAGTTTCTGGAAGGTTGACTCCTCCCAACCTGTATCTGAAGTGTATAGAGTCTTCAATAATGGAGTTGGTCTTACTTTCAAGTTCCGGAAGGCATTCAAGGGCAATGATAATAGCCTGTATTATTGGGGGGGCGGGTCTATTCAACTCCTCAGACCAACAACTTGAAAGGAGATTTCTCATGCCTGGCCCTGGAGATTTTGTTAATTGTCTACAGCTCTTGGAGGGCATGACCACCCTAAGTGATATCAGCTCATTTTGTGTGTGTGTTTGTGTGTGTGTGTGTGTGTGTGTGTGTGTGTGTGTGTGTGTGTGTGTGTATAAACTGGGGAGACAAAAAGAGGACATACAAATATAAGTATATATGCATGCATATATGTCTTCCTTTTGTCTCCCCAGTCAACTCCCCTTCCCATATTTTTTCTCTTTCATTCTTCATAGCACTGTGTCCTACTATCCCCGTCTTTCTTGCCGCTGTGGTTCTTTGTTATACACCTGGTATCTGTCCTTATTCCAGGCTATATGCTCACATTTAAAGATACAAAAGGAGGCTCTAGCTCTATAAGGAAGTGTGAACACACAGCATCTGTCCTTCTGGATCCGAGTTACCTAATACAGTAAAATATTTTCTATTTCCATCTATTTACCTACAAATTTCACTGTTTATTTTCCTCACAACTGAATAGAATTATGTTGTAAATATGTACATTTTCATTATCATTAATCAGCTCAAAGAAGTTTATTTTGTTTCCATTTCCTAGCTGTTTTGAATTGAGCAGCAATTGAATATGGCTGAGCAAGTATCTATAGAGTAGGATGTGAAGTCCTTTGGACATATGCAAAGGTGTGGTATAACTGGGCATGCCATAGGCCTACTTTTAGATTCTTTGAGAACTCTCTGTTATGTTGATACCAGTATATATCCCCACCAAATAGAGTGAGGCTTCTCCTTTCCCCATATCGTTTTCAACATTTGTTGTCAGTTGTTTTCTTGATCTCAGCCGTTCTGACATCTATGGGAAAGGGAAATCTTTTCAGTTCAGAGGCTTTACATAGATGTCCTTCACCAAAACAAAATTGGGGGTAGGGTTAAAAAAAGTAAAGTATTGGAAAAAAAAGTTGAGTTACTTACACCTACTATAATATGGGGCATGGGATCACGTGGGGCAGTGTAATAGCCAGGTACTACGGTTATGGTTTACTTGACAAGGGAAGTGGCCTAAAACAAATGTGTAAAGATTGCTGAATGCTCAAACCTGGGCTTTGTCAGCCTCTTCCAAAATACTTGATAAACTACTGTCCTAGGCTAAATACTGAGAAAGTAGTGTGCAAAGATTAAACTGTTTAAAAGAAATACATGTTTAAGGTGTAAAGGATTTTGAGAAGGCTGGCACTATAAGAAGATTTCTGTGCAGTATCCAAATATTAAAACTGATCTGCAGGCCTGTGATGACATAGAAAGATTGGATCTTGGAAATTATAAAGATATAAAAATCCTAAAAATATGTCAGCATTCTCAAAAGATAGAAAGTATTTTTTTCTCCTTTTGATTACTCGATAGAAATAATTTTTTCAGTTTTAAATAAATGTTACAAGTAAGACCTATAATAAACCTTGGAAGTTAAATAATGATGACTTGTAAAATAGGTTGTTAAGAAGTTTATAATGTGAAATTAAAGTTGTATACCACACAAATAGAGAATAACAAAGCTGGGTGAATTTTCTGAAAAGTTATTTGAGGAGGAAGCATTCAGGTCTTTTAAAGAGCTATTATTGCTTCTACATAAATCAACACAAGTGTGGTGATGGTTCTAAACAAATGCTGTAGGAGAACTCTTTTTCTTTTCAGTATTTCAATTGCAGGTATCTTCTTAGTAGTCCAGTTAATGTCAGCAGGTAACAGAAAGAAGTGTGACCGAATATTACTGACATGATCCCCCAATCCCTAAGCAGTTGTGTTGGCCTGTCACAGAGAACAAACATAACAGTGGAGTTCAGGATAATCTTCAGCTCCTCCAGAGAAGGAAAACTGATGCCTCTTTGCTAACCCACCAGCTAGGACCGTCTATATTTCCTATTCCATTCATAGGTGAACTCTTGGTGTTTGATGACTTGAATATGCCAGATACTGCTAAGGTCAAAATACTCAATGTGGAAAAAAGCAAATCCTCCTAAAAAGAACCTAGGTTTTAGTTGAGACCAAAAAGTAAGAAAGAGGAAACACAAAGCATACACAACCTCTATGAAGAGAAAGGTATCCCATAGCACGTCCCCTTTTCTGTCTAATCAAAAAGGAAGGTTTTAACTTTAACATATAATGGTCTTTCTGTATGCTGTGAATATGTGTTGCTCTCACTGGTTGATAAATAAAGCTGTTTTGGCCAATGGCAAGGCAGGATAGGGTTAGGCAGTACATTTAAACCGAAGATGGAGATGAAGGATAGAGTAGAGATGTGCCAGCAAGCGACCAAAGAAGTAAGATGTGAAAGTACGGTAAGTCAACAGCCATGTGGAGATACATAGATTAATATAAACAGATTAATTTAAGATGTAAGAACTAGCTAGTAATAAGCCTGAGCCATAGGCCAAACATTTGTAATTAATATTAAGCCTCTGACTGATTATTCGGGAACAGGCAGGTGGGGGAGATTCATCTCAACAACCTGCTTACATTCTTGTTGTACCTTATTACCATGGCTGTTCTTAGAAGAAGCCAGCACCCTTAATGTTAGAGCTGGCCCCATCTCTCCCATGAGTCAGGCTAAACTCTACCTACCAAAGGGAAGGTAGAATCTTCTTAGACTCAGTGTTTCCTCTCTCAAATTAGTTTGTTGGCAGGTGTCTGGTATTATATATGTACTGCTTCATCTTGCTGAACACATTTCACACTCTTTGCTGTGGTCTATGCTAGCCTGAGCTTTATAGGGAAGGCAATTGTAGAAACATATTGCTTAACCAAGTTGACATATGACAAAATACTGAGAGCACCACTTTTAACTCAAATCTAATACTAAACTCTTGTCTCCCTTGGGCTATCACCAACCTGAAACTAGATCTGTTGTTTTAGCACTACATCTCCCATGCAGGTGTGTGAATACAACCTCCCTGGTGATTAGGCAGTCCCCCATGCTGAATTCATATCTATTGTGCTGTGTCTCCTTCTGGAACTCCAGAACTATGAAAAGAACATTCTGCCCTCCAAAAGCACACAGAGTTACAGTGGAGGAGCTCACATGCTGCTATCATTATTTAAACCAAGAAAAACACCGTAGACAAGATGAAAGAGCTAATAAAAAGTGTTCTTATTGCTGATTCTAAAACTTTAACAGCTGGCCTTTCCCATGCTGAATAATGTTACATAAATAATCCATCCAGGAAACAGAGGGGCTATGAAAAAGCCTACAGAGTGATAGATGGTCTTGGCCATGCTGCTCATCACACCCAGTGGAGTTACAGGGAAGTAACTGGTCACTGGAAGATACTGGTGAGCTGGTTCTGGCATGTGCCATCAGCAGCTGCAGAATCTCAGTTACCTGGGTCATGTGTCACCCATTCTACAGTACTTTTCTTTCTAAGTGTACTGACACTCCTTAATCTATCCCATAGGGGCCTTTTCTCTTCCATCCAGATTTGTAATCTTTTAGTCATGGAATCTAGAAAAAGGTGAATCTCCAAGAATAAATATTAACCTTAAAGTCAAGCTTAAGCCATGTATAATTTTAAAGAGCAAATATCCTGTGCAGATTATTTCATATTCTTACCCACATAACCTAGTCAAAGCTGATGTCCCGCTTCTTCCTCCTATAGTCTCCTTTCAATAAAGCATGTGCAGTAACTCTTAAAACAACGGCAGTGGGTGCCATGAGAGTGAGGAGCAGATGTTTGGCCTTGAAAGGTTAATGCAGCTTTTCCATGTAGGAGCAGACAAAGCGGCAGCAGGGAGCCACCATTCAAGTGGTGGGTAGAATTTGGGACCAAGTCTCATAGCAGGTTTGGGTGAGAAGGTCACAAAAGCTTTCCCAGCCTTGAACTCAGAAAGCTCTAGATTAGTGTTCTCTTCACTGGTCCTCAACTCTATTTCCTAGCAGCTTCTTAATTATGGGCAAAGAGCTCTCGAGGAAAGAACAGATTTTGGTTTTGTTCATTTGTTTCTTAAAGGTAAATTCTTGGAAATCCCATTGTAGCTGGAATTTCTATGTTTGTAAAATGCACCCAGTAGTTCATCTTTCCCAACATTCCATGAGGGCTCATTTTGATCTTTTAGAAGTCGTGGGAGACGTGATGACAACAGCGGTTACTTCAGAGAAAATGGATGGGCATAGTCTTCTTTAGGAGTATCAGTAAGAATGAACTTACCTGTTGGCTACACCATTCATGGATATCCACAACAAACTAGAAGAAGAAAAGTGAGGACAACAGAAAAGTAGCTACGTCTTTATTTTCTCTTTTTTTCTCTCAGCCTTCTGTATTTTTATTAGCTGTGATCCAAGGCTACATACACACAGTGCTGCCCCCATGATTGCCCTAGAATTGCATGAATCACTAAGTAAAAGCTGGTTCCTGCTTTCCTCAGAATCTCCAACCCTGTGCTCAAGAAATGTTTAAAGAGCCCCCTTTAGGATCGCATGATAAAACCTGTGTAGCATGATTTTCTTATCATTAAAAAATCAAAGCCCATGGATTACAGAGATGTACAAAATATAAACACAAAGAAAAAGATTTCTAGTAGCAGTATAATATACTCCTAATAATTATGGAAAAACATCTGTAAATATTTTTAAATTTTATTTTCACCAAATGAAATGAAATGAAGCATTCTGGCTTTAACTTTAGCCTCCATTTAACAATATCAAAAACCAGCAGTGAGCACTCCTAGCCTCTGAGCATCTCTCCCGCCCCTTTCCTTTCCTTGTTCTCGGGAAGAGGTGGAAAATCTTGTTACTTTCTCTCTAAATCTTTGCCTTGTCTCTTTTTTCCCTCTATTCTCCCACACTTACTCCTACAATTCAATGTTTTATCTGAATTGAAAGTCTTTTAAGGGTAGCCAACTCATTTGCTCTTGGAAATACAGAATGAACACTATTAAGTAAACTTCTATCTGTACTTAGACTCTGTGCCTTTACGTGGGAGCTGGTTAGTGGCCCAAAGAAATTGCCAGCTACACTGAAGTGTCCATGAGATGTTGCTTGATTCTACCTCTAGTCTCTTGACTTCTGTAACCTTTTTAGTGAGACCTCAGACACTTCCATGTTCAGACTTACTGTGAATGGTATTCAGTGAAGAAGGGAAGAGAGAGACAAGAAAGGTGGCCTGGTTACTGAGTAACACATTACTGTACATCCTTAGGAGGAGCACGATTGGACCAGTGCACAAAAGAAATGGGATTCTACTTCTGTACTCATCTCTAGCTCATTCATGGGCATCATATGAGTTTGAGTGTCTTAAATTTGAGTGACATAAGTTTTCTGTATTACACCCTTTTAGAATACTAACATGAGTTTTTCTCTAAGAAAAACCTCACATGGGTCTGAACCTAAAGGAATGGATGACTCTTAAGCAACAAAGGTAATAAGATTTTTCCTACAGGTATTTAAAATTCTATTTGTAGATATACTGTATGTTAGGATTAGATGCATCGATGATCAATTCTTGTAAGAGAATCATAAAAACCCTCAAAAACATTTTGCTGCAGATTTCTTACTCTTTTCCTTCTTTTAATTCCCTTTCTCTCTCTTTGAATTAACTGAAACATATTCCTGTTGTCTGAAACTGTAATGGTTAAATATGCTACCTTTGTGGGAACACGAGTTGAAGATATTTAACCTTTGTAGGAACATTTACATTATACAGAATTCTTTTCTATTAACCAGAGAATCAAAGAAAGAGCTCAAGCATGCTCCACTAACCTCCTCCTAAACAAGAGCCTATGCTGAGAGTTTCCTGTCTTCTTACTAGGACAGGAAGATTAGCTCAAGTCAAACCACAGCCTAGTAATGCTTTTAAATACTAGAAAACTCCTTAATATTTGCCTACTGTTATATCTAACTTTCTTTTTTATTTTTATTTTTGTATTAATATAATTTAATTCTACATATCAGCCATGGATTCCCTTGTTCTCCCCTCCCCCCCCAGCCTACCCCCATTCCCATCTCCCCCATGGCAAAGACTCCCCCGAGAATTGAAATCAACCTGGTAGACTCAGTCCAGGCAGGTCCAGTCCCCTCCTCCCAGGCTGAGCCAAGCATCCCTGCATAAGCTCCAGGTTTCAAACAGCCATCTCATGCACTGAGCACAGGACCCGGTCCCACTGCCTGGATGCCTCCCAAACAGATCAAGCCAACCAACTGTCTCACCTATTCACTTGATCCAATTGGGGGCCCCTCAGCCATTGGTTCATAGTTCATGTGTTTTCATTCATTTGTCCCTATGCTTTACTGAACCTTGGTTTCAACAATTCTCACTCATATAATCCCTCCTCTTTCTCGATAATTAGACTCCCGGAGCTCCACCTGGGTCCTAGCCGTGGATCCCTGCATCTAGATCCCTCAGTCGTTGGATGGGGTTTCTAGCACAACAATTAGAGTGTTTGTCCATCCTATCACCAAAGTAGGTCAGTTCGGGCTGTCTCTTGACCATTGCCAGCAGTCTATTGTGGGGGCATCTTTGTGGATTTCTGTGGGCCTCTCTAGCACTTTGCTTCTTCCTATTCTCATGTGGTCTTCATTTATCATGGTCTCTTATTCCTTGTTCTCCCTCTCTGTTCTTGATCCAGCTGGGATCTCCCTCTCCCCCAAGTTTTCTTTCCCTTAACTCTCACCCTTCATTATCCCCCACTCACATGTTCATGTAGCTCTCATCCATTTCTCCGTCATTGGGCGATCCCGTGTCTTTCTAGGGGTCCTGTTTTCCAGGTAGCCTCCCTGGTGATATTAGTAGCAGTCCAGTCATCCTTGTTCTACATCTAGTATCCTCCTGTGAGTGAGTACATACCATGTTTGTCTTTCTGAGTCTGGGTTACCTCACTCAGGATGATTTTTTCTAGATCCATCCATTTGCCTGCAAACCTCATGATGTCATTGTTTTTCTCTGCTGAGTAGTATTCCACTGTGTATATGTACCACATTTTATTTATCCATTCTTCAGTTGAAGGGCATCTAGGTTGTTTCCATGTTCTGGCTATTACAAGCAATGCTGATATGAACATAGCTGATCAAGTGCCCTTGTGGTATGATTCAGCATTCCTTGGGTATATGCCCAAGAGTGGTATAGCTGGATCTTGGGGGAAGATTGATTCCCAATTGTCTAAGAAAGCACCGTATTGATTTCCAAAGTGGTTGTACAAGCTTGCATTCCTACCAGCAGTGGAGGAGAGTTCCCCTAGCTCCACATCCTCTCCAGCATAAGGTGTCTTCAGTGTTTTTGATCTTAGCCATTCTGACAGGCATAAGGTGGTATCTCAGAGTTGTTTTGATTTGCATTTCCCTGATAATTAGGGATGTTGAGCAATTCCTTAAATGTCTTTCAGGCATTTCAGTTTCCTCTGTTGAGAATTCTCTAGTTAGTTCTATAGCCCATTTCTTAATTGGACTGTTGGGCATTTTGATGTCTAATTTATTGAGTTCCTTATATACCCTGGATATCAGTCCTCTGTCAGATGTGGGATTGGTGAAGACCTTTTCCCATTCTGTAGGCTGTTGCTTTGCCTTGTTGACCATATCCTTTGCTCTACAAAAGCTTCTCAGTTTCAAGAGGTTCCATTGATTGATTGTTTCTCTCAGTGTCTGTGCTACTGGTGTTATATTTAGGAAGTGATCTCCTATGCCAGTGCGTCAAGACTAGTTCCTACTTTCTCTTCTAGCAGGTTCAGAGTAGCTGGATTTATGTTGAGGTCTTTCATCCACTTGGACTTAAGTTTTGTGCACGGTGACAGATATGGATCTATTTGCAGCCTTCTACACGTTGATATCCAGTTATGTCAGCACCATTTGATGAAGATGCTTTCTTTTTTCCATTGTACAGTTTTGGCTTCTTTGTCAAAAATTATATGTTCATAGGTGTGCAGATTAATGTCAGGTTCTTCAATTCGATTCCATTGGTCCACATGTCAGTTTTCATGCCAGTACCAAGCTGTTTTTATTACTGTAGCTCTATAGTAAAGCTTGAGGTCAGGGATTGTGATGCCTCCAGAGGTTGTTTTATTGTACAGGATTCTTTTGGCTATCCTGGGTTTTTTGTTTTTCCATATGAAGTTGAGTATTATTCTTTCCAGGTCTGTGAAGAATTCTGTTGGTATTTTGATGGGAATTGCATTGAATCTGTATATTGCTTTTGGTAAGATTGCCATTTTTACTGTTAGTCCTGCCTATCCATGAGCATGGGATATCTTTCCATCTTCTGACATCTTCTTCAATTTCTTTTTTTCAGGGACTTAAAGTTCTTGTCATATAGGTTCTTCACTTGCTTTGTTAGTGTTACCCCAAGGTATTTTATATCATTTGTGGCTATTGTAAAGGGTGATTTCTCTCTGATTTCCTTCTCAGCCTGTTTGTCAGTTGTATATAGGAGAGTTGCTGATTTTTTTGAGTTGATCTTGTATCCTGCTATGTTGCTGAAGGTGTTTGTAAGTTGTATCAGTTCCTTGGTGGAATCTTTGGGGTCACTCAAGTATACTATCATGTCATCTGCAAATAGGAAAAGCTTGACTTCTTCCTTTCCAATTTATATCCTCTTAATCTCCATATGTTGTCTTATTGCTCTGGCTAGAACTTCAAGTACTATATTGAATAAGTATGGGGAGAGCAGACAGCCTTGCCTCATTCCTGATTTTAGTGAAATTGCTTTGAGTTTCTCTCCATTTAATTTGATGTTGGCTGTTGGCTTGCTGTAAATTGCCATTATTATGTTTAGGTATGTTCCCTGTATTCCTGATCACTCCAAGACCTTTACATGAAGGGGTGTTGGATTTTGTCAAATGCCTTTTCTGCAACTAGTGAGATGATCATGTGGTTTTTTTCTTTGAGTTTGTTTATATGGTGTATTACATTGATGGACTTTCATATGTTGAACCACCCTTGCATCCCTGGGATGAAGCCTACTTGATCATGGTGGATAATTGTTTTGATGTGTTCTTGGCGTCTGTTTGCCAGTATTTTATTGAGTATTTTTGCATCAATGTTCATGAGGGAGATGGGTCTGTAGTTCTCTTTCTTTGTTGTATCCTTGTTTGGTTTAGGAATCTGGGTAACTGTAGCCTCATAGAAGGAGTTTGGTAATGTTCCTTCTGTTTCTATTGTGTGGAACAATTTAAGGAGTATTGGTATTAACTCTTCTTTGAAGATCCAGTAGAATTCTGTGCTGAAACCATCTGGTCCTGGGCTTGTTTTTGGTTGGGAGACTTTTAATGACTGTTTCTATTTCCTTAGGGGTTATTGGATTATTTAAATAGTTTATCTGGTCTTGATTTAGGTATGTGGTACCTATCCAGAAAATTATCCATTTCTTTTAGATTTTTCAGTTTTGTGGAGTACAGGTCTTTGAAGTATGACCTGATGATTCTCTGGATTTCCTCAATGTTAGTTGTTATGTCCCCCTTTTCATTTCTGATTTTGTTAATTTGGATGCTCTCTCTCTGTCTTTTGGTTAGTTTGGATAAGGGCTTGTTTATCTTGTTGATTTTCTCAAAGAACCAACTCTTTATTTCTTTAATTTTTTGTATTGTTCTCTTTGTTTCTATTTTATTGATTTCAGCTCTCACTTTGATAATTTCTTGGCATCTATTCTTCCTGGGAGACTTTGCTTCTTCTTGTTCTAGAGCTTTCAGATGTGTTGTTAAGTCACTAGAGTGAGATTTCTCCAACTCCTTTATGTGGGCATTTAGTACTGTGAATTTCCCTCTTAGCCCTGCTTTCATAGTGTCCCATAGGTTTTCGTATGTGGTGTCTTGATTTTCGTTGATCTCTAGGAAGTCTTTAATTTCTTTATTTCTTCCTTAACCCATTGGTGGTTCAGTTGAGCATTATTCAGTTTCCTTGAGATTGTAGGTTTTCTGTAGTTTTTGTTGTTGTTGAAATCTAACTTTAAACCATGGTGGTCTGATAGGACACAGGAGGTTATTCCTATTGTTTTGTATCTGTTGAGATTTGCTTTATGGCCAAGTATGTGGTGGATTTTAGAGAAGGTTCCATGGAGTGCTGAGAAGATATATTCTTTTTGTTAGGATGGAATGTTCTGTATATATCAATTAAGTCCTTTTGAGTCATGACATCAGTTAAGTCCTTTGTTTCTCTGTTAAGTTTCGATTTGGGAGATCTGTCCAGTGGTGAAAGTGGGGTGTTGAAGTCTCCCTCTATTAATTTGTGGGGTTTCTATGTGGTTTAAGCTTTAGTAATGTTTCTTTTACATACGTGGGTGCCTTGTGTTTGGGGCATAAATGTTCAGAATTGAAACTTCATTTTGGTGGATCTTTCCCGTGATGAGTATATAATGCCCTTCTTGATCTCTTTTGATTGATTTTAGTTTGAACTCTATTTTGCTGGATATCAGGATGACTACACCTGCTTGTTTTTTTTTTTTTCTCGAGACAGGTTTTCTGTGTGTAGCTTTGTGCCTTTCCTGGGACTCACTTTGTAGCCCAGGCTGGCCTGGAACTCACAGAGATCCGCCTGGCTCTGCCTCCCGAGTGCTGGGATTAAAGGCATGCGCCACCACCGCACGGCCACCTGCTTGTTTCTTAAGACCGTTTGATTGGAAAGTCTTTTCCCAGCCTTTTTTTTTCTTAGGTAGTGTCTATCTTTGAATTTGAGGTGTGTTTCTTGTATGAAGCAGAAAGATGGGTCCTGCTTTCATATCCATTCTGTAAGCCTGTGTCTTTTTATAGGTGAATTAAGTCCATTAAGGGATATTAATGACCAGTGATTGTTCATTCCTGTTATTCTTTGGTGGTAGTGTGTATGTACTTCTCTTCTTTGGGGTTTACTGCTATGGCTTTATCTATTGCCTGTGTTTTTGAGGGTATATCTGACTTCCTTGGTTGGAATTTTTTTTCTAGTGCTTTCTGTAGGGCTGGGTTTGTGGATAAGTATTGTTTAAATCTGGCTTTGTCTTGGAATGTCTTGTTCACTCCGTCTATGATGATTGAACGTTTTGCTGGGTATATTAGTCTAGGCTGGCCTCCATGGTCTCTTAATGTCTGCGTTACATCTGTCCAGGTCCTTCTGGCTTTCAAAGTCTCCATCGAGAAATCAGGTGTTATTCTAATGGGTTTGCCTTTATAAGTCACTTGGCCTTTTTTCTTTGCTGTTCTTAATATTCTTTTTTTATTCTGTACATTTAGTTGTATAATTATTATGTGGCAAGGAGACTTTTTTCGGGGGGCTCTAGTCTGTTTGGTGTTCTATAGGCTTCTTGTATCTTCATAGGCATTTCCTTCTTTAAGTTGGGAAATCTTTCTTCTATAATCTTGTTGAATATATTTTCTGTACCTTTGAGTAAGTATTCTTCTTCTTCCTTTATCCCTATTATTTGTAGGTTTGGTCTTTTCATGGTGTCCCAAATTTCTTGGACATTTTGGGTCATGACTTTGTTGTCTTTAGTGTTTTCTTTGACTGATGAATCTATTTCTTCTACCGTATCTTCAACACCAGAGATCCTCTCTTCCATCTCTTGCATTCTGTTGGTTATACTTGCATCTGAAGTTCCCGTTCATTTACTCAGATTTTCTATTTCCAGCATTCCCTCTGTTTGTGTCTTCTTCATTTTTTCTATATCCCTTTTCAGGTCTTGGACTGTTTTCTTCATCTGTTTCATTGCTTTTTCATATTCTTCTTTCAGGGATTCATTGTTTTCTTCCAGGTCTTTATTGTTTTCTTCTGCTTTATTTGTCCTTTCCTCTAGTTTTTTATAGCATACTTCCCTATTTTGTCTTTTCCTCTGTATAAGCCTCTACTTCTTCATGATATTATTCATGGGGCTGTTTTCTTCTACTTCCAACTTTTGATGTTGGAGGAGGGCTAGGTTCTGTTGATGCTGTATTGCTTTTCATTTTGTTGTATGTACTTCTGCCTTGATGTCTGCCCATTTCCTTTTGGTTTGTTCTTGGTCTAATCAGCGCATTTGGTCCTGACAGAGCTGACAGATTCAGGAAGTCTCTCTCTCTTGTCCAGATGGGAGCTCTTGTCCAGATGGGAAGTCCGGGCAGGATGGGAGCTCTTGTCCAGATGGGAAGTCCGGGGCAGGATGGGAGCTGGGGGCCGGTCTCTAAGTCTCAGGAAGTGGCTGGGGTCTCAGGAGATGATGGGCATGGGGGCAGGGTGTTGCTGGAGAGTTTCTCTCCAGGTTCCACCAAGCCCCACAGTCCCACAATCCACATATAAAATAATTACTCAGACACTTATTATACTTATAAACTGTATGGGCGTGGCAGGCTTCTTGCTAACTGTTCTTATATCTTAAATTAACCCATTTCTATAAATCTATACCTTGCCACGTGGCTGGTGGCTTACTGGCGTCTTTACATGCTGCTTGTGCTGGTGCTGGCTGTAGTGTCTCTCCCTCCTTCTTCCTGTTTCCCCAATTCTCCTCTCTCTTTGTCCTGCCTATACTTCCTTCCTGGTCACTGGCCATCAGTGTTTTATTTATATAGAGTGATATCCACAGCAGCAGGGCATGGAGATTGCAGAGTCTGCCATGGGTCTTGGAGAAGGGGAGCTTTCCCCATGGGGGTGGGGGTAGAAGGGATCATGCCCGATGGCCAGAACCAAGTTGGGCAGGTCTTCCCTGGAGTGGCTGATGCCCAGGGGTGGTATCTAGGCTGAGCCCAGGCAATCACCTCTTGTCCAGACAGGAAGTCCAGGGCAGGATAGGACCTGGGGGTGGTTTCTAAGTCTCAGGAAGTAGCTGGGATCTTGGGCGATGATGTGCGTGGGGGCAGGGCTTGGAGATTGCAGGGTCTACTGGGGGTCTCTTGTCCAGATGGGATGTCCGGGGTAGGATGGGAGCTGGGGGCCGGTCTCCAAGTCTCAGGAAGTGGCTGGGGTCTTGGGCAGATGGGCGTGTGGGCAGGATGTGGAGATTGCAGGGTCTACAGGGGGTCTTGGAGAAGGGGAGCCTTCCCCGTGGGGGTGGGGGTAGAAGGGATCATGCCCAATGACCAGAGCCTGGGGTCAAGTTGGAAGGTCTTCCTCGGAGTGGCTGGTGCCCAGGGATGGGATCTAGGCTTATATCTATCTTTCTTTGTGGAGTTATAATGTTTTTATTTGTCAGACACTTTGGTATATATTGAGGTTTCTAGGAGGACAGTTACTAGAAGATCCTTAAAGTAATCTAATGTTTTCTAGATAAGTCAGATGTCATCTTACTATCATGAGAAATAATATGTGAAGACCAAAAATCAAAGGATGCTTAGAATTTTTGCCAGCTTGCCCCGAGAATCTCTCTCCTCCTCAAATATTCTTTTGATAAAAAAAGACTGGCAGAAAACATTTTGTTCTGCAACAACAAGTTTCATGAAGTTAGTGGCCATTAAGATCAGAGAAACGGTTGGCGTACCTTCCCTTTATCCATGATTTCCCAGTGTAGTACCTAGTTAGTGGATCACATAAGAGAAAAGAAGAGCGGGAAAGATTTATGTAATTTTTTGTTCATTTCTTAACTCTAAGAATTTTAGAAAGAAATATAATTAACATTTGAGTGTTGAGCGTTCATGCGTCTGGAAACTGTAGTAAAGATTTCCTGCTTGCTGCCATCTACTGCTCCTAGAAATGAGTAAACAAGATTGATGCTGTTATTCTTCTGTTTGCAGGAGAGTAAAGTAATACTAAATAAGCGTAGGCAGTTGCACGAGTTCCCACCATCGGAAATTGAGTGCATCAGCGTCCGTGCTGAAACCATGTGTGTTCTGAACTATGTTCTTGACTCCAGCTCCAGTCTCCAGATATCCATGTCTGCTTATTTGCCAAATAATCATTTTCACAGCAAAAGAAAATACCTTGAGGTCACAGAAGACAGAAGGAGGCAAAGTACGGCGCTCTTCATTGAGTAAAAAGTCTTTGAAGTCGGTGTAGTACACCAGTCTTTTTCCATTCTGTGCTGCTGTAACAGAATACCTGAGATTGCTCTTTGTTTTGCCTTGCTTTTATTTTATGGAAACTAGATATTTTCATATAATATATGATAAAGATTTTTCCCTCACTCTCCTCAGTTCTTCTCTACTTCCCCTGCAATGCAGACCTAACTCCTTTCTCTCCCTCATTAGAAAAAAAAATAAAGCAGTCACAATTATCCTATACTGACAGCTAATAGCCACTTATATGTGAGTACATGCCATATTTTTCTTCTACATGTGAGTTACCTCACTCAGGATGATTTTCTTTTTGCAGTTTGATCTATTTGCCTACAAATTTCATCATGTTATTTTTATAACTGAATAGTACTCCATTGTGTAAATGTTCCATATTTTCTTTATCTATTCTTCAGGTGAGGGACATCTTGGTTGTATCCAGTTTCTGGCTATTACAAATAAAGCTGATATGAACATAGTTTTGCAAGAGTCCTTGTGATAGAATCCTTTGAGTATATGCCCGAAAGTGGTATAGCTGGATCTTGAGGTAGATCAATTCCAAATTTTCTGAGGCATCACCATGTTGATTTCTGTAGTGGCTGTACAATTCTGGACTCCCACCAGCAGTGGAGTAGTGTTCCCCTTGCTTCACATCCTTGTCTGCATGAGCTGTCACTTGTGTTTTTTGATCTCAGCCATTCTGACAGGCATAAGATGGAATCTCAGAACCATTGTGATTTGCATTTCCTCATGGCAAAGGATGTTGAACATTTCTTTAAGTGCTTCCTAGCCATTTGAGTTTCTGCTGTTGAGAGTTCTTGTTTGGAGCTATACTCATTTTTAAAATGGGATTATTTGATTTGTGGCATGGTTTAATCCACAGATCCAAAAGCTAATTAACAAAGAGGGGAAGGGAAAATAGAATAGACATGGCATGTTAATGGGTACAGTGGGGGGATGGTAACAGATGGGATCAGGTAAGGTGGAGAGCATGGAGGGAGAGTGTACTGGAAGAGAAAACTGTGTTGTTACATACAGCTCAGGGACAAGCTGGAAACCTAGTGCAATGGATCTTCCAGGATTGCTTTATATAACCTGGGATTTTTGCATTTCTATATGAAGTAGAAAATTGCCCTTTCAAGATATGTGATGAATTGTGTGACAAGGACTGCATTGAATCTGTAGGTTGCTTTTGGCAGAATGACCAGTTTCACTATATTAATCCTACCAATCCATGAACATGGGAGATCTTTCCATCTTCTGATATCTTGTTCAATTTCTTTCTTCAAAGACTTGACTTGAAGGTTTTATCATAAAGGTGTTTCCTTGCTTGGTTAGAGTTGCCCCAAGATATTTTGTAATTTTTGAGGCTCTTGTGAAAGGAGTTGTTTATCTGATTTCTTTCTCAGTCCATTTGTCTTTTGAATATAAGAAGGCTACTGATTTTCCTGAGTTAAATTTATCCTCCTACTTTTCTGAAAGTGTTTTTCAGCTATTGGAGTTTCCAGAGGGAATATTTAGAGTCACGTATGCATACTATCATATCATCTACAAATAAAGATACTTTCACTTCTTCCTTTCCAGTTGGGATCCCCTTGATCTCCTTCAGTCCTCTTGTTTCTCTAGCTAAGACTTCACGTACTATATTGAACAGGTATGGAGAGACTGAACAACCTTGCCTTGTTCCTAATTTTAACGGAATTGCTTTGAGTCCCCCCCCCCCTCCCATTTAAGTTGATGCTGGCTATGGAATTGATTATCATAGTTTTGCCCTATTATGTTGAGGTATGTCCCTTGTATCCCTAATCACTCCAGGATTTTTTTTTTTTTTTTTTTTTGGTTTTTCGAGACAGGGTTTCTCTGTGTAGCTTTGCGCCTTTTCCTGGAGCTCACTTGGTAGCCCAGGCTGGCCTCGAACTCACAGAGATCCGCCTGGCTCTGCCTCCCGAGTGCTGGGATTAAAGGCGTGCGCCACCACCGCCCGGCCACTCCAGGATTTTAATCATGAAGAGGTGTCGGATTTTGTCAAATGCCTTTTCTGCATCTAATGAGATGATTATCTGGTTGTTGTTTTTCAGTTTCTTTGTATGGTGGATTGCATTTAACAATTTACATAGGTTAAAACATCCCTGCACTCTGGGATGAACCCTACTTGTTCATGGTGGATGAATTTTTGGATGTGTTATTGGATTCAATTTGCAAGTATTTTATTGAGAATTTTTGAATCAATGTTCATGAGGTAAATTTGCCTGTGATTCTCATTGTTTTTAGAGTGTTTATGTGGTTTAGGTATCAGGATAACTGTGGCCTCTTTAACGAAATTGGGCAATGCTCTTCTTGTTTCTGTTTTGTGTGATAATTTGAGAAGTATTGTCATCAACTCTTCTTGAAAAGTCTTGTAGAAGTTTATGCTAAAACCATCTGGTCCTGGTTATTTCTGTTTTGTTTTGTTTTTTTTTTTTCTTTTGTTGGTAGACATTTAATTACTGCTTCTATTTTACTTGGGATTATAAGTCTACTTAAATTGTTTATCTAATATTGATTTAACTTTAGTAGGTGGAATATATCAAAAAATACTCATTTCTTTTTTATTGCAATATATGTTTTGAACAACTTTAAACTTTATTATATAAAAATTTATAAACACAACTGTAAGACAATGAAAAGAAAAGTTAAATACAGTTCATCACATGTATAATGGATTATTGTATAATTACCAATATCAACCCTAAATCCCCACTTCCACAGTGGGAATGGGACACAGCAATATTAATCTAATGAATTAAGTAAAAACATAACTTTAAATTGAATCAAATTTTTCAGATAATTCAATATAGCAAAGCTGAGGTTTGGATTCAATGAGACCTGGGATAATAATGGATATTTACCATTATAGTTAATTCTAATCAGCTTCCACAAACTAAGGCAAGTCTCCTTAATTCTGGGACAGAATGTGTCTTTAAATAACTGTGATGCTTTTCTCAACTGTTCTGTGTCATATAGAAGTCCAGTAGAGTATGATTGGTTAGAAAAGTATCAGTTTGTGCAATTCATTGTCCTTTCTTTTACTATTTTCAATCTTTAAACTATACATAAAAGAAAAAAACACCTCCATCTTCAATTTAACAGATACAACTCCATCATTAGAGACACTAGTCAACACTTCCTGTCTCTTCTTGCTGATGTCCGCCCTGACCTTAAGCAGGGAATGACAGTGTGATGGGCATTCTTTTCAGGAATAAACAGTTCAAACAAGGAATAGAGTTGGTAACTAGAGAATATTGTAAAATGACAGCTACCAAGGTTTGTAAATGAGTGAGTGGGGGAAGAATACAAAAAAATTCATAAACTAAATCCAACATTAAAACAATTCAGAAACTAAATCCAACATTAAAACAATTCATAAACTAAATCCAACCTCAAAACAATTCATAAAATAAGACCAACACTAAAACAATTCATAAACTAAATCCAACATTAAAATAATTCATAAACTATATCCAACACTAAAACAATACTTTTTGAACATGTGTTCTCGTGTGGGTTGAACAGCGGTTTCTAAGCTCGCAGTAGTTACATGCAGCCTATAGATGGCATTGGGCAGGACTCCCGAGGTCAGGACTACATTGAAGAGAGTGGGCTTCATCCATGTCAGGCAGCTCAGTATCTGTTTTGAATCTTTTCAACCCATCTTGCTTGAGGTATATAGAAACATCAATGGAAAAGTGCAGGGGTGCCATAGCAACCAAGTGGATGTTGTTACAGTACGTGACTATGCAGGATTTCCCACACCATCCTCTTCCTAAAGATGGGCATGTGTTTTTGAGAAAAGGTAAGTGGTTGGTCTCTAGAAATGTAATCTGCATATTGACAAGTAAAAATTCCACAGTCACTCCCATTCAGTTGTTGAGGAATCTCCTTTGATGTCATACTGTATCTTTTCCACTCCAAAGGGTCCAGCTCAATGTTCCTTCGAGTTTTGCTCTCATTTTGTAAATATTCAAAGATGGTCTCACAAATACTCTGCCCTGTCTGTCCCATTGAATCGAGGTATATGATACTCTGTTTTCTTAGGTCGATTACTATCAGGCTCCAATGTACCTTCTGGTGAATAGGCACAAGAATAATTTCTTTTTCAAACAGTTTTATTCCTCGAGTCCATCGTTTAACAGAACAGTAGCCACCATGCTTTAGTTTAGGGTAAAAGAAAGTGCTGAACACATGAAGAGCTGGGTACCCTTTTTTGTTATTTCTCTCAACCAGAAGATTCATATAAAAATTGATGACCTCATCATTGAGCCACTCACCATTCTCTAGTGTGTGGATATCTCCTCGAGTAATATGCAATTTGAATGCACTAGTTAAGATTTCTTCCTGGGGTCCTGGACCTAGTGCATTTTTTATTTCCTTTTCCATGTCCTCTGTAACATTAAGGACTTCATCCATTCTTCTGACCTTTTCTTGGTCTACAGCAGGCTTTTTCTCTGCCATAACTACTGGCATCTTGTTGGGGAGTGACCTACTGCTGCCACTATGCAGGAAGACTTGAGCCTCTGCTCTTAGCAAGTCAGGCTCCACGTCGTGTCCTCTTCTTCCTTCAAGGCTTACTGCATCATTCTTCCGTGTATCAGAAGAGTTCTCTGTACACATCCTCACTTTTTTGTCTGGTGAGATACATTCCTTTGTGGTAACAACAGTAGATTGTTTAGGATCACACTGAGTTGTTCTCGATCCATGACTGTGCCCTTCCACACAACCTTTGATCTTCATGGTATCCACCAGGGTTGTGTGAGCGCTCTGTGGGTCAGATTTCATGTTATTACCAGGTGGAAGATGCTGCAGTAACCTTTGGTACTTTTGCCTTAGGTGGTTTTCGGCATATTCCTCCATGAGGGAAGAGGGCCTCTTGTGACCCTTGTTACCACCATCCCCAGACTTTCTCACAGTTACAGCCTGCTCATGTGGACCTTTAGCCCACTCTAGGGTCTTCATTTGACTTAGAGTTTCTCGATGGGGTTCCCACAGCTCATCCTTGTGTGGCTGTTGCCTTTGAAGCCCTAGGTCTTGCTGTTCCTGAGGTATCCTCTTTGGAGTTTTGCTGGGCTCTTCAAACTCCAAATCCATTTCACCCTCATCCTGGTATTTCAGTGTTTTACCTTTTCCCAAAGCTTCAGACTCAATGTCTTTCCCATCTTTATTTTGGTATTTTCGTTTTCGACCTTGCCCAGGAGCTTCAGGTTTCATCTCCATCCCACACTGTTTAGGTTGCCACATGGACTCACTTCTAGATTGGCCTTGGCTGAGTACTGGGTCCTCAGTATGGTATAACCTTCCTATTTCCAAATGAATGCCACTGTCTGCCTGGCTCCGGCTGGGTATTCTTGGGCTGGTCACCCTGATATCTGATGTATTACTTATTCCAGTAATGGTATAATCTACAAGTTGGTTCACGGTCAGAAGCTTATTAGTCCACAGGATGAAGAGCTCAGAATAACTTTTCTTTATAAACAAGAGTTGACTTTGGATATCAGGATCAATCAAGAGTATGAATCCAGTTGAGCTCTCAACGAGAACTGCTTGGTGAATTCTCAAATGTTGGCAGTTCACCTTGGTCCATTGTGAGAAACCCTGTGTAGTTCTAGGATTACTTCCTCAGGATGGTCCAGCAAGGGCTCAGTAACCAGGTAAAGACCCAGAAATTCGAAATCAGAAGGATTGTCCTAGCCACTGTAAGACACCAGGCCGTAACCATGCAGCTAATACATTGGAGGCAAGCCTCACAAGTGATGCCTGATTCCGAGGTTGCCCTACCCACAGCCTTCAAGGTTCCATAGCTGATTGTGATGTGACCTGAAAGAATGTAAATACAAGTTCTTTGGAAGTTGGCTGCCCTACTCAACCCCCAAGTGGGTCCAGGAGTTCAAAGACAGGGTTACAGTGTTGCAAACTAATCATACACCTTTCAGTTCCCTTCCAGAGAGCACAGGGTCACCTAGATCCTCTAAGCATAATCTTGTTTGTCCTGATTAGTGCATTTGTCTTTTAGAAAATTGTCCATCATAGTCAATAATAGAAAACCAAATATAATTGCCATTCAAAGTGGCTTCTCACGATAATCATAGTAATTACAAAGAAAAAACAGAATTTTACAGTTATAAAACCCAGTAGCTATTGTTTTGTGACAGAACTTTAATGGGGAAATGAAACACACATGTACTCTCCCCAGATAGAGAATGCAGGACGACAGTTCAAAGTACAGATACCACCAAAATCTAACTTGGTCAACTAGTAAGTTTTATTGGGGTTACTTACAGTACTATAGGTGAGAGGTTATTTACAAGAGCAGAAATGACTCAAAGACAGGTGCATCATCATAGCCTACCCTTAGCATTAGTGACAGCTCACAAATGCTGGGAACCTGGAAACAGTGTGCACCCTGCAGGCAACTCAACAGGCTGGAAAGTTTTCTTTCTAAGTGACTCAGTTTATCTAAACCTCTTTCAAACAGCTGGCTGGTTTCTGCTTCTTTAGAGGTTGGCTCTTCTGAGAGTCTTCCTTGATCCTCAGCTTCCTTCCATCTGAGAGGGACTCTCAAATTTTTATTGCTTTCTGTGAAAAAGTGGCCTAGTGAATCTCGTCAGTTTCCGGAACTTTCTGAGCAATCTGTGGATTGCTTCCAGGCTCATATGGTTTGATCAGCCAAGACTCCCTGAAAGGTCTTTAATGACACCATGGCCCAGATCATCCAACATCCAAAATCAGCTTCAAAGCAACTGGCTGAGACAATCCATCCTCACAGATGCTACAGCCAAGATTTAACTATAATTCTTAATTTTCTCAGGACCTACATAAGATTACCAGTGCCCCCTGTCAGCAGGAAGTAATAGGAGAAGCTATACCCAAATTCCCAAAATATTGTTTGTAAAATATTTATTTTTATTTAAAGGGGGTTGGTTATAAATGCAATCTTTTTCTAAAGAAGAAATGTGCATATTATATATGATAGATAATGAGTAACAACTTGTTTAAAATATTTTACATTGTTATGGATTTTAGTTTATTGATACAAATTTAAAGTTAGTTTTGTCATACTGTGTATATTTCTACTCTTGTTTAAGGTATGTTTGTGCAGCTCATTTGAAATTGCAATGTATAATTAGGAAATGCAGATGAATATTTAGTCATCTATGATAACTTGTCGTCATGTTGGTTAAATTTTCTAGTTATACATAGATATAATTGAATTAGGTAGGTGATCTTCAAACACTTCAAAGACCTATACAACATGGCATTTAAAATGTTTTAAAATCTTAGACATTTCTGGACAGTGAGACACATCTGCTCCTGGTAGCTCTCATTTACTTAAAAGAGTAAGATGGACACTGGAGACACTCTATATGGAGTTTTTCTTCTTCTTGGCACAAAATTGCCATTTGGGCAAGAAACTGTTCTGCCTGGACTGCTTGACAAGATGTTATATAACCTGGGCATACAGGACCCATAGGAAGGTGACCTCTGAACTTTGCAAGGCAAGATGGTCCTTCAGTTTCCTGCTTTGCAAAAGAAACTGCCAGTCATTCTACAAGACCCAGAGAAGCACCTGAGAGACACTAGGCCTATAGGCTGAAGGTGATGCCCCAGTGTTATAGAGGAACTTTGGGGTGACTGTCCAGGCAGCCAGCTGTCTCTGTCATTTTAGATTTTTGGAAATTGCATACAATGCTTTTCCTGTTTACTTAGGTAATATTATATCCTTCTGGGGTCTTTGATGGGTTTGAAGAAAGAGTTATGATTATAGTTTTCCTTAGTCATGATAAAAGATAAATTAGATATGAAACTTTAGACTCACAAATATAGGATACATGGAATATATTCCTTAATTTTGCCAAATGGAAATAGACTAGATATTGTAACTGTAATTCTTGCTTGATAATTGTTCTATTATATGTAATTTTACTATGTTAAAGGTAAAATCTTCTGTTTTGATCAAACAGAAAAGGGAAAATGTTGTGGGATGGTTTTATGTATGCTGTGAATATGTGTTGCTCTGACTGGTTAATAAATAAGCTGATTTGGCCTATGACAAGGCAGGTTAGAGGCAGATGGTAAATCTAAGGGGACAGACTAGAAGAAGAAAGGAGAGGCAGAGAAGGGAAGTAATTTGCCAGCCAGACACAGAGGAAGCAAGATGACAAGGAAGAACTGTGAAAAATTACCAAGCCACATGGCTAAACATTATAAGAATTATGGGTTAATTTAAGTGTAAGAACTAGTCAGTAATGAGCCTAAGCTAATGACCAAGCAGTTATAAATAATATTAAGCTTCTGAATGATTTTTTTTATAAGCAGCGGTGGGGCCATGGGACCGGGGTAGACACAAAGAAAACTACTGACTACAGTTATGGGTTTATTTAAGTTGTTTTCCTCTTGTTGGTTTAACTTTGGTAATTTTCATGAATATAAAAATGCCGAGTTCCTTTAGATTTTTCTAACTTAATAGAGTATGTTTTGTAAAATATTCCCTTATGCTATTCTGAATTTCTTTGTCATGTTTCTTTATTCATTTCTGATTCTGTTAATTTGTGTCATCTCTTTCTTTGTTTGTTTACTTGGACCAAGGGTCTTTTGATTGTGTTTTTTTAAAAGAACAAGTTCTTAAGTTGTTTGCATTTTTGTATTGTATTCTTTGTGTCTATTTCATTAATTAAGGGTTTGATTTTTCTTTCTATCTATTGGACTTGGTTTGTTTTGTTCTTATTTTTCTAAATTCTTTAGTTGTATCAAGTCATTTATATGTATTTTTCTGATTTTAAATATGGGGACTCAGAGCTGTATTTTCCCTCATATGACTTATTTCAATGTGTCACAGAGGCCTTGCTGTTTTGGACTTTCATTGTCTTGTAATTCCTGGCACTTTTAACATTTCTATATTGATTTCATATTTCACCACTTTATCATTCAGTAATGAATTGTTTAACCTTATGACTTTGTAATTACTAGGATTTATTTTCTGTTGATTTTAAACTTTATTTCATTATGATCAGATAGGAACCATGAAGTTAAGTTTTCCTTAATTTTTAAGATTTGTTTACTTATTTATTAGTTTTAGATAATATTTTTATTAATTTGTTGAGAATTTTACACAATATTTTTTGGTAATTTTTATGCCTTTCCCCCAACTTCTGTGAAAGTTGATCTAACTTGATATCCTTACCCATCCAACACTGTTATTTTTCCTTTTATCCTTCTTTTTTATAAACTATATAGTCCAGTTTATGTTGGCCAACTGCTCTTGGGAATGGGTCCTATTTTCCATCTATCTATCTATCTATCTATCTATCTATCTATCTATCTATCTATCTATCTATCTATCTATCTATCTATCTGGTGTTTTCAACATATCCCAATTGCATTTTCCCCTCCTTCCACTCCTCTTCCCTTCCCCCTTACCGGACCACTCCTCCTTTGTTTTCCTTCACAAAACATGGCTTAACAAGATGCAATGAAACTAGGCACAAACCCTCACATCAAGTATGGGAGACACAACCCAGTAGTAGGAAGAAAAGGGTTCCAAGGGCAGACTAAAGAGTCAGAGATAATTCCCACTTCCACTGTTAGGAGTCCCATAAAACACCAAGCTAATAACTATAACTTGTATACAGAAGACCTGCTACAGTCTGGTGCAGACTCTGTGATTGCTGTTGAGTCTCTGTGAGCTCCTATGAGCCCTGCTTAGTTAATGTCTGTGGGCTGTGTTATCCTTGTGTCCTTGACCTCTCTGGCTCCTACAGACATTCCTCCCTTCTTCCATGAAATTCCCTAAGCTCCACGGAGAGGGACCAAATAGAGAGTTTCAGTTTGGGCTCTCTCTCCATCCAATATTGGGCTGTGGGTCTCTGCATGTCTTCCCATTAGCTGTTGGCTTTAGTGGCATCAATCTGAGTATAGCAGAATATTGATGGAATCATTTCATTGACTTATTTTTTTAATTATAGATTTCGACCTAGATGAAACACCCATGGTCACATGATTAAAGAAAACCTACTCCTTTTGAGCAGCCATCATAAGCCAAGGGTGGGATTACATGGTCACCTCCCCAGTGTTTATATAAGTTTTAAAGGAGAAGTGTAAAGAGAAGGATTCTGTCTTTCTTTTTTCTCTCAAAAGTTAAGATTTTCCTGTTATATACAGAATTCACAGGACACCGTACGTAGGAAATTATTAGATGAGATTGAGAGCATTATCTCATATGTGAACACTTGAAGGTGAATTCCATATGGTCAGCAATTTTTTTTGTATGTTTGTTTTATCTTTGTGTTCATGTATAGAATAATCTGTTACATGGTATTTGTTCCTTAAGCAATTTTTAATACATGAATTAATAAAATATATCAAATATTTTAAGATAGATATACTTTCTTTTTAATGAAATTTAGCATACTTTTAAATTTTTCAATTTTCTTTATTGGCATATTACTTGTACCAAAATCTTTATCATGGCATTTTTATACATGTGTACAATGAAATTTGATTCTATATGCCTTCATTTTCTTATTTTTTCCCTTTCTGATGTTTCTGTTTTCCCTCTTCCTCCCACAACACTTTAAAAAAAGATTTTTTTTTTTTTTTTTTTTTTTTTTTTTTTTTGGTTTTTCGAGACAGGGTTTCTCTGTGTAGCTTTGCGCCTTTCCTGGAGCTCACTTGGTAGCCCAGGCTGGCCTCGAACTCACAGAGATCCGCCTGGCTCTGCCTCCCGAGTGCTGGGATTAAAGGCGTGCGCCACCACCGCCCGGCCTAAAAAAAGATTTTACGTATGAATGAATGCGTGCAGTTCTGAGTTTAGCTTATTTCTCTTTATTGTTTGCTCTTCTGTTTTATTAATTTTACTCTGTTATGTATATTTACCATATTCCATTTACCTACTGATTCATTGATAGGCAGTTAGGCTGATTCTTGTGGCTATTGTGAATAGTAACTACAGGATATGAAGGTATTCCTATTTTATACAGACTGTGTTTGTGTATTTACCTAAGAGTGCTGTAAAATGATCTATTCTATTTGGAGTTTTGGGGGGGAGTTTTTTACTGAATTCCAGAGGGGACTCATTAATTTACAGTCCTTCCAACACATTTAAAGGTTTCTTTCTTTTTTTTATTTTAATCAATGTTTTTGAAAATTTTATAACTTATAAGTGTGTTTTGATAATTCATTTTCCCAACTACCTCTGTCCAAATTTGAATGGTAATCTATAGCCCAATACCCTGTCCTCTTATGGCCTTTTTTATTATCATTATCAATAATTTCCTGAGTCTAGGTCCATTTGCTGCATCTCCACCAACTTTTGTTTTTGTTTTCTCGATGCTAGCCATTCTGACTATGGGGTAGAAATTAATGGTAGTTTTGATTTTAATTATCTTTATGAATAAGGATTGAGCATTTTCTCTCACTAGTTTACATGAGTACTGTCCAGCTCGTTTGCACATTGATTAGGTTATTATTTCAGTGTTGATTTTTCTTAGTTCATTATATTTTCTGGATACTAATTCTCTGTGAGATGAATTGCTTGCAAAACTTTCTCTCATTCTCCCAAATTTTCTCACCATTTCTTTTCTATGTAGCTTTGTAATTTTGTGTACTTCCTCCCAATTCTTGCAGTTGTGTCTCGAGCCATTGGAGCCCTATTTTTCAAGCCTCTATTTTGAAGTGTTTTCTCTATGCATTCCTCTAGCAGTTTCATTGTTTTAATTCCATTTTGAATATATCTTTGTTGTTGGGGGAGAGAGAGGATCTAGTTTCACATTTATACCTCTGAATGTCAGGTTTCCTAAGCATTATTTGTTGAGATGACAATCCTTAGAATATCTTTAACTTGATATGTTTTGCTGCATGGTTTTTATTTTTCTCCCTTACGTTTTCATGTAATCGTATTAAACATAGCAAGTTCCACTGGCTCTCAATCCTAGACGAAGAACTACAGGCAACTAAGGAATGATGAGAGCAGGAGAAATCCGCTCCTCGAGGAATATCACTGCATTTGGCTACCTAATATTGAGTAGCCAGCCCTAAAATCATTTACATGCAAATAACACTATACAGACTGAAGAGCTTGTATTTATATATTTAAAGTGCTCGCATGTGTGTTCGTGTGTGTGTGTGTGTGTGTGTGTGTGTGTGTGTGTGTGACAGCAATTAAAGAAAACAAGGCTATTAATGTGAGAGAAGGGGGTATATGGGAAGTGTTGGAGAGAGGAAAGGGAAGGAAGTGCATAATGTAATTGTATTTTAACTTCAAAATATATTAATTAAAACATTACAATAGATTGAAGGCTGGGTATATTGGCACACAGATTTATTTCTTGCATTTATAAGGGTAAGGCAGTTTCCAAATGGATACTTGCTTATACACATGCACACACACAAATAAATAAAAATAAATCTTGAGAAAGAATATCAGAACTAGACATAAATGTGACTGTAATTATGCCTGAGTGGGCAGAAGTTGAGTCTCCAGGACTCTTAAGTCACTAGAATTATACCAGGCATTATGAGAAACAACTGAAAGTATTTTTCTGTTAATGAAACTTGTTGCATAAATTCTAATTGGTCTTATAATAAAAACCCAGAGCCAGATATTGTGGTAAATGCTGAAAGATCAGCGGAAACAAGCCACAGCCACTTCTCACCTCACTTACTCCTCAGCTGAAAGGGGAAGATCCTGTTTCCATGAATCCTCAGACTGAATGCCCCTGAGTCCTCAGCCAAAAAGACTGAGTTTCTGTCTTCTTCCGCCTTAATATGCCTTTCTCTGTCCAGCCATATCATTTCCTGTCTCAGTTTTCCTAGTGATGGGATTAATGGTATGTGTGCTTCAAATACTGGAAGCAAAGGCATGAGATCACAAATGCTGGGATTAGGGTGTGTGCCACCACTGCCTGGCTCTGTTTCTCTTTTAAACTGGATTAATCTCATGTAGTCCAGTGTGGCTTTGAAATCACAGAGCTCTAGACAGATCTCTGCCTTCTGAGTGCTAGAATTAAAGGTATGTGCCACCACTGCCTGACCTCTATGTTTAATCTAGTGGCTGGCTCTGTCCTCTGATCTTCAGGCAAATTTTATTTGTTAGAGTACAAAAAAAAAAAAAAAAAAGATATCCTCAAGGAAACCGTTTAAAACACACTTTCCTCAGCCCTGGGACCTGCATCAACAGGTAAAGTGTCTGTAAGTGCCTGTTGCTTACTCATGAGGATTTCAGGCATGGGCGTTATCACCCATGTGGAAAATCCATGTGTAGCCTCACACATCTGTAACCCCAATACTTGGGGATAGACAGGAGGATTTTTTGTGAGTCAGGCCTAAATGGTGAGCTATAGGTTCCATGATAGAGCCTGTCTCAGAGACTAGCTGGAGAATGATGAGGAGGACACAGGTGTGCCCGGTGGCCTCACACGTGCATAGGGCACCTGCACCTGCACAGAATGAATGGGTTGTTGAAGTTTACATCTCTAACCTTGTTTTCTTTATAGATGATGGCTGAAAATTTAGTTCTTAATTATATATATATATAGAAAAAATATAAAAGTAACTCCAGAACTGGTAAATCCTACAGGGACTCCAAAAAGGCAAGCATCAGTCTTAAGACTGATTCTGCCCACAGTACAATTAGTGTGGTCATTGTTTAGATTTTATTTAGGCTGCCATATTTTTGTCTGGAAGGTCTTCTCATAGCAGATGTCCCAGCATCCGTTCTCTCTCAGTCTCTTCCCCTTTCATTCTTGGCGTTTCCTTCTGTAGATGAACCACTTGGGGCATGCTCTGCAGCGTTGCTAGTTGTGGATCTCTGTAGTAGCCTCTGTTCATTGCAAAACCAAGCTGCTTTGGCGGGGGCTGAGAACTGTACTCATCTTTGGGAATAAGAAAAGGCATTTCATGTACAGTTAGAAGCTATGTTGATTTAGGAAAACAGTAGTGGTTGGTCCTACCCTAGGGCTTGTGTCTTTGCCAGGCATTGATAGTTGGCAATTTTACAGTACCAAGCATCAGTTCCTTCCTACTGAGTACAGCTTAAATCTAATTAGATGGCTCTTGGTTATCCCCAAGATAAAAATGGCACTGTTGCACCTTTGGGGATATCTTGACAGGTCAATTGTTGTTTTGCTTTGCAGGGTTTTTAGTTGTGTAGAACTATTGATTACATTTGTCTGTTGTCAGAGTGCATGGCACTTTCTGATACCATGAGTGCTAATCACAGAGGGGAAGCTTCAAGGTCAGTACTGGGCCAATTCCTCCAGGTCTGTGTTGGAAGTGTATGCTATCTTAGAAATAGCATCTTCCTCTGAAGTTGTAGAGGTGTAGCCAAGGCCAATGGAAGGATCTCATATTGTTTCGTGGCTCTCTAGGACCATTGTCCAACAGCTTGTATGTTTCTCTTGCCTGGTACATTGGTTAAGTAATCTATGGTTTCTTCAGGGAGCATTATCAGCCACGTGGCATGCAGCCATTAAACACACACACACACACACACACACACACACACACACACACACACACAGTGCTGGATACTTGGATTTGAGTACCTAGCCTGGCATAACTACAGAAGTTGGGAAATTATAGGGTGTAATGATGGGAGAGGAAGACAAAGAGCTTAGGAGATGAGATTGAAGGACATGAGTGCTTCCCCAGGGCCAAGGGGAAATGCAGAGGTGGTTCACCAGGGAAGGGAGAGAATGAGGGACAGGAGAGAGAGGAAAGGGGTGAATAGCACTAGAGGGACTTAAAAAGCCACAGGGGAACATTTTGACTTTATTATTATTTTTTCAAATTTCTGTTATATTTGATAAAGTAGTAGTAACAGCTAAACACATATTTTCTAATAGAAACTTTCTTTTCATCACTTTTATTAATCTTTCACATAGTTTCTGAATTGGAGATTTCCCAAGAAGCTGATGACATGGCTATGGAGAAAGAAAAATATGTTGAGGAACTGAGAAAAGCATTGATGTCAGGATCAGGAACAGCAGACACATACAGGTTCATCTTTTCTAAAGAGTCCTGCCATTTCTCCCTTGAGAAAGAACTGAAAGATGTCTCAGTAAGTAAACCTTTCCACAAACTTGTTTTTATTGATGTTTTTATTGAATTTTGTTTTACATTTAAGTAGCAGGGCTATGATTCTTGGAGCACTTCTCAAATAAATACCAAGAAATTATTTAGTATCCTCGTTAGTATACTTCAATTAAAAAAAAAGAAATCATATATGTAAAATGTGTTTCTGTGTGTGTGATTTCTATGTGTGCATGCATCTGTGTGCATGAGTACATATGTGTATGTGAGTGTGTGTGTATGTGTGTTTGTGTGCATGTGAGTACATGAGTGTCTGTGTGTATGTGTGTGTGCATATGTGTGCATGAGTGTGTGTTTCTCTGTGTGTATGTTCTGCATTACACATGTGAGGGTCAGAGGACAACTTTCAGGAGTCAGTTCTCTCTCTCCTCTTACAAGGCTCTCGGGATGAACTCAGGCCTCGGCTTTGTTAGCAAGGACTTTTACCCACTGCGCCATCTCAGCAGCTCCCAAGCTTCAGACTTCAAGTTTATGACATTGTTCTTCTACTGCACAGGAAAGGAAATATCAGGGAACGCATTTACTCTTCAATGTTTAAATCATTTTAAATGAACAGTTTTGAAATACTGAGATAAAGAGTTTTAGACCATTGCAGCCTTGTTTGCTCAAAATAAATATGGGAAAATATAGAATTTTAGAAAGAAAGCAATGAATTTACCTTTGGCTATTTAATAACTGATTTGTTTTCTTAGAATATACTTGAAAATTTATTTTATTATTATTGTTTTAATGCTTTTTAATTTTTTATTTTATGTGTCTTGGTACTTTGCCTGCATGCATGTCTGTGTGAGGGTTTCAGATCCCTTGGAACTGGAATTATAGACAATTACGAGCTGCCACGTGGGTGCTGGGAATTGAACCTGAGTCCTCTGGAAGAGCAGCCAGTACTTTTAATCACTGAGTCATCTCTTCAGACCCTTATATTTGAAATTTTAAAACAACATAGTTAGGTGTTATAATACATACATACATACATACATACATATATATATACATATATATATATGTGTGTGTGTATACACATATATATAATTAATAACTAAGGAAACATTATCTATATTGTCATACTTAAAAATAATGGAGTAGAGGTAACTATGTGTCCATAATTTCCAGAGATCACATGCTCTCTAGACACTTGCATCTGCTAGTTGGTTCATTTTCTGCACTAGTTCTGACTAAGGTTCTGGCTACTTTGTTAAAGGCTGTGCTTACTATCTTTACATCTTACCCAAATTAATTAGACATTGAATTTGCTGTCACCGTTGGTTTATTAATCATATGAGATCTTCATTAGGTTCATTGATAGTACTGAAGAATTTGGTTTGTTTTTTTTTTTAGCTAAATCTAATTTTTTTTTTCACTTTGAGGGTGGTAAAAATTTATTCATGGCAGCATCTAAGAAGAAACTCATTAATAAATCTAATTTTTAAATACTTGTAAAGCAACGTTTTAAACTCAGAAGAGTAAAGGAGATTTTTATCAATCTGAGAACTATCTGAAGAAATAAATAAAATTATTATTTTCAATCTGTGTTATTGTGGGGAATAATGTAGAATGACTGGCTTCAGTTTAGAAGATACACATTCACATTAGCTGTCAATTCATATTTTTCATTATGTTACAGTTATTAAAATAATAACAAAAATAGGTGAAGGAGATCTGAACTGACAGCAACAGTTTCATTAATTGTGTTTTTTTCTGTGGTTCATGCTCAGTCAGATGATTCTAAACAAATTAAAACTGCTGCCTGCTTCTTCTTGTATTATGAAGTGGAATAGAGCAAATTAAGAGGAATAATGCTTTCTCTTCAACAGGCATTTGTTTTAAACAAGTAGTGCTCTTCTGTGTTGATGTATGCCGCGCTTGTGAGAACCTTTTGGTACCTGTGCTGTGGTGAAAGCCTGGCGTTCAGCAAATGCCGAGCTGGAGGACTTACCCTGGCTGCTTGGTAGTGAATCAGGTTTTGCTGGTTCTCTCAAGTAAAGCCTTTCATTCCTCATGACTTGAGTCATTTACTGTTTGCTTGCTGTGTATAAGGATTGTAGACAGCAGTAATCTGAAAAATGCCTTGTTTTCCATCCTGAAATTAATCACTCTTTATCAAAACCAAGGCCTTGAGCACTATCTTTTCAACTGATGTTTTGTTTGCTTTGTTTTTGTTTTTTCAAAACAGGGTTTCTCTGTGTAACATCCCTGGCTGTCCTGGAGCTCACTCTGTAGTCCAGGCTGGCCTTAAACTCACAGAGATCCACCTGCTTCTGCCTCCTGAGTGTTGGGATTAAAGGCATGCACCACCATGCCTGGCTTCAGCTGATTTTTACTAGTGATTAAACAGCATAAACATGCCCAGGAATTCAGAAGATAGTTGAGTTTCTCGACAAATTGCCTTCAACTTCAAAAATTGCAGTTTAAATGGCTGCCCTGTTATTTATTCATTGTTTATTTGTCCATACATTTATTCATGCCTGGCTTGCTTGAGAGAGATTTTTGGATATTGAAATGAGGTAAAAACTTTCTGTGTTAAGGTCAGCTAAGGATGCAGCTTGAAACACTGACAAGTTTATTCAGGCAAACCTCCTTGGGAATCTTCTAGTATGCCATGTGTTTCTGCAAACTGATTTCAGAGTGATACTGTCTTATAAATTCATCTGCCGGCCAAACTGTGCTGACAGTTACCCACATGGCGGAACACTCTAAGGCTCATTGCACTGGGATGACCCACACCCTGTAAAGGAGTTTGTAATGGTTTCCTCAATGACACAGAGAACTGACAATTGCCAAAAAAAAAAAAAAAACCTCCTTGACTTAGAAGAATGGGAAAGAATGTACAGATTCAATTCAGAAATTTGTACTCAATTCTGTTGTGTTTTCACATAATCCTTTTCCCATGGCAAAGGGACCTTCGTGAGTCCCAAGTGCATTGGCTTCCAGACTGCCCCCCTGGCAGTCACAGTTTGAGGCATTTCTTGCCATCATTCAAAAGTTTCATGTGCCAAATGGTGTTTTTTAGAATCTTTGTACAACTGGATAATTTGGAATATATGAATTATGTAAAGGTTGTATGAAATTTATATTTCTACTTCCCCCTTTAAAAATAGGAAAATGCTATTAATATTTCCATCTAAAAGGACCCTTTTAAAGAAAGATTTACTCATATTTTTTCCTGAGTATTAGAAGTTTCAATTCCCAGTGTAGTAAGGAGATACTTAGATACATAATTTGTTTGGTGATGTTTGGGTTTTAGGAAAGAATGGGTTCACAGTTTTTATGAGATTAGCTTTGAATTTATAAGTAATTCCTTAAATATGGGTATATTCAGATTATGTTTTCTTAAAAAGTAAGTATTTTCATTTAATTTTAATACTCCCTGGAATAAATATTACTTGATCAGCTAGACACTAATACCATTTCTCCATAGTATGAACCTTACCACTAAGAACTCTATAACAGCAAGCTGATGTGCACTCTGGTGTCAGCATTGGGAGTTGATCATGCTGTTATCTTTACAAAACCTGCCTCTACCAGATTATTCCTTCAACTTTTCACACTTCATGCTGATTTTGTGGTAGACACTTGGTTATTTTGACATTGTATTTTTATACTATAACTCTTACTTTGCTTTGAGTAGATTTTTTGGGGGGGGAAATAAATCACAACTAAATGTATTTTTAAATAATTCCTCTCTCATACAGTACATCCCAATAGCAGTTTCCTCTCCATTACTCTCCAATCCTAGTCCCCACCCCCATCTCCCCTTATTCCCAGATCCACTCCTCCTCTGTTCCTTTTCAGAAAAGCGCAGACCTCAGGATATCAACTGTTACAGTAAGACTCGGCACAAACCTTCATGTCAAGACCAGATGAGGCAACCCAGTAGGAGGTCAAGGATCCCAAGAGCAGGCAAAAGAGTGAGAGACACCCCACTTCCTACTGTTAGGAGGCCCACAAGAACACCAGGCTAACAACCATGACATAAATGCTGAAGACGTAGTACAGACCCATGCGGGCTCTGTGATTGCTGCTTTAGTTCTGTGAGCCCCTGTGGACCTTGCTTAGTTGATTCTGTGGGCCTTGTTCTTATGGTGTTCTTTTTTTTTTTTTTTTTTTTGGTTTTTTTCGAGACAGGGTTTCTCTGTGTAGCTTTGCGCCTTTCCTGGAGCTCACTTGGTAGCCCAGGTTGGCCTCGAACTCACAGAGATCCGCCTGGCTCTGCCTCCCGAGTGCTGGGATTAAAGGCGTGCGCCACCACCGCCCGGCTTCTTATGGTGTTCTTAACCCATCTTGTTCCCACTGTTCTTCCTCCCCCTCTTCTGTGGGGTTCCCGTGCTCCACCTAATGTTTGGCCATCAGATTCTGCATCTGCTCTCATCCATTGCTGGATGAATCCTCTCTGATGACAATTGGGCAAGGCACCAGTCTGTGAGTACAGCACATTACGAATCATTTCCTTGAATTTTTTTTTTTTTTTTTTTTTTTTTTTGCCAGTCTTGTTTGGTTCTAGTCTAGGTCTGTGGGCCACCCAGCCTTTGGTACCTGGCCATCATTGGTTGGTCACTCTCATAGTTGTGCACAACCATTGCCTCAGCATAGCTTGCAGGCAGGACAAATTGTAGGTCGAAAGTTTTGTGACTGGGTTGATGTGTCCCAGACCCACAACTGGAAGCCTTGCCTGGTTACAGGAGATGGCTGCTTCAGATTCGGTAGTCTCCATTACTAGGAGTCCTTTCTAGGGTCACCCTCCTAATTTCCTGGTAGTTTCTACTGCACTAGGTTTACACATCGACTCTCAAATGCTCTCCAACCTCAGTCATTTCTCGCCTTATTTTTTCTCTCCACCCATACCCTCACCTGATTGCATTCCCTGTTCCCATTTCTACCAACCCCAAAGTCCACCAGCAAAATCTATTCTACTTCTCTTTCCTAGGGATCCATGTGTCCTGCCTTGAGCCCTTCTTGTTATTTAGCCTCTCTGGGTCCGTGGATCGTAGACTGATTATTCTTTACTTAACAGCTAATATCTACCTCTAAGTGAGTACATACCATGTTTGTCTTTCTGGGTCTGGGCTAACTCACTCAGTATTTTTTTTCTAATTCTATTCATTTTCCTGCTAATTTTATGATGTCTTTTTTTTTTTTTAACAATTGAGTAATACTATGTTGTATAAATGTACCACACTTTCTTTATTAATTTTTCAGTTGAGGGCCATCTAGGTTGTTTCCAGTTTCTGGAATAAATGAATTCCAGCCACTATGAACATAATTGAGCAATTGTCCTTGTGGTAGGATGGAACATCCTATGGGCATATGCCTAAGAGTGGTATAGTTGTATTTTGAGGTAGATCAATTTCTAGTTTTCTGAGGAACCACGATAATGATTTCTATAGTGACTCTACAAGTTTGCATTCCCACCACCAATGGAGGAATGTTCCTCTTGCTCCACATCCTTGCCAGCATGAGCTGGCACTTATGTTTTTGATCTTAGCCATTCTGACAGTTGTAAGATGGAATCTCAAAATAGTTTTCCTTTCCATTTCCTTGATTACTAAGGATGTTGAACATTTCTTTAAGTGTTTCTCAGCCATTTGAGATTCCTTTTTAAATCTGTTGAGAAGTCTCTGTTTAGATCTGTACCCCATTTTTTAAATTGGATTACCTGGTTTGTTAATGTATAATTTCTTGAGTTTTTTTTAAATATAGTTTGGATATTAGCTCTCTGTCAGACATGAAGTTGATGAGAATCTTTTCCCATTCTGTAGGCTGCTATTTGTCCTATTGACAGTGTCCTTTGACTTACAGAAGCTTTTCAATTTCATGAGGTCCCATTTGTTAATTGTTGATCTTGGTGCCTTTGCTATTAGTATTCTGTTCAGGAAGTTGTCTCCTGTGCCAATGTGTCAGGCTATTCCACACTTTCTCTTCTTTTATCTTCAGTGTATCTGATTTTATGTTGAGATCTTTGATCCACTTGGATTTAAGTATTTTGCAGCAGGGTGATAGATATGGATCTCTTTGCAATATTCTAAATGCTGACATCCAGTTAAACTAGCACCATTTGTTGAAGATGCTTTCTCTTTTTCATTGCATATTTCTGCCTTCATTATCAAAAATCAGGTATCCATAGGTGTATAGATTTATATTTGGGTCTTCAATTCAATTCCATCGATCAACATATCTGTTCTTATGCCAAAACAATGTTGTTTTTATTTCTATAGCTCTGTAGTACAGCTTGAAATAGGGATGGTAATACCCCCTGCAGTTAGAACAGAATTATTTTAGCTACCCTTATTCCTTCCTTCCTTCCTTCCTTCCTTCCTTCCTTCCTTCCTTCCTTCCTTCCTTCCTTCCTTCCTTCCTTCCTTCCTTCTCCCTCCCTCCCTCCCTCCCTCCCTCCCTCCCTCCCTCCCTCCCTCCCTCCCTCCCTCCCTTCCTTCCTTCCTTCTCCCTCCCTCTGTCTCTCTCTCCGTTTTGTTTTTTCATATGAAGTTGAGTACTGTTCTTTGAACATCTGTAAAGAATGGTATTGGAATTTTGATGAGGATTGTATTGTATCTGTAAATTGCTTTTGGTGAGATGGCCATTATTACTAAGTTAATCGTACTGATCCATGAGCAGGTGAGATCTTTCCATCTTCTGATGTCACCTTCAATTTTTTTGCTTCAAAGATTTGACGTTTTTGTCACACAAGCCTTTTACTTTCTTGGTTAGGGTTACTCCAAGCCATTTTATATTGTTTGTGTCTATTGTGAAGGGTATTATTTTTCCTTCTCAATCTCTTTGTCCTTTGTGTATAGGAGGGCTACTGAATATCTTTTCAGTTAATCTTGTATCTAGCTACTCCACTGAAGGTGTTTATCAGCTGTAGGAGTTCCCTGGTATAGTTTTTGGGATTGCTATATATACTATAATATCCTCTGCAAATAATGGTACTTTGATGTCACCTTGGTGGATTTTTCCTTTAATGAGTGAGAAGTGTCCTTCCTGTCTTTTTTGATTAATTTTGATTTTAAGACTATATTGTTAGATATGAAAATGGCTTGCTTCTTAGTTCGATTTGCTTAGGAAACCTTTTTCTAACCTTTTACTCTGAGGTAATATCTATCATTGATATTGAGGTGTGTTTCTTGTGTGCAGCAGAAGGATGGATCCTGTTTTCATATCCATTTTGTTAGTCTGTGTGTTTTTATTAGGAATTGAGTCCATTGACATTGAGAGATATCAATGACCAATGATGGTGAATTCCTATTATTTTGCTGTTGTTGTTTGCTGCTGGCGGTGGCGGTGGTGGTGGTAGCAGTGAGTGTGTGTGTGTGTGTGTGTGTGTGTGTGTGTGTGTGTGTGTGTGGTGTGTGTGTGTGTGTGTGTACCCTCTTTCTTTTGGTTTTGCTGGTGTGGGATTATTTGTTTTCTGTGTTTTCCTAGGTGTGGTTAATCTCCCTGGGTTGGGGTTTTTCTTCTAGTATTTTGTATAGGGCTGAATTTGTAGATAGATATTGTTTAAATTTAACTTTATCATGGTATATTTTGTTTTCTCTGCCTATGGTGATTGAATGTTTTGCTGGGCATAGTAGTCTGGGCTGACACCTCTGCTCTCTTAGAGTGTGCAAGACATCTGTCTAAGCCCATCTGACTTGTAGATTCTCCATCTGTCTAAGTCTGTCTGACTTGTAGATTCTCTATTGAGAAGTCTGATGTAATTCTAATAAGTCTGTTTTTATATTTAACTTGTTCTTTTTCCCCTGCAGCTTTTAATATTCTTTCTTTGTTCTGTATGTTCAGTGTTTTGATTATTATGTGGCAAGGGGACTTTCTTTTCTGGTCAATCTATTTGGTGTTCTATATCCTTCTTATACCTTTACAGGCAGCTCCTTTTTTTAGGTTAGGGAAGTTTTTTGGTATGACTTTGTTGAAAAGATTTTCTGGGCCTTTGATCTGAGTTTCTTCTCCTTTTCCCATTCCTATTATTCTTAGGTTTGGCCTTTTCATAGTTTCCCAGATTTCCTGGATGTATTGTATCAGGAATTTTTTAGATTTAACATTCTCTTTTTTGTATCTTTCAGCTCTTGAATTCCATTGATGAAGTTTTCCTCTATAGTTCTTGTTCACATACCTAGGTTTTTCAATCCCAGAATTCCCTCTCTTTGTGCTTCCTTTAATGCTTTTATTTACATTTTAGTTTGTGAACAGTTTTATTCACTTCCTTCAACTGTTTGTTTTTCTTTTCTTTTGTGGCTTTCTTTAAGTAATTTTTTCATTAATTCCATTGTTTTTTGTTTGCCTTTTTCTCACTTTCTTTAAGGGGTTTATTTACTTCCTCTTTAAGGACCTCTACAATCTTCATAAGTTTGGTTTTAAGGTCTATTTCTCGTGCTTCAGCTGCATTGGAATATTCAGGGTTATTTGTAGTAGGATAGCTGGGCTCTGGTGGTGACATATTACCCTGACTATTGTTGATTTTGTTCTTATGCTGGAATTTAGGCATCAGGGTTGTATGATTATAGGTCTAGGTGCTGATTTCTGAGTTTGTCTTTGTTGCATGGGTGTTTTGTTGCTTGGTTTCTGTTTCCTCTCTGATCTTCTGATATGTGTGGCCTGTAGTTGAGCAGGGGTTCTCTGCCTGGGTTTGGAGCTGGACTTCTTGCAGGCAGCATGGCCTCTTGTGAAGTAGGGAGCAGGGAGTCTCCATTAAGTTGGGGGCTGGGACATGTTGATAGGGAGGGGTACTGGGGATAGGGACATGGAGGCACCAAGAGAGTGTGTGTTGGGGGTCTGTGTAAGGTGGACCTATCTGGAGTTCTAGTGACTAGTTTGGCCTCTGGTCCAGCAGTGAGTCTCCACCTGAGTTAGTCTACCTGCTCTTATGGCTTGTGTGATGTGCACTTGCACATGGGATGTCCTCCCTAGTTGGGGGCTGCGGACAAGTAGATCGAGTATGGATGGTGGAGGAGGTATGGCATAGAATTGGGTCTGTGGGAATCAAGAGAGTAGGGAAGTCCCATGGGCAGGTGGCTTTCCTGTTCTTATGGCTGTCTTGACCTGCACTTCAGCAGGAGATCACCACTGGAGTTGTGGGCTTGGACACAGCAATGGGCGTGAGTGGGTGGAGGCGGGGGGAAGGAGTGGTGGTTTGGGTCTGTGGGGACAGAACTGAGTAAATAGGCGATGTCTGAGGGTAAGTGGGCTGGTGTGGCCTGCCTTTAGTTGATTTTTTTTTAAAGCTCTATTGCATTTATGATATTCTACCCATAAAATGAGAAGGGCCTTAGGTAAATGAGTGACAGTCAATGGAAACCATAGTGGAAGAGAACTTGAGCTTATATATGTACTCAACATGCCATTGGTGGCCAGTCTCTGTCTTTGAAGTACTCTTAGAGTCAACCTCTTTTCTTTTAAGGAAAGTATCATTTTGTTCTTATCAATAAAATGAACTTATTCTGTAGACTGCAAATGTATGGATGACATCTCAATTTCTATTGTGAATTGTTTGAAAACACTGATTTTTAAATTGCTGTTCAGATTCCATGTGTGATCTTATTTTTATTTTCTAAGTTGTAGGAGTCTCTGCAACCTTCACAGGCAAAAACAACCTTAGAAGATCTTTAGGATAATGATTATTAATCCCGAGTAACATGCCATTGTTACCTGCCAATTATTATCAGTGTGGAAGAAATAATAAACCTGCGTTTTTAATGGCACAGTGATTTCTGTAAGCTCTGGGACAGTAAGTTATTTAAGATGTGTCCTTATCAAGTCTATAATTTACTTTAGATAAAGAGTTACCGATCATTACAGAGAATTATGACATTATACCATTATTTTGTTGAGATGTAATTCCAATAGATGATGATGAGGAAGGAAGGATAAGTAATTGATAAGGAAGTACAGGATTAATTTAAGGAGCTACTGCCTTAGCAGCAACATTATTTAATAAACTAGTAACTTCCTCCTCTTTGGCTGTTATATTTCTTACAAAGTTTCACTGATAGTCTCCAGAAAGTAAATTAAAGAGCAGAGCTAAATCTTTAGTAGTAATAGATATGTAGGACATAGCCACCTGACATGGCCCTATTTTTTTGTTTTGTTTTTTGTTTTTTTGTTTGTTTGTTTTGTTTTGTTTTTAAGGAAGTGAAAGTACATTGTTTGGGAAGTTTTGCACAGAGAGGATGATGGTAAATTTGTTGTTGAGTAATAATATATTCTAACTAATTATATGGTGATTTCTTTTGTATTTTATCCAGAACTATACTTAGATTTTGCCCCTTTAGTTAAATACTCATTTAAGTATTCGTTAGATGGGTAGGAGAAGAAAATGTCATCCATATAATGAAAGACCAAAAATTTGGTAAATTTAGTCAGCACTGGATTAAGTGCTTTGTGTACATAATATTGACGTATAATGATAGAACTTTCCATTGATATTGAGTCAATTGCTGTTGATTGTTTAAAGTAGGAACAGAGAATGTAAAATGTTCCTTATCATCAGTATTTAAAGGGATAGAGAAAAAGTCATCTTTTAAGTCAAGTATAATAATGAAATGTGCTTGAGGAATCACAGTAGGAGCAGAGGGAGGCCTGGCTGACGGGCTTGTTTTCACAGTAGCATTTATGCCCCTGACATCATGCAACTGTTGAAATTTATTCTTTTTTTTTTTTTTTTTTTTTTCATTTTGCGTTGGTCATCTACTGCTGAGAATGTTGCCTATTCTTTTTTTTAATTCATTTTATTTTATTTTACAATACCATTCAGTTCTACATATCAGCCACGGGTTCCCCATTCTCCCGCTCCAAACCCCTCCCTTTACCTCCAGCCCACCCCACATTCCCACCTCCTCCAGGGCAAGTCCTCCTCCCAAGGACTGTGATCAACCTGATAGACTCAGTCCAGGCAGGTCCAGTTCCTTCCTCCCAGACTGAGCCAAGTGTCCCTGCATAAGCTTCAGAAATTTATTCTTTGCCTTCTGTCAATTACAAAAATACAGGAATTCCAAGGACTGGCTTCTAACTAGGACATATAGTCCTGTACGAGGAGTTGGACCTGTTTTAATTCTTCCCCATTCAGGGGTTGTCAGATTCCCCTTGCAGTTGTAAATGCTGTTTAAAATGCCCTTAATGACCCACATTAGGGGCTGGTCATGCTCTCTTGCATTATAATTATCAGGTGATTTGTCAGGAGCAGGAGTAAGTACTTCTTCCATTTGTTGTAATACATCTCTTCCTCACAGATTATGGCGAGTCCTGAGATAATATAAGGCTGCACAGTGCCACAAGAAGTATCTTAATCAGTTCAATTTAAGACATTAGCATTTTTAAAGCATCCTGTTGGCCTCCAACACCTTGTAAGGGAGTTGAGGGGAGGGAGGCTCCTCTAGACATTGCCCAGTGTGGGTGCTGTTGTTCTTGACTAGTAACTGACTGATCTGCCTCAGTTTCTAGAATGCCTCTAAAGGAGTAGTTTTCAGTATATAGGGTCACATTGGGCAGAAAACAATTTTTGCATTCCTTCCCTTGAAGGAACAACCCTGTGTGCTTAATATTCCAAGATCCTCTCTAGTGCATGTCTGTGAGAACAAAGACCTCTACGCCCCGCCCCTCCCCCCCCACACTAAGTGCTAGATGAAAAGGTTGACATTATGAAATTTCCCTTAGAGAAATTGTTGGCTTAATTATTTTAACAAATCCTTGGTTAGTGTAAATATTTCTCCATGAGTTTGCCTGCCAAATTGGACTTTCTATGCTCAATTGTGGTAGTATTGTGTTCCCTAAAATATTGTGCATGCTAATGAACTTATCTGGGGTCAGAGAAGAGAAAAGCCACTATATTAAACATAGAGGATAGGCAGTGGTAGCACATGCCTTTAATCCTAACATTCCATAGGCAGAAATCCCTCTGGATCTTTGTAAGTTCAAGGCTACATTTAAAACAGCCAGGCATGGTGACACAGGCCTTTAATCCCAAGAAGTGAGCCTTTAATCCCAGGGAGTGATGGCAGAAAGCAAAAAGATATATAAGGCGTGAAGACCAGAAACTAGTAGCATTTGGCTGGTTAAGCTTTTAGGCTTTTGAGTAATAGTTCAGCTGAGACCCATTCTGGATGAGGACTCAGAGGCTTCCATTCTGAGGAAACTGGATCAGCTGAGGAACTAGTGAGGTGAGGTAGCTGTGGCTTGGTCTGGTTCTCTGATCTTCCAGCATTCACCCCAATACCTGGCTCCAGGTTTGTTCTTATGAATAAGATCATTTAAGATTCCTGCTACACCCAATGTCACTTGAAGTATAGATTCAGATAGTTTCCAGTGACAGAATACTTTTTTAATTGTGTGTGATTTCTTTCACTTTGTTCTAGAGCATTCATGCATGCTGTTAAGTTAATATGAAATATTTTTTTTAGGGTAGACAGTTTGTGCTGTGAACTTGCTACTTAGAACTGCCTTTATTGTGTTCCATGAGCTTGAGTGTGTTGTGTATTCATTTTTATTCAATTCTAGAAAATCTTTAATTTATTTCTTAGTTCCTATGATGACCCATATTTTACTTAGTAGAGACTTATTCAATTTCCATGAGTTTGTGAGCTTTCTGTTGTTTTTGTTACTGATATCCAGCTTTAGTCCATGATGGTCAGATAGGTTACTCGGTGTTATTTCAATCTTCTTGTATCTGTAGAGGCTTTTTTTTTTTTTTTGTCTGCATATGTGTTCAGTTTTTGTGGTATGTTCCATGTCCTGCTGAGAAGAAGGTATATTCTTTTGTGTTTGGGTGAAATGTTCTGTAAATATTTGTTATGAGTTTTTTTTTTTCTGATGTAAGTATGTACTGTCCTTTCCTATCTCTTCTGATTAGTTTTGGTTTGAAGTCTATTTTGACAGACATTAAAATGGCTACACAAGCTTGCTTCTTGGGACCATTGCTTGAAACATCTAGGCATCTGGGTTTGAGATGTTTGTACTTCTACCTCATATGTGGTCCCCTTGGTTTCTGCTGTCCTCTCTGTTTCTTAGAAGAGTCTGGTGGTTGTATATTTCCTGGTAGAGAATGCTTCTGAGATCCTGCCAGGTGTGGCTGGCTACTTGGGGGTCCTGGGTATAAAGTGTTAGTGGGTATTGGAGCTGATACTAAGGAATGGGTTTGGCTTGAGGGGTGCTGGTGGGTGGTGGTTGAGAGTCTCTGCAGTATGGAGGGATGCTGTGTGTGCCACCATGATCTGCATAGACCCTTGGGAATGGAAGCAGAAAGGAAGGAAAGGCCTCAGCAAGTGGTCTGTTACAAAGATGGGGGTAAGGTTAAGGGACTGGAATTAGAGGACAGAGGGAGAGAGATGATCCCTACCAGACTCCCTGGCTGGCTTGGTGGGCTGGTTCCCCGGGAGTTCCTGTGGAAGTTGGCAGTTGAACCAAAGGGAAGGGGTAGTTCATGAAGGCTGATTCTCTAGCCAGTATGGCAGATGGACTTCCCAAGAGTGCCTGATTCCTCAATAGCTGGAAGGATGGATTCCCAGGGAATGCCATATTATCATTTCTTAACAGTTCCATCAGCTATGGGCATGTTTGGATCAATCCATTGATAGTTCTTTGTGATAGATCTTGAAATAAGAAAAGTTTCTTCTTTATACCGTATTTTCATAGATAACCAAGTTTAGAATGCTTTTTTTCAAATGACTGAAGTATAATGAAGTGTGCCATTTTAATTTCTGGCATGCTGTGGATATTGCTTTGTATAAATAAAATGCTGATTGGCCAGTAGCCAGGCAGGAAGTATAGGCAGGACAAGCAGAGAAGAGAATTCTGGGAAGTGGAAGGCTGAGTCGGAGAGACACTGCCAGCCACTGCCTTGACAAGGAAGATGTAAGGTACCAGTAAGCCACGAGCCATGTGGGAAAGTATAGATTAATAGAAATGGGTTAATTTAAGATATAAGAAGTAGATAACAAGAAGCCTGCCACGGCCATACAGTTTGTAAATAATTAAGTTTATGTGTTTATTTTATAAGTGGGCTGTTGGACTGCCGGGGCTTTACGGAACCCAGAGAGAAAACTCTCTAGCTACACTGGCATATAATAATTTTTTTAAATTTAGGAAATATATGTAAAGATATGTCATTACATGCTATTTTTATTCCTTGTTATAATTTAATATTAACATAATAACTGTAGTTATCATTAAAGCAAATATATAATTCAACCCAATAAAGATCCAAATATTACTAACATTTTATTGTAGTTATTGGTCTCCTCTCCATCTTTTGAAGCAGTGATCAAAGAAGATTCTATGTTTTGAAACATTTATTTCCAATTTAAAATCATATTTGCTACACAGATGCTGTTGTGAGAACAAAGATACGGCTTTGTAAATGTATGGTTTCACTGACTCTCCACACTGCTCTCTAGCTCTAGTACCTTGTAGGTTTCCATGTGACAGCCCTTTCTTTAAGGGTTTGGGATAGTGAGAAGGGGCACATTGTTTCTTTTTACTATTTCAGTAACAATTTGTTTGGTATACTGTGCTTCAAGCCAGCTGTGACATCAGAATGGACCACCCACAGAGAGGGGTGAGGGATTAGTGAGGTCTGGATAAATGGCTGCCACCTAAACAAATATTGCCCACTCTGTGATTTAATGCCTGGCCTAAGTGGCTACTTAGGAGTGAATCTTTTTAAGTGCTTGAGCTACTGAGATAGAACAAGTAATAAACACTGAAAGTAACTCGATGCAAATTTGAAGTCTGATAATTAATTTTTTGAATAATGGTCACATTATAATATTTACTTTGATTTTTGTATCATATGTTCTTGTAATTATTTTGAACAACATTTAATTATATTTTCATACAATTTACTCATTCGTAAGACATTTTATTTTTATTATTTGTCTTTATAGTTTGGGTTTAGTAGAATTTGACAATATAAAAAAAGCAGTTACAATCTTCTTGGATATTCTTAAATTGTAAATATTCCTAACACTCAAAATAAAGTTTCTTGGTGTTTAAAGCTTCCTAAACATGAGTTGGAAGGTCAGGATTTGAATGATAATGTATTTGTGAGGTCTGGTGATAGATTGTTATAATAGCAGAGGCCTCTGAGTGCAGTGTGTTTCCTACGTAATAAGATGAAATGTTCAGTTAAGGGAAAATTCCTGTTCACAGGTGAAATAATGATTCAATTGTTATAGAAAATTCAGTGCAGTAAGACTGCATTGCATGGATATTAACTTCCAATGGCATTGACTGTTTGCTCACATACACACATATGAACACACAAATACACACACATACACATGCACACATATAAACACAGATACATACATACCCACTTACATACACTAGAAACTACACTTATATACAGAAACACATGCACTCTCACATATATATACTTACACACATACACAAGCACAAATATATACATAAAGAAACAAGCATACACACACATGCATATAAAAACATACATTCACATACACATAAACACTCACATGTACACATACATATATATTCATATGTACATATGAACATAAATATACACAAATACAAATTTATGCATACACATGTACATATGCAGACATACACATATCTGTCTGTCCATTCATATACATGCATATACACATTCATAAACATTCACATGTATATCAATATACACACATGTGCATATACACATTCTTGCATTAGTGGAATATAGTTAATGAAAAATGTTATTTGTATTCACTTCATGATGTATTAACAAAAAATATATCCTAAAGTTTGGAGAACTTTTTATTCTTTCTTACAGTTATGAGTGAGTGCAAAGGAATTCTTTAGTTTACTAAGTCTGGAATTGCTCTCAACATAATAAAGATTACTAACTATTCAGAAGGGTCCATGTTTGTATAGTTTATAGTCTGCTGGCCAAGAGGAATTTGTAGTGTTGTGCTATTTATCTTATTAGATATAGATCTTTAAGATAACAAATTTTAGCACAAGATTTATTTAAAATTCAAATCAATCTTAATTAACATTCTTATAAAGTATAAGCACACTGCATCTTTCAAATGGTTTCCTTGTCTGTGGTCCTCAAATTGGTGAGCTAAGTGTTATGTTACAATTTTATTAAAGTTACTATCAGAAATAGTCTCCCAATATTTTGTTTGTTTATATTTAATTCCAGAATGAAGATTTTTTTTTTTTTTTAAAGACAGGGTTTCTCTGTGTAGTTTTGCACCTTTCCTGGAACTCATTCTATAGCCCGGGTTGGTCTCGAACTCACAGAGTTCCACCTGCCTCCACCTCCCAAGTGTTGGGATTAAAGGCGTACGCCACCACCGCCTGGCAAGATTCATTGTTGAGTGGCCTTTACCAGAGTGATTTAAAATCGAAACCAGGGGCAATTCCCCAAGTGATCTTAGTTTGTTTTGTTTTTTTCTAACATGTCAAAACATACACATAGAACACTGTAAAAACTATAATAGACATGATTGAAATATAACTACCAGTTATTTCAACATGTAGACTATTTAGAAACATTTATACAGTTTTCATCTGATATTCATTTCAGTAACAGAAATTATGTTGTTTTAAAAAGATCATAAATGTAAAAATCACTTTAATAAGATATTTTCTAGGATACTTTATTTTAACTCATTGTTTTTTACCTGTTTTTCTATAGATTTACACACAGAATAAGAACCAGATCTTAGTGAATTAAAAATACAAGTGTATAAAATGTAGTAAATGATAAGGTAGTTGTGAAATGAATATATATGTATATGTGTATATATATATATATATATGTATATATACACATAACTTTCATTTTGAGGTTTGTAGATGGTCACTTCAAAAGGAAATATAACATTTTGTTGGAAATGAGGTCTTGATAAATCATCCATTTACAGATACAGATTCATAGAATCTAATGGGAATATACCATACATTTTTACCTTTTGAATACCAAACATCATTGACAATACCCGACATTAATCAAAGTGATTTCTCTGCCAACACAAGTCTGAGCCCTGTGGGATTTCCCTCTGTGCTTTGTCTGGACCAGTTTTCTGATGCAGGGATGCGGCTGCTGTCTGTGCATCCTAGGGACACTGCTTCATCCCTTCGTTGGCTTCGCTTAGGAAAGTGTTTCTTTGTGTTGAGACCTATGTCTTAACTGTGGCTGTATGCCTTCAGATTTCTCTTAGTCATTCTCTTTGCTTCTATAATTGTTCTTGTCTTAATGCCAAGTTGATCATTTAATAGTATATGAAGAAAAAGTTCTCAGAAGAACTGTTTATATACTGTGTGTCCAACTGAGGAGGTGTTTTATCCATGCTTTCAGAAGAGCTATAGGTTAATAACAGCAGATATCATGTTATTTTTAAGTTTTTCATCTTTTCTGATCACAAAGTAAGAGTTATTTTTTAATTATTTGAAAACAATACTCATTCTTTTCTTGTTTTGAAGCATATAATCATGCAGGAGAAAGAGATTATAGAAGAATAAACAAGTTTCCTGGTGAAAGTAAGGTGCAGTGCTGCTTAATTTCATATGTAATGAGAAACAATATTATTACTGTATTATATATTATTTTGCAGTGATGTTATACATTTGTGAAGTTGCCATATAAAGTAAGAAATATGTTTTATGAGAATAACAAATTAAAACATCTCGCCGGGCGGTGTTGGCGCACGCCTTTAATCCCAGCACTAGGGGGGCAGAGCCAGGCGGATCTCTGTGAGTTCAAGGCCAGCCTGGGCTACCAAGTGAGTCGCAGGAAAGGCGCAAAGCTACACAGAGAAACCCTGTCTCGAAAAAACCAAAATAAAAAAAACAAAACAAAACAAAACAAAAAAAACCTCATATAATTGAATGGATAATTATGTACAAAATATCTCAGCCTAGTTGCTGCATATTTTGGATAGAGCTATGTTAATTTCTTCCCAATGTCATTAAATTACATTTATAATATAAATTCAAAAATATAAATGTGTGGCATATACCGAATCATTTCTCTGAAGACACAAATTGAAACTATATTCCACAAGGGATCTTCTGAATGGTTGTCATTTACCAAGTGAAAGATCAAAGTAGAAAATTTTGTATTCTCAAGACAGCTTTTTATAACTCATTATGTTAGTACACAAACTATCATAGAATGATGAAATCATTTTGAAGTTAGCTATCTAAAGGAAAGCAAAAATGTTTGTGTTAGAGATGAGCCAGCGTTTAGAAACAGCAGAAAAATGTAAAGGCTTTTGAAATTAGTTGGATCAAACACCATCATTTTTACTATTGTGCAGTACCTCAAAAATTACATCATGTGTTTATTTCAAATTTATAGTATTGCTGTAGAGTGTAAGCTGGCTATTACTTCGGTCATGATCGGAACTTTTAAGTCTGCATTCAGTGAGTATTTTTTCTGCATTTGACAGCGACAGTGATAACCTGTCCTATGGATCACAATGCTTAAGTACTGAGGTTACTGCAAATTCATTTTATGATATGAATATGCACTTGATAACTATAGCTTTTCTTATAATTAAATAAATATTGCATATATTTACATGTCACAATCAATAGTTAAGCCAATTTTTCAAAACCATAAGTAAAATGCCATATTTCTTCTTTGATTGTGTATATCATCTTTGAATTCAAGAAGAGAGGGTGGAAGGAAGGAGAGAGGAGATATGGTGGGGAGAGGGGGAGAATGAGAACTCACTATAAAGAAAATTGGTGTAACACATGTTGGCACAGATGATAACAATTTTAAAATCTACAATTAAAAGGGAAAGAATATTATTTTATTTTTAAATTTCAGAAAATTAAGTTAATGTCAGTTCTTTATTTTTTTTCCATTCAATTCTCCTTTTGACTGAAGTCCTTATGAACTGGGTATATGGAATATGAACCATCACAAATGCCTGGTTTTTAAAAGATTGCTTCTGGTGCTTGAATAGTTTTTTTGAGTTTTCTGTTGACATGACAGAAAGTCACTATAAATACAGAAAGGTAAGAATAGTAGAGGATGCTTATAACTCAGTACATCCTCTAGAAAACTGGTTCCGGTGCTCTTAGGAAGGATAGTAGAGGATGCTTATAACTCAGTAAGTCCTGTGGAAAACTGGTCCTGGTGCTCTTAGGTGCAAATTGATCTCCAAGCAGGAAGCCTCAGGAGTTGATGGAACAGTTAACCTCTAAAAGTGAGAAGTACAAACTGGAACCGAAACTATAAAGGTTTGTTAAGGTCTCATGAGGAACTCTTAGACCAACTAGGCATCCATAATATTTTTTCCTCTGCTCTCCTTGTCAAAAATCTAAAATGTCAATAGCTTACACTAAACAAAATAGTTGAAGATTGAGGACCTGTCTAAAAACCATGAGGATCAAGTGACAGACCTCATAATTAACAATGGAAACCAATCCCTTCCTTTGTTCAGTTGTAAGGCAATTTTTATAAATCTCAATTGCAAGAAAGCTATTCAAAAAAGAAAAGAAAGAAAGAAAGAAAAAGACTTTGATATTGTTGCATGGTGGAGTATTTCTCTGAATGCAGTGATGCTGAATGGTCATAGTATACCGAGCCTTGTGTATACATTTGACATTCAGATTTATTCTTCAATATAAGTACATAACCACATATTACCAGACATCAAGGAAGTCCTGTCATATAAATACAATGATCTATCTAGATTTTGCAAAAGTGTATAGTAGGTTTGTGTAAAAAGAAATCCCAAGAGACAAAATAACTTATTGATTACCTCTAATTAACACATTCAGTTGAATTAGATAAATTTTCACCAGTGAAACAAAAAAATAGGATACACACTATTAAAAATAGCTATCAAAGAAAGGATATCTCTCTTACAAATGCAATAAATTAAAAGTATTAGAGTGGTAAAAGATTAAGGGAAGTAAAGTTTTAGGAAGTAAAATTAAGGGAAAATAAGAGATGAGCAGCATGAGTGGACATAATAAGAAAATCTGATCAGTCCAGGAACTTTGTATCCAGTAGGTATTTAAGAAAAAATAAAGAAGCAAATAATAAAGATTTTAATTTTTTACACACAAACACACACACACACACAACATTAGCAGCAAAAACTATTGTGTGAGAAAATAAACATTAAAAAATTTGGGTTATTCAATTATTTAAAATATTTACTCTTTATTTGCAATTAGTTATATATTCTATATAGTTATTTACCAGAATCTACCTATAGGTAGATAGCACATTATTCAGCTAATGCTTATTCAAATGTAATTTGAAAGTGGTTATACACATGGATAACCTGTTCCATGATGGTTTCATTTTCATACCTCACACTTGAAGTGTTGTTTGAGGTTTTCTTTGTTCATTTCTAGTTCATCTTTTTTACTATTATGTTTTATATTTTGAGATTAATATAAGTACATCACTTCTTTGTTCCCTCTCTCCACTCCAGTATTAACTGTAGCTGATACAGACTTTGGAGATTAGTAAACAGAGGGCTTCTGGGAAAATAGAAAAGTGATGAACATACAGTAAAGTAAGAAAACATTCCATAACTTTAAAAAATACTGAAACTTTCTACAATTTCCTAATTCAAGTAATGGATTACTGTTTTACTTTCAAACTTATTTGTAAGACCTAATTTCCTTCTTTTAATGTTTGATTGAAGTGGGACTGTCAGTCTGTCTGGTTTGATAGAGATCATGAATGAAGTTTGAGGGTGATGGGAATGATTGACAGAATCCTTACAAAGAACTAAGAAAGCACTAACTGTTTAGTTCTACTGTCTCCAGTGAAACATTGTACATAATGGAAAACAAAAAGAAAGATTTGGACTTAGGAAATTTGATGAAATTATAATGGTATAGTTATGTGTTGCCAACACACATGTAAAATGTAGAGAAGACATGTTCTCTTGGTGAGTGAGGCAACATCTTACTTGCATGGGTTGAATGCTTTCTTTTTTGTACTAATGTCTTCCTCCAGGGAAAATATGGAAGTTATTTTTAGTCATGAATACAGGGGGTGGGGTAGGATGTATATAGAGTAGAAACTCATTAAAATTGATAAATGAGCCTGTTGGCACAGGGTTGTGATCCCAGGAGGTTGAGGTAGGAGGATTGCAAGGTCAAGCCCCACGTGGACTACAGAGTGCTATTAAGGCAGCGTGTGAGCAACTTTGTGGGAGTCTGTCTCAAAACACAAGGGAGGCTGAGGTATAGCTCAGTAGAAAGACTTGCCCACCATGGAGAAGGTTCTATGTTCAAATAAGAACTTAGGACTAAAAATATATGATGACAATCCCAAATCTTAATGTGCTGAAACTGTAATGGTAAACAAATTCACATTTGTAAAATATCTAAGGTACTGTAATATCAGCTCCTGTAAGAGTCTGCTTACATTTCTAGGAGAACCTCTGACAGGCAGAGAGGATGTATTTTCATCGTACTACTTACAAAATTTGAGTCTTATCACTAGATTAGATCTCCTAAATAAGCTCTGAATATTTTCAGATCTTTTGTCATTTTATTATTAATGTAAATTCATAGAATTTTATAATAAAGTTAAAATTTTATACTAGAATAATTTGTTAAATATAAAGTAGTAAATATACTAATTTTCATATCCTTTAAATATTTCTTCATTTAAAAATACATCATGTGCTAAAAATTAAAAATATAAACACTGCTGTTTAAAACTAAAATTACAAATTAAATTTATCAAATTGCTTTTCTGAGATACTGCAGATTGATAGCATTTAATGGTAGGCTGTATTGTTAAATTGTGTCAGCCAGGGAACATTAAATTATTTGAGGGCACACAAATAGAAAAAAAATCTTGGGAATCCTATGTACTACTCTAAAATAATTAGCTTTCAGATTTACAATCAAACATTGATCATGTTGGGTAATGCTTTATGCATCCATAATTAAATACACTTGATTATGTATGTGTAGTCCAAATGAAATTTTCTATATGCGTATTCCAAGGATGCCTTTGTACAGGGTGCCTTGATCACTCTTTGTATTATAACGTGAAATTCTTTCTTCTTACCCCAGAAAGTGGCTTTTCAGAATTGTCATCAGGTGGCGTTTTCATGTAGGAAGTTAGTTCTAATTGTCTTTGAGTGAAGTTCCTGAGTTTCTTCCAAATGGTTTTTCATGTGATAGCTTTTGGTAGTCTGGATTGAGCACTGCAGTGTCAGAGGAGGTGTTTTTAAGGAGAGCATGTGTGGGCTGGGGGTGATTCTGTGGGGGGTCAGGCGAGCGTAGCTAGGGTGGGGTGATCCTGAGGGGTTCTTACTTACTTCTCTCACTTAAGAAAAAGGTTAAAGTAAAATTTGGTTGCTTGGAAATCATTATTTTTTAAATTTATCATGATACTCTAAATCCGTCACTTTTAGGCACATCAAAAGCCCGTTCTAACTGCTTTGTGAGTAGACGCTTATTTGATGTGTCAATTGTGTGAAGTGGATCCTCTTATCATCCCCACCTTACAGGCAGATAGTGAATGCAGAAGATAGTATATACATATAGCTATACATGGTGACTGTGTATTTAGCGTGGCTTTATTGAGTCTGATAGGATAGATATCTGCATTTGCTTTTACTTTAAAGAGAGACCTTTGTGATTGCAAATATTACATTGAAATAGAGAAGAGGATAAAATCATGCCTGATTGATAAAGTCTAGAGGACTAGTGATTACTAACATAGACAATATCTACTTTTAAAAGTTCAGATCAGTTGGATACAGCTAGTCTAGAGCCTCAGGAGACTTAATGTAAACAGATGACGCGTTTGCCACAGTTTCCTCATGAAATAGTTTTCTTTCCTTCATTTTGTTCATGTTTTGTTTATTAGAAGTATAATTATTGTCAATAAATAAACCACATTTTATTCCTGTCCTTGAATCTGCATACATTTGGTGCAGTGAACTGTTGGTTTGCTGATTGCAGCAATTTGAATGCACTATTATCTTAAATTGTGGTTTGGCCTATACCTTTCATATAGCTATTGAATTTTAGTGGTTACATGAAGTTTAAGTTCACTTATTTTTTCGTAACATATTTGTAGTTGGGCTGAGATGCCCAACTGTCTTTTGTCATCTTTTTACTAAACCACTATGATGTCCTTGAATGCTACTGAACTATTCATTAGTGAGTCATGGCAGGGAAATAAAGTTAAAGAAATTGTATTTTCTTATTTCATTTTTAGAGTCTTGTTTTAATAATTGTCAAAATGTAATAGAAACATGTGAAATTTACCAGCCTCAGTTAACTCCTGACCATTTTTCAGCTATTTCGGTTTTTTGTTGAAGTAATAAATGTATTTAGACGGCATTTTATTAATGCTTATTGTGTATCTACTAAAATGTGTTACAGCGCTGGGTCAGTTCCCCGCTTTCTCCATTGTGTTTACCATACTTTTTTTCTCTATACATTTTGAAGTTATTTTGTTTCTAGAAACATAAATAAAGAACAGATGGCTGTTCACACCTCAGTAGGAATACCAGGGGACAGAGGACTTTCATCATGTCCCTGTGGTCCCGTGCTGGCTCTCATGTGGTGGACATCTGTGTCTGTTTGGAATAGTTCCTGCTGCTGTTTGGAGCCTCCTGGGGCTGCTGTCAGCCCTCCTTCCCTGATTTGAAGGCAGCTAGGTTTTCTCAGTCATTTATTACTTGGAAGACAAGCCCAAAATATATCAGAACAAGAGTCTTAAACACACCAAGCATGCCACTCTTGTTTTAGAATGTCCTGAATTTCTATACAAACTTTCCTCACTCATAGTTAATATGTTTTAGTAGGCATCTTTTCTATAATTCTAAGACCATACAAAACAATAGAGAGCAAATGTGATTTGGGTACGTTTGGGAAAGAACCAAATGTAACTGTTGGAATCATGGGATAAATGAACACAATTCTAGTATTTGGCTTTAATATCCAAATGGTGTGCAACCACAGAAGAGTTTATACTAGGGAATGGTCTCAATTTTATATAGTAGTGAATTTCAGCTTCACACCACAAGTGTGAGAGCTTAAGTGTGGGAGAGCTACCTGTTCTGTTGTCACACGTGAGACTGAGTTCTCTTCTTGTCATAGCATTCATATTTCAAATGGTGAAATCATGTGTCCTTTTGGAGAAGATTCAGGCAAGAAAGACCATTTTAGGGAGTATTAAACAGTCCTGTTATGATCAGTTGGATATAGCTAGTTTAGACCATCAGTAGACTTAATGCAAACAGATGGAGAGAACTGACTCCCACAGGTTGTCCTTTGACCTCTACATGCGTGAAAGACACACATGTGCCCTGTCCTACCAAGATAAGTAGGTAAAAACCTAAAAAAAGTATTTGAAAGGCAATAAAATAATATTCATATAAGGAAAATGGGAAACAATTCTGTTAAGTAGTTTTTTTTCAGGATGCATTGTGTTGCACACCTGTGTTCCTAGAACTCTAGAGTTGGAGAGTTGGGTTTCCAGTCTAGGCTGGGACCTACTAGACATCACGTCTTAAGAACAAGAACAAAACCAACTACAGAAAAATAAGCAGCAAAAAAACTCATTTTAGTTTAAAGATCTCACAGCGTTGTGACCCTTGTTAGTAATTTCATAGTATATACTTAAAGTCTACTCTCAGGGTAAGCTCTAAGTACCTCACCCCTCACAACGTGGTAGCTATGTGTGATGATAAATACACTAATAGTGTCATTGTCGAAGTCTTTTCACAGTGAGTATGTGTGTCAAAACATGTATCACACCTGAAATGGTTAAAATGTTGGTTGACTATTATAACTCAATAAAATGGGAAAAAGGAAAATAATTAAATTTCTTTGGATAAAATTTTTGAAGTGTTAATAGATTTATTTTAGTCTTATAATTACCAGATAAAATAAAATATGCTTAGTTAATCACATTTGATTTCATTCTGCAAAACACCTAAGTATAAATTACAATTGATAATTATAACTGAGAGCATATAAAATACTTAGAAAATTTCATTAACTTTATGGATACTACAATAATTCTGAAAGTTTTGATTGATATGCTTATTTTTTTAAATGTTAAATTAAAATTTTGTCCTTACACTCTTGAAGAAATGATCATTGGATTAGGTAAGCAATTAAGCTAATTTCATTGTAAAATAGCATACCGTGAGTTATGCTGGAGTTATGGCTCAGCAGTTGAACAGTATTGATGCTCTTCCAGAGGACTCAGGTTCAGTTCCAAGCACTGACATGGCTGCTCCCAATGGCCTGTAACTACAGCTCCTGAGGAGCGTGTGTCCCCTTCTGACTTCCATGAGCAATGTATAGGAAAGGTAAACAGACATACATGCAGACAAAATACCCATACACATAAAAGAAAATAAATAAATCTTTTTAAAAAATATAAATAAAATCAGTATCTGGGACCTCCACCATTTTGATCAGATATGGTTTAATAATTATCTTTTTGATTGAAAATGAAAAATTACAAATTTTATAGTTCAAGATATTATGAAACAACCCTTTTATTTACATCTACTTCATCTCTCTTAATAAAAATGCTAATTCTAGGGCTAAAGAGATGGTTCACTGGATAAGAGTATTCTCTGCTCTCTCAGAGGTCCCAGGTTTAGTTCAACACCCACAGGTGGCTCATAACTATGTGTAACTCCAGTTGTAGAGGATCTATTACCCTCTTTTGGCATCTGCAGGCACCATGTATGTGCACAATACACACTTATATGTACACATATATATGCAGGCAAAAACATTCATATATATAAAATGAATAAGTCTAAAAAATGCTAATTATAATTTTATGCTATTCACAACAAATATATAAAAGTATAGGAATCAGAAATCCTGGAAATAGATACAAATAATATAGCAGAAAATATTTATTTAAATATAACTAATGAGGTATCATAACTTCATACAAATTATATAGTTAAATGCAATAAGTGTTGACAATAATAGAGAAGACCAAATAACAATAAAAATAAAAATAATGTGGAGAGTCTGTATTTATCTTATATACAACCTCAAAATATATATTTAAAAAAAACAATGGAATTGATTACAAGCTCAAATTTGAAATTCCAAAATCATCTTCAAAGATCTTCAAGCACTTCATTCAAAAACAATTTATCATGCAAATGAGAAAGTAGTTTTCACAGTTCAATTTAACAAGGTTATTCTGACGGAGGATAGCGAAGCTCTTTTTCTTAAGATTAGAGAGTGAACAGTTCCTTTTAAGCATACTAAAACACGAGAAAACTTAACCATGTAATAGGTCACAGAGCAATTGAGAACAGTAGAGTACAATTTCCTGTAATAACTTAATTTCAAAAAGAATTTCTCCACTAATTATAACACATATACAAAAGTTTGTATGCCAGAAATAAAGAAGAATTCTGAAATTTGTAGAGCTGAACAGCTGCCAATATTCTTCATATTAGAACTTTGATTTAAGGACTTGGTGGGGCTGTAGACGCTCGCTTTTGCAAAACCTGAAGCCTGTACAATTTCTCTAAGAAAGTACACAGAAGACAGAGGGACATCGAGCACTAGTAAACGTATTGCCTTTGGGACCCCAGTTGCTCCTGGAGAGGTGCTGAGGGCTGCTCGGAGGACTGCGAGGACTACGTGGCAGGGGCTCTGGTACGGTCTGCATGATGTCTCAATGTTTTGAGTTGGAGTTTATATGTTTGAGACATTTTCCTCAGTCTTATTTATTTTCTGCTTAACTTCTTAAAGGAACATATTTTAGATTTATTTTCTCTCACTTTATTTATTGTGCTAAAAGGCAATTCAGTTTTATGATTTCATAGAGAGTCATCATTCTCCCAATTTATCTCTTCCCTTGTAAAGTATGGGTTACCTCACTTCTCACCACACATTTAATGAGGCATTTTTGTTCAATTAAATTGTGTGCTGATTGTACAACTCTGACCCGTACATTCTATTGCATCAGCAAATGATTACTCTGGAACTTTATTTAGGGTAGACTCCCACCTTTAATCAGGAGAGAGGATTTTTTTTTTTCTCTAGATGGGGTTTCTCTGTGCGGCCCTGGCTGCCCTGGAAGTCACTCTAGACCAGGCTGGCCTTGAACTCATGGAGATCAACCAGCCTCTGTCTTCCAAGTACAGAAATTAAAGGCATGTGCCACCCCTGCCAGGGGGAGCGAAGGTTTTTAAATTCTTTATTTAAGGGTTTTTTTTTGGGGGGGGGGGAATTGTTGGATTGGGAACTGAAGCACAAAGAGAGCTCTGTGCTACTAACAGAAAATACAAAATGGGTGTTAGGATCCTGGCCACTGTACTCAAGAGAAGAGGGCTCTGGGAATCGCCGCTCCTTCTCTGAAGCTAGAGCAGCTGGGTTTGACAGCTTCCCTTTTCACATCTAAAGACTGGATAATGTTCATATTGGATCTTGCTTGTCCCAAACATTTGGTCCCCTGGGTTCTTTTTGGCTTAGAAACTTGGTTAGAGTGCAGTATGAGTTTTAGGAAGGAAAAAACCCTGTCATTTCAGGGAGCAATGTTTAACATACACAAGCTGTGTATTTATCGCTGTGGATGCCAGACAGTGAGATGACCATAAGCAGAACGATGTCAGTAGGCAGGGTGAGGAAGTGCATCAGGACTGCGCCATTTGTAATTTTAGTTCTTCTGTAATTACTGAAGTGCTTTAGGAACTTATTTTGTGATTGGTATGTTAATCTTTTGCCATGCATCTATCATTTTCATTTTAGATTTTTAGTAGAAACGTACTCATTTTTACTGTACGCCAGTTCATTGCTACAGCTTTGTAAAGCTGTGAAATCTGCAGGGATGCTCTGCAATGCTGTCTGTGTAGCTCTCAAGTAGTGCTGAAATGCTTAGTGACCTGTCTTGGGAGCCTGCAGCATCTGTTTCTTCTGCAGTCTTTGCACATATGTAGCCTCTGGACACCTATGAGTAGCTTTTGAGCCTAGTGGTTTTCAACTGTGGATCTCAAACCGCCTTGGCAGGCGTCACCTAAGAGCATTGGAAAACACAGATATTTATATTAAGATTTATAACAGTAGCAAAGTTAAAGTTATGAAGTATCAACAAAAACAATTTATGATTGGGTGTCAGCACAACATGAGGAACTGTATTAAAGGGTCACAGCATTAGGAAGTTTGAGAACCAGTGTTCTAACCCATTTGGTTTTGTGTAACACAAGTAGTTACTTCTCTCTGTAGTGAATTACTTTGTATTCACTATAAGATTTGACTAAAACTTGATGCCACCAAAGTTTATACAAAATAAGTTGAACTTGACTCTCATTCATGGCAGTTTAATCCAACAGCTAATTTTGAATTCGGGTATATTCATTTTTCACAATCAATTTCATGAAGATGCTTTCTGTAGCAGGAATCTTAAAAGTTCTTATTAATAAAATCAAACCCGAGGCGAGTTATTGGGGTCCATGCTGGTAGATCAGAGAGACAGAACAAGCCACAGCTATCTCACCTCGCTGGATCCTCAGCTGGTCTTGTCTCCTCAGACTGGAGGCCTCTGAGTCCTCATCCGGAATGGGTCTTTGCTGAACTGTGTTGCTCCATAGCCTGAATGCTTAACCAGCCAAATGCTCAACCAGCCAAAATCTTCTAGTTTCTGGTCCTCACGCCTTATATATCTTTCTGCTTTCTACCACCACTCCCTGGGATTAAAGGCTGGCTTTCTGGGATTAAAGGCATGTGTCACCATGCTTGGCTATTTCCAATGTGGCCTTGAACTCACAGAGATCCAGAGGGATTTCTATCTCTGGAATGCTAGGATTAAAAGTGTGAGTGCCACCATTTTCCAGCCTTTGTATTTAGTGGCTGTCTGTTCTCTGACCCCAGATAAATTTATTAGAGTACACAATATTTTGGGGAACACAATACCACCACAGCTTTCATTCATGTTTATCACCTATTTTGACATATTCACATTCATTCCCCATTTCTTGCTCTTCTCCCTCTCTACTCTCTTTCCCTTCCCCAGAGAGTCTCTTTTCTTTTCATGCAAAATTGTACATATTTATGGAAAATCTAGGATCCATATATAAGAAAAAAGATGAGATCATTCTGAGCCTGTCCTAGTTCATGTAAGATGGAGGTCTTCAGTTGCATCTCTATTCTGTAAACAGTATAATTCCATTCTTCTTCATGGCTAAGTAAAGGTCCATTGTATATCTATGCTACATTTTCTTAATTCATTCACCTGCTGGTGGCCATTTAGTCTGGTTGTATATCTTAACAACTGTGAATAGTGCTGTAATAAGCATAGATGCACAAATATTTCTATGATACACTCCTTTGGGTGTTCTCAAAGGTATAATTGGATCATATATCAATTCTATTTTCAGCTTTTAGAGAAACCTCCACATTGATTTCTGTGGTGGCTAGATTAATTTATATTAACATTAGCCTGGTATAAAGTTACCTGAATCCTAGCAATCTCACCAGCATTTGTTATTTTTTTTTTTTAAATGATGGCCATTCTTAAATACAAACTAGCATTGATTTGTATTCTCCTGATGGCTTTATATGCTTATTGGCCATTTTGATTTTATCCTTTGAAGAAACACCAGTCTTTTGTGTCCATTTTCTAAAGGTCAGAAGTTTAGGCAGAGCAAAGCTGATTATTTATGTATTTGTTTGTTTGTTTATTTACTCTGGATTTCATACAGTGAAAATCAGAGTACCAACTTGAAGAGAATCTTTTTCTGTCTCACCAGTGAGCTCCAAAATAATGACATAGAGGTTTATTAATTATGAAAGCTTGGCCTCAGCTTAGGCTTTCTTTTAAACTAGCTCTTACAACTTAAATTAATCAATTTCTATTAATCTACATTCTGTCCCATACCACCATCCAGCTTCCTCTGTGCCTGTTCTTCCTTTTTCTCTCTGGAAATCCCACCTATACCTCCTGCCTAGCTATTGGCTGTTGAGCTTTTTATTACACACATAGTACACAACTATCCCATAATTCCAGCAAAGCTGGAATTAAGCTTCACAGATTCTTATGGTGGGCATCAGTCTTGTCAGTTTTTGCTTACTGTTAGCTCAGGGAAGCTCTCAGGTTCTAGACACTATCTTCTGGGCATCCTTTGCCATCAAGGCCAGCCACAGAAATATTTGCTCAATTCTTATTTCTCCTTTCTCTTAAGGCCTACTTTATTTGATCTGTCTTAATTGCAATATCTTCCTTTCTATAGTCAGTATTGCTCTAATGTTGCCTAGTTATAAACTCTTACATACAAATAAATGGAGAAAATATAGAGAGAGCGTGCATCTCAGAGAGTCGGAATCCAGAGAGCCATCTTCGAATACTTTCCATCACTTAGCTAATAGGAATTAGTAGTTATGTATTTCTGCACTTTGCTTTGGCCATCTTCAAATATATCTGTATCTTTTACACCTCCAGGGGAGAGAGGGAAAGAGGGAGGGAGGGAGAGAGGGAGAGAGGGAGAGAGGGAAAGAGGAAGAGAGAGGGAGAGGGAAAGAGGGAAAGAGGTACATTTGCGCCCCCCCCCCCCACTCAGTTTTTTCTTGGGTCTTCAGTTTTCACTCTCCTGCTGCTCCCCTCAAGCAGCTAAGTGTCCGCTCCTTAGTTCTTTTCCCGCAGGTGAGTCTGGTTGTACTTTGAGATTGCTCAGGTTTAAATACACAATTGTTTTCCTTTTTGTTAACAGTTTTTTTGTATCGAGTGGTTCCTCTCTCACCTGTCTGTCACCAGAGGGCATGCGTAAAATACAAAAATAATCATGTGTATATCTAATTTGAAATAATTGGAAAATCCATTTTATTTTTTTTTTTTATTTTTATTTTTTTTTGGTTTTTCGAGACAGGGTTTCTCTGTGTAGCTTTGCGCCTTTCCTGGAACTCACTTGGTAGTCCAGGCCAGCCTTGAACTCACAGAGATCCGCCTGGCTCTGCCTCCCGAGTGCTGGGATTAAAGGCGTGCGCCACCACCGCCCGGCCCATTTTATTTTTAAGAAAGGAGCCAATGTGGCTTTTAGGCATGTTACATGTTGTCCTTATGTGTAGAAGAAAATTAAACAAGTTCTTAAATTAGAAGTTTATACTGAAAATCATCTAGATTTTCTGACTTTTGAAAAACTAGGCATTTGTGTATACAGCCCCACAGCTCTTCATGTTAGCACTTCCCACCACTAATTTATGGCTGCCTCTGTGGATGGGGAATGTTCGCTCTCTGGTTTGCCCTTCCATCAACTTTACTCATTCATGTTATTGACCTGGCTCACAGGTATTTGATGTTAAAATCCATGGCTCAGTGCCATTCACTCTTTCAAAGCTGGTTGCTTTGCTCTATTTCAGTGTCTTTCTGCCAGATCATAATTCCTGTAATGACAAAGTATGCTTTCTTTATACCTCACTTTTAGGCTGCTAGCACAATTCTTAATATGCACCAGAAACCAAGTGAGAATGGTTTGAATATTCCTGATTGTACTTTTGCATTGACATACATTAGTTTATATACTGTGGGCCTCAGATATATACAAGTTTTTCCTTCACAGGTTCAACCAATTGCAGATTGAGTATATCTTTTAAAAGTTGTATCTTTTCAGAATACATGCAGATATATTTCCTTTATCATTGTTCCATAAATATACAGTACTGCATACGATACAGCAAAATAAGACTTTCATTATATCTTAACTACTATTAGTGATTGAAAGATAGTTTGAAGTATATAGGAAGATGTGCCTGTATCAGGATACAGATTCTACACAATTTGACCCAAGGAACTGAGCATCTGTCTGTTGACATCTTACATGAGGTGCTGGACCAATCCCTGGTTGATATTAAGAGTTTGTTGTGATATTTCAAAAGCCAACAGAGAACCGAGTGTATATTAACTCTATAACTTTTTAAAAAAATCTGGAAATAAAATTTTATTTTCTCATGAAAATGCTGTAGCAAGTCAATTTTGAGTTGCAAAGGATCATCTTTGAAGTGCTATGATGAATGGTGGTTTAATATGTTAATAAATAACTCTTTAATGTTTGAGTTCTCAGAGCCTCAGTGCTTTTATGGAAGGGTAGGAATTGTGACTTTCTTCCAGTGTTACATGTTTTGTCTGCCTGAGTATGCTGAGATAAAATAAAACTTGCATTAGTGGTAGATTCACATTAAAATACCAACAGGCATTTTATTTATTCTTGTGTTTTAATCAATACATATTCATTTCTTTCCTGAATGGGCCTTCTGACAATTGCTAATCACCTAAAAGCATTTTAAACTAATTTTTTAAAGTGTTTGAGAATGATGGAATTAGTTATTGGTATATTTAATATACATGATTAATAGAATTTCTTCTTTAGTCTTTATTTCTTATGGTTTAATTAACATGAAATGTAAATGCAATTATTAAACTATAAATCTATAAGGAAAACCACATTGCACTTGTTTACTTACATTTTCCTAATAGTGTTTGAGCATGGCATTTTCTCTATAGACCTGAGTTTTGTTTTTTGGAAATGCCATGTTGAATTGTTAATAATGTATATATTTTTTGTCAGTATCCAAGGAAAACAGTTTTCAAATGAAAGTAGAGTAGCTAGTAATGTTAAAAAAGTATCACAGAATGCTTTGGCAGTGAGAAGAAAAGGATGTTTAATCCAAGGCTGGGTGGTTCCTCTGGTTACTCACTGATGAAAAACAATGGAAAAATCTGCATCATCACTCTTCATTCTCTACTAAATTACGAGCCAGTTCATTTATGATCTTGTTTCTCTGAGGTATAGCATAGGATCAGATATTCTGACTGGTCCTGTACCAGTGGTGGTTTGTTGCTGTGACACAGGTGTCTACAAGACCATGGTTTCTGCTTTTCTTTTCTTTTTTTTTTTCCCCGAGATGGGATTTCTCTGTGTTGTTTTGGTGCCTGTCTTGGATCTCACTCTGTAGACCAGGCTGGCCTTGAACTCACAGAGATTCGCCTGGCTCTGCTTTCCGAGTGCTGGGATTAAAGGCGTGCGCCACCACCGCCCAGCTGGTTTCTGCTTTTCATCCACAAGCCACCTGTTTTGATGTTCTCTATCGTTAGATGTTATTAAAGCATACGTGCATTTTGTTATAAGGAATGTGCAATCAACATTCATGAAAAACAAATAATAAATTGCATAGAAGTTACTTCACTTTCTCCTGTTGAAAATGACCAGTAATAGATGTCTTTTTTGTATGTATCTGTAAACTCTATAAGGCTGAAATACAGTCTTGATATTGGGAATCCGACTGTTGTCTATATATTGACACCTATTGTTTTCTTTATTAAGAATTTTTTAATTCATTTTACATACCAATCACACATCTCCCTCTCATCCCATGCTTCCCGCGCCTCCGCAGCTTTCCGCACCCCCCATCCCCTTCTCTGAAAATGCAAGACCTCCCATGGGGAGTCACCAAACCTGATACATTCAGTTGCGGCAGGGCCAAGCCCCACAAAAATGTGTGTATCTCTTTTGAGATTAGTTTACTTGTTAAGAATAGTTGATACTGCATCAATTAGCACTCCTTTATATTATATAATTCTCATAAAATGTTACTTCTTCATACATCATTTTGCATGTTGAGTGTTACTACATAGGAGTAGGGGTATCATTTTTGGTATTTGCTTTTGAGGTAGCTAGTGCAGGGGTTCAATCTCAAAATATTTGTCATTTTTTAATTAATTAGATATTTTTTGAGATGGGGTCTCATGTGGCTAACACAGGCATCAAACTAGCTGTGGCGCCTGCATTGCCTTTTACTGTTCTTCCTATGTTCTCCTCTCAGTGTTGGGTCATAGGAGTGATGACTGTACTTGGTCACAGTGTGCTCCTAGGGTGTAGTGTCATTTTGACCAGTTCTGTTTATAGAGTTACAAAGATATCTACAGACCTTGAAAGATGAAAGTGTGTTAGAAATATCTGCAAGTGGGAGTATGTTATTCAAGGGAAGTTAGAGGCAGAAAGGAACATAGACTCTTTGGGCCCAGTCATGCCTGCCTTATGGCTTCTATTAGGAAGATATATGATGAACTAGAATATAAGGTCTTTCCAGGGGAAGATGACAACCTGATCTCGTAGGAACTGCCTTACGTTTTCTGAAGTCTTGATAATTCAAGTGATGCTGAAATAACAACACCACTTACTTAGTTTTTAGAATCGCTTTGAAAGAATTCTATCTAGTCACCTCAGAGGCAGTCAGCCATCACTGCCCTCAGTCCTTTTTATGATTTCCTTCAGCTTATGCTTTGATCCAGTTATCAGTACTTGGGTGTCCAGTTTGAATTTCAAAGCATGAACTTGTAAAAATCTGCCTTGATCTTGTAGATGTTTAAAATGAGTCAACAATGCAAGCTATATTTTTTTTCTAAATTGGGACATACATGTGACAGGCATACCATGTACTATGAATGCTTTTGTTCATTTATGACCAAATGTTAATTTATATCTTTATGATAATATATATTCATGGTTGTATGAATTCCTTTAGTAGAGGATGAACTTTTCTTCCTGACTATATTACACATGGGACTTTTTTACAAAAACATATCTAGTAGTGACTCTAAACCTTTGACCCTACCTTTGAGTGATTCCACACAGTAAAACTTACCAGACATTATGCTGTATCTAACATTGTTAGTTTTTGTGTTGATCTGACCTTCCCTACAAACATAAGTAGTCTTATTGTAATTGTGTTTGCAGATGGCATCCTGCTTTTATGCCTTCCTTCAGTTAAGTCTTGGAATTCATTTCTAGCCGCTCCTTGAATGAATGGTGATCACTACGTTGTGAAAATATAATGGCTGCTATACTATTTGAACAGTTTTTTTGGTAATAAGGAGTGTTCTCATTTGACATTGCTTCATAAAAACACAGTCCACAGAAGTGGAATGATAGTATGCCAAAACAGTTGATTTCTTTTGGATGTCACTGAAACTGAGTTTCTGGTTTTAATATTGGCTAACAGTGAGAAGCTGTTCTATGTAAAATGACTTATTTACATAGTTACCATGCAACACTTGGTATTTCATACAGTAGGGACATTATTTCATTGCAAACACTGATTTTAGTGTTGCAATATTTTAATATTTTGTCTGGCTACATTTATACTTGAGCTTTTGAAATTTGAAAATTCGGGATAGCTGTATAATAGTTTGTAATAGTTTTCTGAAATGAATTTCCTAACATTATAGGCCATAAAAAATATTGCTGCTCTCTATCTACTCATATGAAGCAGATATTCTGTCTGACTCATCCTTCCATACTATTGGTTGCCATGTTCATATATACAGAAAGAACTAAAGAAAGTGTGTGTAATTAAATTTCAAGTTTCCAAGCAGGATTCTATAGAAACTTACCAACTACATAGCATGCATTCTCTGTACTGCTTTAGTGTTAGAATGAGAACTCCAAAATGGAATTAATTACTGTAACCTCTTGCAGATATCTCTCTGTAAAGACACCTCTTCAGAAATATTCCATGAATAGTGATAGTAGTACAAAGTTTTGTAGATTTCTTTTTCCTATTTCTTTCCTCATTCTCCTTCTTAGATTCATACTTAATGAGACTGAAATGATAGATTTTACTCTCCTTCTGTAATAAAAATATTTTTTAAAGTGTATATACATATATACATGTATGTTTTATAAATGAAGTATTAATGAATTTCACAAATATATAAATATTGCTAATTTATAAATATTGCTAATTAAAATTAAACTAATGGTATCACCATAGCTCCTTGTTAGTTGATTAGTCTTAATTATAGTCTGTGTTAATCATTTTAAATGTCTGACCATGACTAAGTATAATTCATTGAACTTTTTACTCAACCAATAAATGCATTCTGGTATTAAAAGTACATTGATATAGAACTTAGACATCTTTCATGGGGCTTTCTATTTGTAAAACAAAAGAAAAGGGAAAACAAAAGAGAAAACCAACAAACAAACCAAAGAAGACTTTGCTGTGGTGGGGTCTGGCACCTGGCCAGGGAAAGCAAAGAAGGAAGAAGAAGTCATCAGCCTTTGACATCAGGCAGCTGACAGAAGGAATGTACGTGATCTCTACCACATCTTTGCATCCTGCAGTGATGCCTTTGTCCGTGTTGCTGATCTTTCTGGAGTAACGGTGGAGTGACGGTAAAGGCTGGCCGAGATGAGTCCTCCCTGTACAGCGCCATGTTGGCTGCTCAGGATGAGGCCTGTATGTATAAGCTGCTAGGTGGTCAGTACTCTCCTGTCAAACTCTGGGACACAGGAGCAAGCAGGACCAAAGCCATCAGACCTCTTGCTAGATCAGGAATGAAGATCGGGTGACTGAGCATGCTGTCCCCATCTTTTCTGATGGCACATACAAGAGGGGTTGTCCTGGTTGCTGTCTATGAACAGGATTATTATTATAATCAGATTATTTTCCCATAATAAATTACTTCATATAAGAAAAGGAAAAAGAAAGCAAGATAATTGATATAGTGCAGCATGGGGGTTATGGAAGGTTTCTCTGAAGTTTTCCAAGTGGAACCCACTGTTAATAGATGTTTTAGTTTTATGTGGTGCCTTCATTACTTGGTCTAATTTGTAAAGATGCATATCTTTATAAGTGATTTTTTAAGAGACAGTAGGCACTTAAAATATCCCAAAGTGTTCCTTGGTATCAAAATTAATATAACGGCAGTGTAACCTAGTTCTAAGCAAATCTCATTCAAACTCTGATTTGTTTAATATTACTCATTTCACTGTGGTATAGTAGATATGATAGCTAGAATAAGAACAGTTTTACTCCAGAAAATTATTCCAACCTTGTTTCTAATGCTGTTTCCAAAAAACAGGGGTTGGGATTATGTGGTAAATCTGCAAGTATTTCTGCTTTAATGTGAGTAGATCGTTGTCCTCTTACTGTAAAGAGTGTTTGAGGAAGGTTTTAGCGAATGCGCAGAGAGCCTGGACAAACACAGTGATGCACAAAAGCCAAAAGCCATGCCTGCAGAAGAGGTGAGCACAGAAATAAAGAAGAGAAACAGTTCTGCCTCCTCAGAAATGCTTTGTTTAGCAAAGCGTGAACTTTAATTTCTATATATTTGCTTCTCTGAGGAAGGATAATTTATTCCACTGCTCTCAAGTCTATTAGATAGTAAAGCAGTAAGTTATCAGTATTTTTGTTACAATCCTTTATTTATTGATTTTTAGTTCATAGAAGTTATTGATCATGTCTCACTGTATGAAGGGCACTGGACAACATAATGAACAATATTTTGTACAGCGTTAGTGGAGCAGTCCCTACAGATAGTTTTTCTTTGTATTGAGACTCATCAAAATTACAAAACAAAAATAATTGCAGAAGGGTCAGAGAACTGTCCTATAATTAAGTGTTCAATAGGCAAATCTCTCCTATACAGAGGAGTGAGAGAAATTCTGAATACATGGAGGCATGCAGATGAGGACTGCAAATATTTTAGAAAAGTTGTTATTGTAAGAGATCAAGCATTGTTGTAAGAGAGATAAGCAACAGCCATGAAAGCTTCACCTTTTAGGCAGGAAATGGGCATTAGACTCTCCTGCTTGGATTGCCAATCAGATTAGAAGTTTTAGAGGCCACACGGTAAAAATGGACATGGACACACAGGGCTGGCAGTAGCATGAGGTGTAGTTGGAAGGCTGTCACACTCATCCAAATGGCATGCAATAGAACTAGCCCTGAGAGAGGCCACTGGGATAGAGGGAAGCAGACAGACTGCAAGTAGTTAGGCTGTAGAACTGACAACAATTTGTAATTGAAAGGATGGGGTAAATGAGAGCAGAAGCAGGGAGTAATCAATAGACTAATTTGGATTCCTAGTTGGGAAGAGAATTTGGTTAGTTGAAGTGAAGCAGATTTGCCAGGTAATGGGCAGTTTAATTTTAGCTATCAAGTTGTGTATGTTGTGGGTCATAAATGAAGACACTCAATAGAAAACTGAGAATTGGAACCTCATGAAACAGACTTGGCTGATAGCAGCATGCTGCCAGTAGGACAAACCTCAAGAGTGTTTAAGATCACTCAGAGGGAGAAGGGGACAAGGAAGAGGGGTTGAGAACAAGAATGCAAGCAGCCAGGAAAGAAATGGTCCAAAACTAGGAATCTGCCAAGGGCACTGGTGAGAAGCAATGCAGGATAAAAGTAGGCCAATCAGGTGTCCCTGAAACCAAGACCATGCATAGAAAATCAAAATTGTGGCACGTCCTCTGCCTTTACACATTAATGGTTCCTGATGTGCTTTCCTGAGAGTATTTCAGTGGAGAATGTAGAGGGTGGGAAGGAATGGAGTGATAGTAGAGTTGAAGGTTTCTTTTTTAATGCAGACATTTACACAAATGTAAAACAAAACAAAAAAGAAGTTTGCCAATGCTGGAGAAAGGATGGTTGGCTGCCGAGTTTGGATGGGCTTTCCTGTCCTAGCCTTTTTCTCTCTCTCTCTTTTTTTTTTTTTTTTTTTTTTTTTTGGTTTTTCGAGACAGGCTTTCTCTGTGTAGCTTTGCGCCTTTCCTGGGACTCACTTGGTAGCCCAGGCTGGCCTCGAACTCACAGAGATCTGCCTGGCTCTGCCTCCCGAGTGCTGGGATTAAAGGCGTGCGCCACCACTGCCTGTCCTGTCCTAGCCTTTGATTGCTTCCTGAGGTGTGTCTCATTCTTCTTCCTCTGTCAGTCTTTATTACACATCCACATTGTGATGAGAGGTTCCGATGTGCATGGCTTGGTCACCCTCGGTCTTTGTATCTGCTCTTTCTGCTTAGTGTATTCCGGTGCTCTTTACTGCCTTCCATAACTAGCTATTCCGCAGTCTGCAGTATCTGCTGGATGCCAGTTTCTTCCAAAAAGATAAGCCTCCCTCCGAGCAGTACACGTTATTACTCAGTCTTTCCCTCTCATGGCAATCATCATGCTTCCATGTAATTGCTGATGTAATTATCCACCGCTCCCTCTACATGATAATGTTATGACCATGGAAAGCACGTTTACCTGTTTCAAATTGCCCCACATTCCTGGTTTAAAATGTCTAGCACACACCATCTCCTCAGAGTGTGTATTGAGGGAGCATGTGAGAGATGTGCTGTGGAGTAACTGAGTCCTTGAGGAGACAGAACTCAGATGGAAGGGTTATTCTTATAATGCAGTATGCACCCCTCTTTTCCTGAAATATGCAGCAAGGATGTGAATATAAATAGAAACCTTAACTTATCTTGAAAATATTAGGGATGGGGTATGCTAAGACAGAATCTTTTAGAGGCACTGGTTAGCAGAGAACCCTGTGGGATTAAGGATGGAATTTACATTGGTTACATGTTTACTATATTTCTTTTTTAAGCATAAATTGAAGTTATTGCTTCTGTTAATAGCCAGACTTTGTTTCATGAGTGAGAAGGAAAAAGCCTTCTGTCAATCCAACTCTATAGGAACTTACCAGAACCCTGCATTGACTGTCTTCCAGTTAACATTGTTCATAGAGAACACCAGAGACAGAAGCCATCAGTAATTGGCCCTGTAAGAACCAGAGTGGTCTAATACTATCCACTGAGTTCTGGTAAGGGGATTTGTGAGATGTAAATAGAGAGCTTAGACTGGTGATGGGTTATCTAAGAAAAGAAGTTGGAAAGGAAAAGCATAATGACAGTTTTCAGTGAGTAGATTGCAGATAGGAGTCTGCGTATCAGAAATTTGAGGGGATTATTGTATGTTCTGGAAACTGGAAGGCAAGGTCTTTTGTTAATGTTAAAAGGATGAGGAGGGTGGAGAAGGCTTGGGATTTCTAAAGTAAAACAGAGGCTTTTCAGCACCACAAGATTTGTCCCAGAGAAGCTGATGATGGTGGTGGCACATTTTTACCATTTCCCCAGCAGCCTGTTCACTCATTTAGAGAAATCTGAAGTCTACCATTTAGATTGATTAAGAATGGAAAAAGTTGTTGGTCAAGTCATTGTGAAGAGTGTGGTTGTAATTTGCCCAGTTGCCAGACTAAAGACAAGTGACATTGGGTTCAGGAAAATAGACTGTGCCAGCCAGTTCCACACTAGTGAAGTAAATGTGAAGGATTGATAATGAACTAGGCAAGAACCAGTACAGTCCACAGTGTCTGAACACACAGTATCCTCCTGTGCATACCGGAACCCATAGGAAATGGCACATACAACTTCATTCTCCAACAGGAAACAAGAGGCAACTGTTTTTTCCTCAGTGAAAATGAACTCATGTTCACTTCCACATGAAACAGCACAATATTCAACTCTTCATTCATTTTTTTATGTTTTTTAAAGGAATATGCAAAAACAATCAATGTGACACCCAGTTATCATATAATCCTAGCCCTAAATTATAAAACTGCCACTAACAGTTATTATCATAAAACAGTACAAGGAACTGAAGTTGGTTAATAAAAGAAGTCAGTTGATTCATACAAACTAACCATCATTTTGAAGATTCATTATTTTTTCTTTTATACTGAATTTCATGTTGTTTTGACTTTGTATTTCTGTGATGTAAATGCAATTCTTTTGTCTTATTTTACATGTTAATTTTTGATCACTAATATAGTAAACCAGACCTAAATTATTATGTCTTCATGAATGGGATTAATACTTTCCACAAGGAGCATGAGGGACCTAAGTAGTTAACTGCCTTGTCCCCATTTGAGGATGCAGCTCATAGGTATCATCTGTGAGGAAAAGCCCTTTACTAGACACTGACTGGTTCCTAGAATTATGAGCAGTACATTTCTGTTGCTTATAAATTATCTAGTTTGAAGCATCTTGTTACTGTAGCCTCAATAAACTAAGACAAGTGTCTTGCCTTGTCACAATTCAAAATATTCTCGAATAGCTTCTTGTCAGAATATGTCTTGTTCATTTTGGAAAAATCAATTTACTGCTTTCTAGTTTCCATCCTTGCAAAAGAAATCAAGTGTCATAATCCTGATCCTTCATGGGTAACCTTTTCATTTCTTTGGGAGTTCTTAGAAGCCTCCTTTTATTCCAGCTGTTCTGAAATTTAGTGATTATATTTACATGAATGTCCTTCTAATACCATCAGTTTTGCTTTACAGTATTCTTTTAATATTAAAATTTGAAATAATCAGCCCATTCATATTTTTATAACTACTTTTAAAATTCCATGTCTTCTCTTTTGTTTTGGTCTTTTGCTTTGGCTGACCGCATCATGTGAATTTAAAACCCTCTATAGGAACTCTCAATTTGTATTGAGGTCCCTCAAGTTTTCTTTATGATGATCCATGAAGACATAGCGATTTAAGCCTTATCACCTCCTCACAGCCCTGCCTCTCAATCATCCCTCTTTTGCATTTCTTGCTATCATTCGTGTATTTGTGTGTCTCTCTCTGTTTGTGTGGCAATGTGTGTTGCTGTGTGTCTGTACACTCTATTCTATGGCTCTTGCAGCCAAGAAGTAATATTTCAACTTGAGATCTAGCATTCTCTTTGTACACTGTCCTGCGCCCTGTGGGGAAAATCTGCGTAAACATGGATATCACCCTGTTTGAATGACTTTCAGTTGCTATTTTTATTCCTTACCCAGGACTGCAAACAGGCATTTGGCTGTTGGTTTTGTTTTGCTTTTCCTTAGTCCCAGAGTTTCTAGTTACAGCAGGAGAGCTAGTTAAGTTCAGTTTAGCATTGCCTGCACTGGAGTACTGAGGTGCTAACCATTAACAAGATATTTTTGGCAGAAAATTCAGATAAATACATGGTCACCTTTTGTTATTCTCCCCATTTTTTCTCAACCTCGTCCAAAGGAAGGTGTTTGTTGAAATGTCTGTGTCTTCCAGGCTGCTCATTTGTTTTCATTTGTCACTGGGTAAAGTAGGACGTCAGAGTAAACAGTTCTAGTCTTTAGACTGCCCTGAGAATCGGTCTAATCAGTGATGAATGACTTTTTGTGTTTATGATATAGTGGCATCATTGGTCAGTGATACCGGGATAATTCCAAGGTGGCAGGAAGTCGGAGAACTTTGTTTCCTATAGATCTCTGATCAGATTATAATGAATGAAGTCCTTTCTTGAGCATGGTATTAAGTATTTTAATGCAAAGTATTGGTAGCTCTTACAATCAGTAGTTTGAAAATAGTTAATCTTTGTTCTTTCTTAGCAATAAATTAAAAAATTAAGCACACAAGTAGCTTTTAAAAATCAATCCTATATTTTACTATTTTGTTTAGAGACTTAGGGATACTTTCCATTTTTACAACTTTTAAGGATCTCAGCTTTGAGTTTAGTAGTTTCTGATTACTTATAATGGAGTTGTAGTAATTATAATGTAAATACTTTGTTTCTCAAATGTTTGCAATATCTGTGCAATGGCTTCTAATAATTATGTGCTTTCATCAAGTAAAAGTAGTTCAAAGCCTGTTTGGAGCGTGGAAGGGTTGATGGAAGTGCACATAATTTCCGATAGGGAGGAGCCAAATTTTTATAGTAAAGGTGTGGTTGTGTGTCTGTGTGTGTCTGTGTACTTTACTATTCAAATCTTTCTAGAGATTGATATGAATACTCTGATAAGTTGTTCTTTAACAAAGTAAACTAATTTCAGAGAAAAATGATCATTGGCATTTTATGCTCTGAACTGTCAAGTTAGTCTTGAAGTATCTCCTAGTTTGGTGTTTAAGCCACTATGTTACTTTTGCTGTCTCACCATTTCTGTGAGCAACACATACTGTACACCAGAAGTCTTTATTTTATCCCCGTCCGTTCCTAGTAGATTTTTCTCTGGCATTGTCACTCTGGAAAATGCTGCTGTGTAAAGTAATTAACCATATTCAAAAGGTGTATCAAATTCTGACTAAAGAGAGTGAGTACAGGTGGTGTGTGTGTGTGTGTGTGTGTGTGTGTGTGTGTGTGTTGTGTGTGTGTGTTGTGTGTTGTTATTGTTGTTGTTGTTGTTAAGTTCTTGTTCCTTTGTAGCCTATTTACAAAATAATGAGCAATCCTTTGACAGTGTTCATGAATCTCCAGTGTTACACACCTGTTCCATGTTTAGAGCACAGAGATTGCAATTGATTACTCAGGACCCCACCCCAAATAGTTGTCAGCATTGACTTTCTTTTTTTTTTTTTTTTTTTTGGTTTTTCGAGACAGGGTTTCTCTGTGTAGCTTTGCGCCTTTCCTGGAGCTCACTTGGTAGCCCAAGCTGGCCTCGAACTCACAGAGATCCGCCTGGCTCTGCCTCCCGAGTGCTGGGATTAAAGGCGTGCGCCACCAACGCCCGGCAGCATTGACTTTCTAAAGTAGAGAATTTTACATTTGCCATACAATATATAATTATTTTTATATGACCATCATACTAAGAATGAATAGATACTTTTGCTGTGGATGTCTTTCTGTATGCTGTGAATATGTGTTGCTCTGATTGGCTGATAAATAAAATGCTGATTGGCCAGTAGCCAGGCAGGAACTATAGGTGGGACAAGCAGAGAGGAGAATTGTGGAAGAGGAAGGCTGAATCAGGAAATGTGAGCCCGCTATCCAGGGCACAGCATGTAATGGCACACAGGTAAAGCCACGGAATACGTGGTAACATATAGATTAACAGAAATGGGCTGAGTTTAAGTGTAAGAACTAGTCAGTAGTTAGCCTGAGATAATGGCCAAGGAGTTTTAGTTAATATAAGCCTCTGTGTGTTTATTTGGGTCTGAGCAGCTGTGGGACCTGGGTGGGACCGGAGAAAACTCCAGCTATATGGTTTCATTCATGTTTCTTATAAATCTTCTGATAGTGTTGTACTATTTGTAGGACAGAATTATTCAGAAATAGTAAATGGCAAATTTAATTAAAGGAAATAAAAATAACTGTTGGAATTAGGGTCTTACTTTGCTAGTCCAAGCTGGCCTGAATTTACTCTGTAGCTAAAGATGGTCTTGAACTCATTAAAAATTCAACAGTTTTCTGTCCTCAGCCTCCCATGTGCTGGCTTTATAGTTATGAGCCTAAATTGATGATATTATAGTTTGAATTTGAAATACAGGCCACACAGGATGGCTTGATTGTTAGTTAATAGGCTTTTGGAAAATGATACATTCATTCTGAGGGCTCTGGTCTGATCAGTGACTTTATGGGTTTATGATATAGCGTCATTATTGGTCAATTGTAGAAAGTAGGAGGTAGGGCCTGGTAGGAGGAAGTAGGTCACTGACATGTGTGCCCTGGAAGATGTATCTTTCTCTGTGTCTCCTCTCTGCCTCCCATCCATTCTGAGTTGAGCTATTGTTCTACCCATGCTTGGCACCATGATGAGCTCTTTCACCATTGAGCAAGAAGCAGTGGAGTGGAATGACCATAGGCTCAAACCTCTGACTGTGAGCCAAAGTAAATCGTTGCTCCTTTACAATGTTTGTCATGGGAACTTGTGACTTTCATAAGAAAGTGACTAACATATAAAAAAATAATGGTTCAGAATGAAGGAAATCAATTTTATAGCCCTCTATATCCATGAAGAAAATCAAGCCTTCCTAAATGAGGTGGCTTCTTTTCAGATATTTGGTTACTGTGGCAAGAAAAGTAACTATTACACCCGTGTATGTACTTTCTTTGCTGTCTTTTTAATATCTCATTTTGCTTACCTTAAAACTCATGGGAGACTGCTTATTGTTGCCATCTGGCCACACATTTGACTGGCTCAGGTATCGAAGGAGCTGATTGCTGTCTCTTACTTCTCTCTTTCCATTCTCCTCTGTTATTAACTTGGGGCCTCCAGCCCAGCCAGTGGGCTACCTACTTCAGGGTGAGTCCTCTTTCCTTAGCTAATCATCGCTGGGAGCATCTTCATGTATGTGCCCATACATGGGCCTCACTAATGACCAGACATTCTTTTAATCCAATCAAAATGATACTGGACTTTGACCATCACAGTGGTTGGGGTAGATGGATTTCTGCTTGTGTGGATTCCCGCAACTAAGAACTAAAAAAAAAATGGGAAAAAAATTCCATCTGAACTGAAACTTCACTGACTTTATCTTCTCTACATAATATAGTATACTATCTCCTTCCATTTCTTTTATATTTTATATTTTGTTAAGTATTATAACAATTGCAATTTTAAGTATGCAGAAGGATATATGCATATGAAGGGTGTGTTTGTATATGTATGTGCTTTAGTGCCTAATTGATGTTTTATATTTTTTTCCTTTGGCATTTCATACTTGTAAGCAGTATATTTTGTTGTTGCTATGTTTTGTTTTGTTTTTTCTGAGATAAGGACTCAGTAGGAAGACCAAACTATTCTGGAGCTCACTATGTAGACCAGGCCTACCTTGAACTTACAGAGATCCTTCTGCTCCGACTTCTAGGATTAAAGGCATGCACCATGCCTGGCCCTAAACAGTGATTTGATCTTATCCACATCCTCATCCCCCATTCCATCTTCTCTCATGTCATCCTCCCAACTTCATGCCTTTTAGTGTTTGTAACACACTGAGTCTGAAAGTTAGTACCACCCTGTGGCAGCATGTTCCTATATGATGTGATGAAGAGGTGGCAACAGGAAGATCATAAGTTTGAGGCCAGCTTGGGCTATACCAGCTAAAGAATTTTAAATTGGTGCAACAATATAATATAGCTTTTGTGTGGACTTCTTATTTTTAAATGGTACTAGGTCTCCAGTTTTCCTGTGCTCGCGGGGCAATGTGAGCTTCATGTAGAGCTAGACCATGGGAATATTTTCCTCTCAGGCTCCAGAGGAGGAGACTCTTAAGAAATCTCATCCCTGCACCTTTGGCTGGAGAAGAGCTCTTCTTGCCCTGGCTCTGAGCTCTGTGTATAGGGAGACCAAACCTTCCCATTTGAGAAGTCAAACAGTGATTAAAATGGATACTCCAAGGAAATCTGATCTGTGAGTTTCATGCCCAGATACTTGTCTTTTATTACATTTTATTCCTGGGGATAACTGATGTTCATACCTTTCAAAGAACCAGAAACGATGAAGGCAATCCATAGCTAGAAATTGTTTTCTCCGAAGGAGAAGTGATACTTTCAGTTTATTTTCAACATTATAATTAAAGAATAAATTATTTTTTTTGTTATTTGAAAAAGAGAACATGAAGTTGAGGCAGGCTTTATGGGTTTATCTAGGAGAAGTTAGGAATGAGGGGTGAATATAAAAAACACTATATTCATATATGATAACATTTTAAAAATATTTTTAGTATTTGAGAAATGTTTTGACAAATGTTGATTTAGAATTTTTTTCTCTTAAGACATAATGTATCATTTTGTTTTTGTCTCTACATTAGTACTTTATAGATTGCTTTATTCACATCAAAGTGTGGGCACATTCTCTGTACACTTGCCATTTTGAAAGTCTCCCAGTGATGAAAACCTTTCTTCTCTAAAATGCACACGTTTCTCAACACAGTGACAACTGTACTATGAAGAAGATGCCAAGTCCCTTTGTGGATGTGTGTTCTGTTGACAGTGTCCTGTGTTGTTGAAAATGAAAGTAAACAGCTCTTCTCTTGCCTTATATAATCTCATAGGGTCATATTGCAGAGATGACCTTTAACTTTCAGTGTGTTTACACTCAGAGAAGCTTCAAAAGGAACGTGTTCAAATTTACTTCCAATTCATATGTTCTTCATGTCACTAAAATTGTCTTTTTTAAACTTTTACCCTTGTTACATGGACTCATCTTTCATTACATGAAAAATTTCAAATGCTTTTGACCATTTGATTAAAAGTTTAAAATAAATAATTAGATCAGATACAGCAGTCTCAAATAATTTAGATCTCTACTCTTTCCAAATGTGTTTTTATTAAATGTTTCTTAAATTGTTTAACTTAATCCAAGCAAATGAGTTCCTTTCAAATGGGTATACTCATTGAAATAAAGGAAATTCTTTTGTTCATCTAATACCATTTTAACTTTTTAAAGAGCCAGTAAAAGATGAGATAAAACAGAGGAGTAAGTGAATATTATGAACAGGTCAAGCTTAAAAATAGTAATTTATATATATATATATTATAAATATATATATTATAAATATATATATAACCATATTTTGTGGTTAGTAATATAATACTTAATCCTCTAACTTGTGTTTATAATCTCAGAGTCTATAAATATTTCTTTTAGTTTTATTTTCTGTTGCTGTTACAAAATGCCCCAACAAAGAAACTTAGAGGAGAAAGTTTATTTCAGTTCACAATTCTGGGTGACAGTCTGTTGTAGTGGAAAACCACCACAGTGCCAGTCACTTGAGAGAGCTGGCTGATCTCTGTCCATAGTCACTGGGAGGAAGAGTAGTGCACACATACTGTGCTCTCTTTATCAGTTGTTTTACTAGCCATGAATCCCTCCTTGCTCAGGCACCACTGCAGTGCATGACCCCATAGACATATCTGCCAGCCAGCCTGATCTAGCCGGCCATGAGACGCTCTTCTCAAGTGCTTCTGGACTGTGTCATGTTGACAGCTAAAAGCAAACATCACAATAGAGATGTTTCTTTATTTATTAAATGAGTGTAAGTGTTTCTCAATATCTAAGATTCATGTTTTAAACTTTTTGTCATAGTTTCCATGATGTTAAACTGTCTTCTAACCATATGTTCTGTCTGAACACTTAAATTAGGAAACATTTACCTAGAAAAGTTCACCTTTTGGAGTTATATATCCAAGTGATAGTACATTAAAGGAAGTTACTGAAGTTATTGGTTGCCATATAGATTATAGGCTTTGGATTTCTGTATTAATGACTTCTTGCTGGGTTATTTTTGTTTTATAAATTGTATGATATGCTTTTGTCTCAATTCTCAACTTGAAAAAATGATGTATTTTCGATGTATTTCCATTAAATACATAAAATACTAGAAAGTAGTGATCTAGGAGCAACAAAATCGAATAGGAAACATATAGATAACTAGCCTGTGTGTTCATTTATAACTAACACTTGCATTATAATAATTATTCTGAAGTTCCCTCCTAATGTGAGTTTAAGATTCTCACCTTTTACAAAAGTATTCAAGTTGTCATTTGAAGCATGAATATAATTAGTCTTATCAATAAAAACTAGGAGTCAGATATTGGGGTAGTAACCTGAAAGATCAGAGAAGCAGAGCAGCAGCCACCAGTGACTTCTTACTTCTCAGATCCTCCAACCAAAAGGGGCCAATAGCCTGTCTCTGCCCCCCCCAGCCCCCAGTGCTGGGATTAAAGGCCTGAGCCACCACCCCCTGGCCTCTATGGTTAACTAGTGGCTAGCTCCACCCTCTTGATCTCCAGCAAGCATTTGTCAGAACACAAACAAAATGTCACACACACAACTGACATTTAGTATTATTATTGTAAGCAAGTCATAGTCTTTAAGTAAAAAGGTAATTCCTTTGTAGTTTTCCCAGGTTATCTGTTTCTTGAAATTCTATTTTTCTTTTTACTATTACCAATTGGATATTTAACCATTTAATTTTTAACTATTACCAATACTAGATATTTCTTCAGTAGTACCTTATACATGAATCATTCCAATAGTTGTAGTACAAATTTGTCCATTTATTTTAATAATATGTGGGTTAAAAATTGTTATGTGTAACATGTTCCCTGATGCTGAGCAGAGTAAGATAAACTTGTGCTTTGTAAACAGATGGTGATGCATGTCTAAGAGCAGATATATTGCTTTTTTTTTCTGATAGGAAGTAAGAGACATTATTTTTAGGCTACTTGTTGATTCGTATGATCAATGCAGTAGGAAGCTAGCGCTTGACCCGGTTTCATGTGGACTGTGTTGTATGTGGTAAGTAAGTACAGTTTCCAGCTCATGCATTTTTCACCTTACAAGAGAGAATGTCAAAAACTGGACTGTTCATTTCTTCAATCTCAACAGTACTCTCAAACTGACTGTGTTTTCCTTTTCTTTCTTTCTTTCTTTTTTTAAAGTTTAGACTTGGTTCCTTCAACCTAGACAAAGTTCCAAACTCAACTGAAGTCATTAGAGAACTCATTTGTTACTGCCTGGACACCATTGCAGAAAAACAAGCCAGAAACGAGCACCTGCAGAAAGAAAATGAAAGGCTCCTGAGAGATTGGAACGATGTTCAAGGCCGGTATGTACACAGTGCTTGCACCAGGAAAACACTGAGCTCTTTCATTCCTGTAGACGTACGCTAATGATAGATAAATTTACAACATATGTAGAACAGGCATTTTATAAAATCCCTCCGTAATTATTCCTTTACTCCATTTTATTCAACCACGTTATTAGTGGCTGTTTTGTACAGCAGGAGACTATTAACCATTTCAGCTCTCTTGTTTCTTAGTAGAATCAACAAACAAGAAAGTAAGAAGTAACCGCAGATCAAGTGTCACAGCCCATTACTATATCATTAATAAAAACATTAGTCCCAGTATGGTGCCTGCTGAAAGAATATATGCTTAGTGCACACGTGGCCTGATAGAGTCACCAGCACTTGAAAAGACTAGCGGTATTTATAAGGGAAAGATTACTGTAGCTTAATTTATAGGATTAATAATTAACAAAAGGAGAGGTGAAATATAAATAAATACAGTTGACTTTTCATTTGGAATTAGTGAATAATAACTATTTCAAATGATGTGTGTTTTGGCTCTACTAGAGACATTTCCCTGACTGAAAATTCATGCTACAGTCATTTTTAAAAGATGAAGTAATTGTGGCTACTGAATAAGACATTAAAAAGTCTTTCATTTTCCTGGATTTGCCTCTTTTTTTAATGATGAATAAGAATGATATATTTGTTTTCAATTATTACATTTTTATGTAAATCATAATATATTCTCACCCAGTAAATTAATTTGTGTCACTCTGTTACACAAAAGGTGTTTGAACTATGTTATGAACACTTATATGTTCACAGAAACAAATGTGATATGGATATGTTTGTGTGTATAGCAGTGCTTGGAGTAATTACATGGTGTATATACATAATGATGTTACAAATTGTGCTATATCGTAGGTTGTAAAAATCTCTCATTCAAGGTAAAGTGCATCCCATTTAAAAGTACTTGTGAACTTTTAGGGCAGCTATTGTGATTGCTATTTTGTGGACATTAATAAGACCTTGGAGAAGTACATATTAAAGAGTTTGATAGTTATCCACATATGTATATGAGAATGAGAGTAACTAGAAGAAGTTCTTAACAGTTAATAAAATCAATGATGGTAGCCTATATAAAATTAAATAACTGATACCCAGTTATCTTTGACTTTCACATTTTATATTAAAGGAATATTCTCTTTTAGAACAAAATTATTTTTATATCCAGATATAGAAACTAAATATATTGATTATATAATATATATTTTTAGAATTATTTAGTTTATATATTAGAAACTATAAAAAATTAATTCTTCTCTTAAACTTTTGGTTTTTTTTTCATTTAATATGAATCTGTATCAAGTATCTGTGCTACAAAGCATTATTTGGAATAATATCCATAGTCTGATTATATTTTTATATTTTGTATATGAAATAAATCCAATTAGAGGAGATGAACTGTGGTTTGATAAGCTATTGTATCTTTATATTTAAAACTCTAAATATCCTCAGTGACAGGAAATTTGATCTATAAGTTGCCAACAAAAATGCAGACTGGGTGCTCTGCTCTTATACCAATTGCTTCACAATGTCTACTAATAACTGAAGAAGGCTGTCTTATTGGTATTCAGTTCCCCTTGCTTGAGCTGCAAGCGCAGGGAATGAAGCTGAGCCTGGAGACAGCAGCCTGTGCAGTGCAAGCCAGTGTGAGCAGGGCCTAGTCCTGGGGCAAGTGCTTGATTTGTTGTCTGGGCTCTTGCATGCCAGCAACAAGGCATTTCCTCTAATCTGTCTTTTAGGATTGCTCCAGCTCTCTTTTCTGCTTTCATTCCTGGGTCTGGTGTCTTCTGTGTGGCCTAACAATGTGTTGCCAGTGGACGAACCTACCAGTTGAGAGAAAGGAATCCTCTCCAGAGAATTCTAGGCTCTTGTTTGTATACCTTCTTTGAGATTAGTGAATTTACATATTTCCCAAATTTGCTTTTCTTCCTTTTGAGAAGACAATGTGATGACTCTGACACTCTCTCCATATGGTGGTCTTGCCACAGCAGTAGCTCCTCAGGGTTCTCTTCCTACCAGCTCAGAATCCTGGAAAGTGAGCAGAACACTGAGCACACTGGCTGCCCTGTGGCATGAGTATCTACTAAGACATAGCTTTCAAGAGATTAGAAACAGAACATAAATGTACTGAGTCCAGAAACTGGGGACATATAGGATAGAGACTCATCAGAAACTAGGCCCGGTTAGGAGTCCCTGTCACAGTTCACTCATCCACATAGTCTCTGATTGTGATGTGTCCATTGATGACCTGATCGTTTCTTCCCACCCCACCCTATCTGTAATGCGGATAAAGGAAAGAAAGGTAGAGAGAAGGGCACATACCAGGCAGCAGAAATTCCTTCAGAAAGTGTGGGAGATGTATCGGAAATGTATTGAAATTGAGTAGGAAATAATATGAGCAAACTCAATAATGTCATTGTATGCTTAAAAATCCCAAACTGTTTGTGCTCTATTTCAGGAGATTTGTATACTACCAATTTGTTTACAAAATATGCTTATATTTCCATTTTAAAGGAAAATTAATAGAATATTGTAGACATATTTTTAATTAAAATATATATCAATGTTGTGATCAAAAGCAAATATGAATTTCATTTGCTTTAGGATGGTAGGAATAAACAAGACTTGAAAGAAGAGAAAGGAATTACAGGATGGATAGAAAGTGTGAACTTTAATGCACAGGCATTAGCATCTTCTTGCTATTACTGTTTAATTATCATTCAATAATTGTGCTCTTTGCTCCCCTTTGAGCAAGTTTTATTACAGGGTTGGTTTTGGATATTTCAAATAATAGGAAAATATTAGAAATTTGTATGTGAATCCTGAGGTTATTAACTGTATTTATATACTGGATTTCTTACTTAATTTCAAACAATAAGTCTCAAGTTCCAGAACATGCTACTGAATAGGTCTTTTGTTTGCAGGCAGACCTCAGTTTAGAAATTCTCTGGCTTTCTTGTGAGTTATAGTTATTAAACCCATAATGAGTGGCAGTCTTTGTGAACTGAGTGGACTGAATTAGCAAGCCCTGAAAGCGCTTTCTCTTTGTCCTTGTGCCTTCAAGGTAGAATCACATTATCTACAGATGAATCCAGTCTGATTTTTAAAGACCTCAGGGGATATCTTTATGTCTCCATGGCAGCCCATTAGCTTGTTTAAGAACAGTTACAGGAAACCTTTCCTTCAGAGAGCCCAAGAGACAGTGTGGCCATCCTCTTCCTGGCCTGGGGCCTGTTCAGTTTGTAGTGTCGCTCTCTTCTCCACTTCTCAGCCTTCCTGAGCCATTCTGTGCTGCTCAGATTCTCTTTGATTTTACAGCCGTGAGCTGCAGTGATGTGGACCAGAACTCACTGTTAATGCAATGATCCCTATACTGTTTCTGTACTATATACGCACATGCGTGTGCCTCTTATTTGTTCTGGACTGTCAGGCTCCTATTTTATTTGGAATATCTTTGTGTGAAGTTTCCTTGTTTTGCTCTCTGTCTTTTTGTTTGCATACTGTTCTTACATTGTTTTGCTACTCAGAAATATTTTCTTTTGAAGCATCAATACTTCGTGCATTTAATATTTATTTATTTATTTGTCACTTTTTAAAATTACTGTATTCTGGTCTAACTTCCCAAGTCCCTGATTACTGAGGTTAATGATGAAGCTTAGCATTATTGATCTATGTCATGGTCAGTTTTGAAAGGACAAATGTCATTAGGCCTTTTCTTCTTGATGCTACTTATGGTGTCATTTGTTTGAGCCTGGCCTCAGAAAAGATCCTTGGACTAGTTGTAACTTGCTTCAGTGGTCTGTGGGTTTGTTTTATTGTCCGTAGGTTAGCAATGAGTCTCGTGTCTCTCCTAGATCAATGGTCTCACCTAGTAATTCTTGCCCAATTTTTCACCAAGTAATATGTAAGGCATAGCAGATTATAACGTTACAGAAGATTGATTTTAAAAATAATGTAGGCCATAAGCTATGCATGTCTTAATTCCTAAATACTGAAAAAAAAGGTAATATTCTCTGAGTCTGTTGAGACGGTAATAACTGAGTGTAAATTTGTGTTCTATGATTGTTGATAATCATATGCTATATTATACAACTCAACCTTTTCTGGGAGGTGTTGTCCAGTTTGATGAACAGTTGATTGCAATAAAGGTGTTAAAACAGGGAAGGTTAACCCACATGATGCACAACTTTTTTCCCTATAACAGAAAAGATGTGACCTTTGCCAGTATAGTTGTGGTATGGTTATTCAAGTTATTACTACTTTTATGAAAATTATATAAATTTCATTTTTATACCTTTTCAGATTTTTATGTGTTATGGAAATGATAGTTTTCATAAAGTTGTAGGAATTACCTTGATAGTTTTGATAGTTAATGTATGTGCATAATCTTTCAATCAAGAACTTCAGGAAGGTTTATGTGAAAATTAAATGTGGAATTAAATCTAATAGATTCTGAATTTGTTGCTATTTTTAAATTTCTCTATAAAAATTGTGATATACATGAAATTTATTGTATTGTACATATTTATTTTTATGTGTCTAAAGTGCTTTTTTATATATACTGAGATTGTTTAGATATGTATGTATGTACATATATATATTCTATTCATTTGTATTTCTTATGGCATTACATTAGAAAATATAATATGAAAATAAGAGAATGTTCACATAACAGTTTGCATCTGAAATTGTAGATATAATAACATACCCCTGCATAATATGAACAATGAATGTTAGCTATATCTTTGGAAATTTGAAAGACTAAAGGGAAGGAGACATTCCTAAGAGGAGCCACAGGCCATTGGTGTCTCTCACATCCAGTGAGGCAAAACAAGTCCATCAAGCCACCTTTTGCCAGTATGAAGGGCCTAAAGGGATACATGTTCTATCTCATGCTCTTTAGAAAGTCCTCAGCCCCTTGCAGGGACACAGTGCTGCTAAAGATTTCAGATTAGTCTCTTGACTGGTAGACCAGTAGTACACAAATGGAAGGCTAGGCTGAGAAAGGGACGTCTCCAAGGAAGAGAACTTCAAAGTGTTATGTTGCTTCTTAAAACAATGTAATTAATGCCTGACTGGTTGGCATCTTGGAAGACGGGCTCAGAGAGGGTATAGAAGGGTGTGTTGAAAAGCACAAGTTCACTCTTGGGGACATGAAAAACTCATCAATCGAGCTGGGAAAAAACCTGTCCCATTGAACTCACTTTATCTCGTTAATGTGTACTGAACATCTCTGCTAGGCACTGAGAGTAAGGCACTGGGTATAATACACATGTTCTGTGGTCTAGTGGAATGACAACCTCAGTACAATTCACGCTAGAAGAATCTGCAGTGAATAGTTCCAGAATAGCATTGTTAGATGATCCTTTTCATCTCGGAATACATTCTCTGTATTGTTAAATAGGTGGATTGTGGGACATTAAGGGCCTATCTGAACAGTATCCCATTTTGACAATTTCATTTCGAAGAATTTTATTGTAAGATATGCTTTATATAGATGTACATATTTAATTATTGGGACACATGGAATACATATAAAATACTTTTAGAAACATATAGAATAAGCAGTGTTATAAAGATAAAAACAGGCAGAACTTGACTATATTTAAAAGAATACTTTCAGTGAACTAATTTGTGTTTAAATTTATAAAATAGGAATTTATTCAAAACATGTCTACGTACACACCAGGTATATACAACGTTTACTAGTTTGCCTTCTTTCTATATCTTGGGGTATTAAGACAAATGAAATCCCTTGACAATTAAAGCATTCCAGGAAGAATTTGAAATACAGAGGCTTTTATCCTTTTTTCTTACATATCTGAAACTGAAGATATATTCTTCTTGACAAATTTATCATTTCTGTATTGTCTTCTTGCAAATATCAAGTGGTATAATTGAGTTCATAACATGTGTTTCTATTTTTGTTTGGGTGTGTGCATGCATATGTGGTGGGTTATAAAGACACAAATTGATAAATTATGTTCTTGTGGAACAAGTCATAGTCTGAAGACAACAAATTGGCTGTATTGCTTTAATATAAAATATGCTAGTGGCTTCTATTACAGTAATATTAATATACTAAGGAAACCGTACATTTGCTTGTTTGAAGTTCTCATGAAAATATTATTTTTTAAATAAACTACATATGATTAATTTATTATGTTTGAACATTTAGTTAAAAAAGCTTTATTTCTATCTATTTTCATTCTTTGTTTTAGAACATAAATTACAAATATTAATAACTAGTATCTTCTAATTTGTTCATTTCTCTCCTTAAAACATTTAAGTTTTAGAAAGCATGTATAAAATGACCTTAGTTATTTTTGCTTTCAAGTTTTCTTGAAATCATGAGAATGAGATTGAGATTGAATATTAATGATATAAAATTAATATTGAATATTAATGATATAAAATCTACTTGACTTACAGTTTGTTCACTTGTTTGATTTTTTTTTTTTTTTTTTTTTTTTTTTTTTTAGATTTGAGAAATGTGTGAGTGCCAAAGAAGCCTTGGAGGCTGATCTGTATCAGAGATTTATCTTGGTGCTGAATGAGAAGAAAACAAAGATCCGAAGCTTGCATAAGTTGTTAAATGAAATCCAGCAGCTGGAACAGAATATGAAACCTGAAAGGTACATCCTTTTTGCTCCCCAACATCAGGTGTAAATCTAGGGAGAATGTCTTTACAAGCTGATGGCAAGGTAGATGCCAACTTTTAGAATATGGGTTTTGTTTGTTTGTTTTGTTTGGGGGTTTTTTGGTCTTTGGTTTTTTTGTTGTTGTTGTTTTTTGTGTTGTTTTTGTTTTTGTAGTCTGGGTTTAGACATTCTAGCACAGGCGAGTGCATTCTCCACAAAATTTCTCCATGATTTCCATGGTATCATTTAAAGTACAACATACAATCATAGCCTATAAAGCTGGCATGGGGTTTGTGGTGGTTTGAAAGAAAACAACCCTCGAAGTGAGTGGCATTATTAGGAAATGTGGCTTTGTTGGAGGAAGTGTGTCACTGTGGAGATGGGCTTTTAGGGTTCATATATGTTCAAGCCATGTCCAGTGAGACAGTCTACTTCCTATTGCTTCTGATCAAGATGTAGCCAGCATTATGTCTGCCTGCAGACCTCTATGTTCCCCACCATGATGGTAATGGACTAAACCTGTGAAACTGTAAGTGAGCCACCCCAATTAAATGTTTTCCTTATAAGAGTGGCTGTGGTCATGGTGTCTCTTCACAGCAATAAAAACCCTAACTAAGACAGGATTTAATTTATTTAATTCTTAGACATTATGAACTAAGAAATATATCAGTTAAGAAAACCTTGCACTTCCTCCAAGGCTGCAAGTTGGTTACACATCTGTAATCTTTACATCTAAGCAGTGTTAACTTTAGATCCAGCTAATGAATGCTAAATACCATGGGGCATTCATGTTGTCTGATCAAAGTATGTTATTTTATTCTATTATTATCAAGTTTTTTTTTCTTTCTGTAACTATCTGTATACTTGATTCTTAAGGGAAACATCATAGATTACAAGTGGCTAGTATAGGTTTGGATAATTTTAAGTGTTTTTAGTTATTAATTCACTTAGATTAGATTCAGCTGTCTTGAACCTGAAACGAAGCATAGGTTTTCAAATGCCATAGTATAAAGAAGGTAGCAGTTAATTTTAGCCTTTCCTAAGTCAGATCCTGTTCTGGCATTGAGGGCTATTTACATATGGTACCGAACAATCATATAAGCTCTCTATTCTTCATTTTGGGGACAATTTAGTGAAATGAAGAACTGCTTTCAGATTTTTTACAATGCTAATGACTGGCCCACAGAGATTAGAAGAATAAAATGTGGTAAGGTAATTAAGTAATTAATAATAGTAAACATTAAACAGCCATTTATAATTAAAATAAAACCTCTTTTATGGGACTTATCTCTAAGTGATTTTATCTAAATCACATAATTCTCTCAATATTTCTATCTGAGCAGAACCTTTTTTCCAGGAACATTTGTTTGTATTTGCTTACTGGTAATGTAAACAGTTAGCCACAGGTGAACTGATGATTTCCAGTTCTGCCTTTCTCTGTTTCCAGGGAAACTACATGTTCTGAAAAACCAACTGACCAAGATGCAATTTATGATGAAAGTACTGATGAAGAAAGCGGAGCGTCTGAGCCGGCTACAGGTGAGAGGGTCATCCTTACCTTGTTTAAGTTGTCACTTGGGCTTACTACTATAAATAGAAACCAAAGTAAAAAAAAATATGATAAAAGGTTTTCTGTAAAATTGATCAAATATTTTTAGCCTAGAACTTTCAGAACATAACATTAAAGTTAATGTTCACCCTAGACTGTAGCAGTTAGCCACAGCCAGGCAAAGCAAGCACGCATACATCCATACACTAGGGCTGTCTATTCACTGTTAAAGGAACATGTATAATGAGAAGCAGGACGTCATCATGTTCAGTATCACCAGCGCGGAACTGGTTCCTTTCATCTCTGAGATCTTATGGAGCTGGGACTCTGGGTAGCGTTGGGTGAGCTTGAAGTCTTCCTTTCTGCTATTTCATGGAAAGGATTAAAATGGACGGAAATAAAAGATTTCTAGGGCATTTTTCCAGCATTTTTTATCTTCATGGTCTTTCGCTTGTATATTATGGTTTCAGATTTTGTGATTTTTCTGGGTTTCCTTTCTTTTTGTATGTGTGTCTGTGTAGGTGTGTCTCTGTGCTTCTATGTTTTCTTTTGTTGTTGTTCTGGTTTATTTGCCTGTTTTTTTTTACCAAAGAGAAAATAAAGGATGCAGTTGAGTGGGTGGACAGATAGGGAGGATATGAGAGGAGATCGAGAAGGAAAAACCTGCTCAGAATATATTGCATAAAAATTATTTTCAATTTAAACAAGTCCAAAAAGGACACATACAAGGAGGAAGGCATCTTGGTTTTCAGTTTATAAGATTTATAAGCCTTATTCAGTCCTGTGACTCACAGTCCCAGCAGGTATTTAATCCTATCAGCTATTTTATAGATTTCGGGGGCAGTAGAAGTAGGGAACTCATGTAACACTAACACAATTTTGACCTAAACCCAATATAAATCCATCTTTAGAAAAGATGTATATTTTAAAATATAATCTTTTGATTCTTTGAGAATTTCATGTATCCTTACAATGTGTTTTGATAGTATTGAGCCTCTGCTCCTTGTCCTAACTGTTCCAGATCCACTCACTGCTCCTCCCCCAGCTTAATGTCTTGTGTTTGGTTGGTTTTTATCAACCCACCAAGTCCAATTTGGGTATGTATGTATATGTATATATATATATATATATATATATATATATATATATAGATAGATAGATAGATAGATAGATATAGATATAGATAGATATATATATAGATAGATAGATATAGATATAGATATATATGCGTGTGTGTGTGTGTGTGTGTGTGTGTGTGTGTGTGTGTTTCATGGATGTGGGGCTACCCACTGGTTCCTGGTCAACTTACTCAAGGCCCTATACTTGAAGAAAACTGACGCCTTCTAGAAGCCATGTCAGCAGTTCCTTATCTAGGAGTAGGGTTCCTCCACACTGGAGTATTGGCTGGCCTCCTCTTATATAGGCAGTTCCAGCTGCTGTGAGTTTGTGAGCACAGTGCTCCTGTGTGGGGCGTTTACCCACCAACCCCACAGCTCCGCAGAGTTTTCTTGAGTGTGAGCAGCAGGAAATATTAGATAGAAGGATTTATTGTGGAGAATTTCACAGAGATAAACAGATAGAAAATAAAGGATAGCCTTGAGAGGGCCTGGAACCTATTCCAATGGGCCTCGACTGTCTCTGCCCCAGGGTTTTTATAGAGATGCCAAGGGGTGGAGCAAAAGACCTCCTCCCCCAGCACAGCCAAGTGCAGACCATGTCAGACACCTGCACTCAGGCCCGTGGTCCTGATCATCCTCTATTCGGACCTGCTGGGTAAAGCCACGAGGAACCCGAGAACGGGCTCCCACACTCCTGTAATCTAGGAGACACTGTACTGTTCCATTCCTTCCCAAGCTCTGGCTCTTAAAATCCTTCAGTTTCCTTTTTCTTTAGTGATCCCTGAGCCTTTAAGGAGGGGTTCTGATAGATAGGTCCCACATGTGACTAGGTAACACACAGACACTTTATTCTCTGCACTTTGACCACTTGTGGGAACCTCGATGTAACATGTCAGTGAAATGGATGGAATAATGTGGGATAGGAGTTAAGGGAATCACAGATGAGACCACAGACATAAAGAAGCCTAAATTTCAAAGGAAAAGGAGATAGACTAGCAACTGGAGGGAGAAGTAAAGAAAGGGAGAAGAAAAATATGTTTGTGTACTGATAGGAGCCAAAGAGCGTGTGAACTGGATTGTCTAGGACACGGAAGGTTTGCACAGTGATGGTGAGTAGGGGAAGTGAGGGAACAAATCTCTAGAAAAGTGGAGATTACGGGAGGGTTATTAAACTAGCTAATTGATAAATCAAATTTTATTTAGTTTGCATTATAACACAAATGCACTTTCAAACATGAGAGTTTTTATCATTTAAAGGAAATAGTTCCTTTACATTTTCCCTACTTCAACAATTTTATATAGTTTAATCAAAATGTAATTATTTAATTTTCCTCCTTCCCTTTCCTCTCTCTGTGCCTTCCCATGTCCTCCTCTAACTTCTTCATGCTGCTCTCACACTCAGATTCATAGCCTCTTTTTCCCCAGTTAGTTTTGCATCTGCCTATCCATTATATATTTATATGTATGCACAAATATATAAATACAACCTGCTGAGTTTGTTTTTGTTTTATATATATATATATATATATATATATAGTTTTAAAACTATTTCAGTAGTAATTAAAATTCAAAAAAGAAAATCTATGTTCTTTCCACCTTTAACTTTTCAGAATTTTTAATAATTTCAGTGGACTTTGATTTTGTTCTTAAATCTAAATAGCATATCTCACCCACACATATAGAGGATAAAAATTATTGATGAGAAATATATCATTTAATTTGTATACATGAGATTAGGAACTTTTATGTGTTAAACCTATTCTTAGCAAAGCTTGAGTATAAATTGTACTATTTTAAATTTGGTAACTTTTCTCTTTTATCTTAGTTTATTTCGTATTTTTCTTTCATTTTATGTGTCATTTATATAGACCCCACTTAACTATATATTTAACATGTAAGCCTCTGGTTTTTTGTTTGTTTGTTTGTTTTTGAGGCAGAATTTCTATGTGTAGCTTTGGAGCCTTTCCTAGAACTCACTCTGTAGCACAGGCTGGCCTCAAACTCACAGAGATCCGCCTGCCTCTGCCTCCTGAGTGCTGGGATTAAAGGCATGCACCACCACTGCCCAGCTATTTTTTAATTATTTGGTCTTAATAAAAATGAATCACAGATCTGAAACTGTTGATGTTGAACCACAAACTTGATTCCACAGATCCGAGAGGAAGCCTTCTATGTTAGCTAACAGATGGGCCTCTGTAGATTACCAGCTTCTACAATGAGGTGTTCTGCAGCCTGTGATACGGCTTATCCCATGGGGCAGGCCACAGTCGTTTCACTGCAGGTCTCATGTTCCCTGTATTATGGCTGTGAGCTCAGTCTGGATTGACTCTTCTTGAACTGCTTCAAGCACTTTAGTGGTGAACCAAGCTTCCCTGCAATGGCTCTGTTGTCAATCCTACGGTTTCAGGTCTGCCTGCCTTCCCTCCAGGAAAACAAGTGGGAGACGAGTCAGGGAGGATTGCTGGATTTACTCTGTCTTTCAGAAAGCCATTTCTAAAAGTGTGTGAATGTATAGTTTGGTAGTAATTTTATTGTGTGACTTTTGTTATTAGTTACTAAAATTCCTACAGTCCTCATGAGTTGTTTACAGGGTTGCCCTGGTCCTTTGCGATGACTAAAGTTCACTGAGGTGCTCATCTTTCACTGATTCAACCATATTTATTTCAAGAGAAAGATATATTTAATTCTTTTTTTTTTAAGGTGGAGTATCTCTATAAAAATTTATCTTTCCTAGAACTCACTATGTAGACCAGGCTGACTTCAAACTCACAAAAATCCTTCTCCCTCTGCTTCCTTAGTGCTGAGATTAAGGGTGTTTGTTAACACACCCGGCAAGACCAGTTTACTTTTATGAATTTATCCAGAAGTAGGATCTGGATATTGTAGTTTGAAAGAAATGAGTGTGCAATCATTTTATGGATAAAAAAATAATTTTCTTGCCTAGCGTTTAAAATTTTCTTTGTCATTAGGGCTGATTTCATTATCCATTAAAGACTAACTCCTGAGAAGTAGTGTAGTCTCATAAACTGTATCGTGCTTATATAGTATGAAATTATATAGCATAAAAATTTCTTGCCGGGCGGTGGTGGCGCACGCCTTTAATCCCAGCACTCGGGAGGCAGAGACAAGCGGCTCGCTGTGAGTTGGAGGCCAGCCTGGGCTACCAAGTGAGTTCCAGGAAAGGCACAAAGCTACACAGAGAAACCCTGTCTCAAAAAAACCAAAAAAAAAAAAAAAATTCTTAAAATGCTAGAGATAGAACTCAGTGGTAGGGCCGGGCGGTGGTGGCACATGCCTTTAATCCCAACACTCAGGAAGCAGAGGCAGGCGGATCTCTGTGAGTTGGAGGCCAGCCTGGTCTACCAAGTGAGTTCCAGGAAAGGCGCAAAGCTACACAGAGAAACCCTGTCTTGAAAAACCAACCAAACAAACAAACAAAAAAAGAACTCAGTGGTAGAGTGTGTCCCAGCATGTATATGGCCTGGAGTTCAGTTCCCAACATCACATAAAATAAATGGATCTTAATGTTCTTGGGAATAGCTTATTACATAAGAGATTTCCATGTGTCTCAGTTAGAGTTTCTATTGCTGTGAAGAGACACCATGAGCACAGCAACTTTTATAAAGGAAAATATTTAACTGGTATGCTTACAGTTTCAGAAGTTCAGTCCATTGTCATCATGGCAGGACATGGCAGCATGCAGGCAAACATGGTGCTGGCTACCTTTTGATCAAAAAAGCAACAGGAAGTGGTCTGAGACACTGGGTGTGGCTTGGACATATATGAGACCTCAAAGACCACCCCTACAGTGACACACTTCCTCCAAAAGGCCACACATACCCCAGCAAACCCCATCTTAATAGTGCCACTCCTTATAAGCTTTGGAAGCCAATTACGTTGCAACTACCACACCAAGTATCCCTAAATAGAATAGGCAATACAATTCATATTTTTCTATAGCAAAGTTGACTTCCCAAGATGTTGATGTCCAGAATTTTGAGACAGCTTGAAATAGCATTCATGACTTCATTGCTAAAATTATTACGGCATGCTGTAGCCCTAACGTTGGTAGAGTTTTTCTTTTGTTTTAGATTAAGGTCATAATAGCTAAAATAGGTGAAATCACTACAGTGAAGCCTTGGATTACAGAGAGAATTGGGCCGCATTCATTCCTATATAACTGATTCTAATGTCTCATTGACTTTAAGAATTTTCTAGGTGTTCTTCGTTTCCCCTGCCTCAAATTGTTTTTTTGTTTTGTTTTTCAATTAGAACCTGAAGCGTTATTATAAATACTGTGAACCATCCTTCTGTATAGGAAAGTGTGTTTTTGTATCCAAAATGAGAAAACTTCTTAGTTTATTTTAATGAATAATAGAATCTCACAAAGCAATAGTAAGTTATAAGTGCCCAAGTATCAGATATATTGTAATGACCAGTTTTTTTTCATTCTGAACTCTTTTAATTCAGAACTGTATTGGCACTGAAACAGTAGAGCTATATATCATAATAAATTTAATTATATATGAACACTCTTAGAATTTTAATCAGTTCAAACCATTTCAGGTCTTACTATGGTATAAAAAACAAACAAATTTGCTAGAAAGCTAGATTAATTTCATAGAGATTGGCTTTTTCTTTTGAAACATTTTGATCATATGTTTAATCACTGTCAACTAGCCATCACATAAAGAAGAATATGTAAGATTATTTAGTTTTAATAAACAATTAGTGTATTTGAATAATCATCACTTTACTCATGGAAATGGGCATTATTTCTTACCATTGCATAATATTTGAATTAGCCTTACTAAAAGATCAAATACAAAAATACTTTTCTACTATGTTTTGCTTTTCTTTCAGTGCAGATTAAAACACACAAATATTGAAAACAAATAAAGAAGCTTTCTGTCTTTGCATAATTATTCTCTGCATAATTATTTGCTCAAGATTTAGCACATTAGTTTAATTAATCCTGCTTCTTAGCCAACAGGAAGGTCCCTGTATAATTTCTGTCAGTCATTTGGGTTTCTACTTAGTTGCTAGGCTTCCTGGAAGGAAGTGTGGTTATAAAATAGCCTTTTTGAAAATAAATGAATGGCCATGCCAAACAGTGGATGAATACTGATACAGTTGCTTTTAAAAATAGAGCAGAATCTACAATTTCTAAGTATCAAAGGGCTTGTTGGTTTGAACAGTGAATCTCCACTCACACAGGGTAGAGCAATGTGTACTGCCAAAGAGATTACCCAGAATCCTAACCCTGGAACCATAAATATGCTCTTAATCTTATCCAGCATCCTTATCATAGATATATTTATTTAAGAATTCTAAATGGAAAGCTCAGTTTATCAAAACCTATCTCTGTGCTGAGAAGACAATTTGGGTTGTTTCATAGCAGGAGTGGGGTTTTATATGTAAGTATCACTGCCAGGAACTGCCTCATACATATTATTTCAGAGGGCCTGGAGTCCTAGGAAGGTCAGTACATTACCCTTGGCCACATAGAAGAATTTTTATAATTGCCTTCTAAAACAATAAATTAGCTACATTTGTAACATATGGTTGAAATATAAAACACTTGGAATTTCCTAACAGTGAAAACTGAGCCATTGACAGGATGGTATTGAGGACACTCAGTTCCTGGAGAGATCCTGTGTGTAGGTATTTGCTTGAGAGACTGTCTTCATCATAAGTGGAACAAGTCAGACTTCATGCAGCTTGCAGAGAAAACTTAGATGGACATGTTTCTAATGACATCCTTGCTCTGCTGGGTAATTTCTTCATATTACTTTTTAAATATCTTTTACTATATGTGCACTGTATTTACATCACTTCTGCACTTCTTTCAGCCAAATTCATGGCCTCTTTTTTTACAGTTACTGTCGTCATACATATGTGTCTGTTTGTTCATATGATGATCTATAAAATATATATATAAATGAATGAATATATAAATATAATCTGGTGAGTCTATTTATTGTTGTTTATCTTTATTTTTAGAGATGACCACTTGGTATCGTCAATTAAGAGTCTGTCCCCCCTTTTGGGGAGGAGAATGGCTGGCCCTCTCTAGCATTCATTAATTGTCTGTAGCTCTTCATCTAGAAGCCAAGAGAGAGACAACCATGACCACTCACCACCGGTGAGATTTCCCTGTCAACATTGGCATGGCAACTGGTGTTATAATTTATGTCTTGTTAAGCAGACAAACTGTTTTGACACCCAGGGTGCAGCTTCCCTGTCGTATGTAGACTACACAATCTGCTAACAAACGTGTTTGTCCCTCGGCCCTCACAGTGTTTCTGCCCTGCTTCCATGATGTTCTCTGAGCCTTAGATACAAGATTGTGTTATAGGTATATGACTTCCTGGACAAGTATTTTCACGTTTTTGTGTGTCCCTGAAGAAACACAGAAATTATGTTTGAATTGTCTCTGAGTATAGATAGTAAGAACTGCTGGCATCTTTCTTTTCAAAGCAACAGCCCATCAGAAATTGATGAAACAAACCAACAGAACCATGTCAGAGCACCCATGAAGGGCAGGCAGGAACATGAGACCTGCTTAGACTTGAAGGCTAAAACAGTGCGGATAGTAACTGGCAGTGGGTTGCATTTTTATCCAGGACTGCCATTCTTGCTCTGTGCCCCTTTTGTGAACTTGGTATGGGCATTCTCATGGGACCTGGCAGACCAGAAGGATTGGCACTAATTTGCATGGGACCAAAAAGGCTTAATTGATCTTCCCAGAGGTTGAGGTCCACATCTGGTGGCATTTCTTGCTGGAAGTAATGATCTTGGCAGTGGTGAATAAATGAGTTTTCAGCAAAAGCAGACATGCAGAGAGACAGGAAACCAGGATCCATACCCAGTTGGGGAGAGTGAGCAAAGAGGGAATAGAAGCTTCAGATTTTCCCCAGATGTGGAATATAGTAGAAAAAGACTTCAAAGCACAATTCAAATATTTGAAGAAAACATGCTTAAAGAATTAAAAGCGAGTATGATAATATGTTAACATGGAAAGATTCTTAACAAGGAGTTCTAAGTTATTATTTAACAGGTACAGAATGGGAATTTTCCATGAGAGTGTTTCAACAGGTGCCTCACGACGGCAGAAGGAGAATCAGTGGACTTGAGGTTGATGAATAGAGTGTGTAATCTATGAGAACAAAGAATTAAAAAAATACCAAAGAAAAGATTCTCAGAGGCCTGGGGGATATCCTCCAGTGTGCTGATAAAAGTCCATATAAATGCATGAAGAGAAAAATGTGAAAGCTAGGAAAATGCTTGAAGAAATAATAGCCAGATCTTATCAAAAATAGTAAGTATTCAAATTATCTAAACCCTAAGTAGCATAAGTCCAGAGATTCATACTGAGACATATAATCATAGCCTGAAAGCCAGGGCCAGAGAGAAGGAGATTATCCTGATAGCCACTGTCCTTCCACTGCCTACAACCTGCACAGGGCCTCAGGTGGTGTTAGCTCATCATCTGGAGCCTGGTGCAGATAGAGGCCAGAAGAAAAATGAATGACATTAATGCAGTTAGTCTGAAAGTAGAGAGAAAACTGTGAATCCATAATTTTATATTCAGTAAAGTGTCTTTCCAAATGAAGAGAAAGTAAAACCATACTTATTTTCAGTTTCTTAGGCTTAACCCACACTTACTCCCACTTACACACATGCATATGTATACCACACTAGGATCCACATGAGCACAAACACATGGTTCTTATCGTTCTGGGTCAAGCTTATTGTAATCCTTTCCAGCTCCACCCACTTTGTGTACATTATAAAATTTCATTTTTATAGTTGAGTAAAATTCCAGTGTGTGTATGTAACATTATACTAAAGACGAGAACAAGACAGGGATGTTCAGATATTGTGGAATAGTACAAAAGAAACTCCAGACAGGAAAGCAGAAAAGAGACCAAGAAATATGCAAGCGTGGGCAGGAAAGGAGTGAGGGAAGGAAGGCTGAGGAGAAGGGGAATCCACTAGAAAACATGTGAACATGCTGTCACTATACCTGACATTGTATATGCCAATTTTCAATTAAATAATATGAAATGAGACAGTCATTGGCAAACTATCTTATCAGGAACACTAAGAGAAATCCTTCAGGCTGAGGTAAAATAATCACAAATTTTAGTAGGAATTACAGAAAGAAATTAAATCACCAAAGCATGAAATATATGAAATAATAAATACAATATATATCTAGAGAATATAATACTTAATCACTTGATGTCCTTGACATAAGATTGGACAATAAAGTTAATGTAATACTATGAGTGAGCTTAAAACAGAGATACAACAAAAAGCAATAACAGAGTAAACCTGCCATAGAATTACATAGAACAGTGATTCCATATTTTACTAGCAGCCTAGAGTACATCAATAGATAAAATTATGCAGTTTGTAATTTAAAATATTGCCACAAAAATTTCTGGGCTCTGGTGGCATCCTAGTAGTTTCAAAGTTTAACTATTTAAATAAGTTGTAACAATCTCTGAAAAATTGTTTCAGAAAATAGAGAGGTTAATACTTCCAAATAATTCTGTGAAGCTGATATTAGCATAATGTAAAAGTCACAAGTAATAGAAGAAATTATAGAGTAATATCTTTCATAACCAATGATACAGAAACTAATCAAAATATTAGCAAAGTGAAAACAGAAACAGTAATTATATATCATGCACAACTGATTTTTATCTTTTCTGATAACAAAAGAGTTTGCATCTTAAAATTCACCAATTTACCTTACATTGCTAATACACTAATGCACACACAAAAATGAGATTTCAATGTACAACCCGCCCCTCCAAAAAAAAAAAAAAGTACCTGGACTTGTCCACACACATTACTGGAACATTCGACAAAATGGGAATATAAAGGAGCTTCCCCAGCCTGATGAAAGCATTTGTCAGAAGCTCACAACTTTATCATAGTTAACGGTGAGCTCCTGGCTAATACCACCCCAATATCTGGAAAAAGAGAATGTCTGCTTTCATCACCTCATCACTTTTGTCAACTTTGTATTGCAAATTCCAGCCTGAACAGTTACTTGAGAGAATAAATAAAAGACATCTCGACAGGCTAATAGTAAGAACTATGACTTTATTGATATGATGCTATCAGCCAAGAAACTGAATTAAAGTAGAGCCAGTCAATGAGTAAACCTGGCGTCAGTGTGTGATAACAATGCATGAAACTCAACTGTAGTTCAATAAATTTTCAATGAGCAAACCAACAGAAATCAAGAAAATAGAGAGTAGCCTCAAGAAGAATAGAGTTGAGAATACATCCCTACTGATGAGCATTTTTTTTAGCATGAGGAAGGTCCTTGATCCAATCCCAGCTCTGTAAAGATAGTGATAATAATAAGTTCTGAAGACTAAGTTAAGGAACAAACAAACAAAAAATCAAGAACGTGTATACTGAAAACCACAAATCATGAAAAAAAGGAAATGAATAAGTGGGAAAGCATCTGAATTTATTGACAAGAAATTTTTATTTTGCTTAAAGTCAGCCCATTATATCAGATTTTAGTTTCCACACATCCATAACAAAAATCACAACTAGTATTTTGGCAAAAATTGGCATGCCCATCTTAAAATTTAAACTGAAATGGAATAATTAAAATATTCCCAAAAGCAAGAACCAGAACTTTAAGAGTTACTACAGAGATGGAGAAATTAAGACATTGTAATTTTACCATATGGATGGCCATTACATAAATTGAACAGAATTGTCAGTGGACAGAATGTCATGGTTCTGTTCAACTGATCCTTAGCAAAGTTACCAAGACAACAGAGGAAGGGTAGTTTGATTTTTTTTTTTCTATCTTAGTTGGACATTTATTATCTATTTGAAAAACAAATTAACTTAAATATTTGCTCAACATGTTTCCAGAACTAGCTCAAGTAGATCATAGGCATAAATAAAGAAAAATCTTAGTTCGTATCTATAATATCAAAAGTAAAATACACCGGGTTGTGGTGGCATACGCCTTCAATCCCAGCACATGGGAGGCAGAGCAGGCAGATCTCTGTGAGTTCAAGACCAGCCTGGTCCATAGAGTGAGATCCAGGACAGGGACCAAAACTACACAGAAAAACCCTGTCTCTGAAAAAAAATAAATAAATAAAACATGTACTAGACAGAAATGGACTGTATTTTATCATAAAAACTTTTGTAGCTCATAAGGACACCATTAAGTAAATGCTATAATTTAGGAGAAAGCATTTGCAAGTCCTGTGTCTGACAAGGGACTTGTTTCCTAAATAAAGAACCCTGTAACTAAATAAAAAGAAAAGAAGCAACCTAATTAATGTTAACAAAAGACTTGAATTGGCAGTTCATTGAAGATGATATAATACTCACTAATCGCTAACAACCAAATGGAAATCTGTCAAACAATATTAGTCATTAGGGAAATATAAATTTCCCAAAATAAAATCCAATACTACTTCACAGAGATACAGATTAAATCGAGTACTGGGAAAGATATAGAGGAAATTGACCTGTTACACATTGCTGATGAGAAAGGAAAACGTTCCAAACACTTGAGAAAAGCATCTTGCAGTATCTGTTTTTCTTTTAAAAAATTATTTCATGTGTATGAATGTCTGCCTGTGTGTATGAGTGTATACGTACTGCATGCATGAAGAGCCCATTGAGGACAAAGTGAGTGAGTATGAGTACAACTCCTAGGACTATAACTAAGGGTGCTTGTGAGATGCAGAGTTGGTGCCGGGAACCAAACTTTGGTTCTCTGCCTAAGCAGTAAGTGCTCTTAACCATTCAGTCATCTCTCCAGCCCCAGGTTTAGCATGGTTTTTTTTTTTTTTTTTTTTTTTTGTATTGGCTTTTCCTGTTTTTTTTTTTTTTAATAGAGAAAAATTTATCCTCCAGTATTTTCATGAATCAGAAACATAGACATGGGCTGCCTGCATCTTAGTCATGAGGCACAGAGCAAAACTCAAGGAGCTAAGTGAGCTCTACTTGAATCTGGACTGTGGAATCTTCAGTGATTGTTGGCCGAGTCTGATCTGTGATTGTCTGGAGCCAAGGGCAGTTATCAGATGATAAAGATCTTGTCATTAGGCACACTATAGGACCTTCTGATCTCTATAAATTCAGGAGGATTTGTAGATTGACTTTGTTGTTTGACAGTTCATTCATATAAACAATGTTTTTATTACTCTTTTCACACATCCTCTTACCTCCCCACATCCAGATCAGTGTTCCCATCCCATCCCAACAAGTCCCAGAACCATAACTTGGGGGTTTGTTTCATTTTGTAACTCATTCAATTTAACCTGGCCCTCTGTGTAACTATTAGACTGACAATGTCCCTCTGATTTGGGTGTGGTCATCAGTGGGTGTATAACTGAAGCAAAGATCCCCCCCCCCACCTGCCCCCTCTGAAATCTGTCTGGAGCTAGTAGTTCAGCAGTGAGTAGCAAGGCCTCAGGAGCCTTGCCTTTATCCATGTCTGACTGTTGAGATGCCTCATTTTCACATAGATCCAGTGCATGGAGCCACAAGTGCTGAGTGTTCCTGACTCAGAGGCTGTGTCTGCATTGGAAGATGACCTTTTTCAGCCTTTCTCCCTGTTTACTAGCTCTTACATTGTGTATCATTTCAAACTCAAAAGATCTGTGAACACTTTTCCGTGAACGTTAGTTTTAGAAGAAACCTATGTGAGAAACGCTGTCCCTGATGGCTTCAAATCCTGAGTACTAGCGTGAAAATGAGGAAGTCTCTAAATGGGATGAATATTTCCCAAGGGCAGAGTTGCTGTATTCCTATGAGAAGAAGATGTGTACTGAATATGAGAGGGGGATCTTAAGATAATAGATATATTTTCAAAGTATAGAATGAACCCATGAGAATATTAAACTTCAGAATACACAAAGACCTATAGGAATTTGGAAGGCAGTTAAATATGTTGTTTTGCCATTATAATAAGAGGAATGCACTGGAATTGGCTTAAGAAAAATGTTAGTTGATAGAATAAATAGACATGAATTGTAGAAACACTGCACAAATTCTCTTTTATTAATATCAGATTGATTACCAATTTGTAATTCCGAAGTTTTTAGAGGATAAGTCTTTATTTGGGGTTATGTGTAAAATAATGCATGTATTTGCATGTATTATTTAGCTACAACTGCTCACTGTAACAAACTGGGTGTTGAAAAATAGAAATATATTTGCTCATGGTTATGGGGGCCATAGATCTAAACACAAGATATTTGCAGAGTAGTTCTTCCTGAGGGCTCTGAAAAGAGGATCTGCTCCAGGCCTTCGTGATGGCCTGACCTATAGGCTACTATCTTGCCGGTGTTGAAGCAATCATGCCATCTTACCTCTGTCTCTATCAAAGACACCTTTAAAACAATACCAGCCATATTGAAGTATGACCCACAATATTATTATCTATATAAATACCATATCTTAAGGTTACATTCTTATGTACAGACTTTAGAACTCTTAAATGCTTTTGCTTTCTTTTAGGTTTAATTGTGTATGTGTGTATACAAACCCCTCATCCTTGGTCTCTTCATATGGAGTTTAGAGGAAGATAACTTCTCTTTTTGCAAATGTGGGTGTCTAGCATTGCACTCAGGTGTACAGGCTAGATAGCAAGTGCTTTTTCTCACTGAGCCGTCTTTCTGAATTGTGAATTGTTTGTTTTTGTTTTGCGTGTGTGTTTTTTTATAGAGGAAAGGTAAGAGTTACAGTTCAACCAATAGCAATAAAAACGATCATTTTTTTGGAGCAAGGATCCAAATTTTGTTCAGTTTTTTTAAAAAGGACTCAGGACTATATTAACCTACAAATTAGTGTTTAATCTAGAAAGACTGGATTAGGATACTGCATGAAAACTAAAGCTTGGAGTGGATGTTTTGTTGAGATAAGAAGTGGCGTAGAGCCCCGGACCTGGTACCACTGCCTAGATGCCTCCCAAACAGATCAAGCCAATTGACTGTCTCACCTATTCAGAGGGCCTGATCCAGTTGGGGGCCCCTCAGTCTTTGGTTCGTAGTTCATGTGTTTCCATTCGTTTGGTTATTTGTCCCTGTGCTTTATCCAACCTTGGTTTCAACAATACTCACTCATATAAACCCTCCTCTTTCTCACTAATTAGACTCCCAGCGCTCCACCCAGAGCCTAGCCGTGGATGTCTGCATCCAGATTCCTCAGTCCTTGGATGGGGTTTCTGGCACAACTATTAGGGTGTTTGGGGCTCGTTGCATGAGTTAGCTGTTTGAAACCTGGGACTTATACAGGGACGCTTGGCTCAATCTGGGAGGAGGGTACTGGACCTGCCTGGACTGAGTCTATCAGGTCGATCCCAGTCCTCGGGGGGAGACCTTGATCTGGAGAAGGTGGGAATGGGGGGTGGGCTGGGAGGAAGGGGCGGGGGGGCAGGAAGGGAGAGAACAAGGGAATCTGTGGCTGTTATGTAGAACTGAATAGTATTGTAAAATAAAATAAAATTTAAAAAAAAGATTACCTTTCAAGATAAGTAAGAAAAAAAAAAAGAAGTGGAGTAGAAACACTCAAGCAGAAAGCTGAATTTCTTCCTTTCTATTCATTTACCTAGAGATCTGGCTAGAATTTTATTATTCAGTAAGGTAGCACCTAGCCATGTGGGACTATTGAGGATGAAATTGTGGGTTTGTACAAATTGCGATATGCTGTAACTATACTACATTATTTCAAAATCTTTTAGTGTAACTTATTATTAAAAAATAGTAGAATATGCTTCTTAGTGCATTTTTTTTGTTTTTTTGTTTTTTTGTTTTTTGAGACAGGGTTTCTCTGTGTAGCTTTGCGCCTTTTCCTGGAACTCACTTGGTAGCCCAGGCTGGCCTCGAACTCACAGAGATCCACCTGGCTCTGCCTCCCGGGTGCTGGGATTAAAAGCGTGCGCCACCACCGCCCGGCTTTCCTTAGTGCATTTTTATATTATATGTTAGAATACTATTTTGAATCTATTTAGGCATATTAAATATTGTCTTCTTTGTAATGCAGGTCTTTTTTCCACCCAAAAAAATGTTTTGGCACTAAACTACAAATTCAATTTTCTTTTTATTTTAAAAGTGTGCCTATTACAAAGTTAATATTTCCATCCTTTGTATTTAGCCACATTGTAAAAATCAAAGACTCATATTGTTTCCTTTCAACATACTGATCATGATGTCTGTGCTAAATGTCCCATTTTATGCTTATTCTGTAGTTATAGAATAGATTTGTGTTATGATAAAGAAAACAAATTGAACTACCAAGTTTTGTGAAGCTTTTAACTTAAGTGAATATTTAGTCCCTTAGTTCTAAGGACTCGTGTTTAAACCTGACTGTAGACATCACTGCATAGACTTAAATATATAACCCAATTAGTTGTAGTAAAACAACTTAAGGGTGCCCACATCCAGAGCTGCAGTTCAGTGGAAGACTCCCCCTGGATGAGGCCTGGGTTCAGATCACAATACTAAGGGAAGAAAACAAAGTCTGAATCACTTATGAGTTATCCTAGGAAAGGGAAGCTTCACATCTACACTGATCCTTTAAATCAGACCATAACTGAGTTGAAACAAAAGCTGGTGTGAACATAGCAGCAATCTCGAAATCAGCTGAAGCGCAATAATGCCATATATAGAATTCTCACCTTTGTTACTGTGACAGGGAGCTCTACCACAAGCAGCACATCTGGTCCCTTAAGCCAATTCATCACTGTCACTTCTAAGCCATATTTGAGATCAAAAGGATAGAAAAGGTTACCATGCTGAAGTGTTGGAGTGCTGCCAGCCCACCAGCATTGATGCAATGCTGGCTGCAGCTTCACTCTGAGAGCCTGGGATGTGGGAAGGATGGATATCAGCAGGCTCGCCAGACAGAGCCGAACGTGTGGTGTGTGGATGAGAAGCGTCCCAAGTAGGGTGGCCAGATGAAAGTCACAATGTGAGACCCAAGCACCAAAGTTAAGCTTGTGGTAAAACTGAGGGATGGGGAGCAGAGTAACACTACTGAGAGCTGGGACTTTATAAGGAGATAGATACAAGATGTTTTGTAGCATGTCAAAACAGGAAAGAGCTTAGGGTACTGTTATTCTGTGATTTAAATGAATGAACCAGATAAAATTAAATGTTATAAATGGATGATTCCTTTTATGACGTAAGCTGTATATTCTGGTTTCCTTTGGTGTTAAGTTTTTCTAGTAATGTTGTATATAAATGCCTAGAACTGTAATAGGACCTCAACAATTCCTTATGTCTTATGCATGGTTCACATTCTCCATCGCTGTCATTTGTGTGGCTGCTTCTTTTTCCCCCAGTGCTGAGAACCAAACCCAGGGCCTTGTGCTTGCTAGACAAGCACTCTACCCCTGATTAAATCCCCACCACCTGTGTTGCTTTTTAAAGTGCATCTTTGTGACTCTTGGAAGAAGATGATGTCTATGATGGGTGACAGTGTGTCTCTGTCCCTTTGTATCTACAGGGGATTATATCCAGTGTCTCTTGTAGAGGCCAAACTCTGTGATGTTCAAGTCCCTTATATAACATGTATTGTATACACACATCACCTGCTCATAGCCTCCTGTATGTTCAGTTGCTGTTTGCTGGCCAGTTTCCTTACCTACACACTCAACCAACTTCACATCAACAGTATTGTTTTTAAATTGTCTAGCAAAAACAACAACTATTTATACAAGATTTATACTACATTAGTTATTTTAGGTAGTCCAGAGGTGATTTATATCATAAAGCTGAATGTATTTGATTATATTAAAATATTACACTATCTTGTATAAAGGAATTGATCATTGGATGATTTTTTTTTTTTGAGATAGGATTTATTTGTGTATCCCTGGCTGCCCTGGAACATGCTGTGTAGTTACTACAGGTCAAACCATTCACATCCTTAGAATTTTTGCAACTGAGAATCTGTGTATCACTAGAGATCAAACTTTAATAGTATCATGTCTGCCAGTCTAATTTTTATATTCCCTATGGTACACAGAAACAGAGATCAGCTCATTTGGACATTTAATTGGCATATTATCAACACAACTTAAGTGCACCAAGAGGCAATTTGAGGAAACAGAAAGATCCTCTGGAACACAGAAACTATATGTAGTGTGCTCTCCTTGTCAGTCATGATGTAAAATTCTGTTACCTATCACTGGAGGTTTTTAAAAGGATTAGAAGGGAAATGGAAATTTGGTCCTCGCATGAATAGAAACAAAGAATTTCCCTGTATGAGCTAGACTGGCATTACGAGGCCCTGGCACATGTGTTGATCTCTCAGACACTGTTTGGATTGATAGTGTAATGGCTACAATATGCGTTAAGAAAGGGTATTAAGTGAGCCTGGATGTTTTCTTCAGTATGGCATCTTGGTGACGTTACTGTTGCTGGACCCAGTGGACATGACAGCGATGACAGAAGATCCAGTGTGTTCCAGGGTCACTCACTGAAAAGACCACTGATGGCTTGTGAATAAAGAGTTACCTGTCCTTCTTATGAATGCTCTTCCAGTGGTTTTGTTTGAGTGGGAAAAGTTAAAATTAAATAGCAGCAGGAAGATAATTTTGGATGAGAGGAATATAAAAAATTTCTTCATTCCACTATAATTACTTAAGTACTTTTTTGTTAAAGATAGGTTTTATAACCAAAGAAATTTCAAAAACAATGAGTTAATAAAAATTGAAGTTTCTTTTACTTATAAATCACTAAGTTTAATGTGGTTATTAAAAGCAGTTTCATTAAATCAGGAATGTAGATAGCATGCATCATTTTCTTTATTTCAATATTTGCATTGTTAAAAAGTTAATTACTTTCCAACTGATCATAAGAATGAAAATTTAAAGAGAGTAACTAGTTATTTTTTACTTTGAAATTTGTCCTTTTACCATACAATTGCTTTTTTTAATATTACGTCTGTAATGAATAATGTATGCTCAAGTAAAGGCTTCTTTACTTTTAACTACTCATTTGTCTTTTTATGAATTTTCATACCCTAACTGGTTTCATTGTGATACTTCTAGCATTTATAATCAGGAGTTATAAAATTATGAAATGTCTCTTATAGTTTTTAATACTTTTTGTGCTATTTCTAGCATTATTTGGAAGGTATCAACATTATATTTTTAAAAACAAATATTTAATAGTGTTTACTTTGGGAAGCTTACAAACATTAGTTTACTTTTTCCTGAGAAGCTGTTGTCACTCATTTAGAAAATAATATATAAGGTTTATTACTGTGACTTTACCTTTTGAATTTTTTCAAAGTTTTTAAAATTATATTTTCTTATTTTTTTAATACATCCCAACTGCAGTTTCCTCTCCTTCCACTCCTCCCAGTCTTTCCCTTACCCCCACCGCTTCCCCCCCCCCCAGATCTACTGCTCCTCTGTTTCCCATCAGAAAAGAGCAGGCCTTCAGGGATATCAGCCAGTCTTAACAGTATACACTAAAACTAGGCACAAACCCTTAAGGCTGGACAAGATAACCCAGTAGGAGGAAAAGGGTCCCAAGAGCAGGCAAAAGAGTCAGAAGCACCCCCACTCCCACTGTTAGGAGTCCCACAGAAACACCTCACTAACAACCATAACACATTTGCAGAGGACCTAGCACAGACCCATACAGGCTCAGTGATTGCCACTCATTCTCTTTGAGCCTCAATGAGCCCTGCTTTGTTGATTCTTAAGGATTCTTTTTGGGACTTTTCAAAGGAATAGCAAGCCTACTCTTGAACTCTTACTTTGCAGTCGTATCATATAGCTTCCCAATGTGAAGTAAAATTGGACTTTTTTTTAACCATTGGAAAAAGCATTCATAAGGGCAGTTGTTTTGATGATTTTACACCTCTCCCTCTCGCTCTCTCAGTGCATTGTTAATATATACACACACGCCCCCGCTGACCCTTGAGTATCTTCTTTCCTTTCCCTCTGAACCCTTCTTTCTACCAGAGTCGCTACACCATTAAAGAAAAAATGGTTTCCACTTCCTCTACAATACATGCACCAGAAAGGGATGGGGCCTTGCGGGTACCTCCCGTATTTATGAAGCAAGTCAGTCTTGGGCAGGTATCCGTTACTGCTATGTGTTGACAGTTGCAGCGACAGTACTGTCTAGACAGGCTTTCCTGACACTTCCTCTGCTCCAGCTCTTGATTTCTTTCAACCACCTCTTCTGCAATGATAACTGTACCTTAGGGAGGAAGACAGTGATGCAGATATTCCATTTAAGAATGAGCACTCTCAAGTGTTTAATGAAAATGTATTTAATCACAATGTGTATTGACTGCCATTTCTATATTTCATATCTATTACAAAGGAAATCAGGATTAATTAAAACATTCTTTTTAAATTTCTTTTTTAAGTGACATTCTCTCTTTTATACTTCTTAGCCCTGAAAGAAACCAAACACTTCCATATTTTTTGTTGGCTTACCAAATATTAGGTGACCATATGATTTCTTCATTCACCCTTCATTATCCATGTATCCATTGGTGAACAATAGGCTTATTCCAGTGATAACCTTCATGGCTAAATAATGCTACATGTAATAGCCATCACTTATTAAACAAAAATCACGGGGCCCAGTGTGGAATATCTCTTCATGGCTTGTTTGTAAGGGAGGTCCCAAAGGCTTCCCAAACAATACAAGACTCTTCATTACTCTTGGTTACCCATTAGAATGAGTTGATAAGAGCCTGTTGCTAAAGAAACCACACACTGTGGTGTATGATGTGGAGAAATTCAGCTTGAAAGGACCTGGGAGTTTTCTCCCTGCTGTCTAGCTTCCCTAGACCCAGAAGCTTCAATACGGATGGCCAAGGGAGAACAGGCATCGGTGGTCTTACCCCGCTGAGGACCTGTAAACTGCAGCATGAAGCTGCCAGGAAAGGGGTGCCTACTGGTAAAATAGCAGTGCAAATGTCATAAGGAGAACCCAACATTCTCTGCTTTGTATGGGCACCCATTTCACAAGAGGAAATTCATTACTGGTACTGTAAATTCAGCCAAAAACCCATGAGCGAAGTTGTGTTATGCCTGAGGGGGTGATCTTAGTATTGGTGTTTAACTAAATTGGCATAGCACCAAAATATCTTCTGAATATTCCTTTTGATACCTATATACAGATGGTCAGTTTTAATCAGGAAACTTGCCTTCACAGGGAATGGTGCTGAATGCAGAGACACAGGGCTGTTTATGGTGCTGGGGATAAGTAACAATCAACCCTAAACAGGACATTCATTGCACCCTCCCTGAGGCTCAGGGAACAATGCAGAACAAAGTTACAGGAACGGGAAATGTAGGAGCTCTAGGATTCAGAGGGCTATGAAATGTCATCTTATGAGTGTGTGATCATGATCCTGTATTATTAGTGGGTGCCAGAAATGGGCCTGCACAACACGGAGCCTGTAAATAGTCTGTCATAGATCAGGGAGGATCAAGGTGGCCTTCTCACTGATGCACTATTGGCTACTGATGGATTCTGGAGGAAGAGCAGACATTCTCCTGTGATAAACCCACCACACGCTGGTGGATAGTTCCAAACCATAGTCATACATAGCCCTCATTAAACTGAGTGCATCACAAAACAGCAACAAAAGACAAAAATGTGGGAAATGGGCTCATGCAGAGGAAGTGGGGCATGATGAGGTGGGATTGGAGTGAGAGTAAGAGAGGGTGTCTTATTTAGGGTTTTTATTGCTGGGAAGAGACACTAGGACCACGGCAACTCAAAGAAAGAAAACATTTAATTGGCGTGGCTCAATTACAGTTTCAGAGATTCAGTCCATTATCATCATCATGGGAGCATGGCTATGTGCAGGAAGAGGTGGTACGGGAGTAATAGCTGAGAATCCTATGTCTTTCAGACACGAGGAAGTTGACTGAGACACTGGGTGGTATCCTGAGCATAGGAAATCTCAAAGCCCACCCCCACAGGGACACACTTCCTTCAACATAGCCAAACTCACTCTAACAATGCTACACCATCTAATAGTGCCAATCCCATGAGATTATGGGGGCCAGTCACATTCAAACTACCAGAGAGGGTGAGAGTGCAGTAATCTCAATGTACTGTATATATATATATGTATGACATTAAAGAACTTATTTAATGAAAGATTTAAGAATTTAAGAAGAAAAATGGAATAGCATCTACTAGTTACTCAAACAGCCTTTTATAAACACATGGTCAGAAAATCTTTTACTCAAAGCCAAGTTTTTATAACTTATATCACAAAGTGTGATTGGCAGTTTTATGGTAGAATATGAAAAGCATTGATTTGAGAACCAAGGATGCAGGGGTCACTATTTTATTAGTGGTTTCCTATTGCTTATCTTCATGTTCAGAGACCAAAGAGTTAAAATTAAATCATGAGATGTAAGAGTCTAAGAACTTACTAATGTATTCAGTTATCTTTTGGAGGGAAAAGTAAGATATTTCTTGAACCAGCAGTTCCTAGTGAGTCTAAAGATTTCTTGCTATTCTGCTGTAAGAATGCATTTTGCTTTGGTGAGGTTCCTTGCCTGAAGTTGTTCCACCTTCCTGCTTAAATAGCACATACATTACAGTAACCCATGTACTTTAGATGGCACTGCATTTTCATGTAAATGAGTATCCTGTTTTCTTTGTGTATATGTGTATGTGTGCATGTATCTGCATCTGGTACCTTGGAGCTGAGTGACGAGCATTTATGAGTCAACTGACATGGGTGCTGGGATGTGAATTCTGGTCCCCATGATAATCAGCACGTGCGTGCTTTTAGCCAGGAGCCATCTCTCCAACACCCTACTTCTGTTCTCTTGCTGCACTGACAGCAGTGATGAAAATGTAAAAGGCATGTGTGTGAGGAGATGCAGGACAGCTCACTTTAATGGAAATCATCTGAACTCTGAGCTGAGATCTCATGTCTGTTCTTCTCTTTGAAACTGTCAGTAGTTAAGAAGACCTCTCTGACACACATATACCAGGCACGGATTCTGAAAGTCATACATATGTACAGGAACTTGTAGTTTGTAGAACACAGACTACTGTTATTCTTAGGAGTTTTATTCTTGTAAGCAAGAGTTTATAAGTTGGAAAATAAATTTGACTCACTTGTCTTTGTTCTTCTACTCTCTGCTTCTTTACTATTTCCAAAAGACGCATGAGCTAATATGTGTTTTCCCACACCACCCCTTCTTTTTCTTGCCGACAGTAGCATTTTTAACATTTTATAAGTTGTGACCAAGTTCTTTGTAGTGTGATTGAATATATTTGAGACAAACACAATAAATGAACTTTAATCCAATTATTTTTTAAATAGCCTACCTGCTGAGTTGTTTTAATGCCCTTTGTAAATTGTTGACATTATTTGGACTCTTATTGTTATCTAGTATACCATGAAGACAGACTAATAGTTTATTTGAACACAATTACATAGCTAAACAAAACCAGCATTCAGTACTTTAATTTGGCACAATTAAATCCTCCTAAGTGTTTCAGGAGGATAAAGTACGGTTTTTACCAGTTGTTTTTCTCCAAGCCTTATGACTTTTCCTTAACATTGTGTTATACCCAAATTAGCCTGAAAGACACCATTCTTCCTCTGCTCTTTGGCTAGTGTGCCACTTACTCACACATGCACAAGGATGAATTATAAACTGCCTGGGAGAACCACTTCCCTGCATTTGTCATTTATTTTAGCTCAAGTGAGTCACAATTACTTTGGCTGTTGGGCTTTGCAGCATTCGGTGAGGTGCCTTTAGTGACTTACCACACAGTGTGCTCCTTTTAATAGCAGTTTACCCGAGTTTAATCTAGCTGTTGGATACCACTCCTAGTAACAGTCTCATCCCTTATTATCCCTTTCTTTCCATGAAACTATCCTGGGATATTGTTTAAAGGCCTATGTGCAGACTGTGTCTCCATAAAATATTTCCATAATAATAGATAGCTACAATGTCCTGCCAGCCTTACATCAGTCAGCTTTTACAAATGTCTTTCTGCAGTCATGATGTTTAGCAGTGCTGTTTTGGTTAATCGTATGCTTGCCTGAGTTTGAACTCTTAAGAAAACAGTGAACCATGGTTTACCATCCCAGCCTTGGTGTAGGAGTTTACATTTACCAAGGACTGCGCAAATTTTATCAAATTGAAGCATCCAGTACTTCCATAGGACTTCTGTAAGAAAATTTTGGTATGAGTGTTCCATAGAAATTTAAACAGCACTATTACCTAAAGCTAAAATATCTAGGGTGGTAACGGAACTCTCACACCATTCCCAGGCATGTGTATGATATTACTCATTACAGCACTGGGATTTCTGCTTAAAGATGACTTTTAATTTTGCTGTAAAAATTGAATGTTGTAGGGTTTTGTCTCAATCTATCTATGCAATTCTTTGCTCCCTTTCCAAACAAAATCTCAATTAGGCTGACTAGGATTACTTCAATTATCTCTGGTTTAAAAGGTCATTTAGACTTGGAAGTTGTTGGTCAAATAGAATGATGGGCAACTGAGTCAAGATTAATTTGATGTGTTCTTTGTAGACTATGGTGCAGCTAGGTGCTTTCTATAATTTATCTTTTTTCAAATTGACTACAATCAATATCAGGCCTTATAGCTCTCATTTAAGGAAGGTTACATAATCTATCCAAGGACATACAGTGACTAAGTGGAAAGGGCAGATTCTTAACACACAGATGCCTATCTGCCTCTCCCTACACTATGCTGGAATAGAGGCATATGCCATCGTGTCCAGCTGAACTCTTTTTTAAATACCATGAAAGCACAGGCTCTTTCATAGCTCAGGGTTTGAAGGTCTTTCCATTATAGTTAATAACTATATTTTATTGTTAAATAAGTGGTGACTATTTTACATGAACTTATAATATTTAAAGTAGAGTAAACATAAGAGCCAAGTTTTGGTTTTTTTTATTTGTTTCCTTTATTTTTTATTTTAATCAGGATGACTGGGACATGACTTAAAAGTCAGTTGAATACAAAGACTTGATTATTTGTGAAGAACTTTTACAACTTTTAATAAATTTGATGTCATTATAAATCCTACTTAATTCCCCACCCTTGAATTACATCACCTCATATATCTGCTAGAGTTCGGAGAATGGTGCATTTTAGATAGATAATAGTGAACTTTCACCTCCCTGGACATTTAAAAAATGTAGACAAAGGTGCTGTCCTGTAATAATTCTGAGGGATTATCACAGTCAGTACATGTTATTAAGTTCTTAGGATGATCTTTCTGAATAAAGGCTCTAATCTACAACCAAATATGAAACAAAACAAAGAAGAAAAAGTGAGATAGAAAACATACAGTATACATTAATAAGTAATTTCTGTACAAACTGTTTGACTTTGTGTATATATGAGGAAAAATCAATTGGTTTTACATAGGGATGGATGTTGCTGATATCAAAATAAGTTTGATATATCTTAATTCGGGTTTCTATTGCTACAAAGAGACCCCATGATCACAGCGACACTTGTAAAGTAAAACATTTATCTGGGACTGACTAGCAATTTCAGAGGTTTAGTTCATTATCATTATGGCAGGAAGCGAGGCAGCGTGCAGGCAGACATGGTGCTGGAAATGTAGCTGAAAGATATACATCTTGACCCTGAGGCAACAGGAAGTGAAATGGGTCCTACATTGGTTATAGCTTGAGCATATGAGACCTCAAAGCCTATCCCTAAAGTGACACACTTCCTTTAACAAGACCACACCTATTCCAACAAGTCCACGCCTTGACTCTAAAGCTGGAATCATGTGGCTGAGTTCTGTTGCCAAGTTCTATTGCTTGCTGGGGCTAGAACATCACCCTTTGTTCATTTACTTCTTCATTAGCTTCCTGTTTTCAATGCTTTCCTTGGTTGTTCTAGAACTCACTCTGTAGACCAAAGTAACCTTGAACTTAGAGATGTACTTGTCTCTGCCTCTGGGGTGCTAGAAATAAAGGCATGTACCACCACACCTGGCTCTGAGCTTTTCTTTAACCCCTTTTCACAAGTTGGATGATTAGCTGACTGGGATCTTGCCTTGAGATCATTACTCCCTTTATTCCATTTCTTAATCTGTTTATCTCCTTGAATACAAGACTTAGTTCCATTTTACTTCCTAATACCCCTTTTTCTCCTCAAATTGTACATTTTGTACTTTTCCTTGCTAAGCTTGTTCCTTTTCACTATGAATCTTCATTAGAGTTGACACTAGTAACCACACAATAGAGTCTCTACTAGACTGTTTTGAGATTTCCTCTGCCAGTGGAATTAATCCAAAACTCTTCACTTTAGCCTCAGGCAGATTCTGCAGACAAGCGCAAAAAGCATCCACATTCTTCACTAAAATACCACAAGGACAATCTCTAGGCAACATAGTAAAATTCTCTTCTGAAACCTCTTGACCCAGGCCCCCACAGTTCAAATCACATTCAACACCACTGTCTCCCATGCTCCTAATACTATGGCCCATTAAGCAATACTTAAAGCATCCCACTGCTTTTCTAACTCAAAGTATCAAAGTCCAAATTCCTCCAAATAGAAGCATGATCAGGCCTATCACAGCAATACCCTAGTCCCTGGTATCAACTTCTGCCTTAGTTAGTTTTCTGTTGCTATGAAGGGACAACATGATCACAACAACACTTGTAAAGGAAAACATTCATTGGGACTGGCTAACAGTTTCAGAGGTTTAGTCGATTATCATCATGGCAGGAAGCAAGGCAGCAGACAACGCAGCAGGCAGGCAGACATGGTACTAGACAGGTACCTGAGAATTTTATATCTTGATCCCGCAGGCAACAGGAAGTGAAATGGTTCCCCCTGGGCATAGCTTCAGCATATGAGACCTCAAAGCCCTTCCCCATAGTGACAGACTCCCTTCAACAAAGCCATACCTACTTCAACAAGGCCACACTGCTTAATAGCAACACTCCTTATGGGCCAATCATTCAAACACATGAACATATGGGGACCATGCCTATTCAAACCACCACAATCACTGTTCATAAGGCCTTCTATTTTTTATAAAAAACTAAAAGCAAGCTTGGGTTCTAATGCAATTAACTACAGGGACTTTTGATTCATGAGGAACAAAACAAGAAAAGAACAAACAGTACCAGAAAGTATAAAGGTGGCTGAGATACAGAAGTTTTGGAGTATAAAGAAATCAGCAAAATATTTCTTTTATTTAAAATTAAAAATGAAATATTTTGATAACTGCTAGGGAATTATAATCCATTGCTATGCGTTTCAAGTTTTAGGCAATTCTAATTGATCTCTCTCATTTTACTTTCTCTATATAAACATATATATCTATATATATATACATATAATATTTCTAAATTAAATGCTATATATGTGTGTGTATGTATATATCTCCCTTTTCCTCTCTGCTCCACCTCTTAAAATAAAACCTCATCTTTTCTCATGGTATGCTGTTTATATTCATGTTTTACATACATAGAACATATATATTTGTATATATATACACACACACACATACATACACAGTTTTTGTATATGTGAGTAAGCATGAGGCATTTGTTTTTCTGATGAGGATTATTTCTCTTAACACTGTGATTATAATTACATCACTTTTCAACAAGTATTAAGATTTCATTTTCTTAATGACTGAATAAAATTTCATCATGTGTATTTATCAAAGTTCCTTATTTAATATGGACATAAAAGTTGGTTTGGTTTCTTAACTCTTGTATATGGTCAGCAATGAGTTGTATGTATAAATATATCTATGGCATTCTGTCTTAGAATCCTTTTTGTATATATTCAGGAGTGATATAGTTGGGTCATATGATACTTCTATTTTTAGTTATATGAGAAGTCTGTTCTTTGATTTGCATAGTGGCTATATCTGTTCACATCCCCAGGGGTGATTAGAAATGGTATTTATTCCTGTTCACATTAGATTATGTCATTAATGCCTAATGATTCTATACTCACAGAATTTTAATTCATTGTTAGAGAAGGTAGAAATAATTGAAAGATAGAAGAAAAGTGTGTTAGCATTAAACTAATTCATTTACTCCAATATTTGTTAAGTGGGTAATAAGTATTAGACCTGAAGTCTAGCTCAGGGATGCCATGTTAAATAAAATATTCCTTCTCCTTTTAGCCTCACCTTCTAGGGGAAGAGGAAAACAAACAATTGCAATATGAAATAGCAAGTACAAGCAGAATACTTTGACAATAGACAGTGCTCTGCATATATTAAATTAATCAATGATATAGTAGGACACACTTGTTTGAAATGCTATATATAAGATTCTAGAAAGATAAAAGAAAATTGTCCTCAACCTGTGGTTTACAATGAACAAAATCTTTGAATTGTATATGGAAAAAAAGTAAGAGAGCTGAAGAAGTGTGAGCAAGCTGAGGAGAAAGCACAGAACAGTCAGAGAAAATAACTTATACACAAAGCCATGAAAGTGTTGAATGAGCCAATAGGAGATAGTCAAGGAAGGGAAAGAAGATATGGACTGCAGGCCTTGAGTGTGTCTGGCATAGTGGTGAGAAAAGGCTGGGTAGAGTGTGTGGAAGTAATGTGAGGTGACTTTTAGAAGATAGCTGATTAGAATGTCTAAATGTGGATTGCAGGAGTAGGGGTGGTATTGGACTAAAAGGCAGAGCTGAGTGGGCATAGAATTGAAATGAGAGAAAAAATGGCTCAGATTAAAGCATTGTTTCTAGCACTAGAGTGGAGAATGACTTAGAGCTGGTGTGACACCAACCCACTGGCAGCACTTAACGACTTAGGGTATTATCTAGCTTTTAGATGTGGAGTTTGTGCTTGGGGAACCTCAGATTTTGTTTGAAGTAAGTTTTCGGGAAACAGACTAGTTCTGTATCCAGGGCTGTGCAAGCACACAGGGTGGGCACTCTGCCTTTGTGACAGCTGAAGGAGGTAATGTGGCAGCTAAGCTCCCCAGTGGGCAAGAGCCAGCACGATCTACTCAATTCCTGAGACCTGCATGCAAGAGTGCTGTGAGAACAACGAAGATTATTTGAGGCATTTTTTAAGTGACTCAAATTAGCTAACATGGGCACGGGAAAGCCAGTGGTTAGATTTAGTGAACACTAACTGAATGTCCCAACAGTGATTCATTCACATGTGAACAGTTCAAAACAGAAACTAAACAAAATAAGAAAGTAAAGCAATTGTGTTGTAAGACTTCATGTAAAAGCACTAATTTAATAATTACAACTTCATATTTATATTATTCTTGATTTACCTATCTGTTGTAGTAAAGCATATCATGTTTTGCTGGTCTGTGATTTGTAAGCATTCTTTGCAGAATTTTGTCTTTGAATGTTTTAATATTATTTGACAGTTTCATATATGTATGAATTTTCGCTGTCTTCATACCCCCCACTCTATCTCATACCCTTCTTCCCACTCTTTTCAACAAACTACTTCCTTTTTTAAAATTAATTTATTTATTTATCTATTTATTTATTTGTTGTTTATTTGTTTATGTATGCATCGCCATGCTTAATTCTGATGTTTACCGAGCGTGAGAAGATGCGACTTATTGAAACACGGGCAGCCTGTCAGTGGCCGCACCGCTGAGGACAGGTGTACCCCTTCATCCAGCGCCTATTAGCTGCCCGATTTTTCTCAGCGAGAGAGTAGTGCATAGAAAATGAAAGTGACCCTGTGAGTGTCATTCTCGGGCCCCTGTCTGTCCCTTAAGGTTTGAACTCTTGTTCTGTGTTCACTTACTACTATAAATACATTAGATGGGAGGGGGTATGAATGCAAACTCCAGGTACAGTGGAGAACTAAGTGGTCAGTTTCAGCTTTAAAAGACTTAATTTATTTTAAACTTATGTGTCTGCAGCACGAGCATGAATCCAGATGAAGGAATCAGATCCCCTGGATGTGGGTGATTTAATTCTCATGCCGGCAATTTTTGGTTGCCACATTAACTCGGTAAAGATCAATAAAGTCTGGTTCTCTTGGCAAAAAAAAAAAGAAAAGAAAAAAGAAAATGAAAGTGAATTGTTGAAGTCTTTCCCTCTTCAAACTCTCTAATCCCTTTTATCTCCCTGCAGAAGTCTATTAAAATAAGAAAACCACTATATTCCAATAAGACTTAAGTGTTCCTGGGACCTCTAATAATAAATTGTGCTTCCTCGGTGGGTGTACACGTGTATGTAGAGCTGATATAAATGTTGCATGAATCACTACTTAGCCTTGCTTTGTAATATACTCTGGTAATATTTTCTAAATGTTGGTTACTCCTCATTTTGTTTTATAACTCACTCATGGGTCTTGTCCTGCTCTTTGAAAACCTCTGTTTAGAGATTTTTATACCTCCTCAATTTATTTCAGTGTGTTGTTTCACTGATACTTATTCTGCTTATTATCTTCAGTAGGTAGTTGAGATTATAAACTTGGAATTCCTGGAAATGTAATGTAATGAAAAATTTTAATTCCCTTTAAAACAAATGATTTAAAACTCCTCTCTTGAAACTTGTTTGGCTAATTTTAAAATTACTACCCAATGTGTCCTTCATTATTAATCTTCAGGTTCTTTATAATTGGTATTCCTTTTGTTTTATTATTTATTTGGAGGGGGGTGCCATGGTGCACTTTCGGTGGTCTTTCTTCTACTTTACAGGTTCCAGGAGTGAAACTCAGGCCATTAGCCTTCCCGAAATCGCCTCTAGACCAGAGCAGCCACTCCTGCCTCAAACTTCCTTTGTTTATAGAATTTGTTATAGAATCAGCAGTGACTACCTAAGCCCTCCTATCTCTAATGCTACTTTCACCGAATTTACTTCCTTAACAGCCTCAGGTGAAGTCTCTGCTAATAGTGAGCACTTGTAATAATTAGTGTGCCAGGCTACATACTTTACAAGTGTTATTACAGTTTATTTGCTACTATATATAGTAAGTTCTTTTACAGTGTACCAAGAAATTCAGTCTTTTGCCCACTATCTTACAGGTAGGAAGCAGACAAACTGAGATTCAAACCGAGGCATCCTATGTTGCTGATCTCTGCCATATTATCAACCATGATTTCTTCTTCGATCTTGGACCTGCTCTCTTGCTCTCTCACTTGGTTGGTCTCCATCTTCATCTGCCCTCTCCCTCCCTCCTGTCCTCCTTCTCCTTCTCTTGCCTCTTACCTTTTTCCCGTGACATGTCACTACTATTCAAGATCAAACCTGCCATCTCTAAATACTGGTATGTAAAATAACAGTCTAGAAAGAGCCATGGTTGGTAAAAAGTACTCACATTCTTATACTGCTTCCAGAGACAAGAATTTTCCTGGATGCGATGCCAGCAACTCAGTATCTAAGTTATCAATTTGAGTGGAAATTCCAGAAAAGGTGAAATATGTTCAGCAACTGACTAGTTTTATCTGCACACTTGTTCTAAGACTTATCTGGCATGCTTGTGGGTGCCGCCTTCTCTCTGTATGCACATGCCTGGTCTTTCTCTTACCTTTTCATGTATACAAGTATGACTTGGTTAGGTCCTGCCCTATCCCCTCACTTAAGTCTAATGATCACTTCAAACATCTCTTTACAAGTATTGCCATATTCTGAGGTCTTAGCCACTTTTCTGTTGCTGTGCAGGCAATCTGAACAAGGCAAATTTTAGAAGAGAGGTTTGCTTTGGGGCTTACAGGTTCAAATCATGGCAGAGAGCATGACAGCAGGCAGTCAGCCATGGCAGTGGAGCAGTAGCTCAGAGCTCACCTGTGGAGACAAGAGGAGAGAGAGAAACTGGGAATGGCAAGAGTTTTGAAAATTCAAAGCCAGCCCCCAGTGACATGCCTTCTCCAACAAGGCCATACCTCCTAATCTTTCTCATACAGTTCCACCAAATAGAGATCAACTATTCAAATTCATGAGCCTGTGGGAGCCCTTCTCATTTAAACCACCACAGTGAGGTACCAGGGATTCAAGAGAAATACATTGAGGAATTTCTTTTCAACCAAACAGCAATCTACTGCACAGTTTCCAAAAGAGGTATTATGGATTAATTTAATCAAACCTGAGAAAGACATGCCAAAAGAAAAATATTAGTCCTGAATGCTGATATCAGCAGAATAAAGACACTAAGAAATAGAAATCAAAATCACATTTTAATGAGGAGAAAGGAAGGACAGGAGAGAAACATGTGCTGAGTTCTAACCTAACCAACCACCCAGAGTGCAAGCAGAAATTCCATATTCTACAGTGCTTATCACCCTGCTGAGTTCTGTGAGTAAGAAAGTCTCTGAGAATGAAGAGGCAACCGTGGAGTATAACAGATCAAGCAGATCTTAGACTTTGTCTTACTTTAAACACCTCATAAAGTCAAGATAGTTTTAGAATTGAGACGTAACTAACTGAAAGGTAGTTTTCCAGGGAGTATCAAATCTAGTATGTAATACAAAAATACTAATCTTTTTATGCATTTGACATAATAGTAATTCATGTCACTTTGTGAGTTATTTTTTCTTAATAATTTATAGTAGTTTTCGATTTCTACTAGACATTGTGATTATTATGCTGTAGAGAGTCAGGATTTATTATTTTCCTTTAAAGAGGTTTGATTTGTTTTGGCATGCAGTCAGTTTGCTGGCAAATCACCTTGCTCGCTTTTCCACTAATTTTTGAGCACAGCATGGTGGGTCTAGATGATGGTGGGTGTCAGTTCTGCATTTCCCAATGCGTAGTTGATGTCTGGGCTACTACAAAGCTCACCGGGCCCTAACAGAGTCCTGCACTGTCCATGTACAGCTTTACACTCATCCAGCAGCTTACAGTGACTGCTTTGGGGCCTGTTTACTCTGCAGTTATCTTTCCATTGCTACTGCCTGGTAAAGCCAAGCTGTGGCATGGAGCTCTTCATGTGGGGGAAGTCATCATATTCTGTATGGGCTCCAACTCTCTCTGAGTTGAGGTCTAGAAAGGGCCTCCATGTTCAAAGACAAAGTAGTCCTTTGGCTCTGCTCTCTTACCTCCTTTTAGGAAGCAGAGCCATACCCAGACTGTACACTATTGGAAACAAGCTGTTTATTATTGAGAAATTGGTAATATCTTCATGTTAGTTCCATATAAATATAAATGCATATTTTGTGCCTCTTGTAATGATAAATTTTATCTTATTCTCATAGTAATATTGTTGTTGAGGAAGTTAAACCTACATATATATTAGCCATTTGTTAAAGATAAATAAGAGCAGCTTGCAACCTTAATGTTATCTCCTTTATGGAAACCCTGTCCCCAGGAAGAGCAGCTAGTGAAAAGCTCTGAGAGTGGCCATCATGAAAGCTTGTTTTCTTTGCCTAAATATGTCCTTGACTGAGAAACTCAGCATTTGACCCTCACCGACTCTAGACAGCAAGGGAACCTGCATGGGACCGACCTAGGCCCTCTGCATGTGGGTGACAGTTGTGTGGCTTGATCTGTCTGTCGGGACCCTAGCAGTAAGACCAGAATCTGTCCCTGGCACCTGAGCTGGCTTTTTGGAACCTGTTCCCTATGGTGGGCTGCCTCGCTCAGCCTTGATGCAGTGGGGGAGCCTGGTCCTGCCTCTACTTGGTGTGCCAGGCTTTGTTGACTCCCATGGGAGGCCTGACCATTTCTAAGGAGTGGATGTTGGGGGGGGTACAGAGGAGAGGAGGTTGATACATGAAATTAATTTAAACAAAAGAAAGTCAACATTCTTTAATGAAAATATGTTTGGAACAAGCAGCAGGTGCTTTCCTAATTTGAAAAAAAAAAATGGACTCAGGGCTTGCCTGTTCGTCTTCCCTGTTCTCTTGGTTATAATTCCCGAAACAAAACAATTTGAAGTTTATCTGATAGGCTGTAAAGTAGGACAAAGCAGGCCCAGAAGTAGGTTGCATAATCTGCCTGCTCTTTGGACCTGCCGTGGTTAGTGCTGTTATGTTGAGTTAGAAGATTTTATAATAGTTCATTATCACCAGATAAAATATCAGAAGGCTCAATCTGCTAGAAACGAGAAACTTCCATTTCATTATCACTATGAGAATAGCATAACTGCCCAAGAATGAATAAATAAGGAGAAATTAGATTAAAAATACTGCTGTGAATAATTACCTCAGGTTTTGCTGAAAGTTCAGAGACATTAAAATTTTCCAGTTTATTCAGAGTTTAATGAAAATGTCCACTTGATTTTTATATTTAAAAGGAATTTTAATTCACAAAAACCCCCACACAGCTATTACAGTAAATGAAAGACAATAGACAACATTCCGTTTGATAAAACATGAAGCAAAGCAGACATTTGTTTGTGAAAGGTTCTGTAGACACTTGTCATTCAGTCTCAGGATGTCCTGAACTCTGCCTTTCCCTTTCAATCCCCTGCATCCTTCTCTTTTCTACAATCAGGAACTCCAAGAAGTGGTGATTGACTGTCGATGGTTCATTCCTGAAGGCCACTGTTGCTTTTCCTCTCCTCTGGTAGTGTCATATCTATGTCTGTGTATCTGTCTTACCAATAACAGGAGCTGACGTTCTCATCTTCTGCTTTTCCACTGTGCCGGGCTAACGTCCCCTGTGTGACTCTGTTCATCGCCTGAGATAGTTGGCAATGACTGTATACAAATAATGTCCTTCTTTGTAAGCATTTTTCTCTGCAGTCGAATTTTGAATGCAGGCTTTTCTTTAATATGTTATGAATTCAGTATTAGTATTATAATGAAAATTACAGATTTATCTTTTTAGAAGTCATATTTATGGATAAAGTAACCAATTAGACTTTTACTTTGTTGTTTTGTTAAAGTCTGTGTTCAATTAGAAAAACCTTGCTATATTTTAGATTCTATTTATAAATCTATAGTACTTTGTGTGGTGCTATATTCTTTTCTCAGCAATATTTTCAGGCAGCTATTATGCACTAGGCAAAATGATAAGTCATTTTTCTAAATATCAGTTTATTTTGAAGACATTATAAATATCAAAAATATGTTCATCTATTAGTAGACCTTATTTTTCTTTTTCCATTTTATACCAAAAGGTATTATTTAAAAAATGAGTCATTTCTGATAGTAACCAGATATCCATCTTAGTTTATGATAAAATTAGTATAAATGAATTTTGACCAAAGGCTGAAAGTCCACACTTTAGAACTAGTAAGATAGATAACTATGAGTTCTGTCATGATCTTGTGTTCTCAGTTCTAGCTTCAAGACTGTTACACAGTAAGAGATTGAAATTTGTACTTTCAAACCATGATAGTCTGAAGTCATACACGTATATACATACAAATATAGTTTTAAATCTCTTTGTATTTTTATGTAAATTTACATAAAGGAGAGAAAAATTAGTTTTTCAGCAGATATACTGATTACTTGTACTCTCATTAGCATTCACAATATCGGCCTACAAAGTAATAGATTTAACCAGACTAACTGGAGTTTTTCCACTTGTATAAATTTATATACATTTATGAATACTTTATTTAGTTCTATTAGAAGGAACGGATAATAGTTTAGGTAGCCAAGCAAGTAACATATAGCTGTAAAGAACATAATGGGAAATGCATTTGGGGTGATAGAGAAATCTTCCTGAGGATGCATCACAGAAGGTAGTCCATCTTCTACAGAAGATATGCATGGTGGCAAGAAGCTAGCAGGTTCAGTCTTTCTACACTGATAATGTATTTGGAATATTGAAATCCTTGACAATTTTTCTGTGAGGATATTGTTTCTCTGTAAAATTATATCCTGTGTGTATTCACTGTATATCTGTGCATGTATACCACACCAAGTTATATGGTAACAGTACGTATTACTATTCTTATGTAATGAGCAATTTTCCATAAAGCTTTGATTGTAATTTTGTTTGCTTGTTGGTTTGCCTTGTGTATGCTGGTATACCTAATACTCAGTAGAAAAATGTGAGTGTTTTTCATCAATTTTCTCAGTCAGATTATAGCTCTTGCTTCCTGACCTTTTACCCCTTCCTCTATACTACAATAATAACTACGGTACTCCCTGGGGCATAGAGGGCAGATACTAAGTCGACATTTCTGGAACTGGGAGATCTATCCTGGTAGAAGTGATAACCTTAAGGACATGTCAAGAGTGGCTGAGAGCCAGGTAGAACTCTCTCTTCTGGCCGAAGATACCATGAGTAAAGCCCAGGTATGAAGAGGGAGGAAAGACCATCAGACAAAATCCAGTATATCTATAGATGTAAGCTGAATCACAAAAGTAGAATTTAAAAATACATTAAAGAGTTATATCATTGTCATAATGATAACAGAAAAGAAGGAATGATCAAGTTTGCATTTTTTAATTATCTTGCTTTGACTGTATATAACCTATAGCAGTTATTTTGATGAAATATTACAGAAGTGTTGATAATTTGAAATTAACATTTATATTCCTTATTAGATATTAATTAGATATCCAAAATGTAGTATTGAAAATAATCAAGATGGATCCCAAATTTAGAATGATTTTTCTGAACACACTAGTGAGGTTGCACCTTGTTAGTAATGATGACTAAATGTGGGTTTCTGCCATCTTATTAAATATAAATGCTAATGGAGAGTAAAATCAGATATCCAAAATAAATACTTTTCTCATGTATCTATTTTATCAATTAATACTCAAAATAATTTTTACTTTTGTCTACTTTTGAACACACATGACAAAAATAAACTATTCAGTTTTCAAGATAAAAACTACACTTTTTTGTAAATGAAGTTATTGATAACAGTAAATACCATAAGAGAAAAAGTACCATACTAATATTTAGGAAAGAAAAACTTTCAACTTGTGCAAGACATTTCTTCTAATAATAACTTCAGCACTACTAGATAGTCTGAGATTTCATTTACTTTGTCTTAGCAAGTTTAAGTAATACAAGGTCATCACTTGTTTGAAGGAATAATTAGGTAACTTGTATCCATTTATATTCACAGTAACTATTTGATCTAATGTCTTACTATATTTTAAATATATTTTATTAAATCTTTGAGAATTTCATATATGCAAGCAATACATTTTGATCAATTCACCCCATGCTCCTTCCCTAGCAACTCCCAGATACAGCTGCTGCCCAAACTATAAACAGTGTTGGCTCTTGAGAAGGCCAGTGTGGAAAGATCAGACCAGCTCTCCCTGAAGCTTTCCTTAAGATACAGTTATCTTGTGTTGTGATTTTTAGAGCTCCTGGTTTATGGTACTAAGCAATAATGGAATGTGATGCTCTTTGTCCTGTATTCTGTCTTGAATAAAATCACGTGATATTAAAACTTCCTGCCATTGCTAAAAGCTTATGAAAGTCGAAGAGCCCCTTTGTTCTAGGAATTGCTCTGTGAATCCCTCTGAAAATCCTTCTCTATCCCCCTCTACCCATACCTCTAATGTGATTATCTCATCCTCCCTCAATCTCTCTCTTTTTTATTATTTATTAATTGAAAATTTCATACAGGCATACAACGTATCTTGATCATATCCAGTGTCTTAGTTAGGGTTTCAATTGCTGCAAAGAGACCCCATGACCATAGCAACTTTTATAAAGGAAAACATTTAATTTGGGTGGGTTACAGTTTCAGAGGTTTAGTCCATGATCCTCATGACAGGAACCATGATGGCATGTAGGCAGGCATAGTACTGGAGAAGGAGCTGAGAGTTTTACATCTTGATCCTCAGGCAACAGGAAGCGAACTGTGTATCACCCTGAGCATAACTTAAACAAAGGAGACCTCACAGCCATCCCCACAGTAACACACTTCTTCCTACCAGGCCACACCCACTCCAACAAAGACACACCTCCTTATAGTGCCGCTCCCTTTGGCGCCATTGTCTTGCAAACCACCATATCCAGACATTACAGCCCACTTCCAACTACTCCCAGAATTTCCTATCACATCTCTCCCCAAGTTCATGTCCTCCTTTAACATTTTTTGTTTATTAAGTTTTTTAAAGCCTGCGTCCAGTATGTGCTGCCCATACACGTATTAGTGTAGGCTCATCTAAGGAGGTGTGAGGAACCTACTGGTGACCACATTCCTAAAGAAGAGTTACTGTCCCTCTCCCCCAGCCATCACATGTCAATAGCTCCTCCTCTAGGGGCCTTGGGAGCCTTTCCCTCACCATGATTGAACATTGAACTGCCTTCATCTCTTTGAGTCCTATGTCACTAACCACAGCTGCATGAATTCAGCAGCCAAGTCGGGCCTAGAGGATAGCATTTCACAGCACTCTACCATTTTCTTCCTCTTAGATTCTTTCATCCCTCTTCAACGGTGTTCCCTGAATCTTTGGGGCCTGGGTTGATGTCAATGCTCCGTCTATGGCTCAGCACTCAAAATGGATTATTCTCTGCACTTTGAACAGTAATACATCTATACATTAAGCATCACCCACTGTAACAAGAAGCTTTTCCCAACAAAGCTAGGAGAAACAGAAATCTATAGATAGAAATAGAAATATTTAATAGGTAGTTTGGCAATATGACAATTTGGAAAGGCATGAATAGTTTTCCCTCTAGGGCCTGTGGCTCCTCTAACTATGGATTTGACTATGTTTACAGTACCACATGAGATGGTTCAGTGGTTTAAGTTGCTGGTTGCCAAACCTGATGACCTTAGTCATTATGTTAAAAGTGCCTTGTGAGATGGTTAGCATTACAAAATAGTAATTTCATTGTTCAGAGCCACTCCATGCTTTCAAGGAATGTCGGAAATTGGCCGTTCTTGCCTCTCCCAAGAACCATTAGCAACTTTGTATCACCAAGTCATCCACGTTAATGAAGAGAGGGTCAAAACAGTGCTTTATAAATGTATCAAATTGGTTCAGACTTTCTGAGATTAAGCGGGGATGGGAAAAGGAAGTGAATGTTTTGTCCCGCATCCTCAGCCACACCCATCTTCCTGATGCTAGTCCTCAGCAGAGAGAGCTTGTAGCTCTGTGACTGAGGCCCAATCATGAGACCCGATCATCCTTCCAGAGGTACAGCCTTTACCCCAGCCACTTTTACCAGATTGTGATTGTGAGTTGTTAGTCAAGCTGCTGCTCATTTTCTGGTTCTAACCCGATAATGCTGAGTTACTTTAGAGTATATTCTGGTGATACATTTAAGAAAGGTAAGCTCAAAGAATCCCTGTGTCTCACTAGAATGGTTTCTGTTTTGTTTATCTATTTGTTTTTCATTTCACTGGAATACTCCACAAGCTTCATAAAGACTTACATTTCATTCAAAGTTCATCAAGAGAAAAAACCTAAAAATCATAGAAATCTGTATGAACAAACACGTGCAAAGTTTTGCTATTGACTGAAGTCCACTCCTGACACAGGAACAATGCGCTCTGTGTTGGCTCAAGCATTGCAGACATGGGGAACTGTTGGAAGCTGAGAAATTATAGTTTTGTTTTGTGGAAACTTATTAACTAGTAAAAGTACTTTCCAAGGTTTGTTATTTTAACAGTAAAATTATATAAACTGAATCCTTAATGGGGTTCTTTCGTAAACTGCTTTTCCTAGGTAGCACTATTTTTTAATGCTAACTAGATTGGTGGCAGCAAACGTAATCAACAGTGTAATATTTCACATAAACATAAGCTAATTTGAGGAATTACTTGTTTTAACCTGATTACTATTTAAAATTTATGGCAGTTAATCAATGAGTGTGTATTAGGGAATTATTCTGTTTTATACATTGTGCTAATACTAGCAGCACATAGGACAATTCCAGCCAAGTTTTATGCTTCTTGTAAGTATCTAATTAATTATTTTAGGAGTGATGAAATCAACTAAAGATGTTGAGGAGCTAGCCAAAGAACTCGAGAAGATCATAGGTAATTTTAATTCACGTTTGTGATGTGAGTTTCTCTAGAATATTCTCTAGGGTTTAGGATGTAGCTCAGTGGCAGGGTGCTTACTCAGCAAGCAACTAATCCTGGGCCTGATACTCAGCATAGCACCATACAAAATCAATCGCACTGAAATAAAATCTTAATCCTGGCCTTTCTTACATCAACATGCTCAGAAGTAAGATAGACTTTTAACTTCCTCTTGGGAAATTGCTTTCCATACCATCAGACAACAACTACGTATTCAAAAGAAGCGTCTGTAAATAAGGAAAGCATTATAAGAAATCAAATTGTAATAGATCTTTGGCAAAAGAAACAGCTAATGTGGAGTTCCACAGATTAATTACAAAAATATAATGCTGGGAGGTAGAGGTTTAAAACTGTGAGTTCTTTTTTAAACTTTATGTTATAATTTCCTCCATATGGCTTCTTGGAAATAGTTGCATTCTCCTGTCCTACTTGGCTGTAAACCTTGTGAATATCTTCTAGATAGTACCCGATGTAGAAAAACTTCAGTAGTTATTAGATATTGAAGGAATAATGTATCCCTGTTGTATGAAGAATAGGGTTTCATTACTAGCCATTTCATTTAGAGGACTAGATTTCTAAAATGACCTCTTATGCTACCCCAATTTGGTAAATATTTGTTGTCAAGTGTTCTGGCCAGAGAAAAGCCTGACTTACCAGTATGTATGAACCTGGAGGTGTGTCTACATGCACACAGATGATTTGTGTGTTTTATGCTGTATAATCATTTTATTTAGTGATTGCTGATGAATAGACTGAACTGTTGACCTTTTGTTTGAGATGGTCATCAGTTATTCAGGAGATCATAGAAACAGGATGAGAAGAGATTAGAGTTTTAAAGGGGCCTATGTGATGACTGATGAAGGAAAATAATGTTCACTTGCTCTATCAGATTACTAAGTTACTACCTCCGATAGATTACTTAAGATGCTGGTTTTTGAGTGTGGTGTGACCCACCTTATCTTAGCTTCATTTCCTGATTATCTGGGTTCTTGTCACTACGACATACCACAGAAGCACAAGGTAGCCTCAGGCCTTATGGTGTTTGCTCTCTCTGTGGAAAAAAGAATATGTTTTCTGAAGTTTCAGATTATGGATTGACTTTTTCCCCCTTACTGTTTTATATCTTTGGAAATAAAAGAATACATATACCTTATTGATCATAAATACTTAATCAATTCTTGCAAAATAAATAATTGAATTAAGTAGCCCAACAGTCTGAGCATCCATATAGCTGTCTTCATAATTAGATGGAGATTTTCTGACAGTTGGGTTATTTTGCCCTGTTAATTTATGAAAAGATCTAGAAGTTGTCCTAAAAATTTATTCTTCAAATTCATTCAATATGAACCTCAGTTTTTTTTCCTGTAAGATCACAAGTATTCTTAATACTGCAATTATGACATGTATATTTATATGTTTTGACATAAAATAATTTGTACATGTATAAAGTGATATCTAATTTACAGTTGATTGGTTTTTAATATATCAAAATTCAGAATGAGTATACATCTTTTCAGCTGAGGAGTTTGGAGATTCCGTGATTTGCCCCCAGTAAGTGGCAGAACTGGAGATCCACACACCTGTGCTCTCCTTCCGTTTGCCCTGCTCTGTCTTGGGTTCCTGAGTAAGTCTGACTGTGAAAATAAGAGCTTGATATTCCAATTTCTCATACATAAAACTGCAATATTTCCATGTGTAAGATGTAAGTTATCACTAATATTCATAACTATAACTGGAGAGAGATGGTTGTATGGAAAGAAAATTGCAGCAATACAAGATAGGAGTGGTAAAATGAGTAGCTGAAATGATGAACGCAGGAAAAGAGGAAGATTTCTGTGGGTTGTCACTACTAGAGGTGATGAATATGAGTCGGTGCTGAAGGGGGAATGTAAGTGGGCATTCAGAACAGAAAGCAAAGGACAAATATGAGTATTAGTAACACTGCAGACCTCAATATCATGTGGAAGACATTTTCTGGAGGGTATGGTCATCAAAGCAATTTGGGGTCACATTTAAATGCTAGGATCTTAATACTTTGTTATGAGTCTGGGAAGCAAGTGGTGGCTTTTTGTTTATTCATGACCTTTCCAAACAACACATATTTATTGTATTAATCGTCAAAGATTAAAGATCAGTACCTCCTTCATTCTACAGTTTAATCTGAGAACCACATTGCCAATACCATGAGTAATAAATAATGTTCCTCAGGACACTTGGGCCAGGGAAAGCACATGGGGGATTAGCAGTAAATGTGTGTGGCCTGGGAAGAAGAGATATGACTCTCTCCATTAGAATATAACAAGCTGTGCATCATAATGAAAATCTCTACAAAGTGATAGGATGAGAACCTGATAAATTATGGACCTGGAAATCAATTTCTGGTTTTGGTTTTATTTTATTTATTGAAAATAGATTCTTCCTTATACAATACATTCCCACATCCCCACCACCATTTCCCCTCCTTCCATTCCTCTTAGCTCCCCCCATATCCCCTCTACCCTAGATCTATACCCTCTCTGTTTCCTCTTCAGAAAAGAGCAGCCTCCAAGAGTCAATAGCCGACCAAATAGATCAAAAGATACCATAAGGCAAGGAGAAAGCTCTTACATGGAGCCTGGACAAGGCAACACAGTAGGAGGGAGAGTCCCAAGAGCAGGTTAAAGAGTCAGAGATACACCCGTTCCCTCTGTTAGGAGTCCCATAAAAACACCAAAGTAACAGCCGCAACGTATACAAATAAATATACCTGGTGCAGACCCATGCAGGCTCTGTGATTGCCACTTCAGTCTTCTGTGAGCTCCTATGAGCCCTGCTTAGTTGATTCCGTGGGCCATGTTCTCCTGGTGTCCTCAACCCCTCTAGTTTCTACAGTCTTTCCTCCCCCTCTTCTGTGGGGTACCTTGATCTCCCAGGGGTGGGACCTGATGGAGACCTTCAATTTAGACTTTCTCTAAGCATAATGTCTGCCTGTGGGTCTCTGCACACACTCCTATCTGCTGCAGGAGGAAGTCTCTCTGATGATTACTGGACAAGGCAAGATATATGAATGTACAAGAATATTATTAGGAATCATTTCAGTGTGTGTGTGTGTGTGTGTGTGTGTGTTTGACAAAAAGAAAAAAAAAATCTAAAACTGTTAAGACTTAAGAGTTTATTGGTCAGGAACTGAAATGTACCAGGTAGTTTTTCTCATGGGACTTTTCCAAATTCCTGGCAGTTTAGCCAAGGGTCATTTAATTTGACATTGAGAATACCCAGGGAAGCCAGCACTCTCCTCATGTCTTCTCGCTGCTGCCAAGGTCCTGCAGTTCTGCTGTCAGATGAGAAGTGGGGTTTTGTGAGCCACCTTTTATAATAGCAGGGATTGTGTAAAGGTCCCTCATTTCCAGAGCAGCGAATCTGATGAGAACTTGAGATTCATCCCACAGCCTCACCAGTCAGTGCTTCAGGGTTAGTGCGCCGGTTAGCAATGGCCTTTTCCTTCAGTTTCCTTGTTTGGAAGTTACTGGAAATATGGAAAGATACTTTGTGATGACAGAGAACGGATGATAGTTTTTAAAACTGGGAATTCTAGAAGTACAGTTATAGGGAATTCAGCTTCCAATCAGTTGGAAGTCTTACTGTTCCATCTCAATTTGAAAGGTGGTAAATTTATTACTTATGTATCTCCTTTACCCTTTTTTCCTTTGTAATCAACACTTAACCTATTTTGTTCTTTTTTCTATTTTTCTCATATTGAAAATAGATTATTTTCATACAATATGTTCTGATTATCCCCCAAACTCCTCCCAGATCCTTCCCACCTCCCCTCCTATCTCAGTCTGCACCCTATATGCCTCTCCTTAGAAAATAAATAAACATCTAAAAAAATATATCAGAATAAAACAAAAACAAACAAACATAAAACTGGAACAGGACAAAAGAAAAAGCAAACAGAAGAAAGAGAACCAAAGAAGATTGAAAGGAAAAGATGTAGAGACACACACATTCATACACACAAGAACCCCATTAAAAACACACACACACACACACACACACACACAAAATGGGAAGCCATTATGTATAAGCAAAGGATATGTTAAGTTAAAAAAATTCCTGACAGACATGAGACAAAAACCCTCCAAAGCTGCCCCTATGTTCATTTCCTGTTGGTCATCTAAAATTGGGCATCAGACCTGCCCTTAGGAGTGGTTTCTATCCCCGATGAGATGCCTTTGGAAAGAACTAATTTTCATTTGCAAATGGTTACCAATTGGAGATAGCTTCTAGGTCAGGTATGGGGGTTTGTGTCCACTTACCCCTCAGCCCTACCTCGCCACCTGGCTCGGACCCCTGTAGGCCTTCTCTCTGCGGCCGTATGTGACTGGTCCTCCTGTGTCTCAAAGACCTGTTTTCTTTGGTGGCCTCCATCCCCACTGTCTCTTACAGTTTTTCTGCCTCCTGTTCCATAGGGCTTTCTGAGCCCTGAGAAGAGGTGTTTGATGGAAAGAACCCATTTAGGACTGAGTTGTCCAAGTTTTCTCATTCTCTGTATATTGTCCAGCTGTGGATCTCTGTATTTGTTTTGCATTTACTGCAGGAGGAAGCATCTATGATGATGACTGAGCAGGGAACAGATCTATGAGTATAGCACAGTGTCATTAGGATCATTTTAGGGTTATATTCCTTTAGCAGAACATAAGAATTTGGTTTTCCTCTAGGTCCCTGGCATATCTGTTCTCAAGATCCTTGCCAACTGAGCAGTATATGGGATGAGGTCCATCTCGTGGAGTGGGCTTTAAATCCGATCAGATATTGTTGGTTAGTCTCACATGGTGTTTGCCACCATTTCACCAGCATTTCATGAAGATAGGTCATCATTATAGATCAATTTGTGTTTACCTTTCTCCTTTGGTAGCATGCAGAGTAACTTTCAGTACTATGAACACTAGTCATTAGTGAATGAAGGCCCTAGTTAGGCACCACATCAACTTCTCCATGTGCAGTGAGTTGTGTGGGTATTGTCTTCAGAAATAGGTACTTATCATCTGTTTTTAGAGCCCAATCAATAGCCCCGACAATACTCATTTCTTATCTGTTTGTTATAGTTTATCATGAGCATGATTCCATTCAGGCCATGCACTTCCTCATTGTTTTTTACTAGTATCCTTTCTTTTCCAACTCTGTTCAAGTTTCCCTTGTGTCTATAATAAATATCAAGAATGAAGTGATAGCTTAGCACTTTAAAAGCAATTGTTACTTTTGAAGATGACTGTCTTAGTTAAGTTTTTTATTGCTGTGAAGAGACACCATGACTATGGCAACTCTTATAAAGGAAAACATTTAATTGGGGTGGCTCACTTACAGTTTCAGAGGTTCAGCCCATTATCATCATGGTGGGGAGCATGGTGGCATGCAGGCAGATGTCATGCTAGCTGCGTCTTGGCTTGAAGGGAACAGAAAGTCAGCTGCCACACAGAGCAGTATCCTGAGCTTAGGAGCCTCAAAGCCTGCCCCCACAGTGACACTCTTCCTCCAGCAAGACCATACATACTCCAGCAAAATCACACCTCCTAATAGTGCCACTCCCTATGAGCTTATAGGGGCCAGGTACATTCATACTACCACAATGACCCAGGTTCTATTTCCATATCTGATGTTCTCTTCTGACTTCTCCAGGCATCAGGCATGGGCATGGTGCATATATAAACATTTAGGCAAAACATTCAAATATATAAAATAAATCTAAAAATTGAATAGAATATGTAATTTATAACATACTTAATGTTTTCTTTAAAATGAGGTGCATGAATGGAAAGTGAAGACTTGAGTTGTTTACTTAAAAATATCTACAGAGAAGAGGAGGCACACGATTGTAAGAGCCAGAGGTGGTGGGTGGCTTCAAGGAAACAGCATTTTCTAGACACAAAGGGCTGGTGCACATATGAATTTATAGACACCATGACAGTATGTGCATGACCTGCACAAGTTCAAGGCAAACAAAACTTCAGAAAGGAAAAGGGCATGTGGTCACAAACTCCTACCCTTAGCCAAGAAACTGTTTGTAGTTGACCCCTGCTAGGAGAGGGAAAATCAGTTTTCTACAATGGAGTATCACTGATTGTATAAACTACACTCCAGTAACCACCATAATCAGACACCATGGTTTTTATGTCTTTTTTTTTTTTTTTTTTTTTTTGTTCTTTGTTTTGTTGGATGGGTTATTTTGGTTTTAGTATATACATATACACACATATACATACATATTTATATATACTGTTTTTTGTTTTTGTTTTTGTTTTTTCGAGACAGGGTTTCTCTGTGTAGCTTTGCGCCTTTCCTGGAACTCACTTGGTAGCCCAGGCTGGCCTCGAACTAACAGAGATCCGCCTGCCTCTGCCTCCCGAGTGCTGGGATTAAAGGCGTGCGCCACCACCGCCCGGCTCTATACTGTTTTTTAAGAGAGAGAAAGAACATGAAATTGCATAGGTAGGGAGAAGAACAGATCTTGGAGGAGAGAAATTTGGGAAAAGAAAAAATATGATCAAGATATGTTGTATAATTTTTTAAATAAATAATTTAAAAAGAGATACTGGGAATCAAGAAAACAACAAAAAATAACAAAAATATAATCACATTCAAATGTTCATGGGAGCTACTAAAGTTCTTAGATATTTAAGTCACTTTCATAATGTGACTGACGGTGCAGTTGAGCTACACATCCACCAGAGTGTATTTATTATGCCCAATAACATTTAGGCACTGCTTAGTAATTATTATGCTACATTTTTCAGAAAGGATTGAGAAAGAATATATGTGCACATGTTTGTTACCAAGACAAATGTTGAAAATGCATTTGATCTTTGGGTGTTTGAATCCCTAGATGCAGAATCCATCCCAATACATTACTACTTATTAGTATTAAAAAATTCAGCATGGTATAGGCATTTTGGAAGTTCTAATTCTTTGTTTACTTCTTCTCAGTATGATTCAGTTCCCTGTTTTACTTGAAACAGTTTAGAAATATAGTATGCACCAGCCAAATCTGAGGGACTGAGAAAACCAAACAACTAGCTGGCACCAAGATGCATTCATGTGAAAATTCTGGAAATCAGTAATGTAAGAATTAGGAACAATGTGTCTTTTCTGTTTTCTGGAATTACCAGGTGAAGTGGGAAGAATGTAACATGGTGTTTTGCCATTTATTACAGGGGTGCTAGATGTTAAAAATCTCATTTTAATCAATACCTGGAGAGAATGCATCATCACAGCACAGTTGACATACACGTTCCTGAAACAGTGCAGAGAGAGCAGCAGAGAGCACTGTGGTGATAATTGCTTGTCCTCTAATAAAGCTTGCCTGAAGATCAGAGGAGAGGACTAACCACAGAATTAGCCATAGAAGTCAGGCAGTGGTGGCGCACACCTTTAATCCTAGCACTCAGGAGGCAGAGATCTGTCTGGATCTCTGTGAGTTCAAGGCCACCCTCAACTACATGAGATTAATCCAGTCTAAAGAAACAGAACCAGGCAGTAATGACACACACCTTTAATCCCAGCACTTGAGATCTCATCAGCAGTAGGAGGTAGGATGGTTGAGACAGGAAGTTGATATGGCTGGGCAGAGAAAGGCATATAAGGTGTGAGGAGAGGCCCTTTTGGCTGAGGACTCAGAGGCCTTCAGTCTGAGGATTCATGGAGACAGGATCTTCTCATTTCGGCTGAGGAGTTGGCAAGGTGAGAAGTGGCTGTGGCTTGTTTCCTCTGGTCTTTCAGCATTCACCCTGATATCTGCTCTGGGTTTTTATTGTAAGACCATTTAGGATTCGTACAATAACTGTTTCTCCAGTTGTGTTTACAAATAAAATATCTATATGATGTAGATCGATCTATTAAATGGTAGTTAGACTATACAGCTGGCCTTTTTCCTCACACCACTTTTATAGAAAGATTCTGTTCTAATCATCCACAGAAATGAATCATAGTGTTTCAGTTAACTGTCCAAAAATACTGGTCATGCACAGCTCTTTGTGGTGAATAATGGTTCCCAATAACTTGGAAGTATGAGAAGATTACAGTATATATCAGAACTATTCATTTAAAAAATTAACACTAAAATTAGTAGTGTTTGCTTGGGAAGTCAGCTGAGATCTGGACATAAGTTCAGACTCTGTACAATTCTGTCATTGTTTTGTTGATCTGTATTTACAACACTAGTATAAGTCCTGGCTCCATTAGATCTCAAGCAACACATGAGCCCATCATCATAATCAGCTGACTTGGATCACACCTCCTTTAAACCGGAAGTTAAGGGCTTTGAATGCATTGGTTTCCCATACTTTATTCAAATTGACTATTGAGCCAAGTATATTGGTGAGTAACTTCAACTTAGGACTGGGAAGGCAGAGGCAGACAGATCTCTGTGCATCTGAGGCCAGACTGGTTCTGCATAGCAAGTTCAAGACTAGCTATGGCTACATAGTGAGACCCTGTCTCAAAAATAAATAAACATTTAAAAATTCAATTAAGGATTCAGGTAAGATGCTTTTACACCTTCCTCAGCACCGTGTTCACCTTAGGAGAAAGTTACCTTTTGAAAACCTCCTATTGACCCCTTGTCTTCACTGAATCTGCTGCTGTTTATGGTAAAGGACTGGGCCTTCCCAGTACTTCCAGCTGTCTACATCCTCTCATTTCAGTGTCTGTATAGCGTCTAAGCTTCTGCTTTAATTGTGGAACACAACTTCTTTTTTCTGATAAGATTAAATGAGACCCGAGGACATGTATCTATACCAAGAGGACACAATAAAAGCTCAAATCTTTTTGATATCATTGTTGTAAGCCCACAAACACCCCCTTTTTTATAAAAACATGGAACTTGGTAGAACAATTTGTGTATCGGCTAACAAGCAGGTATTGTTAGTGCCCTTAAGCTGTTTGGAAGGAGATTAATAAAAAATCCAGGAACGTAAACCAAGTGTGTTTCCACTGTTGCCTGTGCCTCACAAGTACAGGTCACCTTGAGGCTTTAGCCTCTTTAAATTCCTCTTTCACTGAGGTCCTTTGATTCTCAAGCCTGTAATTTTCTGTAACTAACAAATTCCCACCCTCACATTATCACTGTTATAAGTTGCTTCATGCCATCCCTCTAGTACATTTCTTATGCTCTGTTGAAGTCCTGTTTGCCTCAGATGGACAGAGACTGTTAACCAGATTATTCAGTAGACACTGTAGACAGTTCTCACATTGGTAGTGAACCACTGCACACCATCTGCCTGCTTCACACAAGCAAGTGTGCATAAAGGTTTGAGGAAGTAGTTTTGCTAGATTTTCACGGTGCTACTTACATCATTGTTGAGGAAACAATTTAATATTTAATATGAGTTACATGCATAATCTGACTGCATTGCATTTTATTTTATTTTAGCCACTCATTGTAAAGATGATTCCTTATTTTCAAGTCCCGATGTCACTGATATTGCGCCAAGTAGGAAGAGGAGACATCAAATGCTAAAGAATCTTGGGACAGAACCTAAAATGACTCCGCCGGAGCCGCAGCTGCAGGAGAAGGAAAGGTGAGTGTCTTTCCTGACATGAACTGCATCCTTGGAAAGGACAGCCCAAAACATTAGAGCTCAAACGGTATGCTGTGGGATCACAGAAAGTGATTCAGAAAATATGTTTTCTCTGGTATTTGGTTAATTCCTTTTAATATTTAAGTCAGAAATCCCAAAAATATACGCAATTTTCTTTATACTTTTCACAGTTTGATAGAAATAGCATGTAAGCTTGTGTTCAGTAAAGCATTTCAATCTAATTTATTGCTTAAAGGACACCCAGATCACATTCAAATTAGCCCCTCTGTCAGGTTATGCTCTTTTTACCCCGTCTGATAAATTACCTCTTTTTAGTCATCTGTTTATTTATATCAGACTTTGGAATTATGTGCTTTTATTTTTCCTCTTGGTTTCAAACATGAATTAATATTCTAATTTAATTGTGATGAATTTAAAGAAAAAAAATTTCATTATAACAAAACAATGGGTATTTATATAGTATTATTACTTCAGTTTTAAATGAATGTGTGATGTGTGTATGTGTGTGTGTGTGTGTTGTGTGTGTGTGTGTATGTATGTATGTATATATTGAGAATTTCTTTTCTTATAAGTTGTGGTTGATTTAGCAGATGGTGTTGTTTGTTAGATCTCTGCAGAATGTAGGAAGAGAACACCTGGGGCTCTCAAGGCTCTTGCTTGGGGCTCCATATGTTCCTCACTTTTTGAAGTCCTCACCTGTGTGAAGCTGGGTTTTCTTTACATCCTCATTAAAATAATATGTCATAGTTGATAAAATGCAGAAGCAAATGAAAATTGAACCGCTTTCCATCAAGCCAGCCACCAAACAGATTTACAGATATACAAAACAATGTTGTCACAAGCTGTTCCTTGTTAGTTTAGAAAAGATACTGAAGTTTTATAAAGAGTATGTTATTCCAGTAAGTGTAAAAGGACCACGAATGTGAAGGAGAGTGGGAAGGGTGCATGGATGGGTTAGAGGGAGGAGAAGAAGGGAGAAGTGATGTAATTATATTATAATCTCAAAATTTACAAAAACGTTCAAAAGTATATATTATTCATGTTGTCAGCAAGATTGGTGTAATCTTGAAATAATTAATGAATATTTTAGTGTTAATTTTCAAGATGTCGTCTATAGTCCACATTAACAAAAATGTGGAACTAACACTCTTGAGATGCTCAAAAAGTTAAAAAGTGTAAAATGATCCTGATACCAAAACTTTTTAGAATTCTATAAACAATGAGGATACAAAGGGAGGCATAAGTCATGTCTCAGGAGTCTGTCAAGATGACAGCAGGATTTTTTTTTTTTTTTTTTGGTTTTTCGAGACACGTTTTTTTTAAAGTTTCTACCATAAATAATTATTGCTTATGTATGTAACTGCTCTCCTAGTCTATAATCCTGGCACTCTATGGCTGGCGATGGTGGATTGTGCACATTCAAAGCCAGCCTTCCTCTAATAGTTCAAGGCCAAATACCTATAGACTGAGATCCTGCCCCCAAAACAAAACAAAAACATATAAATAAAAATGGGATTAACTGGGATATTCATTATTTCTTTCTGCAGTTGACCTGATCTCTTTGTCCATTGCATATAGTTGTGTGTCCAGACAACATAGGTAGAAAACCAGTGTGCACTCAACTGCACTCAACTCCTGCTCTTTCCTGTTCATCATCTGAGTTTCTTCCTCAGCTCTTAACCAGCTGAAAGAGCTTGTGTAATTCAAAGCATATTGTTCTTTTACAGAGTACGGAAAAGTTATTCCTAAATTATATTAGGATTACCAATCTATTTATATAGATAGTTATAGCCAAGAATAAATTACTAGCAACCCAGAAAAACTAGGAGAATCCCCCATCCCCGATTTAGCCAGTCAGCAAAATGTAATTCATTGATATCACTTATGTATCAGGCATGATAGGAAATATTAAGGATCCAGAAAAGTCAAAAACAGAAATAATTAACCAATATCTCTTACTATTTTCGGTCTGGTTGTTTTATCTAATGAAAATCTTAGGATGTAAGAAGCAAATGTGTTGGATTATGTGGTAGAATAGCATTTACATCTTTTCAGTGCATTTGTTAATGAAGTTTAAAGTTTCAAGATTACAAACATTCCCTATATACACATTGCTGCTAAAACAGGCTTGTGATATATGTATGGTAGATAAGTGAAAGAATTTTTTCTCTGAGTCATTACTATTTTTATGAGGCTTTTAAATAAATGTAATATGCTTTTCTTTCTTTAAAAAAATCCACATTATAATGTTCCTTTATTCTTTGAAATGATTGTGACAGTTTTCCCGTATATTTTCAGCATTTTTAAAGTTGTCATAAACCATACTACCTCTTGTGAGTTGTATGCCAATTCTTGTAGGACCATCTGTCAAGGCTATCCCTATGTAGAACTGAAAAGCATATGTAAGAATTCTGAGGACTAAACGCAGTTTAGTTTAGCACGTGTCAATCAGAGGGTGAGTCTCTGACACCCTGCTTTAAGATTCCTCTTTGATCATCAATCAACTGAAGTAAGATATTAATGTATAAATTTTGGTTTACTTTTTTTGTACTTTAGAATGTCTTTTTCATTTTGAATATATTTAAAACTTGTTCTACATTTCCAATTATTTCTCTAGAAAAAGAAGCTTTTGAAAAACAAAAATACATTTTTAGCAGGAAATGAAACAAAAAGCAACAATAGCAAGGAAAAAAGTGGGATAAGATGTGACTAAGGGGGAGGTGTGGCAGGTAAAGAAGACATGGCTAAATATTGATGATTACTGTAGTGATATTTGATTTGTGCTGAAAATGTGATATTTTATTTGTGCTGAAATGTGGTGATATTTTATTTGTGCTTTAATAAATAAAGCTTGTCTGGAGATCAGAGGAAAAAGGCCAGCCATTATAAGTAAACAAAGAAGTCAGGCAGTGTTAGCACATGCCCTTAACCCTATCACTTAGCAGACAGGATCTCTGTGTGTTCAAGGCCACACTGGAAACAGAGCCAAGCGTGGTGACACACGCCTTAATTCCAAAACTAGTTAACCATGAAGGTCTAGAGTTTTGTTCAGACAGACAGAAAGTAACAGAGCTGTGTAAGAAAAGGAAGTGATGTAGCTGGACAGAGAACAAATCAGATGGCAGAACAGCAAGGCATATATGTGTGGGTAGACAGGAAGTAGCTCGCCTTTTAGAAGCTGCAGAGTTGGTGAGGTAAGGTTGGCTGGTGGCTTTCCCTATTTCCCTGATCTCTCTAAGTCTTTCACCTCTATATTTGGCTCCTTGTGTTTTATTTAATAAGACCATTTAGAAATTCATCTACAATTGGTGGCCAACATGGCAAAAATTCAGATCATCCAACATCCAGAACAATTTCAAGGCAACTAGCTCAGAGAATACAGCCTCACAGACTATTCCAGTCAGGACTTAACCATAATTCATAATTTTCTCAGGATCCCCATAAGAATACAGCACCATTTATCAGCAGAAAGTAGCCTAGAAAACTATGCCCGCATTCCCAAAAAATAGATTATGAATATTTGTCTTTGTTTAGGTTGTATGTTACAAATTGTTATTGGTCATAGTCAATATTTTTCTAAAAGAAGAAGGGGAATATGACATAAAATATAGGATATAGATATGATAGGATAAAAGGGTGGATTGTTGAACCTACTTTTAAAGAGAAAAGTTTAAAATGTTTAAAATGTTTTACAATGGTATAGATTTTAGTTTATTGATACAAATTTAAAGTTAATTTTGTTATACTATGTGTATACTTCTACTCTTGTTTAAGATATTATGTTTGTGCAGCTCATTTAAATTGTAATGAATAATTTAAAAATACAGATTAATAATTAGTCTTCTATGATAGTCAAACTTATAGTCATGTTAAGTTTTCTAGGTATACATAGATATAATTCAGTTAGGTAGATAATTTTCAAACACTTCAAAGACCCACAGAATATGGTATTTAAAATGTTTTAAAACTTAGACTTTTCTGGACAATGACACACGTCTGCTCCTGGCAATACCAATTACTTCAAGGAAGATGATGGGCACTGAAGACACTCCATGTGGAGTTCTCCTTCTTCTTCTTCTTCTTCTTCTTCTTCTTCTTCTTCTTCTTCTTCTTCTTCTTCTTCTTCTTCTTCTTCTTCTTCTTCTCCTTCTTCTTCCTCCTCCTCCTCCTCCTCCTCCTCCTCCTCCCCCCTCCTCCTCCTCCTTTCTTCTTCTTCTTCCTCCTCCTCCTCCTCCTTCTTCCTTCTTCTTCCTCCTCCTCCTTCTTCCTTCTTCTTCTTCTTCCTCCTCCTCCTCCTTCCTTCTTCTTCTTCCTCCACCTCCTCCTCCTCCTTCTTCTTCTTCCTCCTCCTCCTCCTTCTTCCTTCTTCTTCTTCCTCCTCCTCCTTCTTCCTTCTTCTTCTTCTTCCTCCTCCTCCTCCTTCCTTCTTCTTCTTCTTCTTCTTCTTCTTCTTCTTCTTCTTCTTCTTCTTCTTCTTCTTCTTCCTCCACATCCTCCTCCTCCTTCTTCTTCCTCCTCCTCTTCCTCCTTCCTCCTCCTCCTTCCTTCTTCTTCTTCTTCTTCTTCCTCCTCCTCCTCCTCCTCCTCCTCCTTCTTCTTCTTGACAAAAATAGTCATTTGGGCCAGAAACTGTTCTTGCCTAGACTACTTGACAAAATGTTGTATCGACTGTACATGTAGGACCCATAGGAAGATGACCACTGAACTTTGCAAGGAAAAATGGTCCTTCAGGTTCCTGCTTTGCAGAAGAAACTGCCAGACGTTCTACAGCACACAGAGAAAAGTGACTGAGAGACTTTAGGCCTATGGGCTAAAGATTGATGTCCCAACATTACAGAAGAACTTTGGGTAACTGTCCAGGTAGCCAGCTGTCTCTGTCATTCTAGATTTTTGGAAGTTGCTTACACTGTTCTTCCTGTTTACTTAGGTAATATTATATCCTTCTTAGGTCTTTGATGTAGTTGAAGACTAGATAGTTTTAATTATGGTTTTCCTTGGTTATGATAATAGATAAGGTAGATGTGAAACCTTAGACTCACAAATATAGGATAGATAGGATATCTTCTTTAATTTTGCCAAATACAAATAGACTAGATATTATAACTATAATTCTAATTCTTGCTTGATACCTGTTTTGCTATATGTAATTTTGCTATGTTAAAGTTCAAACCTTCCTTTTTGATTAGACAAAAAAAGGGAAGTGCTGTGGGATATCATTCTGTATGCTGTAAATGTGTGTTGCTCTGATTGGTTAATAAATAAAATGCTGATTGGCCAGTACCCAGGCAGGAAGTATAGGCAGGGTAAGCAGACAAGGAGAATGCTGGGAAGAGGAAGGGCAGAGTCAGGAGTTGCCAGCCAGACACAGAGGAAGCAAGATGACAAGGAAGAACTGAAAAAAGGTACCGAGCCACATGGCTAAACATAGATAAGGATTATGGGTTAATTTAAGTGTAAGAGCTAGTCAGTAATAAGCCTGAGCTAATGACCATACAGCTGTTATAATTAATATAAGCTTCTGAGTGATTACTTTATAAGTGGGCCACAGGACTGCAGGGACCTGGCCAGACTGGAGAAAACTTCCTACTACAGATTTCCCTTTTTTTTTTTTAAATAAAAACTTCCATATGTTATACTGCTTCTTAAACAGTTTTTTCTAACCAATTCTTCTTAACACTGTATACATGATTTAGGTTATTATCATCAACTTTAGCTTTCCAAGCAAATGAACTGTTTATTTTATAAAGCATTTCATTGTTAGTACAACATTAATGGGTCACTGTTTTATGTAATTGTTTATATGATGGTCTGCTTTGGTTTAATGGTTCTAATGGAGGTATAATCTTTTTGTAAAGTTTACTAAAATATATGAAATGTTTCTTTTGGTATATTTTTAAGTATAGTCAGTAGAAATATCTCTTAGAATGAAATATAGTTCTATTTTTGTCGAGTGCTTATCTAGCATGCCCAAAATTCTGGGTTCAATCCTTAGCACTTTGGTATGGTCATATATCCTTATAATCATACCCTTTGGAGTTGGAAGCAAGAGAATCAGAAATTCAAGGACATCCTCTTTGTTGGCTGCATAGTGAGCTCAATGCCTGTCTGGCCTAAATGCCATACTGTCTCAAAGATGAGGAAAGAGAGAAAAAAAAAACATTACTTTTAACCCATGTGGAATTTTAAGTATTTGATTCAGTTGCTTACAAGATGACTTCCTCTATGTCTCCCATGATGGCCTCAGCCTCAGTAGCTGGCATTTACTATATGGTGGCCATCTAACTGTACATTGACTAAGGAAATACACAGTGGGCATTTTTGGGTTTTTTTTCTATGACTTCCCATACATTGCTATGCAAAGTAGTCACCTTACTGCATTTCATATAACATAGTTTGTATGACAGGATGCAATTAGATAATTAAACTAGATTTGAAGACCTTCAGGATGTATCAGAAACACCACAGAGTATTCAGCTTGAAGAATCCATCATTTGATCTATAACCCGAAGGGATAGGAGGTGTAGAACAGTGAGGTAGGATGGAAATAAGTGTTCAATCGTGGTCTAGGCTGGAAGGACATGCCCAGAGGTGTACATGTGATAGAGAGCAAGGCCGCTAGTGTTAGATACTGGTGGGTGCTACTCTGAGGGCAGACCATGGTGAGCACGTACCCTTATTACGAACTCTACCTTTCCTCTAATATAAGAGCATCCCCAATATTACAGAGCAAGTCTCCCTTCAGTGTTTTCTGCCTGGTGACACTGCTTTGTAACTCTTTTTAAGATGCATCAAATTATTCCAGACCCTTGGTACCTAGCATCGTGTTGCATACCAAGGCCCCCCTAGGTCTTCCCCATTTCAGGCCTTTGTTCTATCTCATCTCTATTCCTTTGTGACTGGGAGGAGCCACAGAACCACACTGTATCAAGGACCCAATACAGCCCTACTAGGCTGGGACTCTGGTAGGGAACCTTTCTGTTCCTTTCTGTCCTGGCTTCCAGTCTCTCAACTTAACTCCTAGTCCTGCTGCATCCCCCCCAGCAGGTGCCTCTCCTCCCACACCACTTTCATTTCCTAGGATCTTGGACCACTTGGTTCAGATCCAGGAACCCCTAATTTTTTCCATGTAGACCCTTTCTGCATTTCCTTCTAGTCCAGTTTCACCCCTTTATTCTTTCTTCATAAATGGATGGTAAATCCCTATGTCTAAAGACATAACTTGCTTATGCTATCCAACATGGAAAAAGCAAACTGTTGACTAATCTAAGGCTTCACCCTTACTTACCCTTCATGGTTTTGGAAGGTGCTTGGCATTGCTACCAGAGGAGAAAATTAATCATCAATATCTCCCAGCTACAATACCAATGATGAACAGCAATGACCTACCTATATATAAGATATACTAGTACAAGAGAGACATAAATGTCATGGAAGTAGCCAACCATTTTTAAATATTGGGTGTAAGGCCCATTCCATGAAATGGGACTCATACCTGACACTGCTAAAATGGCCTAGAACCTGAGACTAGATAGATCATGGACCCTTGTGAAAAACCTATTACTGTTATTCCACTAAATGAACATAGCAACAAAATGACTCCTAACGGCCAAGAGATGAGGGCCCCACTCAGCCCTCAACAGAGAACGTTCTTCTTGGAGCAGATGGAAAGTGACACAGAGATCCAAAGCTGACAAAATGCAGCTTGGGAGACGTTAGAGCACTGAGCTCTAAATAGATGTCTGTATCAAACCATTCCCCTTGAGGCTCTATACAGAAGAGCAGGCTTTCAGGAAGATTGTAAGATCCAGATGTGATAGATGACTCCAAGGAAACAGTGTCTTACAGACATAACCGGAGTGATACACATACGAACTCAGAGAAACTGTGCCACGTTCACGAGACCTGCCCAGGTTAAAAACAGACAAATCTAAGCCCTGAGGCAGGGAAGCTGGCATAAAGCACCCTGGCTAAGAAGCTATTTGCAATTGACACCATCTGGGAAGGGAAAACCAGGGCAGGCCCCATGCCCAGGAGAACTGGGACAACGCAAAACAGACTCCTTTTTTATTTTTTACTCTTTGTCTTGTTTTCGTAATTTTTGTCTCATTAGATTTTATTTTAGCTTGTTTGTTTCGATTTTCATTTTTGTTTGTTGAGTTTTTGTTGTTTGAAAGAGAGAGCATGAGGTTTGATGAGTAAGGGAAGTTAAGAGGTTCTTTAGAGTTGAGGGAGGGGAAAGAATGGGATCAAACTATATGAAAATATTTTAATAAAAAATCTTTTAAAAATCTTATCAAACTATCAGATTGGGCAGAAAATTCTGATATGTCGGCCACTATTACATTGTTGATATCTATGATTTAAATATGTCTCAAGTTATTGTACTTTTCTCTGTCTTGTTTTAAGCTTCTTGTATTGTGATCTTGAATTCACAATGATGCAGCTTTCATTTTTTGAAACACAAGAAAATAAAAAATTGAAAACATGCTGAAGGTACTAGATGCTTACAAGAATAAAAGCTTAATTTAGCATGAATTAGCAGTCCAGAGCTGCAGACGTATACTGTCATTTTGCTTCTTTCTAATGAATATAAATCCCTTTACTTAGGAATATTTTTAGATTGCTAGTGTTGTACTGCTTCTAGTATTATTCTGAAATCCTCCAGTCTGGTGTATATTGATAAATATTTATTGAAAACTCAGTGTGACTAATGCAGACAGTGTGGCTGTGCTTCAGGGGCATCATCCTTCACTGTCAGTCAGCCTAGCGCTCAGTTCCTATTCAGGGTAACCATGTGCTGTGCATCCCTTGCTCTCTACCACACTGTACCACGCAGAGCTGTGACTGTAGACGTGTTCGCCTTCTCACTCCTGTGGCAGAGTCTACAGAAGGTGTGAAAATACTGCCAGATTTATATACTTCAAGAATGCCACCAGGGTCAAAACTGAGACCGTACAAGAGCATTGTAAAATTACTTTCTATGAAATTTATGCTGGCAAAATAAGTAAATGAAATAACATTGTATTCTAGCTTTATTTGGTGTCCATCTTTCAAGGTTTTTTTTTTTTACTTTTAATTTTTTAAATTTCACTTATTTTTAATGTTTTGCCTACATTTATGAATGCATGTCTACTACACATATGTGCCTAGTGGCTATGAAAGTCAGAAGAGGACATTAGATCCCCTGGAACTGGAGGGTCACATGGTTGTGAGCCACCATGGGGTCTGGGAACCAAAACCAAATCCTCTGTAAGAGCAATAAGTACTCTTAACCACTAACCCATCACTCTAGCTGCTCATCTTAAAATCTTAATGAAACCTTACTATATATTATATAGCAAAATATCTAAGAAAGAATTTTTCTACATAAATCTTTCTAAATTAAGAAATTTTTATTTCTTCCAAAATCCTATAAAAGCTAATGTATGTATATACCACTCTGTTCATAGAAGCAAGTAGAAGTCTATTCATAGCACACTGTTGGTGCACCCTGAAGTGAATTCTGGCTAGACTTTTTAAAGAAACTGATGAATGTGTTCATTATTTAGCTAAATTGGGGCAATTTCCCTGTCTGATTAGGATTCTCAGCCAAATAATAAAACCAGAAAACAATACTGTAAATGGTATATGTAACACAAATTGCTAAATGGTCTTCTTTTATTAAAAAACAAAAACTGGATCCAGATTTGGGGGTTAAAACCGAGAGATCAGAAAATTCCCAGCCATGTTCTTACCACTTGGAGATCCTCAGCCAAAAGTGAGCTACTTCCTGTATACCCACTCCCTTATGCCTTTCTGTTCTGCCATCTCATTTCCTTTCTCTGACAGCTACATCACTTCCTCTTCCTACCCAACTCTGTCATTTCCTGTTTGTACAGACATCCAGACCTTTATGGTTTAACTACTGTTGGAATTTAAAGCGTATGCTACCACATCTGACTCTGTTCCTAGTGTGGCCTTGAGCTCACAGAGATCCAGATGGATCTCTGCCTCCTGAGTGATAGGATTAAAGGCATGTGCTACCACTGCCTGACTTCTATGTTTAATATAGTAGCTGCCTTTTTCCTCTGATCCTCAGATAAACTTTATTGGGGGACACAGATAAAATATAACCACAGGTATAATTAATGCCTTTCAGATGTTTCTCTGCTTTCTTCCTTTAATTTTTCTGCTTCTCACCCCCTCACAAATCTGTTTTAGCTAAAGAGATTGGGTTACATATTAACAAAGGCGGTGTCATTTATTCATAAAAACTTATAAATGAAAACTGTTTTCTCTTAAAATAGTTTTTCTGAGAAAAATGGAGAGGACTCTAAGAGTAGATCCACATCAAGTTGTTGCCAGACTAGTATTACTGGCAACCAAGTTGGGAAATAAAACGAGGAAATATGTGAATTCCATAAGCCCTTATCAACAGTGTTATTAAGAGTCTCCTCTGGCCAAGAGAAGCCTAGTAGATATGAACCAAGAGCCTCCATGTGAGATACAGAAAAGAAGTATAAGCATTGACTGGAGTTTGGTGATGATGCACTCATATGACACCATTCATTTTAGAGACAGGAATGAAAGGTTATGCTCCAGCAAGGGTTCTGATACCTCCAAATTATGTTGGAAAATGATGTGAATCATCACCATTATCCCTTTGTACTCCCGTCTCCATAACTTAGATATTTACACATTAAATTTTCTGAGAACCTCCACAGTAAATAATTTATTTGACTGAGTTTCCAAATGTTCTTAAGCTCAGCATTATAAACAATTCATCTCCATTACACTCTCCAAAATGGAGACATACAGAACAAGTAACAACCCAAGGAATAGGATTCTCTCTAGTACTGATTTTATAATACAAAGAAATTTCAAACATAATTATAATGCTAGGCATTAAAATGAATTATAAGAGAACACTCTAGTGTGTCTGTGGGATCTCCTTACATTCTCTGTACAATCCTGCTTAGGAGGTTGTTTGCTTACCGAATTGATGGCCTTTGCTGGGAGTAATAAGGTCATTTTCTGAGTGATAGGACACATGTGAAAACATTCAGCACCACCTCATTTGCAGTTGCAGGACAAATCCATTAAAGCACCAAGCCAAAGTATAAACAAATTCTTGCATAGCCTTTAGAAACTTCTAGAGACTGTTTTTGTTTCTACAGGCTACAAATAAAATATGTCTAGGTTCCTGTGTTTCAAGCAGAATTTCATGGGGAATGATTTAGTTTTCTGTGCGGTAGATGTCTTCTAAAAAAGTTCAAACATGTTTTCCAAAATAATAAAAAAAAAATTAAAACTTCACAGATGTTGCTCCTCAAACTGTACCAGAGGAGTTTGAGCTGTGTTCTGAGTTACCCTCACTTAAGTGTTCCATTAAAGATGTGTGGAAGCTGTTGTAGTTCAGGTGCATAGTGAATGGTAAAGGGAACACTCTGAAATAAGACTGGAATTGGGTCTCACCACGAACCTGGGAGTCTCAGGGTCTCTTCTTCCCCACTGTGTGCCAGGGTAATTTGTCTGCAAGCTTCTGGACATGCTTCTGTCTCTGTCTCCCACATCTCTGTAGGCACCCTTGGATTACAGACACATGCTTCCACATCTGGATATACATGTGTTCTGGGGATCTCCACTCAGGTCAGGACACTTACATAGCAAGCTCTTCACCCATAGAGCCATCAGGGTTAGACATATTTTAAAAAAAAAATTAAGGGTCTGGTTGCTAAAAATACAAGGGAGAAAGATACTATTAATCCATTTGTTTTTAGTGAAATGAGCTTCATTTTATTAGTTTTCTAATTATAGAAGGGGTAAATGGTCATTCGAAAATAATCAGAAAATAGAGGCAGCAAGGATGGAGCTGTGTAGCTCACAGTCTCTTCCACATGAAGATGAGCAGCACTAACTGTAGTAGATCTGTATCCTGTTTGCTCTCCTTCATCTGCATTTAGTTTACAAAACTAGGCACCCAGCATGAATGATACAACCTATTCTTAAATACAAATACGTGTAAAGTTTTCACCTGAATAGATTATCCAATGGAATTTGACATTCTACTCTGTAAATTTTTTAACATTTCTTTAACCAATCTTCCATTGGAATCTGTGTCTTTTTGCATTTTTGGAAAAAGCATTGTGTTTATGTTAATATAATATGTAGTGTAATTTTTAAAAATTGGTTATTTTCTTAGGGAGGGTCCCAAAAATAAAATTACTAGAACATCAGAGAAATAATGTCTTGTGTCTTCTTTGTCAGGATTCCTCAAAGACTCTTAACTATTTTGACTTCAGGAGTAGTATATGCTTTGTGCTTTTCATAATCTTCTCATTTTGGTTATAGCCAAATCATTTTAATAGACAGATATTATCCCATTATTTAAACTTTTTCTGTTTAACCATTAGAGAGCTCATTTATATGTATGCATACTTGTGCATGCATGTGTGCATGCGTGCGTGCATGAGTGCGTGCGTGCGTGTGTGTACTGTGGAAGTGTCTCTGTGTGTTATCCAGGCTGACTTTGATCTTCTTGAGTCACTTTCCCCATATTTCATGTGGCTCACGATTTGCTTTCTCAGATCCTTTTTGGAATTTTGTCATTTATCCCTTCATAACTTCAGCTCTTTTCAGTAAGCCATATTTGTTTCCTATTGCTTTAGTGCTCCTAACATCCTAAATATTAATCTTGTTTCTCCAGCTTGCCATCTAAATTTTAATTTCTGTAAATGATGCAGAAGTTATTAAATTTAATAATTTTTAATGTTTTCATATCTTAAGCATAGTACTAAATGGTATACAGATATAAATAGATAAATGATTCATATGTATGTTATATTATTTACCTTTACACATTGCATAGATCAGAAAACTCAGCTCTAGATAAATTAGTTTATTTGCTCTTAAACTAAGTAATTTTCTGGCTCTTTGTTTTAGGATAGATTCATCCTATTCCACGGACTGTATTTTTAGCTACTGTTATATGTAGATGGATTTGGGGCGATGCCAGCTCACAAAAAATGACACGGAGACTTATTAATTATGAAAGCTCTTACCTTGACCCTCTACTGCCCATCCTGCTTTTTCTGCGCCTTCCTTCCTTCCTGTCTCTTAGCTCCCAAGTAACCACATGGAGACCTCTTATGAATTATGAAAGCTTGACCTTAGCTTAGGCTTGTTCCTAACTAATTCTTATAACTTAAATGAACCTGTACTTTTTAACTTGTGTTCTTTTACGTGACTCAGTTAACTTTACTCTGTACTGTCCAGTGTGTTTTTCTGCACCTGCCTGGCAACTCCCCCTTCCTTTCTCCCAGCACTCTCTCTGTCTGGCAGTCCCACCTATACCTCCTGCCTAGCTGTTGGCTGATTAGTTTTTTATTAAAGCAATCACAATGACACATCTTCACACAGTGTAAAGGAATATTCTACAGCAGTTATACTACCATATTAATTTTGGATTGATTCCTGTGTGCCAAGTCATACTATATTAAACATCTTAATTGAACATCTTTAATGTATTTAGTTTTCATTGCAACTCTATTAATTGGGGCTACATTTTATACATATTTGTAAAATAACTGAATAAAGTTGAACTTCAATGAGGTTCAATTTCTTGCTTCAAACCACTGTATTAGCACAATAGAGACATAATTGCAAGACCTGTGAGTTCAGAGATTGGGTTAATAACAGCTTTGTGTCTTTAGGAGAGGTGAGGATAGAAAGTACTAGCACATCTAAAATTGTACCGGACTTCATCTTTGAAAACACTATCTTCCTAGATCTGTTGGCTAAATCATGTACATCTTTTCCTGGAAAGGCAAGGGTAATTATGAATTGTTTAGACCTAGAATAATTCCTTTTCTTCTATTTCCTGTGGAAATGAGAATTGTCTATGCCTCTTTTCTGTTAACTCAGAAAATATTTTCCTTCTCTTTACTAATGAATGAAGTATAATGTCAGATGAAGGCAACATGTTTTGAAAGCCATATTTAAAAAATTGATAAAATTTGCTCTACATAGGCACACATATACATTATATATGAAGAGAGAGGAGAAATTGCATATTCCAAATGTTCCACCTACTTCTGTATTTTTATTTGATTCCTAAAGCTGTTAATAATGTATTGCTTTTTGAAGTTGAAACTCAATTATTTGAAATATTTGCATATATATTTATCTATATGGAGAATATCATACAGAAATAGCTAATTCTTACCGTGTGGCATATCTGAATTTTAAACTTCTTTATTGTCAAATTCAGAACCTAGAATCGAATTGCTATATATTTTCTTAGGTCATCAAAACAAACTTCTTGTATTATACAACTTTAATTTTATCATAATGTTTATGTTACTTGGAAAAGTAAACACAGTGGTGGTTTTAAAACAAGGTAGTTTTTATTAGCTTTCCGTGTGTTTACCTAGCTGTTGAAGCTGTGGCTCTCGCTTTCCCTGGTGCATGTTTTGATTAATGACCTGCTGGCCTTGTTCCCGAGCATACTGACTATGGTCAGGTCACTTCAGTGATGATTTATTAATTGTGCTTGCAGCTCCAGAAGTAAGATTGGTCATATGTATTATTATGCATTTGCCAATAGCATCAGGAATTATAATTTAAAATAAAGTTTGCCTGGGGGATTTTTTTAAGCATTTTAAGTGTTCAGGAAGGACGAAATATTCATTTATTTTAAATTGTATGCAGTATTAACCATAATCTTATGGTCTTTGAAAGCATGCCTATAAAATTATCAGGATATTAGTCTTATAAGTAAATGTGTTTTAATTTCTATTTTAATGAAACCTGAAGATAATATACTTCAATAAAGCTTCCAAGAGTATTTTAAAATATATTTTTAATGATCATAACTCCCTCTGGGAACAACCCCTACTAACACCTCCCATGTTAATGCATAAGTTCACATTGAAAAGCACTGGCAGGTTTGGATATATTGTAAAATAAATTTAATAAGGATCTGTGCTCCTTCATTTGAGTTTCAAGTAAAAGGTCTTATTGTATATATGTTTCTATCATTTGAACAACTTTTATACCTATATCTCTAAGCAATACATTAGCTGGAGCAACACTACTGATTGGCATTGACAAAAAGAAAATGCTGTAGTAGGAATCCAAGAAAAATTTAAATAGAAAGAATGTAAATGTGATTTGATTATAAATGAACAGAAACGGAGAGATACTTAACATTATTGTCTCCCTACAACCCAAGACAGATGAAGTATCACCTGCTTTTGAAAGTAATTTGATAGACATAATCTTCCCAAAGCAAATTGTCTTTCTTTGTTTAGAAATACACCTAAAAGTACTCACTCTGGAAGTATATGTACTAAAATAGGAATGATAAAAAATAAGATTATCATGGCCTTTATATAAGGATGGCATGCAAATTTATGAAGCAGTCTATATTTTTACACAAGGAATAAATAATCACAGAAAAATTAACCAAAAGAGGAGAAATAAACCCACCACAACAAGAAAGTAACAGGAATGAATAAACCCAGTTCAAGAATAACTTTTATTATTAATGATTCCTATTCCAAAAAAAAAGGTACAGACTAACAGGTTGGATGGAAAACAGGATCCATTTTTCCAATGCATCAAAACTAAGCAAACCAACAACAAAACAAAGCCACACTTCTCCAGCAAGGACAAACATCAGCATAGGTTAAGAATGGAAAAAGGCATTCCAAACAAATGGAACTAGGAAGGAACTATTATAATAGCTGACAAATAGACTTCAAACCAAAACTAATCAGAAGAGATAGGGAAGGACAGTACAAATTAATAAAAAAAATTAACCAAGAGAATATTGCAATTCTAAACATGTATACACCTATCAGAATGTCAACAAATTTTATAAATGTTCCTAAAACAGTGACAGTGGGTGACTTCGATATCTAGCTCTCACTGACAGACAGGTCATCCATATAAAAACTAACCAGAGAAATACTAGACTTAAAAAAATCATAAATCTAAAACCTCTAACAGATATCTACAGAACATTCCATCCCAATACTAATATATATATTTTTTCTTGGCATCCCATGGAACATTCTACAAATTTAGCATATTCAGACACAAAACAAGCCTCAGCATATGCAGAAAATTGAAATAATACCTTGGGTCCTATCTGACCTCCATGGGTATCAACAACAATAGAAATGTCAAAAATTATTGATCTTGGCTACTCTAACTAGTATGAGATACAAATCACTAAGTAGTTTTAATTTGCATTTCCCTGATAGCTATCAATGAATATTTCTTTAAGCATTTCTCAGCCATTTATGTTTCCTCTTTTAAGAATTCCCTGCTTAGTTCTGTACCCCATTTTTAATTGGGTGGTTTTTGTTCAGGTGATTCTTTGCGGGGCGGTATTTGTTCGTTGTAGTTTTTATATATTTTAGACGCCTTCTACCAGGTGTAAGGTTGGTAAAGGTCTTTTCCTATTCAGTAGGTCACCCCTTTGCCAGAATGACTGTGTGCTTTAACATATAGAAGCCTTGTGAGCTTCGTGAGGTTCTGTTATTAATTGTTACTCTCGGTGCCTGTTCCGTCAGTGTCTTGTTCAGCAAGTCCTTTCCTGTGCTGGCGAGGTCAAGCCTGGTCCCCATTTTCACTTCTCTTAGATTCAGGGTGTCTTGTCTTACATGGATGCCCTTCATCCCATTGGAGTTGTTTTTGTGGAGGGTGATAGGCACAGATCTGTTTTCATTCTTCTACATGTAGCTATCCAATTTGACCAGGACTGTTTGTTGAAGATGCTGTCTATTCTCCAATATGTATCTTTTATTTCTTTGTCAAAAATCAGGTATCCAAAGATTGTGAGACATGGTGGTGATGTTGTCTCCAGAGAAACGCCACCTTCTAGATAGATCCACCTGTGAACGCATGGAAACTGTAGCATCACATATAAGATTTAAGCCGCACAATTTAAGCCACACTAAACTCCAGCAAGGATTAGGAGAAGTGGGAACAAAGTCTCGTTGAGGAAGAGGATGACTTAAAAATTGTCATATCCAGAAGGCATAGAACTGAAAGTGGCTCTGACTACATCTGCAAGACTCATGTAAGGTCAATTCTACCACAACCCCAGCATGGAAGAAGAGAGTGCTCATGAGTTGCCACCATTAGCCGAAAGGCTGTTGGCAACTCATGAGCACTACTAATGATGGCTACTAATGGAATGAGAGTCAGTTTTCTCCAGGAATGTATTCCCAAATGAGCTGTTCAGACCAGCTGATGGTTCTAAGCCATGTCTACAGAAAGTACTAAGTAGACTCGGAGGGTTTAAAACAAAGCACATGAATTTGGGAGGGACAGTGGCAGGGAGATACTTGAGAGGAGTTGGAAAGAAGGGGTAGATTTTATCAAAACAGTTAGCTATCCAGTACAAAATGATCGGTCCTGAAAACATACCCATAAGGAACACACAGACTGAATTACATATTGTAATTACAAATATATGTGTGTATAAGTTTAGATAACATATTTGTATGTAACAGCAGTTGATTAACAAAAAGAGACCATGCATTTAAAATAGAGCAATGGCAGATATGGGGGAGGGTTTAGGGGTTGGAACAGGAAGTGGGAAATAATCCAATTTTATTATAATTTCTAAAATAAAAGAAATAAACAGTGAAGAAGAGAGAAGCTGGTGAGAGCTGTCAGAACCAATTACAGCAGAATGAAATGAGAATTAGAATGGAATATTAGGAATATTACAAGAAATTTTATCTAAAAGTCATCAGGCAAGTGAGAAGGCCATATGGGAGGGTTTTGCCTACACATCAGCATACCTGTAAGAAAATATCATCATGCTTTTGATAGTGAACAAGTCAAGTAAAATTTATGTCCTTGACCAAGTAGTTTTGCTTTCCTTGCCTCTTTTTAACTCTTGTATAAAATGAGGGCCTTACTCAGTTTAAATTATCTGATTAACATCAACTAGATATAGCAACTTAAGAGTATAGATTTCAAAACCCAGTTCCCCAGGTCTTCATGTTATCTTTAAGTACAAGTGAAAGTTGAGTGTCACACCTGATTTTTTTCATGTGTAGTGGAGTGTATCTGTGTGAGGCGGGGGGATGTTATCTGCATCTGGGGGGCACATGAAGAAGACAGTGGGTGTCCTCTTCTATAGCTCTCTGCCTTGGTCTCTTTCCACTTGAGACAGGATCCCTCACTGAACGAACATAGTCTAGCTGCTAGCAAGTTGCAGTTATCTTGGCCCCACAGCTTTGGGGTTACAAGTGCATGTGACCACATGGAGCTTTTCAAAGTGTCTTGGGGATTAGAATTTAGGTTCTTATGCGTTAACAGCAAGTTCTCTTACCAACCGAGTCCTCTCTCTGGCCCCCACTCGATGTTTTTATAACCAGTGACCATAAATAAGAAGGGAGCTCCTGTGGGAATTATAAAGTAAGGCAGGCAATTCCTTAGCATACTTCCTAGAACATAATTGGTACTTGGTGTTATTATTTTTCATTATGTTTTTATTTTTGAGACTTTTTTAATTACAACAGTTCTTCCATGCCTTTCTTCCCTCCAAACACTCCCATGTACTCCGTCCCTGCTCTCCTTCAAATTCATATTTTTCCATCAATTGTTATTGCATGCATATATGTATTTGTGTATACATATTTGTCCCTAAATATAACTAGTTGAGTCCATACATTTGTGTGCATATTTTCAGGGCCAACTGACACTGGACAACCAACTGCTATACACTTCTCTGGGGAAGACCACCTCTGGCTTTACCTGTTTTCCTGCAGGTTTTTGTGTAGGATTGAGGCCTCCTGGGTTTTCTCCCATCCAATTTGGCACGTCCGTTGGTGTTATCCTTGTTCAGCTCACATGTGAGCATACATGTTGGTGAGGCCTAGCAGATGTAGCTTCTGATGTTACTAGGAGACACAATCTCACAGAAAAATCCCCAACCCTCTGGCTCTTATAGTCTTTCAACACCTTCATCCTCAGTGTTCCCTGATTCTCAGATAAAGGAATGTTTTGTAGATGAATCCATTTGGACTCAGTTCCACAACTCTGCATATTGATTGGTTGTGGTTTTCCATAGTGCTCTCTGGGACAAAGAGAAGATTCCTTGATGAGGGCTGAAGACTACACTTATCTGCGAATGTAAGGACAAATGCTTATACACTATTGTTAGGGATTATGCTGGTGTAGTAAATTAGTGGCTGTAGATTCTCCTCCAATAACCATGATGTCTCCAGCACTGAATAGTTCGCTAAGTTTCCAGTTCCAGGCATGGTATCCTCCTTGCTGAGTGACCCTTAAATTCAATTCGAGAACACTTGGTTATGACCAAGGTATGTGTGCCATTACTGTGCCTGGAAAGTTATCCTCCCATGCAGGTCAATGATGTGGTTCATAGGTGTGATATATAGGTAGTACTGTTGGTTTCCTCCCTTCTTTGAAATATTACATGGTGCCTTAAAGATAATTAATTGAGAGATGAATTTCAGGTCACATCCAGCTCAGAGGCCTCTGTGCTGTGTTTCTGAAGTTCATGATATCTTTAGCAGTAGAAACGTGTCTTCCACCTCTAGTGGGTAACCAAGAATAATAGCAATAGGCTATGTGTTTTCGGAGTATCTTAGACAGCCCTGACCAACAGCTCAAAAGAGAGTGTCTCATGCCTGCTCTTGGGACTTTGTTGAGTGCTCCTTGACTCTTAGAGGGAGTGCAGTCAGCCCAGAAGAGAAAAGTTCATCAGAACTATTATGTTTATGTATATACTCAATTACAAGCATTATGATTTGGGGGCTAAATATTTCATCATATTATCATTTTTATTCTTAGTCTAAGATGATTTCTACAGATGTTTGTCCCCAATTATGTTACGTGATCTTTCAACTCTTTCTACACCCTATTTTATGCCAGTAATATTCAATACCTTTTGCCATTTTATATCATTCTATTATAAATAGTAATGTTTTTATTAATGGAACATTAGGAAGTACCATATTTGAAACAGGATTCTTTGAAGAAGATCATTTTTCTAATAGAAAATGTATTCAGCAAACATCTGGAAACCTAATGCTCATGAATAGAATAGTGAATTGGTTACATTTCTTACTGCTGTCACAAAATACAAGGACATGAACAAGGAAAGAGTTTTATTTAGGGTCACAGTTTGAGAGATACAATCTTTCACAGAGAAGGCATGGTGGGATTTGTATGAGCTGCTCACATTGCTTCCTCAGACAGAAAGCAAAAGAGAAATGAATGCTGGTGCTCAGCTGGCTGTCTCCATTTCTTTTGTTCTACTTAGTTGTCCCATAGGATAGCAAATGGGGTAATGTCATTCACTGTTAGGGTGTGTCTTATCTCCTCAGTTCAGTTGTATAGCTCTGGAGACAACCTCATTGACAATTAAGATTACCCTTCACAAGTTCAACCCTTGTCAAACACATCACTTAAATCATAACATCCTACTCTTGGCCTCTGAAGTCCTTTGTATTCAAAATTCACTTAGTGCAACTTCAAAAGTCCCTGTAGTCTAAATAATCTCAATGCTGTTCAAAAGCCCGTAGTTTTCTGAGACTCAGGGCAGTCTTGTAACGATGAGCCCCGGGAAAGTCAAACATTAAGTCATATACTTCTACCATACAAGGACACAGATTAGGCATTCTTATTCCTAATGATAAGGATAAGGATATAGCAAGGAAAAATAAGCAAGAATTGCAGCAAGGCAAACAACAAATGTCGAAGCTCTGTGTCCAGCACCTAAGGTTATGATTGGCATAATCTGTGTCTTACTGAGCTTTGGTTGCCCCATCTCCCTAGCTCTCTTGAGCCAGATTCACTCCTTGCCTGCAGTTTCCTAGGCAGGTATGTCAGATCTCATTGTCGTACTATCTCCAAAGTTCTGGCTTCTCTATTAGAACTTATAGTGAAGCTTCACAGATTCACACCATGGCCTCTCAGAGGCTGTGTAAAGGAAATCTGACCCAGAAAAATGCTGCCAGTCCTCAGCAGTTTCTGCCGGTGTGGTGCAAGCCTTTATGACTTCATCTTTCATTTTCAATGCCTGCGAAATGGGCACCATACCAACAACAGAGCCAAGTTATATTTCCAATTTAAGATGTCTGGCCTCCTCTAACACAGCTGTTGTGCTTACTGAACTTTGAAAACAAAACAAAACACTTCACCCAGGTGTTTGTTTTTCAAACAGGGAACCTCTTTGGGGACATTCTAAGCTCAGTCACTCTTCTTTCAGATGAATTTTCACTTTTAAAAGCTGATGCCTTCTTTGATGAGTGGGAGGATATTGTCCCAGTACACATCTCAAGGTTTTTCTTTAATAACACTAGTCACTTTGACAATTATATCTGTTTTTTCTATGCTCAGCTTGCCTACAACGCTAAGCTCACACTCCTTTCTGTACCAAATGGCAAATTTGATTTCTCTCATGCAATGTAGTGGTTTATTTTCATTATCAGCTGGTTTTAGAATCACCATGGAAACACACTTCTGGTTGTACATGTCAGTGTGTTTCCAGAAATGCTTACGTGAAGTGGGAACACTCTCCCAGAGTTTGAATGGCAACTTTTCTTGGGCCAGGTTGCTGAGCTGGATACAAAAAGGAGAAGATGAGCTGAATACCAGCTCATCTGTCCCAGTCTCCTGACTACAGACATGATGTAACTAGCCACCTCAGGTCTCTGTTGCCACACCTTCCCCACTCCAACTTTTCCCTCAAACCATAAGCTAAAGTCAGCCTACCCTTCCTTAAGGTGCTTTTGGCAGGTGTTGTCTCACAGCAACAAGTGAAATAAAAGTGTAAGACACTGTAGCTCTGACTAAAAGAAGTGTGCAGTAAACCATGCCATAACCTGGATATTATGACATGACACTTAGAAATTGTTTTTAGATTCACTTCACTCAAATTATCAAGGCATTGGCAGAATGTTGGGAGTGATGATAGCAAATAGTCTATCCAGTAGTCCAGTAAAAGTCGTCTGTCACCTCTGCTGTTTGGAGAAGTTTTGAGGAGTTCCTAGATCCTGGACTATTTCAGCAGGAATTTGTCAGGTCTTGCTTGCTCCCAGGAGTCATGATGGGGGAATCAAGGGTATTCCTGTTTGGGTGAATGATATGCTTTAATATGTAGAAGTATAGATCTGTTGTATTAGTCAAGGCTCTCTAAAGGAACAGAACTAATAGACTGTATATCTATATATTAAAAGGTGATTGATTGAAGTGGCTTACAGGTGGTGGTCCAGCTAGTCCAACTATGTGTCTAATCCTATGGAAAGGCCAGTAATCCAGTATTTGTTCAAAGTGCAAGGCTGGATGTCTCAGCAGCTTCTGTCTGGAGCTGAGTCCTTGAGGAAGAGAGATGAGATAGTTTTCACTCTACGTTGGAATCATAAAGAGGTAGGCTATAATACCAGAAGAGGAATGCTCAGCAGTGGGATGGATGAACTTGCCAGTGATAATAAGGGCAAACAGGCAAAAATAAGACTCCTTCCATTTCCTGGGCCACCACTAAAAGTTAGCACTCAGGTTTAGAGTAGGTCTTCCTACCTTAAATTATCCACTCAGAAAATTCCTCATAATGTGTCTTGCTGCTTCGGTTTTAGTTATTTCTATGTGTAGTTAATTTGAAAACCAAGATTAGCCATCAACTATCAAAGAACAAAGATTTGATGGTTTAATTACATTAAGTTAAGAAGACAACTGAGACCAATAATGAAAACAGAGATGTTAATGTATATGAGCCTGAATTTTCTGGGAGAAAAGAGAACTGAAGCAAAAGGTTTAGTAGCCCTAAGCATTTGAGATTTGTAACAAATAATCCTTAAAGTGAGTGAGAACAGGCAGCATCCCTAAGTGTTCCCCTCTTCAACAACAGGAGTGATTCCAAAGTTGAATTTTAAACAGCAAATACAAGAAAAGCAGAGAAGAACTGTGGTGCCAAAGCTCCATGATTCATCCTTTAATGGGTGATAAAATCTGTAGAATAATGAAATCAACCAGATCTTAGATGCCTGTTGTGAAATATACTGGTTTTAATACCTGTGTGGTTCCTTTCTGGTTCCTCAATGTGCCTGGGCTATTTTATTATCTGTCTCTGGCAACTTTTATATCATCTCAGAACTAGATTTAAATGTAGAGTAACAGACAGTTAAATGGAGTTTGAAGAGAAAATTCCTAAGCAGATTTTATTTGTTTGCTTGATTGTTTGTTTATATTGACTTCCGATCTCACTCTATATCCTATGCTGGCCTCAAACTTTCAACAGTCCTCTTGCCTCAGGCTCCCAAGAACTGGTGTCAGTACCTGACTTGACTAAAATCAGATCTTAAATTGAGGTCTTTATGGACACTGAATGAATCAAAAACAAAATTGTTGGGAGAAACTTTAGCCATGGTATCTGACTCCATAGTCTAGTCAAATAGAGAAAACAAAGATACATGCGATAAAATCGGTCCATTATATGGGTGTTGTGATAGTCATTAGCTCTTGTCACCAATAGTAAGCAGACCTCTCTCTGCCTTCTGTGAACATGGTTAAGTTGCACTTTATAGCTGTAGCTGAATGAGACTATTAGAGCCATTCTTGACAACAAGTTTTGATTAAAAGTGGTACCTGTAAGGTAAAAGCCAGAAAACTTGCCTTAGTGACTGACAGTGTTGGTATCTGCCCATTCAATTTAAGAAATGAGGACAGCAGAGTCTAAAGTTACCCCATGCCCCAGGCCATATCTGATGAATGAAGAATAATTGAGAAGTTCTATCTTTCTTATTTCAGAGCACTTTGGTGTTAGATGTTATTTCATGTAACTGACTGGTATGATGTAGGGACTTATCTAATTAAAGTATATTTTTACCACCTTTATGTTCCTATGTCCTCTTAAAAACAAAAAGCATTAGACAGCCTTGGCTAAAGTTTGCTACCACTGTCCTTGAGGGAATATTGACTTTAAGCAGAGTAGAGAGTTGGAAGAAAGGATGGCTTAGCTGTGTTATTATAAATATACAATTATGAAACTTATTTCCATATGTGATAATTAACAATTTTCTTTACTCTTGAATAAATATAATTGCATGGTATAGAAACTTTACAACAAATAAAATATTTTCAATTATCTTATTAAAAATTAGCATTTTACTTAAAAAGAAAAATGCAGCATTTTTAGCTTTTTTAAAAAGCAGGTAGTAGGAATTGATTTTATTATCCACAGACCTGTTTAAGAAATGCTCTTTTATAATCTTGTCTTGTGCCAGTTGGGCAAATAGAATCAGGCTCCTAACTGAAAAGTTAAGAGAAAAAACACTCAGAGGTTTGACATCACCTCGCCCCACCTAATGACTTCACTTTCCATTTGATTTACTGTTGTCTGGTGCTTAAAAGAAAATGTAGTTATCCAAAGGAAAGCTGCTGTCTTTGCTTCCTCTAAATATGCAGTTTAACCACAGTGCAGATGGTCCAGGGAACTTGTAAAGTGACTGACTTTTTAGTCATAGCATTTGTGAGGTGTGACCAGAGTGAGTAGTACTTTCTGTTCCCTTCCTACATATGTAACGATATCTGTTTTAGCCCATTCATAGGTTACACCAAAATGCAATGTAGTGGGTAAGTTATATGTTATAGATGTTTATTTCTCACAGTTCTCTGTCTGTAAAGTCCATGATCAAGGTACAGTCTAAGATTCAGTGTCCAGTGAGGGCTTTCTTGCTACAGCGTCACCTGGTGTGCTGGTTAGTTTTGTGTCGTAATATAATCTAGAGTCATCAGCAAAGTGGGAACCTCATTTGAGAAAATGCCTCCATAACATTGTGTTATAGGCAAGCCTGTAGGGCATTTTCTGAATCAGGGATTGATGTAGGAGGGCTCAGCCCATTGTGGGTGGTTCCATCCCTGGGATGATGGTCCCAAGTTCTACAAGAAAGCAGGCCGATCAACCCATGAGGTACAAGCCAGTAAGCAACACCCACCCATGGCTTCTGCATCAGCTCCTGCCTCGGGGCTCCTGCCCTGACTTCCTTTGATGATGAACAGGAATATGAAAGCATTAGGCCCTTGCGTGTCCAAATTGTTCTGGGCATGGTGTATCAACACATCAGTAGTAACCCTGGGACACCTGGGAAAAGAGACCAGTGCTGTATCCTGGGATGGCAGAAGACGCAACAGTGAAAAGAGGCCTAAGGAGTTCCGTCCTGTTTTTCCGTAAGGCACCCATCTGTTCATAAAAGCAGACCTCTAGATGTGTGTCCTTCCTCACAAGGCTCCACATCTCCCTGCACCCAAATGGAAACTTTTAACATGAGTTTTGAAGAGCAACATCAGTCAAGCCATTGTCATATGTCAATCTTTTGATTAGTTGTAAATTGCATAGAAAATTGCCCTAATGAAGCAGGGATTGAGGGGCCTTATTCAGCATTCCAATGACTGTCATCATAATCTTTGTTTATACTTCTTAGAGGTTAGTTTAGTATCTCTAAAGTAGCCTGCACTGCCTGAGTTTTTGTGTTTGGAAAGAATCATCCAGGCACCCTATGCATTACACAATATATCATCTCTTTAAAAAGGCATCTCTGGCTTGGCTCCAAGGTACACCTCTGTAATCACAAGTTTGAAGCCACCCTGGGCTATACGGTAAAACCCTGGCTCAAGATAAATAAATACATACATAAGGCAGAAAACATCAAAATACTAGGGTAGATATAAAAATATCTAGAAAGGTAGGAGACCAGCCTTCAAGTTTACCTTGTGTTGAAAACTAACCTCATGCCTTGTTTAGCTTCTTTCAGATTGGTGTTTTTCCATGCACATCACTGCTTTGTGGAACCCCTTCTTGTGCACCTCCTTTCCAGACTTCCAGTACTGCAGCCTGAGCATGTTGTCTGGGATGTTAGTTCCTAGTCTCTTAATGAGTCTTGTGGATTTCAAGAAAGTTCAAAGCCCTTAGCCTAACACACAGAGCCTTTCTTTTGTGAGCTTGGCTTTGCTTCATTCTAACTCCGAAGTTACAAAGTGGTAGACCGTTTCAGAATTCAGTCACATCTGCATTTGGCCTTCTTTCCTTGTGTTTTCTTTAAAAGTTGGCATTGACATTTTAACTTAAGAGGGAGAGATTTCTGACTTCTTTTGAAATTAGAACATTGTTGCCACATACAATGGCAAATGGCTTTTCCAACTGTTTTCTTTAGAGAGTATATTCACTCTTTAGTTTTCTCTTTTAGATTAAGTCACTAATTGTATTATAGGAGTGTGCGTATGGATGTGGGTGGGCACATGCCACAGTATGAATGTGCGTGTCAGAGACCAACTGAAGAGAACCAGTTTACTCCGCTCAGCACATGCATCCTGAGGATCAAACCCAGGCTATCAGATCTGGGCACAACTCAGTAAGCATTATTGCTGCTCCTCATTCTTTAATTTTCTGTAACCTTCACTCACAAAATTCATCGTTTTTGGTAAGTCTGGCTGTTTGGTTGCTTCTCTCTCTAGTCTCTTCCCCAACCACTTTTGAAGTCTTCATCATCTGAAGTGCTGTACTGCACCAAGTTCCTTTTGAGTTGATGATCATTCCTGTTTGGGATGGCCTCTTGCCTTTCCAGGTCTGTGTCCCACTGGCCCTGGACTCCCTCCAACTACAGGAGAAGCAAGCACATTCTCCAGAGAACTCCCCAACCTCCCCTGTCTACTGGCCTCAGAGTGAATTACGTTTGCCACATGTCTTCAGTAGTGTGTGTGTGTGTGTGTGTGTGTGTGTGTGTGTGTGTGTGTGTGTGTGTTTTCCTGTCCTGGTGGTTGGTACACTTTTTTAAAGCAACACACTATTCATGCAGTGTCTCTTTCCATCAGAGAACAGTAACTGACTTAACTTCCCAGCTTCTAATGATAAGCTTTGGCACTTCTAAATTGTGACCTGCTAAAGTTAGGAAATTTTTCCAGCTAATATTGCAAGCTATAGAGAGCAGTGAACAGTCTATTCTTCTCACCTTACATGAAGGTCTGATAACCAGCAGTCTGTTAGCATACTGAGGCTAGCCTAGAATCTTTGATTGTCTGTGCTTGTTCTAGCCTCTCAATTGTATATTAGGTTTTCATCATTCTTTCTTCTTCCACTTATGTGTTTACCTACTTGGAACATCGATCATAATTTCTTATTTTTCTTAATTAAAATGTTAATGTCTTTTGGAGTGCCAGTCACCAAAAGTTCTCTATTTAGAGAGATCAGCACAAACTGGAGCATTAAAATATGTCTGAAGACTGCTGTGTGACTCAGTTTTCTGATTTATTTGGTTAATTTTTCCTAATCTGTTTTATTTCACTAATTCAATAAACACGTAAATCCACTCAGGTTTGTCATTTGAATGAACTAAATTGACCCAAGCATTCATATTTGCCTACACTTTGTCATCAGAAAGGAAGACATGAGATACATGTTCCATGGTTCCACCCTCCTTCGCAGACAGGAATGAGATTGTGAAGCACTCTGTCCGGTACTTTAGGATCTTAGCTCATCGCCGCTTCTCCTTCTTTTCCCTAGTATAAGTCAAAGCTTTCCCATGGTTCTTTTTTAATGTTAATATTGAGATATGGAAACTGGCATTCACTTTCACTTGAAGAATCAGAAGAACAGGTGAGGTGATATGTTTCAAATGTAGGAAAAGAAAGAAGAACCATCAGTCATTCCTGCAAGGCCCTCTGCTGAACTCCACTCCCCCTCCAGAGACTTTCTAGTCCTTAATGCAGGGCAGTCAAGCACACGTCAACATCTTTAAGACAGAAGTGATATAGTTAACCACTAAGGATTCCTTTCATGAAAAAGCTTGGAAAAGAAGGTGTCATAGATCATTTTATTTGACATTTAATTATTATGGTAAAAAGGGAAATCAATAATGCCTAGTTAAAGATATGTAACGAACTTTATCATAATACATCCTAACTTATAGACTAAAGTATTTTTTCCATTCTCCACTGAAAATCTTAATGACATAATGTACTGGGGTGGAAAATATTTGGTCTTGTATCATAGAGAACACAGTACCTGAAAGTATTACCATTTAATTTGCCTAACTTGTTCCTCCAGATATCACATGTAAGAGATTCAGGTTTAATTTTTTTCATGTTAAAATGTCTTAGAGTCACATTGTCTTTCCTGATTTTTTAAGTTCGAATTTTAATAGCTTTATTGTTTTAGGATTGTATCTCTGCATATGCGTTTTGATCAAATCCACACCTAGAGCCTTCCCCTCCAGCTCCTCTACTTTCCCTTCCCAACTTGAGGTGCTGCTTTTTCTAGATCCGCTAGGCCTGCGTTTACATGGATAGAGGACCATCTAGAGAGCATAGGTGGCCCATCAGAGGCTGCAGCCCGGAAGCAAACTTTCCCTCCCCAGGCAGCCATCAATTGGCAATAGCTCCTTAGCCAGGAGTGAGACTTTCTGACTCCATGCAGGTATTTGGGGTGGCTTGATCATGTGCAGATCTTACACATATAATCCTAGCTGCTATGAGTTCATGAGTCCAACAGCCTGGTCATGTCCCTCACAGGGCTGTTGCTCATTAGCCCTTAAAATCAAGCAAAGACTCTTTTATATGTAAAAATAGTGTTAGGTACATTCAGTAACGGGACTAAAAGCAAGTATATTTTCTTATGAATTAAAATTCAGAAATGCACAGGTAGATTCTGGCATAACTGTGCTAGGGAGGAGTAGGTAGGGTAAATGAAGAAGTCACGGCCTTTGTGAAGAAGAAAAAAAAAGCATGGGTCATTGTACTGTTTTTGGAGTCTCTCTGTTGTGTTTTTCATGACTTGCTGTATTGTATAAACAAAGGAGTTGAAAATAAGCCTCTTTCCAGAACAATTCTGATTTGGTTGTAGTTTTGGAAAATACCCAGCCAAAAAAATAAAATGGCTATAGTACAGAATTGTGCAACAAATTAATAACAATCAAAGGGAGAGTTGTTGGTTTCATTACAATAGCCTTGATAAATTAAAAGTAATAAATTCAGTTGCAAACCACTAGTCTGTTCTTACAAATCTGAGTGGTAATTTTTTTTTCTGTTCCAGTGGTATTTCCTCTGGGGTTTATTCACAGGGGTGGAGGCATGGTCTGTGACCCCCCCCTCCTCTGTCACTCCACCCTCATGCAATGTGGCAACTAACTTCCAAAAGCTGAAAACATGACGCTTCACAGGAGCTTGTTATTCATTTTCCAAAGTTCACTTGACATTAGCCTAAGATATCCACGTCCCTGGCATGTGTTCATTTAGGAAAGTTAGACCATTGAGCACTTAATTCCTGGTTAGTAAGATAATATCCGCAGCTGGGTGAGGTCTGGGGGGAAGGAATAATTTGGTGAATCTCTGGCTGAAATCAAAGTGGCTCTCTTGGGACCAGTGGACTAGGAATTGGTCTGTCTGCATGAATTTCAGTTTCCTTTTTCAACTCATCAACGTCTGTCAGAGAATCTCTGAAGGAAGCTCCCTGTCAGGCTTCTTGTTGACTTTGCTGCCTTACAGATTGGAGTTTCTGTCTGACTGCTTGTCATGTTCTTTTTATAACCAGAGCCATTAGCAGTGGTCTCCCCTTGTTTAGTGCTTTCTGATGTGAGGGTCTGGTAGGTACATTTTATTTTTTACTTACTCATTTTTTTTGGTGCTTCAAGACAGTGTTTCTTTGTGTAGACTTGACTGTCCTGGAATTTGCTCTGTAGTCTCAAACCTTAAGATACCCCTGCCTCTGCCTACCAAGTGCTGGGATTAAAGCTGTGTGCCATAATACCTGGCCAAGGTGCACAGTTTATGAAGCACAGAAGACTCTCTATATTTGTCATAACAAATATAATGATAGCACTTAATACAGTTACTGTTTAGTTAGCACTTCTGGGTTTTCGTCATGATAACACACGAACTCTTCAATCTGTATAATAAGCTTACAGCTTACTCTTACCGACACCAAACCCACAAACTGATCCTGGGAAGTAAGTAAAGCTCAAGAGTATATATAGCTGTGAAAAAAGCAGTCAGTCTCCTGGAAGAAAAACTTGCCTGATGGTAATCTTACTCTACATTGAAAACAAATGAGGAGAGGCCAGTGATAAGTATATGTGTTGCTGTCAAACTTAGCTCTGCCATCCTTTTCTTCTCAGTGGTTTTATTTGCAATAAACCAAGCAGATATTGGTCAAATTACTGAAAGACTGTTGATAACAGTTTTCCTGCTTTAGAAGTCTAGATTAAATTTTCAGGTATTGACATTATTATGATATTTTTTTTCATATAACTGTTTTACCCTAGACACGGTTCTGAAAAGTTGAGTACTACTGGCCTCTGTCACCAGTTGTAAAGAGATGTAACCAAGATGTAAAGGACTGCTCCAATACATGCGTTGACCCTGAGTGTTCAAGATCAGCCCTTGATAGAGTAGGCATACCTAGCATTCGGCATGCATACTGCCAAGAAGTAATGACAGAGATGTTTCCTGACAGTTTCCCCATTCTCCTGACCTTGCTTAGCCCACATTTTCACATAAGTCTACTTAATATAGTCTTATGTAGATAGACTGGAAAAGGATGAGTGTTGACAGGGAAGGTCTTGGAGTCTGATTGGTATGTGTCCCATTCATAAGTTTTCAGGGGTAGTATGAAAGAAAAGGAGACATTTTGTTCAGTGCAGTATCATTGGCTTATGCATATACATGTATGTGCAAATATGTGTGTACACTTACACACATACTTTTTTCTTGAGTTAGAATTACTTGTGTTCTAGGCTAGCCTCAAACTCACTGTGTAGCCAGGGGTGAGTAGAACATCTAATCCTCCTGCCAATGCCTCCTAAACACTGGAATTACAAGTGTGTACCTCCATGCCCAGTTTATACTGTACTGGGGACTAAAGAACTCCGGTCTTTCTCCATACCTCAGCTACACTGGCAGCCCACAGACTATCCATACTGTCTTGTAGACAGTGGGCAACCCAAGATCCTAGGACACAAACAAAAGGATAGCAGCTCTCTATATCGTACTCTATAAATTCCAATTGAAAGAGGAAAAATAAGGACAAGTTAAATTATATTAATGTTGATGTTTGACTCTTCCAACTTGGCAGTTTACATAACATTTTATAATTCAGAGCAGTTTTCTTGATTCATGATGTCAATTGCACAGGAAATGCAGACAGGCATCTAATAATGCAATCATGAAATCTTCTTGAGTATTTCTTCCATACACTAGCTCTACTAGTTCAGTTACTTCATTGGGTCAGTAAACGTTGGTTTTCAATTTATTCAGCTTTTTCTTTCAAGGATAATCCGAGATTTCTTTACATTGCAGAAGGAAAATATACTGAATGGTACATCTTGCTCATATATTAACCTGTGTATAGCTTGATGTTTTAATTCCATAACTAACATTTTATTTATATTTTCATAACAGAAGATATAAAAACAGAGTTTCATGTTATATACAAAGGAGTTTGTAGCTGGAAATTTTCCTGTGTTCCGCCTGGTCCTGCACCCGCTCAGACCCAGGTGAATACACAGAGGCTTATACCAACTACAAATTTCACAGCCTATGGCTCAGTTTTCTTGCTAGTTAGCTCTTATAACTAAACCCAGCCTATTTCTATTAATCTGTATATCTCCATGTGTTCCATGGCTTTACCTGTGTGCTATTACATGCTGCTCCCTGGACGGCGGGATGGTGTCTCCCCTACCTTTCCTTTCTCCTTTCACTATCTCCCTTGGATTTTCCCACCTGGCTACATCCTCCCTGCCATAGGCCAAACAGCTTTATTTATCAATCAATCAGAACAACACATATTCACAGCATACATGCCACAGCACTTCCCCTTTTCTGTCTAATCAAAAAGGAAGGTTTTTAATTTAGCATAGTAAAATTACATATAGCAAAACAGTTATCAAGCAAGAATTATAGTTTCAATATCTAGTCTATTTGTATTTGGCAAAGTTAAAGAAAATATTGTAACTATCCTATATTTGTGAGTCTAAGGTTTCATATCTTTTATCATAACCAAGGAAAACAATAATTTAATCTTCAACTACATCAAAGACCCCAGAAGGATATAATATTACCTAAGTAAACAGGAAGAGCATTGTAAGCAACTTCCAAAAATCTAAAATGACAGACACATCCGGCTGCCTGGACCCAAAGTTCTTATGCAATGTTGGGGTATCTATTTTTCAGCCTATAGACCTAGAGTCTCTCAGTAGCTTCTCTCTGTGTCCTGTAAAATGTCTGGCAGATTCTTCTGCAAAACAGGAACCTGCAGAAACATCTCACCTTGCAAGAGATCAGTGGTCACCTTCCTATGGGTTCTGCATGTCCAGTTGATAGGACATTTTTTCAAGCAGTCCAGGCAAGAACAGTTTCTTGCCCAAATGGCTATTTTTGCCAAGAAAAAGATAAACTGCATTTTTAGGACTGAAACAGCAGCCTTGGTTGCTGACTACAGCCATTTCTGCTTTTCAACATGGTGGAGGTAATTCACCCTCAGCTCTAGGCCATGTGTACCATCAACTCTCAGAAGCAGTGGGTCTATGCCTCCATTAAAGTAGCATATACCCCAGAAACCTCTTTTTGTTTTTTTTTTTTTTGTTTTGGTTTGGTTTGGTTTCTTTTTTTTTTTTTTTTAACTAGCAAAAGCTAAATCTGCCACGCAGTGCTATGTGTGGCTTAGAGATGCCAATGTGTACCACAGGGGGAATCCTCCATGCTGCGCTCAAGCCCTAATGCTGCAGCATCTCATGGCCCGCATGAGACATGAAGCAGGAACCTGGTTATGGCTTCGTTTAGAATTGCTTATTAAGTATTCTCAGGTTTCAGGTGGAAACTCAAGCCATTGGGCTCCATTTATGGCTGGAAGTTTTCCTATGTCCCACCTGGCTACTGGCCAATCAGTATTTTATTTATCAACACGCATTCACAGCATACAGAATGACATTCCACAGCAGTTGTGATGGATGTAATAAAGGTCTGAATGGCTAATAGCTAGGCAGGACAGGATAGCAGGATTTCCAGCCGAGAGAGAAGTGAAAGGGATGAATCTGGGTGCTCGGGAAATGCCAACGGGAGGCAGAACAAGTCGAACATATGGGACAGAGGAAAGGTAATCCAGCCACATGATGGAACATAGATGAACAGAAACAGGTTAATTAAGCTATAAGAGCTAGTTAGAAAAAAGCCTAAGCTAAGGCCAAGCTATCATCGTTAATAATGAGTCTCCGTGCTGTTATTAGAGGGCTGGTGGTTTCAACAGGAAAGCAAACTATACCCAATTGCACCAGGGAGTAGATCACCTTGGGCCAGCTGACAGGGTATGTTTAAGGTAGGAGCAACTTCCTCATGGCTCACACAAGCTAAAAACACCTGTTTTTAGTACAGTAAGCCTAGTACAGTAAATTTATCCTCTAAACATACTGTTTACCATTACAAAGGGAGCCCAGTCATTAGGTTATTCAGTGATGTAAACATCAGTGTGGGAATTTGAACTCTTTTTTCTGTTTGTGAATAAATATTTCCATGGTGTAATTAGAAAGGAGAGAAAGAAGCCTGGTAAGAATAAAATGACACCTGGGGAAATAACAATCATAAGAAAGTCAAATCTTTTACAGAAAAAAAAGTACATTTTTCCTTACAGTAAAACACTGGTATAAATATACTTATACAGTTTGTTAAGTGGTTACATTTCAGTGGTAAACAACAAACAATATGTGTCTCTACTCCTTTGCTCACACTTTTGTGAAAAATCTCTACTTTTTAAAGTAGATGAAAGAGTTAATCAAGGGGCCAGATAATCAGTAGTTAAAGTATTTGTTGTATAATGATGGTGACTGCATTCAGATCCCTGCACCCACTGAAAAACCACACATCTGTAACTCCAGCTCCAATTTAATTCTTCCTACTGTTTTCTAGGAATGAGTTCAGGGCTTGTGTTATTGCCAGGACTATCACCAAGGTAGTGATGTGTCTTTTTCTCAATGAATCTGTAGCTGGGAGTTTTCCTGCATCCTGCCTGGTCCACAGCCACTCAGACCCAAGTAAACATACAAAGCCTTATATTAATTAAAACTGCTCAGCCATTAGCTCAGGCTAACTACTGACTAGCTCTTACACTAAACTCAGCCCATTTCTGTTAATCTATATGTCGCCACATGTTCCGTGGCTTTACCTGTGTGACATTACATGCTACTGTAGACTGCAGACTGGTCTCTCTTGACTCAACCTTCTTCCCAGAATTCTCCTTGTCTGCTAATCCTACCTATACTTCCTGCCAATCCAGGCCAATCAGCATTTTAATAAACCAGTGTACAAAAGCATTATCCCACAGCACGAATCCTATTTACAATCCTGAGATTTGACTTACTCTCTTATGGCAATATACTTATCCTTGGTGTGTTGGTACCTGTTGTACAACAGTTTCCTCCAAGATTAAATCATTCCGCTCTCATGGGAAGCTCCTTAAGTGGGAAGACAAACAACTCAAAAGCTCAGAAAGTCCCTGAAACTGACAAGATGTAGTAGGTAGCTGTTCCAGCTTTGACCTGGAAGTACTACCCCCAGTGAGGTTTCCGGTAACTGTCATGCCTACCTATGTCCTGCCCTTGAGGCAGAGCCAAGATGGGAGCCCTTAAGACCTGAGATCCGGATGTGCTGCCTCTCTTGGTTCCTGGTAATCCTGGATGAGGAATGGTAGACCCGGCATAGTTCTCCGTAGAATACCACTGGACAGCACTTCACCTTTCCCAGGCCCTGTAACCTATCTCTTTACTTGTTAGTTACCCCCTTTAACTATGTGGTTGCCTTAATACTTCCACCAGTATCTAGTGCCCAACATGGGGCAAACTCTAAAGGGCTGGGTGGCTTCTACCCTTAGCCTCCTCTGTGGCTGCTGTGCCACACTTTTCTATACTTACTACACTTCCCTGTCTCTTCGTTCCTGTCTCTATTAAAATGCCAACCCTTCTTGGTGACCAAATGCTTACCCTTCAGCTTCCTTTGCTTCTTCCTTCCCAGCTGTCAGGTACCTAAACCTGCCTGCCAAGTTCCATATAACCAGGGAGCACCTCCACGGTTCCATTCCCAAAGAAAGGGAGCAGCTATGTCCAATCTCAGTTCCCCTGGCAAACTTAGTCCCCAAACTGGCAAAAAATGCTATGAGTGAGGTGATCCCCCCACACACACTCCCTGCACGCAGGCTTCCTGCATTGCCCCAAAGCTTCCACAGTCTCACCAGGTTAAAATAGATGCCACACCATCCACCAGACGGCTCCCTGAATGTGCTGCTTCCTTGGCCGCAAAGGCACTGAGAAGGACTTGGAGTGGCCTGGAGCTGTCTATGTCCTGAAGCTCCAGGGAGTCACAGGAAGAACTGCATATTCTGCCTTGTGCACACTCTGCTCCCTCCTGCAGCTACCACCATCCAAATTCTTCCACCGAACCTGCTTTAGAGCTACACCAGAAACATCTGCTGACTGAAAAGCACTACTACACCATTAAAAGTGCTACTATACCATTGAAAGCAAGGTATGACAAGCAAGCCAGTGTTTAATTTCAGGTAAGAGTACTTGATAATTTTATACCTTGAAACTGACTAACAAATTTTGAGTAATTCTTATAATATGACCAAAAACATTACCTCACAAGAATTTAAAACCTTTTTTTGCCTGTATGATGACTGACATTTTTCTGGAAATATATGACTTTCCAAAGGCATATCTGGCCTGTACCCTTTTTGCATTTACCATAATAATTCACACAGCATTCAAATACCAGTTTAATAATAATAACAAAGATGAGTCATTATTGGGACTAATACAGGCTGTAAAAGATAGTAATGAAAGCCTACATAAAAAGATTCTTTCTCTGGAATCTGCTAACCAGGATTTACAAGACAGTAATAAAGATTTACAAAACAGTCTTCTTAGTTTTGAATCTGCTAACTTAATGCAAGAACTTTAGTCCATTAATAATAAATGTATAGCCAAAATTGATTTTATTGATAATAAATATGAATATCTAATGGATAGAACACTAACTCTCCAGAGTGAAGTTATGGCTACTCAGATACTACATAAGGAAGAAAGATTATCATTAACTGATAAAATAAGGTCTGTGGAATCATGTGTTTCAGAACATAAAGGTCACATGATTTCATGAGAAATCTGGAATCCCTAGCAAGAGAGGAGGTTCACTCCCTAGAACAGGCCCTAGGTGCTTGTTTGCAAGCCCTGGGAGAAACTCTCAATAAACATGACAAGGGACCTAATAAGCACAAGGGCAAGACCATACAGGTTGTAACATCTCCAGATGGCTCTCATACAATGGCTTATCCTGTCATCATCCATGAAAGGCTAGCAGATGATACACACCCTGAGCCATATGTGACATATACATTACAACCAATTTCAATGAGGGACTTTAAAAATATGAAGGAAGCAATTGTCATGTATGGGATACACTCAACATATGTTGGATAGATGTTAAATTCATGGTCTGCCTCACATAGAATCATTCCAGATGACTGGCATCAGTTAATTTCAGCTGTTCTAGAATATAGCCAGCAGTTACAATAGAAAAGCTGGTTGAGAAAAGAGGCAAGAAATTTAGAGCAACAAGGTAAACTCAGAGATTTTGAGATCTCCCAAGATCAAATTCTTGGTTAGGGATGTTTCGCTGATAGGAATGTACAAGCCACTTATGATGGGCCTACAATATCCCTATGCTGTACAGCAGCTATAAATGCTTGGGAAAAAATTCCAGAACAAGGAAAACCAACTGAGGTATACACAAAGATATTTTGGGACTGCAAGAACCCTTCACTGATTTTTTACAAAGGCTGACCACAGCTGTAACAAAAGCTGTGTCAAATAAAGAATTAAGAAAAGTTAATCCTTAATAGTGACTCCTTGGCATTTGACAATACTAATACAGAAGGCAAAAGAATACTTACACCATTAAAGGTTAGATCAGCTCCTTTGGAAGAATGGATTCAGTCTACTAATGGTATTGAGTCTCTTAATGACAGTAATGAGGCTTGGATAGGAGAGGCAATTCTCATAGGTGGAATAAGGGCACCGGTACCAAATGTTTTAAATGTGGTACACCAGGTCGTATAAGTAAAAACCCCCTCTTTGCCAGAATAAGCAGTAAAAGCTAAGAGTCCCTCTCAGGTGGAAGGAAGCTGAGCATCAAGGAAGACTCTCACAAAAGCCACCTTCAGACCAACTACCTGAAAGAAGCAGAAACCACCAGCTGCTTAAAGAGGTTTAGATCAACTGAGCCACCCAGAAAGGACACTCTCCAGCCTGTGGAGTTGCCTGCAGGGTAGGCAGTGTTTCCAAGTTCCCAGCTTTTGTGAGCTGTCATTCATGCTGAGGGTGGGTTGTGATGATGCACCTGTCTTTGAGTTATTTCTGCTCCTTTAAATAACCCTGCACCCATATTACTGTAAGTAACCCCAATAAAACTTATTAGTTCACCAAGTTGGACATTGGTGGTATCTGTATTTTGATCTGTCCAGGGTTCTCTATCTGGGGAGAGTAGATATGCGTTTCATTTCCCCATGAAACGTTTTGACACACAACAGTACCTACTGGGTTTTATAACTGTAAAATTCTATTTTTTCTTTGTAATTAGTAAGCATATCATGAGGAGCCATTTTGACGGGCAATTATATTTGGTTTTCTATTATTGACCCTGATGGACAATTTCCTAAAAGACAAATGTATAGATGTAACCAATCGTCTTATTAAAATAAGAAACACAGACCAATGTAAAAGAGAAAGCTGAGAGGTCAGAGCTCAAAGATAAAATCTTACCTCCTGCAGTGCTCCTAGCTTCCCCGAGAGAGAGGTACTTCCTGTTTGTCTGTGTTTAAATAGTCTTTCTGTTCTGCCTTCTCATTGGTTGTAAACCCAACCACATGACTGCCTCATCACTGCCTGTAAGTACCGCCCTCCAGGTCTTAAAGGCGTATGTCTCCAATACTGGCTATATCCCTGAACACACAGAAATCTACCTAGCTCTTCTAACCATCACGCTCTTGCTATGGCTCTAATAGCTCTGACCCCAGGGCAACTTTATTTATTAACATAAAATTAAAATCACATTTCAGTACAAATAAAATATCACCATATTTCCCCTTTTCTATTTTAATAAAAAGAAAAAAGGCAAAAGATTATAACTAACAAAAGAAAAACTATACACAAAAGTACAATAACTATATACAATATATACAAGTAACAAATACCTAAACGGTGTCTAGTCCATTTGTATTTGACAAATTAGAGAAAATAATTCCCTTATCTATCCTATTTTAGTAAGTCCAAAATGTATCTAACTCACTTTCTATCCTAATTAATCTTCAACTATAACTAACTAATCTTCAACTCCCTCAGAAACCCAAGAAGGAAATAATATTAGCTAACAAAAATAAAAACAGGAAGTGCACAAAAGCAACTTCCAAAAATTTTGTGAGTTGGCAGAAACAGCCAGCTGCCTGGACAGTCACCTGAGGTTTCTCCGCAGTGTTGGGGCATCATCTTCAGCCTATAGGCTTATCGTATCTGACAGACTCATTTGTGAAGTAGGTTGTACACAAGGTCAACAGTTCAACCTCACATTGGGTGAGAGCAGTCCATGTACCAGAAACACCTGAATTCCACTAGTGTCATGTCATGATTCAGGATTTTAAATTCTGGAAATTGTTGACAGTTTTTGAATTCAGCTGTCCATTCTTCTTGGCTGTGTATATATGGCTTCATCTCAGCATCCCCTTCTTCTCCACATCCCTCTATTAAATGCCAGTCTACTATTGAGAGGCTTGGTGAGCTTTCAGTTGCTGTTCCATTGCACAACAGAAGCCATCGGCCCACTGCCTGTTCAGCTGCCTTCGAAGAAAAGGGCACTGTACCTTTTCTGGATTGTGAACGCCACTTCAGGGATGGTGCCATATTGTCCTGGCCTCAGAAGATGCCTTCTGATAAAGCCATAACCACACTTGTTTTGGCAGGAATCGGTAGTCCTTTGTTTCGTGTTCTGTCTGTCCATTTTGTCCTGTTGATTTGAGGATACTTTGTTGTCCAGTGGCTAACTTTTGCCACAATGAAAGTTAACTCCATATGCAGTTTCTTCAATGCCCATATTTTCTCTGAAGTAGATTGGTACTGCCAGGAGCCGACATGTCTCAAAAAAGAAAAATTTCTAAGTTATTACAACATTTTAAATGCCATATTCGGTAGATCTCTGAAGGGTTTGAAGATGACCTGTCTAAAATATATCTGCTCAATTTTTAAAACATATCTAATATGACTACAATTTCTATTGTAATGTCTAACTACTTTCATTTCTTTATATCCTAATAGTTGGTAATAATGTAAAGTATTTAAAACTAGTAATTGTCTTTTACTTTTCTTTTCTTTCTTTCTTTTTAAAAAAAAAAAAAAAAAACAAGAACCTTAAATCTAATATCCTTTGCTTAGCCTTTTTCCTAACCCTTGACAACAACTTGTAACCTACCCCCCTAAATAATGAAAATTATCCCATTAAAAAGAACCAAAAAAAAACCACCCGCCCCACACCACCTCTTTGGGAATGTGGGCGTCGTATTCTTAAAATTGCTTCCTGCTGGGTATGGGCGAAGTTATCTTTATCCTGAAAGAAAAATTTTAGGTTAATTGTCAAATTCTAGGAAAGGTAACTATATCCTTCATTATTATCCAGTCTGTGTATAATGCCAAAGTTCAGGGTTTATCTCAAGTCCTTATTCAAGTAGTCTTTGAGACTGGATCATCTCAGCTAGTCATCTCAAAATTGCTCTGAGCACCTTGTAGTTCAAAGCTGATCTGTAGATGATGTTTGTCAGCTTAGTGATATTATTATTGTCCACGTGGAATTGTTGTTGTTGTGGGGCCCCAACTTCTTTCTGGAGACTTCAGTTGATGTTAGGCCTGGCCGTGATTTCCTGCAGAAAACTGATAAGAGACTCGAACACAAAGACATATATATGCAGCTAATTGAAGCCTTTTTTCTAGAATTAGTTAGTACTCTATATGACCATTCATATCTTAACAAAGTTTAAAATGTATATATATATATATATATATATATATATATATATTAATCTTGTAAATTTTGATATAAAATTTATACTTTAAGAAAAGTTTAAAGAATCAGAATAGAATCAAAGAGTTGAGATTAGTAATAGAATAGTCCCTTAATTAATTTGGCTTTTGTCCTGTCCCATAGCAGAAAATGGCTCTTTTATTCTGGGATGATACAGGGAGTTTGTATTTTCTTTTTAACAACATGCTTGAGTTTAAAGAAGGAGAGAGCCATTCTCCAACTCCAAAGTCATCTTTAAATTTTAATTGAACTGGGACTATTAGAAGACCAATAGTGTTAAATCTTTAGAGAAAAGCAGAAACAAACATTTAAGAAGACATAAAATTTTTTAGATAATATATACCCATACGCCATTTCACTCTGTTTCCTGGGATAGATGATTTGTCCCTTTTCTTCAGTTGTCTCATTTGTCTTGTGTTCTTCAGATTCCTTAACCATCATTCTCCTAAAAGACAAAAACAAAAACCTTTCCCCAAGACTAATTTTGGGGATGTTCCCTTTTGGCAAGTTATTATCTGATTAAATGAAAAGGCATGTGTTACTGGTACAAGTTAGTTTAAATTGGATGTTCATGCTGGTTGATGAACTATCATCTCCTCTAATTAAGAGGTTTCTCTTCTTCAAATCGAACCTTTATCAATTTTGATGGTACCCACAGCTTATCTTCTCCTGTAGAAACAAAAGCAAAACCTCGTCCCCAATGTAATACATACCCTGGTTTCCATTCTGAGGTCAGCACATCCTTAAAGTATATAGGCTGATTTAATTCTGTAGTTTTTTCTATTATCCAATGTCTCTCTGCAGCTGTTGTTCCTTTCTCATTGGCATTCAGAAAATTCAAAGTTAATAGAGCATTATGCAGTCTATTTCTGGGGGGTTTTGTTACTCCTTTCTGTTTATTTAGCATATCCTTTATAGTTCTGTTTGATCTTTCTATAACTGCTTGACCTGTAGGATTATGTGGTATGCCTGTAATATGCTTTATATTGTAATAAGCAAAAAACTGTTTCATTTTAACATAGACATATGATGGAGCATTGTCAGTTTTGATTTGTGCAGGTATACCCATGATGGCCATAACTTCTAGCAAATGAGTGATTACAGAATCAGCTTTTTCAGAACTCAAAGCAGTTGCCCATTGAAATCCTGAATAAGTATCAATGGTGTGGTGTACATATTTCAATTTTCCAAATTCTGCAAAGTGAAACACGTCCATCTGCCAGATTTCATTCCTCTGAGTACCCTTTGGGTTACATCCTGCTGGTAATGGCGTTTGATTATAGAAGGAACAAGTAGGACATTTCTTTACTATTTCTTTGGCTTGTTGCCTGGTTATGGAAAAATCCTTTTTTAAACCTTTACTATTGACATGATGTTTTTTATGAAATTCTGAGGCCTCCAGCACATTTCCTATCAATAATTTATCAATCTCATCATTGCCTTGTGCTAGAGGGCCTGGCAGACCAGTATGAGATCGGATGTGAGTTATATATAAAGGATGACTCCTTTTCCTGATTGTATCTTGTAATTGAATAAATAGTGAAGTTAATTCTGAAGCATCAGGGATAAATTCTGCAGTCTCAATATATAATACCACTCTTTCAGCATACTGAGAGTCAATTACTATGTTGAGAAGTTCTGAAAAATCCATTAATACCAACAGAATAGCATACAATTCTGATTTTTGCACTGAATTATAACGACTTTGAACCACTTTACTTAAATTTTCTGATTTGTAACCTGCCTTTCCATGTTTGTTGGCATCTGTATAAAATGTACGAACTCCAGATATGGGTTTTTGCCGTACAATTCGAGGCAAGATCCAATCAGCTCTCTTTATAAAATCAATTCTGTTCCTTTTGGGATATTTGCTGTTAATTTCTCCCAAAAAATTACTGCAAGCTCTTTGCCAAGGTTCACTTTCTGTCCATAATTTTTCAATGTCCTCCTTAGTTAAAGGTATGACAATTTCTGCTGGGTCTATTCCTGCTAATTGACGAAGTCTCAATTTTCCTTTCCAAATCAAGTCAGAGATTTTTTTCCCCATTAGTTTTTAATTTTTTATTTGGTTTATTTGGTAAGAATATCCATTCCAATATAATATCTTCCCTCTGCATTAATATTCCAGTAGGAGAATGCCTAGAAGGTAAAATAACCAAAATGCAATCCAGCTTTGGATCAATACGACCCACGTGCCCTTCATGTACTTTCTTTTCTACCAAGGCCAATTCTTTCTCAGCTTCAGGTGATAATTTTCTTGGACTATTTAAGTCCTTGTCACCTTCTAAGGTTTTGAACAAATTAGTCAGTTCATCATTTTTTTACCCCAACAATAGTTCGTAGATGAGAAATATCTCCAAATAATCTTTGAAAGTCATTAAGAGTCTATAGTCTATCTCTCCTAATTTGCACCTTTTGGGGTCTAATTTTTTGTAGCTCTATTTTATATCCTAAATAATTAATAGAATCTCCTCTTTGTATTTTTTCAGGAGCAATTTGTAATCCCCAGCAAGGCAAAATTTTCTTTACTTCTTCAAATATTCTTTCTAAAGTATCTGCATTTGAGTCAGCTAGTAAAATATCATCCATATAATGATAAATTATAGATTTAGGAAATTTTTTACGTATCACTTCCAATGGCTGTTGTACAAAATATTGGCACAGAGTTGGGCTATTTAACATTCCCTGTGGGAGGACCCTCCATTGAAATCTTTTAACCGGTTGAGAATTATTATAAGTAGGCACTGTGAAAGCAAATCTTTCTTTGTCTTTTTCTTGTAAGGGTATTGAAAAGAAACAGTCTTTTAAATCAATAACTATGAGAGGCCATCCTTTTGGTAACAGAGTAGGCAAAGGAATTCCAGATTGTAGAGAGCCCATTGGCTGAATTACTTTGTTAATTGCTCTAAGGTCTGTTACCATTCTCCATTTACCAGATTTCTTTTTAATAACAAATACAGGAGAATTCCAAGGGCTGGTTGACTGTTCAATATGCTGAGCATTTAACTGTTCTTCTACCAGCTCTTCTAAAGCCTGGAGTTTCTCTGTTGTTAAAGGCCATTGCTGAATCCATACAGGCTTGTCTGTTAACCATTTTAAAGGTAGAGCTGTTGGTATTTTTGGAAGATTATCAGTTGTTGTGCCCTGTTCTTGTATAATATGGATGGCTGGTTACCACTCAAAATAATGCCTTCTAATATTTCTCTCAGAAACATGTGCTAGTTTATGATTTGTTTCTGAGATTGGAGGGATTTTAATCTGAGTATTCCATTGTTGCAACAAGTCTCGACCCCACAGGTTCATAGCTATGTTAGCCACATATGGTTTTAATTTTCTTCTCTGTCCTTCTGGACCTATACATTCCAGCCATCTTGCACTCTGTTTCACCTGAGATAATGTCCCAATTCCTAACAGTTGAACGTTTACCTCCTGAAGAGGCCAAGCTGGATGCCAAAATTCTGGTGCAATTATGGTAACGTCCGCACCTGTGTCTACCAGACCAGACAACAAAACACCATTTATTTTTATCGTTAATTTTGGTCTCTGTTCATTAATAGAAGTTTGCCAAAAAATTTTCTTTATGTTTTCTCCTGAATTTTCTATTCTCTCTGTTTCATCATCCTGACCAGCATGATTTATTCCAATAGTCATTTGGTTATTTAATCGCTCAGAGCAGGGATTTCCTCTACAGCTGCAGGAAAGGTTTGAACTGGTTTTGCTATGGGGGCCTGCATGAGGCCCCTCCGGGAGTTTCCCGAAAACTGAGGCAAAGGATTACCCTGTCTGTCCTTTGTTGATCTACATTCGTTGGTCCAGTGTTTTCCCTTACCACACCTTCTGCATACTCCAGAAGGAAGGGGCATTCTGTTGCCATTGTTCCTTGAAGAAACATTGCTTCTAGGAATGACCTGTTTACAGTCCCTTTTAAAATGTCCTTGCTTTCCACACCCAAAACATCTAACACTCCTCAAACCTTTTGAAATTACTTCTCCTACCCACGTATCATCATGCTCATCAACCTCAACATTAATTGTTTCTCTAATCCAATCTTCCAAAGGTGCAGATCTTGCCTTTAATGGCCTGATTCTTTTGCATGCTGCATTCGCATTCTCAAATGCCAAAGCTTCAATTATTGCCTTACTAGCTTCTGATTCTGTGACCATTCTGTGTACTGATGAAGCCAGTCTTTGTAAAAAATCTGTAAAAGACTCTTTTGGGCCTTGCTTCACCTTTGTAAATGACTCAGATTTTTTTCCTGGTTCCTCAACTCTGTCCCATGCATTCAAGGCTGCCATTCAACATAAAATTAGGGTTTGAACATCATATAAACATTGTGTTTGTACTGAAGCATATTGGCCTTCACCAATAAGCTGATCCTGACAAACTTGTATTCCTTTATCCCTCCATTGTTTTTCTACGTTTCTAGCTTCCTCCTTAAACCACGTTAGAAACTGAAGTCTCTGGCTGGGTTCCAGAACAGCTTGTGCAAGGTCCCGCCAGTCCTGTGGTACAATCCTATTATATGTTGACCAAGAGTTTAACATTTGCTTTACATATGGGGAATGCATGCCATAAGGTACTATTGCCTCCTTAAACCTTTTAAAATCCATCAGTTCAATTGGAGCCCAAATATTTTGTGTAGCCATTTGATCAGGCATCTGCTGTATGGTTACAGGATAAATTAAGCGTGACTGTGTGAAAACAGGCTTTCTTTCTGTAACCTTATGATCCAAACTTGAACCAACTTCACTGTTAATTTCTTCTGTCTGAATTTTTACAGGTTTAACAAGATTTTCTAAAGCTGTTATCCTGGCACTTAAATCGACTATCTTTTTAAATAGTAAAATGAGAATAAGCATGGTGATAAACTGCATAATTCCCATAATACTAATCTTTTCATATAGTTGTTCCATTGTCAGACTGCCTAAAATTTCAAACAAAACCCAATTTTCTTCCAATGTACACAGGAAACCCATTTTTTTTAAATGTGGAAAAAATTTGTCTTTTAAATAGTTTCCTTTATGACTTACCAAATCTGCGTAGAACAGTAGAAATCCAAGCGAATTTCAAAACAGCCACCTAGTGTCCTAGGTGTGAATCCAGAGAGAGAGAGACAGAGAGAGAGAGACAGCAAAAGCAAAAGTGAAAGTGAAAGGAAAGCGTAGCGGGCTAAAGCTTAAATCCAGCCATTTGTTCCCTCTTGAGCTGAGTCAAGGCTTGGCTTTACAGGCAGGGGCCCTGTTTAGCAGGGCAGGCCTGAGTTGTTTGTAGCACTGGCTTTAAACAAGCAGCTCACAGTTAGTCCGGCCTAAGGCCAAGCAGACCTGGGCCGGGGCTAGGGAGCCAGCTGCTCGGGCTAGGGAGCCGGCCCCAAGCAGTTTTTAATGGATTCTTGTCACGTTGGGCGCCAGATGTAGATGTAACCAATCATCTTATTAAAATAAGAAACACAGAGCCAATGTAAAAGAGAAAGCTGAGAGGTCAGAGCTCAGAGATAAAATCTTACCTCCTGCAGTGCTCCTAGCTTCCCCGAGAGAGAGGTACTTCCTGTTTGTCTGTGTTTAAATAGTCTTTCTGTTCTGCCTTCTCATTGGTTGTAAACCCAACCACATGACTGCCTCATCACTGCCTGTAAGTACCGCCCTCCAGGTCTTAAAGGCGTATGTCTCCAATACTGGCTATATCCCTGAACACACAGAAATCTACCTAGCTCTTCTAACCATCACGCTCTTGCTATGGCTCTAATAGCTCTGACCCCAGGACAACTTTATTTATTAACATAAAATTAAAATCACATTTCAGTACAAATAAAATATCACCATACAAATGTACTAATCAGGGCAAGCTAGATTATACTGAAATGATCTATGTAACCCTGTGCTCTTCAGAAGGGAACTGAGATGTGTATGATTAGTTTGCAACACTCTAACCCTTTTTATCCAACTCCTGGACCCATTTGGGGGTGAGCAGACCTGCCACCCTCCAAAGAACATTGATTTACTTCTTTTAGGTCACATCACAATCAGCTATGGAACCTTGAAGGTTGTGGGTAGGGCAGCCTCGGAGTCAGGCATCACTTGTGAGGCTTGCCTCCAATGTGTTAGCAACATGGTTAAGGCCTGGTGTCTTATGGTGGCTAGCACAATCTGTCCATTTTCGAAGTTCTGGGTCTTTAGCTGGTTACTGAGCCTTTGCGGGGACCTTCTGAGGAAGGAGTCCTAGAATTCCATGGGGTTTCCCACAGTGGACCCCAGTGAACTGCCAAGACATGATTATTTACCAATCAGTTCCCATTGCTAGCTCAATTGGCTTCTTATTGTCTTACCCTGACATCCAAAGTTAACTCTTGTTTATAAAGAAAAGCTATTCTGAGCTCTTCATCCTGTGGTCTGATAGGTTTCTGACCTTGAACCAACTTGTGGATTATACCATTACTGGAATAAGTAATTCTTCAGATATCAAGGTGAGTAGCCCAAGAATAACCAGCCAGAGTCAGGCAGACAGTTGCATTCATTTGGAAATAGGAAAGCTTTACCATACTGGGGAGCTGGCACCCAGCAAAGGCCAATTCAGAAGCGAGTCCATGTGGCAACCTAAACAGTGTGAGATGGCAATAAAGCGTGAAACTTCAGGGCAAGGTCAGAAATGAAAATACCAGGATGAAGGTGGGACAGAGATCGAGTTTGAAGCTTTGGGACAAGGTAAAAAAACTGAAATGCCAGGATGAGGGTGCAACAGACTTGGAGTTTGAAGAGCACAGCAAAACTTGGAAGAGGATACTTCAGGAACAGCAAGACCTAGAGCTTCAAAGTCAACAGCAATGCAAGGATGAGCTGTGGGAACCCCATCAAGAAAGTCTAAGACAACTAAAGCCCCTAGAGTGGGCCAAAGGTCCACAGGAGCAGGCTGTAACTGTGAGAAAGTCTAGGGATGGTGGCAAGGGTCACAAGAGGCCCTCTTGCCTCATGGAGGAATATGCCGAAAACCACCAAAGGCACAAGCGCCAAAGGTTACTGCAGCATCTTTCATCTGATGATAATATGAAATCTGACCCACAGAGCTCTCACAACCCTGGTGGATACTTTGAAGATCAAAGGTTGTGTGGAAGGGCACAGTCATGGATTCAGAACAACTCAGTGTGATCCTAAACAATCTACTGTTGTTGCCACAAAGGAATGTGTCTCACCAGACAAAAAAGTGAGGATGTGTACAGAGAACTCTTCTGATACACAGGAGAAAGATGCCATAAACCTTGAAGGAAGAAGGGGACACTACTTGGAGTCTGACTTGCTAAGAGCAGAGGCTCAAGTCTTCCTGCATAGTGGCAGCAGTAGGTCACTCCCCAACAAGAAGCCAGTAGTTATGGCAGAGAAAAAGCCTGCTGTAGACCAAGAAAAGGTCAGAAGAATGGATGAAGTCTTTATTGTTACAGAGGACATGGAAAAGGAAATAAAAAATGCACTAGGTCCAGGACCCCAGGAAGAAATCTTAACTAGTGCATTCAAATTGCATATTACTCGAGGAGATATCCACACACTAGAGAATGGTGAGTGTCTCAATGATGAGGTTATCAATTTTTACATGAATCTTCTGGTTGAGAGAAATAACAAAAAAGGGTACCCAGCTCTTCATGTGTTCAGCACTTTCTTTTATCCTAAACTAAAGCATGGTGGCTACTGTTCTGTTAAACGATGGACTCAGGGAATAAAACTGTTTGAAAAAGAAATTATTCTCATACCTATCCACCAGAAGGTACATTGGAGCCTAATAGTAATCGACCTAAGAAAACAGAGTATCATATACCTCGATTCAATGGGACAGACAGGGCAGAGTATTTGTAAGATCGTATTTGAATATTTACAAAATGAGAGCAAAACTTGAAGGAACATTGAGCTGGACCCTTTGGAGTGGAAAAGATACAGTATGACATCAAAGGAGATTCCTCAACAACTGAATGGGAGTGACTGTGGAATTTTTACTTGTCAATATGCAGATTACATTTCTAGAGACCAACCACTTACCTTTTCTCAGCAACACATGCCCATCTTTAGGAAGAGGATGGTGTGGGAAATCCTGCATAGTCACTTACTGTAACAACATCCACCTGGTTGCTATGGCACCCCTGCACTTTTCCATTGATGTTTCTATATACCTCAAACAAGATGGGTTGAAAAGATTTAAAACAGATACTGAGCTGCCTGACATGGAGGAAGCCCTCTCTCTTCAATATAGTCCTCACCTGGGGAGTCCTGCCCAGTGCCATCTATAGGGTGCAAGTAACTACTGCAAGCTTAGAAACCGCTATTCAACCCACCCAAGAACACATGTTCAAACAACACTGTTTTAATGTTGGATTTAGTTTCTGAATTGTTTTAATGTTGGATTTAGTTTATGATTTTTTTTGTCTTCTTCCCCCACCAATGATTACTTATATTTTCACTCACTCATTTGCAAACCTTGGCAGTTGTCATTTTACAATATTCTCTAGTTACCAACTCTATTCCTTGTTTGAACTGTTTATTCCTGAAAGGAATGCCCATCACAATGTCATTCTCTGCTTAAGATCAGGAGGGACATCAGCAAGAAGAGGCAGGAAGTGTTGACTAGCATCTCTAATGCTGGAGTTTTATCAGTTAAATTGAAGATGGAGGTATTTTTTAACATATTTTTTAAAGCTTGAAAATAGTACAAGAAAGACAATGAACTGCACAGACTGATGCTTGCCTGACCCATCACACTCTACTGGACTTGCATAGGATGCAGAACTGTTGAGAAAAATGTAATGGTTACTTTAAGATACATTCTTTCCCAGAATTAAGGAGACTTGCCTTAGGTTTTGGAAGTTGATTAGAAGTAACTATAATGCTAAATATCCATATTATTATATTGAATCCAAACCTCAGCTTAGCTAGGACTGTATTGAATTATTTGAAAAGCTTGATTCAATTTAATGTTATGTTTTTTACTTAATTCATTAGGTTAATAATGCTGTATCCTATTTCCACTGTGGAAGTGGGGATTTAGGGTTGATATTGCTAATTATACAATAATCCATTTTACATGTGATGAACTGTATTTAACTTTTCATTATCTTACAGTTATGTTTACAAAGTTTAAAGTTGTTTAAAAACATATATAGTCATAAAAAGGAAATGAATATTTTTTATATATTCCACCTACTAAAGTTTAATCAATATTAGATAAACAATTTAAGCAGACCTGTAATCCCAAGTAAAATAGAAGCAGTAATTAAATGTCTACTAATAAAAGAAAAGAAAAGGAAAATAACCAGGGTGAGATGGTTTTAGCATAGAATTCTACAAGGCTTTTCACAAAGAGTTGAAGACAATACTCCTCAAATTGTCCCACAAAATAGAAACATAAAGAGCACTGCCCAATTTTTTAAGAGGCCACAGTTATCCTGATACCTAAACCACATAAACACTACAAATAATGAGAATCACAGGCAAATTTACCTCATGAACATTGATGAAAAAATTCTCAACAAAATGCATGCAAACTGAATCAAATAATACATCCAAAAGATCATCCACCATGAACAAGTAGGCTTCATCTCAGAGTGCAGGGATTTTTTTTATCCTATGTAAATTTATAAATGCAATCCACCATATAAACAAATTGAAAGGCAACAACCAAATAATCATCTCATTAGATGCAGAATAGGCATTTGACAAATTGTAGCACCTCTTCATAATTGAAGTCCTGGAGTGATTAGGAATATAAGAGACATACCTCAACATGATAAAGCCAACACTCTGATAATCAATTCCATAGCCAGCATTAACTTAAATGGGGGGGGGGGGACTCAAAGCAATTCCACTAAAATTAGGAACAAGGCAAGGTTTTTCACTCTCTCCATAATTAATCAGTATAGTAGGTGAAGTCTTAGCTAGAGCACCAAGAGAACTGGAGGAAATCAAAGGGATCCAAACTGGAAAGGAAGAAGTGAAAGTATCTTTATTTGCAGATGATATGATAGTATACATAAATGACTGTAAATATTCCCTGTAGAAACTCCAATAGCTGCCAAACACTTTCAGAAAAGTGGGAGGATAAAAAAATTAACTCAGGAAAATCAGTAGCCTTCCTGTATTCAAAAGACAAATGGACTGAGAAAGAAATCAGATAAACAACTCCTTTCATAAGAGCCTCAAAAATTACAAAATATCTTGGGGCAACTCTAGCCAAGCAAGTGAACGACTTTTATGATAAAATCTTCAAGTCAAGTCTTTGAAGAAAGAAATTGAACAAGATATCAGAAGATGGGAAATTGAACAAGATATCAGAAGATGGAGAGATCTCCCATGCTTTTGGATTGGTAGGATTAATATAATAAAACTGGTCATCCCGCCAGAAGCAACCTACAGATTCAATGCAATCCCTATCAAAATTCCAACACAATTCTCCACATATCTTGAAAGGGCAATTTTCAGCTTTATATAGAAACATAAAAATCCCAGGATATCTAAAACAATCCTGAAGTTTCCATCGCACTAGGTTTCTAGCTTGTCCCTGACCTGTACTCCGCAATCCAGTTTTCTCTTCTGGTACTCTCTCCCTCCATCCTCTCCACCGCACCTAATGCCTTCTGTTCCTATCCCTCCACTGCACCCACCCACCTGCCATGTCTATTCTATTTCCCCTTCCCCTCCTTGTTACTTAGCTTCTCTGGGTCTGTGGATTATAGCATCCAACAAACCAAATAATCCTGAGAAAATTAAGAATTATGGTCAAGTCCTGACTGGAATAGTCTGTGAGGCTGCATTGTCTGAGCCAGTTGCCTTGAAGCTTTTCTGGATATTGCATCATCTGGGCCATGGCGTCACCGGAAACCTTTTAGGGGTCTTGGCTGATCAAACCATATGAGCCTGGAAGCAATCCACAGGTTCTCATCTTCTGTGGAAGCAAAAGGAGAACCTCTTTTCCAAAGCAACATATCCTTAGACATAAATTTTGAAGTCAAGATACCTTTAAAATATTTATTTAACTCGGCAGCCTTTACAATCAAATGTCTTTCTGCAGTTAAAAATCCCAAAGACAACACAGATTCTCTCTGTAATATCCATCTTTATGTGGTTTATCTTTTATATTATTCTTATTGTCCCTTTAAAGATTTTATTTTTAATACTATTTTTATATAACTTTATATACTCCTTTTCCCCTCTCTTCCAAGCCTACATACATTTTTATACACAATATAATCTGTTCAGAGATTTATTTCATCTGAATCTGTTTTATTGTGAATGTATGATCCTTCTCTAACCAGGATAGATTTTAAACTGCTAAGCTGTGTTTTTAGGACTGAAGCAGTAGACTTGGCTGCTGACTCCTCCCATTTCAGCTTTTCAGCATGGTGGAGGTAATTCACCTCCAGCTCTGGGAGCCATGCTCTCTGCCTACTCTGGGAGACAGTAGGTTCATGCCTCCATTCAGCAGCATGTAGCCCAGAAACCTTTTGTGTATGTGTCTGTACTAGGAAAAGCTAAATCCACCATGCAGCATACTGCACGGCTTGGAAATGCCTCTGTGTACCTCAGCAGGAATCTGCCATGCTGCAGGTCAAGACCACATGCCAAGGCTTGCTTGAGAAGACAGAACTAGGAAGCTGTTTATAGCTCCATTTTATAATCTTTTTTCAAAGCTTTGTCAGGTTTTGGGTGAAAATTCTTATCTATGTTTAACCGTGTGGCTTGGTACCTTTTCTCAGTTCTGCCTTGTCATCTTGCTTCCTCTGTGTCTGGCTGTGGTTCCTGACTCTACCATTACTCTTCCTGTCTCTCTTCTGGATTTCCTGCCTGGCTATAATCTTTTTTGCCATAGGCCAGAGCAGCTTCTTTATTAACCAATCATAGCAACACGTATTCACAGCATACAGAAAGATATCCCACAGCAGGTGTTTTTATTATATTTTTATTTTTTTTAAATATGTGCATCACTCATACTGTATGTGTTTTATTAGCACTACATCATAAGCACCCTGCTTATATTCTGTATCATGTGTTTTTGTAAGGATCATCTGCTAAAAATCAATGTACATTACTCTGGTGCTTTGTAGAGCATTTTATTAAGGCTCACATGGCAGTTTCTTATTTGAAAAGAAAATCAAAATAGTTGGATTCACTTTATTACATAGATTAATGGAATTTTTCCCATTGAGACTTCTTATAATTTATCAATTTAGAGAGCTCAGATATTCTAAATCTGATAAATTAGTACAAAAAAATCTTAGGTTGTCCACAATTTCCTTTAATATAAATAAATTATTCTTTATCCTTTTTTAATATTCATACCACAGGAATTTATAAATTGCTACCAAATTACCCCTCCTAATGAATATTAGTAGATAAAATACATTCATTCTTCCACAATATAATGTGTTGTCTTTGAAGTGGAAATGTAAATAAGAGGATTGCTTTATTGTGTTTTGTATTTTATTCACTTTAGAAGGTTTGATTCCTGGATAAAATATAAATAAATTAGAAAATAAGATGAACTCTGCTGATAGCTTTTAAATTCTTTAAACATCTAAGTAAGTAAAACAAACCAATACACTAAATTCATACATCTCCTTGATGGGGGGATTGATAGACTCAGAAATGAAACAAGCATGTGAGAGACACATGGTCAGGTCAAAACTTAAGATCCAGAGTGTGAGAACTTGGGTTGTGTACACATGTCATACCACATGTGTAGGCAGTTTGGGATTTGCTTATCATCCTTTCCCCTTTTGAATTTTCATTCATAAATGAGAATATTAAGGGACTACCGAGGTAGGTCAATGGTTAAGAGCACTTACAACTCTTCCAGGGGAACCAAGTTCAGCCCCTCATCCATGTCAGATTGCTCACAACCACCAGTGACTGCAGCTCCAGGAGATCTGAAACCCTTTCCGGCTTCTTAGGGTCCATGTGTGGTATACATTTATACAGACACACATAACACATGCATTAAAAAAAAATAAAAAGGTTGAAGTAATTATTAACATAAGACAATTATTAATATGTTTACATTTATGCATGTGCCAAGGCAGAGGTCAGAGGTTAACTTCTGCCATGTGGGTTCCAGGAATGGAATTCAGATCATCAGGCTTGGTTAGAAGCACCTTTTCCAACTAAGACATCTCACAAACCCATTTGTAGACTTTTTAGTGGCTCCATTTCTCATTGAAATGGCTGTTTCTCTTTGATATCTTTCTTAACTAGGAGTTGGGAAGGCTAGAACAATAAAAGTGTGAAGATATCGCCCTAGAAAAACTTTTCCCAAAAACCTTTTGGGAAAGAAGATGGACGTGAACAACTATGTCTTGAGTCAGTTTCAAGAAGAGCATGTGTTTAGCTCTAAATATATGTGTGTCAGATAGGTAGGTAAGGTAGATAGACAAACATAGATGTGCACAGTTGCTTTCTTTCCATCTGTATGTATTGTAACATGAAGAACTCATGGGTATTCTGTGAGTGCGATACAAAAAAAAGATTAAGCAAACCCACAAGTTTTCTAAAGAGAAGTGCTGTTTCCATAACTTCTCATAGAATAGACTCTCGTGTAGAGTTTACTCCTTGAACTGATAAATAAAGAAGGACCTAGCAAGTACTATGTTCCCCCATCCCATACTTTTGGGAGACTCTGAAGGAAAGAGAACTGGCCTGGGGTTCAGAACACACACTAGCATGTTAACTTTATTGAATCAATACTTCCCAAATGTGTTTGAATTTAAAATCTTTTTAAATGGAGTATTTTGTGGGATTTTATAAAAACACTGGCTCAGAGCATATTCTCATTAAAATTATTACAATTTGCACTTAATGTCCTCAGAAAAACTAGGATTGACTAAGTGTTTCTTTGCTGAAGAATTCGGAGGGTTTTATGATATTCTTTACCCGCAAAATGAAATACAATTTAAAAGCAAATATTTAAATATGCTTTTGACGTCTCATTGTTTGCCTTATGGTAATGAAATGTAAATACTGTATCTAAATGACATTTTGAATGTTTTTGTATTTCCAAAATCAATTCAGTATTATAATTCCTTTCTGAAGATGATGTTAGTTTACAATTCTACAAGTTAACCAAGAATACTTCCCTCTTACTCCAAGCTAGCTGGCATCCCAAAGCCCTGCACCCAGTACACTTAGGACACTTTGATTTGCTCTCCATCCCCTCGCCTTCCCTCCTTTCTTCGTTCATTTTTAATTGGTTTGGTCATCTAGAATAGTAAGCATTTTTATAAACCCACAATTAAATCAAATGTGTTCTGTTATTTATTTCCTGAGCTAGATGATAAAAAGTATTTTTGATTTCTGTTCACAAGGAAAGAGAGTTTTCTGTAGCTCACCATAGATATACTGGCAGGAAAATGTGATCTTTTTAAGTCAATATATGGTAATTGGGCAGGATTAGTCACAATTGTCATAAACAATAAGAATAACAATGAGATTTATTACAAGCCTGTTTCTTGCCCAATGTAATTGTATTTAACAATTATGAGTTGAAATGTGAATGAGGATGTGGAACTTTGTGTTGGCCTGCTGACTCAGCTCTTTCTTCCAGGGATTCATTCCCAGGCCACCACACTGGAGACTCTGTGTCTCTAGTAATTGAACCTCTCTTTCTTATTTCTAACCAATTCGTTTCTTTCTTCCCAAAGGAAATTGCAATCCTTTCTCTGACAAAAATCTCAATGACCCTAACTCTTTTAATTGAAGATAGATTTTTTTATTACAGTCTATGTTGATTAGTTTCCCCTCCCCCAACTCCTCCAAAATTCTCCTTACTTCCCAGCCACATAAATCAGCATCCTTTATTTCTCTCTCTCATTAGGAAACAAACAGAAAATTTAATAATAATAATAATAATAATAATAATAATAATGATAAAAATAATAATAAAATGAGAAAAAAATAAAAACAAGCCAGAATAGTACAAAACAAACAGAAGAAAAGGAGCCAAAAAAAAAAAAGCTTAAGAAACACACAGGAACACACACAGGCCCCATAAAAACCACAAAACTAAAAAACATAATATTAAAAGGAAAAATCCTTCTAAAACAAAGACCATCAGAAATGCATTGAGTTCATTTTGTGTTGGTGTTGGCCATCTACTAGGTAGTGGTTGTGCTACCTATCCTTAAGAGTGGTTTTTATGCCCAGTGAGATTCCGTTGGAGAAAACTAATTACTCATTTGGGAGTACTTACTAATTGGAGATAGCTTCTGAATTAGGCTTGTGGACTTGTGTCCCTGTCCCTGCTCAGCACAGGGATCTCAGCAGGTCCTATCCTGTGTAGGCCCTGTGTGTGCTGCCATAGTCTCTGTGAATTCATATGTGTATCAGTCCTGCTGTGTTTAGATGGCATTGTTTCCCTGTGTCCTCTGCCCCCTCAGGCTCTTACATTCTGCCTGCCTCCTCTTTGACAGGATTCCCTGAGCCTGAGGGGACAGGTTTGATGGAGGCATCCCATTTGGAACTTAGTGCTTCAAGGAATTACTCTTTGCACACTGCCCTGCTATGGGTCTCTATATCTGTTCCCATCTACTTCAGGAAGAAGCTTCTCTGATGATGGCTGAGCAAGATACTGACCTGGGAGTATAGCTGAATGCCATTAGGAATCATTTCATTGCTACGTTCCTTTAGCAGAAGAGTAGAACGTGTTTTCCCCTAGGTCTCTGGCCTCTGTGCTGTCAGGTTCTTGTCCATGTAAGTAGTGTCAGGGATGGGGTCTATTTCGTGGGGTGGGCCTGAAGTCCAATCAGGTATTTGTAGGTCACTCCAGGAAGTTGTGTCACTGTCTGACCAGATTATCTAGTAGGCATGTCAATGTCACCAGTATAGATAGAAGAGTTGGTAGCTGGGTTGGGGTTTACCTTTCTCCTTTGGTAGCTTGCAGAAAATACCAATCAGGAGCAGGTGAGGGCTCTAGGTAGACACCAGCTTGACGTCTCCATGGTCAGTGAATTCTGTAGATATTGTGTTAAGCAACTGGGCCTTGCTGTCTGTCTGTGGAGAGCAACCAATAATCTTGGCAATAACCTACATTGTTTGGGAGTTCCCATGGGGCCCCTTTGGTCCACAAATCAATTAGATATAATCCATTCCTAGAATTAGAGGCCTTATTTGGTGACTACAAATGTCCAGCAGGGGCTCTGTTTCCCACATTTTTTGGCAATTTTATTTAGATCACCTTCATATATATTATAAGAAACTTTGACTATATTTGATTTCCATATGATCCCTCATTTGGCCTTTAATTTTAACTGTCCCTCCCCATATTCCCTCCCTCAATGCCCTCATTCTTCCCACTTTAATCCTGCCATTCTAGCCACCACTATTCACCCATAACTATCTGTTCTATTTCCCCTTCCTAGAGTGATCCAACCCTCCCATCTAGTCCCTTATTCTGTACCTCATATCAGATTACCAATGAAAAAATTAGGCATTGTAAATACACAAGTATTTATTATGTTAAACAAAGAAGATTTTTAAAGTATCCTTATCTTACTTTTCTATTACTCTGAAGAGACACCATGACCAAGTCAACTTATAAAAGAAAGTATTTCATTGCTGGCTTGCTTATGGTTTCAGAGGGTAAATCCATGACCACCATGGTGAGCATGACAGCAGACAGGCATGGTGTGGAGCGCTGGTGTGAGCTCACATCTGGTGGGGTTTTTTTGTTTTTTGAGACAGAATTTTTCTGTGTAGTTTTGTTGGTGGCTGTCCTGGATCTTGTTCTGTAGACCAGGCAGGCCTCCAACTCACAGAGATCCGTCTGCTTCTGCCTCCCGAGTGCTGGGATTAAAGGCGTGTGCCACTGCTTCCCTCCTGTAAGTTCACATTTTATCTGTTACATGGAGACAGAGAGAGAAGGGAGATGGGAAGGAGGGAGAGGAGAGAGAGAGAGAGAGAGAGAGAGAGAGAGAGAGAGAGAGAGAGAGAGAGAGAGAGAGAGAGAGAGGAGAGAGAATATGGAAAGAACGTATGTACACTTGGGCCTTGGCCATGGCCTAGGCCTGGAATGGGTCTTTGGAAAACTCGTAGCCCATCCCCAGTAGCACACCCATCAACAAGATCACACCTCCTAATCCTTCCCTAAATTGTCCACCAAATAGGGAGCAGGCATTCCACTATGAGCCTTTGTAGGCCATTGTCATTCAAACCACCACAGTCCTTTAAATTAACACTACAAAAATAATCAATATATAGATATTTAAGGTGCATTTTATAAAAAAATATGTATATGGAATTGAGATCTAATTCTTCTGGATTGTTTTTTAATTTCTTTTGGAACTGTTCAAGGACACTTTATTTGGAGCACATTCTTTTAATCATATATAGGTAAATACCAAATTTTGTAGACTCAAAAGCAGATTATGAGATGAAGACGTGATTGACATTTAATATCATTTGAAAGCAACCACACACTTGAGCTCCAGCTGATGGCATGGAGATACTCACGCTCCTACATGCATAGGAAGAACATTGGGCAAGTGTTTTGTGCCAAAATCATATAGTTAAGGATAGTGAGGTAGATCGAAAGGAAAGATTTGGTGTTGTTGCATTTCTACAGATGTAATGTGATATTTTGAAGTAATCTCAACAGCAGAAATTTATCTTCATTGTACTGTGCTATTAGGAGTCACACACTCCCAAGAGCACTCATGATTCTCAGCACAGCTGCTAAACAGCTACACAAAGTATTTTAAGAGCGATAGATACCAAATAAATGTGGCTTATCGAAGACACAAGGAAAATTGTCATTGCAGCATGTTCTACTAGGACAGCTTTTGAAGAATAAGATTCCTAGTCATCTTATTAGTTCCCAAACAATTCAAAGAAGCTGGTACAGTATTCCATGTGCCTATGGAGGCTTGGCAAGGTTTTAAGTGATTATGTTATTTGATTTATATCGTTAGAAAATCAGTTTTTCTTCTATATGTGATTGAAAGTGGCAAGAATAGAACTCTCAACGACGAGTCAGGAGGCTGCTGTGGTCCAGATGAGAGAGAACTTGAAGCTTGATACTTTTTAGCATCAGAGAGGAGGGAGGAAGCATGGCCTTGATATCCCATCCAACAAAAGAACTGAAAGTTAGCAGTGTTTCATGTGAGAATTGTAAGTTGATAAATTAAAATCTAATTTAATTTACTATGTTTTATAGGCCATACAAATCCACATGCACTACAGCAATCTATATGTTGACCTAAATTTATGTATGTATAAATTATTAATGATTTCTTATAAGTTCAAAGAAATTCTTTCACTTTAGTAATAATTTTCTTCTAGCTGCCATATTTTCTCTGTTCATTATTTCATAGAACAAGAAGACTACTATGTTTCTAAGTCCTCTGTGACATCATGGTAAAAACCTTTTAATACATTGAATAGATAAATAGGAAACCAACAGTCAAGTTGTTCTTCCCTGGAGCTGTAGAATATCATTTCTCGAAGCTTGTTTTTTTTTTTTTAAGGTTGAATCCTAATATCTCTGGAGATTAATAAACATGTAACAAAGGAGAAGGAGATGAACATGTACAATGTTAGAAATAAACAGAGTTAAGTAAAAATAAAAGTTTCTTCCCCGAAGACTTTCTACTGTGCCCCCTAGCCTCTCAAAATGGACATAATGTAGCCCCAAAGACTTTATCTGACTGTGGAATCTTTGTTATTAAAATCATATGCCAGCACAGAACATGTTTTCTAAGGCCAACCTACTGTTCTTAACCAGAAAATGGGCATGTTTAATAATCTACATTGAACTTCTTTCGTTAAAATGAACACAAACACCATCAGAGGAAAAGAGGCATGCTTTGTGGTCACCTTGACGCTTAGGTGATGGAAGATCAACCTTGGGAATGTGCTGACAGTCACTTTGAATTTGTGTGCAGTGATAGATGTTGAGAGAAGCAAATGAGGAAATTGAAACAGAGAATCATAGAAGGAAACTACCTCAGATAAAAATGTGACCAGGAAGGCCTCTTGGAATATTTAAGCTGCATATAAACAACAAACAGGGCCGGGCGGTGGTGGCGCACGCCTTTAATCTCAGCACTCGGGAGGCAGAGCCAGGCGGATCGCTGTGAGTTCGAGGCCAGCCTGGGCTACCAAGTGAGCGCAAAACTACGCAGAGAAACCCTGTCTCGAAAAACCAAAAAAAAAAAAAAAAACAAAAACCAGGAATGTGTTTTAGGTGAGATAGTCTATTGAGAACCTGTAAAGGCTGTGTAGGGACTGGCAAGTAGTAGTCATTATTCACAGATACATACACTGGATATCTGCATCTCTCTCTCTTCTCCATCCCTCCTTCATTCCCTCCTTCTCTCCCCATCCCTCCTTGCCTTCCTGTGTTAGCATGGAGAGGTAAAGCTATCTAGATCACACAGATGCTAAATGCCTGAGTTCAGAGGCTTGGATTTTATTCAGTGTGCCTGGGGTGGGGTGGGAGGCCTTTGGCAAAATTTTAAGTAGTTATGTTATTTGATTTATATTGTAGAAAATCAGTTTTTCTTCTGTATGTGATTGAAAGTGGCCAGAATGTAACTCTGAGAGGCGAGTTAGAAGGCTATTTGATTTGCTATTTGCCACCCAGGCAAAAAATAGGTTTACAAACTGTATTTCCTTAAATCTCAGTGCTTAAGTTTGTTTTCTTGACCTTTCTATGGTTATGGTATGTGTGTGTGTGTGTGTGTGTGTGTGTGTGTGTGTGTGTGTGTGTACATTCTTATGTAATATATAGGAAATTTAAATAATTATTCATTTCAGTTCACAAAAATACATGTTTGCTTTTGATTGCTGGCTGTAAAGAAGCGTATCTAACACTAATGTATTTTATATGTTGGCAGTACTAAAGAGTAGGACTGTAGAATGCTTTAAACGTCTCCTATGTGTATGAATGTACGTAAAGCTGTATGTGTAGTCAATGGTATATCAAAATGATACTAAGATTCTGTTTCTTTTTCTTAAGTCGTAAAGATCCTTACCTTAAAGGCTGGTTTTTTTTTTTTTTTTTTTTTTTTTTGGTTTTTCGAGACAGGGTTTCTCTGTGTAGCTTTGCGCCTTTCCTGGGACTCACTTGGTAGCCCAGGCTGGCCTCGAACTCACAGAGATCCGCCTGGCTCTGCCTCCCGAGTGCTGGGATTAAAGGCGTGCGCCACCACCGCCCGGCCTAAAGGCTGGTTTTTAAGTGTCTGTTTTTAAGGAATTTAAAACTATATCCTACAGTATTCTTGTTCACCCAAGGGTTTTACACTAATGTCCACATATTTTTAGTAAGCCTAGCTGTGATTGCTTTTCTTCAGGGAGGAGTTATTACATTTCTTGTGAGTGTGGCTATATAGGTGAAGGTGTTTCCTTTCGATTTGAGCAAGCTTTGTATTTCCCATCCTGCTTATGGTCATTTATTTCTGACCGTATGCCTGCTTTTACATATCTGTCTTCTATAATAGTCTTTGCTTCCTACAAAAATTGCCATTCTACAGCATGCCATTTCACCATGAACTCACTCAGACTACGTATAAGCTTTTCCTATTAGTGCAAGGCACTTTCATGCCTTGTCTCTGTAGAGTGCAAGTGTTCCCGTACTTCATCGCCCTTTGAAGTTTAGGAGACTGAACTCAGAAAGGAAAATGACTTTCGAGGAACCGGAAGATAGGAATATGATAGAGAATTTGGTTGACATTGCATGAATTTGAACGTTGAACTTTTCTGAAAGCTGTGAGATGGAACTCTAAATGTTCTAGCAGTGCTGGGGAGACAGGTCTGCCATGTGTTAGTGGGTCAGATTTGTAAATCGCGCTATATATCTGTCCCAGCTAAAGGTCATTTTCTTCTGTTCAGTGAAAAGAGATGTGTTACAAATTCCTCTGTGTCTAGAAATGTGCCTGGGGCTTTACAGTGCTCAGACTGAAGCTGTGTTGTTAGATAAAGGAGTTTTCCTGGAGAACAGAGGTGCTGTTTATTATAAACTAGCTCTGATTATTTCTTACAGCACTGTTTTATGTGGTGTTAATGTGAACACAGAACTGTCTTTTGTTAGGGTTTGTGGGGTATGGGTGTATTCCAGTCCTAATTTTTTTTTTTACCTTTATATATAAGCTCACTTTTTGTCTCTTTAGATGTATGGCATTTAAGTTGTTTTGTTTTGCTTAATTCTGATAGATTGTATCTTTTGCTGATATGGGGGTGGGGGGAAGGGCTGCTTCTCTTCTTTCACTGGCTCTACAATCAAACATACTGTCTTAACTTTGCATGATATAAAGCCAATCAAGTACCCCACACACACACTCCTTCAGACAGCACTGTTTTATTCACTGGGAAAGGTTTTCTGGCGTGCACATTTAAACAATGATGCACTGTTACATTCAGAAACCCAATAGAAGGTTTTCATTTGAATGTTTTCACCACGATGTTAAATAATGCATACATGTATCAAAATGTCACCTGGTAGCCTATAAATACTTTTGTATGTTTTGATGTACAAATTATTTCTGTGACCATAATAAATAATGGGTATTTTATTATGGTTAGTTGGCACATTTGGAAAACACTGTTGTCCCATTCCCATGTACATGTTACCTATGGCTAAAGTAACCACAAGTTACATGATACTCATTTTTCTTGAGAATTCTTAGAATTCTGTTATCAAGGTGTTTTCTATACTTTGTTTCTGATACCTGGGAAAATTTTATAGCACTATCATTTTAGAAAATTAAATATAATCTAGCAAAAATCCTACAAATAATATAAGAACAAATCCTGTTAAAGAGATAAAGAGTGATGCGTAGCCTACATATTGTTAATGATTTATGAAGAAAACTGAGAGTGAAATAAATAAAATAATGATTCAAGTGAGACTAATTTCCTGGTTTAAATGTTACAAACACAATGAAAAAAACTTGGATAATATTGTAAATGATGCATGGAAAATAAGGAAAGAGTTGAGCATTAGTAAAATCCATTTATTTGAATTCAGCCACAGTCAACTTAATTGTATGGCAAGAGTGTTGAGGAATAGATAGAAAGGAAATCACAGATTACCCAGAATAGTCGCTAATGTAGATCTATTAAACTAATAAAAATAGCAGCCAGTTAAGTTATTCTTGATCTTGTATTTCAGAACTCAGTGTATAGATATTATCCCAAAATAGAAAAAAACATGTATACGTGCTTCATGCCAGATCTCATAAATCATTGTCCAAACACTCTGGGCTTAGTAAAGATCACTGTATTTATAAGACTTGAATCAAGTGCTACTATTATACCTCATAGAAAATTAAGAAGGCTAACACCTCTATTTATGAATGTTCATTAACTTCAAGAAGTAGGAAAATTAGTAGCTATTGAAAAACTAGAACTTTTCATCATATTAAAGTTTATTCATGATTAAGTTGTATGTTCATCTTACTTTAAACATGAAAAGAAAAAGACTTCAGTTCACGAGTTCAAATCAATATTAATTTCCCATATTAGGCAATCTAGTCACATTTCAACACAGGGCTAAACTTAATAAAAAAAAAAACATTAAGTGAATGGTAAATCTGTTACAGTTGTGTCCTCTTCTCTTAAGAATGATTTTTAAAATATCAAATTATTATCAGTTTTAGGTTAGTAGGAATAGTTTCTTAATCAAACGGAAAGTATTGGTACCAAAGAAATGGTGTAATACAGTGTTCACCCTTGTAGCTTGATAGTTTGCAGGATTGATGACTTCTCCAATTGAGTCAGCAGTACATGGTCCTGGTGGGAAGTGGGTGACATGCGCAGGGCCGCAGACAGCACTCTCCCACCCTGACTCCAGTGAGAGGCTGATTAGGCAACAGGAGCTGCCCTGCTGAAGTGCTGCAGCTTGGCAGGCGTGAGCACTAGAGATGCTGGAAATTCTGAGTCATCCTTTTGGGGTTTCTGTTCTTGCATGAATCCCGCAATAAACCAGAACATAGACCAGAACTGAAAAGGGAAATGAGGAAACAGAAAGGGAAATGTCATAACTATAAGAGATATCAGGAGTCAGCCCTTTGATCACTCTCTCTGTCTGTGGGAGTAAGGATTCGGGGATAATTGCATTTGGCTTTCAGTGTCCTTGCTATGAAAGAGGAAATTTAACTTCTTCTCCTCTTTCCTATTACATAGTGCAGGATCATTCTGACCAAATGATGCAAAGAATTTAGTTTTTCCTGTAGTACTTTAGTCTGATATATTTGTTCATGGAAGAATACTTGAAGGCTCCAAGAATTCTAATGGAATTTTTAATTTCATTATTTCAAGCCAGCAATTTTAGTTATTTGTTCTACTGTCTAGACATTGGCTATACATTGTTTCTGCTAATTGCTTAGGTCTTGGAGTGAGAATAAATACAGAGTATGGGCAGTATTCCATTTATGAGCATCCTGTAAGTGCTTTTGACAGCTTTGACGCATATTTGACACTGAGGGCCGCCTGGCTTTCTAATATAATATAATCTAGCTAAAGGATACACAATAATAGGAAACACTTTTAAGACAAAGTAGGACTCATGTTTTAAGAAAACTATAAAGAGTACATTTAGCTATTTTAAGAAAGTCGTAAACTACATATCATCGACTGGGGACATAGTGTCAACTTAGTTGTAGCTATCAAGAAGTTTAATCAAATGGTTCAATGCTGGGTTTAGAAATGTTATAGCTAAGGCAAAAATCTCATGAAAGATTCAGAAACATGGAAATGGAAAAAGAAATATGTGTAAGGAACAAGAAATAGGTTAATTTATAGCTGAAATGAAGGACATAATAGTAAGGGTAAGAGAGATGAAATCCAAGAGGCATCTATGTGTTCGTGTGCATATACTACATGCACAGGCTGGAGAAGATTGGCCTAATAGAGCCATAGAAATAGCTATATATTGTAATAGAATAGCTTAGAGTTAACACTGAATGTTAAAATTCGTGCTTCACTTTTGTGAAAAAGCCTTTGAAAAGTACATGATATATTCTGCGTCTTACTAAGCATATTGTACATTCTTTTTTCTATAACTGTCTCATGAATCCTTAAATATCCCTCAAATATTCTTGAAGGGCCAAGAAATTTGTTGGTAAATCAAAGGATCTTAGTGATATCTCCTCTTCCTTTATTCTCAACTCAGTTCAACTCTTCACCATTTTGCTGATTAGAAAACCTTCACTTGAAAAACAATATTGTAACAATGAAATCTTTGAATCTAATAAGGAAGTTTGTGTGCTGTCCACTAAGATAGTATTTGCTCAGTCTGAGCATTCTATTTCTTTTAACATATGGACACAAACTATCTGGATTGAGAGGTGGATTGAAACAAAAACACATGGATTTATAGAACTAGTAAAGCAGGGTGTAGCTGTTTGAACGAAAAGCTATAAATATAGGAATAAGATAATACCTGTTACAAAACGGTTTGCTTTTAACCATTTATATCTTGAAGAAAACAGTAATCTTTGTTAATACATAGATTCACATGTTTGCAAACTAATTTCCTGGTTTGTTGGAAAAATCAATACTGAAAGTTTTCTATACATTACAATATTATTTTTATACTTTTAAGCCTTAAGACTAAAAGGCCTTTGAAAATACTGCCCTGTTAGGTCTATGAAAGTATAAGTACTTATAATATGTCATGTTTTTTATAAGAAAAGACTCATATTAAATGTATTTCAACTGATCTTCAAGTACAGAAAATATCATCCTTTGGGTTTTTTAAATTAAATGGTGAAAACTAAAATTTATTCATATAATCTACAAACCACTCATTAAAATTTGTATTATATAATTATATAATTTTGTTCAGTTTAATCTTAATTCATAATTATTTCTGTTAGCTAATATTATCAATATACTCCCAAAATTTTATTTGCTTGTCTATATTTCCACATGTGTGAACTCATAAGAACCACATTTTCCACTTTTTTGCACATGGGGCAGATCTTTACATAATACTACCCTTAGAAATATATTTAGAAAGTTCCAGCAGGCTGTTCATGGCACTCCATTAATTTATTAAGCAAAATTATCAAATCTTAAAGTTACCTTGGTCCCCATAAGGCACTCATTATTTGCAACATGTGACTTTCACATTGCTTTTGAACAAGCAATATATCTTGTACTTGAAGTGGGAGAACGTCTGTTTGATTTCTTGGCTACTTTCCGGAGTGGGAGAACATCTGTTTGATTTGCACTGGGAAGAGATGAGGGGAGACAATCCCACAGAACATGTGAGCCAAATCGGGATTTCCTCTGGGAGTTTGTAGCTCTGTAAAGTAGTCTTCTAGAAAATAGATTGAGGTTTTAGTTAGAAAGGAGGGAATTTTTCACAGCACACAGTGATCAAAATCATTTCTATCATTGACTAGCTATGTGAGAGAACAGCAAGTTATTACAAAATTTGAAACCAATTTTATGTTATAGGTCTCTTAGAGAAAAATTAGATATTCTTTTAAGCTCAGTCATATGTATCTTCTCTTCATATACTCTGTAATATGTAGCCACTGTGAATGAAAAGTAAAATGGTATTTTAAATATTATGGTGATAAAAGCAATAGACCATGGATCCCCCAAAGCCTTAAAGCTGAAGTCATCTTGGCTACTTTCTGAAGTGGGAGAATGTCTGTTTGATTTCTTGGCTACTTTCCAGAGTGGGAGAACGTCTGTTTGATTTGCACTGGGAAGAGATGAGGGGAGACGATCCCACAGAACATGTGAGCCAAATCGGGATTTCCGATGGGAGTTTGTAGCTCTCTAAGCTTGATTTCCTAGTAGGAGCTGAATAGAAGGGAGAGGTGTGATTTAGAAAAGATGTAAAGGAAATTTTCCCTTGGGCAACACTTACATTTTCACATTTATTCTTTGTGCCTTTGTACCTTTCTGCATTACAGAGTAATGCTTCCTGCTGTCCCTCAAAAAAAAAAAATGTCAAAACCCAATTGCCTGGAGTCTGTGAAAATGTGGAAGTGTGGTGACAAAAGGTGGTTTGCAAAGATCAACATGACAGTCATTGCAACTTGTGATTGTTACCTTATAGGACAAACTAGATTTTCAGCAATAAATAACTTAAGATCCCATGGTGCAGAGAATCAGGATGACCCTACATGAACTCTCTGTGTGTCTGTGTTGGAGGGAGGAAAAGAAATTTTCAGATGGATGAGAAAGAGCCCATAGGCTAGAGAAAACAGAAGATGATGAGCTGCTGCCTTTGAACATTTAGAGAGGTGGCTTGAGAAAAACCATGCAAGAATTGAAACTCTACGCAATAGAAAAGCCAAGGAAACTGGTTATCCCACAGAACCACTGGTTAAAACATAATCCTGTCAGCACCTTGATTTTAACTGTGTGAGAGTCATTTCAGATGTGACTTTCAGAACTGTATGGAACATTTTCTGTTTATGAAATTCTCAACTTTGTGGTCATTTATCCATAGCAATCCAATAGCCATTAGGGATTAAGTTCCCACAGTCATAGGGAAGACTGGACTAGGCTCTAATTGCTGTAGAAATGATCCATTTAGTCTGCCAGTAGAACATGAGAAGCTGTAGTTTAAGCTAGAGAGTCCCTCTGCATGACAGCCTGACAATTTGTCAATGGCCATGAGAGCATATAGTCTGTCCACCATCTCTCCACATACAGAACTTATCATCACTATTGCAAAGACAATATGGTAATAGCACAAACACTCATAGACTAATGGAAGGGAATAGAATGGATGACCCAGAAAAACAAACAAGCAAAAGAGCTTTTCTAAAAGTCTACAATATATAAAAGACTACAAAAATTAAACAGTAAAGTATATTCAAATCCTCCAGTCAATAAATAAGCTGTTGAACTGTATTCAAGACAAGTAACATAAATGGCTAGTTGTGGTGGTATTGTGTTCCCCAAAATATTGTGCACCCTAATAAACTTATCTGGGGTCAGAGAATGGAACAGCCACTAGATACAGAGGCCAGAAAATGGTGACACACACGCCTTTAATCCTAGCCTTCTGGAGGCATGGATCTCTGTGAGTTCAAGGCCACACTGGAAATAGCCAGGCATGGTGACTCATGCCTTAAATCCCAGGGAGTAATGGCAGAAAGCAAAAAGATATATAAGGCATGAAGACCAGAAACTAGAAGCATTTGGCTGGTTAAGCTTTTAGGCTTCTAGCAACAGTTCAGCTGAGATTCATTCTGGATGAGGACTGAGAGACTTCTAGTCTGAGGAAACAAGACTAGCTGAGGAATTGGCTAGGTGAGATAGCTGTGGCTTGTTCTGCTTCTCTGATCTTCCAGCATTCACCCCAATAACTGGCCTCAGGTTTGATTTTATTAATAAGACCTTCTAAGGTTTCTGCTACAGCTAGTAACTATTTGAAAAATCATTCAGTGTCTTTAGTCATCAGGAAAATGCAAATGAAGTGTTCTGGGACTCCATCTCACCCCAGTCAGAATGGCTAACGTCAAGAAGACAGCAAGAATTAGCAAGTATCTGGGAAAAGAGAAATACTTATTAACTGATGGTGGGAATTAATCTATGTAGCTACTGTGAAAATCAGTACGAAGACTTGTTTACAAACTACAAACAGGGACTGGAGAGATGCCTCAGCAGTTCAGAGAACTGACAGCTCTTTCTGAGAACCTGGATTCCATCCCCAGCACCCACGTGACAGCACAGAATGTAACTGTCTAGAACTCCAGTCCCGGGAGATCGGACACCCTCTTCTTGTCTCCATGAGCCCTGCAAGTATATGATGCACAGTCATGCTTGCAGGCAAAACATATATTCACATGAAATAAAAAAAAAAAAATAAAGCTTAAAAACCGTAAAAGTAGAACTACCTCATGACCCAGCTCTAACCCTTCTGCATATGTTCCCAAAGGACTGTTACGTCCATCTAAAACATCCTTTACACATGTATGTTTACTGCTGCCCTAAAAATAATAATAAGTGGGACCCACATAATTGCCTGCAAGCAGACCAGGCTGATCTCGTACATGTGGCTCTTATTCTTGGGATCCTAAAGTACAAATAATAGAGGTAGTTTTAGAAGCCCACAATACAGGAAATACCAAGTGAGAAATAAGTTACTCTTCACTGAACCTTCCTCTGAACCTTTATCTAAATGTTTCTACTGAACTTACTTCTGTTATCTCTATTAAAGTGTCTTTCCAATTGAAGACACTGTGAGTTAATTTGCTAAAGTGGGGTCAGGAACTACTCAATGGTGCTGACCCTTTCCCCTGAGATATTTTAATACACAAAAATTTCAGTTTTCACGACAACAAAATATCTTGTATGGATTTCCCACGACACGGGATATTTGTGTCTGTTCTTTTCTTTATTTTTCCTAGTTGTTCCTATGTGCCCTCCATACCACTCAGAACTTACCTGAGAGCCCTCACCCCCTTGCTTCCTCCGCGTACCTGCAACCACCTGCAGCGGATCTTTAACCAGATCACCTGCAGACTGGCCTTTACCCAAGCATCCCTTTGCCTAGAGTGCTCCTCTGGTCCACACTCGCCATCTCCTTTTCACATCTCAGCCCCCACTTCACGCTCCCCGTGAAACCGCCTTGCCCATAGTAATATTGTAACCTATCCCATTCCAAGGACTGGGTTTCTTACCTTTAATTTTTTCCTCTCTGACCATACCAGTTTCTAAAATACTATGTTCTAATTTATGTGATGTGCCTTCCCCACAATATATGTTATGTAAAGACAATAAGTTGTATATATAATTTATTGCTGATAGCTATCTGAGTAAAGAATTTCCAGACACATTATGCCCAACTAAGATCATAATCTTAACTGAAAATTCCCCATTAATGTTACTTAATCATTATTTGATGATCATTCTTCTTCCACATACATCCTTTTTATTCTCAAATATTGTAGACTTTTCCTTTAGCAAATGTGAGCTGAATATACATTTCTTTAAATATCATAATCATAGTATATGGCATGAAGCACTTTAAAAACCTGTGCTACTCAAATAAGTAAGAACCCTAACTCTAAAAATAGATAATATGGTATCCTCTAATGTAGCTTTGAGTTGATCACAGCTTAGTAAAAGAAAGTCACTTATTATGTAAGAAAATATTCCAATTTTATGTGAAATTGATGTATGTTATAGTCTAGATTGTCTATATTCATAATAAAAAGAAACTGTTGACTACTTAAATTTCAGTATAAATGGTATGGGTGATAAGGGATTTTAATGGACACTCTTAATGGCTGTAGTACACTGTATTAGTTTCACTTCATTTTTCAGAATTGCAAAATTTACCACAAGTTTCATCAAAAATTTTGTAATGACACAAAAAGTACATCAAAAATGTCCTGCTCAAGCCGAGTCTGTATCTCAATGGTAGCAGTGCAAGGCCATGGGTTTAATCCACAGAACTGGATAAAAAACAAAAGATAAATGGATAAAAGTGACATATAAAACCCTGGAGCCAGCAAGACAGCCAAGCAGGTACAGGTGCTGGGCAGAAAACCCTGACAGCGAGTCCCAATCACTAGAGCCCCCTTCAGGGCCAAAGGGGAGAACCGACTTCACAAGGCCATCTGATGGCGTCACATGCCCAGTGCACATCACACATCATCAAACACACATATCCCGCATCACTCACAGACACGAGGCTTCACATGTGTACACATCACACATCATCAAACATACATATCCCGCATCACTCACAGACACGACAAAAGCCTCTATTCAGGTTTCTCACTTGTTACTCTCTGATAAATACTGTAAGCCCATAGCTTTCTATGAGTTTGCCTCTATAAACCTTGGTTTTGTTTTAGATGTCTCAGGGAAATTTTGAAGACATTTGTTTGATAATTTTATGTCGCCTACCTTATGCTAGATAATCTAAGGACCAAAGGTCTGGCGTGAAAAGGAAATCTCTCCTCCTTGACTTGATGGCTTTTGCTATATATGACAGACTTTGAAGCTGTGGTCAAAGAATGAATTTGGAGATTTTCCTTGAATTATATTGGAATCTCAGTGTGGACCAAGTGCAGTGACGTGTGTCTTGTGGTAGGGGAAGAGAGGGATGATACAGAGAAGAAAACACCAGTGTGATTAAGTGGGCAGAGTGGGCAGTGGTGAAGCTCCAAGCCAGGAAATGCCGCCACTCCCGAAGCCCCGAGCTGGAAGAACAGGCTGTCTCCTTGTGGACACAGAGAGCGCAAGTGCAGCCTCTTCATTTGGCAGCTTTATTTTGTTCAAGAATGGGAACTTTAGGTTTTTGGAATACAGAACTATGGGAGAGTAAACCTCTGTTGTTTGTGCTAGTTTTCTACACTGTTCATAAACATCAGATAGAATGACTTTAATGACAGACACGGATAAAAATACTACCAGTTTGAGTGAAATGAGTGTGTGATTGAGACGCGGGGAAGAAACACCCAGTACAGGAGTATGGCCTAAGTCTGGTAGTCTGAGTTAAATGAAACTACTTAGAAAGTCTAAACTTCTAAACTTCATAGCAGAAGTAAGAGTTTCCTAAGCAAGCATGAGAAATTGCAGAATTAATACCAAATCTGGTTAGTTATTAACTACAAACAACATTTTCCATGTTTATTGTAAATAAGAAAAAGACCTAAGCCATATTCATCGATTTTTAAACTTTGATTAGTCATATTCATCAATAGTATAAGCTGTTAGTTTGAAAAGTAATATCACATATGGTAAAAGACTATTCCAGTGTTACCCCAGAGATGACCACCATTTCACGTGGTTGACAGTTTCCTAGGATGTTAGAGAAGCAGCTTCACAGAAATGTCAAGTGAGCTTCTCAAAGGCACCATATTTTAATCAGTCAAAGGAATCAAGACTTTTTTTTCTGTCTATGAACATCACTAAATCCTGAAATCCTAGTAAAATTTTGGCAATGGTGCTAATAAAAATATTTCTCATTTCTCCTTTTGTTCACTGAGAATTTTTGCCTGATAATTTTTAACAAAGTGAAAAGTAGGAAGAAGTCACTTTCCTGTGTTCTTTTATCAAAGTAGTGGCAAAGATAAGTGGAGAAACCTGGTGTACGGCAGTCTGTGATGTCACACAGCACTCCAGTGAGATGGGAAACATAGGTCTTCAATGTGAATTTGAGCAAATTAGAGGATAGGTGAGAAAAGACACCATAAGAAAATGAAGATGGACTGTGATGTGAAGGCTTTAGTGGTTTGGCTGTGAAAACAAAGAGGAAAAGACAAATAAATTATGTAAAGGACAATTAGATTTCATCCAGTGATAAGGAAGGAAGTAAAAAGACAGGTGTTGATTTTCTCTCTGTACCAAGAGCCAAGCAACAGAGTCAGCCGATCAATAAATCTGCAAAGCTCATTCCCACATCATAGCATTAGATGTTATCCAACTTTTCAATTTTGTAGGGAAAGAAGCCAGATACTTCCAGATATTTCCCAAACTACTAGAAAATCAACATTAAAAGTGATGTTTTATCCATATGAACCAGTGTCCTGTGGAAGCCCAACACTTGCTCTCTTTCTGAAAATGCCCAGCTCACCTGAGAGCCTTGGAGCACACAAGACCATCCCAGGCGTCTCTGGCTAACAGCCCAAACCGTTAGTAAATTAAGCTGTGTCGACGTCCCAGTTACACACGGGCTTGCAAGCTCAGCCCATCGGGGAGGCCTCCCTTCATGTTTTACTCTGGCAGAGGGTTTTCAGGGATAATTGCTTCCATCACAGGCTAAATAAGTTGGCTATTAATGCAAATGAACATAGAACTGCAAAGGAGATTATAATTCATGTAGACAGATGGCAATTTCCTGCTTGCTTCTGTGTTTGCTTGCTTGCTTTTATGAACTGTCTAAGAGAACTCTCTTATTGATAAAACTCTGTAAACGTTTTATTTATATGCACAGCAATTTTGCTAGTGCAGAGTGAGAATTTACCCCTCTCATTTCCCTCTGAGCATTCTTCCCTTTTTTCCCCTGGAATATATCACTTGGGCTTTCTAAAAAAATAAATAAATAAATAAATAAGTAGGAGAATGTTCTCACATACTCACCAGTAGGAAAAACATATATACTGATATTTGCTTGTAGAAAGATTTACTTTAAATATTTTACAGTTGCTACTACTCATACAAGAATCCTATAAATTCTAAAATATATTCCTAGTTGTAGCAGGAATCTTAAAGAGTCTTTATTAATAAAACAAACCCGGAGCCAAGTATTGGGTCAACAGTGGAAGATCAGAGACAGAACAAGTCACAGCTACCACACCTGGCCAACTTCTCAGCTGATCTTGTTTCCTCAGACTGGAAGCCTCTGTATCCTCATATCCGAATGGCTCTCAGCTGAACTGTGCTGCTCAAAACCAAAAGCTTAACCAACCAAATGCTTCTAGTTTCTGTTCCTCACACCTTATATACCTTTCTGTTTTCTACCACCACTCCCTGGGATCAAAGGCTCGCTTTCTGTGATTAAAGGTGTGTGTCACCATGCCTGGCCATTTCCAATGTGGCCTTGAACTCACAGAGATCCCCGATGGATTTCTACCTCTGGAGTGCTAGGATTTCTACCCTTTGTATCTAGTGGCTGTTCTGTCTCTGACCCCAGATAAGTTTATTAGGGTGCACAATATTTTGGGGAGCACAATACCACCACACCTAGTATACTCATCTGTAGGAAGAATGCATATGCTAATATTTACTTATTGAAAGATGTACTTATATATTTTTAAAATCTTTACTTCTTGTTTTATTGTAAAATAAGATTCCTATAACTATCCTAAGATACTTTTAACTTTTAGTTTCAAAGTTATGTGTCCAAGTATTTTGTTACTTTTTATTTAAACAGATTGATACATTTCTATTAGTTTTCCAAATAAGATGTACCATAGGCCATTTTAATTTTTTAATGGGTTAACTTGTCTCTATCTTAATTCAACCTCTACCACCCTAAGCACAGAAATTTAAATCATTCTTAAACTACTTACTCTGCAGATCTCCACTACACAAAAAATTATTTCTAACTTCACCATTCAGGTTATGACAAAACTAATATACTTTAAATATACCAGCTTAATCAGCTAGTATATACCAGTGTCAAGTTTACAGAAATAACAGTTGAGCTTCAGCAACTGGTTAAATTCATTTAGTGTTTGTTTCTTTGGAGAGGTTGAAGGTCTACGTCTCTGGTAGAATGCTTACCTAGAAAATGTGAAGCCCTGGGTTCGGTCCACAGCCCATAAATAAAATTTTTCAGTAAAGATACAGGAAAAATTAAAATACATACATCAGTATCTTTCTTAATATATTAATTGAAATTGACTTTTGCAATAATCATGAATGTTAGTATCTGGAAGTGGAAAATCCAGTATATATTTAGAAGGGCAAAGATGCCCTTGAATTCCATGTGTTGATGCCAGTGGCCTATGCCTGTGAGTGCCTTTGTTTCTTCTGAAGATGGAATCGGGGGTTAGGGTTGTGGCCTTTTGTTTTGGATAGTCATCTTAGGGGTGCTGGATATATTGATTTTTGAAGACAGTCTTACTCTGTAACCTAGGCTTCATAGAATTTACTGTGTCATTTTGCCTGCCTCAGATTCACTGAAATCCTCCTGCCTCAGGCTCTCAAGTGCTAAGATTAAAGGCATGAACCATCATATCCTGGTGAAAGTGTTTTGATAGAGTCAGTTTATTTGTTGTTACCATCTAAATTTAACAGAAAAAAAAAGGTCTGTTCCATAGAAGCAGCATAAAAATAATTTACAGATAGAATTATTGAAGACTTGTAGGTTGATGGAAATTACAGCTGATCTTGTAGGAGCAGTTCCCTCCCACTGGCTGCTTTCATAGGTGAAGTGGGGACCCTTCAAGTGATTCTTTTAAGAAGATACTACTCAAATAGCATAGTTGAGAGCCACCCTCCTTAGCGCGTTGATGTTTCCTGGTCTTTCTGTTGTAAGCCACAGCCAGCCTCTCCCTCCTACAGTGACTCTGGATCTGTGGTTTCAGGAGCTGTGGCCTCCCTTATTGTCAGCTTGATTCTTTTATTCCTGCAAGCTGTTCTCTGAAGTGTCCATTGTATGTGTTCTCTGTAGTAGACCTTGTCTCCCTTCCTGAGGTCTTTCTAACAAGCCATTTTACACGGAAAAGTCTGGATAGGAGGTCCACTTAGGATCTGTGTATTATATTGTCATCACAATTTCCACTCTTTCCTTCTGGACTGGAACATAGTGCTCTCCTTGATGTTTTGCTGTGACAGTTGTAATTTTGTGATTGTATAACATGACCTTTGATTTCTTTGGATAACAGTGCTTTTGCTGTTCTACAACTAGTTCTTATCAGTAAGGAGCTTTTAGTCTGATTCTTAAACAGTGAAAAGTAACAGAAAGCCTAAAGACACATATTTAGTGTCCCTGGTAATCTGACAGTAATAACAACCCTTCCTCTTTTAAATTGCTTTTCTCCATTTCCAGAGAGTTGATGAGGGATCCCTACTGCTGTTTCATGGGAATGTTCTTCACAATTAACAATATGCTGTTTTTGATGTCAGCAGATTCTTAAAATCATTGGTGGCATAAATCTGCATGTTAATCAGGAATAAGCTCATTATGGGTATTGAATTGTTTGAAAATGCTCTTGTTTGCTTTGTTTATCAAGATATAATTAATATAAAGTGGAGCCTGTGCTTCTTAAGTGTGCGGTTTTATGGGCTGTAGCACCTTAGCCGACAGGGGAATTTCCATCACCACAGACATTTGCCACCTGCTCTTTTGGAGTCAGTCAGTCCTGCTTGATCCACAGCCCTGGCAACCACTGGCCTGACTTCATGACAGTACTTCTGCCTTCTCCAGAATGCTACATAGAAGCATAAATTCGTAGTCCTCCTCAGTGTGACTTCGTTTGTGTAGTGCAGTCCCTTTGGAGTCATTCCAGAGGGAATTGTATCAGCATTTCATTGTTCTTGGTAACAAGAACTCCATGTGAACATGCTGTATTCATTTATGCATTAATACTCTGAATTTCACTAATAAAGTCATTATTATTACAGAGTTCTTGCTCTGTGCCAGGTACTGTTGTAAATGTTTTAAATTAGTTAAATGAACTAATGCTATAAGTTGCAGCCTGACATTCGACTCTAGTATTACACTTTTAAGACTGAATGCTGTCTCCTCTGTTTATCATTTTATGGACTTGAGATACCAGTTTTTTCTACATTTCAGCACAGTGATGGCAGTGCTATCAGAATTACTTCCTGGTGCTATGGTGTTGGGTTTTTTTTATTACTTTTTTTTTTCTTTTTGTCTCTTTTTAACACGATAGCTCTGGGCAGCAACACAGCCACAGCCAGAGCTCCGTGCCCTGCCATGAGGCTGGTATGGGCAGGACTCAAGCAGGTACCACCCGGGGCCTTTGGCACCCAGCAGTCAGACACCATAGTGGTAGAGGATGGGAAGGTGGGAGAGGGAGAGCGGTGGAGCAGGGGAGAGAGGTGGATCTGAAGCGGTGAGGGTGGTGAGGAACAGACTGATGTGAATGACCTGCTTACCCCAGAGTCCAAGATGTAGGGTCTGGGCTATTGCCAAGGGCCAGTCTTGGTCCAAGGCTGTGAAGCGTCTGAGGGGACATGTGTTGATGTCTGTGGAGCCTGCTGCCACTAGGGCCATGCAGAGGCCTGTGGTCTGGGCCGCCACCTGGGGCCAGGTTCGTATCCAAGGGCCATGCTGCCCCAGGAGCCATGCCAATCTGAGTCGCCTGAACGGCCACCTGGGGCCATGGTGACACTCAGGCCCCAGCTGCTGCCAAGGACCATGTCGGGGGTCCGTGGTCCTACCACAGCCAGGGTCTGTATTGATGTCCAGTGGCCCATAGTGCCACCAAAGGCCAAATGGTTGCCTATGATCTAGGCCACAAGCTATCACCATGCTGGTGTCTGAGGGCTGTTGCACTGCCAGGGCCATGCTGAGTTGAGTGGCCAGCACTGTCACCTGAGGCCATGCCGTCATTCAGGCCACTGTTACTGCTGAGGACCTTATGATGCTGGAGTCTGGTCAGTCACCTGAGACCATGTTAGTGTCCTTGGACCATGCTGCTACCAGGGCCATACTGCTCTGGGCGGCCATGCTGTCACCAGGGCCATGGTGATGCCCTGGCCTGGGCTGTTTCCAAGGACCATATCTAGGTCTATGGTCCTGCTGCAGTCTGTGTTGCTGTCCATGACCTGTGTTGCCACCGGGGTCATAGGAACCAAGCCTATTGAATCTAAGGGCTGGGCTGGGCTGGCCCCGCCCTCACTGGCCCTGGGATTGCTGGCCCTGCCCTTCACTGAACACTGTAGCATGAGAGCTGGTACCCCCCACCCCACCCCCGCAACACACATATACAATCAGGAAAGATGGCCCCACTCCTCGCTATAGGTGTGTACCTCACCTGGTCAGGGCACTACCAATCTAGAGAGAGGGCACTGCCCCTTGCCTGCACAAGACAGTAGAGCTGGCCCTGGTGTAGTGAGTGTGGGTGAGCTGCACCTGAGGGCCTGAGAGCAGGAGAACTGGCCCTGCTCCTTGCTGCAGGCTGCATTAGGTGGGCTGGTGTAGGCAGTGTAAGAGAGCTCACCCAGGGTAGTGACAATAAGGGAAAGTTGGTGGCCTGACCAACCCACTATGACCCAGGCCCAGAACCCGGGCTATGAGTTGACCTGCCCCAACATCCACCTCATCAATGAACTGGAGAAGTATGTGAAAGGGACAAACCTACAGATCCAAAGCTGCAGGATCCCCATGACCATGACAACCACAGAAAATCCAAGGGGAGCCCCAGTGAGGGCCCATTATCAAGAGTACAGCAGAAGCCAGACCAATGACTGTAGCAATGAACACTTGCAAGTGAAGATGAGTGGACTAACGGGCCCACTGTGTGCCTCAGTGGGCCACACCACAGCTTCCAGGATGGGATTCTTCGCCCTTGTGTTGCTCTTTGTTTTGTTTGTTGTTTTGGCTTGGTTTTTTGTTTTTGTTAATTTGGCTTTGTTTTGTTTGGCTTTTGGTTTTCCTTTCCAATTTTGTTTTGTTTTGAGGGGGAGGTTACAAGGGCAGAGGGCAGATGCAGGGGTTGGGAAGGGTGATGGATGGAATCAGAATGCATGATGTGAAATCCACAAAGAATCAACAAAAATTAAAAAAACAAAACAAAACAAAAAAAGTTTTCTTACTGTCAAATGTTAGTAAAGAACATTGGACAACTGGAACCGGTTTTTTGTTTTGTTTTGTTTTGTTTTGTTTGTTTGTTTGTTTGTTTTTTAAACAGGATTTCTCTATGTAGTTTTGGTGCCTGTCCTGGATCTCACTCTGTAGACCAGGCTGGCTTCGAACTCACAGAGATCCACTTGGCCCAAGTGCTGGGATTAAAGGCGTGTATCACCACTATCTAGCAACAACTAGAACATTTATGCAGCAATAATGATGGTAGAAATTAACTAATTATAACAATTTGACATAATTTTGTAAAAATAACAAAAAATTAAACATTAGCATGTACTATGACCTAAAGATTCATGCCATAAAAAGAATCCTGATATATGTGTTTCAAAGTATACCTAAAATTCTCAAAGCAGTGTTGGTGTAACAAATGTAATAAAAGTAAATTATATAAATCCATGCTACAATATTAGGAAACATTGCAACTAAGTGAGATGAGCCCTTTTTATTTACTAATGCTGAATGAAATAACAAGTCACAGAACATTAGCCATAATGTAATTCTGTTTTTATGATGGTAAAAAGGAAAACAGCCTTTACACAAAAGATTTAGAAACTTAGACATAAGAAACTTTCCATTTTTAAAGTACAGGAATGTTTTACACAAAAAAGCATGGATAAGTTTGCACCTCTGTGTTCTCTGAGTATGCAAGAAGACGTATGGATGTGGCTCCAGTGCTCACCTGGATTCTCAATTTAAATGGAAACATTTTAGCAGTTTGATGTATTATTCCATTGCATGTCATATGTGTCCTGTGTCAAATATTGCACAAAACAATCTTAAATATTAGAAATGATTGAAGAGTGACTAGTGTTTTCTCTTTTTTAATTAAAATCAATTTAATTTCATTTTTAGTTTGTTTTTAATTTAACAAAATGAATCTTTTATGTTTAAAAGTTTCATGGTTATATCCCTTGTAAGTAGTATTGTGTTTCATATTGTGTTTCATAAGGACATTTTCATACAGTTATATACTGTACATTGAGAATGTCCATTATCATATCTACTCTGCTCTCTCATTAGTTCTCTCCCCCCCCTCTCTCTCTCTCGACTTGTTCAGAATTCTGTAAAATATTTTTTAATCATATGCCACCCTCCTACCCTTCCCAGATCCATCCCCTTTCAATATACAATGATATCCCACCAACTTTCTGGCCTTTTGTTTTAACCCTTCAACAACAATTTGTGCTATGCAGAGTGTAGTAGTACTTTCTCATCAGTACCACTAGCCCAGAAATAATGATATGGAGACTCTTAGATTAGGCTTGTTCCTAACTAGTTCTAATAACTTAAATTAATCCATATTTTTAAATCTATTTTCTTCCATGTGAGTCATTCCTCATCTCTGTACTGCCCATCCTGCGCCCTCCACATCTGGCTGGTGTTCTCTCTCTGCCTGGAAGTCTGCCTGTTCTCTCCTGCCTAGCTATTGACCATTCAGCTCTTTATTAAACCAATCACAGTGACACATCTTTACACAGACTAAAGAAATATTCCACATCATTTCCCCCATTTTGTCTAAATGAAAAGGAAAGTTTTAACTCTAACACAGTAAAACTTTCTATAATAAAAAAAAATTTATCAGATAAGAATTGCATTCACAGTGTATTTTGATGTGCTGCTTTTCTTTGTTTTAAATATTCTCTTTGAAACACAAAATTGAATTCTTAAAAGACTTTTCCACTAAATAGATAATTTTATTTATCACATGGTACTCTTAACACATGAAGGAAGCAAATTGCTATGTAAATAGGCAAAGAGGTTTATTAAACACAGACTGGTGGTTCTTAATGCTCTAAGGGCTGATGCTATAAAGGGTGAGTGTTTCCTAGCAAGATTTAGCAAACGTGTTTGTTTATTTTCAGTAACTCAGCAAATATATGTTTATTTATTTATTTATTTATTACAGATAAATTATGTTATATATATATAGTTAACATTTCAACTATATACAGAAGTAAAATACCTGTAATAGTTAGTCAGTACCATGCTGATAATCTGAGATATTAAAAAAGAATTTTTGCCTTAACTGTCATTAATTATGTAGGTGAGAGTTTTATGAGCACTAACTGTTTTCACTGTGTTCAAAATAAGGTAATATACTTTATCGGTATAACATTTACTAATGAGATGGTAACACGTGCCTACCTCAAAGATACTTTATTGAAAACATAATCACTTACCTTGTCACAAATAGAACAAAGCAAAACAGCACAAGCAGAGTTGCTGTTTGAACATCTCTAAGTAGCAACTTTTAAATTTTCTATGACTTCTTGGTGGATTGTACCATATGGCTTTGTCATAAGTCGACCTGTTGCTAATAAAGTAGGACTGATGTGTAATTAGGTTTTCAGTGATTCATCTGTGAAACACGCTGGATTATTTTACATGGACGCATCTGGTACACATGTGTACAGTGGTTGTTCTGTAGTGATTGACAACTGTATTCTTCTCATAAAGTCCTAGATGCACAGATGTGAACTCTTGATTTCTTAGAGAGACAAAATGTTGCATTCATAAAATTTGTACCTTAGCGATTGTTGAATGTAAAATTTATTCTTATACATGCATTCGCACACAACACAAAATTTGCACTGTTCCTGAAATTTAATGTAAACATTTCATGAAATGTTTTTCTATCGCTGAGCAGACTCAGTGAAAGCACCTTGATCTTTTGGTATTCATTCATAGCATGACATCTGTTTTGGATTGTAAGCTCAAAGAAGGCAATGACCATGTCAGTTTTATATTATGCAGACAACATCCAGTAATGCATAATTTTCCTTTGAATGTTTGCTAAGTATTTGTCAGTCAAGATGGAGATGTTAATGACTTTTAAAAATAGCATTTATAATCTGGCTGTAAGCACCTTTTGCATTAAAGGGGCATTAGCAATATAAATGGTCCTGGTTTGAATTTCATACATTATAGTTAGCAAGATAACACATAGCCATGTTGTTTTCAGTGAAAATGAGTTTATAATATGTAAAAATAGTTCTATAGTGTACATTGCACATTGTACATGTACTAAGGTACATAAAGGATGTAGCATTTTTAGCTGACATTTCCTAGGTAGAATTTGAACCTATAATAACAGGAAGGAACATTGAAGCCAAGAGGAAAACAGAGAAGGAAGCCGTAGTTAAGATCATGAGGGAGCAGAAGGGCCTGGAGTCAACTACTGCCTTGGCCACTTTTCAAATTGTGAGGCCTTGGTGAATCACTATTGTGTCTATGGTTTTATTTTCATCTGGATAATAGAGACATAATAATAAGAACATGAGGTTATTGGTTATGTAAGGAGCTTGGCATAAGATTACTAAATACTTTACATTGAGTTTTCATATTTTAATTACTGCATGAAACAATACAACCAAACCAGCCAAACAAAAAGAAATTTGTGGGAGGAAGCTTCCGGCTGTACGTAGGCATCTGAATCGTCTTCTCATTTACACAGACAAAGGTTGAAAGTGATTTCTGTTGTGAGTGTTATTTTAGTTACACATGCTCTCTGAGTGATGTCAAGCTATTATTGTACATTTTTGAGCTTAAATATCTCTATGATAAATACAAAGAATAGGTTACATTTATTTTTTAGCTCATCTATTCATCTCTCTATTAAGCTCAAAAGCCTGTTGTAGATACTAAGCTATGGAAGAAAACTTGTCTTATTTCAAAGTTAATAGTAACCATTTATTTCATGTGTAAGAAAGAAAATTTGCCCTGTACAAGTGTAAATAGATAACAACAACAACAAAAAAAAAAAAAAAAAAAAAACGCCACCTATGACTGGTAAGATGGCCTACTTTATGTTTTCCAGGAAAAAAATAAGTAAAAGTTACCTGGGGATCTGGATCTGTAGGCTATGTAGTATAATGCCCAAAGTCCTGGGTTTGATCCCCATCACCGCAAAGCCAAGTATGGTGGTACACATCTATAAAGAGGTGGAGGTAGGGGGGCAGAAGCTCAAAGTCATCCTGCAGTACCTAGTGAGTTCAAGGCAGCATAGGTCTAATCAGACCCTGTCCCAGAAATAAAATTTTAAAAATGAATAAAGCTCTTGCTCTGTTTATAGGATCTACAGAACATGGTTGTGACTCTGAATTAGGAGACATGGTGGAGAAAGAACAGGAGTCTTCAAGGAGAACCTGAAAGATTGTTGTATTCAGCCTCTGTTTTAGTTATGTGTAGCATTTGACTAAGTACTATCTGCACTCTCCAGGATTTATTCCTTTCCAGGTTGTAGTATCAACTTCTTTACAGCTTTGTGCAACTCACATTGTTCTATGGTGATCATATCAAAATAGAACTGTGTTAAAAAATAATAAAATTTCCAGGCTTTAAAAAATTATCTCTAAAACCCTGTCATGATAGAATTCTCATCCAGTGACTGGTGGAAGCAGATGCAGAGAGCCACGGCCAAGCCCCAGGTGGAGCTCCAGGAGTCCAATCAGTGAGAGAGAGAAGGGATTATATGAGACCATGATTGGAAAAAGCACAGGGACAGTCAAACTAGTGGAAACACATGAACTGTGAACCAGTTGCTGAGGAGCCCCCATAGAACTGGATCAGGCCCTCTGGATAAGTGAGACAGTTGATTAGCTTGAACTCCTTAGGAGGCCCCCAGGCAGTGGGACCGGGACCTGTCCTTGGTGCATGAGCTGGCTTTTTGGAACCTAGGGCCTATGCTGAGACATTTTGCTCAGCCTTGGTGTCGGGAGGAGGGGACTGGACCTGCCTCAGCTGAATCTACCAGGCTGAGCTGAATCCCCAGGGGAGACCTTGTCTTGGAGGAGGTGGGAATGGGGGTAGATTGGTGGGGCAGGCTGGGGGGTGGGAGGAGGATGGACAGGGGAATCCGTGGCTGATATGTAAAATTAAATTAATTATAAAATAAAAATATAAAAAAAAACTGCCAGGAGAGTGCACCATAATGGAACATGTAATGATTTCTTTTAATAAATTTGGAAATGAGATTTTAAAGAAATTTATCTATGGTATTTTCATGAGCTATACTTCTTCTGCAGCATTCTAGGAGTGAGAACTTTTAGAAATACAGAGTTGCATTCAACTTTTCTAGTTCTAGATAGACTTTTGTATCAAGGGATAGCATGATGCCTGAGACTTAAAAATGCTGAAGTATGGAATGTATGAAGAACATGTTCTGATGGTTTGGGTTGATTATTCAGTTCTTGTGATTACTACTTTCTAATAACTTGTGTGTATCATAGACCAAGAAGTCTTTGTATGTGTTATTTATATCATTTTTGAAAAATATATCGTGAGTTTAAAACAAACCTTAAAAAGCATTTCTTGAGTTGAAAGTTGTCTACCTATAAAAACCCACTTACAGAATGAATTCGTGCTTCCTGCTGTAGAGAGATTCCTGCTATTACAGTGGTTCTTTAAGGTGTTTCCTGTAGTTAGTTACAATTGTCCAGCCATAGAGAAGTGTTCGAGGTATATTGGGAAATATCAAACCTAAACATCCTTTTTCTTTTGTAGTGACAAACAAACCTCTATTATGAAAAAACAAAAAGTGTACTTCAGATTAGATTAAGGAATTAAGATTTTTTTCTGTAGAATAATAGTTGGTGAAGAATTTGAAGTTACATGCATATTTGAAGGTAATTATGATCAGACTAAAAAACGCAGATGAATAGTTCCCATGAGTGGTTATAACTTCTTCAGTTTTGGTGGAGTAAATATGCTTGTGAATTTCCTAATTCCAAGCAAGTGTTATATTTTCTTGCTTGAATATTTTAATTTTTGCTGGTTGATTCTCTTTCTTGATTGAGTATTAAGAAAAAGAGCTGGTAATCCCCCCTTGAGAAGAACCAGATTTATGCAGCAGATTTTATTTTATCCTTGACTTGTTTATTAGTAGCCAACTAGAAGACATTTATGTTTACTGACACGCCAAAAAGTTTAACAGTAATAATGAACAATAACTTAATGAGTCATATAAAAAGAAAATTCAGTATTATAGGTTCTTCAGTTGATTGGTTTCTGAGGATGTGTGTGCCTAAGAATTTTCCAGCATTTCCTATTGAGACCACAACCACGAAGATTGAAAGACCATTCATTTAACACAACTTGCCTCTTTCAAACATGCCAATAAAATGGGCTGAAAGTACTAATGTGAACTTTAAGCATATAAATGTATAAACTCCAGAACTACTTAGAAAAGTCATTGTGTGAGCTCATAATTTAAAGTTAAAAAAAAATCTGGCTAGCCTGTGTCAATGATTCTGGTTCCTTTAATCTCTAGTGAAGACCCAACATGTATTTTGTATGATGTTTTGGGTCATCTTACATGAATCTGTCAGAAGCCTTTCCAAATCATCTCCCAACCAGTCCAAGGGCTTCTTTAGCTCTGAGCTTTACATAACATGTTCTTATGCCTCCTGCTTTAATCAGTTTTCCTGAAAAGTATTTAACTTGGTCAGTTGGAGCCACAATTGAGCCCTAACAAAATGAATGATGGAATGATGAAATGATGGCAGAATAATACTCCAAAAATGACCACATTTGTAGTCCCTGGGCACTGAGAATGTATCTGACCACATGGAAGCAAAATATGAGTTTTCAAGTGAACTGAGGTTGCAAATAAGCTGGCTTTCTAATAACACAAATGTAGTATTAGATTATCCAGGTGGGTCCAGTGTAATCACTATGTGGTAGAGTCAGGAGGGCAAAGTGAGATAAAATGAAAAAATGAGCAGCATAAACGTGATGGTGATGTTACAGCTACCCACATGAAAAGCGTAAGAAGCAGTCTTCTCCACCAGCGCCTCCAAAGGAGAGCACCAGCCAGCCAGTACCTTAATTTTTAACTCAAGCTTCTAACTACAGGATGATAGAGTGTCGTAAGGTGCCACGTTATGTGAGTTGTAGCACCAGTCATAGGAATTACAGCAGCTTCTTCTATACTGTGGGAAGCCATCCTTGGTCCTACGGTCTTGAGAAATCACTACCCTCTATGGCTCAGAAGACCATTCTCCACTGCTCCAGCACTAGACTTGCCTAACCCTGGAGTTCATTTTCTATATTTCCATTTCCTTTCATTAGACTACTAAATTCTGGAGTCCAAGTCAATAGATTGTATCCTCTATTGGGGGACAAGTGAATGTTGACTGTTCAGAGAACACTGATCTCATGGAATGTTGATGGTTGAGAGATTGTGAGAAAAGAGCATCCAGTGCCAGAGTCATTTGGAAACACTGGTAAATAAGCTTCCTTTTTTTTCTTAAAACACTTTTTAAAATACAGTGTGTGTGTGTGTGTGTGTGTGTGTGTCTGTGTGTGTGTGTGTGTGTACACATACTGGCAGTTAAGGAGACTATCTAGTATAAGTTATCGCAGTTTCCCAGTCAAGCATATACCATCTCTGTCCATAGCACTTTCAAGACTGTTCTAGACACACAGGCACATATGTTCGTACACTTATGTATACGTTTCCGTAAATACATATATATGATCTAGTTTTCTGCATATACTATTCTGTACTTAGCACTCACTTTACTTAAAAATGTTATTGTGGGAGAATTTCTACGCTTTCTGTTGTGGACTGTTCCCATGAAACAGTAGAGGAGTTAGTGAAGGAAAATAGTCTCCTAACATTTACACCAAAGGTCTCCTTCCCTTCCTTAGTCATTTGTCATTGTTAATTCTTGCAATCACTGGAACATTTGTGTGCCAAATACAGTGCCAGGTAAAATAAAGCAGAGCCCTCCCAAGAAGGTTCCATGAGTAGTGTACCAAGCAGCAATAGCAAACATCACCTGTGCCAATTCAACCCAGTAAATACACAGAGTGGAGCTGAAGATACTCAAAACTGGTTTTTAAAGCTTGTGTGAACTAGTCTACCGATTATGTGGCTTGTTGCCACAATAATTCATTTATCCAAATACATTTAGCAAGTGTTCAATTTATTGTGATGAAATTTCTATCTGAGTGCTTCCCTTCTTACAGATTGTGGATCTGTTTATCTAATGGTTGGTTTCTCCTTTTTTTTTTCATTTTTATTTTTATTTTTATTTTTATTTTTTTTTTTTTTGGTTTTTCGAGACAGGGTTTCTCTGTGTAGCTTTGCGCCTTTCCTGGAGCTCACTTGGTAGCCCAGGCTGGCCTCGAACTCACAGAGATCCGCCTGGCTCTGCCTCCCGAGTGCTGGGATTAAAGGCGTGCGCCACCACCGCCCGGCCATTTTTATTTTTTACAAAATTTTCTACTCACTCTACATAATACCCACAGATCCCAACTCCTCCCTCTTCCCACCCCCAAGCCCTCACTCCCAGGCCACCCCACATCCCCTAAATCAAGGTCTCCCATGGGGAATCAGCAAAGCCTGGCACACTGAGCCTGGGCAAGTCCAAGCCCCAATGATTGGTTTTAAAACTGAATTATATGCAGAACTTGGAGGATAACTTTGTGGAGTCAACCTTTATGATGGGTTCTAGGGATCAAACTCGGGTCATCATTCTTTTGTGGCAACAATTTTTACATGCTGAGCCATCTCATTTGTCCATAATCTTCTTTTCAAATCCATTCTAGATGCTTTTACAGGACATTTTTAGAATTATCCTTTTACAATGTCTATAAATCATTAAATGCATTATAGGACTAAATATGACTACTTTTTGTTTTTCTTCTTTTCTTGTTTTATTCATGTAACATATTCCAAAGGGCATGTCTGTGTTCTTCTTGCTCATGTTTGAACAGCGGGGTCATGTGTATTAGAAGATAGCTGTGAATTTAATTGAAACTAATGAATGCAGTTGCTCTTGCTTGCCACTTGGGTTGCCAGGAGAGTCTGCTCCTTTTCTTTCACTTTCTCAGGCCAATGAAATGATGTCTAGACTTGTGAATTCCAGACTGTGTGAGTCTCGGCTTTTACTGGGTCCTAGTGGCTTCAGTCCGTTAGTTTGTTTAGGAGAAGCCTTGGTTTTTATAAGGTCAGATAGAAATCGGTCAGCTACTCTTCCTGTCATAACACTCAATGTATCTCTAAGTACTAATTTCTAATTTAAAAATAAACTAGTGAAAAAAAAATAAAAAATTAAAAAATAAAAATAAAAATAAACTAGTGACATTGGTGGCATCTAATCTTTAAGTTCATTATTTAATATTTTATTTGAATGGTAGTCATGTCGTTGAGTTTGGGAGTTTGTAAGTTTCCTGTAAAATGCATGACAGGAACTCTGTTCAAAGTCAGTATGATCGTGGTCTGCTTGCTTCATCTCGGCAGGGCCTTATCTTTTGATTCAGTTTTGTTGTTGTTGTTGTCTTATGGGTTTCTTTTTTTCCCCCTTTGGGTTTTGTGGGATTTTTCTTAGTCTTTCTCATGAAGACTTGACCTGACACATCCAAAGTCAAACCATTGGATAGTTGGCTTCTTTTTTCGAGGGGGGGAGTGGGGAGCTTTTAGAGATCAGCTTTCGATTTGTGAGCTACAAGCTAGCCCAGGCTCACGTCAAACATGTAATCCTACTGCCTTAACTTCCCATGTACTAGGAATACTGACATACCCCGGCAATTCTTGGCCACATCGACTTTTTCAAGATGCATTTTCTGTATTTGTGTGTGTGCTGTGTGTGTGCTTACAGGCAGATGCTCATGTGCCACCACTCAAGCCCCAGGGCAAAGAGAGAGTAAAGCCAAGTTTAACTGTGTAGACTGTTTTTAGCATCAGCAGAACAGTGGCTTCCTGCTGTCCTGCTGAGATGCCTGGGTGATGATGGTTCAGCACTTCAATGTGTGAGGGCTGCGATCTGGGAGTTTAATACTTCTTCCTTCCTGAGAAAACACTGCCTGTCCTTCCATGATAAATCTTAAGCTTTACAGTGTCCTTCCAGATTATTCTTCTCAGCACCAGATAATTAATAATGAGTGAAATAATTCACCTAAAGTGGGAGCTTCAGCAGTCAACATTACAGTGAGATCCAGACCTGGGCAAGCAGCAGCAGCTCGAGCTGTTAGTCCTGTCTCGAGTCTTGGCTCTGTCTCCTTTTGCTCACTTCTCTGTCTGTCTCCTCAGTGTTAATCTCCACTGTCCAGATCGATGCATTTTCTCTTTGATGGCCCTCCTCTGGGTATCTCTTCCCCTTCCCCTTTGCTGTAGTGACCAGTGATGAGGCCCTGACAGCCATGTCTGCCCTCCCCTGAAGAGGCCTGAGCTCTGTTCCTGTGTAATCACCCCCCTCCCACACCCTCCCTCCAAGGAGACAGATAACCTGCTGGTGTTTCAGATCCCTTCACTTCCAAACCGAGCTCTCGAAGCTGGCACTGAATCTCCTCTTCTTCTCTATGAACATCCCCACCACAGCCAAAGCCACAAGGTCTGAGAAACTTGACACAGAGGAGCTGAAAAGACCCAGAAATGACATCTCGTGGAAGAGCAGATACAGAAGAGCACCCACAGGTGCACAGATATATCCAGTATACACACACGTGTGTGCACACAACACATTCACACATATGCCACTCTTCAAAGATCAGTATTGCTTACTTTTGTGATTTTGACTTTTAGGTAGAGCCATGCGGTACTGTGCATTCTTTTGTGCCTTGATCAACATTTCATTGAGATTTGTGCATGTGTGTAGCTGTATAGTATTCTATTATGTGAAAATTCAGAAATAGGTATGCCATTTTCCTGTTGAAAGACATTTGTTTAGTTTTTAGTTTTTCACTATTAAAAAGGACCTCTATGATTATATATATGTATGTGTGCATGTACGTATTTCCTGAGTGTCTACCTAGTGGTGAATTCCTGAGCCACAGGTAGAAACATTTTCTTATCTTTGGCAGATATTGACAAGTTTTCTGTAGTAATTTCAGATGTTAAATATCTTACCAACAATATTTTATCTACTTATTTGACATCCCCTGGAAGCCTTGATATTATTACACATTTATTTTTGTTAACCTGCCATTGAACCTCTACCTGAATCCTAAATATATTGTAAAGATGTAAAATAGGAAAACTTTGTTTTAGTTTTTCTGTCTTGTGTGACTTACAGAACATCTCTGAAGTAGTTGTCGCTTGTGAAAATTTACCTTTTCTTTGTGTGGACGGAATTCTGAACTTTCTCTCTTGACTCACTGTGGATGTGAGGCCTGAGAATTGCACACTCCTGTCCGTCGCCATTCTTGCTGCACCTATCAGGGCTCGGGACCTAACAAGGCTGAAGTCGGTCCCTTAAGCACCAGGCTCTAGACAGACAGCAGGTGTAAGTGTAGGACTGGGAATCTCTTTCTGTCTGTCCCTTCAGGGTAATCCTTTCATCCTCTGCTGATATTTCAAAACAGAATTGATAGACCTCTGTTTTCTAGGGGTACGGTGTCTAGACAGTGAACAAAATTGCAGAGGCCTTTCCAAGTCTGACTTACAATTGACATAACTCAGTCCTCTATTTTACCCAAGAGAGCTAAAAGCAACTAAGACATCTCAGACTGGGGAAAAAATGTGTGTGTGCATTTGTATGTGTGTGTGATGATGAACTGCTATGTATATAGTATCCTTTTTTTTTTCTCCCTCTTATGAAGTACATTTTTAGATACTTGGTTACATGCTATGATAGTTACATCTGCATTTCCCATTAATTCCCAAGGGTTGTACTTGTCATTTTGACACTGTATTAATACCTAGCACCTTGACCCAATCAGGTTATCTACCCGTGGCTTACTTGGGGTAAAAACGACACATCCCAGGTTGAGGGTCGCGAGTCATGATTAATTCTGCATAGTCAAGAGACCAAGAAGGACTGGATGGTAAATTCATTTTTAATAATCTGTGCAACTAAATGTAGGTACAAGGATTTTAAAGTAATCATACATAGCTGATATTTCTGGATTTTAGTTGGTTACTCCTTTATTCTGCTACTACCAGATCTTAATACTTTATTCAGTATTTAGCACTGATAATTAACAGTTTATGCATGTCTTGTGGGAATGTACAAGCATTTTCCTTTGCATCACCTAATTTAATCTTCCCATCATTATTAGGTATATGTTACCTCAGTTTTACAGGAAAGAGAGCTGAAGTCCCATTGGATGAATTGGCTTGCCTAAAGCCACACCACTGGTTCACACCCATGGGTTCCAACTTCAGCCTTGTACTCTTTCAGCTATAGTAAGCTAGCCATGGCTTTGAAGCTGGAAATATGGAGATATCTATTTAATGGATTGATTTGATCTAATCACATCTATCCCTGAAGCCATCTCTAGTTAATATTGAGTAATGCTTCCTTGGGCTGAGCTCTGTGATCCTCCAGCCCAGTCTGCTGGGCCACAGTGGTCATGAAGTGAACAAGGCTGTTGTCTGGGTTTCACAAACTGTGTTTACATATAGACATCAAATCCAGCAAAGTCTAAATAGAATTTGGTTTACTATGCAATTATATGTAGACCCAATAAATGAGGTTGGACCAGCACATTTTACCCCATCTGCTGTGGATATGGAGTCATTATTAATTACACACAAGTAATCAGTTGATCAACTGACTATTAGAGGAAACTCATGTGATCAGAGAGTACAGTTACTGAGAGACAATGTGGATATTAATGGGTAAAACAAATACAGAGACCCATGGCCAGACAATATGCAAAGAATGAGAGAACTGGGAAGGCTCCACCCTAACAAGATGACTCCATCAAATCCCTCCCCTCAGGGCTCAGCCCTGCAGAAGAGGAGATGGAGAGACTGTGAGAGCCATGGGGGAATGGAAGACCCCAAGGAAACAAGGCCCTCTAGATCAGCCTGATGGAAGCACAGATGAACTCAGAGACTGGAGCAGGGTGCTCAGGTCTGCATAGGTCTGCACCAGCTGGGGTCCTAGAGCTGAACTGAGAAGGGGACGCACGCCCATCCCTGACCCAGAATCCATGTCTAACTGAAAACTACTTGCAAATGAAAATTTATTTTTCACCATGGAGTCTCAGTGGGTATACAAACTACTCTTGAGGGTCGGCTGCATGCACCGCAGTAGACAGCCAAGAGAAAATGGGAAGTTCAAGTTATTTTTGTTGTTGCTTAATTTTATCTGTTTTTGTTTTGTTTAACTTTATTTTTCTCGCCTTTTACCCTACAGGTCGTGTGTGTGTGTGTGTGTGTGTGTGTGTGTGTGTGTGTGTGTATTATGGCTTCCAGTTTAGTGTTTTTATGAGATTCCTGAGTATGAAAATGAGTGGGTCTCTGTTTCTTGTGCCTTCTCTTGGGCTCTTTTCCTTGTGTTTGTCTGTTTTGCCCTAACCCGGTGTGTTAGTTTTCATTGTATCTTATTATATTTTATTATTATCCTTCAGAAGCCTGTTTGTTTTCTGATGAGAGACAGAAAAGCAGTATATCTGGATGAGAAAGGAGTTGGGGAGAACCTGGGAGGGGTAGATGGAGAGGAAACTAATTAGAATATATTATGTACGATTTAAAAAATAAAATAAAAATTAGAAATTAAAAAAAAAAAACTAAACATAACTATCCTGGTTTTCTTTTTACTCTAGGCTTGCCTCTTCACTGCCTCAGACCTTGAAAGAGGAGCACGCTTCTGCTGAAAACATGTCTTTAGAAACCCTGAGGAACAGCAGCCCAGAAGATATCTTTGATTAGATACAAATCCTAGAACCCGACTTTGGTGTTCATTAAAGTACCTTCTTTATCCAGTTCTTGCAAATGAAAAGGGAGGCTTTCAACTTAGCAGCAATGGTTGCTACGTTGCGGCTTCACCATACACACAGTGGATTCCACAAGTGCATGACAGTCTGGTTGGATGACAGAGGGACACTTTCATCTACCATTCGTGTTGCCTATTAAGTCTGAGTTTTGTTCCTAAGGGCACATTTGTCATATTCCTTCACGTATTATTGTAACTCTCTAATGATTCTTGGAAGATTTGGGGAATGGGGCAAAAAAAAAATCTTTAAATGATTCTTTTTGAATTGCACTTTAAACAACATGTTTGAAAAGTTTAACTTATGAGTGACACATATAAAATATCTTTAAGTTGTGTGTAAACAATCTGGAAATCTGATAGTTAATAAAAGTTTGTGTTCTTAAAGAAACTATTAACTGCATGTATTCCTTATTGTAGTAAATTATCTTTCTGAAGTACTGACTGGTGGGCATCTCATGTTCAGTGGGCAGCACCAGTTGGCCTTAGCGGATTATTTTTTAAAAAGACATGAAGTTGGGGAGGGACCATATTGAAGAGTTGTGAAAGGACTTGGAGGGGAGAAATAGGGAACAAATTTATCACATTTTACTCAAGAATAAAGAAAGTAATATGAGTGCTTACATATGTAAATGTAACCATTTGGGGACCAAAACAAAATAAACAACAACAAAAAATAACCTTTTTTCAGCCCTTCTTGAATGCAAAGACCATGGCATACCTGTCATCAGTCAAACTGGGTACATTTCTTCCTGCTCTTCACCAACCTGCTTCCTAACCGCGTTCTGTCGTCATTTCTTTCCAGCTGAGCATCCGGTCCCTTCTGTCAAAGTTACACTGCACAGCACTTTGTCAGATCAGTACGGGTCCACTCTGTGTCTGTCACCTGCACTGTTGATAAAGCCCATCACTTCTGCTCTCTGCTCTTGGCTTTTGGAACAGCATATATTCTGGACGGCTCTCCTTTTTTTCTGCCACCTACTGTTTAGGCTTCTCGGCTGATTCTTCTCTGCGCAGTAGCTAAAAGCTTTATTACTCTAGGTTTAGTCTTCAACACTCTGCTCTTCACTATCCATATCACTACTTTAAGTTTCTTATGATTTTAAATATCACCTATATATTTTTACCTCTAAAGTTAATAGGCAAAGTTATAAAGAGACTTATGTGTGTGTGTATGTGTATATATACATATATAAATATATATACATATATTTTTTGTTTATTTTATTTTGGTCTCCAAAATGGATGGTTACATTACATACATAAGCACTCACATTTCTTCATTTATTCTTGAATTTCATACATGTGTGCAATGAAATGTGTGTGTATGTGTGTGTGTGTGTGTGTGTGTGTGTGTGTGTAGAGAGAGAGAGATTTTCCTACATTTTGCCACATATGGCTTATGCCTATAACCCCATGACTCAGGAGGCTAAAGGTGGAGAATTTGCCATTGTTTCAAGACCAGCCTGGATTACCTACTGAGTTCCAAGCTAGCTGGGCTACAGAAAAATATGTTTAAAAGAAATTTTACCACATTTTAATTTTTTGATGACTTACATAAGAAAAGTCTATATATTTATAAATTATCAATTATAAATATAATTCTAAAACACAAACCTATGTAGTCACCCAGGAATGTTACTATACTGGTGAGTCTTCAATAATCTTAGATGTATGTACTTTAGATCTTTCTAAGGTACTTTTAAAAGTCAAATGGTATGTATGCAGCTAATTAAAAGTACTCAACCAGAGCCGGGCGGAGGTGGCGCACGCCTTTAATCCCAGCACTCGGGAGGCAGAGCCAGGCGGATCTCTGTGAGTTCGAGGCCAGCCTGGTCTCCAAAGTGAGTTCCAGGAAAGGCGCAAAGCTACACAGAGAAACCCTGTCTCGAAAAACCAAAAAAAAAAAAAAAAAAAAAAAAAAGTACTCAACCAGTATGCGTAGAGTAAAAGAGAGTAATCTTAATGACAATAACATCCATAAAGTTCATCAGATTTTGAAAGTTTTGTTCAAATACGAGCCAAGTATAGTCTGGATAGTATTGTATCTTTGTAAACAATGGATATGTTCATCCGTTGCTCTGTCACATTGACTGAGTTGGTTACAACAGGGTGCATACAGCCTATAACCACAGGTTATTCATGCCTTGTGGAGACATGAAAGGCAGGGCATTCTGTTTCATGCACACTGTAGACAGCTCTCCAAGGTGGTCAGATCCTGCCATGCTAAGTCATGTTTATGCTCATGATTTCCACTGTCTCTGCTCTAAAATAAAGTGTTCTGAAGACGACTGACTGACTTGTAAGGCACAGAACTAAGTTGGAATATATCATGACTCTTTGAATGTTAGTATCCTCATTCTAAGACAAATGGATTTCAGTTGTAGAGGGTGGCTTCAGCGTAAAATTTATAAGTTGGTTGTTGACATCAGATATGGTCCAGGATTCATTAGGGAAAGAAGAAAAAGTCCCTGCACAAGAAAAGGTGTCTTTATTATATGGTTTTAAAAGGTCAGAGATCTACTTTCAAAAAGATTTGCTTCATGACCTATAATTCAAATTTATAAAATACAGGACTTGGTGTCTTTGAGCTAAACAACTCTTTATTGGGTGTTCAGTTCAACAAATGTTTACCAAAGAAAGGTTATACACAAAGTACAGAACTGGGCCATCTGGAGAAATTTTACAAACAGTTGCTGAACCCTTGTGCTAGATTTTGTTCTTGGCATGGGATGTGATACTGAGCAACACAGGTAAGCACTCTGATGCCATAGAGCTCAGACTGTAGTAAATGAAGCCTGGAACCCTCAAAACAGGACCATATATTGAGAAGCTGAAACTACTCTGCAATTAACTATGAATCCATGGAGCTCTTTTAGGATATCTAAGAATAAGAAAAGAAAGGAAAAGGAAAACTGCTGGTCAATGAGACTTTTGCTAGACATGGCCCAGAAAAATCAACCTTCATCATTTCACATCTCTCTCATCCCTATACTCAGTATCATTGATAGGACCCGTCACAAATATCTGTCATCTACATTCAAAGTAAGTCCCCTCAATTTACCTGTGAGTTAATAATCCCTGAAAACACATAGTCACATTTCTGCCTCATCTTAACGATATTGTAAGGGGAAAGGATTACACTCATGAGACCTTCCCCACACGTTTATGGCTGTTGTCTGGATTTAAGTTTCTCACCAGGGTTCTGACAATTTCTAGAAAATGCTTTTCAGATGAGATTTCACTGTAGATGTTCTCTGTGTTAACCTAAACTGATTTTCTCTGTATTCTAATTGTAAAGGGTGCTTTGAAATGATTGTCCACTTTCTTTATGACCAGTAACTCTCTTATCTCCTTGGTATACAATACTATCCAGACTATGCTTGGCACACATTTTCCCTGCCCCTTTACCCTTTTCATTTATCCATGATTTCTAATTTTCCTCACCCATGTTTGAGTGAAATTCGACATAAATTTTATTGCTTGCCTGTTGATTTTTTTTCTTCCCGTCCTTTAAGGATTTCATCTGATATTCACATCCCACAATCTCACAGAGAATAGACTTTCACACAAAGGTCTCATTGCCACTAAAGACTCTTGATTCTGTGGGAGAGAGAGACATCCCTATCTCCATATTGATAGGGGATTATTTTTCCTGAAAAGCAGCAGAGATTTTGGTGGCCAAAGTTCCAGTTGAAGGAATATGGATGAGTCTTGAACCATTTGCTTTGTTTATAGAGACTTTGCAACTTAATGGTGATCTTGGATATACTCAGCCAGTCAAGCCTGGGTAGATTAAACAATGATGGGGGGACCTGCTTATACAAGACCCTCCGGTAAACTCTTTGCCTCTGAGCTGTGCTTTTTGCCCAAAGCTGTGATTGAGACGAGAGCTTTATTAAGGTGGTATTCTTAGGGATAAAATCCAGACATCAAGGAAGTGTGACACAGGGTAAAGCAGGAAGGAGAAGGCACTGCAGAGATGTCCTATCAAGGTGGCTACCACATGGGCATTATGTGTCCCCACCAGGATCTTGGAAAAAACCCTTTAGGTGTTTTTTCAGAACTATGCATGGGGGAGTGCAAAAAGAAACAATTATTTATTGGTTGCTGTTTTCTGTTAGTGGTGGCCTGGATGCCTTAATCCCTCATATTTCAATTCTTGCTGATGACTCATGCGGCAACTACGGAGAAGCCCTAGGGTCAAAAACAGAATGCACCTACTGAAGGACGTCAAATCTTAACCACAATTGATAGTGACTTTGATGATTTTGAGCCACAGCTCAATGGCTAACCAATATGGTACACATTGTTTTATGCCATCTCATGCTGCCTCGTTTCACAACCTTCGTCAAGCTGATAAGACTGGGAGGCCAAGGAATAAGTGACCTGGCTGAGTAGGGTTCATGACTTGTCTGAATGGATTTTCTGGAGAAGTCAATCCATAAGTTATGGGGAAACTAAAGGGAAAAAAACCCAGTTAGGACTCTAAGAACTAATGACGAAGGAAAGCAATGCCTGTCGTGCCCGACACCTGTGCTTTTCAGAGCTCGTTCTAACGTGAGTATTCTGCTAAACACTAATGCTTCCCTTTCTGTAGGTTTCTTAGTTGAATGGCTCTTTAAAGGGAGGGGAATTAAACTAGCAAGGAAATGTAATTCATTTTCCAAAGATTTCAAGTAACAATTTCCCAGGAAGTCGCTGTCCCCCATGTCTGGCCTCTGCTGACTGGCAGAGCCCAGTCCACTTCATTGAGACTTTCTGGAAAGCTGTTCTGCGAAGCCACTGCAGATAGGCTGGGCTGCAGGACTATAGGTCAATATCCAACTGTCAAAGAGGAGTGACCACTTGCTATGTGGTGTGTGTGTATAAGTGTGAGCTTATGCGTGCTACAGCTCACATGGAGAGGTCACAGGACAATTAGGGACAGGCGGTTCTCTCCTCCCACCAGGGGTTCTAGAGAACGAGCTCAGGTTGTTAGGTTTCATGTCAAGCATTCTTACCCACCAAGTGAGCTATCTTACCAGCCTGGTCAAAGGTCATTCATTCTGCTAAGATCTTCCTATTCTGCCAGAGTTATGACAGAAGAAAAAGAATGCAGTACCAAAAGCAGTGTTTTCTTCACAACTTCTATATAAAACATTGCTATGTTTCCCTTTGTGTGTGTGTGTGTGTGTGTGTGTGTGTGTGTGTGTGTGTGTGTGTGTGTGCGCGCACGCGAGTTGGGGGTGTTGCATGAGTGCAGGTCCCTGTAGAGGCCACAAGAAAGCATTGGAGCTGGAATTAGAGGTGGTTTGGAGCCACCTGATGTGAGTGCTGAGAACTCTTAACCACTGAGCCATCTCTCCAGCCCCTAAATATTGCCATTTCTGATGTTCCTTTCTCCATTACAAACCTAGAATATTATTATACTCTCATTTCTGTGAGAGAAACTTCAGAGAGAAGAGATTAGAGACCAAGAAAATGCAAGAAGGAGGTAAGTGAAGTTTTTGAACTTCCCGCCAAGTTTGTCTGCAGCAGTCTGTGCTATTTGAGGCACAGAGGAATATATGTACCATGACCAGTACTATGTAGTCAGAAGGAATCATGGGTTGAGGTGGTAGGAGAGTCTACCAACTAAGAATCTTGAATGTGTTACTAAGAGTAAAGCTATTAATGTGAATGGAAGGCTCTAGAAGATTCTCAAGGGAAGCAGGGGGGTGACTTGATTGGATCTGTTCTCTGAATGAAAGTTTTAAAGGTCATGTGAGGGCAGGCACAACCATATGCACTCAGAGTTCGGTTTTCCTGTAGGCTGTGTGATTCCTACATGCTATTTCTAGCTTGTGTAGGACATCATCAAACTGTGCTTCATACCCAGGAACATTCACAGATGGAACAATCTGGAAGCTGACAGAGAAACTCTTCACTCATCCCTATTAAGAGGCTCTCTGTCTGGAGCTTGGGTCACACCTTCAGGGATGATGTTAGGAGTGTTTTTAGGCTCTGATAGATTAATTTCCTTTTTTAACTGTTTCCAATCCTGCATTGACTCTTCGTTTCCTACAAAAGGCTACTTGTGTGCACCTTTGAAATGATTGCTGCTGTTGTTATTATTAATTCACTTCCCTAGGAACCTCTTTCTGGGGGGAGGCAGAGGCGGAACTGTGATCTTGGAAGCAATAATCATTTGCTTCTTAAGGTAGCTCGTGCAAGGGTAGCAACTCAGTGTCTATGACAGCATCAATGTCGTCTGCAGAAGGCCAGTGGAGGAGTCAGCTCCACACACTGCTGCCATTCAAGGGATGCTCAATGATAAAAAGGATTGTGAAGAAGGCCCTTAAAGCCTGGCAGGAAATATTATGAGCTAACACTTTTGTTCCCTGGGATTTTGACCCCACATCAGTTAGAAGGTACAGAGTATCTTTCCCCCAAGCCAACAGTGGCATAAATAGCACTCTTTTAAAAAATCTCAAATTATACTGTTTCTAATTTAAACAGAGAGCTTGAGACAATTTTTGTCATCATTTTTGAGCAGGGGCCAAAAGTCAGCCCCTGTACTCCACAGACTTTATTAGCAAGTGTGTGAGGAGACACTTTTTCTACTTCTTGAATGATTTTTACAGTAACTTTTATTTTTGCTTTCTTTTATTTGGGGGACTATAATATAATTATACCATTTCTCCCCTACCCTTCCTCCCTCCAAACCCTCCTAGACATATCTCCTTGTTCTCTTTCAAATTTATGAGCTCTCTTGTAGTTAATTGTTCTTACACACATATAAGCAGCTCATTCTGTATGATGCTACTTGCATGTATGATTTTAGGGCTGACGATTTTGTATCGCATGGCCAGTTGATGTGCTCTTCCCTGGGGAAGGCGGTTCCTCACTTTCCACATTCCTTCACTGCTTGTAGGTCTTAGCGTAAGTTGAGGCCTTGCTGTCTTCCTGCTGCCTACTTTGGTGTGTCTATTTGTTTTTGTCCTTCTTCAGGTCATATTCAGACACACTTTATGGATTTAGCTTCTAATATAAGGTTATTTAAAAACCTTCTGTGAGTACGGTCATCCAGTGTTTTGAAATCAATTAGGCTTTCTATCAATATCCTTGTAGTAATTAACAGAGAAGCATTTGCAACCAAGTCCTCTCTAATGTCACTTAAAAGCATAATAGAACCATTGATAATGTCTTAAATAAAACAACTGCCAGCATCCTGGCAGCCTAGACACAGGTGCCAGCTTTGGCCCTCAGAGTCATCCATCAGTCCTGCTAATACAACGACTCCAACAGAATGGCCTCATAAAGAAATGTGAGTTTAGTTCTTATTTTATTCTACTCAATTAGAGAATCACTGCAGACTCTGTCCTGCATTTTCGACACATGTTTCCAATTAGTGTGGCAGTGCAGGCCCCTGACTTGATAAAAGCATTGACGTGTACCTTCAGTGCCTGGACAATGTACTCTTTCATTTTACAAGGTGGCCAAAGTGCAGTTTTAAATATCTTTTTAAAATGTTAACAAAAACCCAGAGGTATAAGCTTAGAGAAAGGTGAAGAAAGCAGAATGCAATGTTGTTTGAATTGCCTGCGATAGATTTCTAGAATCGTGTGTGTATAGGGGGACTTATTTGCCAAAGTCTGCACTGAGCATTTGCAAGCTTGTGTGCAAAAAGCATTACAGCTCCTGGGAATTGCACTCCAAGACCATTAGATGGGAACTTGGTTACCTCAGGAAATACAACTTACTGTACAGTAAATTTGTTTCATACGACCACTCTGCCCAAAAGGCAATAGAACTCCCCATTCAAGTAAATTGTTTCTGAGCCTGCTGCAAGCTGATGGGGTACTTGCCTGCAGCAAGGCTCTGCTGAGTAACTGCTGGAAGCCTGGTGTGGTTTAAAGTGGCAAAATAAAGTGAGCGCCCCAGAATCTGGAAATTCGGTGTAGGCATGCTTCATTTAGGCCATCGGACTCTACTTTCTGTAAAAATAAAGGAAACTTACAAGAGGAAAAATTAAGATAAATAAAATATTTTATGACTCTATCGGATGTTGTGTACCCTCCACGGGTCCAGGAACACTGGGATGATTTTCCCCTCTGGGTCATGGGAAATCGTGATGTCTTCTGTCTCAGAAGGGTGATAACCTAACCCTTTGTGTGATTAGTTCCTGCATAAAGCAATGAATAAAGCTCTCAGTGTCTGGCTTTTACGGTTCCAGATACCACTCAGCTTTGTGCCATAACACTCAAACTCAAACAAGAGTGCCCAACAAGGGCAAAGCGCTCTGCCCCCTAGACATACTGCAGAAGTCTGGAATGCACTCACTAGTGCAAAGCGAAACCAAAGAACTGAAGAGGTAAACTGAGTAAGTGGGGATGTTTTCGTTTGTTGGTTGGTTGGTTTTTGTTTTTGTTTTCTAATTTTAACTAGAGAAAGGGTAATTGAGATGGACTTTCTGGGAGCTTCAGTGTCAGGCTCTGTGACAACAGTCGCTGGTATCCTGTTTAGGTCTCATGACTATACAATAGTTCTCCATTTCTGTATGAGGGCACCACAAAGTAATGGACAGAAAGCCAGCAGACCCACCTTCCATTTCTTTCCCTCCCCCTCTGATTACCCTCTCTATTGACATCTGAAGTGTATCCTCAAAAACATAACTGGAGAGAAGTATACCATCTCCATTGGCTCTCTTCACCACTCCACTGACTCTTACTAGGTTGACTTAATTATAGAAGTGATTATTCTCCATCTTTGATGAATAACTCAGGATTTAGACTATTGCTAACTTTCCAGAACACTGTGTCGTACAAGCCATGCTGGAGGCTTACATCCCATGATCTGTTGAATCCCATTGCAATGGGGCCATCATTTCTACCGTAGCACCGAAGAGTTCTTCATGTCCCCACGATATTCACATTGCTAAATTCAGTGGCCATTCCTAAGTCTCATCTGAGTCATACTACACCATTGACGATCGAAATGTTCCACGTTTACAAGCTGCTGCCTTAGCCTTCTTCTCACTACCTCACAATACCCCACTTTGGCTCTTTTCACTCCCTTCTAAGTTTGATAAGACTTGTGAAAGGCTCTCTAGTTGGACACAGTCTCTTCTTTTGCACATTGGCCCTCATTGTGGACTAAATTGTGTTCCACCTAAAATTTACATGTTGAAGCCTCTACCTGTGACAGTGTGGTCTTCAGAGGGATAATTGATGTAAATATCTAAGGTCATGACAATAGAGTTCCTGTAATGAACTTTGCACCCTTATAAGAAGAAACTAAAATATGGATGTGATGGCACAGCCCTGTAATCTCAGCATTTGAAAGGCAAAGTCAGGATTACTGCAAGTGTGAGGCTAGTCAGAGTTAATCAATGATATTCTGTCTCAAGGGAGAAATCCTTTCAAACACTGCTTTGAACCAGTCTTTCCCATTTTATAAACAATTCCATTTCTCCTCTCCTCTTTGATTCATCATTTTTCCCTTCCATCTACACCTAATTTACAGCAGAAGGCATCCAGAATATTTATTTTTTAGTAATGTCACAGCTACGTGAATTCAGCATCTCATTCACTTGAATGATTGCAGGAACCTCCTAGCCACTCTCCCTGGGCCTCGACACATAGTAACAAGTAACTAAAATGTCACATGGCACCCTTTCTCTCCTCAAGACTCCACACGACTCCTCTAGCCTTCAAATTGAAGTCACAGTTCCTGCCATGACTCACAAAGATCTGGGAGTAAGAAGCCTGTACCACCTCACTGACTTCATCTCCATCATCTGCCTGGTCCTCTGTGCCCACTTTCTGCTCCAAGCACACTCAAGCAATCACTGTTCCCGCTGTCTTTGTGTGTACTGTACCTTCTAGTAGGGGTGCAGGCATGTTCCTTCCCTCAGATAATACCTAGTTTTCTATTTTTTTTATGTTGCTGTTCAACTTCAAAGTTCATGTCATCTGAGGCATTCCCTCACCACCCTGTGTAGAACGTCCCCTCCTCTCTGCAAAGCACTAGGACTATTCTCATTGCCCTGATTAGGTTTTATTTTTCACACTATGTATCAGAACCTGGCATTCCAAATGGTGTATTTATTTGTTTTTAATCACCTTTCCCCACCACACTATAAACATAGTTAGAACAGGAGTCTATTCTGGTTTATTCTCCCCTACAGCCTCTGTCTAGAGCAACATATAATAGGGGCTCAATGAATATTTTATCTAACTATGTATCATTATAACTATACAAAAGATTAACACATAAAAAGGCCTGTGAGATGGTTGATTTATCTCAATGAAATGTCCCAGAATAAACCATTTACCCTATATAAAATCAAACATGAAAGGTTGAGCAAAAGGACAGAATCAGACTCTTAACATTGACATTATGTTCGTGTTACACATCTGTGTGCCCATCTCATGTAAAAGCCCCAATGTAAAAGCCCCAGCTGAAATCACTAAATTTAAAATTTCAAAACAAAGACCTCATCCATCAGCCCGTGTGAATGTTGGATTCTTCCCTCTACAAATCCATCGTGGTCATTGTTTATCATTTCAGACAAACCATCTGGCTGGGGTCTTAGGTTTCTCTCCCTCTCTAGACTTACTTCTCTATCATCTTAGATCATGTGATCTTGAATAGTTGCACCAAAAAAAAGTTTCATGCCCCAAATGGGCCTCAAGACTTCTCTCGGCCCATGCTATGATAAAAGCCCAGCTGAGACAGCTGAGACAAGGATGTCCATAAGTTTCCATCTGTTCTCCAACAGCCTCTGTATCGCTAAGTCCAGTGGCCAGCCCATCGTCTTCATTGTACTTCTACTGTGATGGTGATTGTGTGAAAACCCAAAAGGTTAGCAATAATGCAAAAGAAGTACCGCAAACTCAGGAAGTGACCATAGTCAGACTTCTGGAGAGTTACGAGAAACAGGGGGTATGTTACAAAAGCCACACAATACGTATGTCACAGCATAAGGACATGCATACTCGCCAATGGAGTATCTAACATACCTGCTCTCCAAGCTCAGGAGTCTTCAGACTACAGGGGTAAGAAAATAGGTTCACTTCTCCTAAAACTTGCTTTCTGGGCCTTCACTATATAACTCTGCCATTCATTGTCTCTTATTCTGGAATACCCCTGAATAACAAGACAAATAATTAATTGTTTTTTTAATGGTGCTTTTGAGGTCATTGATATTAAGCTGCTGCACCGTTTTCTCATGTGAGCACTTCAGCAGGTCTGAGTTGATCGAACTCAGTTACTGACATAATTAATAATCCAGCTGGATTATTATTGAGTTGACAATTTGGAGGCTCTAACAGCACAGACATTTCTATATGTGCGGTCACGTGCTGTACTGAGAGGTACAGGACTTTCTTGATGCAGCAGTTTCCCACAGTTTTAAAAACATGTCTCTTGGCCCCTGAGAGTAAGCTCGTCACGGAATGTCAACAGACAAAACAGAGAGAGGATATGCTGTGGCTGGGGTGGGACACTCCAGTTCTTCTTACTTTGGGGACAGAATTTGGAAGGCATTGGTGCGATCATTATGAGAGCAGACTCAAGAGCCAAGCTCTGTTCAAAACTCAATTCTGGTTGACCCTTGGAAAATGTTTTTTGCTTCCAAACTCCGGCTGTGTCACCTCTGAAATGCAGCCAAGAATTCCAGGTGGTTCTGAGGACCAAGTGAGATAACATGAACAGTGACTTTCCTTGTGCCTGTGCTCAAGAATCTCTGGGAAATGGCAGGGGTCGGGGGTTGGAGCTTGATCTGCTGGCACGTTTACCTGAGTCTGAAACTGTCCTGGGGGAAGGATGGATGCAATGTAATGCCCCAGGCAGCAAAGCCTGGTGCTAGTGACTAACCATATCCCTGAGGGTGGTAGAACAATCACTTTTTTGTGAGCAGAGTTAAGTCCCTCCCTGCTGTGACTAACCATGACTAACACAGAGAAGGGAATTGGCCCCCCTCTTATTGGACACTGTTGGGAAATTGACCGTGATTTCTTACAGAAATTTCACCATAGATAACGTCTGATCCTTGTAGCTGCTATATATTTCACAAGCTGGAAGAAATTTACTCATTTTCAAGAAACAAAGGGCAACCATAAGATACACTAAATGCAAAATTCCTAAAGTAAAATTCATTTCTTAATGGTGTGGTAACAGCCTTTTGTTAAGGCAGGTTGTGTTCTTGAATACATTGGCATGGACAGAGATGTAGACCTTGATAAATGATGGTGAGTGGGGATGTGGATGGAAAATGAATATCAATTACAGAAAAAATAGTCCATATTGGTATTGTTTTGAAATTATCTCTCTCAAAGCACTGTGGAGCTTTTCCCTGAGGTCTATCAGAAATGTCACTGATAGTGGTTAAGTGTGTAGCAATGTCTTGAAAGTGGCTTCAATACAGTTCCTTCTTTCTTAGAAAACCCCCACCTTTTGTAACCTATTGCTCCACACCATCCCCAAAGCAATGATCTTGCAAAAACGTGACTTGTGCCGCAAGTGGTGTGTGCCATAAAATACAAAAGGAGGAACAAACATGCGAGGTGGAAAAGCCATTGTGTTTCTTCCCTGATTTTTTTAAATTTTATTTTATAATTTAATTTAATTTTACATATCAGCCACGGATTCCCTTGTCCTCCCCCCCATCCCTGCCTCCCCCCCAGCCCACCCCCCATTCCCATCTCCGCCATGGCAAAGACTCCCCTGATGATTGAGTTCAACTTGGTAGATTCAGTCTAGGCAGGTCCAGTCCCCTCCTCCCAGGCTGAGCAAAGTGACCCTGCATAAGCCCCAGGTTCCAAACAGCCAACTCATGCACTGAGCACAGGACCCGGTCACACTGCCTGGATGCCTCCCAAACAGATCAAGCTAATCAACTGTCTCACTTATCCAGAGGGCCTGATCCAGTTCCATGGGGGCTCCTCAGCTATTGGTTCATAGTTCATATGTTTCCATTCGTTTGGCTATTTGTCCCTGTGTTTTTTCCAACCTTGGTCTCAACAATTCTCGCTCATACAAACCCTCCTCTTTCTCACCAATTGGACTACTAGAGCTCCACCTGGGGCCTGGCCGTGGATCTCTGCATTTGGTTCCCTCAGTCATTAGATGAGGTTTCTAGTGTGACAATTAGGGTGTTTGGCCATCCTTTCACCAGAGTAGGTCAGTTCGGGCTGTCTCTCGACCATTGCCAGTAGTCTATTGTGGAGGAATGCAAGCTTGTACAACCACTTTGGAAATCAATATGGCGCTTTCTTAGAAAAATGGGAATCAATCTCCCCCAAGATCCAGCTATACCACTCTTGGGCATATACCCAAGGAATGCTTAATCATACCACAAGGGCACTTGCTCAGCTATGTTCATATCAGTATCGTTTGTAATAGCCAGAACCTGGAAACAACCTAGATGCCCTTCAACTGAAGAATAGATAAAGAAAATGTGGTATATATACACAATGGAATACTACTCAGCAGAGAAAAACAATGACATCATGAGGTTTGCAAGCAAATGGATGGATCTAGAAAAAATCATCCTGAGTGAGGTAACCCAGACTCAGAAAGACAAACATGATATGTACTCACTCATAGGAGGATACTAGATATAAAACAAAGATGACTAGACTGCTACTCACAACTCCAGGGAGGCTACCTAGAAAACAAGACCCCAAGAAAGACACAGGGATCGCCCAATGACAGAGAAATGGATGAGATCTACATGAACAACCTGGACGTGAGAGGGGGTAATGAAGGGCAAGGATCGAGGGAAAGAGAGCTTACGGGAGCAGAAGATCCCAGCTGGATCAAGAACAGAGAGGGAGAACAAGGAATAAGATACCATGATAAATGAAGACCCCATGAGAATAAGAAGAAGCAAAGTGCTAGAGAGGCCCACAGAAATCTTCCCTGATATTTTATATGTCTGCACTCTCTTTTAAACTGTGTGTGACTTACAGACCCCAGACCTGGTCATGTTGCACAGCCCTTGGCAGGATGCTAAGCAAGTGAAAGCCCCTGACTCTTATGTGAAACTATTCTGAGGCTTCTTTTACTTCTCCAAACTTTCCTTGGCCCCTCTGATGACCAGGGTCACTCACAGCATGGTGACAAAGACGCAACAAAGTCACGTGACCTCGGGTACTATATGTGTGATTCTTTTTTTTATTTATTTACTTATTTAACATTTGTGCTCTATATTTGCTTATTCTTTTGACAGTGCCAAGGTTCAAATCCAGGACCTTATGCATGTAAGCAAGTTCTCTGCCGCTGAAGAATTACCTCTAGCCCTACAGATGTGGTTCTTGTCACAGAATCTTTGACATCTCAATATCAAGAGCTATGAATCCAGAGCTGTGGTTTCTGCCTATTCTTGGAAGCATTCTGCCCAGAGAGAAAGGAGGTTTCCCCAGAACCACAGCATGCCCACTCCTCTTATCTTGTATTGTGGGTCACTCAGACATGCTCTCTAATAAAGCTCCTAGGAACACACAAATCCTTTTTACTTCTTTATTCTGCTGCCTGTCTCCAGACAGCTGCCTCTCTGAGTGTGTTTGCTTTTGGAAAGTGCCAATAATCTAAGACTGAATCTGCAATCTCCTTTCCACTGTTAGCCATGCCACATTCCCACTTGAGTACTTTCCAGTGGGCTGAATGGCATCACCAGGCTGGTGGCTGCCCTAGTTATAAGCTGCTACGACCAGGCATTATACCTACTTCTGAAAAGTCTTTTCATTTCTTACCATGTAGCACTTAATTCAATTATCCCTTCCCTCCTTTCTCCCTCCCTCCTTTCACTAACCCCACTGCTGTGATGTCTACATCACCGCCAGCACCAGCACCAGCAACCCATAACCGTGTTGCTGGACCGAGAGAGCTGACTGATGCCCAGGGAAACTCCATTACCCACCACACAGAGGCCGTATAACAACCACACTACATAGGATTGATGTGACGGCTTCCAGCAACTCTTCATCCACCTTTGCCACATCCCCAGCCCTTGTGTGAAATGTTAACAGCTTTGCTCCTTGTGACATCTCCACTCCATTAAGAAGTCTAACCTTGAATTATCACACAAGGGCTGCCGCGGCACCATGCTGCCTCGTGGCAGTGGCGCTTTTCCTGTTTTCTATTCTCCCCTTTAGTGACATTCCTCTCAAGCTCCCCAACTTCGCATGTGTGACTGGTAAGTTCTCTCTCCATTTCTCTGTCTCTGTCTGTCTGTCTCTCTCTGTGTCTCTCTATCTCTTTCTCTTCTTCTCCCTCTCTGTCTCTCTCTGTCTTTATCTGTCCCTCTTTATCTCTCTCCATTTCTCTGTCTCTCCCCTTCCCTCTCTCTCTGTCTCTGTCTCCCTGTCTTTGTCTTTCTCTCTCCATTTGTCTCTGTCTCTCTGTCTCTGTCTTTGTCTGTCTGTCTCTCTCTCTCTTCTCCCTCTCTCCCCCTCTCTCCCCCTCTCTCTCTGTCTCTCTGTCTCTGTCTCTGTCTCTCTCTCTCTCTCTCTCTCTCTCTCTCTCTCTCTCTCTCTCTCTCCCTCATTTTTCTCTGACCCTGAGCCCATTATGTCGATCTACTGCCTTCATCTTGTACAGCACAGTGACTTCACAGTCCTGCCCTGCCCGCTGGCTGACTCCCATTCATCTGACAAGTATCTCTGATGAAGTGTCACGGTCCTCAGGAAGTTTTCCTTGACTTTTCCAATCTTAAGTAGGTTTTTCTCTTAAGTGCGCTCTCAAAACTGTATTGTGTCAGCCATCACACTCACTCTGCTACAGCCACACGCTCACTTCTCTAATTATCTCACTCTTTCAGCTCATGAATTCAAGCAGCCTCGGCCTTCCTTTTCCTGTGTGCCATCCTGCACATGAGCAAATCTTCCTGAATAAATGAATTAGCCTCTCATGGAAATAAAACTAAGGGAGCATTTAAAGAAAGATAGATCAATATATACACACTACTGTAAGAGTTGGTGAAGAAGCAACAAGATCCCTCCAGAACCAGAACCACATGACTTAGGTTTATGGCAAGAAGATTTTCAGTGGCATCACAGGGCTGGAAACCAAAGTGGAGTTCATTGAAACCGGTTGTAACATGAGAATGTGTAGGAACCAAAGGTGAGCAAACTCACTGAACAGTTATTCCATGGTTTTTTTTTTTAAAAAAAAGAAGATATTGTTGGTACAAAAAGTGGAGAGACATACATACCGATACATACATGAAAGATTTTTTTAAAGTCACTTTGGGCAAAAAAAAAATCAAAACTCTCCCTGGGATTCACCAAAAGGAGACAATAAAAATGGGAGAGGGAGAAAGCACCATTGGGTAAATGTATACACTCACATTTTGAATCACAAGCTTTGACAAAAGTCTGCTGAGAGAAATAGAAATTCCTGAAGGCACTAGAAAGGGAGTTCACAGTGCTACTTGGCTGTGCATTGTGTAGCGTTAGTGTCTTTCTTGGTAGGCATTGTTGCTGTGTTATGTAGTGTTAGTGTCTTTGTTGGTAGGCATTGTTGCTGTGCATTGTGTAACTTAGTGTCTTTGTTCGTAGGCATTGTTGCTGTGCATTGTGTAGCGTTAGTGTCTTTCTTGGTAGGCATTGTTGCTGTGTTGGAACCACGATGTAAAGGAAAACAGAACAGAGATGTGGGAAATCTTTCACCTTAATTTATTAAATTTTTTTATCAGAAAAGTCTAGTGACTCGTGCAATAAACAAGCATATATTCACCTCCCACTTAAAGTACTATCATGCACATTTGAAGACCTGGTGGATCCTGAAGCAAAAATCATTTTTCTCCTGAAAAATAAATCTCCCTCCAAGGTGCACTTCATTTCTTGAATGAGAAATGTTTCTGCTGTAGAAAGTCATAACTAACTTGTTGAAGTTTACACAGCAACATTTCCAGTAAACATAGCAGAGTGCGGCGTTTCAAGGAGGCTGTGTGAGGGCTGCGAGGGTGAAAGCCATGGAAGACTAGCAGATGTGCCCCAGGCCCTCCTCATTGTCATCAATCATAAGCCTGTCCTGTTCCCGTGGTTCTCAAGCAGTAGGTCTTGGACCCCTGAGGGTAGCAGAATTTATTGTGAGGGGGTCTGTAAATCCACATACACATTCAGTCTGGGCAGACTAAATAAATAATATGTCATGAGCATACATTACTATTTTTAACATGTCTATAGAAGAGGTGATGGGAAAGCGCAGTTTTGTTCACTTGGATGAAGTAACAGCCATGCTTGGCCCTTGGGTCTTCTCAGTCTACAAATATTGAAAGCTCCATTGATACATCCTCATAGTCAAAAACAGTTGAGTGAGTATTGCCATTTGCAGAAAGGCTCTATGAAGCTATTTTGGGGGTGGGGGGTGTCATAACATGTGGAAGTCAGAGAACAATTTTGGGAGTTAGTTCTTCCCCTTATGTTTTGGGGTCTAATTCAGATCGCCAAGCTTTGTAACAAGAGCCTTTGCTAGTGAGTCATCTCAATAGGCTTTGGTGTGTGGGGGGGGCATGGGTTCTTAGATGAAGTTGTACTTCTCATCCTCCTGCATCTGCCTTCCTGTGCTAGAATTATACCTGTGCACTACCATGACTGGTTTCTTTGGTCCTGGTATTCATCGAAAGGCTGCATGCATGCTCGGCAAGCGCTCTACCAACTGAAGACATCCTGAATGCATTACACTGAGTTTTTAAAGCTTTTCATGCATTATTAAAATTCTGTAAAACGGCATAACATGCTCAAGGAATAAGCTTGTTTTATTCAATGGTTATTCCTGTAGACTGCATTTGTGCTACAGCCAGTGTTAATCCACACTGAAAACATCAGCATGACTTGAAAATGAAACCTAGCATCCAGAACAAAATTTGTAATCTGACAGGCAGGGTTTCTCTTTTGAATATTGATAGTATTCACCAAGGCAGGAAAAGGGAAAAATCCTGCCTTCCTTCTACTTGCTTTCTGCCTGGAGGGATCATCCTTTGTATTTTATTCCTTTTTTTCCTCTATGTCATGGTGTCTCAGGGACTACTCATGTAAGAGAGTAAAGATTACTTTTGGAACGCAGGCAGGGTTGTCTCAAGTGCCTTACTCAATTCAGGTCAGACGTCACTGCTATCGTTTTAAAAGCCAGTGGGTGTAAAACTCGCTGTTCCTTTCTCTCTGTGAGATAATCCTGGCTCTCCCTCTCTCTCCATGATGCTATTGCCAAAAAGAATGAATCCCACACCTACCTCACTCACAGTGATCTCTGAAACAAGAGGAGCGGGTGTTTCTTACAGCTAAGTGAAAATATTTCCCTTCAAAGACTGTAAATAGCACAAATGCCTACTCCAATTGATGGATAATCCTCACAATACTTTTTTTCCAATACAGCATTTTAGAGACAGCATCACAATTAGGATAAATGGGCTGAAGTCACTAACCGATGTTCTAATCCTAGATCTCCTTGCTTAACTCTCAATTCTCAAACTAGACTCTTGACCTCTTTCTGGAAGCCAGCTTCCTTGAAAACGTATCTTGATTATCCAAATTTTCCATCTAAGTAACAGACAGGGGCTGATGCTGCAGAGGCAGTGGAGTGATGCACACAAAAAAAGCTCTTCCCAGAAGATATTTCCTTAAGATTTCTTAAGTCCATATGCTGCCAATGTCAAGAGATTGACAGACAGGAGGCCTCTCCTGTATTCAAGACCTCCCGATTTCCTTACTCGTAACCACTTACAGTGTACCTCAATATGTTTATAAAACAAGCAGCACCATTTTTCTTTGTAAGTTGTGTCTTATTAATTATCATCTAAATTGTTAATCTTTTTTATTTATTTCAGACAGTATATATATATATATATATATATATATATATATACCTTTATATCTCAGATACATGGTTTTTAATGAAATGGGAGTGTTACTCGTTACATAACAAATATGCTTTGCATTTTAGCTTTATTTAGAATGTAGAGACAGAGCTCTTGTATCTACTTGGGCTGAGACTACGAAGTAAAACTTGATCCTGGTAAACACATAAAAAATGGTGTTGCTGTCTATTCACACTGCTGTGAAAAAAAGACTGAATTGAGTTAAAATAGGAGATTTATGAGTCAGAAAGAACAGTGAGAAAAAGCAGACTCTACTAAGAAATGTCATGACAGACATTTTCATGTCACATTCAAAATACAAAATAAACACTTGTCATAGAAAAAATATTCTATGATTATGACATTTATGAAAAATATGATTTAAAACATATATGCTTATAGCTCTGTTCAGTTTTGTACTTGAGACATTATTAACTCTTCACCTTTCATTATCTTCCTAAGTTCTATCCCAAATTCATACAAAGGAAATGCAAGAAGAGGTATGATGTCCCTGTCCAGTGTCTGAGTGTGTCAGGATATCTTCTATTGTAGCTGAAAAAGACTGAGAGACAAATGTAAAAATACTTTAGAGTAAAAACAGTGGCAAAGTAGAAGTGGTGTCTGGTATGAAGGATTAGTTAAGAGTCACGGCTGCTCTTCGGGGGCATGAGCATCCAGGTTCAATTCAAACACCCTAGTAGTAAGGAACAACCATTCCAGTTTCAAAAGATCCAGTGCCTTCTTTGAGCCTCCACAGGCAAAGTGTGTGTGTAGACATACATAAGGGCAAAACACGCATGTAAATAAGATGAAATGAACCTTTAGAAGTGGTCTATTGTATGGATTCATTCAGTTGTGTGTTTAAACCAAGTAGAAAGCAGAGGTGTCCATCATTTCAGAACATGGAATTACACTTGGTTTGCTTCTGCTAGGCATTTTATACATGATACTCAAGGGCACTGTAAGGGTAACAGGCTTACCACAATTAAAACCATAGCATGTGGGGAAAGTTTTAGTCATACTACATGATTCCCGAGTCTCATCTTTGCTAAGGGATCAAGAAGACTCAAGTCAAATTCCTTCAGACATAAATTGAAGCATAGAGTTACAGGATTTTTTATAGTTCTTATGACAATGAAAATGTTATTTTCTAAAATAATTTGAGAATTCTACTTTGATTCTGTGGTTTAAAGGAATCAGTAATAAATAATAAGATAAAAATGATGTGTGTGGAAATGTGGCAAATAAAGTAAGGGAAATTCCAGGGGCATTTTTTTCATAAATCAGTTGGCCTAAGCTTTTCATCATTTTTGGCTTTTAATTTCTCATTAGAAATAGTCTTTAATAACGTATTCATTGTACGTCTATGATTTGTCCATATTTCTTTTCTGGAAGCTGAGCAAACCACTTCTAGTGATTACTCTACTTGAATCGTCTGTCTGCTGATCTGCCTTTGTTTCCCTCTGACTGTGATTTGAGGCTGAATGTTCACCAACAGGAAGTAGCACTGGCATGGATCCCAACTTGGCAAAATGATTGGGCTCCACCTCAACAAGTCACCAAAACATTTGGGTTTAGTCAGAACACTAATTCGTCACTCCATAAAACTAAAAGTGGCTCTCCATTCCACAGTAACCTGTTCATTGACCACAGAGAAAGTGAGATCTGTGAATAAATTCATTGATGATAAAGCCAAACTCTCTCAGATGTCGAAAGAGATCTAAGGGTGCTCCATTTTTTCAGTCTCCTTAAATAATGGGGGAAGGCGAGGAAAAAAAGGTTGGGACAAAAAGAGAGAGGGACATCTTCACTCTTTAAAATTGTGCTGTGAATATATAAAATAAAATAGCAGCACCGAGAGAAAAGATCATGCAGTCCAATCCAGGGCTTTTTGAATATAAGGCCTAGCTGTATTGATTTCCCCAAGATGCAACTCTCTCAGTGATAGTCTCTCCTCAGCACTGGGTAGAAACTTCTGGTACCACTTAGCTTCATTTTAGAGATAAGAAAGATGTCAAGTAATGCAAGCAAGGTCTATTAGAGAAAAGCAATGTGGTAATGAAAAAGGGCACCGTCTCTGCAGGTGGAAGAAACGAGGTGTTAGGACATCTTGAGTGTGTAGATGACCATGTTAATTAACAAATGATGAAGACTGAGAGCGTAATTGCAAAGCCACCATAAAAGGCCATGAATCACAGTCAATCAAGACTTCAAACTGATACATCGATGTGATTCCCATAAGGGATACAGTCAGGTTGGTTCCATGCAGTGAAGAGAAGACAACATGTCACTTTTAGATATCCTTATATCCTGCCCTGTTTCAGTCCTAAATATGGAAATCTATGAAGAAACAACTTTTTCTGATTGGGCATTAATCTTGAGAGAAGAGGTAGTTAATTGTGACTCAGTCTTTTGTGAGACATACTCTTTTCCGAGTAATGCTCCAAATATTTGGATCCTAGTAATGGCTTTCTTTTCTGGGAAGAATTTTACTTTTCTAGAGAGCCAGAAAAATCCCTCCATGTTAGCCATCAGAACAACCTCCCGGAAAGCTATTTTTTATATCGCCTGCTGTTGAGAGTCTGAACTCCTGGGTAACTTACCAGCCATTTTGAACCCAAACTTAGGAAATTGCTATTGGTTTTCTGTCCTCATAGATCTTTTCCAGCTGTTGAAAACAAAAGTATGAGATATTCTGAGCCAAGAGAACTTATATTTTTTTTAAGAAAAAAAATCAGATTCCCATGTAAAGATAGATGCTCTGATAATGTCAGCATCAACCCTGTGCTGTGCAGATGTCAGAGTATGGACACCATCTGCTGTTAGTGGAAATGAAATATGACACAGAGGTTTTGGCAGTATACACCAAAATCCTCAAGACATATACGTTTTTCAGTTCACGATGACAGACTGGCCATATACATTGACCTCCCATTTCTTCCAAGAACCCATTAAACTAGAAGAACAGATAATATAGAACACCCCTTGTATCTATGTCTTTCAGAACACAGTAAGAAAAATCAAGTCAAATAGTTTTAGAGGAAAACATTCAGTATATACCACCATTTACCAAAGTACGGGGTGATATAAAAAGTCATAAAAGTACGCAACATCACATGCTATTAGCAACACTGTGGCTGGAGGGGCCCAGGGACAAGATATTGTTAGCAGATCCCAGAATCAAGGACTGCCAGGCAGGAACTGGAATCACAAGTTAAGGGTTATGTAGGTTCAGAGGGCACGGAGTTGCATGAAGTAAAAGAAGTGCTGTTGATTGTAGAGAGGCTGCCCAAGGCATCCTCGGGTGGAGATACGCTGACCTTCTCTCTTTTCCCCTATTCCCAATATCTCCCCGGTGCTTCGTACTGGTTAAATCTGAATGAACACTGCCTGGCAATCGGTAGCAGAGTATCGCTGTCTGGGGTCAGTTCCCTGTGACTGAAAAAAGTGAGGCTCTGGGGACAGAGAACAAGAGCACAAAGGAAACTGCTCAGCACAATAGGAGAGACAAGGCCTGTGCATTCCTGAAGGCCAAATTGCTAATTAACGCCTGGAACATACGTGTAGAAAAGAGCATTTGACATGAAAAGAGTGAGTAGTCCACAGCCCGCAATAGAGATCCATGTAGAAAGAGGGCAGCAGGCCTGCCTTTGGTACCCCAGAGAACTCTGGGTACAAAATCAGTTGACAAAAGTTAGGCGGAAGGTAAAATATGAAGCTAAAAACAGATTACTTGAGGCTGAATATGACAGTTCGAGCCAGTCAGTCTCTCTTCACCAACATGTACACGAGGCACAGACGGAGAGGCAGCATTTTGTCCCAGGGGAGACATCTGAGAAACTTTTTCTGAAGAAGCCAAACAAATCCAGAAAAGTAAAACTTCTAAAAGGTACGTAAGAGAAAAACCATCATCTCTGGATTGTTTATGAACCATTAACCTAGCAGGCAGCTCCCCTTGTTCACCCTGAAGAACTTACGAGTCAACGTTGTCTGACCCATCCCAGGAAGACATTCCAATAGATACAGGAGAAACTTCGTAAGAAATGTTCATCTCTTCCAGCGTCTCCCTTAATAAGAGACGGAAGTCTTTCGCACATGAGGAAAACGGCTGAAATTAAAAGAGAAGCTCCAAAGCTTTGAAAACAGAAAAGTCACCTTAGAGGAAGCTAAGCTAGTTGAGGAAATAAAAACAAACATTTAAAACATTCTTAAAAGCATCCTTGCCGGGCGGTGGTGGCGCACGCCTTTAATCCCAGCACTTGGGAGGCAGAGCCAGGCGGATCTCTGTGAGTTCGAGGCCAGCCTGGACTACCAAGTGAGTTCCAGGAAAGGCGCAAAGCTACACAGAGAAACCCTGTCTCGAAAAACCAAAAAAAAAAAAAAAAAAAAAGCATCCTGAATGCCGGGCAGTGGTAGCACAAGCCTTTAATCCCAGCAATTGGGAGGCAGAGCAGAGCCAGGAGTGTCTCTGTGAGTTTGAGGCCAGCCTGGGCTACAGAGTGAGTTCCAGGAAAGGTACAAAGCTACACAGAGAAACCCTGTCTCAAAAAAAATCAAAAAGAAAAAGAAAAGAAAAGAAAAGCATCCTGAAAATACATCCAACCAAAGAAACAGAGCAATGAGAAACTGAGATTTAATTATGACTGCCAAATTTAAAAACATCGAACAGAGGCCAGAAAATCATATAAATCCACCAAAAGATAAAAGTTCAAATGAAAAGGATGGTAAGATAAGGAACAAACTGAGCAGGCCAACATCCAACTAATAAAAACCCTAAAAAAAAAAAAAAAAGGAAAGAGAGAGAAACATGCTAACATTGTGCAAACGAGTAATAAAAGGATGTGTACTGGAGCTAAAGGAAGATGAAAAGCCTAGGCTCAAATCGTCCCACCCAAGGCCAAATCTAGTGATCGAACAAAATTTGTATCTAACCACTCTGTGACATTTCTGAACAGACTGAGCAGGTTGCACTCATGTATTTAGGGATTTATATATCCATGTTTGTGACAACAATTAAGGAAAAGGGGGCACTGTATTTGAAAGAGAGTAAGGATGTGTATGTGGGAAGGTTTGGAGGCAGGGAAGGGCGAAATAATGCAACTATAATCTCCAAAAATAATAATCAAAAATGTTAACAAGAAGATGCCAAGTTACAGAGGAAAAAAACGTCAGACTAATAAAGTTAGTGTTCCTGGTAAAATTATTCTCTATCTAGAGAGCTAAAAGCATAGTGTCAAGGACATGGGCCCGAGTACTTGAATCACCTTGTGTGAAGCCGCTTCGGAGTACTTTCGTTGAGGATGCTATAAACCAGTGAAAGGATATCCAAGGGTGGTAGACATATAGAACATACAGTTCTAGAATGTCCAAGAGGCAGTAGACATATGGAGCATCCAGTTCTAGAATATCCAAGGGGTGATAGACATATGCAACATCCAGTCCTAGAATGTCCAAGGGGTGATAGACACATGCAACATCCAGTGCTAGAATGTCCAAGGGGCGGTAGCCATATGGAGCATCCAATTCTAGAGTGGTTTGGACAATCAGACCCAAAATACAGGCTCTAGGGATAAATCTGAGTTCCCAGTAGCATGTGAAAACTTGTTTATGGTGGCATGTGTTTGTAATCCTAGTGCTTAGAGGTGGAGACAGATAGATCCCTGGAACTCACTGACCAACCAGTTGCGGTAAATAGATGGACCCCAGGCTTATAGAAACACCCTTTCATGAACAAAAACAATGTTGAGAACAATGCAGGAAGTCACTCCGCATATACCTCTGGCCTCCACATGTGTCTGCACTCTCACCTCCCAATCTTGCTTTCCATTAGTCTTTTAAAAACAAAAACAAACGAGTGTTGTTGAGGCCCAAGGAAACTGGAATATTTTTGCATAGCTGGTGAAGATGTACAATGGTGTGACCATTATGGAAAATGACATTGTGGTTTTTTTTTTCAAGTTAAAAGTAGCATTGTCTTATGATCCAGATTTTGGTGGCGATTTCTGTTGCTGTAATGAAGCATCATGACCAAAAGCACGTTGGGGAAGAAAGGGTTTGTTTCATCTTATAGCTTATCATCATTTATCTGGAAATCAGGATAGGAACTCAAGGAAGGAACCTAGAGGCAGGAGCTGCAGCATAAGCCATGGAGGGATGATGCTTAGTAGCTTGCTTCTTTTTTTTTTTTTTTTTTTTTTTTTTTTTTTTTTTTTTTTTTTTTTTTTTTTTTTTTTGGTTTTTCGAGACAGGGTTTCTCTGCATAGCTTTGCGCCTTTCCTGGAACTCACTTGGTAGCCCAGGCTGGCCTCGAACTCACAGAGATCCGCCTGGCTCTGCCTCCCGAGTGCTGGGATTAAAGGCGTGCGCCACCACCGCCCGGCGTAGCTTGCTTCTTTTGGCTTGCTCAACTTGCTGTCTTATACCAGCCAGGACCATTTGCCCAGGAACAACACCATCAACAGAGAGTGGGGCCCATTGAAATGACACACTGCTCATGAAAACACCCCACGATAGCCAACATTATGGAGGCATTTTCTTGGTTAATATCCCCTCTTCCTGTATATGTCTAAGTCTGTTGTCAAGTTGACAAAAACCAAACCAGCACATCTATTAATTCACCTGTAAAGTTATGAGTTTAGCAGTTTCCTCTGATATTAAAACATTCCACCCTACAGGGAAGCACCTTAAGTGGGAAGCAACTCAAATAGCTTCAGGAAGTCCCTGAAGCTGACTAGATTCATCAGGCCCCTCCCTCCCCTAGAGAAAAACAGGAAACACTGCTGCGATTCACTCTCAAGCAAGCCAAGCTGCAAAAAAAAAAATAAATAAATAAAAATAAAAAAAAATAATAATAAAAAACACTCATAGGAGCAAAGCTGCCAAGATACAGAGGCCAAACAGTAGAAACCAACAGATCTACCTGGAAGATGCTTAGAGCAATTGAGGGACCTGGAAAGGACAGCCTGTTAAGCTGCCCACAGGTTGTGTAATATGCTCCATGTTTCCAGCTTTTATGAGTGGTCACCCATGCTGGTGTGAGGTTTAGTGATGCAGTTGCCTTTCAAGCAACTCCTTACATGTATTCCTGCAAGTAACCCCCCGCCCCCTGCCAAAAAAAAAATCATTGGCTCACCAAGTTGAACTTTGGTGGTATTTGTACTTTAGTCTGTTGTGGGCTCTATACTTGGGATAAGTAGACTAGTGTGTGTTGTATCTCCCCAGGAAACATCTGCCACACAATACTATATTTCAGAGAATTGCAAGCAGGGTCCAAACCTATTTCTGTACATCCATACAGTCAGCACCATTATGTCATACAGTAGTCAGGAGGTAGAAGCAACCTAAATATCCACCAGCAGGTGAATGGACTAACCGAACTGGGATGTTTTCACAATGGAATATTATTTTGCTTTAAAAAGGGAGCAAGCCTGTCACATTATCCACCAAGTATGAACCTTGACATGCTAATGAAATAAGCCTGTCACAAAACGACAAGCCACCTAAAGTAGTCAAAACTTTAGTAAATGCAATAGTGGTTAGTGGACGGCGAAAATGGATGTTGTTTAATGTATATTGAACTTCAGTTCCACAAGAAGAAAATGCTCTGGAGATCCATCTCAGAGTGATGCAAACAAAGGACTTCAGCAGAACTGTACACCTAAAATTCAGATGGTGGGAGCTGGCCATGTAGTTCCACGGTAAAGCACTTGCTCAGCATTCGAGACACGTGGGTTCAATTAGCCAGCACGTTCCTTAAATTGGAATGGTATATATTTTTACCATATTGTTAAATAGACTGTGTGCTTTGGTTAATAACTTTGTGTGTATGTTTAAATACACATTAAAATTTGTAGAAAAACAGATAACAAAATGCTTGCTGAATGCCATTCAAGCTACAATTAAACCCCACTTGACTTTCTAGACTTGCTGACATCTGTATGGTAGGCACAAAGTATTTTATAATGATGAAATTTTCAACAATAAATGAATGGAGAAAAAAGAAAACAACTGGAGTTTTTTGCAAGTGAATGACCCTGACTCTAGAAACCTGTGTGTGATAAAGAAGCAATTACAGTCTCCAGAGAAGTCCAAAGCATTGAGGTCCTTCAGGGGCCCATGTGTGGTGTTTAGACCTTTACGGACTGCTGCTGCTTCTGTCTAGTTTTGGAGAAAAGAACTTAAAGTGAGATGGTCCTTCAGCAGATGAATTAGAAAACTTCTATTTGAGACCGTCTTTGTGGGGTTCAAAAATAATTAATGCTTTTCAAATTTCTTACCTGAGTACTGTATTTGCATCAGTTCCACTCATCTCTTCCCCAACCAACTACTTCTGTGTTCCCTCCATTCCTGTTAAATTCATGACTTCTTCTTCTTCTTTGTTACACAGCACACACACAAACACACACACACACACACATACAGGGATGGAGGCGGGAGAGAACCTGCTGGGTCCATTATGTGTTGTTCATATGTATATGTGTTCAGGGCTGCCCATTAGGAATTGGATGACCAATCAGAAGGGCTGCCCCTGGAGAAGACTGACACACCCTCTTTTGGTAGCTATTAGTGTCTATAAATTTTCATCTAGGAGTGAGACCTTCTGGGAGTTTCCCCTTCTACGTTGGCATGCCAACCAGGTTGCCATTTGGCAGGTCTCACTTCCCTATTGTTGGGACTTTATGGTTGCAGATTCCCTGCCAAAGAAGATGCTATCTTGCAGTAGAAGTCTGGTCCTCTGGCTCTCACAGTCTTTTTACTTTCTCTCCTAATGGTCTCTGAGCCTTAGGTGCAGGGGTTGTGTTGTAAATAGATCCTCCGGGATTGGACACCCAACAGTCAGTTGTATGAGAGCATTTTGACCCCTTGAGTTACTGTGCTGGTGTCCGTGCACTTTGATGAGGGGTGAGAGCTATCGTTCTCTCTGGTGGTAAGGAAACATGTTTAGACTGAAGTCAGAAAATATACTGGTTTAGAATAACAGTACATTCTCCTCTAGCTTCTGTGCCCTCAGCAGCCATGGGTAGTTGGATAGGTTTACAGTACTAGGCACAAATTCCTTCCTATTAAGTGGGCCTTAAATCCACTTATATAGATAGCTGTTGGTTACCCAAACATATAAGTATCATTATTATGTCTTTGACAGGCTGGTTGTTGTTGTGGTTCATAGGCTTTACAGCTGAACAGCACTAATGACTGCTTTTTTTAAACTTTATTTATTTATTTGTTTATTTATTTATTTATTTATTTATTTATTTATTTATTTATTTATGTATTTATTTGCAGTGTTCACAGCATCTTTGTTTACTATGAGAACTAGTTGTCAGGGAGGAGATCTCAAAGTCAGTTCCAGATCGATTTCTCCAAGGCCTGTGTTCAAGTGTGTTGTTGCTGTACCTTCAGCAATAGGGTCTTAACTTCAATGTCTAAGAAACTAAAATTGCTCAGATGCTCAGAAAAAAAAATTAAACACATATAAATAGTGCAGATCTTTTCACTCAATGTAAAACTATTTTCTCTAAATAACAGAGATAAACTGTTGGTACTGAATTTAAAATGCAATTTTCAAGACAAAAAAGTCACAGAGAGAAAATAAACACATTTTCTTATTTTATTCAGGATAATTTGGATCACAAACTACCCCCAAAAAATTGTTTTCTCTGGAACATATGCTGATTTAGAAAACATTTGCAATATCTAGGTCTTAAAAATGATGCCTTGCCCATAGCAGATCAAGAAAAAGAGCTATCTGCAGATGTTTGTTGGCTTTTCTTTAGTTTACATACAGCCAGCTGGTTTCTGACCTCTTTATGTAAATATTCAGCTTTTCACACAATCAGATTTCATACTACCTTGTTATGATAGCATTCTGGGCAGGCTTTCACTCTTCACTAACTTTTGCAAACCATACACAAGAACTTAAAAATGTATAAGATCGCTGCTGATTCAGTAAATACAACTCCTAATATTACACACACATATATATATATGTGTGTGTGCATACATATGTATATACTTATACATATGTACTTCTTATTCACATATGTAATTGGCAGTGTGACACTAGAGCCCCAGAGAAGTTAGCAGTATACTTAAATGTATATGCTAGTTGTGTCTATAGTATAGCACTTCCACACATGTTTTGCATATCTCTGGTAAAAACAGACGTATAACATATCCTCTCTTTTGTGGAACCATACAACTAGTATTTTTTAATTCATATTTTTAAAGTAGTTGAATCGAAATATGATTTAGAGACTCTGTTGTGTATTTTTCCACATGGATGAAAAAAAAAAGATAGAGAATTGAGCTCTATTTTTTTCAAAGTCCAGGGGCCAGAATGGAAAAGCCACAGTGATCTTAATATCCTGAAGAACGGGAGGCTTATTTAGTGCCTGATCAAGACAAATGACCCAGGCAGCTGTAAAAAGAATTCCCACCAGCTACCGACCCGCAAACGCTGGGGTCCTTTTACATTTTTAGAGAAGTATCAAAATAAACTTAAAAATAACACCAATTATTTAGGGTTATAATGAAATATCCTAACCTAAACTTCAAAGAATATATTGTTTAACTGTTATTTTTCTGAAGTTTAAAAATGTTAAACATTCAAGTTTCTACAGAATTTAGTGATTGTTAAACAGGAATCATTTTTTTTCTACAGACTTGCTGGTTTTCCAGATGCGTAGAATAGTGTATAACACATGCTCTGTAAATATTGTTAAATAAGATGTTCGTGATACATAACTTATGTGAAGATATAAGTACTGAGTGGGATCACATGCGCAAAAATTACACAAAACAAATAGACACGTAGCAGTAAAAAAATGTTTATTCACTGGTTTTGTGTGTGCCTCCAAGTGTGTGTGTGTGTGTGTGTGTGTGTGTGTGTCTGTGTGTGTGTGTGTCTGTGTCTGTGTATGCATACAGGAGTGTCTGTGTGCGTGTGTATACCTGCATTGTTGTCTATGTGTATATGCATATATGTGTGTGTGTGGATGCAGTTTATAATCATGTGTATGACTGAGCGTACATGTGTATGTGTTTAGTCCAGGGCCAGAGATCAATCTTGGATGTCATTTTTCAGGAGCTATCAATGCCACACATACCCCATTTTGGTCTTTGAGAGCCTATCTCATTGAGACCTGGGGCTCACTGATTAGACTCGGCTGGCTGGCCAGCAAGCCCTGGGAGGTGCCTGGCTCTGTTTTTCCAGTGCTAAAAATGGAATTAAAACTGTGTGCCACCATCAGGGGATAGATAGAACAGATGTAGTTGTGCAAGGGATATTTAACCATATTAAGTTTAATTATAATCTGGTTATTATTTTCATTTGGAAATTAAGCACAATTAAAGAAATATGGTGGTGTGTCAAATTGACAAGGGCTGAACTTGTGATGGCTATTCTTGGTTATCAACTTGACTACCCCTGGAATTAACTAACACCCAAATGGCTGGGTACAACTGTGAGGAACATTACTTAAATGTTTTGAAGTGGGAAGACCCATTTCTGATCCAGCTCTTTCAGGTGGAAAGATACATCTTTCTTCCAGACCTTTGAAGGTGGGAAGAGTCACCTTTAATCTTGGCCACACCTTCTGCTGGCAGCCTATGTAAAGGACATGGAAGAAGGAAGCTTGTTCTCTTTGCCTGTTAGGTCTCACTCTAGAAATTAAGTCCATTCTTTCATTGGCATTAGAACCTACTTCTTTGGGATTTTGACATATACTGAAGACCAGCTGAGACATCCAGTCTCATGAACTGAGCAGCTACTGGATTCCTGGAACTTCCATTGACAGATAGCCATTGTTGGACCACAACCTGTAAGCCATTCTAATAAATCTAACAAGTATGTAGAGAATATATATATATATATATATATATATATATATATATATATATATATATATGTGTGTGTGTGTGTGTGTGTATTCATTCTATAAGTTCTGTTCCTATAGAGAACCCTGACCAATATACCAACAAAAGAAAAAAAAATATTGCATTGTTGCCTTGTTTGGTTAAAAAAAATTTTTTACTTTGCCATTGAAGACATATTTGGACACAAAGCTTCATTTAATATTTAAATATCTGATACTCATTAATTGATAATTAAATACATCAATGATTTAGCTTATAAATGAAAACAAGTAGCTATTGATTTGTGCTCAAGCGTTCCAAAGTAGGCACACGTGATTTCCTTTTCTTCTGTAAGCAATGAGGGCATACAGACAGGTTGGGCAAATCAGCTTTTTGGTCATCCAGGACTGGCAATTTCTTTGTTGTTACCATACTACCTTTAGGCTCCTGCTTGATTTCTGGTCATACCTCATTTGTTCCTTTTAAGAACACGTTAACTGTTAATTGGATTTTGAGATGGGTAGAAATAGAGTTGATAAACTCTGGCCAATAATTACATTCCTACCTTCATGAGAGAGGCTGGCTGACACCATGATGGAGTGTCTAATGAAAAATAAAGGTCAAAAATAGCCTTTGAACATTCATTTGTTGTCAACAATTGCCAAGAGATTTGAAAAGGAAAATATCAAGAATATTTTGTGTAGAAATTCATTGCAAGTGCCCCATTCTAGCTTATTTTAAATCGCCTAATCCTTATAACCATGCTGAAATGTGCACTCTTGATTTTACTCTTATAATCCAACCTCATCTGAAAGATGTGCTAGTCTGGGTAGCCTTGGACACTAGGAAAGTAAGCCTAAGACTTGAGTTTTGTAAATGCCATTCAGCTGCAGAGAAAGAAACACATAACAGATCCATGACCGCTTTCCAGTATTGCCTTGTGAGAGCTAGGGCTCTTTATCTTCAAAAGTCTGATAGATTATCAAAAGCAGCTTCTTTTGAAAACAAAAAGAATACCACCTTGACATTTGAATTGTTAAAGAGTAAGCTTTGTTGTTGACTTCAGCATCCCTAGATGATAAAGAAAAAGCAGACGAGGTCTCTAGCTAGAAAAAAGGGAAGAGTTTGAAGTCACTGTTCCAGTCACTTGAAGGAGAATCACAAATGTCATATAATAAAAATGTTTGGTGTAACAGTGACGATTGACCATGTGCCAAATGCAAGACATTTGTTCTAAATTGCTAAAAACAAGTCTACATTATATGCTATTTCCTGATATGAGTGATATAAATAATATGCACAGAAATTGTAATCAAGCTTTAAACCCAGCTACTAAGGGTAGTAGACAATGTATAAGCTCAGATAGTAATGCCCAGAACCCATCGCCTGACTCTGAGTGGCTCTGAGTCTGTGAGATGGTTGAAGTGGGGACAGGAGGTACCGTTACCAGGTTCCAGTGCAGTCAGTGGTGAGAACCAGCCTGTGTGGGTCATCGGCTCCATGGAGTAATCACTGGGAGAAGTCACTGTTTTTTAACAAGATCAGCCTGGCTTTTGCAGCCAAGATTGTGTGTGCAAATAATACACTATTTGTTCAGACAATGTTTATGGCATAGCTATTCTGTGCTGATACTCAGGCCATGCCACATACTTTCTGTGTCTGAAGCAATGTTCACTACCTCTCTGAGCTTGGTGTTCTTATACTAGTAATGAAAATGCTAGTATGTGCCTCCAGACTGGTTTGAAGAACGCATCAAAGCATTTCTGTAAAGCACGAGTACTGTCCTGCTGTAATTGTAAGCACATAATCATTTTTCTTATAAAATTTAATATGAAAGGGCTTTTTTCCTGAGATGCTTATTCTGTATGCTTTTTCAATGTATATATCCTATATTGTTACAAATATGGTAAAGTAAAATAGAATCAACAGCTTGAAAAAAATATTTAAAAAAGAAATACAATGCAAAACAGTGGTATGAAGAAAGAGACTAAAACAGAAATAAGACAGAAACACTACCTCATGGGTACTGTAGCATTTGGTTTCAGATAGACAGACCTACATGTCTAGGAGTATTGGTTGTGGATAAGATGTATTTCTTACTGAGGGCTGGAGGCAAAGTTAGAGAGATTTTTGATAGAATATGATCAATACTTTGTGGATACTGCCACTTATCCAGAAATCAGAATATCGTTTGTGCTTCTGGTGAAGTTCTTCCAGGGAAATATTTCTCCTATGTGATTTTAAAATCAATCAATACAGAGCTCTGGTGAAGAGGGCAAAAAATGCATAAAAATGAGACGCTGCAGTTACTGACAGATCACACTTCTCTCTGCTGCTTCTGCTTACTGTCATCCTTCTGGAAAAGAAGTTGTTTGGTGAAGCTCCGCGCTATAGATCTCTTTGAATCACCCTGTGTTAAATGTTTCCTCTAAGGTAAGGCAAACATCCAGTCCTCTGTAGTTTTTATTGTACACAGTGGCATGGAATATAGGGAAGAGAGCTGTCAGCATTGGCCCGGAAACCCCGTGAATAATTGCCATCTTCTCAGGAGAGTCCTTTGCCCTAAAAGCCTTCGTTTCCAGATCATCCGTCTTTGGAGCTGTGCGGGCACACCGGCCTCCTGTCTCTTTCTTCAAATTAAGGGTACTCGGCAGAGCCGCCACTCTGGGCACTAATGACTTCTCTGAGAGTAATCTACACAGAAATGAGAACAGGATTCTGTCACTCACTCTCTCAGGAGGTAACAGTTCACACACCGTTACATCACCCTATTAAAATAACTTATTAGCTGCCGTGCTTGTCTGCTTCTGTTCATTAAGAAGGTGTGACCAGAGACATGCATTTGAACAAATTATGCAATTTGATTTGCATTGTTCTCCATTTTATCTTCATGGCTGAATGCACACACGTTTCAAACAAATTCCAGCATTTTATAGAGGCACTAATTACCTTCCAGAAATCTCAATAAGATTATGGCTTTTACTGACTAGATGAAAAAAAAATGTTTGTGATAATCCACATCCTGTTTGGTTCTGAAGAAGCTCTATTCTCAGCATTTCTGACTCCTGGAAATATCTGGTTTCATAAAGGGCTTCCAGCGCTGAATTATTGTTGGGAATTATTGCTGCTGAATTATTTTGGAACTATGTTGGAGAGGAAATTTAGGCGGAGTACCCAGGAATTGGGGATATGTTTCTCAAATCCTGTGAATTCCATAAGCACGTGTTCTGTTTACTTCTGTCTGCATAGTACCACAAGACAGCCTTGAGTTCTAACCGATGGAGATTGGGTCATGGTTGGCTTTTCCTTTTTCAAATCTGTGCAGTTTAGGGGCAACTATTTTTATACTTCTTTACTTCGTTTGCAGAATGAAAGCAAAAAAAAAATGCTTTCATACACTGTAGTTATTGGAAGTACAAAAGGTGTTTAAGCAGTGTTTGTCATGGGTAAATTTTGAGAAATTATCTATTGTTATCATCATAATCCTATTACCATTAAATTTTCCTCAAAGAAAATGTAAGGACAAAGTTATATATATATATATTTTAAGAAAACATTTTCTTATTTGCTTTTCATGGAACTGTTTGGAAACTGGAAGCATACAGCCTAGCTTTAAAAAGACTGAAAATCAGTTTGGGTCCTTTGTTAAGCTTAGGTAGTGAGCTTGTATGCCGTCCAGGCCTCCATCAACCTTCACCGAGGAAGAGTGCTGCCCTCCTGGTGCTACTAGGTATGAAAGCGGTGGTGCTGAGCAAGTTTCTTTAACTCTAAGGCTTCACTTTCTTCATCTTTGTGAAAGGAATATAATTCTATTGTTGTAGAAACTGGTACATGAAAGGCTATAAGATGTTTAACATGGTTGGGTACTCATCAGGCTGTCATTATTATTATTGCTCATGATAGATACTGATCCACCAACTCAAGACCCTGCTCTGGATCATTTTCTCATAGGTGCTTATGGACTTCCCTGTTTCAGGTTCATCCATTTCTTTTCTTTTCTTTTTTTTTTTTCCAAGTTGCCTTTCTTCTTTCTGATTTTCTTTCAATTTTTATTTATTTTATAATTAATTTAATTTTACATATCAGCCACGGATTCCCCTGTTCTCCCTCCTCCCACCCCTTAGCCCGCCCCAATCCACCCCCCATTCCCACCTCCTTCAAGACAAGGTCTCCCATGGGGATTCAGCTCAGCCTGGTAGATTCGGCTGAGGCAGGTCCAGTCCCCTCCTCCCTGCACCAAGGCTGAGCAAAATGTCTCAGCATAGGCCCTAGGTTCCAAAAAGCCAGCTCATGTACTAAGTAAGGACAGGTCCCGGTCCCATTGCCTGGGGGCCTCCTAAACAGTTCAAGCTAATCAACTGTCTCCCTTATCCAGAGGGCCTGGTCCAGTTCCATGGGGGCTCCTCAGCTATTGGTTCACAGTTCATGTGTTTCCACTAGTTTGGCTATTTGTCACTGTGCTTTTTCCAAGCATGGTCTCAATATCTCTTGCTCATATAATCCCTCCTCTCTCTCACCGATTGGACTCCCAGAGCTCCACCTGGGGCCTGGCCATGGATCTCTGCATCTATTTCCATCAATCACTGGATGAGAGTTCTATCATGACAGTTAGGGTGTTTGGCCATCCAATCACCAGAGCAGGTCAGTCTATGTCCTCAAAAGTCCACATTCCCCAGGGAGCTGCTGGGACTAGACTAGTTCCAAACAGAGCTTTTCAAACAAGACCACATCACACTTCAATAGAATTTACAATTTTGGCATTAGCTCAGATTTTAGCAAGCTAGGTGAAGTAGCCTATAGTAATGTCCTATTTATTTTATTCTTAAATCATTAATGATTAAGTACTATTAAAATAAACATTTAAATAAGACTTGGATTCATTTTATTAGTGAATAGCATAAACGACTCAAAGCTTTTCAAAACTATTGAAATTAGAATAATATTCCAAAAATAACAGCCACATAGGCACATTGTTCCCTAGTAGGTAAAAGAACAGATTGCAAATCAATTTATATTTTTTCACAGCCAATAAATTCATGAATAACTGACAGTATGTGCATGAAAAAACAATTAATTTAAAAGAGGCCATGAATTTGAAAGAGAGCAAAGGAGAAGAAGGTATATGGGAAGGCTGGGAGGGAGGAAGGGGCAAGAAATGTTGTGATTGTATTGTAATCTCAAAAATTAAAAAAAAATCTCCCCTGGGAATGGCAATGTATTTCAGTAATAGAGTCTTTGTCTCACATGCACGAAACACTGAGTTCAGTTCTGGGCACCATGTAAACTAAGTGTGGTGACACACACCTGTAGCTCCATCACTCAGGAAATAAAAGCAGGAGGATCTATAATTCAAGGTTACAGGTTATCCTTAGCCGTACAGTGAGTTTGTGGTAGGCCTGGACTATACACAATCCTGTCTCAAAACCAAAACAACAGCTTACCCATGTGCTGTTTCAACAAGGGGGTGGCTTCTTGCATTTGGGGCTTGGGGCAACTGTAACATCAAGTTTCATAAACATAGGAGGCACACCAAATTAGCTGATTGATTCCCATCAGTTTTGTGAAATATGTCTCTCCAGGTGATGGTCAGCACAAATCTTACTTTTCTGACAGGTTGCTTGCTGAACAGGAGATTCAGTAAAACTCTTGAAATATATACATATGAAATGAAGAGGTATTTTCTTGCCTAAAATATCCCCAGCAAGTAGTTCACTACTCCAAGTAGGGGAGAAACGGTGACTGTAATTGGATATTCAGATATGCTCCACTGTCTCGTTTACATGGGATGTGTGATCATCAATCTCACTGGACAGCTTGACAGGATTAGAGTCATCAAGGGAACTCACCTCTGAGTGTCTCGAAGGGTGTTTTCAGAAAGCTTCAGTTGAGGATGGAAGTCTCTGAGGACAGGAGGAGCAGTCCATGTGCTGGGGTCGTGGGCTGAACAGAGAGAAGAGAGTGTCCTGAGAGGAAAGGCACGTCCCCACTGCCTGCAGCCCACGATTTATCACCTTAGCTACATCTTATCACTTATTTGCCTTTATCTGTTGGAACCACCACATGTGAAATACAAGTTTCTGTAAGTTCTGTGTTTCTTCAGTTTCTTCCAGTGGTATCTTAGGTGTGTTCATATTGTATATGCGGGTGTATTTATTGCTGTAGAATATGTGAAAGATATTTAACTTAACATCTTATATGTGTTCATATTGTATATGTGAGTATCTCTCTCTGTGTACGTCTGTGTGTATATGTTTCTGTGTGTGTGTGTGCGTGTGTGTCTATGTGTTTATGTCTCTGTGTGTATACGTTTGTCTGTCTGTGAGTGTGTATGTCTGTGTCTGCACACACACACACATTAGCATATCCATGTATATACAGGCATTAGTGGCATTCGGAAGAGGGTGTGGGATACCTTGGAAGTGGAGGTACAGCTGTTTGTGAGTAGCCAGATGTGGCTACTGGGAACTAAACTAGGATCTGCAAGAGAAGCAAGTGCTCTTAACCACTGGGGTGTCTCCCAGCCCCCTCATTCCTGCCTTGTATCTCAGGAAGCCGTGAAGTGACAATTTGAAAACTACAGCCCACCAGGCAAGGCTGGACTGTAGCCCACTTTTGCATGGGCTGTACCCTAAGAATGTTTGTTATGAGAGGGAAAAGACAGAGAAAATGTATTACAGAGACCATATGTAGGCCATAAAAGCCCAAATGTCCACTCTCTGGCCGCTTACAGGAAAAGTTTGCCAACACTCAAGCTAGATTGTGTTTCTGTGCTGAGATAGCAACCATCACACACACACACACACACACACACACACACACACACACACACACACACACACACTGTGGCAATTTTGTACAACAAAAGCTTATTTCTTGCTAACCATGCCCATCCATAGGTTACGAGGGTTCCCTGCTTATCAGAACCAATCTGAAACCCAGCCTGGAGAAAATTTCAGGTCAATATATGTTTGACAGTCACCATAGTAATGAGAATGATCTGAGCTGAACACTGGCTCCTGGAATTTCCACCTGTGTGTGAAATGCACCCCATCTGCTTACATCCCACTGACCAAGGAAGTCACATTTCTTCATCTAACTTCAAAGAGATGTGATGCTATCTCATGCCTGAAAAAAACACAACTGATTTATTTGGTGAGTGACAGTATTAATGTAGGCTACACATATCTTAGAACAAATGCTTGTTTGTGCCTATAAAACTTGTTCAAGAAGAGAACAGGAAGAATCCATATCCTGTGACACCTCATTTGTTGATTCTTCTATTTTTATGTCTGTAAATATAGATATACAGATATTAATGTTTCTGTTATACATATTAAACCCCAAACCTATAGATACATCTGTAAATATTACATACTGAATTCAAATACAAAAGTACAAAATTAGAAATATTCCTATAGCTATATAATTGCTCAATTATAATATTACATGTAATTAATACTATATAATAGAGACCTCACTACATCTATTTAGCTGCAGAGATCTCTTTTATATATACTGATATATGGACTTTGATATTGAGTGTATAATAAATATGCTTAAAGGATAAAAATTCAAAATATATAATAGAAAAATCAGATTTCATGGGATATTGATTTCAAGTTTGATGTATATATATTTGCATGTATGTATATTCTGTATTAGTGGTATTGTTCATGAACTATTTCTATGTTTCTTTGATACATATATGTCTATATAGAGAAATATGTATTGTATACATAGTCAGAACTCTGTCATCTATAAATTACGAGATGACTAAGAAAATAAAAATCAATTTAAATTTTATTTTAAATGCATCTGGTCTCAAAGATATACAACTGTATGCATCGCATATTGATAAAAATTCTTCAAAGTTGTCTGAAAATTTAATGTTACATTTTTTTACTTCCAAGCTTTAATTTTAAAAAGGAAGGAGGGAGTAGGGAAGGGAGGAAAGGAAAGCTTTTTCCTTCTAGTTTTGTGAATCATTGACTCTTAGTCAAAGCTGGAAATTTGGAGTAGTGAATTTTCTTAAATTAGAGGGGCCTCAAGCTTTTCAAACAAGTACCAATGTGTGAAGAATCATGAGAGGATAGACATTGGCATTGGAAGAAGCATAGAGTTGATTCTGGTTTAACTTCCATATGATTAAGATAAGAATGTGAGCAGAGATCCAAGGACCAAGTTCTCAGGAATTTCCATTTCTGGGCGATCTCTGAACTACATACTTTTTGTTCTATGGAGAACCTCTTCTAAGTAAAAGCATTGTATTATTTGAGACTCACACTCAGTAGAATTTTATGTTTCATACTGGCAATTGTTGTGATAAGGTGAAGTCCATCGCCCCTTGAAAAGGAACAGTCCACTTCACTTTTAAAAGCACTGGGGAGTCAGTGGTTTTATACCCCAAGATCAAGGACAAACTGTCCTCTCAAATTTCCCCAACATTCCACTGAGAATGTTGGCCACACCTTTCTTAGCTCATTGGCAACACAAAAAATTATGAATGTTTAATAATTAAGTGAATAATTTTTCTTTCCCATGGGTGCATTCTGGTGAATCCCAGGTGGCAGTTTCTTTTTTACCCTGCATCACTAAAGGGCTAAGACTCCCCAAATGGTAAGATTCACAAATAACCATTCTTAGTGGTGGTGAGTAAGTGGGGAGCAAGGAAGGGAGATCCCTGAAAGGGAAAATTTCTTTCCAGAAGAACAAATCAAAATATTTAAAGGGCAGAGATCTTGTGAAATAGTCAAGAGTGGAAGAGTCCAAGCCTGTCTTCCATCTGTGTTTGGGAATCGTTAACAGCAATGTGTGGGAAGTCAAACAAAAATGGAGAGCAGAGATTTCTTTGCTTTTTAAAACAAGGATGTTTGTTTTAAGGAAAATGTGTGTGGAGCCAGGAAGGGAGAAAGCAAGGCTCCTGTGAGAGAAAGGGGGCATGGAGAGAAACACGCCAGCCATTCAAAGGACTTTTGTGTGCTCCTGAGAGCAAATAAGCCAGAGTCAATTTTCATAGGGAGAAAGAAACAAAAAATGAAAGAGAAAGAGAGAAAGAAGAAAAGAAAAAGAATAAAAGGAGAATGTTGACTCATTATAGAGGAAACAGTGCGACTTTAATGTTGTTTCTTGGATACTAAAACTCATCAGCCCGGGCTTGACCCTAAAGCATTATTGAGCTCTGTCTCAGTTGGCTTTTCTGGATTTTTCCATCTTTCCTCTGAAAGTCTTTGTATTGTCATGGAATTTCTTCTTGAAATAACCTGTGTCACTGAAAAAATTTGATTAAACTGTTTTAAAGGGGTAAGGGGCCACAGAAAGGGAGGGACTGGGGTTGGGGATTTAGCTCAGTAGTAGAGCGCATGCCTAGCAAGCGCAAGGCCCTGGGTTCGGTCCTCAGCTCTGAAAAAAAAAGGGAGGGACTGAGGAGGAGGTTAAGAAAGATTAAGGATGTACAAAGATACTTTATGAAAACATAGTATTTTGTAAGCTCATTAAAAATAAAGAGTTTGACAGAGATACCTTTCAAAGATGCACAAAGCTGCTCCCCAGATACATGGATTATTAAATGAAAATCTTAGTTATCTCTTTATATATAATTGGTCAGGGGAGCCCCAGAAGTATCCAAAAATAACATAGGCTATTGTCATTATTCCTGGATGCCACTGTGACTAAACAGTAAAACTCTTTTGCTAAAGACACTAAACAACTTGGCTACAGGACACAGAGAAATCAATCTCAAATTGACAGGCAACCTCATCCCTGCTGATGAGCTGGAATGTACCATGAGTCTGTGGTAATGCCCAGCAGTACCAGCGTGCTGGACAACATGACTCTGCTGCTGCAGTAGTGGACGTGAGGCCGCTCCACAGAGGGGAATTCAAGTCTAGAATTGTACACTTGGGCCAAATCCCCTAAGTCGAAACGTCATAGGGGAACCTGCTGTTGCTTTGCTAAATGGCCATGTTGTCACACAGTCTTCTATCTGTTTATGTTTAGATCCAGATTTGTGTTGCTCTTTGTCTTGCTCAGAGACGCTTCTTTTCACAGTGAGTAGTATTCAATAACATAGACTTATCATTGGTCGAAGTTTGGAGAAAAAGTGACAGTGAGTGTTCAGCCGTGGGTTCGACATCTATATCAGCATTTGTCTTCCAAGGTTCAGGAGCATCATGGGAAATAAGGCAGAAAGGATATACGAGCCTGACAATGGTGAGGAATGTTATGTGAGTGTCTTTGGGGTGTGACACAACAGTTATGTTCATGAACTCACAGCAGCAGTGGTTACCTGCACAAGGTCAAGTCAGTGAAAATTTCATCATGGATGAAGGAGGGTCTCACAGAGCCCCACCTCTAGCAGAGAGAGTTGTGCTGTGGGATGTTAATGTATGTCCTGTGGGAGCCCTTCTTGGGTTCCTTGTGGCATTACTCAGCAGGTTTGCATAGAGGATGATTAGGACCATGGGCCTGAGTGCAGGTGTCTGAGATGGTCTGCACTTGGCTGTACTGGGGGATGGTCTGTATGTCAAGTTGCTCTGATTGGTCAATAAATAAAACCTGATTGGTCGTGGCTAGGCAGGAAGTATAGGCGGGACTAACAGAGGAGAAATAAAAGAACAGGAAGGAAGAAGGAGACGCGGCCAGCCACTGCCAGGACAAGCAGCATGTGAAGATGCTGGTAAGCCACGAGCCACGTGGCAAGGTATAGATTTGTAGAAATGCGTTACTTTAAGATATAAGAACAGTTAACAAGAAGCCTGCCACGGCCATACAGTTTGTAAGCAATATAAGTCTCTGTGTTTACTTGGTTGGGTCTGAGCGGCTGTGGGATTGGCGGGTGACAGAGATTTGTCCTGACTGTGGGCAAGGCAGGAAAACTCTAGCTACAGAGTTGACTTATTGATTCATCAATAGAAATTCTTTAAGAAAAGCCAACAATTGCTTTAGTATTTCATTATTCCCAAAGAGAACCAAATTTAATAATAGCAGCTTTTCATCAATTAAAGGACAGGTTGTCTCGTTTCCTGTGAAGTTATGAAAATAATAACATTTGTCTTAAAAAAATATTAGCATCACATAGTTAAGTATTTCTTATTTGTGTGAATGTAAGTAAATTCATGAATTAAAAAGATGAGTTTGGGGAGTTAAATCTCCTTCAAAGACATTATCCCTGTAATGTGTAAAGTTTCAGGAAATAAAAATCTTCAAGATTCATATCTTATAAAAGTAAAATAATGGCCGGGCGGTGGTGGTGCACGCCTTTAATCCCAGCACTCGGGAGGCAGAGCCAGGCGGATCGCTGTGAGTTCGAGGCCAGCCTGGGCTACCAAGTGAGCTCCAGGAAAGGCGCAAAGCTACACAGAGAAACCCTGTCTCGAAAAACCAAAAAAAAAAAAAAAAAAAAAAAAAAAAAAAAGTAAAATAATGTTGGATCATATTCAACCACCAAAAGTGGTTAACATTCCATACTTACTAAAATTTGAAACAAATAGGTCAATAAGCTACATCTAGTCGAAGGTGCCAGGGAAGCCAATAATTCACTGCTCTAAATAACGAATTTCTAATTCTGAAACATTAGTGGAGCCACCCAGCACGGAGTCCTGTGACGTTTGCTCATTTATCTAAGACATTCTTTTTGAACTTATGAATATTTATCAGCCACAGAGTTCAATCCAGCATTATGAGAAGTGAGAGGCAGTGTCTTCTGGATGCAAAGGGCACTTTTCATGCTGCTGCTTCTCCACATACTCACTGGCATCTTGTCACGCTTGAATAAGCCATTCAACACAGAACTGCCAGCTAATCCAAGTACCTGAAGTGCAGAGATGAGAAGAAGCCTAATGAAGCATGTGTCGTCCGTTCAGCTGGCGACACAGACTCTTAGTGAAGCACAATTAAATCAGTGCAGGAGAGGCGCCTAGTCATCAGGTCCACCACCTTCTGCTTTACAGACAGGAAACCTAGGAGCTCAATTAATGCCTAGATTGTAAAATGGTACATGAAGCAATCAGTGAATTCAGGATAATCTCTCTCTTTTTTCTTTCCCTCTCTCATATACACACAGGGTGTGTGTGTGTGTGTGTGTGTGTGTGTGTGTGTGTGTGTGTGTGTGTGTGTGTGTGTGTTTACAATCAATAGTTTACCACACATAAAACATTGTCTTCAGTGCTGGTAAGGTATATTACGATTAATGAAAGTGGCCCCATTATTTATAGGAAACAACAGCCTCCATCAGACACTAAGAGGCAAGTCTTTTTAAAGGTTGTTATGCAGACCAAGATTGCAAAAGGTTCAGGCATTGGAATTTAGTGAAAAAGCAACTATTGTGGTCCACTGGAAACACACACACACACACACACACACACACACACACACACACACACACACACAAACTATTTTGTGATAAAGAAGTTTCTCTTCATAAATAGCTACATTGAATTTCTCAATCTTATGGGTGTATCTGTGTGGTGGCATGGGCTTGAAAGTCTGTGGCTTAGTCACCAAGAGGAAGGAAGCGGAAAGACGTATGGGAGGATTAGTAAGAATTAAAGTCACCCTTCCCCCCATTTCTAATTAATTCTGCAGGAACCAAGAAGTTCAAGAGCATGCTACTCATTCACTTATTTATCATTTTAAACAATATTGTGTATATATTTGCATATATTTACACACACATATATATAGCACCCTAGATGTTGGCTGCAAGATACAGAGTATGAACACATTTGAATAAATCCTGCATTTCTGTAGTTTATAACTGACTAGTAATTAATGGATGGCTGCTGATGCCACAAGGCTGTGTTATCTACCACTTCTCCTTGCTCTACTACTCAGGATCTGGTTCAGGATCTCATTGTGTTTAATTTCTTAGGTCTCGTTAGCCTGCTTTGGTTTAGGACAATTCTCTGATCTGTTGTTTTCTTGGTTTTGATTCTGAAAGATACAGATCTATCATTATATAATGTCCCTCCACTTTGATGTCCAATGTTTCCTTACAATTATAATGAGATCATGCTTTTAGTGTGTGTGTGGGGGGTGCCATAGGAGAGACAACAGGACCTTCCCAGGATATTACAAAAGGGAGACGCATCACAGTTTGAAACAGTATCTGTAGCTATAGTTTACCATTTATAATTATTATTTTATACTTTCCCTCAGTTTTTTCCATCTCTAGACTTCACATGTGCATCTTACTCACACTTGCCCAGTCTGAACATGCTCTCTCGATCATAGAGCTAGAAATTCAAATGCTTTCATGACAGGTCTCCTTAGACTCACAGACACTCAAAATCCAAGCTCAAATCCCCAATCTTCCACCATGATGAATTCCTCCTTCTACAGTGTCTCCTCTCTCCATTGGGCAAGCTAGGGTTTTAAAGGCAATTGTTCATGTTTTATTTCTCCTTGACTCCAAATCAATATACAATCAAGTCTTCCCAATTTTACCCACTAAATGTTTTGTATACTAGTTCTTGCCTCTCATTCTTCACTGACAGCATTTTGGTTTAAAAAAATGGCTACTTTCACCACAATCTACTAAGTTGCCTTAATGAACCCATAATGCTCTCTTCCAGCTTTATTCCACATTTCAAACAGGTTGATTTTTTAATTATCTTTTAGTTTTTCAGATTATAATATAATTAAATCATTCCCCCACCCTTTCTTTACTCTAAATCTTCCCATATATCTGTTCTTAGTGTAATTTTGACCAGGTCACATGTTAATTGCCCTACCTCAACGTTGCCTAAATTCTCTAGTAAATTTACATTGCTCTTAGAATAAAAATTAAAGTGTTGGTAAGCTCAATACTATTCCAATAATCCTAAGAAATAATGTGCACTTACAAAGAAAGATATGAATTCTGCATATGAGGAATGTGTTTTACAAATGCATGTAACAGAATGTCTCAACCAAGACAGACAATGTCCAGAATCTGTTATCCAAAGGATGAAAAGATTGGCTGAATGAGTGGAGGAGGTTTAAGCAGATGAAGGGAAGAGTATGCACAAATACAGAATGGTTCAAGAGCTGCTTTAGGAGGTTCAAATAGCTAATGTAGTTAGTGGGGAGGGAAAGGCTAGGAGCTTGAGATGCAGTTGAGAGCAGACATGGGCCTAACCACACAGAGCAGAGCACTTCCTTCTGGAAATTGTTGATTATTATAGTAATATCAACTTTCCTCCACATAGTGAAAAGACTAGCAAGGTAGGGATTAGGGTTTTTTTTTTTTTTTTTTTGTTTTTTTCGAGACAGGGTTTCTCTGTGTAGCTTTGCGCCTTTCCTGGATCTCGCTCTGTAGACCAGGCTGGCCTCGAACTCACAAAGATCCGCCTGGCTCTGCCTCCCGAGTGCTGGGATTAAAGGCGTGCGCCACCACTGCCCGGCGGGATTAGGTTTTATTTGGCTCAGTTTTCTATGATAGCATCATAGTACCTAGCACAGCACCTAGCTTCTGGGAGGTGGTTTATAAATATCTGTTAAAAGATTGAGTAACATCAGCTCTACAGATCTTCTTTATAATTAATGGAATAGACCATGTATTGTAATGAACTACAATTATCTATTACTGCTAAACCTCTGCTTACAGATAGCAATGTCCCTTTAGAACATCAATGTTTCCGAGGCTGAAATACTTATTAGCTCATACTATCACACAATGAAAAACTTCCTCCTTGGAATCTTCAAGAAAAGTTTCCTGAAACATTCTAAACTTATTATTCATTTGAATTTCTTGGGGGGAAAATTCTCTTTGGTTTAATGAAATGGCTATCACATTAATTATAAATCAACTTTTAAACTATTAACAATGATGAATGATACAATGATAAAATGTTTATGCCCATAATTGTTTTGAGTAAGTCAACAGTGCTCCATTATCTCAATATCAATCAAAACCATTTCTACACCAACCATACATTCTGATGGAATTAAGCTTCACAGATTCTCTCAACAAAGCATCCATTAAGCATACGACTTAACCTGATTATAATCTTCTTTCAACCAAACTGTGTTTCTTTTGATCTGTGTAGATCTGCAGTTGTAATGTTGCTACAATTGTTTGACTATATTGAAATTTTGCCATCTAAGATTAGCCTTAGGGTAAAGGCTTGCTGGAAGGAGAGAAAAGAAATGCTATTTCTTGCTGTTTTAAAGTTTTCAGGACATCATTGATTTAATTTGAAGACACTGTTTATCCTAACAGTGTGCTGAAATGAATATTTCATTTCTATCTCGAGCCACATACACAGTCATGTTAAATATAAATCTCAGTGGCTGGAGAGACGAATCAGCAGTTAGGAGCACTTGTTGCTCTTACAGAGGACTCCAGGTTTGATTCCCAGCTTACAAACATTTGTAACTCCATTTCCAGGGGATTTGACAACTCCTCAGATTTTTACAGGCACCAGGCATGCAAGTGGTGAACAAGCACATGGGGGAGTGGGGGATGACACAAAACACTCAAACACATGAAATAAATCTAAAAATAGTTATTAAAGTCATTCTCAGTGAGTCTGATTATTTTTGAATTTACAAAACGTATTTGCTATTTGAATAATACTACAGCAAACTTTCACGTTATATACCTGTAGGACATGATTAAGAGAAATTTTTAGATGTATGCACCTGATATTTATGCAATTTTTGTATAATTTGAGTCTGAACAATGAATGTGTAGTGTTTAACAAAAAGTTAATAAAAACATCTTTAACTGACCTAATGAGCATGCTCATGTGGAATGCTGAAGGCTTGAGTCAGAGCAGGTGAATGTGAGAAGGTCCTGAGCATCTCCAGGCCATCCTTGAAAGCAAGGCAGCATCTGCTGCAAGCTGAGAGTAGGGTGGCAAAGTAAATAACCTTTCATGAACTCAGAGCCTTCAAGGAATACATCATCTCAGGCCTCCAAACTCTGGAGTCCAAAACCGTTGGGAATATAGGAATGCAATAACCACACTAGAGAGAACAAAGGACTTTTTAAGAGGCTGCTGGATATGCTACACACTGCTAAAGAGACATCTTCTGTATTCAGAGAACTGGAGGCCAGGCAACTATCACAGAGATATTAGTGGTTCCGTGAATGTGCAGACCTCAAGTTCTGCAAAAGGCAAAGTCTGGGTTTCACCACCAAATCATCTAGATACAGTATTGAGCTGAACTGTGTGGTATGACAGGTGTGTGCTGTACTCTAGGTATACAGGTAATGCTGGTCTCCACTGACAGTTTGTATATATCACTGGACATATAGTGTGAAAATGTGAGTCAAGATTACTTCTATGATTTCCTCCAGAGTCAAAAAGAGAAACAATGAATGGACTCAGTAAGACTGTTGGTAATTTGTATTTGCCTTTCTCAGCTCTCCCACAATCATCTCTAGTTCACTCCTCTCTGGAATCTGTCCCATGAATTCTAACTTCTGTGACTCCCCCTCACTCTCATCACTATTTCCTTTATTTGGTGAAACCAAAGTGGGTTTTAAGTTTCCCTTTCCTCCTTTCTCTGTAAACCTCTTCCAGTGATAAACTCCACTCCCTTGTTTTGCTTTTTGTTTTGGCTAGTGGAGGGCAGTATTCTTCTAAAGCTTATTGGCTAATGTCTGAGAATTATTTGTAATTGAACGTTTCCCGTCCTGACCACCTGTTCCCAAGTACCTGGCAGCCGCTTCCCAAATTACCACACAGAGGCTTATATTAATTATAAATACTTCGCTGATGGCTCAGACTTTCTACTAACTAGCTCTTACACTTAAATTAACCTGTATTTCTATTTATGCTTTGCCACATGGCTTGGTACCTTTTCTCAATATGGCATTCTCACCTTGCTTCTCTGTGTTTGCCAGAGGCTCTCTGACTCCACCCTTCCTCTTCCCATAATTCTCCTAGTCTGGCTCTCACACTCAATCTCTCGCTGCCCAGCTACCGGCCAATCAGCTTTTTATTAGCAACTGAGAGTAATACATATTCATAGTGTAGAAAAGGATTTTCTACATTTCCACAGCATTTACTATTTCACAAAATGTTAATTTTTTTACATTTGTTTATTGTCTGTGTCTGTGTGTTTGCATTCATGCATGTATACATACACATGCATGCTATGGCACACAGGCCAGAGATGGTTCTCCCCATCTACCATGTGGGGCCTGTGGATCAAATTCAAGTTGTCAGGCAAAAGATTTTAGCCACTGAACTATCTGGTTAACTCCCACTTCACGTATTTTGCCACATTTTCTAATCGTTTAAGATGAAAAAGTTTATCAGGTTTTTGTTAGTCATTCCAGCCAAAATCAAAATGTACTATTGTTCTTCACAAATAAATCTAAAGCATGCTGGTGAATGAGCAGATAAATAATGCAGAGAGTGCTGTGGGATGTTTTTCTGTATGCTGCAAATATGTATTGGTCTCACTGGTTGATAAATAAAGCTGTTTGGCCATTGGAGAGGCAGGATAAAGTTAGGTGGTACATTCCAACTGAAGATGGAGACAAAAAAGGGTGGAGTCAGGAGAGATGCCAGCCAGCTTCCCAAGGAGCAACAAGATGCCTGCAGACCGGTAACACCACGGCCATGTGGCAAGATACAGATGAATAGAAATGGGATAATTTAAGATGAAAGAGTTAGCGAGCAGGAAGCCTGAGACATAGGCCATACAATTTGTAATTAATATAAGTCTCTGTGTGTTTGCAGGACTGGGCAGGACAGAGGAAAACTTCCTCCTACAAGAGAGTGATATGCTGCAATCTCATCCTTCAGTGGGGATTAAATGGAGACTGAAGCTTGTGATCCCTCACTCACTTGGAAGCATCTATTAGCAGCAAAGTGAATCAGGCATCCTTAACACAAGCACACCTGCAGCATGCCCTCCCGTTTCCTTTCAGCTAAAGCAGAAGTTAAGCTTCATGGTGCAAACTGAGTGTGTACAGGTGTGTTCTTGTGTGCCACTGAACCCTTTTGGCTGAGCATAGCCGGGCATGTGTCTCCTAGTGTTTTTTCTCAAACTATGGCCCTAAACTGAGTATGCTCAATAATACCCATTTTAATCTGAATGTGCCTTGGAATGTGTCCTCCCTCAAAGTGATTTCCTATGTAACAAATGCAGGATCTGTAATAACATTGCCATAATGCTTTGTTGGAGAGGGTACTATTTTGGAATATCCCTGGTACCCTCTATACCTGCTACTAGTGGTGAGCATTTCTTTGTTCTTTCATCATCTGGTGTGCTTCTTTGCTTTGTCCTTACGACAAGAAGGATGAGAAGGACCCACTGTGTTCAGTGACACACCTACCTCACCACCGTGTTGTGTCCAACATCCCCAAAGACTCAAACACTCCAATATACCGCTATAGCCAACTGTTCTCAGTAACAACATGTCACGATGATCCACATGCTGTGGAACTGCCATACGGATGAGAGAACTCAGAACCTGGCTTTATTCTCCACGGGTTATCAAGAAGGTCGATTTTGATGATGGAAAAGCAGGTATGTATAAGTGGCAAAAAAAAAACAAGTGTTGCTGCTGGAACCGTAAAATCTAACCAGAGGCGAAAATGACTCACTTAGACTTTTTAAGTAAGTAGGTGAAATACACCTTTGAGATGGAATAATTACGTGATAAGTGTGTACAAGAGAAGGGACCTATATCCTGTCTTGGGTTTATGTCTGTGCCAGGCAAACTTAGGAGATGGCAACCAAATAGTTGTGGTGATATTTTATTTGTGCCGAAATGTGATATTTTATTTGTGTGTTAATAAATAGAGTTTGCCTAGAGATCAGAGGACATAGCCAGCCATAAACAAAAGTCAGGCAGCACACACCCTTAATCCTGATCACATGGCAAGCAGAGTCTCTGTGTGTTCAAGGACACAGCCAAGCGTGGTGAACACGCCCTTACTCCCAGTACCAACCATAGAGACCTGGAGGTCTGTACAGACAGGCAGTGACAAGGAAGTGAGGTAGCTGGGCTAAGAGCCAATGTGAAGGCAGAACAGCGAGGCAATGAAGGTGCAGGTTAGACAGGAAGAAGCTTGCTCTCTCTTGGGAAGCTAAGTGTGGTGAGCTAAGGGTAGCTGGTGGCTCTCATTATTTCCCTGATCTCTAAGGCTTTCACCTCTGTATTTGGCTCTGTGTTTCTTATTTAATAAGACCATTTAGAAATTCGTCTACAAACAGGGAACCTGGAACCTGGATCTCTTGGAGCCAGGACAAAGTCCATGAATAATGGAGTGTACTCTCTTTCATGTCACCTTCACATTTACCAAAGCATCCACTTCTGTCTCCTGACTAATTTGCACCTCTTTGGAATAAAATAATAAGGTACTAAAGAATATATAGTACCTTATAATTACTTAGCTATGAATAAGTGTTAAGCAAATTGACAGCAAAAGAAATTTTGATCTATGTGTCCTGACTTCCACAAAAGTTAAATAAAGGCAGTTTTGTAGAGTTGATTTTTTGTTTGTTTGTTTGTTTTTGTGGCAGCAGAACTCTTTAAAGGTCAGTGTTGGGGATTAAGCCTTGCCTTTTGTTATTATAAATATATAATATAATGTATTTTAAATGTTTCAGAGTTTTCTTAAATGCAAATGCTTTGGTCAAGAAAAATTTCTTCATAGTGCTTTGATTCTTCCAGGCTTTATTTCATTATCATGAATACTTAACCTATGAAATCCACTCCCTTGCTTTCTAAGAACTATTAGATGGGCAAGAAGCCTCTGAGCCTAATAATAGTTCATTCTTTGAAACAGGAAGCAAAATTTTGCCAAGATTAAACAAGCCCAAACACCAAAGGTTCAAGGTCAGGTTGAAACAGAAACCACAAATTCTGATTTGATCTAAACTTGGCAGGGTAACCCTCACATGGATTGTTTCTACTATTGAATGAAGGAGATAAATAGTCACAGTTGAACAAAGAAGCAGGCAGACCAGTTTGAACTAGCAGAATGCTCAGGAAAGGATTAAAAACTCAGGTCTGTTCTAGTGAACATGAACCCGAAGACCTGTGCTCACATCCCATTACCAGCGCACCTGGAGAAAGTTAGCAGGAGGTTGACTGCCTTCAGAGAGGTAAGCTAAATTTTCTGAGGCAAATGAGCAGCACAAACATGCAAATATACCAAGTGCATATTAATTCACGGAAGGAATGTTCAAGATTGACAACTGAGAGGTCCAAGATTACGTTTAGATTAAAAAAAAATGCCAGCTTGAATTACCATTTACTTAACTTACACCATGTAGTTTATGTGGCCAAAGTTTCTCCATCTGCATATCAGAAATCTAAGGAGAAAAGGGGTATGTGTAAGATGTTTTCAAGTCACTAGTGTGCACACACACACACACACACACACACACACTGATTTATTTCTTCCTTCCTTCCTTCCTTCCTTCCTTCCTTCCTTCCTTCCTTCCTTCCTTCCTTTCTTCCTTCCTTCCTTCCTTCCTTCCTTCCTTCCTTCCTTCCTTCCTTCCTTCCTTTCTTTTTTTTGGGGGGTTTGCAAGACAGAGTTTCTATGTGTAATAGCCCTGGTTGTCCTGGAACTTGCTCTATAAACTAGGCTGGCCTTGAACTCACAGAGACCTGCCTACCTCTGCCTTCTCAGTTCTGAGATTAAAGGCATGTGCCACCACCCAGCTACTGATTTCTTATAAATCACTGACAGGGGATATTGACTTCATGGTGTCAGTGAATGCCATGGAGCACAGACTGGGTTTGCTAAGTCTGGACACTGTGTTTCCTGAGGGGACTTACAGAAGTGGAGTCCAGAACATTTTCTAAAACTTTTACTTTGGGGCTCTGGAGAGCAAAGCAGAATATATGTATAAAAACCTAAACATACTGAATTATTATTATTTCCAAAACCCACACGGCTATCATATGGGCCAAGAACCAAGGTCATGTCAGTAATTCATAACCCTTCCCCAGGGTCAATAATTATAAACCCTATCTTCCAAACTTAATGTTCCAGATAAGTGGCATAAACCAACTTTATCTGAATGATTCTGACAAAGGAATCCTTTAAAGCCAGGATTGATGTTCCTTTATAGTGAAACATTCCAGGCAGAAATAGAATCACCTCCAATAGAGGCTCAGCTTTCTCCATTGGTGCCTTGAATGATGCTATACTGCTCAGTTCTGAGAGCCACCCAAAGGAGGATCCACTGCCTCTCTGGAGTCTGAATTCGTATAGGAGGGGATGTGGCATCCAGTCTCTAAAATAAGAGCCTCACAGATGGTTTCCTCTGGGTAGTTGTTTCCTTTCCTACCGGTGTTAAACATTCAGTAAGATAGCACCATAGCCAAATACAATTGTCAGATAAGTGAACTCAGTATCTCTCTTTAGCTTTATTAGGAATGAATGAGTGAGTGAGTGAGTGAGTGAGTGAGTGAGTGAGTGAGTGAGTGATTCCACTATGTCCTCCATTAATAGGTTCTTGGATACACATATCTTGAAAATACCCCTCTTCCCAGTGAGGTGTGTTGGAAACTCTCTGACCAGGATAAATTGAACTCCAAACCAGATTTCTATATCCTGGCTTGGTTACCTGATCAGCCACTGCCCAGCTTCTCTATTGTAGGAAACAAAAAATGAAATGTGCTGTCGTTTTTGTTAAAGGGTTAAATGAGACAAAGATTTTATTTTTAAAGAAATTATAAAGATGCCATTTGACAGCAATCCCTCCTGAGTCGGCATATTTCTAAAAATCCAAATATATGCTTGGGTTTCATTCGCCCTAGCAACTGCATAATATTAAGTTAGCCAATCGCCACAAACATGAGGCTGAGATCTGGCCACTCAGAGTCAGGCTCAGAACCCACTGCAGTCAGTTTTAAAAGACCCAGGGGATCCTGCTGAGTGTGCTAGGTTGCTTGATTTAACAAGGCTAAGCACCCTTCTGCAAAGTAAAACCTTGTGTTTCGCTGTACTTTGGATTGTGGGGCCATGTTCCTGGGACCCCGGTTCCAATCCTAGCAACTACCCAGGAAGGATCTCATACCCAGCCTGACACTGGAGATCTTTGGCTTTGTCAGCTTGTGGGACTCAGAGGTGAATCCAGGAGCAAGCCTGCTTATTGCACAGCCTCAGTCTTCACTTACCCTTTCCACTTGAAAGATCCACTGGCTCTTCCTACGTAGCTTTTACCCTGTGTGATCCCTGGGCAGCTTCTGAACTCACTCCTCTCCTAAGCACACAGCCTTGCCTCACTCTCTCCCAGGACCTGCCCTGACATTGCTCTGTTCTGGGCCCCAGTTAGACATCATCACAGGTCGGTGTCTGGTGCCTCGCCCTTCTTGTCTGTTACCTGCTCTCTCCAACTCTGTCAGATGGTCCTGATTCTACAGAGGTCTCGTCCTACATCCCCAGCCACCAGCTTTGTGCTCGGAGCTTGACATGAACACAATACAGTTTGACTGGACATGGTTGCTCTTTTGAGTCTTGTTTGGTTGATTTGATTTGTTGATTCTGGAATCGAACTTGTACCCCTCGGTCATGCTTTGTAAGCCCTATAATTAAGTTGCACTCATAAAAACTCTTAGCATAGATAGGATAAGTGAGGTGGCAGAGTGGCTAATACTGGTTCCCAGGGTTGTTACATCTTAGTTATCGGTGTCTTCATCAGGAACACAAGGCTGCAATGATCTTTAACATTGCTCTCAGTTCCCTACATCATCTCTGCTTCAGATTCATGCTAGACTATGAATTCTCCTGAAGCGATTGGATTCTGTTTTCTCGTGAAAAGAAAGATGTTTATTGTTCTCACTACTGCTAAAAATTGTGACTTAAAAATATCATTTTTTAGAGTAAGTGATTTATATTTGCTTTTTCACCATTTGCCAAAATGCTTCTCACTGACGGGGGTTTTGTAATTACAAAAAGCAATCTAAGAGATAAAACGCCACCTGGTGGACACGTTCTCAGGCAGGTCTAGGCCCTGCAAAGAACAAGAGAGCTTTGTTCTCTGGCCAAGAAATCGCACCATACTTTCGCCTTCCTATACTCAAATCTCAACTCTGTAATTGCCTCTGCTTTTTATGAATCACACAAAAATTTTATTTGTTAAAAGAAAATCTATTGATTTGGACCATGTTTCTTTGATTTGTATCTGTTTGCTTCACATTTACAATGTGGTAGGCACTTTGAGGGGGGAAAAAGATAACTCCAGCAAGCTACGCCTGGGTGTCTTTAGTCTCTTATCAATTTGGTTGGAAAACAATCCTTGAGTATTCAGAGACGTCTTGGCTAGACAGACAGACAGACAAGGGATAGAAGAGTTCCCACGTCTTGGAACAGAACGTACAGTAGAGCCCACCCTTTCCTCCAGTGCCTGGCGCTGGCTCCGTGGTTTACAATTTGCCTTGTTTCAAAGGAAAAACATTTAGAGGGTAATCTGGGGCTCTGGATTAGCCGAGTTATTTCAGTGTGAAGTGGAATCTTTGTCTGGATAATGTTTTCACTAAGTTGAAGGAAATCTAAATGACCTCCACTTAAAAGGAGCTAAAGGACACGATTATGCTGGTTTCTTTCTCCACTTCAGAAAAAAATATCCATCTACGATGTCCACTAAGGTTCAAAGAAGCTTAGGAGAAGGTGGTCATGGTTAATTAATGAAACATCAAGAGGATGGCTACCAGCCTCCAGTCCTGCTTGTGATGCCTCTAAGGTACTTTACTTAATTTTCACAGCAGAAACTCATTCATTTAACCAAAGCTAATGATTCTTTCCAGCAGCCCCAGGTCAGCCAGCTATTCATATTGTAATTGCATCACTGTCATTTGGTATTTCAGCCGCTCACAAACACATTTTTTCCCCTTTTCATTAGTTTTTTTCTCTGCCCTAATTGCCATCAGTCAGCTTAGGACATTATGATATTTCAATTTCTGTTTCCTATATCCACGAACCTCTAATGCGAAATATATTTGTTTCTTTGCACGTTTTTCACTGGATTTTTCCTTTTCAGACACTTCTTAGGATTCTCAAGAATGTTGAAATCTCTATGAACCTGAAAAATAATTCCTTTATTGGGATAAGCACTCGTGTTGAAATTGCCTCCCTTTCTCCTTCTTCACAGCTGGGCTCTAAGCACAAGCTCCTTGAGCTCCGTAAACACAGACATTTCTATACAGCCTTTGTCCCGAGACCCTCAAAAGAGTCCATAAAAATTTCTTGCTAATATTCTTCTGTTCTGTTCTTGAAAAGGTTTAATAAACTGGCTCTTCTTACATGTACCTTGAAAAGAGGGCTTGTAGGTCAGTCCAAATAATGTAAAGGAAAACTCCAGGGGAAATGTGGAGAAATTGCAACCTTGGTCACACACCCTCCCCCCATTCTTTATCCCCAAGGTACATTACATTGTCATGAAAAACTGTCTTTAGTCCTATAATATATTTCATACCCTTAGGAAAATCCCTGCGGAGGCCATTCATAAATACTAATTTCAACATCATTTGTATCAATAAACAAGCATGAAGTAAGTATCTACCTATAAGTGTTAATGTATCTTAGGTATTGAGTACAAAATAGGAATAAATACAAGGCACAATTTTACATTCTAAGGATTCATACTGTTACTGGAATTGCAGAACTGATTTCAAATTAAATTCTGACTCAGGCTCTAACGCTGACTGTAGGTGGAAGTTTCCATTCCACAAGCCACTCCCAAGTAACCACACAGAGGCTTAATATTAGTTATAAATGCTCAGTCAATAGCTTGGGGTTATTACTAGCTAACTCTTACATTTAAATTAACCCATACTTCTTATCTATGCCACATGGCTTGGTACCTTTTCTCAGTATGCCATGCCCATCTTGCTTCTCTCTGTGTCTCGTGGTGACTCTTCTGACTCTGCCCTTCTTCTTCTTCGCAGAAATCTCATAGTCTGGCTCTCCTGCCCAATCTCTCCTGCCCAACTATAGGCCAGTCAGCTCTCTATTAACCAGTGAGAGCAATACATATTTACAGTGTACAAAGATTGTTGCACATTTTATAGAGCCAATTGTAAACAACATGCAAAATGGTACAAATGTAAAACGATACTAGAGCACAAACAGGGAGACAGTACAGCTGGTGGAATAGTAGTTTGTCTGAAACTGTATCCACATAATCACCACTGGAACTTCTTAATGTGTCCTCATTTGGGGGAAAGAAAGCCCTCACAAATATAACTGAGGAGCTGAAGATGAGGTCATCCTAGGTTACCTGGGCAGACACTAAGTCCTAGGGCAAGGGTCTTTATTAGAGACACAGAGAAGGTACAGATGCAGAGGAGAAAATCCTGTGAAGGTAGAGGCACATATTCAAATTCTGCAGCCACCAACCATGTAATTCCTGTACTATTCTGAAATTAGAAGTGTCAGCAAGGCTTCTCTCTCCCATAGAATATTTGAAAGGCAGGTGGCCCCATCAACCCCTGCATTTCAGGACTTTAGACAACAGCTGGAAGAGGATACATTTTCTGTTGTTTTACACTACTAAGATGGTAACACTTTATTATGGCAAGTATAGGATTCTAATATACATGCTGTTAGTCCATTTGATGACTGCAACAAACTATTATAGATGAAATGTTTTACAACAATGGGGTTCATTTATCAGAGTTCCAGAGACTGGAAGGGCAAAATCCTGGTGCTAGTCGTCATGGCGTGAGCTCAGGTTCATCTCTACTTACAAGACAGCACCTTGCTGCTGTGTCCTTCAAAAGCATGGATGCTGTGTCCTCCCATGCTGTGTTCTAGTGTCTAGGACTACTAGAAGGCCAAATGGGCTGGCTGGTTCCCTCTAGCCTTTGTATCAGGCCATTAATCACATTAGTGAGGGCAGAGTCCACATGTCCTAATCACTCCCAAGTGCCCGGTGCTAGTTAACACCACTGTCTTCCACTATTGTCTTCCACCATTTCTGGCTTCCACCATTTTCTGGCTTCCACCATTGCCTGTCTTCTATCACTGCTTTCTACCATTGCCTGAGGGGTTATATTCGCACACCTGGATTTTGAAAACCTTGATACCACAGAACCTGGCAAACAAATAAAACCCTTTCAGGAGGCTGGGTCTACTTTCAACAATTCCTTCTTTACCTCAACTGTAATGATGTAGAAATTTGAAAGACAGCCTGATAGAAAAATAAACCTAATAATGTCTATGCAGAGTATGGTGACATCTTTGAAGAGAGCTGAAGGTTAAAAGTGTTAACGAGATGTAGCAAGTGTGTTTACTTACCGTCACCTTTTCCCTTTTACAACGATTCTAGGTAACACAGACATTAGACAATCTCTTGCTTTCAAAGCAATGTCCGGCCAAGTTCGTGATGTACATCTACTTGAAACTTTTTGTTGTTTTTCTCATATGTAGCTCAGTTGAGTAAACAACATCACAGATCTTTAAAATCTTCCAACAGATCCTTTTAAGTACTTTGATCTTCTGCAGTTTTACTTCATTACTTTGGAATCCTTAAAGCTGAGTTTAGACTGGAAGACTAAAGCAACCATGCATTGTTGAAATTTGATTCTGAAAATAGATAATCAAAAGCATTTGTATCTTCCTCCTAAGACTGACTCTTCATTAGATAGCAATTGTTTGAATCATTATTTTTCCTTATTAGTCATCTTAGGAGAAATTTTGAAACATAAGCGTGAAGTAAGTTTAATTCTTAAACAATGCCCATCACATCAAAGGCACTCAACAAATATTTGTTTAATGAATGAAATTGATTTACCTATGAGCTCAACCTTATGTAGTTCTTTGCTTGTGGTGAGTACAATTTAAATAAGCCTACTGAAGTTGAAGATATCTATAGAAAAATTGAAGGTAGCTATGTGTTAAAGGTCATATGATTCCCTTATACAAAGCTACAGCTACCTGTGGGTACTGAAAGAGCAAAGCTAACCTGGAGTTGAGAAGGAGAGGGATTGGGCTTCCCAGGAGGCTGGTGTGCTGTATTGAGAGAGTAATCACTGCTCCACAGCAGCCAGTAGAAATATGTCACGTAGAAATATGAGGCCAATGTTGCTACTTGTCTCATTTTCAAGAAACCCAGAACATTTGACATTTTAAAGGTTTTCAATGATAAAATCTGTGTGTCAGGGGTGGGGTAGGGTAGGGGTATTCACTCTGTGATGATTAAACCAAACACATCATCTTCCAGAGAGGCCCAGTTCCCACAAATCTAGACCTAGCCATCCTAGCACCTTTAATTTGCCTCCAATTGCCTTGACTTTCTTTCTCATTCATCTTTGTTTCTTCCCCTCTTCAGAAGTGGCACCTGCAGCAATGGGATTCAGGAGAGAATCCTGAAAATCTCAGTCAAGTTCTGAACTCCACAGTAAGGCTCCCCTTGAACAAACCAGAATGTAGGCTGGAAGCAAGTGAACCTGAGCACAAACTGCCCTGCACGATGACACTTCTGAAGAAGATCGGCCAGCAAAACATCTTCCAGAGCTTTCCAGTAGCTGTCTAAGTTTCTGAAAATAAGTTATATATTATAATACAGAAGGTAAACTTTAACCGCTTGTTAGACACCAACCTCATCTATTGGCTCAGATACCTAAATGTAACATAAAACCATGGCACTTTTTGAATTAAACATCTTAAACTAAAGGATAATAGGAAGCTTTTGTCCAGAATAATTTAACTTTGCCATCAGTGGCTTTCTCTTTTAGTTTGATTTGCTATTATGCTTGAATGCTGAGTATAGTGATATAGTTTTATATTTGGTTCTTTGCTGTAACCAGCTCTTTGCTCTATCTTTATGTCCATGGCCCATATTTCCAACTTTTATTCTTAATTAACAAACACTAATTTAGGCTGAATGTTCTTCACCTGACATTCTTGAGAACAGTAGAGATTCAGATTTTGGATTTTTTTTTCTTTTTTGGATTTTTGGATGTTTTCATATACTTAACGAGATATACTAGATGGAACCTAAGTCTAAGCAGGAAATTCATTTGTATTTCTTTTACACTTTAGATACATGGGTTAAAGAAAATTCCGTATAATACTTTTAATGCCCCTGATTTTTAGCCATCACCTTTCATGAGGTTAGTCTCATGTTTCAAAGAAATTCAGATTTTGGAGATTTTGGCTTGGGATGATCTACTTATAGTCCTGATCAAGGACAACGTATAGATAAATAAAACTCTGCAGAGATCAGATTGGGGAATCACATGAGTAAGTTGAAATTGTCTGTGTTCGTTCCCAATACCACTACACAGACAGACAGACAGATGCACACACACACACACACACACACACACACACACACACACACACACACACACACACAATCTAGGACAAAAAACAGCATAATAGAAGAAATCATCCATAGTAGAAGTATTTAAACTAGGAAATTGGGAAATGCTTGAAATTAGGAATACCCTTCTAACCCTGAGAAGTGATTGCTAAACAGCAGCCAGTTCTCATTATGTCTGTGCTGTTATTAACCCCAAGGGAGTTCCTGCCGTTCATCACATGCGACTGGAACTTTCCTTTTGCTTCACCAGTGAGAAAATGATCAGTTTGAGTAAGTTCAACTTGCCAAATGTTAAGAAAAGGAAACATCAAAAGAGACAAGTTTGCAAATCTCATCTGTTGTATGCAAAGGGGATACTTCTCCCCATCTTGACTCCGGCCCTATAGCCCTCTTCTTATCATTATAATACCACTAAGGGGTAAGGAAGGGGTAAGACAAGGAATCCCCAAGAACGCTAATGAAATGTTTTTATTCATCTTTAGTTCATTCTCTGTGATTTGGCTTTTGTTTAGATTCAAGTTATTTGTGTACCCAGAGATATTTTGGTTTTAAAATTGGTATTTCAAGAATATAGTGACGAAACATTGATGTCATATCATGTAAAGGGTCTTGACCGTTACTCATTGAGTTTCCTTTTTCCCATCACCCTTTCCTGTTGGATTTGTTTGCCTTACTGAGGGTCTGTGACATCCAGAAAGCTAATGTCTCAAGCTCTTGTGAAGTAGTTATATTTACTTACAGGACTTTTATGCAGCGAGGATGTTTTACTTAATAGTTCCTCCTGCAGTCTGGACCTGCATTAGTGAGATTTGCTACAAGTGAACTCGCTGTAGGGGAGGTCCGCTCTGCCGCAGAACACTTGTCCATTTGGGAGGGGCTGCCCCAGGAGTTGCCCAGGCTTCTGTGAGCTGTTTCACAGCTGTTTCACTTCCCTGAAAGTCCTCCGCTCTCCACCCCCAATACCTCAATTGCGTACTTGCCAACTGTTTCACCAACTGGAGGGTAATTTTCTCATCTAAGTTGACTTTCATTTACAGTGTAAAGATGGGAGGCAGACCTGGAGAAGTGGGCACTAATTAGTACACACTCAGAGCTAGACGCTCTCTGATCTAAGGCTTCCTGAAAGGGGTAGGCAGTGCTTCCCATCAAAGAGTTTCAAGGGATGGTCTGAGTTTGGGGCCTGGGCCTCAGGCAGCTGTTTTTGTTGTTGTTGTTTTGCTGTTTTTATATTATTATTATTATTATTATTATTATTATTATTATTATTATTATTTTGCTTGCACTGATTCCATGAGACCCTTAACAGATGAAGCACCCACTGACATCAAAAAAGATGAACAGCGTAGCATGGTATGTGTTAATCATCCCCAGAGTGCCCAGGGCGAGCGGGTCTTTACAAACCTACTTAATGAGAGAGTTGCTTGGTGAATCTCATCAGAGGAGAAGTGGAATAAAGTGGAAAATACTTCTAAGTATTCCTTGTGTTCGGCTCCTGTGTAATTGGGTGTCTACCAAGCTATTCAAACCGGATCGACAGTTTTCGTTTATTAAGTTCTTATTATTGAATGTGCCCAGCGCTAAGCAACTTTATTGCCGTAGTCCTCTCTGGTGCTGATGGAAGTGATATAAAATCAACTAGCTGGGCATGGAAAGATGATCTTTTCCGCTTTTCTTTTCTCTAAGTTAACAGTTGAAAAGTTGCAGTTTATTAATTTCTAATCCACGATAGAGAAATAAGTGTTTAAGTGTAGCAAATACAAATAATGGGCTGGCTATTTGATGTTCATTGCAAGATGTGATATATTTGCAAACATAACATATGTGTGCTATTTCAGTTCATGATTACATGTTTATTGGTTTAACTGATAAATTTAACTGTTCACAACACAAAAATGGAGACACAGAAGACACACATCTGACTGAGATGGAATGTAAGGGCCTACCTCTATCCTCTGAGCAGAAACACTAAGAAATGGGTGAAATGTCTTGGAAACAGTTTAACGTGATTTTTGTGGGTTTTTTCTTGTTTTTTTTGTTTTTGTTGTTGGTGAAACTACCCTTTCTATCTGATAGAGATTTTCTAATCTCATGTATCAAGAGAGAGAAAACATGCCCCTGTAAGAAGATTGTGAATGAATGTTCACAGCATCTTTATTTGTAATTAACAAATGAATGGGAACAATGCAAATGAGCATTCATAGAGAATGGATAAACACGCTGTGATCCACACAGTACAGTATGAGTAGTATAGTATAGTATAGTATAAAATACTACCTAGCCCCCCACCACCACCTAAAAAATAAGTAAGGGAATGTTCTTTTGCTAAAGCAACATGCATAAACTTAGAAAGAAAGATGAGAGAGAGGCAGCAGCCCCTCTACAAACAGAATAAGTGTGGAGTCACTGACAAACGTTCTAGAAATATGTACTAGTTTGTAGGGACAGATTAGTGGTTGAAGGTAGGAGCTTGGGTGGTGTGAGGGCGGCAGATGGGTAAAGGCCTGAAGCAAAGGGACGCATTGCATCTTTTGAAGATAATATGCTCATAGTATTTTTGTGAATGGTAATACGAGTGCATACATGCACAACGTGGTTAAAATAATATGCACGTTTCGCATGTGGCATTCCATTTAAAATATTGTCTAAAATTTGTAAATTATGCTTATTATAAATTCATTTTAAATATCTTTTCTGTGTGTGTGTGTGTGTGTGTGTGTGTGTGTGTGTGTGTGTGTACCACTTTCTGAAGTTCATTCTGTGTTTCTACTATGTAGATTTCAGGAACAAAAACTCCAGGCAGTGGAGTTGGGTGAAAGTTGCCTTTACCCTCTGGACCATTTCACTAGCCATTATTTCAGTCTTTTTTTTTTTTTTAAGGTTGGATTTCAATGGAATTAAGTATTTCTAGTTTGTTGTGCAGACATAATCACCATCCATCTTTAGAGAATTTCAGGCTTATTAAAACTAAATGTAGTTGCTATAATTAACAAACTATACATGAATTTAACACCTAATTAGATGATGAGGCATGTGATGCGGTACACCTATCTTATAAAGATGAAGCCGCAAAAAGCTATTTCCCTCTGATTAAAAATATAAAAGCAAGCTCTTAGGACCAGTCTGATAACCGATTATTTATGAGAGTTGCTACTAAGTACTGGGTTTAGGACAGAATTCTGTATGTCATTAAATCCTTCGACTTTCAGGAGAACTCTCTGTGGTGTATAATATGGTAACCACTGCCTCACAGACGAGTAGGTCCAAGATTCTTTTAGGAGGAAGGAGAATCAAGTAACTATTTAAAGTATATTCACCCAGTGATATTATGAAGCCAGAGTTTAATCCAGAGGCTAACTGAAGAAATCTAGGGATAATTTTCAAGTGCCAAAAAATTAAGTGAGGTAAATTCTCAAATGGGAAGTATCTCTGACTTCGAAAAACCTAGGTGTGTGTGTGTGTGTGTGTGTGTGTGTGTGTGTGTGTGTGTGTGTGTGTGACTTGATGGTGACATTCTCAGATGACCCTGGACATCCAATGCTGCTCCAACAGTTTGGTACACAAGAAGAAAAACCTGCCCACAACGACCCAGCCAACAACTTAGAGCTGGGTGCTTGCTCTCAGAGTTCCACATAGTCCGTAGGTTGTAGCCGTCAGGAGTGAGCCAGCAATGGAAGCGGCTTGTAGCGGGGGAGCGGAAGGGCCTCAGGAAGTGGCATTAGGGTCCATGGAAGAAAACTACATCAAATATTAATAAAAGTTTAACTCGGGTCTGGAAATTTGGAGTCCATTTATTTTTCTGGCCGAGTGAAGAAAAGGAAAGCTCGCAGACTACAGAAACTGTACAAAGGCAAGGAGAAGGCTCCCTTTAAAAAAGCCGTATGTTCTGGAGCATAGAAATCACCTCAACTTTTAGGTTAACTTGTTTAAAAAATCATTATATTATATATTTGAGTTGGAAATTTCTGGAATGTGAAAAGTATTCCTTGAAATAATATAATTTCCAGGAGTATTTAAACATAAAAATCATTTTCCTTTGTGGCTTTGGGTAACAAAAACAGACACACAGTTTTAATGTGTGACCCAGGATCCTATGGGCTCTGAGTGCTGAACGAATAAACGGATAGTGCTCTGAGTCTGGACTAGCTTTTAGTGGTAAGAAAGTTTACATGCCAAAAGAGCACCTTGGAGTTCCCTTACTAAAAGGTGGAGGTTCAGAAACGCGCTTTTCAAGGCTCGCACGTGTGCCAACATGCCGCCGGACTACTTTCCTAGCTCTCCGACTCTTTACAAATGCGGAGAACTTCAAATACAAAACCTTGAACGCTGATTCCCCTTAAGGTGTCTCATTCTTACCAAAACATTCACAAGGATATTTAAGCCTCTAATATTTATTCCCATATTTACAGGTTTCTTAGCTATCCTCTTAATCGATCCCTGGTTTCATCTTTATAGATCATTGACCCAATTTCTAAAGATCGCATTAACTCTGGAGAAACTCCCACAGACTGCTTTTGTTGGGCTTTGGCATTGGAGGGCAGAACTTCCTGAAGATTTTGGAGTTGCACTTTGTGTTTATTATGACTACCTCTAGCGTTGATAAGAGTCTGAGAACTTGGGCAAAGTTCTTACACAAAGTCCTACTGTGCTTACTTCAAGAACACTTCTATCTGTGGAGAGCGATTCCAAGGCTGGGCCTATCACGCAGTATTACTTTGAAGCGTACTGGGGTGGGGGTGGAGGTGTAAAAAGCAGCATTTGATTGAGTAAGAGCCACGGAACAAGACAGCAGGCATTTTTTTTTTTTTTAAACATTCGTACATATAACTGAATGGCATAGGAGCCAAATTATCAAAATCCAAACAAAATCTTCCCGGAACAATGTTTATCAGAGTGTCCTGGATGGAAGGACTTACAAGGCACTCAAGCAGGCTGAGGCCACTTGAATGTGATAAGTCGTTAGGCCACCAACTGCCCTTTTTCCTTTTTTTAAAAGTGGGATAGAGCAGAGTTATCTGGTCTGGTCTACTTCACTCCAGAGAAGAAAGCTGAGGACGTGACATCCCATGAAAACAGTAACAGCTTTCCTTTATTCTGAAGACTTGGTTGTGACCTTTTCCTTGGGAAACATCCAGTGCTTTCATCCAGAGGGCATCCCTGTTCTGAGGTTGGGGGAGAGCATGTTAATTCTATCCTGTTATTTTTTTTCCCACAACACAGATGAAATTGCTTGCTATAATCTCACTTCTGCTCTCACCTACTCCTAACCCCTTCCTCCTAGCTTCGCTTAAAACACGTAAATGCACATAGTCATATAAGGAATATAGGGCAGTAGTCCAATCTCACATGATGGAGGTACTTCCTTCCCAGTCTCCATTTCAATTACTCCCCTGTAAAACCAGGACAATAATATCCACTACCATTTCAATATTATCATGAAGATTATGCATGGCTTGTGTTAAGTGTTCAACAATCCAGAGCTATTAGTCATGTTTTTATTGTTACTGTTTTCATTGCTATCATAATCACGTTTGGAAAATGAATGCAATTTGGAGCTCATCTGAGATAGGAGCATCTTTTGTAACTTTTGGACAAGCATGACCCCGAAAATAAAATATTTTGGTTTTGATAAGAAGGAGATAATGTGATAAGCTGATAGACCCAAAACAGAAGCTAGAAATCAATGTCAGTCTTGTATGTTTACATTAACCAATCAGAACATCCTTTTAAAACACTAATGGCAGCTGCCGTATTCAATTTCAAAACTAGGACCGGCAGCAAACATTTTAGCATTTTAGGTCATAGCTGTCATCAAATCATCATTGCACTGTGGTTAACAATTATTTCCCCATGCTGACCCCTAGCAGAGACCTTGGCATGTCCCAGGGCATCTACCCAAGCACACAGTCTTTCATCTGCTCTGCCAGCTCCTGGAAGTACGGGTCATCTTAAACTTATTAGTGCAGAGCTGCTCCAAGCATATTACGTACTTGACAGCCCAGCAACCCAACATGTGATGTAGTGACAGAGAGGTTTGTCTGTGAGAATGGAGTCATTATTCACGAGTAGAGAAATAGAATGGGTTTAAAAAACAAAACAAACAAAACCCTTACTTTTAAGAGCATTACAATTCCTGTGGAATATCTTTTCACAAATGGAAAATAATTTAACTGTTTGAAGTTAGAGAAAATGTTTTCACTTAAACTATGAACCCAGGGTACGTTGAGAGAAGTTTTTCTTGGGTCTGTGGAAGCTAAAAGCCAACTTCGAGATTGCTCTTACTAAGCAAGCCCCTGTGTTGGCACAACTGGAACCAAAGTTCAGGGCACTGTCAACCTTCTTCTAAGCATAAAATTTCGACACTTTCGAAAAACAGCAAGGTGATAGGATATACCTTGCTGATTAAACACACACACACACACACACACACACACACACACACACACACATTTCCAACGTTTTTTCTCAAGCCGAAAATTATTTTGATGTTCACTCAAGATATCTACCAACTAAAGTATTTTTTTTGTAGAAAATAAAATCAGACCTTCAAAATCAATGGATCTTCAAATACCAAATATTTAAAGTCTTCACTCTTTTTTGTCAAAATTGGACCTCCCCCCATGGAGTGACAATGTAACAATTTCTATCTCCAAACCACACATGTGGTTCACAAATCAAGTAATTACGATTAGAAACTGATCTTAGCGCAGTCACTGTGCTGGCTCACACACATGTGCAATGCACGTGTCCATTGTAATGCATGCAAATGAGTGGCTCTCCATGCATAGCTCTTACACTTGCCCTTCGACAAAGCTTTTTGCGTTGGTCCCTGAGTATGCTGAAGACCTTTCAACATGAGAATTGTTTCCACTTTTATGTTTGTTTTCTACTTTTGTTTCTGACAAATACTTATTTTTTATCTTTTCCATAAGAATATTGAGATATTACTTTTATTTCATTATATGATGAAGGGAGTGTATTTTAATCCTTTGAGCCTATCATCAAGTGAGTGACACCTCTTTGAGGTGTCTGTCCAGTTCTGAGAAGTGGAAATGATCCAAGGCCGTGCACCTACAGAAGTCACAAACTGAGCAGTCTGAGAACTACCGGGACAACAGAACTATATGAAGTAGCTTAACCCATTCTTTAGACTCCAGATTCAACCACTACAACCCAGAGGAATTCACCCATTGTGAATCCCTTTACTCTTGTGGAATGACTTAATAGTTGCATGCGAACAGATTAAATTGACATGGATGACTCATGGCATCAGGGACCTGGGAGTCTTCTCTTTCCTTTTATGCCATTCATAAAGTGCCCTCACAAAGAGGATTCAAGCCACATCCATGAATCACAGGCAACAGAACGGATGACGGACAGAGGAGGCCATGCTGTCGTTCTGACCTGCGTGCCACATTCCTCAGAATTTGCTCAAATTGTCGGATTATAAGAAGACACTCTCGAGAATGTTTTCCTAGGAACTATGACCCCAGTGTGGGATAAAGGAGTCTCTGCCAGAGGTGAGGAGAGCCTCTTCCATAGGGAGAAATGCTCCTTGCCTCATATAGGGCTATCCTGGTAAACTCATGGTAAGTCAAAGGTATTTAAAAGAGAAAATGTGCTGAGTACACCTAGCCTCTGGAGCACTCCAGCCGCATAGTACCTTAAGCATCCCCATGTGAAAGCTGAAAGACAGTGTCTTGCACCTGGCTATCCTTAGTAACACCAAGAAAAGGATTCATTTTTACTCAAACTATTTCTTAGTGCTGTGTTTCACAAACTCTCCCTGTAGCTGGGGAAAATTATAGCAGAAAGTACAATAGATATTCAGTGTGACTCACTTGTTGAATAAACTAGCTGTTGGTTAGCCAGTGTCATACAGGTAAGAATGATTCCCGGGCTACAGAAATCACTCAGTGATCGAAGGACTTTCTGTTGAAGTATCAGGACTGAACTGGGATTTGGATCCCCAGTACTTAGTAAATGCCAGGCCAGTGTGGTAGAATACCTACAGTTCCAATGCTGGGAGGCTGGTCTGCGGATCCCTGGAGCAGGTAGCCCGCTTAGTTGAATTGGCCAACTTGCCTTCAAGTGGGAGACCTTAAAACTTAAGGGGGAGAGGGATGGGAGAAGAAACCGACATCAACCTCTGACCTTTCTATGTGCAAGCATACCTGTGCATGCACATCCACATGTGCAATCAAACATGCAGCAACATGCATGCAAACATATACACACTACACAACACATACACAAAATGACTTCTGTGAACTAACGGATGTTGACTATAGTATAGCTTATTCACAGATATTCTGATTTACTAGGACTAGAGACAGGTTTGATACCCACAATTTTAACAGGTATCTCGGGTCATTTTTCAAAAGTATACATTCTATTTTCTGGTAATACACCATTAAGCAATGTAATTCACATACCATACAGTTTATCGTTTAAATTATACAACTAGACGAGTTTTAGTAAATTCACAGACCTAAGCCACCACCATCGATGCTAACACACAGAATCTGTTCATTACCACACGGTGAAGCCTCATGCCCATTAAGGATTGTCGCTCTGGCTTGTCCTTTGTCCCCCAGCTTGAGCCAGCCACTTTCTGTTTGCAGTGGCATGCCTGTTGTCTTATAAATGAAATCATTCAAGCTGTGGCCTTTTGTAACTGGTTTCTTTCCCCTGCTGTATTTTCAAGGTCCGCCAGTGATATCGAGAGTACTATCACTTCATTTCCTTTTAACACTAACTACTATTCTGTTGTCAAGATATATTGCATCTTATTTATCCATTCATCAGTTGATGGCTTTGATTTGTTTCCAGTTTTTTTTTTTTTTATTATAAGTGATGCTGCTACAAACTTTTGTGATCAGGTTTTTATGTTTTCATTTCTTTGGGGTAAAACAGTCACTCCTACACTTAACTTTCCAAGAAACGTCCCTATTGCTTCCCAAATTGGCTACACATTTACACTCCAACTGGGGCCCCTTTAAAATCAGGATTATTTGTCTTTGCATTATTAGTTGTAAAATTCCTTTTATGTTCTGGGTATACATTTCTTATCATGTATATGATTTGCAAAACTTTCTTACTTCCCATAGATATCTTTGGAATTTCTTAAAGCTTCCTTTTGAAGTGCAAGAGACTGGTTGTAGAAAGAGAGAGGGGAAGGGGAGGATTACATTATGGAATAACATAATCCCTATGTTAATTCTCTGATGTAGCTAGGAAGGTCTTCATCAAGCTGATGGCATAATCCCCCCAACTCGCAGAACTATGAGATGAATAAATCTCTTGTTTATAAGACCTTAGCCATAGAGCTTCTATCAATAAAACAGAAAGAATACTGATGAAACAAATAGACAAATCCAATAAGATCAAAGCATCTAGAATCAACATAAAAGCATCACTTATGGGCTGAAGAGATAGGTCATTGGGAAAAGTGATTACTTTGCAAGCACCAGGACTTCAGTTGAATTCCCAGAACCCATATTAAAACAAAAGTCTTGGTGTGTGTAGAGTTTGTGTTTGTAGTCCAGTGCTGGGGAAGTGGAGACAGCACTGAAGGTATACCTGGATACCTCTAGGCCAGTGAGGGACCGTTGAAAACAATAGGTGAGGGGCCCCTGAGTAATGGCACCTGACTTTGTCCTTTAGCCTTTGGACACACACATACATGCACTGGCACAACTGCACAGACATGTGGACCCATACATATGTGCACCTGCACACCTATAAACATGCACACTCACACATATAGCCCAAATACACAAAATCACTTAAATATGGTAAATAAATTAACAACAAATTATTGCCTCTAGAGTTAATGCAATATGTCAAAATTCCATTTGTGTCAACCTGCTTTCCACTGTTAAATAGGCTCCTTAGCTGGGTAATATTTCTATTAGTTCAGAGTTTGGTGACTTTTGTAGTCTCTGCGGACAGCCTTTCGGCTATACCTCACTATGATAAGATCCCGTGTTGAGACTACGAGCAGGAGATATTCAGGAGGCAGCCTTGGTCTTTCCTAACCAGCTGCTTTTGATGGAGCTGTGCTAGGTTGCAAGAATTACATTGATCCTCCTTAAGGTGATCTCCCACAATGACGTCATTCCTATCCACTAGGTTCCAGCTTCCCCCACAGAAGCACACTGAGAATTCAGTATATGAGCTGTTGGGGACACATTCAAACTATTCAGATCATTGTTGTCTTCACAGAACTCCGAAAAAAAAAATCTGTGAAATTCCTGTGAAACTATAATAGCTATGAAGTTCCTGTAAACAAAATGGGAAGAACCACATTTTCTTATTTCGAATTATTTTATAAAACTATAATGTTCAAAATAGCATGGTACTTCATGAAAACAGGCACACAGAAACAATGAAAAACGTGGAAGGTACAGAAGGAAGCGTATTTACACACGGTGAAGTAATCTTTGGGCAAGTACATGAAAAAAAAAATAGATCATGAGAAAAGGAGAGTTTCTCCAGCAAATGGTGTTAGAAAACTAACCACATGCAGAAGAAATGAGACTGGAACCTAATGCTATACACAAAATCCACTAAAAAGTTTTTAGTGATTTAAACATAGGATCAGAAACTGTGAGAGACTTCTAGAGAAAAACAAGAGAAATGCTCTTTGTAGCAAGCTTTTATTATCGAGCTCTCTTTGGACCGCCAGCCCAAAAATAATGACCTGGAGACTTATTTTTGATTCTGGAAGCTTGTTATTAGCTTAGGTTTTCCCCCAACTAGCTCTTAATTAACCCATATTTTTAAATGTATGTTCTGCTGTGTTGCTCGATTACCTCTTCTTAGTAAAGCGCATCTGACTTGCTCCAAGTCTGCTGATAAAATCACAGGCCTAGGTTCCTCCTCCCAGTTTCTCTCTCTCTCTCTGCCCAGAAGTCCTATCTATTCTCTCCAGCCTAGCTATTGGACATTTAGTTCTTTATTAAGCCAATCAGAAGACTCCATAGGCAGAGACATATCTTTACAGTGTAAACAAATATTTCACAACACTTTGTGGCAATTATTCTTTTTGTTATAACACCAATCAGACAACACAACAAAAACAAACAAATTATATCAAATGAAGAAGTTTCTGTCTAGCAAAGGAAGCAATCAGTAAAAAAGGTGTCAGTGAACTAAAAAGATCGATAAAAGATTGATATTCAAAAGACCTGAATGAAAATAGGCAAAAGACTTTAGTAGACATTTTTTCAAGGATGCCATAGAAATGGGCAATAGACATAAGAAAAAGTGCTCCACATCACAATTCATCAGGGAATGAAAATCAAAATGGTGACATCATTTCACACTTGTCAAGATGGTCAATATAAAGATATCAAACAGAGGACATGGGGCCTGAAAAGGTGACTCAGCAGTTATGGGCACTGTTGCTGTTGCAGAGGACCTTAGTTCAGGTCCCAGCATCCACATGATGGCTCACACTCTCTATAACTCCAGTTTCAGAGGCTCCAGTGCCCTTTTCTGATACCCACTGGCACTAGGGTGCACACACATGCATGCAGGCAAAACATTCATCTACACCAGATAAAATTAAAAAATAACTAAAATAAAGTAATTTTGAAAGAAAACATGTAGGAAAAATAGAACATTTCATGCATCATTATGAAAATACAAATTTGTGGATCCATCAGGGAAACAGTATGGAGTTTCTTAAAAAAAAATAAGAGTAGCATTGCCATATGACCCAACAATTCCACTTTCAGACACATGCTTTCCAAAAATGAAAGCAGATGTCAAAGAGCCAACCACACATCAGTATTTATGATAGCATTGGTCACAAAAACCAAAATAAAGAACCAGTGTGTCAAGTGATAAATAGATGAATGGAGAAGTATCCACACACCTGCACATAGATACAAATTTATAAATCGTGCCATTTCTAATGACACAGATGAACCTACAGGATTTTACACCAACCGGAATTGGCCACCAGGAAGGCAAATGCACCATGCTCTTATACACATGAAGTCTACAGAAGTTGAATTCAGAGAATTAGAGAGGTGAAGGGCTGTTAGCTGGAGTCACAGGGGAAGAGACATGGACAAGGGGTGCAGAATCTTAACTTTCTGAGGAATGTGTTCCAGAAGCCAATTTAGAGCGTGGCAATGATAGCTAACAATTTGCTAAGTGAATAGATGGTACTCAAAGGAGTGTATTCACTGGTTTGATTTCGATAATAATGTAGTAACCTACATCAAAGAATAATGTCTCTTTGGAATATCTAAAAATTTTTATTTGCCAATTACTGTCCATAAAGGAAATAGGAGACTGAGAGCGAGAGCGAGAGAACCAAGAGCAGCCCACAGTGGTTGCAGCTCCTCTCTATGGAAGAAGAGGAGAAGGGGGAAAAAAAGACAGAGCCAGCTAGCTTCCCTTGTCTTCTGCTTCATGTTCCCGGAGCAATAAACATGGAAGCTTCAGAGAGAAAAAGCCTTGACTAGCACTTGGTGTTGTCTTTTTAAACTATGTAAAGACCAAATTTATTAGTTAAAAGTACACAAAGAGTTCTGGAATCTAACCCAAGGTTAAGGACACATAATCTCTTGTGAGGAGGGGGCATCCAAGAAGTTAGTTCAGTCAGTGACTAGAAACAACGTCATTTCCGGGTTCTCACTGGGTAGTTTGTCAGATAACTTGGTTTTAAGCAACACAATCTTATACCCATCTTTGTTCTTTCCTATTCCACCCACTGCTTCGTCTGTCTCCAGGTTAACCCTGTCCTCTCTCAGTTTCTGCATTTGACATGTGTATTTTCAGTCTTGATGAGACATCTCTGGGTATTTCAAGAAACAGTGTCTAGTTACAAGTAACTTTCTGGCTTATTCTCCAGGTTCATGTATTCTTCAAATCTATTTTTTCTACTTCTTTCCCTATAAAAGTATAATAATTATATTTCCCAGAGTGTATTGAGTTTTTCTGTTTGTTTGTTTTATTCACACCATAATGTGCCAGTCTGTATTTATCATGATTGGGAAATTGTTCCTTTAGTTCTGGGAATATAGTCTCCAGGATATAAAATCCTGAAAAGCCTATTGCTTAAGTCTGTACATGAGAAGTGCAGAGTTAGCAGTATTACTATTGAACACTCCCTCAGAGAAATACAACCTCTAATGCTGCTTGGCTGCCACAAAGCTGGCCTCCCCACTGCAAGGGTTTTTTGACGGCCAGAGTAGGAAAGAGCTCAAGTAAAACAGAGCTGCTGGTAGCAAAGGCTGAGGTTATGTGACCCCAAGAGAGGGAACTGGACAGGGCTGGGGCATCTGCCTTTCATTGTCTCGTTAGGAATGATGCATTGGCGTCTTCTCTAGATTGAACTCCTCTCTCTGAATGTGTGTGTGTGTGTGTGTGTGTGTGTGTGTGTGTGTGTGTGTGTGTGTGTGTGTGTGTCTGTCTGTCTGTCTGTCTCTTTCTCTGTCTCTGTCTCTCTCACTATCTCTCTGCCTCTTCTCCTTTCCAAACATCTGTGGAACATACTCTCCTCTTGGAGATAAAGATGTTTACTGATAAGGAAAAAAGATGGAGACTAATAAAAGGAGAGCATGAACAAGGGGAATAAAATGACTCCCTGCTCTTTGTCTTCCCATCACTTGTCCCTGGATCATTCAAATTTGGGGTTGTGTCCTGCCATTTCTTAGGTAGGTGTTGTCCCACAGCTTTATTTGATTTGATTAATGTTTTAAGAACTTAAAAGCCTGGGACAAGCGCTCCTCTTATCGATAGCTTGCACTACAAAGCTTACCACACTCCTCATGGTTCTCTGTTTTATTTTCTTCCTTCTTCCTTCTTTTAGATTAACCGTGTAGCCTCAGCTAGGTATTGGAGTCTGTAGCCCTTCTCAAGGCAGAAAGCATGTTTTATTCCTATCATCATCCCTATTATCTAAAAAATGTAATGTGGCATAGAGTACCCTCAATTGGTGTAGCATTTCTTCACATACACACACACACACACACACACACACACACACACACACACACACACACGCACGCACACAGAGAGAGAGAGAGAAAGAGAGAGAGAGAGAGAGAAGAGAAGAGAAGAGAAGAGAAGAGAAGAGAAGAGAAGAGAAGAGAAGAGAAGAGAAGAGAAGAGAAGAGAAGAGAGGTGATTCTTAGGACTGTGTATGATACCACGCTACTAGGCTGAGGTTCTGACTAAGAGGGAAAAGGGAGAAAGCCAGCCTCCATTGACATTTTCTCTTTCTGCTTCAAACCAACCAGAAGATGTGGCAGCTAGGCCTCACCACACACTTCTGCAGTAAGAATGTGCTGCCCAATTGCATGGGTCTAAACAGCCATAGACAGACCCCTCAGAAACTGTGAGCCTAAAGGAGACTTTCTTGGTTGTTTGTATCAAATGCACTGTTGCAGCGATGAGAAACGTAATTATTATGGTGAGAAAAACAGAAGGAGAAGAGGGACCCGTGCAGGAGACAACACATACCCACTGTTATAATCTAGGTGCTATACTTAAGAAGCATGTTTACAATTGGACATTATAGTATAAAAGACTTGCTTAGGGGCACTTACAGTCCTTCCTGCTTTTGCTTCTATGAATTTAAGATTCACTGATCTTTTCCAGGGTTGTTCTCACGTGGCAGCTGAGTTGTTTTCCAGGGTTGAGACATCTGAGTGTCAAAGAAGACCTTGGTATGGGTTGGAGGCTGGGAGGATTGGCAGGGACTCAGGAGGAAGTGTTTGTCAATGATGCCTGGGTATGAGAATGGTAGCTGGAGGGAACGTCCTGGAGTAGGACAATGGCTTTGCTTATGGGGAAGCGGCTGATGGAAGGATTTCCCTTTGTATCTATCTGATTATGAGAAAGCGACTGATGGATTTCCCTTCCTATCTATCTGTCCTAGGACCTGCTCCCACTGAGTAAGAAACTCATTGATGCTAGTTCCGCAATCTGGTAGTGATATTGAGAGAGAGAGAGAGAGAGAGAGAGAGAGAGAGAGAGAGAGAGAGAGAGAGAGAGAGAGAGAGAGAGAGAATTATAGAGAATATAATTCACTCTACTCACACACCTTCACCCTCATGATTCTCTACATGTGTCAGCCTGCCTTCCCACTGCAGCTCAGCATCTTCCTGCCTAGAGCACTGCCTAGTCCTTTTCCCTGTGGAAATAAAACCACAGCCCAGAAAACCTGCCCTCAAGGCAGAGGTAGTGCAGGATTAACACCCCTTGGAGAAGCTTTTAACCAAGTATACAAATGCTTTAGGAGCCCCCCTCACCCCCACACCCCTTAGGCAATGTCTCTGAGTCATCATCCCCTAAGGAGTATATGCCTGTTGCCTGTAATAAAAACTGGCTTGAGATGCCTCCTCTCCCTTCCTTTCCCAGCCGCCATACTTTCTTATCAATGTTGGGTGACCTCACCACCTCGGCTCCAGATTTTCTGTGTGGGAATCCAGAATGAGATAGTGGTCATCTTGTCGGAAGATGCGGAAGGAAGAGACAGCTTCAGCTCCTAGGGATGGAGACAAAGGATCCCAAAATATTTGTAGAAATAGGGGGATGGGAAGGGTCATAGCACATTCTCAATTGGATTTGTTTTGTTTTCTTTTGAAAGAAGCTTTTGAAATGGACTTTTTTTTAAAATCACACTATTTTAATTGCTTGATAGCGAGGAACATTTTTCCAGCAAGTTTCTTTTTCTTTCTTTCTTTTTTCTTTCTTTCTTGTCTTTAATTCCTACCTGTGCCTAGCAGCCCAGAGGCCCTTCCTGTGTTTTCGTTCTCTGGCCTTCTTTTCCTGTTAGCGTGATATTTAATGCTTTTCTTTCACTCTGTCTTTTTCAGCATGCTACAGCTGTTGTAGCATGTTGATAAAAGTGTTCGATTTATCGACTGTGGGAGATGTTCAGAAGTTCAAATGAAACATGAAGCTGTGTCGTTTTCATTGTGTGGACATAAAAAACATGGCTCATGCAAGACAGTTTCTAGTAAAGGACATCATCGTCTTCGGCAGCCATTCTTCTCTACCACATGTGTAGTCAATGGAGTGCTATCTATCTATCTATCTATCTATCTATCTATCTATCTATCTATCTATCTATCTATGTGCCTCTGACTTAACCGCATAATACAAATAAGAAAACTGTATTTTTTTAGTGCAAAACTGCATTAAGAGTGGTAAATGATTTGTCAAACTGAACAAATAAAAGAGCATTATGAATAGTCTGTGACAAATATTTGCTGAGTCTTTATACAACCTCGGCTGTTTGCTTGAATTTTCATAACAAATATTGGACTTTCATTTATTTGTGTGTTAGAACGTGACTGTTCATATTTTGGGACAAGAACCTAAAGTCCATGGCATTCAACACATTCTTATAATTCTGCTGATCAATGGATTAAAAATAGGGTACCTGTCTTTCACTTCTCTGTTCTGGTGGCCACACTGGTGTTCTCCAAAGGTCCCTCTCACTCTATAGAAATGTCTCCTTCTTTACCTCCTGATTTGCTAACCACGGACACTCTAACAGGCTCTTGTGGCACTCTCAGTTCAGTGGCGTTCACTAAACTCCCTGTTTCTGTGTCCCTCTGTGGTCTAATAAAATAACTGGAGACTGCTAGCCATGGAAAACAAACAGCAATTGCCCAAGTTTTGCCTCTCAGGAAACATCTGCATTGTTCTCTGCCTGCCTCATAGATGCTAAAATCTACCGCATCCCTGTGTTCAGAAACCAACCCTTCATCTCTTGGTTCAGTCGGGAAAATCTTTTACAGAAACTGACCCATGTTTTTCAGAGGACTGGGGAGGAAGGGAGAGAGTTTGAGGAAGTGAGGAAGGAGGGGAGGAAGATGGAGGCTAGCTGTGATTTCATTCAGTTGGACTACTTTCTTAGGGTCTGATCTTTTTCTTTGTAGCAAGGATAGTGGTTTTGATGCTTTGCCTGGGCCGCCCTCCCTGGGTGAGTGCAGATGCGCCGAGCCATTTGGCTGCTGTGTGGACAGACTCAGAGTCTCTCTTCTCTCTAATGAAGTCATCTCTGCCTGCAGTCCAGCCTCTCCCATCAGGCCATGCTGGAATTTGGCTTTGGCCTGCATAGTTCTCTTGTGATGTAGATGGCCTTCCAGTTAAGTTCTAGAGAAATCTATCCAGCCTTGCACAGAGTAAGAAAATAACTTTTATATTTTAGTTACTTCTAAAAGTTAACATATGAAAGTGACTGGTTTCATTACGACTTTCATGTATGTACGTTATTTAAAGTGGTGTGGGGAGGGCCAATTAAAGAGCAAAATTATCTATTGAAAGAAATATTTTACTGAAACATTTTGATTTAGGAGCTTGAGGAGACAAGGCTCAGTATCTTATTTTGTTGTTGTTTTCAAAAAATTGTTTTCTTGTAGCTGTTCCTTTCTCAGTATATTTGTTTGTGCTAAGTATATCTGAGTTTTACACACACACACGTTATTATGCACTCCTGTAAAACTTTTAAAAGGTTAAAAGTACAAATATTGTTCTTTAATGTCATTTCTTTCTAAAATTTCTGACAGTCTTAAAGAACTGGCTTTCTTCTTGGAATTAAGAAAAAGATCATCGAGGTGCATTTATAATCTGTAGCTTTCTTTAAGGATCCAAGTACAGTAGACTTGGTCGAGTTGTGTCTGAGATCAGCAGATCGGTGCACAGAAACATGAACTCTTTATTTTTTTCAATTTGAATAGGACAGCCTCATCCAGAGCCCAGCAACAGATACTGTCATGTCTAGAAGCCCTTCGTCCAATCAACAACAGAACACTGAAATGTGATCCTGCGGGACCTTGGCAAGAAGTGTGGATGAAGACAGTGGAATTCCCTGAGGGCACACCTGCCACCTACGACTTTCTTCTGCTTCAAGACCCTGGACGGTCGCCCCCAAGCTCAACCAAGTTCCTTAAGACCAGATCAAGGCAAGGCAACGAGGCATAGTGTGGTGAGCTTTTAATTTCTTGTAGACACCGACAATGTGAATGAATATCTTGCTTTATCTGCCTGAGATCCTGGAGTTTATATACCCAATATTTCCTGTACAAAGGCATGATCTCAAGGGGGCACTGTAATGGCATAATCTGTAGCTTTCTTTAATGATCCTAAGTACTTAGGGGCTGGGGAGATGGCTGAAACAGTGAAGTGCTCTCTGTACAAGCAAGAGGACCTGAATTCATATATCTGGTGCTGACCTAAAAAAGCAGGGGCACCATGGCTCACGTCTGTAACCCCAGTAGTTGGGTATCCTGTATCTATCTATCTATCCATCTATCTATCTATCTGTCTGTCTGTCTGTCTGTCTGTCTGTCTGTCTATCTATCTGGATCTATATGGAATGATTTAGGAAGATGCCAGGGGTTAAGGTTTAGAGTCCACTTACACACATGCACACAGGGAAACACAAGCACACATATTGACCACACACACACACACACACACACACACACACACACACACACACACCGAGAGACAGAGAGATAGAGAGAGAGAAAGACAGAAAGACAGAGACAGAGGCAGAGACAGGCAGACAGATAGACACATGCAGAAAGAAGTCACAAAGTTTAATATTTTATAGACTATCCCAAATATACCTTGGGGTCTTTTCTTTTCTTTTCTTTTCTTTTTTTTAAAATGTTTATTTAGATAGCCAGAGCAGGAGATCTGTCCCCAGAGAAAGACAGTAGATGTTAAGATATGGACCATTTTATTTTAGTTATTTGACAGCATAGTTTTCTGAATAATAATGTTGGGAGTCAAGGAAGTGTCAAGACCCACAGCATGAAGCTTCTCAGCCTTGTTCATACCTTGGTAGGCTGACACAGCCTGGGGAAGCGCCTTTGCCCTGTAGACCAGGGTCAGTAGATGATACACGGGACTATAAATGTTGACCAGCTAAAGAAACACATTTGACAAGAGAAAATGAAACATCTTATGTTAAAACGTATCCAACCAACAACTTTTTATGATGACACATCAAGTGTGTTTGTATTGTATTTGTAGATGGTGCTTGTAGTGAGTCCTGCTCATTAGCATGTCTGGGAAATGGATAGCAATGGATTACCAGTTCCTTGCTTCTTCTTTACATCGTCATAGAATTGTTTATTCAACTGTATTAGGAAGGGAGAGTAGAGTAACAGAGAGATGATAAGGTTTTAGGCCAACAATCTGTCACAGAGTACCCTCAGGCAAACCATTTAAACTCTGTAAAACTCAAACTAGGCTCCCTCAAACTTAAGAAATAGATTAATGATACACATCTTGAAGCATTTCAGGAAAAAAAATCTACCCCAATGCCTGGAATATAAATTCCAGTGAGAACTTTATTTTTCTTTGTTCTGAATGAATTCATGTTGACTCCCGAGTTGTGTTCTGATAACATCTCTGGTTTCACTGTGTAACCTTGGGTAAGTCACTTTCTGTAACTGATTGTGCTTGAGTGTTAATGCAGTGCTAAAGTCTGATTCCAAGCTGTGGACTTCCATTCTAAACGATAAATGGGATGAAATTTCAAATTTAGTAACGGTAATATAATCATTGCCTAAAGGGTAACTAATTCACTGCAAGCCAAACTGACTTCCAAGTGGTCCATAGGATAGTTATGCCACTCTGCTGTGAGTGACATAATAATAAAAGGAAATATGAAAAACACACATTTGAGGGTGAAATCGCACTGATAAATCTGCCACATGTTTATCACTTAAAATCTATGGTCATATTGAATCTATAAACTGTCAAAAAGGAATCCACATTCTGAGGAGTCTAGGTTACAAATTTAGAACTGTGAGTTGCAGCTAATCTAATTAAAGAAATCCAGTAAAGACAAACTTTCTGTGTTAATCACTACTGTTTCTGGAGTCCTGTGCTTGAGGTCATTTTCTAAGCAAAACATCCAGAGCCAATAATTACAAGGCTATTTCCATATTGGTGTAGGAGGGAAAGTTTAATTGCTTCAGTACCCCTAGAGTTACTTCGACGTGTCTTGCGAACTTATTTTGTCCCCGCTGCATAAAATCATACTAGACTTCAAAGTAACGGAAAATTCAAAGTCCTTCTCTGAGGGGCAGAAATCCTTTGTGTTAACTGGTTGACCCTTTGCTCTTTAAGGTCCCAAATGGAAGTCTTTTGTGACTCAGTGAAGGGTGCGCTTCCCTATATTGATGTTGTTTACATCTCCGGGTAAGCCTGAGAAGAAGAAAAAAAATACAAGCATGAAAGAGTCCATTTCCTGACAACATGGAAGGACTGATAAGTCCAAGGAATCTGTGTTGGGCAGAAAATTCTCCAAGGGGTCCTGTAAAAGGAAGAAGGAAGAAAGCGGAGGACATTTAAGTAAAGATGCGGATTTATGTCAGAGAAAGGACTCTCTTTGAATGGGACAAGGGATTGCCTGGGGGATTTCCTGTCCAGCCCTTTATTGCCAGGGTCTTTGTGTACGGCCTGATGCCGCGGGCTCCCCATTGGGCAGTTCCCTAGGGAGAGCAGCAGCGAACGCTTACAGTCTCTCTGGAGCTCAGGAGCTCACTTTTCTCAGTATCTCTTTCAGGTTGGCAGGAGCCTGGAGCCTGACACCTCTTCAGATGGGACAGGCAAGCCCTGCGGGCGCATAAACACATTATAAGCAAGTTCTTGGCTGATTTTTATAGAGTCCTGTCCGCTCCTGGGAACTGACCATACTTAATTGCTCCGTGCTTGCCTGCCCTACCAGAGCTGGGGGACTCCTTTCCCCTAATTCAGAAGTAGCAGCACAGGGCGGGGAAGGGGGTGGGGGTGGGGACGGTGGGAAGGCAGTTGTTTGAGAGCGCACAGCGAGATGGCACAGCGTCGCTGAATGAGGAGCGAGGCTTTCCCCCCAGCCGATTGGTACTCCTTGTCAGGAAGAACCGCTGAGAGGTGGGAGTGCCTGGCGAGGGAGGCAGGCGGTCCTCACGGCGGGCGCTGGGAGCTCCTTTCCGCCCCTCCGCCTGTTTCCAAGCCTGGGCTCTTTGGAGTGGCTGAAGCTGCGGAGCGCTTCTGGAGCCTGTGAATGAACCCTCCTCCTCTCCCTCCTCCTTCTCGCTGAGTCTCCTCCTCGGCGCTGACGGTACAGTGATATAATGACGATGGGTGTCACAACCCGCATTTGAACTTGCAGGCGAGCTGCCCCTAGCCTTTCTGGGGGAAGAACTCAAGGCGCGCGGGCGCAGCAGCCGCGAGCATTGGGTGCTGTGGACAGGCGCTGGGACCGGGATCTGCGGCGAGAGGCGCATCCTCCCTCACCTCCAGCTCCGTCCCGCACTCGCCCCATCCTTCCCCAGGCCACCGCGCTTCCTATGTGATCTGCCGGGGCAACGCGGAGCCCATCCTCACAGCTCAGCAGTGAGTTCCCCCACAAACTGCAGCAAGCCGCCTTTCAAGGTAATCACGTTTCTTTTGTTCCCCATTTAAAAGAAAGGGGGTAAAACTTGTTGGGAAAAGAAAACCCCGCCGAGCTCAGTGGGAGGGAAAAAGAGGTACATTGCAATTGGAAGAGGGCTTTAATTAAAGCCAAAAGGACTAGCAGTAAGGCGAAGTTAAGAAAATGTGCGCACTTTAAAACATGCAGGTAACTTTGAAGAGGCTTGTTGGAGAGGAATTCAGACAGACCTTGGTGCTGAAAAAAGATCTAGACAAAGAAGCTCGGGGTGGGGTAGAGGAAAAGGATGAACGGAATAGGGGGACGGGATTTTGTAGAGAAATCCTAGAAAAGTCATGCTATCTTGAGTTGGAAGAATGGGAGGGACTCCTCAGACCTTGATTTTTTTTTTTTTGTTGTTGTTGTCTTTAAACTGATTGAGGCAAAAGTTTGAATGGGGAGTCCCCAAACTTGCCCAAATACAGGTCCCTGAAACCACCTTAGGGCAGACCACCTGGTTTCCTGGCTCCTGGTGTGTGGTCAGTATCTCTGGTTCCTGGAAAGCCACCCCTGGGCAGCTCCCGACCAGGCAGCGGGGTACTTTAGCTACCCAGGACCTGCGCGGAGGACATGACCCCCCCAACCACCCCAAGCCCCCGCGCAGGCAATATGGAAAGCTTTCTGGCAGGGGTTGGGCAGGGTACTGGGGTTACGTTTCTTTGATGACTTGGGGGCTGTCAAAGCTCCCTCACGTTGCCCCTGTGTTCTTTTGTCCTGCGTGTGGTGAGCCGGAGCCAGTGGTTGGGGGTGGGGTTGTTGGAACACCGTAGAGGTCTGGGAGGCTCCTGGGCGGGAAAGCTTCCCCCGAACCGGAGAGATGTGCAGTATTTTTCGCCCTCGCCCTGGAAAGCGAAATGGGGACTTGTCGCCCTCATCTTTCGCAGCAAACCAGGACCCAGAGCGCTCTCCAGACAAAGGTGGCACGGAGACCCGAGTTAGGAACCAACTGGTCCAGACTTCTTGTCTGGATCACAGAAGTCCTCTGTTCCCTTCGGTATCTTCACCCGCTCTCATTTCTCCACTTCACTTGGGCAACTTTACCGGCTGGTAGAGTGGTTGCGGACCGAGAGCGCGTGCCGGGAGTCCCCGGGGACGCCCGGGCCGATAGAGTCCCCCTCGCCCCGAGTAGGCGTGGGCATTGCAGAGACTTCTCTGGTGCCTGCAGACCCGGGACATCCCGGTTGTCCCGGCTTGTTCTCTGTGTCAATGGGCGTGGAGCGGGCAGAGGGTTAGACAGAAGAAACAGGGGTAAGAAAATAATGTCATAGCCTGAACTATTTACTCTCCGATCCAACTACGGACGCCTCCGCACGTCCTGCGTGCTCTTGGGATCCTGCGGAAAGGGGAAGAAATGCACCCCACCCCCCCGCCAGGCTACAGTGCTGTACCGCCTCGAGGACAGCCTGCAGTGGAGTCTCGCTATCTGTGTCCCCTCATCTTTGTGTCTCCTCCTCTGTCTCCATCTTCTCTGCCTCCTCTCGCCCCTCTCGGCCTCCTCTCCGCTCTTGCGTCCCCTCCCCCATGGCTGACAAATGAATGGCTGGTGTGAAATCCCTTCCTTCTCTGTCCGAGGACGCAGGCCCAGAGGGAGGAGCAAGGGGGGCGGTGCACTCTTTAAGATCTGCTTGCCGTTGGGTGTTTCGGACTAGCAGAACCCAGATGTCTAGGAATGGGGAGTTTTGTAGTAGGCGTGAGCTCCCCCTGACGGAGAAATTCAGCATAAGCGGAGAAAAAGAAGGCCAGTAAACCGCTTTCCCATCCTTGGGTTCAAACAGAGAAGGACCCGGGGTTTAATGGTCAGTTTTCCACTTCAGAATCTGGGACGTGAATCTTGGGGTTTGGAGGAGATGGAGAGAAAGGAAATTGGCCGTCCGGAGAGCAGGGGCTCCTTTTCTTTAGTCCTCCTGGCTTCCCGCGGCGCTCTGGGCGGCGCCTGCAGCTGGGTGGACTAACACACAAGTCTGGCAACCGAGCCAGCTTTGAGGTTTCTTGACATGCAATTTACTCTCATCTTTGAGAAAAGTGATAGAGGTACTTGCTTTGGCCAATTTAGCTAAGGTCCTTGAACACAGTGCTAGGACCCTGTTCCTTAGGCTATTGCAGAAGAATGCCCCCTCATCCAACTTAACTTCCTGGACACCGGGCACGCGTTGCACGTGGAAACTGGGGAGGAGGCGCCCAGGAGCAAAGGAAGTGAGTGGGAAAGATAGGGAAGGATTGGGGACAATGAAACAGATGAATGCAAATAGCCAGGAGCCGGAAGGACTCGTTTCGAAATATTGACCTCAATTTCGTGCCCATTCAAGGCGATAACTAGCGCGTCTCTGCCTGGTGCTGGCCTGGGAAGGAACTACCTAAAGCAGAGGTGGTCCCGCCCCGCCTACCCGAGCTCATCTTGCCTTTTGGGAGGGACCCTGCTAGGCACTCCCTTCTGCTGCGGCGGGGGGTTCGCCATCCGCCACGTGGGCTGGAGCTTCGGCTAAGGGCGCGAGACGGGTGTGACTTCCTGGGCTCCGAGACAGCTGCACAGCTGCTCGGGCGATCCGCTCAGCCTAGGTCTCCAGCGGCTGCGGCCAACTGGGGCGGGACTGGGCTGGCCCCGGGTGGGGCCTTGGCTGGCCTGCCTTGCAGAGCTCCTAAGGCTCGCTGAAGCTGGAGCAGACCCAGCTTCTACTCAGATGGCACTAAACGCGTCTAAATAAAAGCCTTTAAAATACTACTTCTCTCCTGCTTCCTGGGAGTGATATGCACGGTTCAGGGTTTTTGCTTTAAAAGGAGAAATGAAGATTTACTCGTAGTCAACTCTTGGCACGAAAATGAGACAAGTTTGTGATTGCTCCTTGCACTCGTTTTTAAATACATTTATATTTGCCTAAAGACCACGTTTCGCCAGTGACAAAATTAATGCTGGTGTAATTGAGTATTAACCAGGACCCTTAGAGTGGGCGGGGGTAGGTGTCTCCCACAAGTTGGCCAAATGGCTGATAAAAGATCTAGGGCGGGGGAGGGAGTGTGGTGGGTGTGGCGATGTAGACTGGACTACTGCGATTCTCACTTTAATTTCTCCAGCTTCTAATTAGGAAGAGCTAGGATTTGATGGTCCCCCCTCTCACCTTAAATTCTGTTTATAATTGGTCCATTATCGGTTTTGTTTCTCTTTAAAAGCTATGGCCGAAATTGTGTTCAGTACTGCTTTCAACTGTGTTGAACTCAGGAAATATTCACATAAAACCCTAAAATGGAATATTTTGAATTTAATAGGAAAACAATGGGAGCATCAGATAGTTTTCTGAGGTAGAGTAGGATCCCATTGTACAAGCAGTGTAGCGGGGGTGGGGGTAGGGTCTCAAAGGATCTGAGATCTAGTTCTGAACACAAAGTAAGAAAGGGATGTTTGACAAATTGCATCTGCATGTCCCCACTAATGCTGCAAAGGTTTCCAATGGATTCCGAAGCAATTGAGCCATTACTTCCTCCAGCAGGAAGTCCACAGTCCTTAATCTTCTTATGGGCGGTGGAAAGAGGGATGGGATTCAAGACCATCACTTAGAATTTATGTAAGAGTTCAAAGTTTGGTTTTTCTTGGTGGTTTAAAATTAAGCCTCTTCATAAGTCTTATTTCTTTCTTTAAAAAAAAAAAGGAAAAGAATTTCCTTGGGTTTATGGGTGTTTGTAATCAGGCGCCTCCCTCCTTTTGTAGATTGCAGGGGATCCCTCTGCTATTCCAAGCTGCCTCCATCTATTTTGGAATCACTTTCTGTTTGGAAAGGATATAAAAAGCTAACTCAAAGCTGAATATGATTAATGTGGGTGATGCACCCATTGTTCCATCTCCCCTTACAGGACCATGTGTAAACACTCTCAGGTTAATGATTGGTCTGTAATGGGGCATCCTGGAGCCCCTGAAGAGACAAAGACCAGCTGACTCTTCCACAATCATATACTTAATCTGGTTCTTTTTCCTGGTGGAGTTCAAACATTTTTGTTGACTTTACTCTTGGACAAACACCCATAGACTCTACATTTCAGATGGGCTATAGCTCTGTAAGGGTCAGAACTTCTTAGGGCTTTGTGGCAAAAGAATGAGCACCTATAGTAGGTGGATTTTTAAAAATTTGCCCCACCCACCCACCCGGAGAAATCAGTGAGGAGACAGACAAACACCATTGTTGGAGGTTACTTGCCCTGGTGTGGAAAAATGTGCCGCTCATTGCATATGTTTGGAGTCAGAACAAGGGAGAGTAAAGACATGGCTTGACCAAGTTCCATTTGGATCAATGAAGGTTTGTCGGTTTTTTCTTATAATCTAGACGTAAAAAATCCATAAATGCATCTAGGACACAAAGTCAAATCTGATGTAAAGTTCTTAGAACTGGATGTGACAGGGTGGTTTTCTTTCAGGGGTCGGTACATAGGAACTTTGTTAAAAGTGTGTTAATTACATACTTAGCCCCGTTTGATCGACCTGTTATATATATAGAAGGGCACAGATATATACTGCTTGCCAGAAATTACCTATTTTCAGCACCTGAAGGTTCCTCAGTGGTGAAGTCTGTGCAGCAGTGCGCACTTTTCTAGCAGAGGACTGGAGTGGGGTTTCCTGTCAGGCTGCTCACAATCACGTTATACTCCAGATGCAGAGAGAGAGCTGACACCTCTGGCCTCTCAAGGCACCTGCACGCATGCACTCACATGTGCACACACACGGGCACACAGGCATGCATGCATATACATTTTAAAAATAAAATAAATACTTTAAAAAAGAAATTACCCATTTCGTAGTGAACACAGAAGCACTAAGTCATAAATTACAGTCTGTTTACCATTAAGTTATTGCTTCAACCTGGCCTGGAACAGAGTGGAGTGGCCACTAGACTTGGAAATTAGAAGTTTGTGTTGGGTGCTCCAGCTGGGAAACCAAGTTAAATGGAACTGCTGGACCTTCAGTATCATAATTTATTAAATGGATGTAGTTATAACATTTAAAAGACCAAATACCTATGAAAAAGATTTGAGAGACAGAAAACTACATAAATAAGAGATACTAATATACTATGCCTAATAAAACAAATATTGAATCTAGCAAAAATTGGGCAAAATTACAGACTGGTAGTGTTGCAGAAAAACAAACATTTTTGAATCCTGTGAGAAAATTTGTTCAACTTCATTCATAGTTATAAAAAAATAGTCATAAGGGGCTGGGAAAATGGCTCAGTGATTAAGGGCACTCATTCTTGCAGAAGACCTTGGTTCAGTTCCCAGAGACCACATAGTGGTTCACAACTCTCTGTAAGTCAAGTTTCAGGGTATTAGATGTTCTCTTTTGGCCTCCATGAGCACAGCCATATACATGATACACATATATACATGCAGACAAAACACTCATATACATAAAAGAAAGTAAATAAATTTCTTTTAAAAAATCATTAAAATAGCAACAGTACACTGTGTCATTTTTTCTTTTTCTTTTTTCTTTCTGGAGCTGAGGACCGAACCCAGGGCCTTGTACTTGGTAGGCAAGCGCTCTACCACTGAGCTAAATCCCCAACCCCATTTTTTTCATCAGTCAGACAAGGAAAACAGTTTGGGAATTGTGTGTTGGTTGAGTTGTAGAGAACCAAAGTTATAAATTATTATAGGAATTTCAATAAGTTCATTTTCTTTAGAAAACAATTCAGCAAACATTTTTTTTCATTTAACATATTTCATTTAAAGATATTGAAAAGTGTGTATCTTCTTTCACCTGGAAATTCTACTTTCAGATATTATGTAGATAATGGTTGAAATACCACTCATGGTAGATGCCCCAGGATTTTCCCTTGCAGTGTTTTATTGATAGATTGGTCTATTGTAGGGCAGGGTCTGGATGTGTAGCAAGGCAAGTCTGAGATTCCTTCTGGACCCTAGTTCTCTCCTTACCCTTTTAATCCTTCTGTTCATTCAGCTTGTCCAGTGCTGGAATTACAGTTGTGCCTTACTACATATGGATTGAAACATATTTTTTTTTTTGTATTTTCAAGACAGAGTTTCTCTGTATAACAACCCTGGTTATTCTGGAACTTACTCAGTAGACCATGCTGGCTTTGAACTCACAGAAATCCTCCTGCCTCTGCCTAGTGCTAGGATCAAAGGTGTGCCTGACCACACCTGGTTTAAAACATAATTTCTTAACAGTAAAAGCTTAGAACCATTCTAAAGATTCATCCCAGCAAACTTGCTGAGTAAACATTTTTACTTTACCCATGGAAAAATTGTATTTGCTGATTGGAAATGTGTAGTTTAAGCAAAGACAGTAAAAGGGAAAGGTGTACAGAGAATGTATTTAATGACATAAAGTAAGAACGTCTTCATCATTTTAAAGCAAACAGTTACTGAACATCCTGGGTACTATAGAACTAGAAGTGAAGAAAATATTAGAGGTTTTCTCTTAAGGCTTCTGTGTCAGCTAAAAGAGGACGATAATTCCTAAATATGTAAGTAAAGTAGTGTCATGTGCTGCAGTGGAAACCGAGCATGGAGGAGATGGATAATGAAACAAGAGCTCATTGACGAGAACAGAGTGCTAAAGGACATCACTAAAAAGTCTAACTGAGTCTGGGTTCAGGAATCTAGGTATAGGCCGTGACAAATTCCTGGGGTACAGTTAATACTGTGAAGTCTGAGCCATGAGGCATCTCTCAGACATTCTTCCTGAGATAATGAACTAAGTACTATGGACTAACATGGAATGCTTACTATATCTAATTAGTAGCTGAGGTATCCAAGACAAGCAGGGGTCCAGAACAACTGATTGGCAGGACAGTAGACAAACCATAGGTTCCCCTCACCCCTCTAGGCTTCCCCAAGAATGAGGGAGAATACTAAATATCTGGTTAATAGAACCCTGGTGGTCTATCCCTGGTGCGAGGTGCCCCTCTTCTCTGCAGAGAGACAGAAGTTCCGTTGACCATGTCTTTTGTTTCCCAGACAACTACACAGCTGCAGTCAGCTGGGCCTTGATGGTTCGATGCCTTTTTCCTATTTTTGACTTTACTGAAGTATATGGCTAAATATAGAGGCTGCTGGCTGGCTTATCTCTTCCGTCTTTCCATGTATAGTGATTTGTTATCACTGACCAACCAACCACACTTACAAGACAGACATTCTGCAGCAGAAGAGTAGAAACGGGGGTTAGAGCATGCTGGGAGCAAGGAAGGAGTCAATTTTCTCATTGACTAGGCTCAGATGCAGAAGAAAAGTGGTGTAGCTTCATTAAAGACACAGGTGTAGGTCTCCCAAAACTGAAAAAGAAAAGGGACATGTATGTTCACACACTGATGATGGGACTATAAGAATGCAGATTGGAGACACCCGATATCAGGAACAGCTCTTGAACATGGCTGTCAAAGCCATGACTGAGAATCCTTCGGTCTGAGTGTAGAACGTGCTGACAGGGCAGGCCTGCGTGGAGGAGATAGAGAAGAGGCTAGCTGGAGCACCCGTGACCTCCAGCACAAAGTCCCAGGTCCGGAGGCCACTGTGTGGTCCCCACTGGTGACGGGACAATCAGAATACAGCCCTATCACTGCATCTTCTGGTTCATTCCCTAGTGAAGGTGGAGATCTGGAATTTAGTTTGAGAGCACTCGTATTCACTCAGGAGTAATTAATTCAATCACATTTTTGTAACTTATATCAGTGCATCCCAAACGTATTGCATCTCTATGTTTTTAATGCACTGATTTCATTCTTTAAGTTTAGGCTTAGTGGAAGTCTCTGGGCAGGTGAGAATACTACAGGTGGGCTGTAGAGATGAAGACAGATTTTTCTCTTTAATTTAGAAAAAATAAAGATGTGTTTATAAGGATTAAACATGGTATATAAAGAGTTAGGTTTTTGAACATTTGTCCTGGGCAGGAAATTAGAATACAAAAGATATGTTCCAGAGTCAGGCTCGTATAATTTCTCTTTTGTTTTATAAGATTTGGCTGTCTGAATACTAATGTGCTCATATTATTACTAGGTAATAATAATATTCAACTAGACAGTTTCATATCCTCCTTAGCGCTACATACATGCTCACATTCATAAGGAATTACTGGTACTTCAAAGTGGAAGGATTGACTACACATTTGGCTACTAACTCTCTCCAAGGGGTATTGAACATAGCACTGTAGACTATTGTGAGAATTAGTAAGTAACTCTTCCTTCTAGAAGCCTACTGTTTTATAGTGGATATAAAACATAATTTATTACATTTATGTATTGTTTATTGATGTTTGTAAATGTTCTGCAGTGAGCATGTAGAAGTCAGAGGACAATTGGAAGAGTCAGTTCTTTCCTACCTAGTAGTTCCTGGGAACCAAATTCAGGTCATCAGGCTAAACAGTGGGTGCCTTTACCCACTGAGCCACCTTTATGGCCAGCAAATAGATTTCAAAGTAATAATTAAAACCAATGATAAGTGATGGGAGTTTACTAGAAACATAAAGTTAAATATACTGCTACTATAGAGGTAACCCAAAGTATGATTTAGGGCTTCAAATTCTTTTATTATCATTGACCTGAAACAATTTGAGCATCTATAAAAAGTTACTAATTTTAATAACAATCACTATGTACTGACTATATTAGATATGAATGAGCATATTTCATGTGCAATATTTTCAGGTATTTCAATCATTTCTATAATGAATATTAATTTATTTTGCATTAATTAATTAATTCATCCTTAAATAACTAGAGAAATACATTTTAGAGAAGCATATCCATTTACTTATAATCTGAGAGTTTAAGTAGAAAATGCAGAATTTGAATCCAAGACTGATTAACAGTGGAGCCCAAACATTAAAAAATACTTTATAAAGGTTTCCTGAAAAAAAAGGAAGACAACTAAAAATGAAAGCAATTTTTCTTTATAGAAACAAAAAAAAAGTATTTAGAAGTATGATTAAAAGAAGGTTTTCTACCTGGATTAAGTTAACATTCATGGGCTGCATGTATTTAATATGATTTTATGACCTAATTACTCATCTTGCCTATGAAAGTAATATCTCTTATTTCTAAAACACTGTCAAGCCATCAAGACACAGGTAAAGCCATAAATCCATAGGCTAAGCATTTTACAGTTTTGTTATAGTTTGGTTGTAGCACATTTTTAGATTTATAAAACAAGACCCAATGCAGAATATTTAAAAACAAATGAGTAGCTGTCATGAAATATTAAAATATATTTGAGTACAAACTGCTCTTGGATTCTGTCATCATTTACTCATTCCAGGCCAGGTTTCCTAGGTAATACAGAATGTGTTTTCTAAGGAAGGCAAAGGGAGTTCAATAAGGTACCAACTTACAGATGAGCCAGGGAAGATGTCTTTGGCTGCAAGTAACAAACTGTTCTTGAATATATTCAAACAATAAAATGCCTGTGACTCTGCTTCCAAGACTATAGCAAAAAGCCTAGACAATCAACTTATACATAGAGAGAGGTTTCTTTTGCGTCACAGTTTTGGAAGATGAAGTGCATGATTGATGGGCCTTGTTTGCTGGCCTGTGGCCAGGCGGCACATCATGCCTGGAAGCATGTAGTGGAATGGGCTGCTCATGTGAAGCCAGAGGGAAAGCAAACAGAAAGGAGGAGACCCACAGTTCACATTCCCTTTGAGGACACAGCATTGATGGCCGGAGAACTCCCACTAGGCACCAGCTCCAGCAAGGCCAAGTTCAGGCCCAAGCCTCCAAAATGTGGGTCTTTGAGAGATATTTAAATAGGAACACTGACAACCCTCAACCCTGGTGCTTATCCTTACGAGGCTGGTTTCTATAAATTCAGACTTGGAAGGGCCCATTTTGTGACTCAGACTGTTAAAGGTCTTTCCCAAAGCACACAGTAAATTAGCAGCACAGCCAAGGTCAGTGTTTCTTGACTTTCAGTGAAGAACATCTTCTCTCATTGTTGATGCTCGAGACTTAAAAGCTGCTGAGAGCCCTTTGAAACTGGTCACTTTTGCAATTAGCAGCTCTTTGGGATGCATTTATTTTGTTTGTTCAGCCAGCTAGACAGTCTGTGGTGTTTGTGTTTCCACTACAACAAAAACCTTCCAAAGGCCTTGTTCTTGCTGGTGATAGCATCGGCCAGAGCCACGGGTCAGTTCCTCCTCACTGCAAACTTGATGTAAAGTTTGTGTTTTCAGCATCTCTTTTGCGTCATCTTTGGGCATTTTCTTATTCTGTCCCCATTCACTCTCTTCGTTCTAATTAGATTCTGAGGGTACCATATCCTTTCTGTGCCCACTCCTTACCTTATTTATATAGGCTGTCATCTCCAGTGTTCTTCCTATGTCCTGTCTAGTTGTGGCCATCATGGTGTTCTAAGTCCCCACACTGGGGCTTGGAGTTATTTTGTTAACTAATGTCTCAAGTGTGATTCAAATGAATGATTACAATGTTGTGATATGGTCTATTATGAGCCTCCTGGTTTTACAGTCCACAGAGAACTGCCTCTTTTATTGCCCCCAGTACCTTATTAACATGTGATTTATGGCCAGCCACCACCATAAATACTTGTAGTATACTTTGTTTTTCTTCATTTCTAGGACAAGATGTTGCTAAATATGAAAAGCGTCTTATGGATGTGCTCAACCTTATTAGTAACCCACGCACTACATAAAGGTAAGTAGAGTAACACTTTTGCTATTAATATGTGAAAAAACACTGGGGAATGGAATTATAATATGGGATCACTACGATGAAGAATCATTTTTAAAAAATCTATGCATTGTTTAAGATTTTCACTTAAAGTATTACTGAGTGTAGTGTATTTTGATAAGTCAAACAGACCAAACTAACAAACTTGTGAGTGAACCTTTCACTAACTTCTTAGATCACTTGTTTTTGTTTGTTCCTATGTTTGTTCTTGTTGTTTTGTTTCTTTTGAGACAGTGTCTCATTATGTAGTCCAGCTAGCCTCAAATTGGTAGTTTTCCTCCCCAAGCCTTACAAATGCTAGGTTACTAATACGTGTTACCATGTCTGGCCCCCGAGTTGAACAATGTAAAAAGGCTCTCTTAGAGGACTGAGAATATTTAGAATTCTAATTTCTTCTGAACTACTTTTTAAAGACTTTCTTATACGGAAAAGAAAATTAAATCTGGGAGTCTAGAATTTGAATTTAGGGAAGTTAAAAACTGTTGCCAGCAAGCATTTGTGAGCACCTCCCTTTGTCTTTGTTTCTAGACAGGTAATGGCAAGTAGGTGCGCATGCGCTGCCTTTCTTAGCTCTACCTGTCATACGTATTCAGTGCGGATTCTATCATTTTACCTTTAGTGCAATCAAAGAGACACAATGAGGAATTTGACGAGTCTATGTCAAGCTTCACTGACTGATCTGTTTCAGTGCTTTGTGTGCTCGGCATGCCTGGCTCCTACTTCTGCACACCCATGCTCCAGACTTTCTGAGATAGTCTGTCCATCCACAAAAAACTTTTGCCTTTCCTCCTTCCCATATGTGATTCCTATTGCTTGCCACTTCCTCTGTGGGGTTCTCTTTAGTTATTATATTTTAATTCATTCTTCAGGACTGAAGGTTTAAGCATCTCTCCATCTGTCCGTTTATCCATCCATCCCCCATGCCCCTTACCCATCCACCCATCTATCTACCCATCCATCCATCCATCCGTCCGTCCGTCCATCCGTCCATCCATCCATCCGTCCATCCGTCCGTCCATCCATCCATTTACCAATCCATCCTTCCATCCGCTGACATTCTTCTTGAATTCCTTCTTTGTATCAGGTATTACTCTAGGTGTCCGGGGATATATCAGTGGATATTGTGGATTTTGTTTTCATTAAACTTAAAATTTATATGAGCTGGAAATAAACAAACAAGTAATCATCCTAGATTTTTCTGATGATGAAAATAAAGTGCAATGGCATCCTAGAGAATGGCTTCGGTTCAGGGAAGTAGGTCAGGTCTCTTTGAGAAAGTAACATGTGAGCTGAAATAAGAATGAAAAGTCGCCAGCCTGCTAAGATCTGCAGTAAAGTTAAAAAGATAAACTTGTGTGAGCAACAGGAAACTCACTCTTGTTGGACAGTAGTGATCAAAAGCAAAGTAGGAGATATAGGCAGAGAGATAAGCAGAGATCAGCTTATATAAATAGAAGCAGCGCCAGTCACGTAGACAGGATTCACTGGGAGCTGGAAGCTATTTTAAGTGCTTAACATTGGTTAACCAAAACATCCATTACCCATGTGCTATAAAGAGGAAGCTGAAGTGCCAAGAAGAACAATTGCTTCCCACATCCAGTAAGTATCAGAGGGAGGGGCTGAAGGAGGCAAGCCATGAAGAAATAGCCCTCACCATTTTCTTAACTACTCATCTATCTGGGGCAGTACAGGTTATCAGAAGACAAGATTGTATTCTGTGTGCACTAACACACACTAAAGAGTTTCAGTCCACAGAGGACACGTAGCATTAAATTCTTTAAACCCTTTGTTGTTCTGTAAAGACTGGATTATAGGAGGACAGAAGTGGCGGCGTGGAATTAATTTGGATGATTATTGTGGCAGTCTGGACACTGATCTCCTAACTTACTTCAGGTGGTGGCCATGAAGATGGGAGTCCAGGGTCCAGTATCTGTTAATTCACCCCAAACCATCTTCTTAGATGTTTCCAGGAAGTAGATCAAGAGACTGGAGAGGAAAGACTAACAGTACCCAGTGAAGACAGGGGGTGTAGAGAGGATCGGGACAAGTTTGGGTGGCTAATAATGGAAGAGGAAACACAGTGACCGTCACAAGACGTCCCTCATTTGACATAGAGACTCACAGAGGGAAAACAAAACAATGAGTGGTTTATTTCCTCCATAGAATTAGCAATCATTAACAGCTAACGACACCAGCAATCACTGCATTTGAGGCCCCATTCTTTATAATACACATAATCAATTTTTAGCTAACTTAGGGGATATTTAGTTCTTTCCTAGGAGGGGCAGGAGCAAAAAGTGTAAAAGTTTAAGATCCAGATAAAACACATTTCCCCAGTACATCGTGGGACAGGCAGCAGTAACTTGCTGAGCCAACAGGGGTATCTATGTCTGCCCTGGTAGGACACAGGTCCTAAAGGCCAGTGGCTCAGGTTAAGGAGCACCATGTCATACTGATTTGTTGGCTTTGGCACTTTTCTTTAACAATGCCTATTGCATTGGAAACCATCTTAGTTACTGAAAATGTACCCACTTATTTTAATATTCCTCTAATAATACAAACTAGAGTACGGGGTTGTGAGGTCATGAATTGAACAAGAACATAATGAATCCCACCTTCTCAATCTGATGTTTGTCTGGTGCCCTTTCTCTCTGCACAGACAGAATTTACACCCTTCTTACTGTGCAAAGTCTGTGCACAGAATGAGGAGTCACTGATCATTCATTACATAGTGCTTTCTCCCTTACGGTGCTCATGTAGACCACAAACCATCTGTGGGAACAGTAAACACTGATTTTGTCAGGATACATTTTTATTAGATTCAGACAAGTTCCTGCAGGTAGCAGATTTTTTTTAAATGTGCATACTTTATCTGCATTATACTTCAGACTACGAAGATAACTCTTAAAATATTTAGATGTAATTAAGTTGGTTCTTGTGACCCAGTGAATTAATACCCAAGTCTTAATACTCAAAAGTTTTGACCACACATCTTTTTGTTAATCTTATTCTAAAGATTCAATTTGATGTAATCTTATATTCATTTTGAGCAAAGGTTTTAATATCTGTGTGTTTAGCCAGAATAGTACATAGCCCTTGGAACAGTGCCTTTTGTCTGAATGTGCCCTTCATTACAGCAGTAGCAATTAACCCAGATTCTATATAGTCCATATTTCAGGAAGTTCTCTACGTCATAGGGTGGCTGAACCCTATGTCTTCCCCTATGCTTTTATAATTGCAAAAAAATGTAATTTAGAAATAGATATTAAGGAATTAGAGATCATCTGTCCTACACTATTATAAAATTATTTGTTTTTCTATTAAAAACAAACCCCAGTAATGTTACTATATTTTATTTGTGTTAAGTGGTTCTTTAGGCTGCAAAATGTGAACTCCTAGAACATGCAATAAGTGTAAATTAAATTTTTAGACACAGAATTCACAAGTCTTAGAATCCCTGCTCTTGACAGATAAATAAATAACAAATAAAACTGAAATGCTTCATCCCTTTAGGTGATTCTAAATTGAGGGAATGTGAACCAGTAGCGGTCACTTTTAGCATGTCTCCTACAGACTTGATGGATGTATGAAAGAGACCATGAAACTACTAAAAGGTGTCTAGAGAGTGAGACAAAATGAAGGCTGCTTGTGTGAATGAAGTTAGGGGCAGGGGAGGAAGTTAATAAATGCCAATGCTAAAAATTGTTTGGTTAGATATTATGAGGTCCGTGCTCCGGCTCAGGTGAGTTGCCAGCCAGCCAGGGGCTTGCCACTTCCTCTCAAGGGGCATCTTCACCAAGAAATTGGGTTCATTTCAAAGAGTGAACGCTAAGTTAGAGGCTTTATTTTCTAAGCCATGAAAATGAGACTGTTGCCTTGCTATTACATTGCAAAAAAAAAAAAAACCTAAGGAGTATCTTAAAGAGTAACTTAGTGCAGCCAATAGGTCATTTCATTTTTAATTAATTTTGTTAAGTATTCTGTGAACAAGCCATTCATATATATGAATAGAATGTTGAGCTAGTCCTGAAAGTAACAATCATTATAATTTTGGAATAAATGAGTGATTTTATCATAAATACACAAGACATAGTACTGTATTCATCATATTTGGGGGAGGAGGAGACAGAGTGTCCCTGTGCAGCCCAGACAAGCCTGGAATTTTCTATGTAGCACAGGCTAGTCGCCAGCTAATGGAGAATCACCTACCCTGATGCCTTAAATCCTGGGATTGTCAGCATGAGCTGCTGTGCCCACTTCAGGCCCATCTTCTTTAATTTTTTTTTTTTTTTTGGCGATAGAATTTCCTTTTTTTAAAGGGAATAATATCTTCCTGCAATTTTGAAAATGACTCAGCAGACTGATAAGGGTCCAGTGGGCTGTATCATTGCCGGTGTGTGTCTACATGGGGACACATATTTCTCTGATGACTGGCATGATGCTAAAAAACAAAACCAAAAACATCCTTTTAGTAGCTACAAGTCACAGTGTCACTTGATTTGGGGGCAGCTCTTTACTTTCGGCTGTCATTTCATGAAGTGAGCATTGCTTTGCAAGAACAAGAATTTGTAGCCTTTCTAACACCTGGCTTAGCTTTGGGAGTGGAAGCCGGGAAGTGAAGGAGGCTTGGGGTGAGGGGGATGGATTCCAGGAAGGGCGAAAGGATGTTTTCTTTTGCATGCAGTGGTGTTAAATTGTAACCAGTGTACCCTCTGTCACTAAATGTTTAAGAGCTTAAACAGAAATGAGTATGTTAGGCGGGCTAGGTGAACAGAAGCTGGTCTTCCGGCCCAGGGATAATGAAAGGCAGTGTGTCTCTGCAAAGTGATTGCAGCTGGAGTCAGAAGGCACGAGCCTCTGGCTGAAGGAGGGACCCAGGAGGGCTCTTCAGACGTTAGACTTGCTCTCGCTCATCTCAGGAAGTACTGTGTGGAATTCTTCTTTCATTTTTTTTTTTTTTAATTTTCACTAAGGTAATGTGGTAGTTACCTTAAATGATTCTCATCTCTGACCTGTTAGTGGAACAAGTTCAGGCTGGCCTTGGAAATTTGCCTGCCTCAATTGCTGGGCTGAAGAGGGCCCTTAAAATAGGAGCCTTGCCCTTTCTCGAGTCTTCTCAAGTACCATTTGAAAATTCTCACTTTGTCTTAAAATGTTAATTTTTTCATTATATTTTCCTAAAGTAATATATTTGACAGTTATCTGAAATGGTTTTTCTCCTCTGATCTATAAACGTAAGTGTTTCCCCCTTTCAACTGCTTTTCTTAACACTAGTCTTGCTTTTTTGAGAGAAAGAAGGGGGGAAAAGGGAGGGAGAGAGGGAGGATTGATTTTTTTCATTGTGGTCTAGACTAGACTGGAACTTAGAGCAATGTCCCTGTCTCATTTTCCTGAGTACTAGGATTATAGGCACAAGTACCCACCACCCTAGCTTGATCTCACAGTCTGGGGTGCTGTGTTCTAGCCTGCCCTGTTCTTTTCTGCCCTTAATTTTTCGCTTGTGCTTGCCTTAGTCTTCCTTTTTTTTCATGTTAAATACCGAGTGACAAATGCTTTCAAACAAGCCCTGTGTTTCGGTGTGCAAAGGTGAACATCATTAATCCGCATCATTGTTATAAAGCATTATCGAAGTTCCGTGCCATTTTCTTTATAGAAATCATTCTCAGGTTTCCGCACACTCAAGACGTAATGGAAGCTCTCGAACTGTTGCCTGTCCATTCACACATTCAATAGACTAGGCTTCAGCTTTTCAGGACTACTCATCTGATATTTTGTCTTTCCTCCAGCAAAAACGGAGGAAGGCCCCCCGGTGAAAGGCTCTCTGTCTGGAAAAGTGAGTTTACCTTGTCATTTTTCCACCATGCCCACCTTGCCGCCCAATTACAACACGAGTGAATTTCTCCGAATCAAATGGTCCAAGATGGAAGTGGACAAAAACGGAAAAGACCTAAAGGAGACTACTGTCCTGGTGGCCCAAGATGGCAATATCAAGATCGGTCAGGACTACAAAGGGCGAGTGTCAGTGCTCACGCACCCTGAGGACGTGGGTGATGCCTCCCTCACCATGGTCAAACTCCGTGCCAGTGATGCAGGCGTCTACCGCTGTGATGTCATGTATGGGATTGAAGACACTCAGGACACCATGCCACTGACTGTGGATGGTAAGGCTTTCAGATTTGTAAGAAAGTTGTAGCATGAGACCCAGGAAAGAAGTGTGGGCCAGTACTCAAGGATGTCTATTATTCAGGATATGAACAAGTGGAAAACGCATCAATCCAAGAATCTTTGCTTTTCCCTGAAACCAAACTTACTCATTAAGAAAAGGTACCTTTTTGTGAAGCAGCTTTATTGATTGAGTCTAGTAATGTACAATATACTGGAAATAATGAAAACCTCAAGATATAGTACATAGTTCTTCAATTATTATTTTAGTGCTGAGACCTACCGGTGATTGCATCAGAATACTATAAAAACTATTCTACATTTTAATTTTGGTGTTATATATGTTGTCTTAGTTACTTTTCTATTGCCATGACAAAAACACCTTGATCAAGGCAACTTAAAAAAAGACAATGTTTGATTTAGGGCTCACAGTTAGTTACAAAGGGTTATGACCATCAGGGCAAAGACCACAGGCCAATAGGCCAGCAGCATGGTGCTGGAACTAAAGCTGGGAGCTTACCTCCTTATCTTTAAGCAGGAGGCAGGGAGCTAACTGGGAACGGCATGGGCTTTAGAAAGTCAAAGCCCTCCCCCAGAGACACACCTCCTCCTCCAACAGGGCCACACCTCCTGGTCCTTCTCAAACAGGTCTACAAACTAGGCACCAAGACTTCAAACATGAACCTCTAGGGGACATTCTCATTCCAAGTACCACATATGTCTACACATAGATATGTACATATAAAACGTTTCCCTTTTTGGTCTTAATTCTATTAGTGTGATTTTAGGGGGTGCTGAAGTTCAAATGCAAGTTCTTGTGCATGCTAGGCAAGTGCTCAGTCACTAAACTAGAACCTCAGCCTCCTTTCTTTGATCATGAATGAGTGCCGGTGAGTTGGCTCAGCAGAAAGATACTTGCTACCAAGTCTGACAAGCTTAGTTTGATTCCTGGAATCCACACGGTAGAAGGGCATGCGGTTACCCACACCTCCGTGCATATGCACACACAGACACACAAAATAAATGCAAAAAAACGCCTTTGAGTTTAATTTCAAGAAGTATCATTTAAAAGTTACATTGAAAACCTAACCATGATTTATATCATTAATGTCTTACAAAGGCAATCAATATTTGAATTTTCAGTTGGTTCAGAGCAAGAAATCAGAGTAAAAAAATGTAATTTTAACACTAGCTGCTATCCATTAAGTTTGTAATGATACATTTTACCTTCATCCTCCCTGTAATGGTGGGTCATATGTCACTTGAGCTTAAGTTAGAAGACAAAGCAAAGAGAAATTGCTTTAATTGGGCACACACATAATGCCGCAGCTCTTGGAAGCAGACTGTGTTGGCAAGTTATTAAGCAAAACTCTAATACCCAGACATGATGGAACAGATTTTCCTCCAGCTCCCAATTTCCCTATAAAATATTTACCTTTCAGAAATACATAAAAGGAGTTTTATTGAAAACTCTTTCTTGTTTAGCCAAAAGGAAATAATTGGAATTTTAGGTGCAACAAACAAATTCCCTGAGCATCCTTTATCATTAAATTAATCTGTTTCCTGTTGCCCATGTATCCACTAAATCCCTGAGCTCTTCTGATCCCTGAGTTCATCATTGATTTTAGTTTACCTATGATTGTAGCTTCATATACATGTATATGCATAGCTGTATATCACACACATTCATGCTCTAAAATTCTCAGTTTCACAGCTTCTTACATTTTTTTTCATCATTAAAGACAGCAATGGTTTTGCCTCTTGCTGCTCAGAAACAATGAATGTCTTCCACCTAATCTTCTTAGCCCCATGATGTCCTCAGGTGATTCCAACAGTTGCAGACACTTACATATGGATTGACGGTTCCTGCCTTAGGCAAGGAGGCCCTCTGCTCTGTCCCCTCTTAGTACCAATATTTAGCACATGTGGAAGGTTCATAATTCCCAAGATTACTTAAAACTTTAACCACTATAATCCAATTAAAACCCATTCAAGTTCTTATTTAAAGCTTAAAAGTTATTTTAGGGTATTTCTCATGCTTACTAGATGCATGTTGTCTATGTTCTCCCAGACAGTTTTAGAGAGGTCACATGAAGGTAGATTGGCATTTGATGACATTCTGAGACATGAGAGATCAGAAACAGGAAAAGGAATGCTCCTTGCCAGTCAGTCCATCTATGAGTTGTTATGCAGCTCCCTTTGTGTGGGCACTGATAACAGGCTTTATCTGCAAGACAGTCATTCTAGTCCTGCACAGTTCTTTCCTGGCTTGTCTGGAGACAGAGTCACAATATAAAGAATAACATGACAGAGAGGGTCTGATAGCCAGTCTGACTGTGGGAGACAAATCTGTCTACCCCAGGAAATGACTAGGACTCAAGGGGAGTGATTGACAGATAACTTGGAAACCACAATTCATTTCAAACAACAACAAAAAGTGGTCTTGAATACTATGAGTTGATCAAATTTTACTTACAAAATTGGGGTGCCCCCATCTGTATTTTGTGATGACTTCCCTGGCATATCAGTTAGATTCATTTTGAGGAATCAGATTTCCTCCAGTTAAAAATGGATAGCATGTAGAAGTGGGAAGAAAGGATCAAAAGTTCCACACCTTAACTGCTCTTTCTTCACCCTTTGGCACTCTCTTGAGACCTAGAGCACAGTTTCTAATGATTTCCTTAGCAATACATAAAATACAACAAAGTGGAACCTGAGGCAAGCATGCCTTGCTTTTGGGGGGTGTAGAGAACTTTATTTCAGTCCTCTGTTGGCATGAAAACTGTATATTTGTGTTAGTCATACCAAATAAAAAAAATAACACTAGCCAGGTAGTGGGTATGGTGCATATTTGGACAGTGCTTTGTAATCTACCCAACCTTCAGATCAAATAAATGTTAGATCTACTGGGTAAGACAGGAGATTAAGGTTCAGAGAGTGGGACTAGTTTATGAGTAGGGAGCAAAGTGATGACGGAAATAGGCATTGTCAGGAAGACAGCCTGGTGTTTTTCTCTACCTTATCACACTATCTGTGAAAGTAAAGTTAATAATGCTGCATGATTCAAAGACGTAGCATGAGGAGCAGGACCCCTAGATAAGTGGCATTTTTAAGTGCCATCAATCTACAAAAGTTTTGCATCGTAAAAATAAGTAACCATGATAATATTATTAGTTGGCATATTATTTCATTCTGAAGCTTTGCACAATCCAGCGGGGGCTTTAAGCATTGAAACAGTCTGCGGTTTGCTGTCTTTGCAGGAGTCGTATTCCACTACAGGGCAGCGACCAGCAGATACACTCTGAACTTTGCGATGGCTCAACAGGCTTGCTTGGACATTGGGGCAGTGATAGCAACGCCAGAGCAGCTCTTCGCTGCCTATGAAGATGGATTTGAGCAGTGTGATGCAGGGTGGCTGTCCGATCAAACTGTCAGGTAAGAGGCCCGGGCCCCAAAGCTTGTAAGTATGAATTTGCTAGTGACAGTGCCACTTACCTCTCCTTTGCCTCCTCAGATATCCCATAAGGGCTCCCAGAGAAGGCTGCTATGGAGACATGATGGGGAAGGAAGGGGTCAGGACCTATGGATTCCGCTCTCCCCACGAAACCTATGATGTGTATTGTTATGTGGACCATCTGGATGGTAAGACATTTAACCTTCTGTAGCTTCATATGAATTGAGAAAATTAAGAGAAAACCAGAACCCAGAGCATGGACCAAGTCTTCAGGCTTGTTTGCATTCCACACAGCAGTATGTTATTTCCATGACTGTATGATTTTGTGGTAAGATAAGCCAAAATTACAGTGGAAAGAGAGAGAGGGGTGTGTAAATGGTGATGCGGGATGGAAATACCTTGGCCAGTGGCAGATTCTTCACAGCCATGCTGCCTTTTTAGAGGGTTCAGAATAGAAAACTGTAAGGGTGGCACCTATTCGAGGGAGAGCCAGGTAGAAGCCCTGTGGTGACAAGCTGCTGTGACTCCAAGTGAAGATAAACACAACTCCCAACCAAGCAGAACACTATAAACTGGCAAATGAGGTGGTATCAGATTTCTTCCCACATCTCTTTTGTCACATGGATTTCTCCAAAGAGTCATTCATCCAACTAATCCACACATTCAACATGACATAAAGACACCTACTGTTGTAGGTAGCCTGCTAGTTACCAGGGATGTGAAAGCCAGCTTAGATAAAGCCTTTTCTCGTCAAGATGGTATAGTCTGATTCATTCTAGCTCTGCCATTTCTTTCTGCCTGAGTAAAGAGTATTTGCATTCACCAGGGAAAGAGTCTAAAGAGTACCAAGTAGTTTTCCAATAAAAGGCTCAAGGGATGGTATTTACGACTCTAGCGGCGGTGGGACCTTGGAGAATGGAGCCAATAGATGAGGTGGACTAAAGTCTCATGCAATAGTCAGCTTTATTCAGAGCATCAGACATTTTATACTCTGAGGGTTAAGAGGAGCCACATGGGAACAATCACAAAGTGGGTGAGCTGCATGTGGCAAAAACGTATTTTTTCAGAGAGGCATATCAACAAATAACAATAGCCAGTGGTAACAAATAATCTGAAGTAAAGTCATTCCTATCTGATACACCCGGGAGGTGCCCATAAACACATTCCAAAACAATTTCATGTTTTTGAAAAAACTGAAGTCACAAGACTCTTGTCTTGTTTTCTTGGAGTTTTCTCACAAGCACTCAGAATTCTCCTCATACAACTCCATTCTTGGATCATGTTCCAACAGGATAGAAGTTTCTATGACTTTTGAAATGGATTTTCATTTATAGTGACAGGTATCTTAGAAGCCTAAGTATTTAAATAGGTGATATTAAATTGACTTATTCTTGTAATTTTGACTGATATACATTGTTTTATGTGTAAAATGAGGTTAGAGGAGATAGTCCCTCCCAGCATTAAAATTCTGTGATTCTGTTTGTTTGATGTTTTCGTTGTTTCTTTGATCTTTTGAGTTTGGCTATGTTGGCCAGGCTAATCTCATACTGGCGGACTCAAAAGCTCATGCTCTTTGGCCTCTCACATAGCTGGGGGTCAGGTGTGTGTCACTTTGCCAGGCTTTGATTATACAATTCTGTTCACTGAACGAGTAGTTAAAAGATGTGAGAACTAACATATAAGCAGCCCACATTTTCCTTATGCATTGATTAAATGTGCCTTCAAGGGTGCTTTAGCATTCTTGTCAAATGATTTGATACCAGTAAGTATGTTTTCTGAGAAGCCGATGCCAGGGCCAACAGCTCCTGTTTTTGTGTTTGGGCAAAGTGAGACAGAGATATTAGCCAAGCTACTATTGATGCATATAAAATTAGAAGCTTTCTCTTCCTCTTATTTTAACTGCTTTAAATATCTTTAAAATAGTTTTTAATAACAGTTTTTTTTTTAAAATTGGAAATGATTAATTGGAAGATGTCACTCCAGTAAATAGATTTCCTATTGCTACCTCAGTAGGGTGGAGATTTGTATCAAGGTTTTAGCTTAGACTAAAATCTCTCAGGACCATAATGCATCTATATCTATATCTATATCTATATCTATATCTATATCTATATCTATATCTATATCTATATCTATATCTATATCAATGTCTATGTCTATGTCTATGTCTATATCTATGTCTATGTCTATATCTATATCTATATGTCTGTATCTATGTCATCTATCTATCTATCTATCTATCTATCTATCTATCTATCTATCTATCTATCTATCTATCTATCTCTTCTCCAGAGGCCAGAGATAGTTTATGAAAGATATTTGTAAGATCCAATCTCTTGGAAAGAACTTTATCAAATCATATTGATAAAGTGAACATTCAGACACAAATCTTAAGCCAGACTTCTTGATGAAAAGTCAGTCTTGTGCACTCAGGGATCCTGAGTTGTTGGTCTAGTCTCCAATGTCCCTTAAAGGAACTGACTGAGTCCTGCTTTCTAAGATTGTTGACGTTTTGAAAGCCTGGATGGTAGACATCTTCCAGGGATCTCTTAGCCACACTGTACCAGTTGGGAGTTGCCTCTCACCATCTGCAAGTGTCATTTTGGTGTTCGGGAATTAAATTCTGTCAGAGAATAACTCCTGGTGTATTTATCAAACTTACCCCAAGGAAAGATTTATTAGTCTATTCTTTTTTCTTTCTCTTGTTTTCTTTTATTTTTTCTTTCTTTTTTAATAAAACCAGGCTATGTAGCCCTCATTGGCCTCAAACTCACAATCCTTCTGCTTTAGCCTTCCTAGTGCTGGGCTTACAGGCCTGGGTTTGCTATTCTTCATAGGAGTCTCTTCCTCCCTCTGTAATCACTTAGTTCCAAGACAGGTGTTCTATGTGAAGTTTGAGCCTGTCTCAACGTAATTCAACTCTATTGTGTAATGTTACTTGGGATAAATATTTCACATGTTTGATGACTCTAAACTTGTCGTGTGGAATGTAGCATGGCAAAATCAACAGACTTTGAACCATGTTGTTGTGGTACATAAAAGTTGAAAGAGAAAGAGAAGAAAATCAATACAAACAGTATGTCAAACGCTGGTTAAAATCTGTGTCAACAGAGCAACAACGCTTTTGTTTCATAGACGTTTGATGATTCTGGGGACACCCAGCATGTTTAGAATGACATTGCTTCAGAAGCCTGTTCTCCCTTGTGCATTGCCCATAAGAAATTGGGAAAATCCTCAGACACTGCTCTTTTCTCTCACTTTGAAATTGGAGTGGGATAAAGGTTAAATAAACTTTTGTGGCTGGTGATATAGCGGAAGGTCACAATCATTCTTCTAAAGTTGCTCTGGCCTTTAGCTGAATTGAATTGACAAAAATTCATGTGAAAAGTTGATAGCACAAAATTAATTCTCTTTTTCAATTGCTGTTCTAAAAAACAGTAATTTGAAAGTTTGCTATTATGCTCATGAAACATATCTCTATTGGTGCATTCATGGATTTTATCATTTCCACTCATTTTTAATTGTGTTCAGGGAAGCCAAATATATGACAGAGAGTAAAGGCAGTGAAAATTGTAGATCCTGACACTAATTTTTCTCTAAATTTAGTTATTTATCATGAAAGATATTACATTAACAGAATGTTAAACATTTTTTCTTTCTTAATTTAGAATGTCATATGTACATTGACATTTTTCTTAAAAGTTAGCTCATTATATACATTCCAACCAGTCAATTTTCTGACTTTTCTAAAGTGGTATTTATAGCATAGTTTAGCATATGACTATAATATTCAGTTTTGTTTTGAAAAATAACTGAGAAACTATAAAAGGGCATATGTATCAGCTATACCCACTACCCACTAGTGAGTACTTCAACATTAGCTTGTCTTATTAGAAATGTCCTAGACCTTATGATGCTTTGTTAGATATGATTTAGGACAAGAATAATGTTATTAAAAATCAATGGGAACTAGGGTTTAAAATAGGAATGCAGATGTTAACATTCATGAAATAATCATTATTATATGTAATCTCCAGTTTCCTATCAGCTGAATTTTAAAGATGTTGAGATGCCCTTGATGTAGAGCTGAAATGACAAAATGATTCAGAAAAATAGATAAAAGCTTGAGACTCCAGAGGGCCTGGATTTGTGATGAGGTTACACCCCAACAAAGAGATTATAAAATGAATATGCATTTAATATGTAGCCTACGAGGCATTATCACTTAGCAACATCAACTTGAAGAGTACCAGTTGTTGATCTTCTCAGAGAGAATGGCTGACTGGAAGCTCTGGCTTAATGATGGTGCCAACATGGCAAGAAACTAAGCTGCATATTATTGGTTCCAGAATATGTTAAAACTCACAGTTCATATTATGATTTTACGGAATATATGTTACTTTTATGTCCCTGGAAATCTGATAATCATAACTCAAGCCCTGGCCTATGGGGGACCACCAGTACTTAGTAAGGGTGAAGACCATGCTGAAGGCAGACGCAAGAGGCAGCTCACTTCTTCAGCATCAAGAAAAGAAAAGTCAAGCCAGCCATGAGGCTGTCTGCCTTTGATCTCAGCACATGGAGGCAGAGACAGGAAGAGCTCTGGGAGCTTACAGCCAGTCTGGTCTACAGTGTGAGTTCCAGACCAGGCAGGGGTACGTATTAAGACCATTAAAAAAAGAAAGTCAATAAACAAAGTATCTTTGGAGAAATCCCAATATTGAAGGGAAGGTGAGCACGAAATTCCACCCCTAGCTGAGGCACTATTCACATTTGATACCTGCTTTGAGAGGGAGAGTCAGAGCTCCCACATTCCAGGGTAGGCCCCACTCTGAAGAGCAACTAGACAACTCAAACTGTACTCATGGGGGCAGATACGGGAAGAGCTGGGAGGAGAATAAATGTAATTAAAAATATGTTGTACAAAAGTTTTAAAGAATTAATTAAATACCATTTAAAAAGAAACACCTTGGTGCTGTCCTATGCTGCCATTCACTACTTGTCAGGGCATGGGCAAACTTTGAGTCTTTAGGCTTTAAACGGTTACTTTGCAATTTAGAGTATTTACTTTTGAAGCACGGTCCAGAGACTGAATGAGATAATATGTGTAGCTTTTACTACATTGTATGGCACAAAGTTAGTGATTAATAAATCGGAGCTGCTGTATCACTTATGGGGACGAGAGGTTCTCTATTCCCACTGCAGTCAGAGAAGAAAAGCATTTGAAGCCACACCTTCGTGTATCAGCTTCTATAGGGGGCGAATGTTTCTAGCTGTGAAGATTGTTAAATGCTGAAAAAGTCTTTGGAAACTATGAAGTTCCATCCCTAGCGATTTCTTAAAAATAGACTTGCTGTACAGTGTTAAGAGTGCAGCGCTCTGTCAAAGGCAGCTTGAGTCATGGTACTTTGAAGGACAGAGGGATCAACCAGAAACAGAGCATCGTGAAGACAGGATCCTATTGAATGTGATTAACTTAATACCGGAACATTATTGAATAATTAAAAGATAACACTTTGGCAAATAAATGGTTTTCTATTATCCTTCCGAATTCGTTTGAAATAAATCTACTCTGACTAGATAGTGTCTGCCTGTATCACAGCATTCAGGATCATTCTGGCCTCACCTTCTCCACAGAGTCATGTACCTACAGACACATGGCGGTGGTCTTGCCGTTTGGGGGTCTAAATCTTCCTGAAGGTGCTTTGTGAGTTACTGTATTCTCTGCTGAGACTGGCAGAGGGTTAGAAGGTGTGCGTTTCCAGCGGCGGTTATGGCAGAAAACAATTCCCAGATGAGATAGCCAAGAATAAGCTGAAAAGAGTACAATGTGAATATTTCAGCTAAAAATACCTCAAACTTAAAAAAAAAATCAATCCTTTTTAAATGAAAATATTTGTTAGCGTTTCTAATGGTAGCAAGTGCCTGTCAGAAAATAGTTGGCTTTTTTTTGTTTTAAAAGGCTTTATATTTTCTCTGCAGACAAATGGGAGTGTGATGAATGAGGTCAGAGAGCCTCCCTTCCTGGCTGACCCACTAAGTTCCCTTGCAAATGAATCAGTCCTAGGCTTGCCTCCTGACATGACTGATTGCCCCAGAGTTCCTTCTCTTCTAACTGTGGAGACCTGTGTCCTATCTGCTCATGGCCTGTGTTTACTATGCAGCCTTGCCTTTAGGTTTTAACCTCAGCTCCATGAGCTGGCTGCCATTCTGGCTCTCTGGCTTTCACAAAGGCTCCCAGTGTGCTGAGAGACCTCCCCTGTGGACCTTCTCTTTTATCTGTTGTCTCTTTCCTTTATCACCCAGGAACCTTGAATGGACAACGGTGATCACTGTCTGAAAATATTTGCCTTCATTTCTTTCTCTTGTTAGTCTGTGGGTTCCGGGAGGGGTATCACCCATACAAATTCATCTTTCTATCCCTAATATGTTACAGTCACACAGTAGATTCTCCATAGGTTGGACAAATCAGCAAAGTGAACAATTTAATTTCTTATTGTCTCTATGTAAACTGTAATTTACATGTTCTGTGGGATGAATGGAGCCCCAAAATATTTTATAAAAACAAAAGACTAAACAATGAAATGTTAATTTTTAGGTTTGCATGTGTAGTCATAAACGTCTTCCTCGTTTCATACTGTCTTAGTGCTCTATCGCTGTGAAGAGACCCCATGACCATGGCAACTCTTTCAAAGGAAAGCATTTACTTGGGGCTTGCTCCCAGTTTCACAGGTTTAGTCCATTGTTATCATGGTGGGAAGCATGGCAGCATGCAGGCAGACATGGTGCTGGAGGAACTGAGAGTGCTATATCTGAATCCACAGGTAGAAGGAAGAGAGACACCTGGACCGGGCTTGAGATCTTGAACCCCCAAATTCCACCCCCAGTGACACACTTCCTCCAACAAAGCCACACTTGCTCCAACAAAGCCATACCTCCTAATCCCTCTCAAGTAATACCACCCCTTAATGACCACACACTTAAGTATAAGAGCCTGGGGGAGGGGGAGGGCATTCCTATTCAAACCATCACATACACTAACGTTTCCTATTTGTGAATCATCTTGTCATTCACTTTTGGTTTTGCTGCTCACAAACAGTGCCCTCTACAGTTCTTTAGCAGACCTGTTTTATAACCACAAATGCACATTCACCACTCTGACCCTGCCCTTTTTCCTACTAAACATTGTGCTTCATGGGTTTTTTCCACAAGCACAGACTCTGCCTGGTCTTCTAAGCCTCAACAACGTAGGCTGCTGCAGCCTGCTTAGTTTGACTTTTCTTTCTCTACTGTGACTCTGAGTGCATCCCAAGCACTTGGCCCTGGCCCTCTGCAGAGCTTGTGTATGACCACACACACACACACACACACACACACACACACACACACACACACACACACGCTGTGGTGCACTGATTAGCAAAGAGAACACTCCCCCAGCCTGTCTTTCCAACATTCTCTATTACTGGCATTCAAAAGCTAGTGTTTCCAGAATTTCTTGATTGGCTCTTCTGACTCACACTGGGATTTCTTGTAAAATAAATAAACAAACAAACAAACATTCTGCTTTAAAGTTGGTTTCATGACCTTTGTGTTTGTTTTGATTTCTTTTTTTTTTTTCAAATATGATGTTACCAGATTTATTTCTGAAAAAATACTTTAAGCTCTCAGTTTGAGAAAAGGCAAAAAGACCACAAGTTTCTGTATTTTATTTCTGAGCCAACATCAAGGGATTGTCATAGGCATGGACACACATAATAGTTAACCAAGAAATTCTTGATAGAAATTGTAGATTTTCTTTAAACTTTATCTTTTTTTCTCTCTCTCTCTTTAAATTGTTGGTCATTACTTTGCATATTACTTGAAAATACTTCCCCAAGTCTGTAAGATGTCATTTAAGTTTTTTTCTGGGACCCTTTGAAGTTAAGAAGTTTTTAATTTTAACCAAATCTAATCCATCCATTACTATGTTCTTTTGGTGTCAACACTAAGGAAATATTGCCAAATCTCCAGTCATAAAACTTTCCACTTGGTTTTCTTCAAAGAATTCCATGACATTTTCATTGTTGTTGTTTTTGGTTTTTGAGACAGGGTTTCTCTGTGTAGCTCTGGCTGTGCTGGAACTCACTCTGTAGCCCAGGCTAGCCTTGCACTCACATAGATCTGCCTGCCTCTGCCTCCAGAGTGCTGGGATTAAAGTATGTGCCACCATGCTCTGCTGCATTTCACGACTTTTAATTCTCTTACTTTTATTTTGATTCATTTTGAGTTACTTTTTATATATAACATTAGATATAGGTTCAAAGTCATTCTATTGCCCAGCACAATTTCTCATAAGGTGTATTTTTTTTTCCATTTAATGAGTTTTTCACCCTCTTGAAAACAAACCAAGCAGACACATATTTATTTTTGGACTCTCAATTCTATGATATTAATCTACTTGCCCATCTTTATACCTCTAGTATGTTGTTGTTGTTGTGATTTTTGATTTTTGAGTTAGAAGAATCGTTTGTAATACAGGCTGGCCACAAAATTTCTGTGTAGTTAAGGCTGGCCTTGCCTCCTGATCTTCCCGTCTCTACCTCCACATCAAGGGGGTTATAGATGTATATCTTAATTCTTGACTTACAGTACAGTATTGCCTTTATTGCTATAGTTTTATAGAAAAGTTTGAAATTGGAACACATGAGACCTCTTCTGTTCTTCTTTCCCAGTGTAGATGCTATTCTGAGTCTCTTGGGTTCCTAAATTAATTTTAGAATCAGCTTGCCAGTTTCTACAAGGAAGTCAGCTAGGATTCAGTAGAGATTACATTAAGTCTCCAGATCAAGTGAGAGTATTTGGCCATCATAGCAATCGTAAGTCTTCTGGTTCACAAACATGGGATGCTTTTCTGGGGGGTTTAAATATTTGATTTCATGCAGGAATGCTTTTAGTTTCCAGAGTATAAAATTTACAAAATTTTGTATAATTTATTCTTAGTATTATATTTTTGATGTGAATGTAAATGGATTTTTCTTAATTTCTTTTTCTAATTATCTACTTCTGGTGGTCAGAAATCAATTGATTTTCATGTATTCTTCTGTACTAATAGACTGGTACATAACTGTACCAGTCTATTAGTGCTAATTTGTAGTTTTGCCTCAACCTCAGCCTAGAACAAGTAAGAAATTTGGAAAGCACATATGCACCTTTCTAGGGTCTTTACTCCCAAGTGAGAAGCACTGGCAGCCCAGTGCTGACCCTGGGTTCTGAGCTTCACTGAGGTGATTCTGCCAGCCCAGAGCATCCCTGTCACGGCTTGCAGAAGACTGACTTTTTTGCAGGTCATAAGATCCAATCTTAGTGGAACTGACATATATTTGCAGTATATATAAATAGTGGCTCTCCCCCCCTTCTTTTTTTTATTATTAAGAAATTTTCTGTTCATTTTACATACCAACCACAGGTGCCCCTCTCCTCCCTCCTCCTGCCCCCCAGCCTTCCTCCCCAACCCACCCCCCATTCCCATGTCCTCTAAGGCAAGGTCTCCCATGGGGAGTCAGCAGAGCCTGGCACATCGGCTGAGGCAGGTCCAAGCCCCTTCCCAGAACCAAGGTTGTGCAAGGTGTCCCACCATAGGCATTGGGCTCCAAAAAGCCCACTCATGCACCAGGGGACAGATCCTGCTCCCACTGCCAGGGGGTAACCCAAACAGTTCAAGCTAAACAACTCATGCCTACGCAGAGGGCCTAGTCCCGCCCCTTGGAGGCTCCACAGCTATTGGTCCATGGTTCATGAGTTCCCTAAACAGTGGCTCTTTAAGGAGGCAGTGAACAGTGTTTATGAGATGCTATGCCAAACACGTATAGTTGATTTGTGACCCAGAGGAAAATGAATATTCATTTATTCATTTTTAACATTATTCATTTTAAAATACATGTATATGTATTTTAGTCAAAATATGACAGAGAAAGAGTGAAAGAGAAATCCTTTGAAACAGTTTGTCAATACTTTGAAGCCAATGATTATATTGAATTGCTGTTAACACCATGTGCTCTGGCATATTTGGCAAGTGGTTTTGACTCACGGGTACCTAGATGTTTGCCTTCTTTGGTTACTTCCAATTTACTCATTTCAGTCAGCGATACGCTGCTCACATGTAAGTTTTACCCAACTAACAAGGTTATTTATCACATAAATTTCATAGTGAAACTAAAAGCAAAGGCAGAGATTTTGCTACTTTACTGAACCGATATGCACAGCATATAGTTTAGTACAACAGAACCAATAAGCACATGTGGAAAAAAAGAAACTTAAAATTTTTGATGCTGCCCAGCAAATTCCCTGGTTCAAAAAACCATGGTGAGGCCGCAGCTTTGACCACAGAGAAGAGCCACCAGCTTTATTTAGTATCCTAGGATTGCTCTGGACTTGAGCTTCTTAACAGTTCTGCTGGGTCTCCTGGGAAGAAGTGTTAACATTTGCACACCAGGGATCATTTTTCATGCTTTAATTTGTTTCGCCATTTCTTGCTGTTTCAGTATGTGTCACCTTTTAGTCTGCCAAGAAGCCTCTTTCCCATCAGAGCATGGAAAAAGCACATGGCATGCTTTCAAGGAGTCTTGCAGTAGCTACTGGTCAAATTAAAGTAATTTTCCTTAATATTTCTGATGATGTTAATTCCCCTGATTAAGAAAGTTCTAGTTTGTGCAGTGTCAACAGATACTAAAATCTAAATGAAGTGTCTTCTAGTTCTTTCTAGACCAGTGGTTTTCAACCTTCGCAATGCTATGACCTTATAATACAACTCCTCTTGTGGTGTTGACCCCCAACCATAAAATTATTTTCATAACTGTATTTTGCTACTTTCACGCATCATAATGTAAATATCCGATATGCAGGATATCTGATATGAGACCCCTGTTAAAGGGTCATTCAACTACCAAGGGGTAGTGACCCACAGATTGAGAACCACTACTCTAGACCATCCCTGGAGAGGTAATCAAAAGGAATAGGTTAAAGCTTGAAGCAGTTAGCTTGAAAATGTGTGATAATGTTTATATGCATTTTCTATCTGAATAGGCAAATTATCTTGTGTAAAATCCTCTGTTCTTCATTATAGTCTATGTGAACAGTAACATGACTATATATGTATAAACTTTAAAAAAAATCCACATAGCTGTTTTGATGAAACCACTCCTATGAATGTTATGGTAGATTTCTTGTCAAAGTCAAAGAAGTCATTGTCCACCTAGGAGGCAGCTGTCTGCTAAATCTAAAATGACCTTGATTGCTCAGGTACGTGTGTGGATGAGAAGCGACAGAGCAGAGTTGTCCTTTGCTAGTCAAATTTCAGTTTCCTCCCCGAGGGAGGAAATTTGGCAAGTGGTTTTGACTCACGGGTATCTAGATACTCGTCTTCTTTGGTTACTTCCAATTTACTCATTTCAGCCAGTGATACGCTGGTGGCTCATCTGGTAGCTACCAGAATTTTAAGATATGTTTACTATAAATCACTTGTGAATTCTTTACTTCGTTGAAATACGTGTCTTTAGAGCAAAAATTTCCAGAGTATTTCAAAAGATGAACTCATCAATAGATGTCCAGCTCCAGGGAATCTGACATCTTCTGGCATCTGAGGGAACTGGCATGTGTATGAGTATACACACAGAGAGACACATATACATACATATAAATAAAATAAAAGTAAATATAAAATCCAAAGTAAACAAATTAAATCTTTCCAAGGTTGGAAAGGTTCTTACACATAAATGCAATGGAAATTAATCAGTCTTGGGATACAGAAGTTCAACTAGTAAAATCATTCTTCTGTGGATATCACAGATATTGAAAGGAAATCATATCTTTCAAGTGAGCTAAATCATTGATATAAGGTTAGATTTGATGATAATTCCTACATGGAAAGTTTACTAAGTAGCTCTTCATTGGTGAATGAAAATGACATTTCCCTTTATAACCATTTTGGCAATAACTAAATCTTTATTCATTTTAATACCCAGCCGTGTTTACCCTTTAAAACTGGGATCCTGTTATCCTGGGGACATTGCTCCTTATTAGCCATTTCTCTGGTTTTGTCTCCAGAAGCAGAATTTTCCTTAATTAGTGAGATTCTTTGCTTCGGTCTGGCTGGCAGGTCACTCGTGATAGTCTCTGGGAAGAGTAGTTTTCCTTTAGAACAGAGTGTCTAACAATGCAGGAAGCTGAGATAGCCAGAGTGATGTCATCTGTGACAACAAACCCATGAGTTGTGCCTTTGAGGGCTAGAAATAGGCATGCTTGCCTCCCTAAATGTGCATCCATTTCAGGCCCAAGCCAGGTGTGATACCCAGAAGAATGAGGTTGCTCAGGCTGACACCTCCCTCCAGTCCTTTCCAAGCTGCTTTGTGCCAAGTCCATAGATGAAAATTCAGGGATTCTTCCAGGTAGTGCCAGAGTTAATTTTATTTAATGTGTTGCCTGAAGAGCGTGGGGGAAAAAACACGATTTCTACAAGAACTAGAAATGACATTGTGAACACGTATTCCTGAATGCACACTGTGTAACTGGTAGAGGGACTTGGAGGCCTTTAAACTTTATGGGGGTGGGGGTTGACATTGCGGGGGGTAGGGAGGGGAAGGTGTTCTTTGTGTGCATATTTGGATTTAGGATTATGGTTGTTGTTGCTGTTCACCAGTCTAGGTGATATAGTATATAAAACCATTCTTAACCCCCTGGTAAAAATAATGTTCTTTATCTAGCAGCTCTTAGTGGGGATTTGCTTTATTTTCCCTGGTACAAATTTTGGGTTTATAGTAAGAAAAGCTGATCTGTATATGTTGGCTTTTTTTTCCCTATGACTAATTTTCTTTTTTCTCATAAAACTACCACACACTCAGACTAATGGCACCATTCATTTAAGCAGTTGGCTTGTTCCATCTGGCTTGGGTCTATGGTAGATCATAGATCGACATCCTGAGAACTCTGTGTCCTTATTGTCTTAAATATCATAGAGCTAGAAATCATCTCTGAGTTACAGAAACAGAACTCCGGCTTCTGCCATACTGGCCTGTCAAAATTTTAGCTTCCTCTCCATCTCAGTTGGTCTCTTTCCTATTCAAGTTATATTTATTTAGGTGTTCTTTAGCGTTTTGTCTGACTTTTAGCCATTTGTGATCATATCCTAAAAGCATCATTTAATTTGAGTTAAGTTTATTTTAGCAAATTGTTAACACTGGTTGCCCAGATAAAATACAGGTTTAACGACCGAGTTTTCCAGAATTTTATTGCAATACATGTTCATGAAAATGAGCAGTCGTCTCTGCTAATTGGATCTAATGATGAGCGCAGCAAGTGTTCAGGATTTGCTTGTTAATCGATCAGCAGGTATTATAGTCTATTGATCTTTCTTAGAACCCCTGCTGACATTTATGGTGACTCTGGGAAAATTAGAACACGTGTCTTCTTCTCTGGGTAGAGCAAGTAGGAAAAAAAATGAGCAGGGAGGGGGTTTCCTCCGTAGAAGCCAGGGTCCCTTAAGCTGTTCAGTGGGAGCTGATGTCAGCCCTCAGACACCCTTAGCCTTGCACTGCTGTGTAGCTGTGGCCTACAGAACCTTCACAGCAACCCTGAGCCAGGGAGACAGGTGAAATGAAGAACCCTTTCATTCCTGCGGCTTCCATCCTTTCCCAAATCAGATTCCTGGGCACTTTTTTATCTTGTAGTTTGATCAAGAAACTTAATCTGTTTGGGCCGTAGTAATATGAAGGAAGGACTACTGTTTGATTTTAGGGTTCTCTGGACAGGATGTTGAAGAATCACTTAGAAAGATTTTTTTTTAAAGTGGTTTATCAAATGTTATTAGCAAATGAATGCTTTTTGGAAGGAAATACATGTATATATACATACACATATATACTCATGCACATGCACACATACACAAACACTTGTGTAGAATTAAACTTGTGTGGTGTATTGTTTTTATTTTATGGTAGTAACAGTTTTATCAAAGTAACCATGTTGGTACTTGCTTTAATCCCATAAGAAGCTGCCTCCTTACTGTACAAAGTATCAACATATCCTGTCTGCATTTATCAAAACAGGAAGAGAATCAATAGTAAACCTAAGGCTTTTTTTCTTCCTCTTCTTATTCCAGGTGATGTGTTTCACATCACTGCTCCCAATAAATTCACCTTTGAGGAGGCCGAAGAAGAGTGTGAAAACCAGGATGCTAGGCTGGCGACTGTCGGGGAGCTTCATGCAGCTTGGAGGAACGGCTTTGACCAATGCGATTACGGGTGGCTGTCAGATGCCAGTGTGCGGCACCCTGTGACTGTGGCCAGGGCCCAGTGTGGAGGTGGTCTACTTGGGGTGAGAACCCTGTATCGTTTTGAGAACCAGACATGCTTCCCTCTCCCTGATAGCAGATTTGATGCCTACTGCTTTAAACGTAAGTGTTTGATACCTTTCTGAAAACTAGAGATTTTAAAAGCTGCAGCAAAGATGTTCACTGAGGTTCAAGTAGATGTTGGGATGGATTCTGCATCCTGTACGATGTGCATGGAACAGAGACAGTTCGGTGACTTAGATGCAGCAGATTTATCACTACATAATGGTTAAAAGAAGGTAGGGAGCTGGGCAAGTGGGTTTTCTTGAAGGGGATGGGAATGTCAGATTAGAGTCTTAGGCTCACTCTGCTACCAAAATTCACAGAACACACCCTGAATTGTCATTTCCTGTTAATCGAAGCCTTTAAATGCAGTTTCACTGTTGGCATGTCCACGTGCAGCCAACAGCAGTTGAGTTAAACGTTTGAATCCTGTTTACATTGTCTTTGATGTCATTCTTATGGTAAAAAGTGGACAGTTATAAATTTAAGTCACTGCAGGTGAGTATTTGTGCTGAAATTGATAATGATTATGTTCAATTCCCACCTAAAAGGAACCATACTATCAAATAATCAATATAATTCACATATCTCATTTTGTTTCAAGTAATAGAATATGTGCCTTTTGGTGATTAATTTTGCTTTGAGTTAGTGAAAGTACAATATAGCCTCTTTGAAACATGTAATATGAGTGAATTAGCTATCTTTACCTCATAAAATTAATTTTAAATAGCACTCACACTATACATATTTTAAAATTTCAGACATCCTTAAATTATTTTTAAACATCAGTCACATTATATAGGATGGTAATTATAGACTGCTTAACTAAACAATAACTAGTCAAAATTTTATGGTAGTATTTACTCTAGGATCTGTATTATGTTTGCTAAATAACAAATGATTAGCTATTTTAATGACTTGGTCTAAGTCTGACAGTGACTAATATAATAATTAAATATCAATATAACACAGGAAGTGTATTGAACTAGCTTTCTAATTCTTCTTGTTAGAGCAATAGGTAATTAAAATAACTAGACAATTATTAATTGGTTTCTAGAGTGAAATATGCAGGCATTTTTCAGTGAGAAAAAAGACAGAGCTATAAACTTAAGCAGTGTGTCCGAAAAGATATTGGATCTGTGAGCTGATAGAAGCATGGAAAGGTTTCATTTCACAGTCTTCTGTCTCCCTGCTAGGCTGCCTCTGCCTAAATCTCCCCTTTAGACTTGCTTTTCTGTTATAGCCATATGTTGTTTATTAGCTTAATTCAAGCTGGCTGATCCACAAAAGGCCTAGAAAATGCTACCTTTTCTTCTCAGGCCTCAGGACAACGAAATCTTCCACAATCTTTTTCAGAAAAACAACAATAATAATGAAAAATCTTATCCTAAATATAGTAATATATACATGTATGTATATATGACATGCATATTCATTTATGCCAAATTCTCTTGTTAATGATATTTATGTAAATTAGGTATAAAATGACTTTCACATTAAGTTTTTGATGTGATGAAGGGACAGGCTTAGGCTGATGGTTAGAAGGGGATGGGACCAGAAAAGTTATAAGGGGCCAATCAAGTGGCTGGCCTAACCATCCCCTCTAAATTCTCCTGCACTGTATAAAATTAACAACAGGAGAAAAAAAAACACATTTTCTCTTTGAGGGTAAAATGGAAACCAAAGCTTATCTGTAACCATAGAGATTATTATTAAATAATCACCCCTGGCAGATTTTAAATGCTTATCTAAATGAATTTACATGGATGCATAAAAAGCAAGGTCCTTAAACTTAAGTAGATTGACCATATTAAATTTAACTTACATTAAGCGCAAAAGTCATTGGTATTTATTATTTTTCTATTCATTTAAATGTATAGAATTTTGGAATACCATGCATACCATCCTTCCCCCTATGTTACCTGCAGTCCTGATTCTTGTGTATTTCTTCCGTCCTTAGACTATCATTCCTAGCTCACTGAGCACAGTGGAGGTTGGAATGCTTCAGTGCCAGCAGCCTCCTCCAGCTCCTAGTGCCTTTTGCAAAGCTTCTTTTAGTATGTGTACACTTAAAGATTTGCAATGAGTTCCAAATGATTTGACTGATGTCCAGTTTTGCCATGTAGTCCAGTGGTGACTAGGCATGCCCTCAGCTGCCATCTGCAAAGTGATGTCTGTGGTGTGCAGTTGTCTTGATAAGTTGAACAAGAGATGCATGCATGCTGTAAATCATTTGGTTTTGTCAAACATAAAAAGTGGGTTTTTAGGCGACGTAGTGAATAAGCATTCCAAATCTTAATTTGTTCTAATGTCCCCTTCCTTATAAAAGCAGTTAATAATACACATACAATATCAGATAATGTGCATGGATAGGATAATCTGGTCTAATAGATTTGAAAAACAGACAACTAAATGCCTTTTAAAAATAACCTTCCTTACTATATTCCTGTGATGAAAACTGTCTGCTTCCTAGTTTTCTTTGGCTTCAAGATTAAAAACATTCTGTGAAAGAATTCAGTTCAGGGTTTTGAAAGTCCATGTGAAATATCTTCAAATTCAAATGAATGAAAATAATTGAAGACTTTTGAAAATTTCATAATACGTGTCATAATACATAATACATGTCACTAAGGATCGCCAGGAGAGGGGAAATGACATGTTTCCTAAAAAACTTCATTCTAATGTTCTTTAGCCCTCACTCTTAGTTTGTTTCTTAATCCAATTTGAACGTTAGAATTTGAACTGCTCTCTTAAGTTGTTGATCAAGTTCAAATAGCAGCATTTCTATTGAACATAGTTTCTTGATTGTCTCTCTGTCTCCCCCACCTGGAACAATTCCATCAATGACAGTTTTAATGACTAAACTAGTTCCCATTTGATCTGGGGTGGAACCTCCTTGTTTCTCCGTCCCTCTTTCTCTCATTAGGTTTGGAACTAGAGTCTAGAGCAGGCTCAGTTGGTTCCCAACACTTCATATACTTTCGTATATATTTGTTCATGTTTATAATTAGGCTATTCTAATCTATGATCACCTCATTGACTTTTCTGTGCCCTAAACAATTATGTGCCATTAGGTACCAAATATAATAACTCCTTACTTTGTATTTCAAAATGTTTCCTGTTTATTGAATGGGACTCAATTACCATCTGATCACTCATAGAAGTTTAAAATGGCATTAAAATTTGAATCCTACTGTGTCAATATGAATGCGCTCCTCAGAGTCCTTGAGTCGACTGTGGAGCACCCGCTACTTCAATTCTTCCCATGTTTACACTCATGCACATTTCACATATAATATGAAAGAGTTGGTTTAAAATCAGGCATTTCTCCAAAATTTAGATAGCATAGGAGTGAAACTGGCCATTCTGCTGATGATACGGGTTTTATGTTTTGTTAGGAAAATCTGCCTCATGTCTCATGACAGAAGCATGGAGAAGATAGTCCATAGGATGTAAAACACCATAAGCATGTTGATGTAAAACATCTGTGTAGCAGACAGCTGCAAAGATTGGAAGGGAGTATTTGTGGGGAAAAAAAAGCATGCTGGTTTTTGTTGGCTTCCTCAATAATGGCATTGAAAAAGCAATAGCAGTATTTCCAAATCCAAGTGTCCAATGTGAATGAAACTATGGGAGAGGTACTTTCACAATACTCTAGAACTGTATTCTCCTCTTTATAATAATCGTCAGCAAAGCTATACAATGCTGGTTTTTATTCGTAGGCTATTTCTTTGTAGATGATGTTTTCAAAGATCGTTTCCGTTTCTGGAATGGCTGGAACAAATGGCGCACATTATCAGATACACTGAGTTCTGATGGCGGTCAGCTGTTAGGTTGATGAAAAAAGCCACCCCACCCCAAAAGGAAGTCTGAGGTTTTCCATTCCAAGTCATAGAATTAATTAACTTAATTGTAAGCAGACTTTCTTAAACAGGGCTCTAAAATTATTAAACCTCTCCTTTTCCCCTGCAAGCAAAGTCACATAAATCCTGGCTTTGTAAGACAGACTTCCCAAGACTTCCTGCTATATCACCTTACTCTACCGCAAGGCTAGAGGAGAGCAACAGAGAATCAGAGTCATAATTGACAATGACATGTGCTTATTGAATTTTTAAAGTCTGAGTCCATTTTTAAAACACTGTAAAAATATTTCCATAGGATTATATAGAGTTACTAGGCTGAACAGGAGGACCTGATCCGCAGCCTTTCACTTGGCTCCAATGCAATGTCACCTTCTTCGAAATTAATTTCATTGGCCATGAAAAATACTCTGAGGGAAAAAGTAAAATTACCATTCTGCCGTTATTAATAATAATATGATTAAATTTTCTCTAATACAAAGGTGTCTAAGCGTTTGTATTATGTTTCCATGGGAACATTCTCCATACATCTTTTTTACTGTTTCCCTAAAGAATGCAGTTATAAGACAAACATAAAATCTGGCAGTTAAGTGAGGTAATGGTGATGGAATTTCAGAGGATAGAGAATTGAATTAAAAGAAAAATAGTCAGACACATTTTAGGTCTTTAAGTTGTTCATGTCAATCAAAATTGACGAATGTTTGTGCCAGGAAAAAAGTACAGAAACAGCTCATCATTTTTTTTTTTTAGAAAAGAGGAGAAAAAGTTTGTTTAACACACTTTTCAAGGTCCCAGTATTCTTTTGGGTTAATTTCTTTTTAAATATAAAAGGATAAGTAGTAATGAATTTTTAAAGAACTTATATTAGTGTAAATGAACACCACATGATGCTTTTGGACTTTTAAAATGGTTTGGAGAATATCAACAGCTAATAACAAATGCCAGTTCCCCCTCATTAGAATTTATTATCACCTTGTTCAGATTTAGGATAAAATCATATTATCTTATCATGAAGTTCTGACAGAACCGATGAAGCCAAAAAGCACCCAATTTTGGTTTTCAGTGAGTTTTTTTTTGGGGGGGAAGATACAAAGTTTTTGGAGTCTACTGATGTATTAGATACAATTTCTAATAGCGAAGACCAGCATTGCTCATAGAGCTATTTTACATCATATGCAATGTAACAAGATGGTGGATGTGGGTTCCTCACAACTCTTCCTTGTGCATTCATGGGCAACTAATTTTTTTTGATTTTAGAAAGTGCTGATTCTTTGGGAAAATGCAATCATTGTATGCTAGCCTGCTGCATTTCCTCTGTGTTGAGAAGGACTTTTACGTATAATATCGTCACCTCTATACAGCTTAAATTTCCTGAAGTCAGCCATTCTCCATAAACCTGGAGTCATTATAACATAGTGACAAGGCTACTTTATGGAGTACCATGTACTCCCTCTGTGATGATCAAGGATGCCCCAGGAATGTGTAGTTCCAGGCTGAAGATTTTCACATAGGTGCTTTACTTCCAAAGCATTTGTGTTTCATGCTAAAGTAAGACTGAAAACCAAGACCTGGGATAAGTACAAACACTGTGTAGATTGTTCAGCACATGGTAGGACTACAGAAAATGCCAACCAGCCTCTGCCAGACATGTTGTAGGATCTGCTGGCAACACGCTCTCCAGAGTCGAAAGGAAGACGAAGACAAATGTCCAACACCTGGAATCAAACGAAGAGCGGGTATTAAAAGTTCAATATCCTGTTTTTATGAAAGGCTGCGCGTTATGGACAATGTCATGTTTTATGTGTGACTTGGTTCCATTTGATGTGGCTTTTTGTTGTTTTGCAGTCTGAAACACTCCCTCTCCCCTGAGACACTATGCAGCTTGAAAAGAAGGCAATATTTGGAGAAAGCTAGCAGCAGGGGACGTCCATCTCCAGATAACAAAGCCACCCTCTCCTTCTAAGTTTCATGACTTCACTGTTGTTCATTACAGATAACCATTTATGAAAATTCTGTGTTAATAACTTTTGGGCATCTACTTATCTTAAAACACATGATGTTCATTTTTTTGTGTGAGAATAATTGTGTATGAAATCAAGTACAATAACACTTATAATACAGAGCAACTTATCAGTTTGTGACTATTAAGTGATCACTTATCTTCCTGCATTAATTTCAAGTTTAGATTTTAGACTCCTTTGTATCAAGATCACTTGGGCCACTGAAAAATACAGAGCAACACTTAAACACTGGTCATTCAACCCCTTATTAGTGATGTGTCTAATTAACTCTTTGAAATTATTTTTCTAGCTAAACAGAATATATCAGAGACAACCACCATCGAAATGAATATCCTCGCAGAAACTGCATCACCCAGTTTATCCAAAGAACCATACATGACACCTGACAGAGCTACACCCATCATTCCATTAGTCACCGAATTACCTATCATTACCACACACTTCCCTCCTGCAGGAAATATTGTCAATTTTGAACAGAAATCTGTAGTCCAGTCTCAGGCTATCACAGACAGATTAGCCACGGAATCACCTACACCTGCCAGTACCAAGAACCATTGGGGTGTGGATGACTACTTACCTTCGGAATCAGGACCACTTGGAATGCCAGATACATCTGAAATTAAGGAGGAAGGACTCCATAGTACAACTGTCATCTCCCAACATGCTACTGGCTCATGGGATGGAATTACAGAGGATATGCAAACACTTGAATCAGTTACACAGATTGAACAAATAGAAGTGGGCCCCTTAGTAACATCCACAGAAATCACAAAGCACATTCCTCTCAAGGAATTGCCAGCAACTGAAACAACATTTGAATCCATGGAAGTGACCCCAGAACACAAAACGGAAATGCTAACAGTAAGCACCAGTCCTGAACTGGAGACCGTAAGTCACTATGGATTCACCTTGAGAGAAGATGAAGACAGAGCACTGACAGTTAGATCTGGTCCGAGCACCCAGGTCTTCAGCCAAATACCTGAAGTCATCACAGTATCAAAGACATCAGAAGACACTACCCACTCCCAGCCAGGGGACCTAGAGTCCATTTCAATGTCAACAGTTGTTTCACCTATAACTAAGCTTGCCATGGATGGATCACTCCTAGATAAAGAGAAAGAACAAAAAACCAATGGTAAAATGACTGAAGAGCCTTTTGGTCAACCACAGCCTACAACCCCCTTTCCATCAGAGCATCTTACAGAAGTAGATTTGCTTCCCTATTCTGGTGACATCATATCAGTAGAGGGAATATCCACAGCTATTTATCCCCCATTACAAACAGAAGTGACACAAGGAAGAGAAAGAACAGAAACACTAAGACCAGAGTTGGAAAAAGATACTTACATGGTTGATGAGATACAAGAGAAGAGCACTAAAGATCCATTTACAGGTATAATAGAAGAAGGCTTCTCCGGAATGAAGCCCTCTACATCTTCATCAGAGCAAATTCATTTTACAGAGCCTTCAGTTGAAGAATCTGTTTCCCTAGCACTGACAACTGGGAAGTTAAGTGTGAAGCCAACAGATGCAAGAGATGCAGAAGAAATGGCGACTCTGACTAGATTGGAAACAGATGTTACAAAGTACCACAAAGATGTTACAACAGCCCATTTGACCCACAGTACTCTAAATGTGGAAGTGGTCACAGTATCAAAATGGTCATGGGATGAAGATAATTCAACTTCCAGGCCTTCTGCCTCAACAGAAGTTGTCCGCTCTACAAAATTACCCCCTGTCTTACTTAGCACTACAGGAACAAATGGGAAGGATAAAGAAACCCCAAGTTTCACAGATGTAGGAGACCAATATACTCTTTTCCCAGATAGTACTAAAAAACCATTAGAAAAGTTTTCGGAGGCAGATTTAACATCGGGAGAATTTACAGTCACCTTTCAGCCAGCGACATCAGTTGCCAGTGCTGAAAAGTCAACTTTGAGAGAGTCTACAGCTGAAGACGGAGTTCTGCCCACCATAAGCACCGAGCCCCGAGTCATTACTGCAACTGTGGAAGGAAGTGCTTCAGGCGAAGATATGGATGCCTCCAAACCAGTCTTTACTGTCTCCCCATTTGCACATACCTCCGATGCGGAAGGATTGGCATTTGTTAGTCATAGTAGCACCCAGGAGCCCACCACTTATGTAGACATGTCCCACACTAGTCCTCTTTCTGTAATTCCCAAGACAGAATGGAGTGTGTTGGAATCCTCCGTTCCCCTGGAATCTGAGGTGCTAGGCAAACCTGATCAAGATGTCATTGAACAGACTCACCTAGAAGCAACCATGTCTCCCGAAGCTTTGAGAACAACAGAAATCATACAGGGAGAAACCCCAGCAGAACCTCAAACCACAAGTTCTACTGCACTAATGGCCAAGGAGACAACAGCGTTAACAGAAGAGGGGGAGGGATCAGCATACACCACTGTCTCTGAAGACAGGTTGGGGACCACAGGGTTTGAGAGAGTCCCGCTTTTAGAAACAACTGTAGTGGGAACAACTGAGCATGGTACCTCTTCCCCACCCGGTGCTATAACGCAGCACAAAGTGGAAGTGGAGACCTTGGTAACTCTATCATCAACCACTAGGCCAAAAGGTGTTCTAAGTACAGAGCCAGAATTAAATTATGAAGCAGAAGGTAGCAGTCTAACAGAATTTGCATCAACTTTGAGGCCCTTCAGGACTCACGTCACACAGCTTATGGAGGAAGCTACTGAGGAAGGAAAGAAGCCAACCCCAGACTATACAGATTTAGGCTCAGGATTATTTGAAAGGCCCGGAGCCACTGAACTCCCAGAATCTCCAGTAGTTCCAAGTGATATCAGTGCCTTCACGTCCATAGACAGCCTTCACAGAACTCCACCATTCAGGCCCTCTTCTGCATTCACCAGAGAACCACCTGTCATTGAGAGGGAGCCCAGTGAGAGTACAGCAGGTGACATTACACTTCCTGGGGAATCTGTAACCCAGCACCCTTCCACAACTCCCATTGATATCACAGCTAAGGCAACGGAAACTGATACTGCTCAGGAGTCTCACATGACCTCAAGGCCTCCCATAACACAGCCAACAAGACCATCTACTGTGGCAAGAAAAACGACCTCCAAACCTCAGGCATTGTCTACTCCACCACCCCTGTCAGGGACAAAATCCCAGCCTGACATAAATGTTTATATTATTGAGGTCAGAGAAAACAAGACAGGTAAGTCTTTGCTTTCAAGGCAATCAGCATTTTATCTTGAAAAGTTAAAATAACCAGCGTATGAAATGCTGCCCTTAGATGATAACTGGAGTGTCAAAAATATGTTAGCCTCATGCATCTGTACAAGAATTGGAAGGATATGTTAAACCGTTGGGAAGAATGTTAGCTACAGTTTTATTTTAAAAGTCATAAGAAGCCCTGCTTTGCCATCTAATCCAACCACTTCATCACTGTTACATCACTTCAGAACGTGCAGAACAAAGTGTTTTAATTCCAGTGTCTTTCCATACATTACTACTCAAGTGTAGCACTAGACTGTGTTAACATTCCATTGGTCTGCAACCATTAACCTCAAGCACTCACAATGTAGACAGCTAAATGATTTTGCATATCCCTAGGGTTGACCAAAATATATCTAAAGATTTGTTTTTTTTTTCTCTTCCAGGATTTTGCAGGTTTATCACATAAGTTGTGGAATGGGTAATAGGTCTATTTTAATTTAAATCTAACATTTTCAAGATGTCGACTGTTTTTAGTATATTTTCAAAATGTAGATTGAACTGTTTAGAACCAACACAATCTAGCCAAGTTCTAGGAACTGCTTGGAATCATTAACAAATATTACTTTAGAAGGTGGACTTGCAAATATTACCTTTTTTCCCCTAAAACTTAGGTCATGATGTTTTTATTGTGATTTCACTGTCTCCTCTAAGAGCCGTTTATTTGCATTGGTTGATACTTGCGGTTGTCGTTATCAAACATGTCTTGTTCTTACCTAGACCTGAGAATTACTTAATTCACATTAAATTTGGAAAGCTGAGTTGAGACTATGTAGTATGTAGCACAGACAGTCTGATGGACTGTTTCATGTTTGTTTGGATCCTTTAAATTTAGAGCTTAAGCCTACAAGCTCTCTTAAATTGTTTGGTTCAAATTTGAATATAAGTATTAAATGAATGAATGTTCACTTTTCTGTGGCTTGGCTCAGAGAAGCCGCATGGGAAGGATGCCTGTTTTTCAGTTTCTTTCTTGGTAATTGGGATACGCCCTGTTGAGTATCATGCAGAAGAGAGATGACATTTTCATTATGGTGATCAGGAGTACACCTGTTGAAAATGAACAGGTATCTGTACCCTTGGTTTAGTTGGTACCTAAATCAAGTTGTGTTGTAGATAGAAACTTCATGACTTCTACTAGTTCCTGTTCTTCAGAATTTTCTTGATGTGAAAATATTTGCATGGTACGAATATTAGATTACACAGCTCTGCATTATTAACTCCTCTGTTCCCAGCAGAGCTTTGTACAGGCCAAGAATGAAACATGCTTTTTTGCTTTTTTACTAGTACAGTATTTTGTGAATCATAAATAATTTCCTGTCTTCTACATTATTTCTACATCTCTCAGAACTGGAGTTGAAAACAGAAGTGTTACCAAGTAGGAGTTAGGATTGCTGTTAGTAGAATTAAAAGGAACACAAAACTGTAACCATGGGGGGAAAATAGAGGCGAGAGAAGATCGGTATCAACCTTTAATTTCAGAATGCAAAAAGGACCTATCAAATAAGTACATATCTCCTCAATTCATCTTACTTTATTGGTAGTGACATACTAAGTTGTATCAAATGTATGAAACAGTACAAAATTGTATCAAACATTATGAAAACAGAAAACATATGGCGCCTAACAACTCTTCTGAATGGGAAGTTGTACATTCAGGTTAGGGCATTCAAACTACAAAATGGAAAAAAAGGCTGAAACTTGAACTCACCCCCCACCCTCCCTCACCAAGAAATGGCAATTATTAGGGAAAACCAAAAATGCTAGCTTTATAAGTGGCAGTTCAAGTGGAGGGGCTGCCTGGTCTAACAGTGTTAACAGTTTAGGAAGAGGTGTGCCTTTATATGTGCCTCGTGGTCTCCATTCAGCCGGACCTGGCTACTTGTTTCCTTTCCTCCACTTCTAAATCCTAGGGCTATGTTGACAGTACATTCTGAGAAAATTGTGAAATATCTGGCCATTTCCACTAGGCAGGAGAATTACAGTATGCACATGTTGGGATGGAGCATGGAACACTATGGCAGTCTATCATCTGGTTTTATGTGTTCTAGACTTTCATTCTTCTTAAGAATAATAGCACGGCTTGTTATTTTCAGAAGGCAGTGAGATTTGCTTAGCCCCAACTACTCAGTTTACAAATTTTGCCGGTTTTCTAACAATAATTTAATTTTCCCAGTATTTTGAACTTTGCTCATGAAAACCTTCACCCAGATGTTCAGTTAAACTCTAAGGCAGGTGTGTTAATGAGGGAAGCCTGGAAAGCCAACGTTTTTATATTTCCAGGCTGGAAAATCCTCGGTGTATATGTGCCATTGTATAAACCTCTTCACCAGAGTAAAATTGACCTTCACATACACTGTGCATCCAAGTAAGTAGAAATGCCACCCAAGCTACACCAAACTAAGGCATTTATAATTTTTGCTGCACTCAGAGAGTGATATAAAGCTTGACTTTTATGAAATACCATGAAACAAAACATGCTGCTCAATGCATGCTTACATCATATACTCAGATGGATGTTAATGGCAGTGTAGGCCCTGCTGCTGGAGGGCAACTGTGGTTAACAGTTTAAAAATCTGAAGGAACTTCACAGCCTGTAAAGGTTTTATGAGCTGAAAAACGCTGTGGGGTGTGGTTAACAGCAGTGCATGAGTGCCGAAAACTTGACTTGTCTGTTTCAGGAGTAATTTGCACACCTGCACTTGGGAGAAGTATTAAAAGGCCTTCTTTGTGAACCTTTATGAAGGCTACAGGATTTGAAAGTCTGGGAAGAGTTTCTTCAGCGATGTCTGGGTTTTTGTTGTTTTGTTTTGTGGTTTGTAAAGAGGACTCGGGCAAATTACCTGAAATGTTACACGTTACCGTAACAGAACTGCAGATGTTAAGCCAATAAAAACAAACAAACAAAAACCAAATGTAGCCGTATCTTTAAAGTCAGAGAATAATTTGGAAATGTGCAGATTTTAAACGCCAACATCATGTCAGTACTCATAGGCCAAACCTCCAGATATAGGCCTATATATGCCCCCATGTGTCAGTCCTGCCTAATCTTGCTAGGCATTCTTTTTAAATGATTTTTACTGGTTTTCTGTCATCCTCAGTGTAAAAGTATAAGACAGGTGTAAAACTAAATATGAGACAGAAATTACATAAATATAAGATACTGATGAAATTGTTAATGTAGTAATATGTGCATCAGTCAGATTTTGACAAGGACAGTATTTTGGCCTCTACATTATAATTCATTTGCTCAGGTTCCTTGTGCAGGATTACTGCCCCTTATTGGTAACATCATTTAGAAATAGCTCCCATCAGCTCTATTTCTTCTACTGTTTTTAAATATGAAATATAAACATAAAGCCATGGTCTTGCTTTTGAGAACTGTGGCCTTGTTGGGCAGATGAACAATGAGGTGCAGTAACTCCAACGAGGAGTCTGGACAAACACTTAGAATTACTGGACACCGCTTACCTCTTTCTTAAGGTGATTATATAAGAAAGTCGTACATAGCCGGGCGGTGGTGGCGCACGCCTTTAATCCCAGCACTCGGGAGGCAGAGGCAGGCGGATCTCTGTGAGTTCGAGGCCAGCCTGGGCTACCAAGTGAGTTCCAGGACAGGCGCAAAGCTACACAGAGAAACCCTGTCTCGAAAAACCAAAAAAAAAAAAAAAAAAAAAAAAAAAAGAAAGTCGTACATAATATTTACTGTATTTTTTTGCTTTAATTCTGGACAAAAATTATTTTTCTTTTAAAGTTGTATTTACTTTTAATTGAGAATTTTTTCACACAATATATTTTTATATTATTTTTTTAAAAAATCACATTTTATGTTTATGGAATTTTATAACCAAATGTAAAGTACTTTACTTTTTTTAAAATAGAGGACCAGATTTCATTCTTCAAACAGTATCTTCTGGGGGCTTCCATGTGTTATAAAATGGTGGCTAGGTTGATTAATGTTTGGGTGAATGAGCTAGCCTCTAGAATGCTGTGTTCCTCCGACCCAGAAGAAAAGGGAATTGCAGATATAACTGAAAACAGGACAGAAGCACGCATTCCTGAATGAGATAAATGTTTAAAGGGAAAACACATTTTCTTCTTAAAAATCAATTTTATCTTATTATATTCCATCTATGGTTGTTTTGCCTACACTTGTGTGTGTGAATCACTTGCACTCCTGGTACTGCCTATAGGGGGCAGAAGATGGTGTCAGATCCCCCGGAACTAGAGTGACAGATGTGGGTGAGCTATCATATGGGTGCTGGGAATAGAACCTAGGTCATCTAGAAGAGCAGCCAGTGCTCTTAACTACTGGATCATTGTTCCAGCCCCCCAAATATATTTTCAGTAAGACCGATTATGACTGCCTTTTACTCACAAAATGATATACATCTATCTATCTATCTATCTATCTATCTATCTATCTATCTATCTATCTATCTATCTAAGCTCTTCGAGACAGGGTGTCTCTGTGTAGCCCTGGCTGTCCTGGAACTCCCATTGTAGATCAGGCTGGCCCTGAACTCAGAGGTCCATCTGCTTCTGCCTCCTGAGAGCGGAGATTAAAGGTGTGTGTCACCACCGCCCAGCAAGATAGACATTTATTAATAGGTACCCTTGTTGTCTCTACTCATTATGCTAGTGAAGCCAGTTCAGCCAATGTTGCTTCAGGCTTGTGGACATCTCTGTGTTACTTATCATGCAAGGAACCAAATGGAACTATAATTTTGTATGTTCTTGTATGTTAAAGAGCATATTAAAATTTTAGTCCCTATGGTGCCTGTTGGTTTATAGTTGTGCCACTTGTATACAAAGAGTATAACTTTGCAGGAACTACAGCTCCCCTATAATTTTACTGTAGTATTGATTCCGTAGGGCCTGTGAGCAAAACCCAGCAGCTTCAAGCTCTTCTATATGCATGAAAACAGAGCTGACAATAACTCCTTTTTAAATTATTTATTTATTAAGTGTGCAGTGTTCCGCCTGCATGTATACCTGCATGACAGAAGAGGGATCAGATCTCATTACAGATGGTTGTGAGCCACCATGTGGTTGCTGGGAATTGAACTCAGGACCTCTGGAAGAGTAGCCAGTGCTTTTAACCTCTGAGCCATCTCTCCAGCCCGCTACTTTAATTCTTTTCTCAACAATGGTCCTTTGACAAATTCTTTTAAATGTTCCCAATCATTGGCCTAACCTCTCCTTATGTTTTCATAAAGTATGGGGTACTGGCCAATATTGTTTGGGTGCTGTGAGGGAAACCCCAGCTCTCTACACAGGGCTTGCTTCCTCCTGCTTTAACAGCTTGGGTGTCTTTCATTTGTGCAATGATTTCAGGAAACACACGCAGGAGTCCAGATAGTATTCAGAACATTTTCAGCAAGGGGCTAGCTAAGGGAAGAGATGTGAATGGAAAGAACCAGAAGGGAAAGAAAAGCAACATTCTCTGGAGTGTCATTTTAAAGCTGAAATGTTTATATTTTAAAGGAAATTTGCCAGTTTTGGTCATTTTAGAAATGCATAGAATTACTTTTCTGTGAAGCCCGTTTTCCATACATACATATAATTGTTTAATGAAGTGACCTCATTTGCAGATCAGTTCCAAGAATAGTGATGGTGATTAGTGGGGTGTGGAACTGGTCGTGGTAAAGTAAAAACTGTTTTAGTAAAAGCTGATATATTCATGTTTTCAGGTACATTGAGCTATTATGATTTTCCCAAAACAGTTGATGTGAGAAGAAATATATCCCTTTGTTCAAGGGCATCCAATGAAGGACTGAGACTCTAGCTATCTTATTTTAATAGAGTATCCCTTGGAGAGATGGTACTAATAATCTTGAGTATGAATCAGGGGAGAAACACACTTAGTAGCAAGAAGAAGATTTAAATACTTGTTAAAATAGATTTGATCTGTGGTAGGGGGGAAATTAAATCAATACAACCTATATTCCCTTTGAATGATCAGGGCCATGTGTAGTACTTCTCCATAAATGACATAAAGTTTAAATAGAAGATTTTAAAATATAAAGCCTCCCTGTGGTAAGAGAGAAACTTTCAAATTCTCTGTGAAAATGTAGAGTCCCATCGGTTAGACACCCTGAACGTTTCTGTACACACATATAATTAGTGCATAGTAAGTGTGTGGGCAGGCTCCTGCAGAGTCAGTGTTCTCACATAGCAGGAGAGTATCCCCATGTCTCACAGAAAGTGCAACTTAGTTACTGTAGCCACATGTTCTGAAGGTGTTTGTATTGTTAAAATGAGGAACGAAGTCAATATACTAGTGTATGTTTCTAGGAACATACAGGAACACAGTATGATTCTCATGTTCACTCTCAATAGCTCACGTTTCTTGGCTTCTTAGGGCGCCTGTGTTACTATCTGCAGATAAAAATTCTCTGTTCACCTTTTCTTGCTACCTCCCATAGACATTTGTTCGATCCAGCCATTGTGTAGCTAGGGAATTAAAGCAATATGACTTACAGTTTAGTTAGTTGGACAACTTAATTACTCAGTAAGTGAGGATGTAAGAAAGAGAATGGCATGCTTTAATAAGCACATTAAGAAGCAATCTGAAGTAGGTCAGAAGTGTCTGTACTAGACAAAGCCTCAGAACTCACCTCAGAGAAAACTGTGATGTCCACCCCATCCTTGAGCATCGTTCAGGTTTCCTGGGGGTCCACAACCAAACCAACCTGAGGTACCAGCAGGTGATCCACTAAGATGCTGCTGCCTGACACGGTCTGATGGACAGAGGGAAATCTCCCAGTGCATCATTTACCCACACTGCTTCTGCATTTGGCTGTAGATCAGAAACCCTCAGAGAAAGTAGTCACAGCTTGAACCACCCAGACAACTGACCTGAATTGCTAATGGGAGGTGTAAGCCTCATTATTTATTTCCTTTCTGAAATCTGCTTGAGATATTGTTCATATTTGGCACCTGTAGTCTTAAATGTATACCAAATAGTTTTGCTAGGCAGAGCACTGAACATCTAATAGTATGAAAGCTCCGGACTCCCCAGCCTGCTGAGACACAGCCGCTGCCTCAGCCTTGTGCTCCCGTAGAGAGGCTGTCTCCAGCCTTTGTCAGGTGAAGCTGTACTTGATGTTCTGAGGGTGAGGGATTTGTCTGATTTAAACTTTCTTTGCTGTAGTCACTGGCCAGATGTTAGCAAGTGTAGTGTTTATCACAAGTCTTACTACACCTTGATATCTGTAAATGAGGAAGAAAATGGAATGAAATATCTATGACTCATATGTACTTTCAAAGTAGTAGGAATAATTATTGCCAAGTCCAAAGCTGTGGTTATGAACAGGCAGCACGTTTTTAGTTTCTTAGAACTGCTGCATATCTCATTTTGCTATATCCTTGTTTACTTCTGTCTGAAAACACAGGAACTAATGGTGATGCCTTAACGACACAATAATTCTTATTTTTTTGTCCTGATCAAATAAGTTTGTTCAATTCATTTATGTTTGAAGAATAAAAAAAAAGAACTAGTATTCACTGCCTTCATAGAAGCCTACATAGATTGGTACAGACAGTGCATAATTAAAAAAATATTGAGACTATGGCTGTACATTCAGAGTAGATTTTCAAAACCCCAAATTCTCTACTATTTGAGGTGTTTTTTTGTTGTTTGTTTTATTTTGTTTTTGTTTTTGTTTTTGGTATGATTCATTAGTTGTGTCTCAGTCTTTGAGCTGTAGTTACCTTCAAAGACTATTTTTTTTTATTTGGACATATAAATCTTCAAAGGAACTTTAGCACAATGACAGTCTTTTGATTCTTGATGATAAATTGCTAGAAAGATGTTCTTCCAACTCAACTCTCAAAAGGAAGACTAAATGGATAGAATATTAGGTGTTTACAGGGTATCACCATATTCGTATAGGATCACTTTATGCTGAAAAATAGACCTGAGAAGAGTGAGGTGAGAAAATGAAGTTCATGTGATGGCACAAGCCTGTAATGCCAGCACTTGGGAGGCCAAGGCAGGAGGATGACAGAAACAAGTTATTTATACTAACCAACAATATAATGTAAGTCCTGTGCCCCACACATAGAAGTTCAGCCATTTTTATGTGTAAGAAAATCACCTTATCATCTGTCCATCTGAACTGAGACTTCATAAATTTGATGGACACTGTTAAGTGGGGGAAATGAAGATGCTGTCTTTTTTTTTTTTTTAAAACACATCTGAAGCAGGAATGAGGGAGGTAGTGAAATAGGACTCTGGACTTGCTGGCCCCTGATGTGCAGGTGCAGAGAATGCCAATGAAGAATGGAAGGGGTGGAATGATTGTGTACCAGGTCTTGGGACTGTTTGAATGTCCATTGACAGAGTCAGGTTGAAGAGATGGCTGGAGGCAAGGCTAGATTTTGACCGAGGAATGGCAAAGCAGAGTTGCGTTTGTACACTGTAACTTGATGGACATAATTCCAGGATCTGAAGAGAAACTCTACAACCTACTTATCAGAGTCTTTTGCTTTATAGTAGCCAAAAATTTACTTACTTTTAAGTTCTTTATTCTGGCTCTGGTATTAAAATATTCGATAATATCTGTCTATGTGTCTAAATCTCTACCTATATTTGTCAAAGGACTTGAGTACTAGAAAACTAAAGCAGAAAAAAAGAGAATAATGTTCCACTTTATGGTTGGACTTTATTTGCTCTATTAAAAAATTATGACTGTTTTTTTGTGAATGTATGTCTGTGTACCATGTGCATGCCTTGTACTCATAGAGGCCAGAGAGGGTGTTGGATCCCTTGAGACTGAAGTTATAGTCAGCTTTTGAGAGGGTATGTAGGTGTTGGCAATCTAATCCAGATCCTATGGAAGAGCAACCCATGTTCTTGAGTGATGTCTCCAATCCCTATTTGATGTATTTAAATTAAAAAATTTTTTTTTTGAGAATTTCACAGAATATATTTTGATTATACTCACCCCAACTCTTCTCAGATCCACTTCCACCAAGCAGTTTGCCCAAATTCATATCATTTTGTATTTTTTTTAAACCTATCTGGTTAAGTTTGTGCTCTCAAATGCTCTTTGAGTGTGCGGCTATATCCAGGACCATGATCAGCCTACTGGAGAATTGTTTTGGGAAGCATTTTGAAGCCCAAATTTCTTCTTTTTCATGTACCACTTTCTTACTATTTAGAAATTTCTCAAACGTCTCTGATTGCTTGTAAATGCTGTGTAAGAAACCTCTTGCTCTTTTAAAATGAGAATAGAATCCCTTAGGGCCCTTTTGAAGGAAGAAGAGCCTATAATTGATGATGTCTCTATAAGTGTCCTCAGGCCAGATGATTGTATCTAAATTTAGCCTTTGTACTTGAAGAAACTTCAAGGATTATTGGAAGCTGAGAAAAGATGTGATGCCTGTTTCCCATTGGTGTAACATACCTGCCTCTTCAAAGTGAGGCCATCAGAAGCAGCCTCATTGTTTACATGTGTGTACGACCCTTTTGGGGTGTGAAATTTGTGAACGGAGAAATAGGTGCACTGTGCTAGGCACACCAGGGCTGTCAGGGTGAGACAACATGCTTGAGTAGCCCTCTAAGTAGACTGAGGCTAGCTAAGCCATAAGGAGACAAGGGTCACAGAACACAGGGATCTCCTGATCTTTGACCCTGTTGACCTCTCTGGTGTTGGGAGGACTAAATTGATAGAAGCATCACATGCTACCTAAGCATTGAAGGGATGAAGGAAGGAGCAGAAGCACCTAACAACGTTTGGGAGGGTATTTGTATCTTGTTGTTTAGAATATCAAGCTAGGACAATCTATAATGTTCCAAATTAAAAAACAAATATTGCAGATTCAGGATATCTTAAGCAATTTGATTGAAAAATCAAAATTTTTCCCTTACAGTGCAACTTATAATTTTATTTCAATTAGTAACTGGGGGAAGGTGAGTGAAATGAAACATTTATTTCTGTCTGGTATTTGGGTCTACAGATATATATGATTGAAAATTTAATATTGTGAGGAATTTCAAGATTCTTCACTTTAAAATCTGCATGCACTTTCAAGCCCCTACAGTATGGCTATTTTATTTTTGGAATAAAGAAATCTGATATTTTTATTATATATTAGAGCAAATTCCATTTTAAAGGAAATGCAGTCTTAAATATTTCTGCTGAGTAGATTGCAATGGCTTACATTTAATTAAAGACTCTTAAACTGAAATTATAAAATTCCCTGAAGAGAATCTGATCTTTGACCAGTGGCCTATGCATCCCAGCAACTATGTTTTGTGTCTGGTTACAGAAGAACTGCAAGACTTGTGCTATGTCTGCAAAATTCTGCTGAGAAGTACTTAAAAATACTCGGTGAATAGTTGAAGGTCAGCTAGCCATAAAGCCTTGTGTGAAATGTCATTAAAAAACCCATTAACCACGGTACTAGTATATTCAAGTCAAGCTGTTAAAATACACTCATATAAACATAGAAAAGATTATACATGCAGCCTACAGAGTTCTGTGGTTTGACTCTTGAAATCTAAATAAAAGTTATATTATCCTTAGAGTAAAATTCTGAAATAAAACAGTCTTCAATAAGGGCTCATTCTTCTAAGAACCTGGAGTGTCAGTCTCTCTGTGAAGTCATTCTTGTTAGTGTGAAATAGAGCAGATCTGCATTTTGCAGGGAGACAGGACTTTGACAATAGCACAGGTGTCCCCTCCCCTACCATATGCCACAAAGAAACTTTTCTGGTTTGCCGTAATTATAGCTCTTACAATTCTCTAATAACATGTGTGGTGGGTGGGGGTGGTGCCTGCAAAGGGGATGGAGGAGTCATTTTGGAGAATGAATAAACAAAGAAGAGCAAGTAGGGCTTGGTGAATTGTAAGGAATTATTGATGGCAGTGCAGGCCATGTGACAGGGAAGAATTCACCCATTTATGCATAGTGTAGATAGATTTTATATAAACTTTGCCCTTATTCATGAAATGTTGAAAGCATGGGAACAAACCAGACATATACTGATAGAATAAAAATGTGAAAAACATGCTACTTCAATACCCCAAGTAGTTAACATTTTCCCATCCTCAAACCAATGTTAACAAATCCAAGGACACTATTTGTAAGTCAACACAGCCTGAGCAGTGATCATTTGTCAACCTGTGAGGACCTTCCTTTCAGAAAAAGGGAACAATTAATTTGACTCTCATTCTGCATTTTTGTTTTAGTTAAGTCTTATTGAGTAGGGAAATTTCTAGGAATCCATATAACATGAAGACTGGGGTTAACATATTATATTAGGGATTTTAGGTGCTCTTGTTATGCAGAAACCCACATGGCTGGTTTGCTTTTTTGTGCTAACCACTCTACCATCCATAAATACACAGTAAAACTAAAATATATCTAGTGACTTCAGCTGGCAATAAAAATAATTACAGTAGTTATCAAATGAGCATATTATATATTAATGAAGCAACACAAAATAAAACTCATGAAAGTGAAAGCCATTTATGACAGGTACTTTTTGAACCTTTACTTAAATTTCCATGAATGCATGCTGGAGTGATAACTTAATTTGTTTCTTATTTAACTATATTCAAATAGTATTGATAAGAAAGTATTTGTTTTAGTGATTAGTTATTGACATTTTATTTAAAGAAACTCACATGCAAAGGCATTTAAATGTCTCTGATATGCTTTGAACATTGTCTTTACATTTCCCTTCTCATAGGACAGAGTGTGTCTTCATTCAAACTCTCTGAAGTTTTTATTGTATCTTCTTTTACTATAAGATCATAGGGACAACTAAAATTAGACAGACATCATTTGAATGATGCTTTGATGAAAGGCTAGGCATTTAATTGTTTTCCTCAAGTTGGTGTAAAAGATTAATTGCAACATCTGTGCCAGAAAAAGCCTGTAATTGTTTTTTTTTTTTGTTTTTTTTTTTTTGGTTTTCCGATTGTTTTAAGCTTTTATATTCACCAGAATTAGGCATGGATCTAATAATAATAAATATTATTAATAAGTCTTATCATTTGAATACCCATATGCCTTAGCTTGAATAAATACAATCTGAGTGTATAGGTTAGGGTAAATGGAGATATAAGAGAAATGTTAACACACATCTATAGAGTTTGCCTTAGTAGTTTAGTCAGCATTGCGCTGATGTATAGTGGGACTGGGACTGGCAAGAAAAGATCATTTTGATTGTCCTCAACTATACTTTTCTCTTTTCTTATTGGATGTTGAATATTGATGCCTCCCAACATGGAAGGAAGCAGTTTATAAGAGAAGCAATCCAGCAGAGAGGAATGTTTTTCTCTTTTACAGATGGATTTGTAGGGGCAGTGTTGGCTCCGTCATACTTGTCTCTTCCTTATGCTTCTCAAGCATGTCCTAAGCCTGTGTGTGAGGGAAAGCATTCCCCTGGGCAGGTGGGAAGGCCTGATGTAGTCTGTGTATCTTCCATAGCTCTGTGCCTCCATAAGCACCATGTTCACCTTAATGACACTGTAAATAGGGCAGCTGCAGTAGCCGGACTCTATCACACATGGCTGAATAGCATTCTGGTATGGGTGAACCCTCAAATTCTCTCTTTTCCTAGAAACCTAGACTGGGAGTTCTGTACTTCTGGCAGCAGAAAAGTCAGCTGGGTTAAGTGTTTGGTGCTGTGTGGCATTCAGTCCAAAGAATGGTTTGATATGTAGGACTTGAAATATGTAATTAGAATGTTTACATACAACATCAGGATTATCCTTGGTGAAAATATCAATAGCAAGGAATAAAATGAGTCTGATCCTGGCACATATTATAAAGACGATTATGTACAGAGGTAAAAGGCTCCTTCTGGTCTTTTCATAGACAAACCTGGACCAGTCCCTCCCATCTAGGAAGGCCTGGTTTTGATGTACCCAGGATATTCTCTCACTGCTTCACTGAATACACGTGACCATTGCATTATAAATGATATAGGAACAAATTTTACTTTTTTAAAAATAGACACTTGAGGCAGAGAATGAAAAGGCCAGAAGGAATCCTTTCTCATTCCTTCCTGAATAGAGACTAATCTTTTTTTTAAATGTATGGGCCAGTTGTTTTTTATATATGGTCTGGTGAAATGGTGTTAATTTCAACTTTGTTTGGCAGCTCACAGAGTCCTCAATTGTACATTTTGGGACCAAATGTCTATGTAATTTCTGTTTTCCTTTTGAGAACTCTGTTGTCATCTTATGCATATTGAAGTGTTTTGATTATTTGCTCCTACGCTCTTAAAATGGAATTTTTCTTCTTATTGTAATTACACCACAGCAATTTGAAGAGCAAGACCCACTTGCCGCAAGGTGATTGCACTTAACTCATAGAGCTTCAGAGCCCTTCTCTTTCATGTATATGAGTGTGAGCAGCCCTGTCTTCTGACACACCCTGCCAAATCTTCCATTTAAGTATTGTGAAAACTCTCTGTTTTTTTCAGGTCGAATGAGTGATATGGTTGTGAATGGTCATCCAATAGATTCAGAGCCTAAAGAAGATGAGCCATGCAGTGAAGAAACAGACCCACTGCATGATCTGTTGGCTGAAATTTTACCTGAATTACCAGATTCCTTTGAAATAGACATATACCACACTGATGAAGATGAAGAAGAAGAGGAGGAGGACTGTGCAAATGCAACTGATGTCACAACTACCCCCTCAGTGCAGTACATCAATGGGAAGCAGCTCGTCACCACGGTGCCAAAGGACCCAGAGGCTGCGGAAGCTAGGCGTGGCCAATATGAAAGTGTTGCACCTTCTCATAATTTCTCAGACAGTTCTGCAAGTGACACCCATCAGTTTATCATAGCAGAAACGGAATTGTCCACTGCCATGCAATTTAACCAATCTGAAGAAGCCACCGAATTGTTAGAAATCACATGGAAACCTGAGACTTACTCTGAAACACCAGAACACTTTTCAAGTGGTGAACCTGATCTTTTTCCTACAATCTCATCCCATGATGGTAAAACCACCAAATGGGCAGAGTCCATCACAGAGAGCACCCCAAACCTTGAAAATCCAGAGCACCAGCAGCCCAAGCCTATACCTCTGTCTCCTGAAGAGTCTTCAGGAGAGGGTGCCATTGACCAAGTATCTCAAAAAACAGTCTTCTCTGGGGCTACAGAAGTAGCATTTGGCAAAGAGGCGAAACAAAGTCCTACCATAACTACCTCTAATGTACTTTCAAGTTCTGTGTCAGTAAATGTCTTGGAAGAAGAACCAATTACCCTAACAGGAACCCCACAGACTGATGACTCCTTGTCTGCTGTGGACAGCTGGGTAGAGATGACATCTAGGCAAACCATAGAGTTCTCAGGGAGTTTTCCAGCCCCGATTATGGAAGGGTCTGGGGAAGTGGAAGAATATGAAAATAAAATCTTCACCATGGTAACTGATTTACCACAGGGAAGTCCTCCAGATACACTCATCCCTTTGGATATGAGCGCGATAACGACCACAGATGGCCATTTCCACAGTCCGGAAACCAGCACTCCTTTGGAGTTAGAGCTCCCCTCTACAAGTGGAAAACCTTCACAGTCTGTAATTCCAACAGATGCTTCGGAGTGGGTTTCCGGTACATCTTTTGAAGAAAGGACAAGGCAAGAAGACAAAGAGGAAACTATAAAGTCGGCCCCTGTCATTGAAGCCCAATCACCAACACAGAAGTCGAATCACTTCATTTTACCTCCGGGCTTAGAAAGCTCAAATGGAGCTGCATCAGGTGACTCAGCTCCCTGGGAAAGTTTCACCCCAGAGACAACACCCACAGGGGCTGAACAGGAAATGGCAACTTCTACTCCTCCTGCTTTTAAAGAAACAAATGATTGGGTCAGTTTGGAGGCACGGACCTTTAAGCATAGTAGTAGCAGTCAGCCCCTGGTCCAGGAAGTGCGGCCCACTCTCTCAGGATGGCCCCCCTCTCTTTCTATGGAACAGGGCTCGGGAGATGCTGGTGCTGATCCAGAATCCACGCCTGCTTCATTTTTATTAACTTTAGAGTCCGAAACCCCAGTCAAAAAAGAATTACCCAGTACTCTGTCTCCCAGTGTGGAAGCTTCATTCCCCTCTGAACCAACAGGATTAGCTCTGAGTACTGCACAGGATAGAGGAGTTGCTGAAGTTATGAACCAGGCATCTGAGGACACACTGACTTCAGAAGTAGCAGGAAAGCCAACTCCCCAGGCAGAAGGAAAGGATTTTTCTACAGCCTTTCCTTTGGGAGAAGATTTTAGCGGTGACTTTGGTGAAGATTCAACAGTGTCTTATCCAATAACGGAAGAGGCGAGACTGGGGACGGGAGGCTCTGAGAAAGACCGAGTTAGGCATGTGCAGACTTCATCATCTATACCACCTACCTCAGATGACATCAACCTAGTGCCTGCCTCCAAAGGGCTCGGCAGTACCACGGCCAGCATCTCAGCCTTCCCCTGGGAAGAGTTCATCACCTCAGCTGAGGGCTCCGGTGAGCAGCTGGCCTCAGTCAGCAGCTCTGTTGACCCAGGGCTTCCCCTTGCTGTGGACACTTTTTCTGGTACAGAGTCTCCGTATTTTGATGAAGGGTTTCAAGAAGTGGGTGCCGTGACGGGAGCAGATAAAAGATCCACTGCTTTGCCAACAGCAGAAACTGGAAATACGGTCGATCCGACAGAAAATGGGGACATACAGGTAAAAGGCGCAACTTCAGTGGACTTTCCCCAAACCATGGAGCCAGCCAAATTATGGTCTAAACAGGAAGTCAATCCTGTAAAACAAGCAACTGAAACTGAAACAGCATCCGAGGACAAAGCTCCAGAGCAAATGACTTTTGACTCTCTCCACAGTTCTCTTGCACCAGAACAAAGAATTTTGGAATCCCAAACACTCCCTGAAACTAGACTCCAAACTTCAGATTACTCCATGGTAATGACAAAGACAACATACAACACTAATGAGGAAATGGGGGAGGAAGGCATGGCCATAGCTCATCAGTCTACTCCACATCCAGGGACCAAAGGCTCGGAATCATATACTCCTCCTTCTGAAGCTACTGGGAAGCCACATTCTTTCCCAGCTACCACTTTAGTGACTGAATCTACAGCTAGAAGTGTAGTTATGGATACCTCAACCCAAAAGGAAGAAAGTCTACAACTCTTCGAAAAGGTTATGAAGCCAATAATTAAAGAGTCAAACACTGATCTCTCATTCTCTGGACTGGGATCAGGGGAGGCCTTGCCCCCTCTACCTACAACACCAGTGAGTTTGACTGAAATGGAGCAGATCCTTAGCACATTGTATCCTGAGACATCTCACACGGATAGTTTAGGAACAAACATTTTAAGTGATAGAGTGGAAGATGATGAAAGAATAGAAAATGAGACAGATGAAGTTAGAACACTCATTTCCAAAACAGGCAATGTCTCTCAAGATAGTAAGGAAGTGCCCAACACAACTTTGAGTGATGGAGGAACAGAAGGACCCACTACTTCACCTCTGCCTTTCACCAAGCACATGGACATGGAGCATTCTCCAAATCAGACCCTCCGGTGGGAAGAGGAAACGCAGACACACAGACCACAAACCATGACTGAACAGATCTCTACTGAGAATTCTTCAACATCTGAAACTGAAGCAGCAGCGACCTCTTCCACGGTTTTTCTAGATCGAACTTACAGTATCGAAATGACCAAAGCATTTGCTGCATCAGCATCAAAACAAGCTGATTTCTTTGATGTAAATTCCGGAGAAGGGTCTGGAGAAGTGGATGCTCTTGGTTTAATGTACACCTCTGGACCTACTCAGGCAAACAATCAAGGAGACAGTACGTTTGCTTCTGATGGGTTTCTGGAAAAGCATCCAGAGGTGTCAAGGAATGAGCCTGGAGCTACTGATGGACCAACAGCATCAGCAATGCTACCGCATCCCTCAGAGTACAATGAGAATTCCCTGCATCCAACTAGCACACCGCCAAGCACAGTGCTGTATGAGAGTCCCACAGAAGGTATGGTAGGTGGTTTGCAAGACCACATCAGATTTGAAGGTTTTACCTTGAAACCTAACAGAAGAAAACCAACTGAAAACATTATTATAGATCTAGACAAAGAGGATAGTAAGGATTTAGGATTGACAATTACTGAGAGTGCTATTGTTGAAATTCTACCTGAGCTGACATCAGATAAAAACATTATTATAGACATTGATCACACTAAACCTGTATATGAGTACATCCCTGGAATACAAACAGACCTAGATCCAGAGATGCCGTTGGGATCACAGGGCAGTAATGAAGAAACCCTTCAAATTCAAGAGAAGTACGAGACAGCTGTTAACCTTTCTACAACTGAGGAAGCCTTTGAGGGCTCTGGTGACGCCCTTTTTGCTGGCTACAGGCAAGCAATGTACAATGAGTCTGTAAGTTCTGAGGATATAAAGCAGCCAGAGCACACAAGCTTTAACTTTGCAACTGGGGTCCCAGTTCCCAGCATAGAAACAGAATTAGATACTTTCCTTCCCACAGTGTCAACCCTGCACACCCCTAGTAAGCTAACCACAGTTGGTCCAGAGATTGAAAGCCCCAAAATAGAAGCAGTGTCTCTGGATGATATATTTGAATCCAGCACCTTGTCGGATGGCCAAGCTATTGCAGACCAAAGTGAAGTAATATCAACACTGGGTCATTTGGAAAGGACACAGGAAGAATATGAAGAGAAGAAATACGGAGGGCCTTCTTTCCAGCCTGAATTCTTTTCAGGAGCAGGGGAGGCATTGACAGGTCCCCCTGCTTATGTAAGTATTGGTAGTACCCACATTGTGGCTCAGCATTGGACAGAGATCCCTCATGTGACAGGAGGATCTGACTCAGCACCTTACACGGAAGGAACACCTGCGGTTTTCTCTCTGGCAGAATTCTCACCCCAGACACCAGGGTCCCCCTTCCCTGTCTATGTAAACAGTGGAGTCTCCGAATACCCAGAGGTTCCCCACACAAGTGCTCACCTGGGTCCTGGTGCTGTCGCATCACAAAGACCTGTGGATGATTCTTTTAAGGAAGTCCGTGCTAATATTGAAGCAACCATCAAGCCATCTGGTGAAAAAGATATCCACAGAACTGAGCCTCTGTTCTTGTCTCCTGACCCTACATCGGGTATTTCAGAAGATGAAAGTAAGCCTAACCTACTAGAAGAACTGGAAACTGCTCCCACAGAACTAATTGTTGAAGAAGAAACGGAGACCTCCCAAGATTCCCCAAACAAAGCCAATGATCCAGGAGAAACAATTGGAATGTCCCCCAGTGTCAGAACACTGGAGAGTGGACTCGGCCTTACAGCTGCAGATAAACTTGAATTAGTAGGTGCTACACAGCGGCCACATCCTACTTCTCCTTCTGTGGCTTTCAGGGTTGAGACAGGTGTGGTACCGCAGCCCATCCCACAGAAGCCTGAGGAGCCCACCTTTCCTTCCTTGGAAATTAATCAGGAAACATATACATCTTTAATTGGAGAAGACTCCATAACAACAGCATCTGAAAAGCAAGTGTCAAAAAGAATTCTTGCTCACAATAACCAGGCAACAGTCAGCACTCTGGATCTAAATACTGACCATTCCATACCACCATTTTCCATTCTGGACAATTCTAATGAAACTGCTTTCCTGATTGGCATTAATGAAGAGTCCGTGGAAGGCACAGCAGTTTATCTACCAGGTAAGATGTCAACACTGATACATCTGTTTCCAAGGCTTGGATCAGTCCCTTGGTTCTAACCTATACATGTATATAGGTTCTGTGTAATGTGAAATTCATAGAGACTTTTATATTGTTCAGGCCAACCAAGCCACAGTAGTGAGTCATAACTTGATGCAATGAATTTAAGTATGGACATTTCTGTACTTTACAGACATACTTTGCATTTTTTTCTGCGTCTTACAGACAACATACAGTTTGTAGATAAAGTGAAATAATGGTGCAAAACTCAATGTGTTTTCATATACAGCTGAAATATTGCCTTGTCCTGTGTTACAATTATGCATCATAGCTGTAAAACTGGAGGAAATCAGACTTTTCTTTTAAAGTCCCTTCCCTTTAATAGATGCTATTATAAGCTGTCAGGCCTTTGACATTTGAGAATAGTAACTGTTCTTACAGATGCTTGTGGTTGGTGCAATCAATTACAGTTTGTATTCTAGTGTGATTTCCTTCCTTAGAAAAAACACTTTACACAATTCTAACTTAGCTCTTAGTCATAGTGTATTTAGTGTATGTTTACATTCTACCTCTTGAGAAATTAATTCCTATTTATATACTGACTATAAAAAAGCATAAATTTGATACTACTTCATATAGACCATTTCATTTAATCTTCACAAAATACCTTAAAACTCATCCTTTTACATGAGCTCCATGTAAAAGGATAAGACAGTGGTATTCAGAAAGGGTCAGTAATTTGCCCAAGGATACACAGCCACACCACGGCAAAAGTGGGGTTGACAAAACAATCCTACTCTCATGTCCATGGTCTTTTTACTGCCCTTTTATTGGTTTTCAATATAGCAAAAAATTAACAACTGATATTTAATAATATGTAAACCAGAAAACTTGGAATATTTGCTTAACAGAAGTGATCTTTTTTAAAATCTAGCCTAATAATGTTGAAAAGTCATCTTATTGTCTGTTCCTAGAATGTTAATATTTAAATAGGAATAATAATAAAACTCACAAATAACCACCATCACCTACCTAGAAAGAAAGCAAGAAAGGAAGAGATGGAGGGAGGGAAACAGGGAGGGAGAAGAAACAAGATTTTAAAGGCTGTGTTGATTGAAAATATGTCTCGTATTAAATACTATATTTAGGTCATGGCTATTAGAATTATTCTTCTAGTCATGTTAATATTACTGTAACAAATGTTACTGTGATTTTACCTTGAGAATCAGAAGAATACATTTATTAGAAGGTTATGATTTTAGTAAAAGGCTGATAGAGTATTTTGTGAATATAATTTATTTAAGGTAGTTGACACTGAGCGTATTTTGGAGAATCACTATATTAAACATATAATGATATGTGTACCTCAGTGTGCTGTCTGGTGTCTATGATGGGACTGAAAGCATGTCACAGTGCCACAAGCATGGCCACCACCTAAGTGTCAGTTGGATTCTGTTCAGTAGGTGTGTCATAGACTACAACCTTGTCCCCTAGGCAGAGTTCTTTAGTATGTGGCAAACCAAGACTGTAGGGAGATTTTAAAAAATCTTTGGACATACAAGAGAAAGTATTTTAGAAAAATCAAGGCAGATTTTAGAGAAATTGAGTAAGCATATGATTTTTAATATGAATAAATGAATGTTTAGACTCATCAGGTCCTGTAGTTGTCCAGATTTTATGTAATGCTAAGGAAGGTTGAATTTGAACTTCTCATCTGGGAATGGATTATGTTCTTTCTATAGCCAGTGTTTCATCAGAACTTAGACATCTTTTCATATGCAGTTATTTCAGGATTTGGGGGAGGTAAGATTTTTGAAAACACAGTTGTATACATATAGCATCCATTTTATTTCAATTGTTTGGTAAAACTTTTGAATTTCAGCTGGATCCTTGGACATTTTGAGAACTAAGCAATTCTGAAATAATATTAAATTTCATAATAAAAATACATATATCCACACTATATAACAAAATAATATATGTGCTTCAGAGGTATCAAGTATTTATATTTAGAAAATATATCTTAACTATTACATTTAACTGAAAATTTGTGGTTTGGACTTTTCATCCATCTCCTAGGAGGATTAGTTTTATTAAGAAAATTGTAATAAAATTTGGGGCTTCATTTTAAGTGAGCATTTTGAATTTGGGGTTGTTTTACACAGCAGAGTTTAATCCATGTGTTGCTTTTCTTCAAGTATAGTTTAAAGGAGTACATTGGAACGTGTTTTTGGAAAAGGCATGTTAATGTAGCAGAAGAAACTTCAGTGCACACTTTCGAAGACAGTTTCAGAGCATTAATTGGTAAAAGGCAATAGTAATTCAAACACTGGTAACAAGCCAATCTGCTAAAAGAATGCATGTTCTGTGTTCCCAGCCATTTCACATGAACTAACATCGTTTAAAAGAATACATTTCCATTCACTGTGCACATATGTGTAATCATTTTTAACTAAAATCAATGCCATTATCATGCCAACTAAATCTGCCATAGAATATATTAGTGGACAGATGGGGCATAATGTATTGTTTATAAGTAATAATGATTGAATCCTAGAAATGACTAGATGGGATTTGTAATAATTAATTTTAATGCCAAGAAACACTCCAGAGTAATGTTAACTTTGTGTGCAGTATCTCTGAACTGCTATGGTAAAGCTTATGCCATGGTAGTAGTAAGTGACATTTTGTGATAAAATACATTTAAACCCAGGAGGAGAGGCTAAGTGTTCTTATCTTCCTGAACGTGATAGGACCTGATCACTGCAAAACGAATCCATGCCTCAATGGAGGCACCTGTTATCCCACGGAGACTTCCTACGTGTGCACCTGCGTACCTGGATTCAGCGGGGACCAGTGTGAACTGGGTAAGACGCTCTTGGCTGAAGAGCTATGGCACTTTTCTAGCAGCTGTCACGGGAGAAAAGGTGTACTGTAGAATCGATCAGCAATTTCAGAGAAACCTGTGTATACACAAACTGTATATTAAATGGGTTAATTAAACAGGTTTTTGGTGGTTCTGCCAATAAAATCCATACCCACCAAGGCTTCACAAGGCCATCCTGTCTTTTTGTAAACCTCTGAAGTAACTGAAACTTCACTACCAGACAAGAGATTCTTTATCAGTTCCTGGGCTCATTGGATTCACCAATTAGCAATGGAAACACTTTACTCTGAATATTTTTAAAAGTGTTTTAGGGTTTCCAGTTTCAACAAAGAAACATTCATGAAAGACAATTTCAGACTTAAAAAATTGAAATTTTTTTTGGTGTGTGTAACATTGACCAAAATAAAACAGATAATGTACTTATACAAATTACTTTAATAAAATCTGCAATTTTTATTTAGCTGTCATCATGTGTCTTATCTAGCAACCTCTCACTTACTAGAACATTTTTGCCCCCTTTGTTCACATTTACAATTTTATTTTAGATTTTGATGAATGTCATTCTAACCCTTGTCGAAATGGAGCCACGTGTGTGGATGGTTTTAACACATTTAGGTGCCTCTGCCTTCCAAGTTATGTTGGTGCCCTGTGTGAACAAGGTAAGAGCTATTATAGCATTTTTTGTGTGTGTGATGAACATTAATGATGTTAATGTTGGGACTTGCTCTATATGCTTTGTATTGGGAAAGTTCATAGGTTACATTAGGGTTCCTTGTATGTGAATAGCCCCAAACATGTAAACTCTAGAGTGGACTTCACTGTGTTTGTTTTGCTGATATGCTGGGATCATAATGGGCACACTGGGGTGAATTTAAAGACATCTGGTTAAAAAAAAAGAAATACAGTTTTAAGTATTATTTCTGGGAACACAACGATCCTTTATCATCTCATGACCTGTATGTGTACCAGGACTAATGAGTTGCCTTATTTTATCCCCATAAGCATTTGAGATTCTGGGGCTTATGTTCATGGTCAGCCATTTCTAGGGAAGGCCTTGACGCATGGTCATAGTGCATTAGCTGTGGCTCGTCACACACTTTGTGGAAGAAGTTGCATAATTGCTCCCAGGAAGCTATTCTGTTAAAGAAGCACCTAGGTTTTCTGAATGAAAGAAAGGCCCCAAATCTCACAATCCTTGTGATTTGCCCTTTGTGGCCAAACTCATAGCGTGGTCCAGGTGGTTAGTGGTAATATTGCTTATCTCATCGTTCAGAAACAGACAGCAGACTCAGCACACTGAGCTTCCGAATGCCCGTTTCCTCTACGGAAAGCCACGCAGTGGTTTGGCTTCGGTAAGAATGCTCTGTGTCAGTCTTCCATTCCACACAACAGAATGAAAGGTACACTGGGATGCATCAGCCCACTCTCCCATTTTGTGCCATTAATCCAGATGTTCACTACAAACATGAAAGCAAGGGGAAACCCGTAGTCACATGGACCAAAGTTACTGTTGTAGGGGATGGCTAATAGCTACATTTTAAAGATGTTTTTTCTCGTTTAAAATTGCACAAAATAAGTCAGTTTCAGATTTTACATGTGAAAACAGACCAAGCTCATACCCTTTTTAAAATATTTTTTTTGGCTTGAGGATTTAGCTCACTGGCAGAGTGCTTCCCTAGCAAGCACAAGGCCCTGGGTTCGTTCCTCAGCTCCAGAAAAAATTTTTTTTTCACATTTACTTATTATTTTGTGCCATGCCATACATGTGGAGGAGGACATCTCTTTGTTATTGTTTGTTTGGTTTGGTTTTTAGAAACAGAGTTTCTCTGTGTATCCCTGGCTGTCCTAGAATTCACTCTGTAGACCAGGCTGGCCAGGAACTCACAGAGATCCATCCACCTGCCTCTGCCTCCCAAGTGGCTAGGACTAAAGTCCTTCACCACCACCACCTGGTCCAAACTCGTATTCCTAAAGTAAGAGTAAGAAACAAATTACCTCATGAACACAAAAAGGGAAGGCACTTAAGCATTCCAATGCATTGCAATGATTATTAATATGCAGTTTCCAGTCCAGGGAGCTACTCAAACAAACAATAATTTGTCTGAATATTTGTTGAGCACCTACTGTTGTCCTGACACTAAAACACTAAAGATAAATTTTCAACCAGGACCAACTTATTGATCTTGGTAAATCAGGGAGAACCGTTGCTTGGATGCATCACGGTTTTCCAAGTGCTAACAACTTTGCGATGTGTTAGGAACTAAGGCTTAGGGAAGACCAGTGATGCATTTAAGGTGACATACAAGTCACATGATCCTGAGCAGCATGCTTCTAAAGTCCAAGGTTTCCCACCGTCTTCCCACTCTCTAGGGCAGAGATCTCACTTGATGAGCATCTGATGGATTAAGTGGGAAAGGAGTCTCTGAAGGGACTCTGGACCTGGTTACCTCTCCTCTCAGCTTTGAAACGAGACCGATTGCTTCTTTATTACTGGTGCCGCCTAACTTTCAGGAGCCTCTGTTTTCTCTCCAGCAAGCCTAACCTTCCTGTGCTTTATTTGCTTCCGACTGTCTACCCGGCTGTTTACCCAGCACAGCTGCACTCCTCTCAGTCACGGCCCGGGCACAGGAAGATCTTTCTCTCTTCTTTTCAGGTTGCCTAAGAACAAATGTTTTCTTCATTAACAGCAGCACTGTTAGTCTGTCAGCTTTCTGTCCAAAGTTCCTATGACTGTGTGTCATTGTTCCTGACCTTTGCCCTGCATGAGTAACTGCTGAAGTCTCAGTGACTTTGAACAGGGGACGTATTTTGGCGAATAATCACAAACTCTAGAAAGGGCTTTTGGAACAGGAAAGAAACAGGTGCAGACAGATTGCTGCTGTGAAGGCAATGAATGATACTGCTTGCGGAGGCCAGGGGTCGAGGTGTCGACAATATCTTTAAGGCTTAACAGCTCTGTGTCGGAAGTACAGAAAATGTCACCTACACAGCCCAGGACAGATTTTTTATAGAGTAGTTTGAAGCGAGACTGTTCAGCTTCTGCAGTCATGAACAGGAGTATCCAGGTCTTTGTGTTGTGACTTTTGTGCTGTAAGGACCCTGAGACATATGATGCCCGGGTACAATGATGAGTGATTTTTCAGAATGTATCATTTACGGGGGCCTGTGACAGAGCTCAGAGGTAGAATGGTTTCCCAGCATGTACAAAGCTCTGGATTCAGTCCCAAATATTGAAGATGGAGGTGGGGGGGGGGGAAACAGGGAGCTAAAAATACTTCAAAGCATTGCCTTGAAAGAATAAAACAAACAAAAACCCAAAAGCAACAAAATACTGAAATTCGCACTATTTTTAGATAAAGTCAGAAAACACCAAGAGCAATTTGTTTGTTTGTTTTTCAAGATAGAGTTTCTTTATATAACAGCTCTGGCTGTCCTGCAACTTGCTCTGTAGAACAGGTTGCCATTGAACTCATAGAGATCCACCTGCCTCTGCCCCCATGTACTGGGATTAAAGGTGTGAGCCACCTCCACTGGGCCCAGGAGCAATTCTTATATTCCCTGGAAATAATACACTGGGAGATGCTCCTCGATTATGTCCTCCTGTCACACAGCTGTTAAATTCATGAATACTAGAAATTAAAGAGACAAAATTGAATTTTGACTTTACAAAAACAAAAAAGTGCCTTAATCCACTAAGTGGTCATCATACGGATATTTACAACTATAAGACAACTATGGTCTGGTAAGTTTTTTTGGGACAGAGTTATAATCCCACCTACTTGTGAAGTTGAGATTGAACAGGAGGATTTCAAGTTCAAGGACTACTTGGCCAATCTAATGAGATGCTAAAGGACATAAAGGAAGGATTAAGGTTATAGGTCAGTGGTAGAGTACTTCTCTAGCATGCATGTGGCCCGACGTTCAATTCCTAGCTCTCCAATTTTTGAAAAGTGCTCTGTTTTACTTAGTGAGTACAGGTGGTATCTATCCTGTCTTGGTCTTAATACACACGTGACTCCTTGGTATCTGGGCCCATGTTCTTATAAGACTCTGTGCACTTATGAGCTAAGGAAGGCCTTTGTCTGTTTTGGTGTGCTATAACAGACTCCCTGATGCTAACTGCTTAATGAAGGGAAGGGTTATTTAATTTCCAATCGTGCAGGCTGAAAGTTCAAGACAGGGTAACCCCATATATTTGGTCTCTGGTGGGGCTGACCTGCCATTACCATAACAGGAAGGAGAAGCAGAACGCAAACCAATCTCCTGCAGAAGGGAAAGGTCAAAAGAGAGGCAGACTGGAGACCTAAGAGGGCAGCCTTGCTCTTCTCATAAGCACCTATGTTAAGACCTGAAAAAGCATTAGCATCACAGCACCCCTTCACCTAATTACCTTCCATTCAGGCTCATCTCTTGTTTTGCCACCTCTTGATACCCCTGTACCAGGGACTGGTCTCCAGCAAATGGACCTCTAGGGGATAAGCCATAACCAAGCTGTGAAGGACGTGGTCAAGCTCTTGAATGTTATGGTTTTGATTTTGTGGAAAAGAAAAGCAGAGTTATTGACAATCCATCTTAATGACAAAAGACAGGAAAAGAAAGCAAAACTGACATCATTCCATTTATAGAAGATAAGAAAGTATGCCCAGATGTATTTCTTGTTGTAGTAATCAGAAATTTGGGTCCTAACGCTGTATGCCTTATCATCTTAATATAAACGGTGAATTGCAGGGTTAAGACAAGCTGTGTAGTTACAATCTTGCAGTATCGATTTTGGCAGGAAACGTGTTCTAAGAGGTTTCCAGCTCTCTTCCTGTCCAGGGAAGCTCATACATGGAATTTGATTTCTTCCCTGACTTCCCCCCCATTACTTAATACTTGCAAGCGAACTTTTCCCAAAGGCAAACTAACATCCAGCTGACCAACACTGGCTTCCTTTGGGGTTCTGCCAGCCACTTCCCACTGAATCACATAGCTGTGTCATGCGTCCCTCCTTTGAGAAATGGTGAGGTCCAAACAGTATAACAAGGCAACCTTCCAGGGCACGTTATCCAAAGCAGTAAGTCAGTGGCTGCCTGCATCCAAACAGCAGACTAAACTGGACCTGTGACTGTTTGCAGAGATGAGCCACATCCGTTGCAAATTGTAACTGGAAACACTGAAGTCAGGGGGAAAAAATCAAATCTCTCAGGATGAAAAATCTCAAAACTATGCATCGAGGAATCAATTAGACCGCAGTCAGGGGTTTGAGTTCCATGGGTAGCATATACAACAAGCACTGGAATTTGATTTTTTTTTTTAAATCTATGAATTGGTTAAAAAAAAAAGGGAAAGTAAATTTTATTTGGAGATCAGGAAGGTCCTTGTTGGTTTCTAAAATTCCGTTTAATGCTGCAGTTTTGTTTGTTTTTACATGGAACTGTTTCAATGTACTTGTGAGATATATTTTCCAAAGATCAAAATTATTTCAGCATAGGTAATTGAAAGACTTGGTAGTTTGACTTTTAATTAACTCCGAAACTTGGTGCCTTTGCATTGGAACTTCCCACTTGTTTTTTTGGGGCGGGGGGGAGAAGAAAGCACACACTCCAAACAATGTCCCCAAAGCTGCCTGCTCAGGATAGTTATTCCTTTCATAAATCTTACATGACAAGAGCCGTGGCCTCCCAGAGAGCTCACCGGGGAGTGAACTCTTCCAGAACTTTCTAAGTCATTGTACAAATATAGTGTTCATGACCCTGTTAGTGGGAATCTTTGTCCCATCACTAGTGAATGATCAGCTTAGAAAAGGTGCGTTGAGAAGAAATTAGTGGCAACTATTTCACAAGTAAGTCAGCCGCTCTGCAGCCTGAGAGGCTTTAAGCTGGTTGCTCTGCTGGTTTTGTCTCCTTTGAAACTGTCTTTAATTAAGGAAATTGCAATTAGTGCCTTTCCAGTCCAAAGATGTATATTTGCCCACTTGACCAGGATCCGATGGAGTTACTTTACAATGATGTCTTTGTCACTGTGACCAAAACTTATGAATCATTTTACTTCAGGGACATTGCATAGATACTAGTTTGGGTGTCCTATCAACACAGGAACTGAGGAGCCAAGTTCGAATGACGTAGGTAAGTCTAATAAATCTTGGCTTTGTTTCTTCTCAGACACTGAGACTTGTGATTACGGCTGGCACAAATTCCAAGGGCAGTGCTACAAATACTTTGCTCATCGCCGCACATGGGATGCCGCTGAAAGGGAGTGTCGTCTGCAGGGTGCCCACCTCACCAGCATCCTGTCTCACGAGGAACAAATGTTTGTGAATCGTACGTACCGGATGTGAACTTTTTGGGACTTCACTCATCCTTCTACTATCTTAGCTTTCTGTGGATCCCAGTTAAAGTAGTTCTCTGTGCCTTTGTTCAGTTTATGAAGTCTCTCACCCGTGAACTATATAAGATAACCCACGTTATGTCTCCACTTCAGAACACCTTCAGATATGGTACAAGAAGTCATTACTTAGCATTCCAGCAGCGACAGGTGGAACAGTAGCATATAGGTTGAATCATGAGTAATTGCTATTTGATCTTTATTTTCCCCCTCACACGAATGGTTATTTCCTGTTGCTCAATATAGTTCTTATCATGGTTAGTTATCACCACCATTTCTATGTTGACTATTTTTATGTGTTGTCAAAGCGAAGCATAAAGTTGATTAATTTTTCCTGCAAATTACAGTAGAGTTGTGAATAGCACCCTAATCGTAACTCTGTATGCACTGGTTCTCCTCCAATGGTCTCCTAACTTTAGAAAGTGAGCTGCCCATCAAGATCACAGATTGAAAGCTCATAAAACCAAGTACTGGGAGTGTCTCCTAACATCTTAACTCACAGGAAAGAGGGGGGCAGCTAGTTTTTATATAGCACATACTTTGCTCATGGATGTTCAATTAAATGTATCTTCATGATGCCTTCTATTCTTCTGAAATAGTTTTGTTAATTTGTGATTTGGGTAGAGTACACTGAACTTTATTGCATGATATTTTAGTTAGCGATTTATATCATGGAAAATACCTTTGAAAGTAATTTTTCAGAACTACTTGGACTTCATGTTTATTGTTTTGAGCAAAGATGTATTTTTTTCCAAGAGAAGGGAGAATGTATAATAAAATCTAGTGTATTTCAGTGGTTTACTAAATCTTTGAAAATGGCATAGGTTAACAAGAAAAGTAAGTGATTACTTTCTATCTAGTAAAGATAGAAAAGTATTTAGTTATGGTTAATTTCCAAGGAAATGACTGCCTCTGATATTATTAATTTTTTCATAGTGTTTGAAAATGTGCTTGTTAATTTAGTGCTCATTGGGTGGAAGAAGAATAAACTAGGAAAGTTTTTATTTTTATGAATAGCTAAGTAAAAAAACGAGAGAAGAGGATCCATAACTCACTCTGAAAGTATTTTTCTTTGAAGTGGTGCTTTGGAACAGCGGTAAAACATCTGCCTTCTGTCCTTTAGGTTTGGGTCATGATTACCAGTGGATAGGCCTCAATGACAAGATGTTTGAACACGACTTCCGCTGGACTGATGGCAGCGCCCTGGTAAGATGCTGAGGAGGATGAAAGCATTAGGGTACCAGGCATGGGTTTTATGTTAGAGAGAGCAATGGGCTGGCTAGCATCACTCTGTGAAGCAAGTAAGGAAGTATGGGGCCTCAGCTAACTCATCCAGCCACCAGGGCCCTCTCCCAGAGCTGTGGCACTCTTCAAGGACAGTAGAGCAGACTCTGCGGAAAGGGACAGCTAGACAATAAAAGCTGTGCTGCCCCATCCTTCCAGATGGCTAGCTTTGCTTTTTTAGCTTTGAAGCAAAAAGGGAAAGAATAAATGTGAGAGAGGCCAGACAGTCTTTTACAAGTACTTTTTTCTTCTTACACAATTGCAGTGAAATCCCACTATAAAGCAAGGCTCATTTTTATGTAGGAAAACAGTTTGATTTTTAATGTAAGGAAGTTTTACAGTGTTGTAAATCTCCTTCCATTTCAGTACTGCTGAAGAGCCTTTATTTATGTCTTATTTATTTCTGTTTCTTAACGTAAGAAATATGACTTGGAAATTCTGGCTACAACTCTGCTTAAACTGTACTTGTTTTGTTTTGTTTTGTTTTTGTTTGCTTTTTCTTGTTTTGTTTGTTTTGGTTTTTAGGAAGGGGTTCACTATGTAGGCCAGACTGGCCTGCCGCTCAGTATGTAGTGCAGTAAGTTCTTAAACTGAATGGACAAGAGACCCAGTGTTTTAATACTCGCCCAGCTATGATTTGCTACGCTGGACGCACTTGGTGCCACTGTTCATAACAGTCACTTGGGGAGAATAATTAAACACCTTTTCCCAGGCCTTAGTCCAGATGTATTCTAGCAAAACCTCCAGCAGCTGTGGTTCTGGGGCAATTCCCCGGTGTTCATGAAATGCCATCAGCATTGAGATCCACTCAGCTGGACAGTAAGTGTAAATTAAGTTCTAAAATTGATAACAGGAAAAACTATAGGTAATTTTTAAGTTTTAGGTTTAAGCTCTTGTATATGAGTTACTTAAATGATTAAATTTTATTTACTACCTGCCAGTCACCTGGATTTGTGTTTGGCAAAAGGAGGGGGGTCATTGTGGATTCAGTCCCGAACTCTTGTCTACTTCTGGAAGATCTGCTCCATCCAGGGACTCTTCTCTGGACTCTTAGGCTCCCCACACATCCGGGTCTAGATATCCAATGAGTTCAGCAGTTAGTTGAGTTCTTTGTCCAGAGTCCCCAAACTGCTGTTATGAGGCCTGTACCTGATCTCAGGACTGTGTCCACAGTGAATGTTTCTTTCGGCTCGTCCCTTCTGGCTGTGCTTAAACAGCGTAATTTATTATGATTTTTATTTGAGTAAAATAAAGCTCAGCTGGCTCCCTCTCTGTCATCATTGTGTCTGGGAAATTAGCACTACTTGTCATTGAAGATCATAAAGAGGCTTTTGGCAAGATAATTTGGTTTCCCTGAGATGGAAATACATGATAGAAAAAACTTCAGGGAGGGAAGATTTCTTGTACTGTGCAAGGAGGGCAATATAGAATAGCTGATAATGGAAGGAGCTTGATGGATCCTTACAACATGGCAGCTGAGGAAGCAGAGAGTGACTGGACTCAGGAACCAGGCAATCAATAGCCTTCCAAGTCCCAACTCTAAACATCCACTCTGCCAGGTAGGTCCCACTTCCTAGAGGCTCCCCAACTCCATCCAGATAATAACACTGCTGACTAGCAAGCAGTCAAACCGTGGGCTGCTGAGGGACATTTCAGAACCAAGTCATAACAAGATGAGCTGGAACAGGCATCAGGCTTTTACTGCTTCCCCTTATTGAAGTCTGGTACAATAACCGGAGTCCTACAATAGTTTCTGCTCAAGTCTAACTACTGCGAGTCTTCCCTTCTCACACTTTAGGGAGAGGTGTAGTTCCTTGTGAGCTGCTCTTTAGAACAGAAACCGAATGCTCACGGCTCAATTGGTCAAGTTGGCTTGGTACTACATGTGTCTTGTAGATCTGGGCCCCTACTTCCCTCCCCATCCCCGTTTTGATTTCCTGTCACATCTAGAATAAAGCCTATATCACTGAGCCCTGTAAGCTAGCTCAATAAGACCAGATTGACCTTTTTCTGGCAACTATATGGAGTATTAAAAATACCTTAGGGAATGTACCTTCTCTGACATATGTGTGACATACAGGTGAGCTTGCAATACCATTTTTTTCCTACTCCACAAGAAAGCAAATCAAGTCACTTTTGTTTGTGTTGGTTATTTTTGTTTTTATTTATTAGATGTCCTTTGACAATTTCATATATGTATATAAAGCTGTAGTGCATTCTCATCAGTCTTACTCTCATCCTTTCTTCTCTCCCCCTCTCTCCTGTCATCTTCTCTCCTCTCTACAAATCCCTTTCCCGCATTCACATCTTTTTGTCCTGTTTTGTGTCCCATTGAGTTTCACTAGAGTGGCCTGTGTGACCTTGGGTTTAGAGCTATGCATTGGAACCTGATGTGATCACCACCGGGTACACATCTGAAGACAATGACTATGTCTTCCCCTGAAGCCATCAGTGGCCAACTCTTCACCAGGGAGGGATAGAGCCTGGAGTCCCTCCTGAATGTGCGCATGCCTGTTGACAGGCCCAGTCTTGTGAAGGCCCAGTGTAGGCAAACGTAGCTGCTGTGAGATCATATTTTCAATGGCTTCGCCATGATAAGAAGATAATAGTTTGCAACTGTCTTCCTTTCTTCTCTCTCTGGTGATCCTTCTGCCCCGTCTGTGCCCTTACATTTTTCATGTAGGCAGAAACATCTTCTAAAGTTAATCTAATTATCATTTCTACACTCAAGATTGACTCTAAATTCAGCAAAATAGTGAGCACTGCACTTTTTTCAATGGAGAAATATCTGTTTGGGATATTTTTAAGGGAAGACAGAATAATGTAACACAATAACCACAGAATATCAACTGGAGCTATAGTCTCAATAATTCACACATATTATTAAAGTCTTAGGACCAAGCCTTGACTAAAATAAATCATGTAAACAAGCAAGGTTTATCAAAGAAATGACAAAAGTACATCCAGAACAAACTGATACACCCGTGGTTTCTTCTAAATCCAGTCTTTGTGTCAAACAAATAAAAACATGTTAAGGAGTGTCCCCTAACTTTGAACTTCTGGGAACAGAAGAACACAGCTGCCCACCAGCCTGTCCACATTTGACTGATCTCTGGCCCACTTTTCTCCTTCAGATCCACCCTTCCCTCTGTCCTCATCCTTTCTGAGACAGCCTAGGTGTCTCCTGAACTCCGTCCTAGATCTCTGCATAGTCCCCCATCTCCATGCAGGCACTGGCTAAAATAGCTTCCCTTTGTTTCACTGTTTATTCCAAGGCTTTCTGCTTTTGAACATGTCCCTTGTAGTGCCCAAGTCTTCATCTGAAAAAACAGTGCCTGCTTACACTTGGGGAAAGGGAATTGGCCATGTGTAATTTTAGAGACCTCGTTTCTGTATTAGACTGCTTTCTCTCCTCTTCCACTCCCTCACAATTTTCTTGTTTGACTGTTATTAGAGTTATCCATCTTGGGAGGTAGAGTGGTAGCAAAAGGAACAGAAAAATATTTGCTATTTACCTGATGCTATCTTTTGCTATTCGGTATCTGAGAATAATCAATATAATCCATGGGGGAAAAAGCTTTAATTAGATCTCAGTGTCAGTGATTTCATTTATTGAAGTAACTAAACTTTGTTTCCAATAAATTCATAGTATAATCGTATCATATTTAACATGATTGTACTTCATAGTTAGACTAATTCAATTCATGGGCCTGTGCTAAATTAGTGATGCCATTTGGCTAAGTCATCAGAATTGCCTGTATTCCTCAGATTTTGATTAATCTTTACAATTTATTGGCCTCTGTAATAAAATGTTAATAATATTGATAGAAAGCCAAACTCTTGGTTATGTTACAGTTGAGAAATCTTTTCATTATTTTTGGGGGTATTTGCCCAATGAATTTCACAAAGTATAGTTCTGAATACAATAGTATCCAACCATCTCTTGCAATTTATGTTTTTGTCATTATTTTTCTCAACACATTCCGGCTTTCCTCTTGTTTCTTGGCTTTTTCCTGGTCAGTTGCTCTTCACCTTCAGTACATCTGACAACACCGTACACCCAGTGTTCTATCAGAAATACTGACTTGGGCTATGAATCCCTTTCCTGGTCACCTTAGTTATGTGTTCAAAGCCACTAAGTTAAATTCTCCAAGTTAAGCATGCATTAAAGCCAGAGAATGTGGACAAACTTTTCTTATTAGGCATTTATGCTGTTAGCTGACTTTGAGGTTGTTCCTTGCACCAATTGTTAAATGAACGGTTTGTCTCAAGTGTTTTCTCTGCTGCCACTGATATTCCCTCTCCCTGGACACTGAACTCTTTTTATACCTCCCTTTCCTTTTCCCCCTTTCATTGAAGGTAGATTTTTTTCTCACCTAGTGTATCCTGATTACAGCTTCCTCTCCCTCTACTCCTCCCAGTTCCTCCCAACCTCCTCTCCCATCCAGAGCCAGCCCCCTTTCTGTCTTTCATTAGAAAACAAACAGGCTTCTTTGGGATAATAATAATAAAGTACAATATAAGATAGAATGAAAACTAACACATTGGGTTAGGACAAAACAAACAAACAAAAGGAAAAGAGCCCAAGAGAAGGCACAAGAAACAGAGACCCAGTAATTTTCACACTCAGGAATCTCATAAAAATACTAAATTGGAAGCTATACTAGATATGCAAAGGACTTGTAGGGTAAGAAGAGAGAAGAAAAAGAAAAATAAGAAATTTAAACAACACCAATGAGAGAGAAAGAGAGAGAGAGAAGGAAGGAAGGAAAAAAGGAAGGAAGGAAGGAAGGAAGGAAGGAAGGAAGGAAAAAAGGAAGGAAGGAAGGAAGCAAGGAAGGAAGGAAGAGGAGGAGGAGGAGGAGAAGGAGTCCTGACATGATATTATGAGACAAAGAACCTCCAAAGATGCTGTTGGGTTTATTTTCTGTTGACCGTCTACTGCTGGGCATGCAGCCTGCCCTTAAGAGTAGTTTGTTTCCCAGCAAGACTCCCTTGGAGCAAACTAAATTTCCATTCTCAAGTAGTTTTCAATAGGATATAGCTTCCGTGTTAGGGATGGAACATGTGTCCATTTCTCCTTTTAGCTCTAGAACCCCCCCCCATCTAGTGAAGACCCATTCAGTTCCTATGCATGCTGCCTCAGTCTCTCTCTGAGTTCATACATGTCCTGATCATGTTTATTTAGAAGGCTTTGTTCTCGTGGTGTCCTCCATCCCCTCTGGCCCTTATACTTTTTCTATCTCTTCTTCTGTGGGGTGCCCTGGACCCTGAGGTGAGCAGTTTGATGGAGTTACCCTGTTTAGAGCTATTATTCCTTTCTTAAGATTCTTCATTCGGTGTCTTCCCTTTGCTTTCACTATAAAATTCTATCAGCACTGCAGACAAAGCACACTACTTCCATTTGCTATATTTTAAGATACAATCTGTTGATCTCATAGATTTGAGGAGAAAGACCACCGAGAGTAAATCCATGGCCAAACTGATTAAAGCAAGCTTATTTATTCATGCACATGGGCTGCCTCTCACTAAGGCAGGGTTCGAGAGATCAGCACTGGACATGATGAAGATAAGGCTTTTTATAACTCAGGAGTAGGGGCTTTCCAAATGGGAAACTTGGCAGGCAAATAAGTGGAGTTGCAGAAGCAGAACGTAAGCACAACAAGTTGGTCATAGCAGCCTCCTGAAACAGAGGCATGGCTGCAAGGTGGTCATAACAAGGTGGCCATCATAACTTTTGGAAACAACAGCATGGTTGTCCATTCCTGAAACAGGCAGTACAGAATCATTTGTAGTTAAGGTTATAGGTGAGGCACAGCCCAGTCCTTGAGAAACCAAGATTTAATCACAAACAAAATAAACCTAGTTTGTTTTTGGTAAAAGATAACTTCTCAGTCCAAGATGGAGGCAGACAGGTTTATCAAATCTTTTAGTAAATCATGACCTCTCATTATTGTGATTTCCATACATTTGCCCCAATGCTAAGCATGTTCTCAACTCTTGCTCTAAGTTCATCTCAATACATTGAAATATCTTGCACACTACATTTAATGCTCCCCTCAACAAGGCTTGAGAATTAAGCCATGGGCCTTAGATTTAAAGCTGCGTCCATATTTATTTATTTCTCTTTGACCGCCCCCCCAGGAATAATATTCTTATAAGGGAAGGGGACTCCCCATGGCATGCATTGACCTCACTGTGGTTAGTCTGCTCCCAACCCCAGTAATGTCTACATTCACGTATCAGAGACATGGATGGAACTACTTCAAAAGAAATGGCACTTTGAATCGATGTCCAGAAATTAAGGATGGGAAATTCACTGTCCTACAATAGCTAGGAAGCTTTTGGAAGATTTGATTTAAAAAAAATTCTCTGGTTTTATTCTTTGGCAATTTCTACATGCTTTCACATGTTTACGTCTGTCAGTCCTGCTTTGTCAGTAGTCTCTGTGGAGCCCTCAGAGGCTGTTGGCTTCTGAAGTACAAGCCATCCTAGATCTCTCCCTTCACTCTCCAGTCAACTGCAGGGATGTTATGGGGTCTTCCTCAAATCTGTGTGTTTCTCAGTAAGTTCTAGAATAAGTTTACTGAATCATAGGACTATAAATGTCATATTTCTAATTCTAACCATCTTAGCTTGCACCTAATAGTTGTGTTGTAGACTAAAATAGGTTAACTAATAGTATAGTTAATTTTAATTGCTATTTTATGGAAAATCCACTTAAAGTACTTCTGAGCAATGACTGAATCTCCTTCCCTATTTTAGTAAGTGTAATTAGTATTGTCATGCTAACATGAATTCTGATGAATCCGCTCCCTTCTTCACCAACCTGTTACTAGAGTTGTGACACATAAAGAGCCACATTGGTGCGGGCTTGCCTTTGCATCTAGAGATCCTTTCCCTTTTTTCATAAAATAGACATATAAGTCTGACAAACAGTGCATTGTGGGGAAAAATAGCTTTGAAATGAATAGAAATAATACAAAAATAGTCTATAACCTAGAGAGACATTCTAAAGGAACAGAGAAAGGTGGTAAGAAATCACAGACAATAAACCATTACCCTTTCTTCCGCAGTAATGTGCCATTACTGTCCTGTCACAAACACCAAAGGTTCTGTCCTTTGTCTCCTGCATGTCATGGGCAACAAAAGGGAACTGGGAATGCCAGCTAATTCAGAGATGTTTGCTGGACTTGTTCATAGGTTTCTAACCACAAGAAACGGTTGTATATGATTTGACAGAAGATGATCCCAAATAAAATCCTCATATATACATATATATGTTTTTTTAAATAATATCTATAAGTTTTAATTATATATATATATATATATGTTTTTCAAACAATATTTTTCAAAGTAACAAGTAGAGAGAATTTTGAGTTTTCCCACAAAGAGATAATAAATGTTTGAGGTGATCAGGTACTCTAATGGGATTATTTCATGTTGTTTCCATGTATTGAAATATTATACTGTATGTTAAAACATACGTTATTGTGTGTCAGTGAAATATAAAAATATTTTTAAAATTCTGTTCTCCTACAAAAGAATCTTTGAGTTTGATATATTCAACTAGGAAGCCTTAGAAGGCTTTTAAAAAAGATATTTGTGCATGCTTCATCTGTGATGTGGTTTTAGCTCCAAGCCAAATGCCACATCTTTGTGAACAAGTCACACTGCATGTCAATATTAATTTAATTATGTTAAACTTTGCAGGCTTCATTATATTAACCCAAAAGCCAAGAAAAACATATGCTCTCTCTTCAGCCTTTAACGTATTAGTCATGAGTAGAAGACTGTAGATTTCTTTCTACCAAAGACCACGACATTGTTAATGAAAAATTTTACTTCTGTTGTGGTTTAATTTGATTTGAATCAACAGATGTTTCTTCTGAACTTACATGCAGGATATTATGAGTCATAGTGTGGTTCTAGGGCATAGAACTCATGTCTATACCTTTTGTTCTTGGTGCTCAGATGTTTAATGATGGTTTAAATCGCTGAAATCCAGGGTTTGCCACCACTGGAAAATCAACTTGTAATTGACAAGTTTGTCCGGCAAGTGAAGAAAACTTAATGAATGCAGGCGTCCCCTTTCCAGCACGGCCACAGGAAACTTTGGAATCACACGCACATGTTTAAATTTAACTGCTAATTACTTTAAGGCAATGCATAACCATGGAAAAAGCAAAGAGAAAGAAGCTGAGTGGCTTTGGCACTTTCTCCGGCATTTAATTCCTTAGCATTTCATGACTGACGACTTGTGCAAACAAGCTTGAGCGGAGGAGGAGCCCCCTGGCACAGTGCTTTGCATGGATTAAGTGCATGTTGCTCCATGGGCTCTGCCTGGGGCCCCTGTCTCACAGTGGTCTCACCGTGGGAGTCACTTACATCCCTCTGCAAATGCTGTGGATAATTGCTGCTTTGTCAGGCAGTGAACTCACACATTTCGCAAGATTAGTGCTGTACTCAAAGGGGCCAGATTGTCTCTCCTGCACGGAACTTCGCCAGCTAGGAAAAGAATGGGCACATTGCCACTTTAACAGCTATCTGGAGACCCCAAGTTAATTTTCCTTCCCTTCAGCGTATTCAGTTTGGTGGAATCCAACTGCAGGCTTCCAGTGGGCAGCAACACCCAGACAAATGCCTCTTTCTGCTCCGAAACAAAGCTGCTCTTTTCTTTTTGAGTTGTGGGTCCAGCTAAATGATAACAGGAAAACCATAACCCCCAGTGAAACATAAATAAATCATGACCCAGACCAGAGTGCGTGGATCAAAAGAGGGTATACCTACCTTGTAGGGAAGGCATTTGCCTCCTTCAAGCAGAACAGTTAAATGTGACCCCTGCAGACTACAAACAAATGCCTATTGTGTACCAGAGCTATCCAGGAGGGAAGGCATTTGAATGGTACCAAATGTTTTGATTTTTGTAATAGGAGGTCCCTGTGCCTTTTTCTCAGATAACCATTTGCCTTGTGTTCAGAAAGACCGACATTGACTCTAGAGGTTACCTAGTGAAAAGCTAACTACTTATCAGTGTGTGTGCATCTACGTGAGTGTGTGAGTGTGTGTGTGTTGTAAGTAGGTACCCAGCCTCTTACAAAAGTGATATGTATGTGCATGTGTGTGTGTGTGTGTGTGTGTGTGCATGTGCGAGAGAGAGAGAGAGAGAGAGAGAGAGAGAGAGAGAGAGAGAGAGAGAGAGAGAGAGAGAGAGAGTTGTAGGGAAGTACCCACCCTCTTCAAAAAGTGTTTTACATACAGAATTTGCTTGTATTCTTTGGTAATAATCTGCTTGTCCTTGGTGGTATGGGCTATATTAGGATTTTGTTTGTAGCTCTCAGAGTTCAGTAGTGGTATCGTGGGTCCCAGGCACAGAGAATTCAGCTTGTAGTACAGGTATGATATTTTCAGAACATACGTTTTCAGATTCACACAGCAGGTGTTTCATTTTTGAGCATTGGTGCATTTATCAGTCCTGCTGTAAAGATGTTTGGTGGATAGATTAGATGTGACCTTACTTCTGAATAAATTTTACCGTTGATATAAATCATTAGCTATTAATTATTAATAGGAACACAGAAAAAATCGTGCTTTTGTAGGCACTTCTTTTAGGCAGAAAATTCTTAAGGCAGATATGATAGTAAATAACAGAACAGCATGGGATTAGAAGTTACTGTTTAGCCAAGGTCTTTCTTGTACTGAAAGCTTTCACAAAACTAGAAAAACATGCCACAGATGAACCTTTATTTACTTTTTTTCTCCATGCGGAGTTAATAATTGTGATTCTAAATGCTGGGGAAAAAAAAAGGTATGACCTTGATGAGCGGTCTATGTCACCACCTAGTGGTCACATCATGCTTTGTGTTTCAAAATGAACGCCACTACAATATGCAAGAATGTTGTTTAGGTTTCTATAGCCTTGAAATGTACAATATTGTAAACTCTATAGTTAAATGCAAAATGAGATAATTTTCAAGCACAGCAGGAAGCTACCAGGCAGTCATATGCTTGGAAGTTTAGTAAATTTCCCCCCAAATTATCCCTGGAAATTTGTCAAGATTACTTTTGTCAATAGGGTGTGTAAGGGATTTAAATGTTTTTAGCATTATCAAAATAGTTCCAAAACATATTCCTTAATTACTCTAGGAAATCCAAAGTGTAGTGAATTTTAAAGTAGAAAACACAATGACATGTAAGCTGAAGAATTATAGCTAAATATTTGGGTGGCTACAGAGAGAAATATAATGAGGTCTTTGCAGTCACAGATCCAGGACTTCCAAGGCTAGTGGTATCTGAGATAACCAGCAGCACAAATTTCACCTGTCTGTGATGGAAAGTCAGCATTTACCAAGTGTCCATTAGCTTTCAAGTCTGCATGATAGGCAGTTCCGACTTCCCTCTCATAGGGAATGTTTCTGTGTACTCCTCTGGCTGGCTATTGTGGGTCTCGTCTAATACATTTCAGCAGAAATTCATCTGCTACACAAGTCTGTATGCATAAGGACACCCTCAAATTCTTCCACACACCCCCTAGGTGCCAATGATTACTAGGGCTCTATGAGTAGACCCTGGTGCATGCTTGTGTGCACGGGCATGTGTTTGTGTGTGCATATGAAACAAAGGTACATCTCAAAGCTATGGCCCACTTGCAGATGAAATGCAATATCATTTCATGTCTATGACAACTCTGTTTCCTTTTCTTTTCCACATTGTACTGGCCAGGAGCCAGCAGAAGAGACTGCCACAGTCTCTAGAGAGAGATTCATTGGGAAAACCAGGGCTTATTGATTTTCACGGTGGTTATCGACCAAGTTAAGGAAGGTCAAGTGGAAAGAATCTGAAGGGCACTAGCTACTGCTCAGATTCTTTTTAAAGTTTTTATTTATTCTTCTCTCATCTATTACATCCCCACAACAATGTTCCCTCCCTTACTCCCCTCCTCTCCCTGATCCACTCCACCTTCTCCAGTTCCCTTCAGAAAAGAGCAGGCCTCCCAGGAATATCCACCCAACATGGCATATCATATTGCATTAAGACTAGGCACATCCCTTCATATCAAGGCTGGGTGAGACAACCCACTAGGAAGGAAAAGGGTCCCAAAAGCAGGCAAGAGAGTCAGAGACACTCCCTGCTCCCACTGTTAGGAGTCCCACAAGAATACTAAGCTACACAGCTGTAACATATATGCAGAGGGCCTGGCTTAGACCCATGCAGGCTTCCTGATTGTCACTTTGATCTCTGTGAGCTCTGTCTAGCGTCTGTCTGTGGGTTCTATCTATTACTGGATGAAAGAAGCCTCTCTGACGATCATTTGGCTAGGCTCTGGTCTACTAGAAGTGTAGCAGAATATCATTAGAAGTCATTTCATTGACTTTTTTTTTTTATTTTGGCCAGTCATGTTTGGTTCTTTCCTAGGTTTCTGGGCTGACAGCTTCTGGTCCCTGGCCCTCTAGCAGTGTGAGGGGTAGGCTCTCTCTCTCTTGGCAATGGCCTCTAGTTACTTAAAAGGTCTTAGTTTTTGTTTGCTTAAAGTTTCATTTATTTATTTTATGTACGAGTGCACTATCTTCATGTATGCCTTTATTCCAGAAGAGGGTATCAGATCCTGATTGTGGACCGCTATGTAGTTACTGGGCATTGAACTCAGGACCTCTAAAAGAGCAGCCAGTGCTCTTAACCGCTGAGCCATCTCTGTAGCCCCAAAGGTCTTAGTTTTAAGGCGATGATAAAAGAGATCTAAACCAGGTATTTTTTAAAAGTTTTTTTTTTAGATTTATTTTTGTGTGTATTAATGTTTTGTCTGCTTGTATGTATGTGCACCACATGCATGCCCGGTGCCTGCAGAGTTCAGAAGAGAATGACAGAAGGTGTGATGTCTGACCTCTAGCTTACCATGTGGGTACTGGGACTCTGTACCAAGTGCTCTTCACCACTGAGCCATCTCTCCAGCCCCTTACTAGATATTTTAGTATTCTATGAATTCCTTTACTTGTGTCCTAAAGATTTTGATCTTTAAATTGAAATGTACTTTTCAGGACGGACTTTTAGGTTACTTATTGCCATATTATTAATGCTTTGAGAGTTTTGTACAATGTGTTTTGATCACCCCACCCCGACTCCTCTACTCAAGTCACTTGAAAATATTATTCTGTATTCTTTGGTAATTTCACAAGTGAAGGTGGTATATGTAGATCATAGCCACTCTCTCTCCAACTCCTCCCAGACACTACTACCTCCTCCCCCACCCCTCTTCCTGCTTTTCCTCTCAAGATTTCTTTCAAAAATCCTAGTATAGACAAAAACAACAACAAAAGAAAAACCAAATATTATTTTGGAGTGGTGCATGGGGGAGAAGAGTGTATCAGTTTATACTTAAGAACCTTTTGTAGCTGGAAGTTTTTCTGTGTCTTGCTTGGTCTGCAGCCGCTCAGAAGCTTATTTTATTTAAAACTGCTCAACCATTAGCTCAGGCCTACCACTGACTGGCTCTTACACTTAAACTCAGCCCATTTCTGTTCATCTATATGTTGCCACGTGTTCTGTGGCTTTACCTGTGTGCCATTGCATGCTGCTCCCTGGACAGCAGGCTGGCGTCTTTCCCCGCCTTCTTCCTGTCTCTTTCTTTGAATTTCCCACCTGCTTCTAAGCTGCCTTGCCATAGGCCAAACAGCTTTATTTATCAACCAATCAGAACAACACATATTCTCAGCATTCAGAAAGACATTCCCCTATCAACCTTTCTTACACCTATCTGTGGTCCTTGCTACCCAGATGTTCACATACTTCCTCAGAGTTTAATTCGTCTTTGTTTGTGTCAACTAAAGAATAATCCAATATGCCAATCACCACAGCAGCAGCTAATACCTGAAAACCTTGTTTTCTTTTGTCCAATGAAAGCAGTGCTTAAAGCTGAACCCAAGCCTACTCCCTCTGCCCCCACTTCTTTTTAAGGACTAGAGGAAACTTCCTGTTTATTTCTAAGTCTTACATAGATCTAGAAAAAGAAAGCTTTTAATAACCCTTTGTAGAAGGGCAGGTATGCATTTCTGTATATGGAAGGGTGAATTGGGTACATTGTATCATATCAGTTTGTTAGTTGTCCTTGGGACATTGATTATTTACCCAGATTTTGGTACCATTGATCACAGTCATGTGTTAAATATTTTAAAAGATAGAACATCACCTACTGTGTATGAATAGGTATTCTGACTTGCTAGACTCCATATTATCAGAGATTCTCCTTGTAGTCCATTATTGAAAACTGCCAAAAGCAGACTCCGCTTCAGGTGGGGGAGAACTGGAGAGCCTGGGAAGAGAAGTAGCTGCACCCATTCCAAGAAGAAGCCATTCAGTTGCTTTGGAACCTGAGGTCCTTCCCTGGAGGTTAGCATGCTGCCAGGCTGGGAGGTCATGTGGGCTGCAGAGACCCTGCAGGATAATTTTGACAGGAAAGACTATTTTTAACAAATAACTAGGCATTTATGATTTTGTAGCCTAAAATGAACAACTTTGGTCTGCTCTGAGTTTTCCCAGCAACATTAGGGTTGGTTTGAAACAACTTTTCTGTATATGGAGACAAGATTTGTGTAATGGGACCATAGTTATTGGGTGTTGGAGTTCATCCAGGGTTTTTTTTTTTTTTTCAGCCATCTTATTATTTTGGCAGGGTACATATTTGAATTCAATTTGGGAGGGACAGCTGAAAAAGAACTGAATTTAATTTAATTGAAATGCTTGCCATTTGAGAACTGGTTTTGCAGGTATGGAGAGCTAGCTATTTAATTGGAACTCCCAGAGTAATTTTGTCATATGATACAAAGCATTAAGCAATTTCATACTAGGTCAAACAATTATCTCTTAATAAAACAGATGAAAATTTACATCTGAGTTGACATTCCTCCACTTCAGTCCTTTGAGTTTTAGGTCATGGTTTTTCTTTGCCATCAGAGCAGAATGAAAGAACAAAACAATTTTAGCATTCTCTCTGAAAGCAACGTGAGTTCAAGGTTTGTAGTCAGAGACTCAAGTCTCAGAGGCATAACCAGGTAGACATATGGCCAGCACTTATTCTTGTTCAGCATTTTGAAAGGAATCTTCTCGACCAACACTGGCTCTATAGAATAACTCTTACTTAGCCAGTTCTACCTTAGCAGTGGGCTGAGTCAGGTCAGTTCACAAGAGATCATCCAAAACCACAAAGCAAGTCTGAAGTTGGCCTGGGCTACCTAGAGAGAGCTTATTAAAAGAACAAAAAAACAAGCAAACATCAACACCCAAGATGCTTGTTCATCACTCCCAGTGAAGGAAAGGATCTCACATGGTAGGTGGGTTTTTCTCTATTAGTTTGAAGAACCCTTATTTTGCTGCTAGAGCTAGAGAAGATAAGAAGCTTACTTTATTGTAACTGGATTGATTTCCTCAGGAAGGGCTTCTTCCTTATCCTTAATGTTTATGAAAAATACATTATTGACTCTACAGTCATTATTTCATTTATTTATTTATTTTTGTTTATTTCATTCATTTGCCATAAAAGTTAAATAAGTCGATAAAAGGATTAAGGAGGAAGCAGCAAACTGTCATTTCCTTTGCTGAGTCACTTTGGCAATTACAGGAACAAATGTGTAGCATCCTTGCCAAGACACATGGCACAGTTGAGTTATCAGGAGGCAACAGTGTGACATGCCTGTAGGCATTAGACATTCCTATGCAAACCACACTACTAAGACTTGGTCCTACACAAGAAAGCCAGGGCTCTGGCACACAACAACAGAGGCACACATTTGGGGACATTGCTAGGTGCCAGCAGCCATTCTCCGCAAAGACTATTATATACCATTTGTCAGTTTAAGCCCCAAGAAACAGTTCACTGGCATAGAACTTGAATTCATCTCAGTGTGAAAGCGGCACAGGTGCTGTTCAGACCAGTAGGAAATGTCAGCTAAAGAGCACAAAGCTGTCGAGTGTCTTTGGGAATGTGGAGCGGCATCTGCTGAGGTTAGCTTAAACCAGCTTAGCTAGACTATCTGTGACTGTTTTTGATAAATGCATAGGTAACTTCATAACATTTACTTTCACTGGTTAGGAACATAACTGCGCTTACTCTGTGGAATTTATAAAGTATGTAAAAATATGGTAAGCTTGTGTCATAGTACTGTAAGACAAATTGCTAAACGGTCTTATTAATAAAAAAACAAAACAAAACAAAAAAAACCCAGAGCCAGATATTGGGGTGGAAACGAAGAGATGAGAGGAATAGGACAAGCCACAGCCAACCTCACCTCGCCAGCTCCTCAGCCTCCAGATGGAGCTACTTCCTATATATTCATGCCTATACGCCTTTCTGTCCCTGCCCTCTTACTTCCTCTCTCCGCTGGGCTATATCACTTTCCTCTTTCTACCCAGCTCTATCACTTCCTGTCTGTCTGTACAGACCTCCAGACCTCTATGGTTAACTAGTGCTAGGAATTAAAGATATGTGCCACCACACCTGGCTCTGTTACCAGTGTGGCCTTGAACTCACAGAGATCCAAATGAATCTCTGCCTCTCGAATGCTAGGATTAAGGGTGTGTGCTACCACTGCCTGACCTCTGTGTTTAATATAGTGGCTGGCTTTTCTCTCTGATCTTCAGATAAGCTTTATTTATTAGAGCACAAATAAAATATCACCACATATTACTCATGTTATAACATTTTTTACTGGATTTTTCTTTTGGTCTTATAGACACATCAAATGGCACCTGAAATGATGTGTGAATTTGGTATTATATATCTAAATTGGTATTCCCATTTCTTTGAATAGTCTTCAAGAATAAAATGTTTTATGGTTATATAAGATTCCATTTTTCTGGCCACATCATTTATTCAAAATGTGGCCTTCCTATATAATGGCTTCCATTTCACTTTCCTATAAAGAGTATTTATCATAAACATTGTTCCTGTCTTTGCTTTTGTTTTTTTAGAATAGAATATTAGGAGCAGAATTATGGATCTAATAGAAGGAACCTTTTGAGGTTCTTGATATACATTGTCAAGAATTTTCAGAAAGTTTATTTCTACTAGCTAAATTATGGCTACAATCTCCCCTATTCTTCGCTATCAGCAAGGGACATCTTTGATAGGATAGTAAATTGGATTGTTAAGAAATGTTCAGTATAGTTCATCATTTCTAAATATCAAACTACTTAAACCACACATACTCCATATATAACTCCAATCCCTCAGGATGAAGTAGTAAAGAAAATAAGCTAATAACCAGTTCTCATGGAACATATTTCATTACATAGAAGAAAGATAACAAATGGGTAAGTTATGTGGTGTCTTAGAGTACAGTGACGGTTAGAATAAATCTACTGCAGATGAGCAGCATGGCAGAGAAGGTTGAGGAAAGAGTGCACAATGTCACTCACACCCACTGAGTACAAGCTGTACTGCCGTAAGTGACCATGTACATGGATGAGGGGCCATCGACTAATGCATAGTCATTCTGTCCCACCCGAGATTGTACCCCTAAAGAAAACTGACCCCCCCCACACTCCCACACACTTAGCAACCATCGACTGTAAATACCTTCTCAGTAGAGATGGGGGCTCATGTGCCTCCCTGCTGGAATGTTGGGGGCTTGATCTTGTCCAGACATTTTGCAGGAAACCACAGCTGCCATGAGTTGATGAGAGAATGTTCTATTATGTCCAGAGATGCTGTTTTGCTACCATCTCTCCAACTTCTGAATCCAAGGATCTTTCAGCCCTACACTGATTCATTCATTTCAAAATCCTCAATTACTTACTTATCAGCAGCATGAACCTGAATTTCCTACCTCTGCTTTGTTGCTTATGAAAGTAGAATAGACAAGGCTTGGTGATGGAGGGTGAGAAGTGGCGGGAAATACCCAAAGAACAGGAAAAGAGAAACCTAAAAACCCACGTCAGAATCAGTGTTGGCTCCTGGCTGCAAGGAAACCCACCGGTCCTAGTGCTTTAGGGGGTGGGTCTCCTAAGCACCTACGCAGGCCTCTGGAGGATGGCAGGAGCAGCGTTTAAATTAATCTCAATCCTGAAAGTAGGTTTTCCCCAGAGAACTAAGAACTCACTTTTGTTCTCTTTGGAGGAGAAGCAGGTTTATTAAGCTCCGTGGCTCCACACAGCTCTATCACCCTTCGATGATTTTTCATGTTGCAGGAAAGTCATCTCCCATCTTAGTTTGGCATGATGGAAGAGATTCAAATAAAGCGAAGCTAAGAGGCTGAAAGAAACACAGTTCTTAAAACTTTGGGCCACTTTACTTACAAATTACTTTCTCAAAACTGCAGAAGTTGACAATTTTTAAAAGTTCTTAAAATCATTTTTCTTTTGTGAGAAGAAAAATTATAGTCCTTCTCTGTCATAATAGCGAAACTTCCACTGTTTTTAGTGTAGGGCTTATTGGTACTCAAAATTATTTCATAAGTAAAGAAATATTTCCTGGAAGATTCTCTAACTAAAACTAATGATTTCTGAAGATTAAAAACTAAAAAGAAACATTTGATGAAAAACACTATAAGCATCCAAACCAAAATAATTGACATTTGAAAATAAAATAGGTCTGAAATATGCACGTTTATGGTAATAAAAGCAGCTACTGGTGGGATTAAGTAAAGGAAAGATTTTGTCAAATACTCTAAATTCAGAATGATGGTTTGTATTCTTCCATTTTGTTCTATGTTTCCTAAGTAAAATCATTACTCAATTTCAAACCAAAGATGCATTTAAAACTGACTTCAAGGAGAGACTGAAAGATGTGTGTGTGGCCAGCTGTCGTCGTCTGGTTGTCCTATGTATCGAGCCTGCACTTCCTACCATAGTCTGGGGCTTCTTAGAACTGCCCTTACACTGCTACACATGAACGAATCTTACTGCCGAGACACCTGATAAGACCCTCCAGTAGGTAAAGCTCAGCACAGGCTGTAGGGAGGGAGCAATACTCAAGCTGAGCCAGAAAGACAGGAAAGAAGAACTCATAACACATTCATATTAAGAAAGAGATCAGCAACAGATATTACTAAAAACATAACTGCAAAGGTAGCAGAAAAACATTCAAATAAATATCTGAACACTTTGAACAAGTAACATATATTTATAATTTGATGCATTTTGAAAACATATCACTAATGCATACATTTAATAAATGTTCTTAGTAAAAGATTAGGACAGAAAGCAAAACTTGACTGTTTGGTCCCAATAAGAAGAATAAACTAAACACAGTCACAGTGATTCTGGAATGTTGAAAAAAAATTCATGAACACAGGCATATCAGATAAACACAAATAAATTGCAAATTTTGCAAACTCAACTAGTGGCTTTGTATAAAAGCATTTGCATTAAATGAAAAACTTTTTTATAGTTAGAAAATAAGGAAAAACCCATTTCTATTGCATTAAAAAATTACAACTACACAAGAATGTATATGTGCACAGTCTAAAAAACAATTAAGAGAGATATTGTGAAATTTTTGTCTATTTCCTTTATACTGTTAGTACATTTAATAATAAAATGATGAAATTTATTAAATCAAGGGCACATAGCATGTTTAGGAATCTGGTTTAACTAGACCAAAAATTTTCAAGGACATTTTATTGACAAAAAAAAAATAGCTTTTTTTTAAACCAAGTCTTTGAGATATATGTATTTCCCACAAGGGTTTGAAAGTATTCACAATGAAAATAGTATCAGTTCTGTGGTTGAACAGCAATTATTGAGTGCATTCCAATCAGATAGCCACCGGAGAGCTCATGTTACCCTCTGACTGTGGAGTGTTGATCTTCTCTCTCAACTTTCACAGCAATATGAGAACTGGAGACCCAACCAGCCAGACAGTTTCTTTTCCTCGGGAGAAGACTGTGTTGTGATCATTTGGCATGAGAAAGGCCAGTGGAATGATGTTCCCTGCAATTACCATCTCACCTACACCTGCAAGAAGGGAACAGGTAAGGACTGCTACTGCAGGGTGCTACATCTGCATCTCATCCAGCTGCAGATGTCAGGGAGGAAGGGTTTCACCCTTGGGGGTGCAAATTAGACATGGTCTGTCCTTTCTTGCTGCCTAAGGAGATCTTGCTGCCTCAATAGAATTAAAATGTTTGTTTTCAGTACCATCCTCACTTTAGATTTCAGGTGCTTAAGATAAAAAGGTGTCATTTATACAGGAAACCTGCTGGCCAACAGCCTGTAGATATTTTATTCTAGTAAAGAGAATATTAAAGACATTACCAGCAATACTATTCAGTGTATCACGGAAGAGTCACTATTGTCTTTATAAGAGGATCTGATGTTGGCCGGGCGTTGGTGGCGCACGCCTTTAATCCCAGCACTCGGGAGGCAGAGCCAGGCGGATCTCTGTGAGTTCGAGGCCAGCCTGGGCTACCAAGTGAGCTCCAGGAAAGGCGCAAAGCTACGCAGAGAAACCCTGTCTCAAAAAAAACCAAAAAAAAAAAAAAAAAAAAAAAAAAAGAGGATCTGATGCACTTGGCTCATGTTCAAGTTTTTCATGGGTTGAGGATGCAGAACTGAGAAAATGCCCCCAGAGAGAGATGCAGGCTCGTATTCACTATAGTCTTCAACCAAAAATATTCATTGTTTCTACTAACTATTTGGTCTTTATGGGCATTTTTTAATATGTGAATTTTTAAGCATTCTCTCAGAGGTTAATTTTCTACTTGTAATCCATGGAACAATACTACTAGCTCTACCATTGTAATTAAATACCGTTAACACTCAAGAAACATTAAAGGCATCCGTAAAGGAAGTTCCAGAACGAGAACTGCTTGGTTAATGTTAAGCAGGGCAAAACAAATTACCAAGAAAGCTGAACTTTCAGTTTATGTTGTGTTTGTCGTTGATGAGTATGTTTCAGTGTCTGTAGCATGGAGTATAGCTGTATAGGCACCTTCCTGAAGCAAGGGGATAGTTAATGGAAGAATTTCAACACTGATTGTGATAGTGATTTTAAAGTATGAATATCTGCTTCCTAGACCAACCAAGACCCACCTCAAGAATGAGTACAAACTACCAATGCAAAAAGGAGAACTCATTTGGTTTCTTTGATTTAAAAATAATAGAACACACACACACACACACACACACACACACACACACACACACACACACACACACACATCCGTACAATAAACCTGCTAGGCAATACTTTAACACCTATAACAAGCTGTATTAGGAGAAAGAACATTACGGTACACACAGTCCCAGTCTCAGAGGAAGCTCAACTTCTGTGCATGACTTCTCTGCTGTTCTCTCACCCAAGGGAGAACTTACCCCCAAAGCACTACCGTCGTAAGAAGCTTTCCTGCCTGTGCATGTCCTCAGCACTTCTACATGGAACTGGTAAAAATAGCAAATCGGATGTTTGCTGTTTTCCTTTTTCCAGGATAATGAGTCTTTAATAAACTGTTTGTCTTTCTCCCAATGTCATGTTTGCCTTCTGTGACCTCCAAATGGTCCCAGTGTCATGCTTTCTTCATTTGTGGTCTCACCATGCTGTCTCCCAAGCTAGTTTGTTCTATAGCAGTTTCTCCACAGCAGCACTGGTGACATTTTGAACAGGGTATTATCTTTACGGCAATAGACTGTCCAGGAATCCAGAATACTTATCATCCTCCTGGCCCGCTGTGTGCTGAATGCCATTGGTTCTCTGGCCTCCATACTCCCTCCCCACTGAGCCAACCAAAAGTCTCTACACATGGTCCTATTCTCTGGGGGTGGGTACAGTTGAGACAGAAAGGAAAATTTGCTCCAGGTTGAGAACTTTACTTCTAGAGCCAAGAAAGATCCACATGCATAATACAATTATATTTGAAATTTCTCAATGGGGAACGAGTTTTGAAAGATGCTAACTATACTTCATTAGAGAATGGATTCCTTTTCACAGCTCTAGAAGAGCTTTATAATGTCAATGTTGACAGGTTTGTAAAACATAGTCTCAGATACTTCATACACCTTTAAGCCTCCCTGTCTAAGTAGTTCTTCTAATTATTAACTACAGTTAAGAACAGATGCTTACTATATAGGAAAGTGGTACTTTTAAAAGAATGTCTTTGCTTCATGCTGTCTTTGGACCATCTTGTTGTTATTTCCTCATCAAAATTCCTGCGAGAGATAATGACTTGGTTCCCTTGACTTTTCCTGTAATATCCCAGAACAACAGGCTATTTGTTTCCATTTTTTTGAAACTTATATAAGAAAAATTATATTATATGTAGTCTAACCCTTGCTTTTTTTGCTAATCTGTCTTGTTGAGATTTGCGCATGTGGATGTATGTAGTTGCATATTCTTGCCTTTGTTATATAAGTGCTTTATTATATGCAACTACATTTTATTGATGTGTTCTCTTGCCAGGGACCATCTGTGTTGCAGTCAGTGTTTTTACTGTTATAAATGATATTCCTATCAATATTCCTAAACTTGCTCTTGGTAGACTTTTATGACTTTCTGTAAGACATATTTCCAGGAGTGAAGATGCTGAGTCATAAGACCAATGTGCCATCAGATTTACTAGCAAACGGCAAATTACATCCCAAACTTGTAGCAATTCACAGTCGTACCAGCCATGTGTGAGAGGTCCTCTCATGGCACCTTTTCTTCAACAGTTGATATTTATTGAATTTGGGAAATTTGGGGCCAGTCTGGTGGGTATGAAATATTATCCTTTGTGATTTAATTTGCATTTTCTTGCATATTTATTGAATATATTTTTCATATTTTTATTGGTTATTTGTGGATCTTCTTTAGTTAATTTTTTAATTCATGCCGCTTTTTTATTTTTAGGAATTGGTTCCTTTCTCCTGTTTTGATTTGTAGGGGTTCTGATTATATTCTTATTTTTAATCTCTTGATAATTACATAATTTGTAAATATCTTCTCCTAGTTTGTGGTTTTCTTTCTTCTCATATTATATTTTTTGATGAAGATAATTCATAATTTTTTAATGTTTCTTTTTTATTTCAACTTTTCTGTGTTTTAGAAAGTCTTTATGAACTCTAAAATCATAAAGATAATTGGTATTGTTTGCTGAATGTTTTAAAACTTTGCATTTATGTTTGTGTGTTTAAGCTACCTGTAACTGACTTTCCATGTGTTCCATGAGGTAGGGAAGCCAATCTATTTTGCCATATGAATACCTGATCATCTATGTTTGAAGACTGCCTTTCTTCCTGCTCTGCCATGTTCTTGTCAAATATCAAGTTTTTATGTTTGGATCTAATTCCAGACTACTTTCTTAACCTTGCCACTATCAAATTCAACTGGATTATTTTAGATTTTTTATGACCTTTACATATGGTTTTGAGGAAATCATGTAATTATTTCCTAAAAATGAAAAAATAAATTCAGCTTCTAATTTGTCAACAGAATACAGGGTCACATACAATCAACTACCTAGTTGATTATTTTAATCTTCTGTATCACTGTAGCCTCAGTCTACCTGATCCTGGCTATTATCTGGGACCTATTATAGCTTTTAATATTATAGTAAATGCAGGGTGCAGGTGCAAGTTGGATAAAGCAGAAGGAAATTGGAAGAACTAATTATTAAATTAAACCTGAATTTGTTATTGAAAAACAATGTACTTATAAACAGCCTTCTAGTATGTAAACAAATTTAATAATTATAAACTTTTAATATATTAAGATTTTGAAGTTTAAACACCCAATTTCTGGTTATCCTTTTCCCACTGAAGAGTCATATTATTTTATGAGGCATCACAGTATAGGTTATTAGCACATGGTGTTGAACCTGTTAAAGTGGAGTCAGAAATATTATTTAGGAAGAATTATACTTGTTATACCTCTACTAGGGATAGATAGCAAAATATAATAGTTGTTAGCACTTTAAAATAGTTAAAATAGGGGCTGGAGAGATGGCAGCTGTTAAGACCACTGGCTGCTCTACCAAAGGACCCTGGTTCGGTTCCCAGCACCCACATGGCAGTGCACAACTGTAACTCCAGTTCCAGGGCATCCCACACCCTCACACAGACACACATGCAGGAAAAACACTGATGCACATAAAACAAACAAATAAATCTTTAAAAAGTAGTTTAAATAATTGTACTCATGCCAAATAAACCTGAGTGAATACAAATTCAGTTGACTGATTTTCTCATCTTCTTGGATTTACACATAGTGAGATGTCTTACATCTACTTCTTATCATTCCTACTTATTGTTTACTCTGTCAGCAGTTAAAGTTTTCCATTGTGAATTAAAATACAGCACAGTATATTAAGCTTTACTCTTATTACCTTTCACAAGAATTTAAATATGTATGTTAAGCTAGTAAGAAACTGAGGCCTGAGGGTCTGGGGATGCAGCAGAAAGAGCGCTTGCTTAACGGGCAGGAAGTGGAAGTGCAGCCCCCCCTCCCCACAACTGCACAGACCATGCGCAGACCCGTGTGGTTGTCATGACAACATGGGAAGCAGAGGCAGAATAATCAGGGATTCAATGTTATCCTTAACTACATAGTGAATTCAGGGTCAACCTGGGCTACATGACATCCTGTCTCAAACAACAAACAAACGGACAGACAGACAAACAAACCCAAAGGAAGAACCCTGTTCATTCACCCTTCCCTGTTTCAGTATAGACTAGGTGGGAGCAGACATTTTATTTATACATTTTATTTATACACATATAGTGTGTGTCTATATGTCAAATTACTGGGTTAAAGATTATCCTTCTTCTTCCAGGGGAGGGTACTTAACTTTTGCAAACATATCATTACCCCAACTCAAGATGGTTGATAAAAGATGAGAGATCAGAAGAAAGACAGAAAAAAAAAAGAAGAAAGACAGAGCCAGCAGGCTACTCACTGGTGTCAGACAGGTGCTTTTTAATTGGGAAATAGTTTGGAAAGGTGGTTTTGTAGATGGATAGATAAACATATAGCCATTGAATGATATTGCATTGTAATGGAAACACAACTCAAAATGACGTGATCTGAGATAAATCTACATCCAGAGCCTAAACCTAAACATTTTAAATTGTTTCAAATGTTTACATTCTATATAAATGCCTTTTTGCAAAGGAATATGATTGAGGTTTGTGGGGTATTGAAGTGGAGAAACATAGAAGTGAGATTGATTCTGATGCTTACTCTAATTGAAATACTTAGATTACTTGGAAATAACACCATTTGCCTTTTTTCTTAGTTGCTTGCGGCCAGCCCCCTGTCGTAGAAAATGCCAAGACCTTTGGAAAGATGAAACCACGTTATGAAATCAACTCCTTGATTAGATATCACTGCAAAGATGGTTTCATTCAGCGTCACCTTCCAACTATCCGGTGTCTAGGAAATGGGAGATGGGCTATGCCTAAAATAACCTGCATGAACCGTAAGTGGTCCTTTAGAAAGAACGGACAACCGTGCTTTAACAGATACTAGGCACACTCATTTTGTGGCGGTGGTATCGGTAGTGTAGGGTATGGAGCAAGTAATACTGTTGTGTTTTCTTTGTGTGTTTTCTTCCATGTAGCATCTGCATACCAAAGGACTTATTCTAAGAAATACTTTAAAAATTCCTCATCTGCAAAGGACAATTCCATAAACACTTCAAAACATGAGCATCGCTGGAGCCGGACGTGGCAGGAATCGAGGCGCTGATCCTCAAAAATGGCGAACACGTGCTTCATCATTTCAGCCAAAGTCCTGACTTTCCGTGCCTTTCCTAGCACCTCAAGAAGTATTAGCAGTTGGTTTGGATTTGGGGACTGCCGTCCGGTCATTTGGGGTTGCTGTGCTCTTAAAGCATTTTCAATGAAACATGGAATTAAAAGAAAAAAAAAGTGAATAAAATGAAAGCGAATGAGTGAAGAAAGTACCCATTTCCAGCCTATCTAATTTCTTTAGTTCTCTCTCTGCCTTAGGGCAGACCGTTGCCTGTATGCCAGCCTACTGTACTATTTAAAAAAAAAACAATGCAATTTCAGCACCGATGGCCGTGTAAATAAGATGATTTAATGTTGATTTTAATCCTGTATATAAAAATAAAACATCACACTGAGTTCAGGCGTATTTAATGATGATTACGGAGCTTTCTAGGTCTTTAATCATTGGTTTGGCTGCTTTGCTATAGTTTGTTTAGGCTGGAAATGGTTTTGTCTGCCCATTGACTGTGGGCAAGTTTGAGGACAGCTTTCCTGGACAGCCAGCAGTCTTCTGGGTCTCTGCATCCTTGTCAGGAGCCGAGCTTGTCCAAGCTGATGCTGGCAGATGGGAGACTGAAGAAACTCGAAGCTCCGGGGTGTGACCCTGCTTTGCCACGTCCCTTTTTCTTCACTCATAAGAAGGGCCCGAATGGAGGACTTTTCTATGACCTGGAACTTTTTTTAGGGGTCAAAGTGCTAATTATTAACTCAACCAGGTTTCCTTTATAATGGCTTTCTTAACACTAACGCTGGTAAGGTAACAGATTAAGGCATTTGGAACGGATGTAGACCAAGGGTTTATACCTTGTTGTGGAGGGTGGGGGGGTTCTTAAAAAACAACACTCCTGAAAAAAAAAAGAAAAAAAACCCTCCATTTTGTACATATAACCATTTTAATCCTTTATAAAATTTTTGAATGTTCATGTATGAATGCTGCAGCTGTGAAGCACACGTGAATAAATGAAGTAAGCCATACGGATTTAATTTATTGGATGTTATTTTCCCCAAGACCTGAAATCAATAGAGTACGCTAGTCATTTTTCAGCATTAGCTTTTATACTTTCTTCACAGTTTGAAACCTTATAATATAGGTACCCTGTTCCTGATTCAATCACGTGATGAATAGAATGCTTCAAGTGTTTGTTCCAGAGAATGGAAAAGCATTTAGCTTTCAATAAGTGGTGTTTGCCCATTCCAAGACAGAGTGTAAGTGTAGAAACAGTGTGGGTATTTCTTCCAGTTAAGTGGAGTGTATGTGTTGAAGTTTTTGCTCCTCTCTGCCCACCCCATTTGCCCCTTGCATTTGAATAGTGGTCACTGAAGACGACGACATTGAATCATTACCCGGATATTTTAGGTTCAAAGATCAAACCACTATTGGAAAGAGGGCATTTAAGGCTTTTTCACAAAGTTCATTTAGAGCAACTTTAAGAAAAATGACAAATAAAATGTGAACAGAAACCAAACTTTAAAATTACATAATATATACAAGCATGGAACCATCATAGGGTGTCCCATAAATATAGACAAATTTTATGATTTACACATGAGATCAAAGTAATTTTTCAATAATGAAAAGAATGGAAAAAGATCACACTGGGGTGGCCCTATGTTGATAGTTTCTCATGAAACCGCCTTTGGCTTAGAAGAAATAACTGTGCTCACAAGCATACAGTGTCTTAAGCAAGATCCTGGGTCTCTGCAGTAAGTGTAGCCCATCCTTATGTGTTCTAGAGCACAGGAAACCACTGTGTTGACTTATTAGAACTTTTTTCTTTTTCATTACAATGCACATAATCCTTCCCTGTATTTATATTATAACATGTATAGTGTAAAATGTGAATGACTTTTTTGTGAATGAAAATCTAAAATCTTTGTAACTTTTTATATCTGCTTTTGTTTCACCAAAGAAACCTAAAAATCCTTCTTTTACTATATTGTGACTTGTCTGTTTATTTCCAACTTTAAACCCTAATACACACCAAACTTTTTATGTTCTGGTTTCATCACAGGGGACACTTATTCCCTGGGTGGATTACTTTTATGTTTATTAGAGAGATGGCTACAGAGTCTAGCAATGTGCTTATGTCCACACTATGCATGAATCTCCGATATGGAAGAGATATGATTAGAAAGTGACAGCTTAAGTTAGAGACGACTTTCTCTTGAACCAGCCAGCTGGTCATATGGATGATTTCACAATAGGCCAGGATGACCACCATGACATTTGGAAGGAGAATCAGGCATTGAGAGGTGAAGTTCTTTGTCCAAAGTTACAAAGTGTGTAGTGAAGGGAGATAATCTATAGACCCTGTGAAATAAACTCAAGAGAAACTTAAAATGTACTGTTCCTGACTACTATATACCTAGAAGTTTAATTTAGAGACTAAGTGATCATATCCAATTATCAGATGATGCAAACCAGCAAGTTTTCATACATTCAGCTATCCATAGTGATTCCTTCAAGGTTTATTCCTTCAGTCCTTGTTAAGCACTATTGTATACCAGGCATGGTCACAGTCTCTGAAGATTCAGCAGAGAATAGGTTTGACATCTGTGCCCATATAAAAGTTTTAATATTGGATACAGCCCATGGGCTCATTTTACTCAGCACCTTTTTTGACACTATGGAAAAGAATCAATTATACTCACATTTAATAAAAATATCATACAGCCACAGTGTGTTATTTTAAGATCTTTCTCCTGGGATATCCCAACTACACACAAAATTGGACTTGCACAGGACAGATGAGATTCTCAAACCAAGCATGATGGCAATTCCAGGACTTAGGAGGCCAAGACAGGAGGATTGCCATGAGTTGGAGGCCAGCCTTTGCTTCAGAGTGAGACGCTGTCTGAAAATAACATGAACAAAACAAAGGAAAGAGAAAAAAAGACTGCTTTTTGTTTTGAGTTTGTGGCATTAGTGTATAGTCTGTCCTTTCTTTAACACAACTCTAAGTGGAAATTATCCTATGTTTACAACAGCTTGTTTATTGAGTGAGCTAGGCTCTAATAACTAAATTGGTGGGATGTTCTATACTGGGAGAAAGGACCACATTTGCACTATTCAAAGTCAACATTAGGTGGTCCTCTAAACTTTTAAAGGCTAAGTGTCCCATCAGTTGATAATACGGACCTTGACCACAGGGACTGCATAAGGGAGATGGAAATCCAGGCTGGCAGAAACAGAACGAAGTACAAGAAACTGTAGAAGAAGGGCTATGTCCTTGTAGTGTGGCAATAAAGAGATCTTTGTTGCTCCAAAGTGAATCACCTGGAGCACAATAAGTAAGAGATGGACCAGCATGTTTTGTCTGCTCAGAAATTATACATTGGGTACAATGAATTTAGGAATTTACCTTTCATTTGAATTTTAATTTATTTTGTGTTTATGTGGGGGCATGCATGTGCAGTGGGGGTCAGGGGATGATTGCTTCTCTCCTAAGTATTTGGGACCTGGTGATAAAACTCAGGCCATCGAGCTTTGGTGGCAGGCACGCTTACCTTCTGAGCCATCTCACTGGATCAGACTTAAGAAGTTTTGAAGTGAATACATGAAAATAAAATGGATTGCAAAAGATTCAAGTTAATTTAGTGTGTGTGCTGTGCAGAACCATTTCCCAAGAGAAAAATCTATGAAAGAGATTTCCAGAGAAAGACAAACAGTGTTATCACGTAGTAGAAGACTTAGTAATGCCTATTTTTGGTGTATTTCTCTTTAATTCTGTCTAACATTAGAAGGGCAGAGACAGTGTTTTTGAAGCAATGGATCCACAGTGTGGTGTTAGCACTGAAATTTGGGCCCCATTCTTTACTCTTTGCTGCAACTCATATTTGCTAAACAAACCAGGATAATCCGCTCAGTTTACTCTTTTCTAAAACAAACTCAAACAGAAAGTTTATAAAGGACCTTGAATGAGTCATTTGAGACTGTGTAATCTTTCCCCATTATCACTCACTCCAATGTGTTTGCATCCCAGCCGGACAAGAAAGAGCAAATGCCAGACGAGAACAAGAATGGGTCTGTTGGGTTGTTTACCCAACAAGCAAAGTCTGGGCTTTAGTTGGAATTTAATTCAGAGCTTGTGTGAGTCCATCAAATGATCCCTGGCAAAGTACAAAGCTACGCTGCTGTGGGAAGTTACTATTAAGTGATTTTTGATAATGCACATTCTAAAATAAAGTGTAAAGTTAGGTATTCCACAGACTTCTGTTTTGTAATATTTTCAGTATTACACTTCTGAAATAAATATTTCACATCATTCCACACATAAAATGTGTGTGTATGTGTGTGTGTGTAGATGGTGATGTATGTATGTATGTATGTATGTATGTATGTATGTATGTATGTTTACGTGGACATTGCACATATGCTTGAGGAGGCCAGGGGCTGACATCAAGCGTCTTCCTCAATTGCTTTCCACTGTATTTGAGACAAGGTCTTGCACTGCATATAGAACTCACCTATTGGCGGAAATATTAAGGCAACTCCAAGTAGTTAAAAGGGAGGTTTATTTTGGGGATAACTTACAAGTAAAGGGATAGGCTATAGTGTCCGGGAGAGGTGAAGTGCAGTCCAGCGGTGTTCTCTGGAGAACTCTGCTCCATCTACATCCAGCATCCAGGATCTAGGAACCAAGAGACTGGCACACCATGATCTCACGTCTTAAGGGTTTCCATCTCGGCCCCACCTTGTAGGCGTGACAGTTACCAGGAGCCTCAATGGGGCAGTACTTCCAGGGAAAAGCTGGAACAGCTACCCACACTCATCAGTTTGGTAGGTGGTCTGGCCAATGAGCTCCAGGGATCCACCTGTCTTTGCATACCCCACCATGCCCAGCAATGTGGTCAAAGATGTGTGGCACCATGCCCGGCTGTGATGTGGTGCCAAGAGCAGAACAGTAGCTGTCATGCTTGCAAGGCAGGCCCTTTGCTCACACAGCTTCTCCAAACCCCGGCACAGCTCTTCAAATGTCCAGTGAGTAGACTCCAGCTAGAGCATTTGAATATGCATGGACTACCACCCTTCAACATTTTCACACTCCAGCTAGAGCATTTGAATATGCATGGACTACCACCCTTCAACATTTTCACGCTCATTTATTTGCTCATGGAATGTGTATGTGTGTCTTGCCTGTGTCTGTGGAGGTCAGAAGAGAGGGTAAGATCCTCTGGAACTGGATTACAGACAGTTGGGAGCCACCACGTGAGTGCTGGGGACCAAACCCAGGTCCTCAGCAAGTGATCTTAACCACTGAGTCAGCTTGGCAACTCTACTACCATCATTTATAAAATGTGAGGAAAAATTGTGTTTTTAGCATTCAGAAATTTCATATTTTTCTTTTCTCAATTGTGGATTCATTCTTCATTTTAGTTCCACCATGAATTTTATACAATATTAAACACATTAAACATGTATGTTTTTGAAAGTTTACCATTGATTAAGCTATGAAGTACATATGCATTAAAAGTTGTCATTGACATTTGAAATTTAATTTTTTTCTTATGACAAAATGAAGTTATAAAAGTGAATAATTTACCCAAATGAATCATCATTGTAATTCACTGATCTGTATTTGATCGGAACGATGTAAAGCTCTTATAAAATTTAAAAGTTAATTATGTAAGTTACAAAATTCTAATAGGAAAAAACTGAATGAGATTTGAGTTGTTTTTCCAGAATTGGTTTTTTTTTAATGAGTAAATAATCTTTAAAACTAGAACAAGTCATGCTTAGCACATTGTCCCCCTATTTGGTTTAATAGAATTCCTAGTATTCTTAAATTCTAGGAAAATGTGTTGAGATGAATAAATTCATGGGTACTCTTGTTTCATTAGACTGTGCTATCCAATTCGTGATGCTCCTTTTGCCACCGTTAACGCTCAGGATTGACATCTCACTGCCTTTCTGCTGATGTTGCAGCGGGGTTCTCCTTCTCTTTTTGTCATGAGCCCCTGACTTGAAAAAGATTTGTCACGCTGTCATCAAAATCACTCATCTTGGAACTATAGCTCAGTGGCAAACAGCCTACCATGCACATGGCCCTGGGTTTGTTTGTGAACCTGAAGCTTGGGAAGTTGCTTGGCTCTGTGCGTCCATCTATCCCTTGTAGCACTGTGGGGTACACTGAGGGTAGGTAGGCCTGCTTTGGTGACCACTGAGCTGTACAGGCTTTCCAGGACTTTCAGGTTTCCTATGGACCACACTGTGGCACATGTTTATCCACCACAAAGTGGCTACACTTTCCAGTCTTTGAATAAGCCTGTGGCTTCCCAAGAAAGACATTCATTGCTGAGAAAGTTGAACAAGGCAGTATGATGAAAGTCATTACTTCTGAAAGATCTGAGGCAAACTTTCAAAGGCAGAAAGTAGGGTGGATTTAAAAGCTGAAGAGGAAGCAGAGAAGACGCAGCTCTGCAGCATCCGCTATCTGGGAGAAGGAAGTTCACATGTCCAGGTGAGTGAGATGAAGCTTTTAGGTGGGAGATTGTTTTGTTGTGACTTGATCTCAAATTTTCCCCAGTTCCTAGGTCAGGGCGCCTTCTCTCATTTAGTCAATTTAGTCAGATTGACCTTAAGATCAATAATCAATAATTTCAATAGTCGACAATCCTAAGTACTTCCCACAGTCTAGGCTCTGTGAAAATAAGGACACTGTTGCAAATGGACTGTTAGAGTGTCTGTCCTTATGGATGGAGTTACGGAGGTGATTAGGCTTACGGAGATGATTAGGATGCCACAGTGGGAAGAGAAAAGACTTCTCAGATGTTCTGAAAGCCTTTATTCCTGGCCATTTCCTTGTTCTTTTTTCATCTCTGCTTGACATTGTTCATAACCACAGCTTAAATATTCCTTGTTCCAGATGGTTGAATTTCACAGAAATATTAAACTTTTGCTTCAGAATAAATTATTATCTAGCCATGTCCTTAGCCAATTCTCTGATCATTTATCTTGTTACATAACTGAAAATTATGGACTGGGCATCTAATAGAGGGTTGTTCGCTCATGGTTCCAAAGGCTGAGATGTCCACCATCCCGGACCTGAGGTCTTCTTATAGTCTGGTGGTGAGCATCAGTTACATTATGAGAGAGAGAGAGAGCTTCCTAGCTTGAGTCTTCCTCCCTGTGAAAAGCCACTAATCACAGCAGGAGGAGCCCACTCTCATAAGCTCACTAGTCCTAAAGACCTTCCAATGATTCCACCTCTTCACACTGACACCACAGCAATTGTTTCTCAGTTAAGGTTTCAGAGGAGGCAAACGTTCAAGCCATGGCGCCACCTATCCATTATCAAGACCTGTATGCTGAGTTATTCTCACAATCAATCGCTAAACTATTTTAATCTTCAGCAGTTTCTGCTGAATGATTTCTTTTTAGAGAGCTGTGTGTGTGTGTGTGTGTGTGTGTGTGTGTGTGTGTGTGTGTGTGTGTGTGTGTGTGTGTGTTTTATGTGGTGTGTGTACACATGAGGAGAGGCATAGGGAGACCAGAAGAGGACATCAGGTACTCTCCTCTATCACTCTTTGCCATGTTCCTTTGAGACAGGTCTCCCACTGAACCAGGGGTTCCACATTTTGGCTAGAGAGGCTGGCCAACATACCACATACCACAGGGACCTTCTTCTCTTTATCAAAGAGCTCAGAGATCTTTGGTTTATGTCTTCAGGAAGACTATGGCACTAACTTAGCTCCTACCCATCAAAGGATGGGCAAACTGCATTCATTGCTTTGGAGGTCTCCACACTTGTCCCTTCAGGTTCCTCCCCTAGCAGCTTGTTGTATGCTTTTAGGAAGTTATGACTTGAGTTTGTTTTTTCTCCTGAGAGTTTCATATCTGTAAATAGTGAGTTTTGATCATTGTAACCCTCTCCCATTATTATTCTCTCTATCTTCCTTCCCCTCCTCTCCTCCAGCAAGCCTCCCTTGTAGCTGTGTGGTTGTGAAAGCTGTAAGCCATTTTTCTACCCCAGCCGTGTGTAACTACCGGACTGGCTAGTCCCAGTTCTGTGTCCTCGGGTTTAAAATTAATAAATAAAATGTGATTCTCCTCAGCTGGAGACCACAGCCAAGCTCGGCTTTCAATGTTTGTTTTCTAACTGGGAGCAGAGAAAAGAACAGGAAAATTACATTATGCGCATAACAGGTTTTTCTGAGACGACGTCCCCGTATTTTTGAAATTTTATGGATGCTCCTGATGCAAGCAGACCAGGGGATGAAGTGGCCACTTTAAACAGTTAGAGGGAGGCTTTGTCTCCCCGAAAGGACTGGTGTCTTATGTTTGGGGAAGCCGTTTGGAATCCGAGGGGCCTCCAGGCTTGCCATGCTTCAGAGCAAGTCCACAGGTGGAAAGAACTAGAAAAACGGGAATCCCGACTCCTCTGCATTGTGCGTGTCCTGGAGGTGGATGAGGGGAGACCCTGGCTCCTCTGCATTGTGCGCGTCCTGGAGGTGGATGTGGGGAGACCTTGGCCCTGTTTGCTGATATTGTTCCCTTCTTGTTGTTTGTGAAGTAAGGTGTCCTTTGTAACCCAGGCTGGTTTCAAATGCAGCCTTCCTATCTCAGTCTCCCAAGTGCTGGGATTGAAAGTGTGACCATCGCACTAAGTTAGATGTTTTAGCCTCACAGAGCTTGTCGCCCCTTTGATTTAAACTTGTACATCAGAACATTTTCTGTTTGTTCTCTATGGGGCATTGAAACCAGAGAATGGAAAGTTATTGTCAGGTCTTTCCATGTTGACGAGTGAAGACAGTTATAGTAACATGGGCTGAAATCATGACAGCCATCTAGGAGATACTTGGAGAGAGGTCAAGGACTCTGAATCTAGTCTAACAAATTGTGTAGTTTTAAGTATTTGTGTGTTTAGTTGTATTTGAACTCATCATATTTCCTCAGTGCCTAGGATAGTTTTGTTAATTCTTAACTACATCATATTTTTCAGCATTAAAAGGTGGATCATAGCCTCATGTCAGTGTGTGGAGAGCTGGAAAGTTTACTACAGGCATTTCATCAAACCACCCCTAATTTCTTACCTTCCAATTTTCCCCCGCTCTTTCTTCCCATCACTTCTTTCGCAGCTCCCTGTGTTCTTTTTATTTTAAAACCACGGAGTCCATGTGATGCCACCTGTATGTGCATGAATACAGGACCAACCTTTGGAGCATGTGTGGTGTTACAGGGGCCACACCCCTGAAGAAAACACACCCCCTCTCACGGTAGCCATTAATTGTCATGCCTGCTTTTTAAAGGCATATTTCAGCTCAGCCTAAGCTAGCAGTCCCTAGGAGAGTATTCTTTCCTCAAAACTACAATTTTGTTCTATTAGTCTCATTATAAGCATGTATGGAAACTATAAGCATGTATGAAATTCCTTGATGAAAATAAGACAAAGATGATTTAAAAAAAAAAGAAAAGAAAAGCAGGCAATGGGATTTAGTACTACTCTGTAAAAGGAGAAGAAAATCATTAAGTATGATGTCTATTATACAAAGGTTGGAAAAATGGAGATATCATAAAGTGTTTAAATAATACAGCTTATGTAGAAAAGCAAGAGACAAGGAATGCTGATGTACTTTGGTAGTACGCGTGCACTTGGTACCTGCAAAGCCGTAAAGTCAATCCTTAGCACACTACAAAGACAACCAAGGAACGCTAGAAGCCTGTTACCAATAGAGCAAATCTCATAGGGGCTTGGGAGTATCTGAGTGTGGAAGGGATAAATAAAATTAGGATCCTTTTCTATTAAATGAGGATTCAAAAACAAAAAAAGTGTACCTGCCTTTCTACATGGGAGGAGGTTCAGAACATAGACTGGACCAAAAGCACAAGAGAAATAGGGGAGAATGAATAGGCTAGTTTGTGGGCACTGGAAAGTCTGTATCTATGCCGAAAACACTGTAGGCAAATAATGCTTATGGAATGGGTTCCTAACTCATGACTCCCCTGCTTGACACCATGAAACAGTGTTAGATGTATATTGAGTTACGTCATTGCTCTTTTGTCGCTATTTGAATTTATAGCCCAGGTAATATCTATTCATTGTAAACTTGTAGAAAAATTACAGTGCAAATTGGAACGCACACATTCAAGAGAAGATTTGTTTGTATTCAGTGACTATGTATAGCCCTAGCTCTAGCCTGGGCTGAGTAACTATGTGTAGAAGGAACTATTTACTGAGTGCCAGCCCTTCTCCTGAGTGTGCCGCAGTCTGTTTCTCGTCACAAGAACATGTCGCCTGTGAGCACAGGGCCTCTTCTGTTCTGTATGTCACCAGGTCCCTAACACCTGCAATGGTGCATGGCATGTAGCAGACACTCAATCAATACTTCTCGCACAATTTACTAAATCACTTCTCCTAATGCTAACACCAGTGGGACTGTCACATCTCCTTACCTGTAAGGAAACAGGCCAAAGGAGATCTTGCTGATGCTCCAAAGCTGTGTAGCATCCGAGAAACTGGGATGCACAGTTGGAAAGCAGCCATGCTGCTCATGAAAATATTCAGTTATAACTCCTTCAGTAATGGGAGAACCTGTAGGCATAGATATTAATGGGGTGGTGTTACATATAATACTGAAAGCACAAAAAGCATTGTTTACCTCTTTGTGACAGACAGTAGAAAATAGTATGCATTATTTCCTGAACAGCTCTATTTACCATCAGCATCAGCAATGAAGGACAATCTTACCTGTCTCATGTCATTCCTGTCCTGTAATATGCCGCCATATTTATTGGTCACCTAAATGAGAAGTTGAATGGTTTAGCAAACAAGAATGAGAGTATTGGGGTTTCTGAAATATCTTTTGGGAAAAAAATGTTTAGAAAAATACAGATACATCAACACCTGTCTAAACTGCAAAAAAAAAATTGTCATTCATCTCATGCTGGATGTCAGAACATCATGCCTTTCACAGTTTTCCAGTGTAACAAAGTAAATATATGGACACAGAATAGAATTAGAGGTTGTTTTCCAGCAAGATATGGACAAATCTCCATGTGTCCATTAAAACATGACCTAGAGGTTGAGAGATAAATACACGGAAAAGTAAAAACTGGTGTGTTTATCTTGTACATTCTTGTACTATCCAAAATAATATACGGATATATGATGTTTTGAAATAAATAGATTTTGCATAAAACAACCTAAGATTTACTTTCAGAGAAAATTCAGTAAAGATTTATAGACTATGTAAGGCTTTAGAATATTTAGGCAGTGCTGTGGATATCATTCTATATAAATAAAACACTGATGGCCAGTGACCAGGCAGGAAGTAGGTGGCCAGGCAGGAAGTAGGTGGGACAAGGAGAGAGGAGAATTCTGGGAAGCAGAAGGCTGAAGAGGAGACACTGCAGCCACCGCCAGGACAAGCAGCATGTAGAGACTCTGGTAAGCCACCAGCCACGTGGCAAGGTATAGATTTATAAAAATGGGTTAATTTAAGATAAAAGAACAGTTAGCAAGAAGCCTGCCACGGCCATACAGTTTATAAGTGATATAAGCGTCTGAGTGATTATTTTATAAGTGGATTGTGGGACTGCGGGGCTTGGGGAACCTGGAGAGAAGCCCTCCAGTAACAAATGGCGCCCAACGGCTCGAGTTTCCACCTTAAACCTGAGAACATTTAATAACCAATTCTAAACAGAGCCAAAACCAGGTTGCTGCTTCTTGTCTCATACGGGCAGCTAGATGCCGCAAAACGCGGGTTTGAACACTGGCGGGTTCCTGGCGTGTGCGTTTGACCGGCAGTGTGGCGGAAATGAGGCGTCTGCCAGCGGCACATTAAGCTGTGTGGTAGATTTAGTCTTTACTATTATTTTTTAAAAAAAGGTTTCTGGGCTACACGCTGCTTTGATAAAAGCTTAGACCCACTATTTCAGAGACTTGACTCCCAGAGCTGGCGGAAAATGTACCACTGCCATGTTGGGAAGCTGAAGTGGGTGGAGCCAGCAGCCACAGCGCCGTTTCAGTCTTAGAATGGTGCAGTTTAAAGCAATAGGCTCAAGGCTCAAAGTAATATAAAAAATAAGCCACGTAACGATGGCTACCACACAGAGAATCTGGATTATGTTGTTTTTGATATTCGTAACTGAAGAAAAACATTTGATTACAAAAGCTGTTGAGTTATGCCAAAATGTATATTTTAAAGGTACCTTGACTTCAAAATTTGGATTTAAGGATATGTTGCTTTGGAAAAGAGGTTCTGCTTTTGTTTCCACAGAAAGCCAGAGGCTGTGGATTTGTTCCAGATTAAGATATATCAGGTTTCACCAGCCAAGACCCCCTGAAAGGTCTCCGATGACACCATGGCCCAGATGATCCAACATCCAGAGTGGTTTCAAGGCAACTGGTTCAAACAATACAGCCTCACGGACTACCCCATAGGTTTAAAATCTTCTTTGCATCCCCATAAGATACAGCGCCCCCCTCCAGCAGGAAGTAGTAAGAGATGCTACGCCCAAATTCCCAAATATATCAAGCTGGCTTTAGAGGTGGAATTGGCTCACTCCCCCTCTAAACCCAGACATATTGCTTTAAAAAAAATGGTTAAGCAATTCTTATGTCCCAAATCAGAAGAGCCCTCTGGTGTGGAACAGAGAAAAACCAATATTTTTATTTAAAACAGGTTGATTATAAATGTGATCTATTTCTAAAAAAAAGGGGGGGATATGATATAGATATATAGGATATGGAGATGATAAGATAAAAGGGTAGATTAATGAACCTCCTTTTAAAGAGCAACTTGTTTAAAATGTTTTACATTGGTATAGATTTTAGTTTATGTTTAAAATGTTTTACATTGGTATAAATTTTAGTTTATTGATACAAACTTGAAGTTAATTTTGTTATACTGTATGTATATATATATATATATATATATTCCTATTCTTGTTTGAGATATTATGTTTATGTAACTCATTTAAAATTGTAATGGATAATTAAAAATAGATTAATAATTAGTCATTTATGATAATCATATTTGTAGCCATGTTAGTTAAGTCTTCTAGGTATACATAGATATATTTCAGATAGATAGGTAATCTTCAAACACTTCATAGACCTAGAGAATATGGCATTTAAATAACTTAGAATTCTGTTGACATGAGACACAATTGCTCCTGGCTGCACCAATTGATCCCGAGAGAATGTTGGGCTTCTAAGACATTTCCATTTGGAAGTTTGTCTTTTTGGCACAAAATGGCCTACTGGGTAAAGAACTGCCCTTGCCTTGAAGGCTGACAGTACAAATGCAATGCTGTCCTTTCTGGACAAGCGGGATACAAGGAAAGCGACCACTGTACTCTGCCAAGACAGGGTAAGATGGTCTCTCAGAATTCCTGCTTCTAAAAATGGTCTGTCAGATACTCTAGGCCTGTAGCCAATTTGAATGCACCAACAATGCTGAGAAACATCAGGTGACTGTCCAGGCTACCAGCTGTCTTGTTCTACTTTTGCAAGATTCCCGAAAGTTGCTTGCATCCATCTACCATTTCTCAGGTACCATTATGTTCCTTCTCAGGTCTTTGATGGGGTTGAAAACTAGATAGTTGTAAATTTCCTCAGTTATGATAAAAGATAAGTTAGATATAAAACCTTAAATTCACAAATATAAGATAGATAGGACATCTTTAATATTGTAACTGTAATTCTTGCTCGATAATTGTTTTGTTATATGTAATTTTACCATGTTAAAGTTAAAACCTTACTTTAAAAAAAAAAAGAAGAAAGGGGAAATGCTGTGGATATCATTCTATATAAATAAAACACTGATGGCCAGTGACCAGGCAGGAAGTAGGTGGCCAGGCAGGAAGTAGGTGGGACAAGGAGAGAGGAGAATTCTGGGAAGCGGAAGGCTGAGGGGAGAGACACTGCAGCCACCGCCAGGACAAGCAGCATGTAGAGACTCTGGTAAGCCACCAGCCACGTGGCAAGGTATAGATTTATAAAAATGGGTTAATTTAAGATAAAAGAACAGTTAGCAAGAAGCCTGCCACGGCCATACAGTTTATAAGTGATATAAGCATCTGAGTGATTATTTTATATGTGGATTGTGGGACTGCGGGGTTTGGTGGAACCTGGAGAGAAGCCCTCCAGCAACAAGGCAGCTATTTAGATTTATGTTTATGAAACAATAACATAAACTCCATGCTTTATTCCCTCAGATTTTTATGTAACTTGAATTGCTAAATAGTCTTACTAATAAAAAACAAAAAACAAAAAACCTGAGCCAGACATTGGGGTGAAAGCTGAAAGATTAGAGAAGCAGAACAAGCCACAGCCAGCCTCACCTCACCAGCTTCTCAGCCAATCCTGTTTCTGCAGACTGATAGCCTCTGAGTCCTCCCCAGAAAGGGTCTTAGCTGAACTGCTGCTGCCATTAGCTTACCTCCAGGAAATCTTCCGTCTCAAGAGAGACTTCCTGTTTCCTCATGCCTTATATACCCTTCTGTGTCCTGCCATCTTACTTCCTGAGATTAAAGGGGTGTGTGCTTCTCAAGCAAACATATGAGATCTCAAGTACTGGGATTAAAGGTGTGTGGCACCACTGCCTGGCTCTGTTCCCAGTGTGGCCTTGAACTCACAAAGATCCACGCAGATCTCTGTCTCCCGAGTGATAGGATTAAGGGTGTGTGCCACCCCTGTCTGGTCTCTATGTCTAATCTAACGGCTGGCTCTGTCCTCTGATCCCCGGATAAGTTTTACTGGGGTGCACAATATATCCATTCTACAGATGTCTTTTGAGTGAAGACCACAGTTCAGAAATTGACTTATTTTGTTCCTTAGATTCATTTCCCATTTATTACATTACCTTGACAACAGGACAGCCTGGGTTCTAGTAATGCCCCTGAAATGTCAACATTTTCAGCCACTCAGAAATGCCATGACCAGAGCCATCATGATCTCTTCTGACACAATGCATACATGTACTCGCTGTCTCAGGGTTAAAGACATTTAAAGGAAGGCAAGCTTTCTTGGAAACTAGAAATTGATTGTGAGTTCAAGTTAGACGTAAGTGGACAGAAAAGAAGACCTGCCTTCAAACAAGATGTCCAAATAAGGACTTCTGGAAATATTTTTCAAAGTCTTGTCATCTGTCGAGTCCGCCTCGACCAGCAAGGAAGACGCAACACCAGGCTCTTCTCCAAGCAGTTTATTCAGGAACCTTGAAACAATCTTCTGACTTCTGACCCTGGGGAAAGCCAACCCACAACCTAAATAGCTTCTGGGCAGCCAACCCCAATCTGCCACATGGGTACTGTGGATAGGTCCAGGTGCGCGGAAGCAAGCCAAATCCTTAGCCTTAGCCAAATAAGGAGTTGTTTATCATGGAGAGCACTCACCGTCGGGAGGGTGGAAGGTGGAAGTCAGAGCCATCTTTGAGGCGTGGCTGCATGCAGCTCTCTACAGTCATCTGTTATCTTTGATGTAGATGTACAACATACAGACGTGGTACAAACAGCAGTTTCTGTGGACGTCTGTTTTCGCACACTCCTGTTTCTGCTTAGACATTGAGACTGTGCACTTCTTTCCTGTACATCGTGAGCATCAATTGCCAGGGATGCAGGAGAAGACACCTTTGCTAGCCTGCAGGTGAACGGGCAGCGAGCTGTGGTTGACACCAGAAGACCTGAATGAAATCAGAAAAACCCAGAACCAGTCATATGACCATCTAATAGCTAAGGGACTTCCTGAGACACAGCCCAAAAGAGACATTTTTTTCTTACATAAGGCAGTCATAGTTTATCATTGTCTAATAGACCAGAAAGAGATGATTTTCAGAAATCATTTTCTGTGGATTAACTTCAGTGGTAGTTAAAACCAAAGGGAAGTTTATCCCTTTTTTGTTATTTGATGCTTGATGATGTGTGAGGAGGCAGAGATGTAACCCCTGTGCATCAGTTCAGGACAGAGATGAAAAAACCATTAGGATGAAACCAAGGCTTATTCAGTGTTGTGCTCTAGGGCAAACAGGACAAAACATGACCCAGAGTCAAACAGAAAGGTGGCAAAGAAAATGCATGGACTCTGGCTCTTTGATGGTGGATGGAAACTGAGCAGAGCATTGTGGGAATGTCTAGACACCCAGGAAGAACCAGGGGTCTTTTTAGGAGTCAGGGTTTCTATGAAGTCCTCTGTAGAGCTGTAAACAGCAGTCAGACTTGTTTCTGTGATCGCAATGAGACTGTGCCGGAGCAGAGAGCAGCAGATGAGGCTAAAGGTGTTTCAAACATTTTATCTGATATCAATACAGCCGCCTTTCCTTAAAGCCTCTTACAAACACTGTAAAAAAAAAAAAAAATCAAAATAGCACTCCTACGCTGACGCGAGAAGTGAGCTCCACTGCTCAGCTTACCAAACGTGTATTTTTAATACAGTTCCTCTAAGTGCTTCCAGTCGGAAGACAAGTTTGCCCCAGAGTGGCGCATCCCAACTGTGCAACCCAGTCACCCCGGGATCTTGTTAAAATGCAGATTCTGATGCAGAAGGTCAGGCATGGTCTGAGGTTCCTCAGATTTAACAAGCTCCCCGGTGGTGCTCATGCTGTTGGTAGGTAAAAGGCACATTAAACATAGTGGAGTACTGGTCTTCACTTAACGTTTCCCTCAGGTACTTATTAGCTTTTCTAGTGCCGGTTCCCACAGCTTCTGAATCTGTGGACTGATTGCATGCCGTTCTGATATACTCATGGGTAACTCAACTGGACGTGGTCGTGTCAGGCAGTGGTCTACAACACGGCACACTTGGCAAAACTACAGCATATTCTCATGGTAGACACTGCCCTTCTTCCTCCGGATTCCATTGTTGCTTCTCACAGAGTCTAAATTGTAGCCCTTTGAGTGATCCTAACACACAGCAGGTTTGAGAACCATTCCAATAAAGCCTTCGAGGTCACAGAGGTCTTCATATTCTAGTCTATATATAATACTAGGCCTGGCTTTTGAAAGCAATTTCTGTCTGGATCAAAAGTGTTTCAAAGCAGGTTACGGATGGAATCCTCTTACCTGAGATTCATGCCTTCTAACCAGACAGGCAATATTTGTTCTTTCTCTGTTGCACATGAGGGAGCCTCAGAAAGGTTACACAGAAATTTCATTAATTCTTGTAGAGAAATATGCTAAAAGACACACATTGGATAATTTTGAAATCTACTCATGCCAAACTGGCTGTGTAGTTTTTTTTTCTTCATTTTTTCAAGTCATTTTAATAAAGTGATGGCCTTTTAGTATTTTTTCCCCATTTTTCTTTATTAAGAAAATTTCTACTCACTCTACATACCACCCACAGATCCCACCTCCTCCCTCCTCCCATCTCCCAGCCCTCCCTCCAAAGCCACGCCACATCCCCCAAATCAAGGATACGGAAGACGGTTGTTTGGCTCGAACTGTTTGCGGGGCACCCAGGCAGGGGGATCAGGATCCATCCCTGGTGCATGGGCAGGCTTTTGGGAATCCAGTGCCTGTGGTGTAGCGCCTTGTGCAGCCTTGGTACAGTGGGAAGGGGCTTGGACCTGTCTAGGCTCAGTGTACCTGGCTCTGCTGACTGGCTGTGTAGTTGTATTCCAAGTTTTCATTAACTTGAATCTGTTCCATTGTGGCTTTTAAGGCAGAAGCTAATTACTGGGAGCCTGTAATTTGAAGTGACAGGTAATTGGGTTCTCCGTGAATATCTGCGTAATGTATAATACAATATTAAACAGTAATTATTTAAAACACAAATGAAGCTGATTAAAGTCAGTTCCAGCAGTTGGTGGTTCACATTAAAACTGAAACTCAATAATTAACTAGAGTACCAAAAAAAAAGAAAGAAAGAAAGAAAAAAAAAAGACCATTTCAGTCTAGCTGTAAAAATGATTTTTTTGTCATTTGGTGTTAATTATGACATGCTAATATCTCTAATTTTATTTGGTCCATGTACATTAGCCTCATGTACTCAGGGTGAAAATTTGAATGGGAGTTCTACATCCAAGACGGGAAGAAAATCATTTGTCTCACACTTGTATTAATATTTAACCTCCATCACTGAATTAATACTGTGAAATTGCCAGTGCAATCCTCAGTGGAAATGGTGATTCCTGAAAGGATATGAAATTGGACTGTTGAGTTTGGTAGGGCATTATTATTTTATAAGATTTGATTACATTTTTGAAAGTGAAAAAATGTCTCAATAGAACAATGGGTAGATGTCACCAATAGTTCATACCCACACAACATACTGTACTAAATACATACTCTATAATTAGAGTTTATTACATTATAATATAGGACAGATTGAATATTATGGCATAAATATGTGAGTATTCATATACATATGTGCATATAAATATTTAAATACATAGGCTCTGTTTCTCAGACTTTGATTTTAAGCTTATCCACTGGATTTTTATTTTAACTTGTCCATCTGAAGCTTGGAATCCTGTAGGAGTATTACTTACAGTGATACTAACTAACTAAAAAGGTTAAAGGTGCAGCTGTCTGGAGGTGTTGGTAAAACATCCTCTGTGATTTGCAACAATGGTCGCTGAATCTTGTGGTTTGCACTTCTGAGTTCTAAAACACCTTACTGCTATGCAAATAGCCTGTCAGTCAACCACCTGCAACTTGGGGAGTGAAATTAATTTCTAATTTATTAGAATCCTGATGGGGGTAGCAGATCATAACCTCCAGTACTTAGTTTTATTCAAGAGCAACCATTTTTCAGATCAAATTTTCTTGTATGAAAATAAAGTTACATAGGTATGAATTGAGTTTAAAAATCTTTTTAAAGATTTACTTATTTATGTGTATGGGTGTATTACCTAGATTTATGACTGTGCACTACATGTGTGCCTGGTTACTAAGGATGGAAGAAGAGAGCATCAGTTCCCTAGGAATTAAACTACAATACTGCAATTCCATCTTGTCAGAACGGTAAGATCAAAAACACAAATGACAGCTCATGCTGGCATTGATGTGGAACAAGCGGAAAACTCCTCCACTGAGAAACAGTGGTTTTTTAGAAAACTGAGAAAGGGAATAGGAGGGATCAGTGTGAGGAAGATGGAGGAAGGGAGGGAAGGAAGAAGGGAGGGAGGAGAGAGGGAGGGAGGAGAGAGGGAGGGAGGGAGGGAGGGAGAGAGAGAGAGAGAGAGAGAGAGAGAGAGAGAGAGAGAGAGAGAGAGAGAGAGAGAGTACTGGGAGAGACAACTGGAATCAGGGTCATCTCTGGGTGAAATGGAAACTCTCAGGAATCTATGAGGGTGACCCTAGCTAAGATGTCTAGAAAAGGGGGTTATGGAGCCTGAACCAGCCATCTCCTGTCACCAGGCAAGACTTCCAGTGGAGGGAGTGGGACACCAATCCAGCCACAAAACCTTTGACCTACTAGTTTTTCCTACCTACAAGACGTGTTGGGATAAAGGTCAAAATTATGTGAAGAAGTAACAGTGGGGTGGTGGGAAGGTGAATGTATGCTAGATGATGTGTGAAGCTTACCCTAAGGTAACGTTTAATCAGGAAGGTATAAAAGACAAGAAGCCACTAAACAGTCAAGCCTTGAAGACAGTAGTATACTTCTAGGAAAGAAAACAATCTGATAGGAAAACATGAGTAAGTGACAGAAAATAGAATATTGGAGAAACGAAAGAAAAGCCATTGTGATGAAGGTGAAGATGGCCAGATCCTGAAGGTTCTGTCGTGTCGTATGATGGCAAAGAGCTTGAGCTCTTGAGCCCAAATCGATGGATCAAATTTGTACTTCATCTCTTTTTTTTTTTTGGTTTTTCGAGACAGGGTTTCTCTGTGTAGCTTTGCGCCTTTCCTGGAGCTCACTTGGTAGCCCAGGCTGGCCTCGAACTCACAGAGATCCGCCTGCCTCCGCTTCCCGAGTGCTGGGATTAAAGGCGTGCGCCACCAACGCCCGGCATGGTTGTTCTTCATCTCTTAACACACTGTGATGTATGACAAGTTGCTGAACTATTCTTTTCTTTATTTTCTCATCTCTAAAATGGAGATGATCAATGTCTACCTGTTTTATAGTTGTACTATTAAATGAGCCATTGTTTATCAATTATTTAAAAGAGTATCTGTCAGGTAATGATTTAGTCTATTTGTGTTACTGTAGGAAAAATAACACAAACTGAGTGGCTTATGAATGATAGAAATTTGTGTTTATGTCATGTGACTTTTCCTTTATAGGAAAACAAATATCTATTTCTTACAGAAAAGAGTGGACTTTAGCTCAGGCAGAAGACATACCATCTTTTCTTCCATTAAGAGGAAATCCAGTTGGTCATTTGGTCAGCAGATAGAGGGTCCCATTCTACTAAAGGTGGGTTCACCTTAGGACATACTAAAGAAATGGAGGGATAATTATCCCTCTAATAAGACAATGGACTTTTCCTTCTCAGAATTCCCACTCCCTAGTCCAGCTACTTATGGAATCTCAGCCATGCAGCTTCATAAGGCTGCCTACTTTCCTGAATGATTCAGAAAACTATTTTTAAAGGGGGGAATCTTTTCCTTTTCCCCTTTAAAAAATCCCTTTTCTAAACCTGCTTTCCCAACATCTTGGACTTCACTGATTCTCCAAGATCTCCTCCCTGCCATGTGGCTGCTGATTCCCATGATGGTCTAACTCCAGAGGTTGCTGACTCTCATGATGGTCTAACTCCAGTGGCTGCTGACTCCCATGATGGTCTAACTCTAGCAGCATGGCTTTTTTCTCACTCCCTCTTCTCTAACCTCCTCCTCCAGGCAGCTGCTGAGATTGACATCTTGTGGCATTAGCTCTAAACTATAATAAATTTACCTTTGAGCTTCTTTCAGAGGCTGCTTTTAAATTCTTCTGTAAATGCGACTAAAAACCTCGATAGGGACCCCAGCTTCCTCAGTGACATGTGACAATTCTGCTAGGATCCACCAGAATCTCTAAAAGCATATTTACCCTAGACAAGACACCGACAACAGAAGAAAGAAATGATTCCATAGAAGTCAAGCTTGGAAAAATATTGAGTTCACTGGGGTTATTTACAAGAGCATGAGTAAGGGTTACTTATGGGAGTACTGATGACTCAAAAGTAGCTGAAAAACACTCATCTCATCATGGGTGATGGCTTGCTAAACTTGTATCCCTTCTGCTCTCTGAAGAACTTGTCGGCTACTCCCAGATCAGAGAATCTCCCCATACAAATTCATGGTCTAAAATTTCTTTCTTACCAATAGTCTTTACTACTATAACCTTGGAGAGGAATTAAGGATTTTGTAAATTTGGGGAGACTTCCTGAGATTTGTGAATTGTTTTCTTCCTGAGTCTTAAATAGCACCCCACCAGGATAGGTTGTTTCAATTTGGAGAAAATTGCTACATAAAGTTCTTATAGTTTTGCAGGCTGGGAATTCCAAGACCAAGCACCAAATGACTCAGTGCCTGTTGAAGACTTGTTTACTAGCTTCTACATGGCATCATCTCTTAGAGTCCTCATGTGATAGAAGGTACAACCTAATTGTCTGGAATTTTTTCATAAAAATATGTCATTCATCAGAGTTATGTTCTCAGACCTAATCACCACCACATAGCCTCACTACCTAATACCATTGTAATCTTTGTAAGGGTTACTATTTCTGTGATTAAATATCATGACCAAAAGTCACTTGAAAATGAAAATGTTTCTATTGCTTACACTCTCATATTACAGTTCATCATGAAAAAAATCAAGGGCAGAAACTTAAGCAGAGCAGGAACCTAGAAGTAGAAACTGATAAAGAAACTGTAGATGGGTGCTGGTTACTAGCTTGTTCCTCATGTATTGTTCAGCCTGCTTTATTATATAACTCAGGACCCCTAGCCTAGGGGTGGCCCCACCCACAATGAGCTTGGCCCTCCCACACCAATCACTAATTAAGAAAACGTCCTGCATGATTGCCTTCAGCCTGATATTATGGAGGCATTGTCTCAACTGAGGTTCCCTCTTCTCAGATGATTCTAACCTGTGTTAAGTATACGTAAAACTAGCCAGCACAATCATCATGAGGGTAGGACTTAAAATATCAGTTTTGTCATGACACAATCATGAAGACCAACATTGACAGCAATATTTATTTTAAAATAAATTGAAATATGTGCCCTTGGAGGGCTGGAGAGATGGCTCAGTGGTTAAGAGCAGTGAATGCTCTTCCAGAGGGTCCAGGTTCAATTCCCAGCACCCACGGCAGCTCACACCTGTCTGTAACTCCAGTTCTAGGATTTCTGACACCTTCACACAGACATACACACAGGCAAAACACCAATGCATATAAAATAAAAAAAAATGCCTTCAATCTCATCACTTGTTACAATATCTAGAGCTAACCCATGTTATTTTGATCTCTCTCTATTCATTCATCACCAAATGTAATTTATCCTTCCCATTACAATCAACTGAATTATTGTATTTACTTTGCGTATGTGTGTGCATGCATGTACAAGCTCTGTGTGTGGTATATGCATGTGGTATATGGAGGTACAGATGCTTGTCCATGAACACAAGGAGGCAAGAGGTCAACTTCAGGTGTCCCCATTTTTTGAGATAGGCTCTGTCATTAGTTAATCTTTCTTTCTTTTTTTTAAATCCTGGTGTGATCAGACACCGGACGACTTGGGAATTGAACCCAGGTCCTCTGGAGCATTAGTCAGTGCTCTTAACCACTGAGCCATCTCTCTTCTTCATTGGTTAATCTAAGTTCAAATCAACTGGATAGAGACTTGCTAATGAGAGACCTCTTGTCTCTACTTCCCACAACTGGGATTACAGGCATGTTTCTCTGTTCCCACCTTTTTCCCCCACTTAAGTGCTGAGGATCTGAATTCAATGCCTCATACTTGTACAGTAAGAACTTTACCCACTGAGCCACATCACCATGCAAAGTGAACTATTTTTAAAAGAATGTTAATCATTTAGTTGACCTGTTCAAGGCCTTCTTCTATATTGTACTCAATGTATTTGTAATAAAATACTAAGCCTTTTCCATTACCTCTGATGTCCTATATTATTTAGTCCTTGTTGGGGACTTTCAAAACATTGGCTGACAACTTCCCTTAATGCATTGTGCTTTTCTACCATGACTAAATCCCATTCATTGCCTATAAATGTAATGCTCCTATCTCTGGTTTTGGGGTGTTCTTGCCCCAATATTCTTTTCTTTGATTATCAAAGTTCTGCTCAAATGTCTTTTAGAAATGACTTCAATGAGCATCTCATCTAAATGGGCATCTCCCTTGTCATCCATCCTTCAAGTCAACTACATGCCACTTTATATTTACATTTTACTCTTATTCAACCAAAACCATACTAAAGTTTCACTGCTTCTTCTTTTTTAGCTTATTTTCTTCACTGGATCCAAATTTTTCTAATTGTGACTGAGTGGGCAAATATCATGACAGCCTACCCTAATAACTCAGTTAGGAACTAGGCTTCAGACCCTACTTTTTGGAACCGAGCAAGCAGTTTCTGAAAGAGCCACAAGCAAAGGACAATCAATCTCCAACCCCACCCTTACTGCCATACCTCCCACCCTACCCCCCTACAGCAAGTACAAGGAAGCCTGGTACATGTAGTACTAGGCCAGGCAAGGCCTGAGCCAATCCCCACAGTTAGGACATTCTAGGCCAGCCAGCCTCCATAGCAGCTCAAGGACAGGGTCCAGGCCTGCCCCAAAATGGGAAACTGTAGCTGTGACCATCCCCTTACTAGCCTTGGCCAATTAGAATGTACGAATATGATTGTTGTTTGCTTAAGCCAACCATATCTAAAATGACCTAACTGCCCTAGGAACTCCCCTTCAGCTGTGCTTAAAAGGAGCCCACATGTCCCTCTGGGGTCTTTGCCATTTTGACTTTATGTAAATGGCAGGCCCCAGCATGCTGCAATAAAAATGTTCTTGCTGATTGCATACATGGATGGTGGTCTTTTGTGGGACTTCTCTAGGACTCTAACATTTGGTGTGTTGGCCTGGGAATTCCCCATAGGACTTCTATCCAGTTGAGAGCCTGATAACCTGGCCTGTGAGTGAGCACTCTTTTTGTGTTGGTCTGTGATCTGAGTGTTATGATGTTGCTCTTCTGTTTCATGTGTTTATGTCTATGAGAAGCTTGAGCTGACTAAGTCTAGGCCCCAATGCTAAGTGGATACACTAATACCATTTGCACCTATGTGGGTTGGGAGACATCTTTGACTGCACTATGGGAGGGACTTTGGGGCTCCTTTGATTGAACTAAGTAGATCTCTTCTGCCAGGTGGTGCTTACATACTGCAAGAGGGGCTGTCTAATAGATGGGGCTCACTTAACAGCCAATGAGGCCATCATTTCAGGGCTGGTGCACTGGTACTTGGTTGTCTGTATCATTGTTACTTGTTTCTGTCTACTAACTTCCTTAATTTTCCTTAAAGAGAAAAAGAAAGAGACATGGCAAGGGCCACCTCTCCATCACTCCCTTGTCCTCTGGCCCACAGTGAGGGCCTGGGGTACTAGGGAGGCCCACAGTCAGCTATGGCTTTGCAGGGGGCAGGGGTAGGGTTGTGGAGAAGCCCACAGTACAGGTGTGGCTTTCTTGCTTTCTTGGTTTGCAAGAGAGACTTGCAACCAAGCAGTGGCTCTTGCAAAGGGTATGGGGTGCTCAGGACAGGTATGGGGCTACAGGGAATTACCATCTGCATTTGATAACCTGTAGGAATGTCCAACAGAGAAGCAGTTAACAGTCTTTCACAGGACTGCCAAAGACACTCTGTGCCCACTGTTTCCCTTCCTTTCCTTCCTAAACTAAGTTCTTCATTCACTGTGGTACAATTTATGGGTTTTTTTGATAATGTCAAGATCTAGTCTTGGCTGCTAGCCAGCCATGTTCCCTCCTGATACTGTCTGAGAAACTGTTGAAATGAACTAGCCTATATACTTTAGAAGCTCTGACTTTAGGATAAAAGTCAAAGATACATTATATTTTGGAAAAATTATGCTTTTGTTTCCAGAGGAAAAGAAAAAAAAAACACATGGGTTTTGGTCATTTGGATTCAATGGGTTGCAAGTACTTGTCATCATTTACGGAAATTGGTTACAAATTATTATTGATTAGGATAAGAAAAACTACTGCTAGTCTCAAATGTTTCACATTGATACATGTTTTTATATATTGATATTATATATAATATAATTACTAATCCTGTAATGTCTATGGATAGGGAAAATGCTTATAAAATATCTTTACAAAGAGAAAAACAAAACCTGAGAGGTTCATTTGACTAATATATCTACATGTTAAAATGATGGCCTGGTTGTTGTTACCCAACTTAGATATATTTTCAAGATTAAGCCTTGGTTTATTTAGCTCAGATATATTTTGTAGCTAATAGTCCTCAAACCTGTCAAAGATCTGATGAATATGGTGTTTAAATTATTTGATAAAAGATTACTACGGCACATAGAGTCTCCCAGCTCCTAGCAATGACTTCCAAGGTCTTCAAAGAGGAAATGAAACAATAACATGACTATGCCACCTAGATTGTTGATAACACTGACCACTGGGCAAGATGCCCCAATGCAACACCTGCTGCCAGGACTGTGCACAAGCAAGACACTGACAAAATAAGATCAGTATTCCCCAAGTTCCCCCTCCACAGGGAGAAACACTCACATTATAGGTCTGGCAGCCTAAGACTGATGCTGTCCTGATACTTTTGCTTCCAACGTTATGAAGACCAGAGGAGCCTGGAATGCAGCGGTTTGGGTAATAGGTAATCTCTGCTATTTTTAAAATAGACTTGGAAGTTGTTTGGTCTGCACTTCTGCTCACTCAGGTAGAATTTATCCTTTCTCAGATCTCTGATGGTATCCACAAGGAGGCTAGCTATAATGTCGTCAGCTTAGCAACAACAAACAACCAGAGTTTTCCACAGGACTGAAGCCACCTTTTTAGTTCATTGATCAATGCATTAATAAGTTAAAGCTCCTAAGTTTCTTGATAAGAAAAGGCATACAGGTTTGCCTTACTCACAGGCTTCATATTTAGAGATAAACAGGTTTCAAACTTAACTGTTCTTATTGATAACTGCTTATGCCTATGATAAATAATTAAATAAAAATATTGAAGTCTATAAACTATACAAGTTTTGAGGATATAAAAAATGTCCTAAGATATAAGAGTTTAAATAAGTCATGAAGGTTTAAATATGGGTCTGAGAAAATAATTTAAGAAAGGTCTAAATATATCAATGCAAGTTTCAGAGGTCAAAGAGGATGGTTTAAAGAATATGGATGCAATTTATGGGGATATAAAAATGGCTTAAATATATAAAAGATATTATCAGATTTCTTTCCTTTGCCATACTATCTTTGCATTGAAATGTCAAAGTTTAATATTAATAGAATTCTGACAAACTAATAGAGCAATGACTGCTTACTGTTTGAGTCACAAGCTCAAGATTTTAGATTTCTTTTTATTGTCTTCTGAATATAGACTTATAGATGCTTTTCATCTGTCCAAAGACATTTCTGCTCAATCTATACGTGGCTCTCTGGACAAAAGGAAAATGCACATTTTTTAAAACCCAAATCTATAGATTTTGCTAGGACTTCAAGGTATGAGTCTACCTCTGCTGTTTTAGAGATACCTGTTACCTGCTTTTCTACACTAAGGATTTCAATACAGATTGAGAATGCTAATATATCTGAAACTTTTATGTCTTTTCATGAAATGGAAATTCATATAGACTTCAGAAAATCTAGAAAGTCATAAAACAGGGATCCACTTCTCACAGGTCAAGAGGATTCTGGATAAATGCAGCCTACATTTCACTACCTGTCTATTCCTGACAATGGTATTCTTTTCTCCTGGTCTGGGAACTCCTCCCCTTCCTCAATTACTAAGACTATGCATCTAAAAGTACCATATAAGTTCATACATTTTAACTTCTGTTCCTAGTTTGTGTCTGTCTCAACAGGTTTCCACTTGGTTGACAGACATATCCAAGCATTAGTTGCTGACTACAACCTGCTCCAAATGACTACTAGCCCTGAACTTACTGGAACTGGTATGGACCAATCCAGCCAATATAAATGCCATCTCTTCAGCTGGTCAATGAACCAGATGCTTCTAAATCCTCTCCTTGCCTTTGACTAACATTCTAGCTTTTCAGGGCCCTGGAAACATTGTCTTAATGTCAGCAGGAAGTAATTACAGAAGCGAATATGTCACCCTTGTTCCCCTACTCTTAGAATGTTAGATCAAAAGGGAATTTCTTGTCATAAGGAACCTGCGATAAGATAATAACTGGTCCCCATTCTCATTTCCAAGTTCCATCTAGATAAGGAACTCTATCAGCCATCACAGGGTTTTTGACCCTTCTACTTCTGCAAAATGTTGTTGGCTTTTGCATCATTGATACCTTAACTAAATGGTAACTCCTGTCTGGATACCACTAAGCTGGTGATGATAAAATCCCCAGATCAGCCCCTGGACTGAACCCATGACACACTTGCAGATGGCAATAACCAAGTAAGAGGAAGCTCACTTTGCTGTTGATAACAGAAATCGGTCTCTATTTGGAACAACCTCTGCATGCTATTCTAACCTCTATAGTCTCACTCAGAATCCAATGGAAGTCAGCTTCTTCATCCCACTGGATGGCACCTGATGGGCATATGCCTCTGGCTTAACCCCTTATGTTAATATTCAGGTTTAAATCAGACAAAAGATTTCTGTGTCCTGGTCCAGTTAGTTCCCAGAACAGTCTACTACCCTCATGATAAAATCTTTTACCAATTAGAAACATCTCCAAGATTTGAGATGATGCACTATGCAAGGGGGGATTCAGAGGGCCCAGCAAATATTATGACAGCCTTCCCCAATAAGTCATTTAAGAACTAGGCCTTGGTCCCTAGTTTTTGCAACTGAGCAAGCAGTTTCTGAAAGAGTCACGGACAAAGGACAATCAATTTCTAACACCCCCCGCCCTGACAGCAAGGACAAGGAGGCCTGGTACCTATGCATCACTAGGCCAGGCAAGGCCTGAGCCAGTCTCTACCATTACCATGTGCTAGGCCAGCCAGCCTCCATAGTAGTTAAAGGACAGGGTCTGAGATTTGTCCAGGCCTGGCCCCCAAATGGAAAACTGTAGCCCCGACCACACTAACTAGCCCTGGCCAATAGGATTGCCACTTGCTCAAGCCAATCATCTAAAACTGCCCTAGGAACTCCCTTTCAGCTGTGTTTAAAAGGAGCCCACATGTCCCTCTAGGGTCTTTGCCATTTTGCCTTTGTGTGGGATGGCAGGCCCCAGCATGCTGCAATAAAAACTCTCTAGTTGATTGCATACCTGGATGGTTGTCTTCTGTTGAACTTCTCCAGGACCCTAACTGTAACATGTGGTGTTCAAGTATTTCTTGAATGAAAGGATGCTTTTATGTATTCTGAAAAATTAATGGAAAACTATTAAATATGTGTCCTGGGAAGTTGTGAGATATTTCCTCTTTGCACTTGCCTCCTTTGCTTCTTTTCTCTCGACCACTGTCCATTGCTGCCTCTTTGTCACCGTCTGAAACCTATTGTTTTATGTTTGTTCTGTGTTTTGTTATGTGAGTGGAGTCATTTAAAACAAAGTAGACATCACCCTTATCACTTTCCCCTGTGGGAACAATAGAGCTCCATATATACTACATTCGTAAGTAAAAGCGGCCCGTGTATATGGAGTATTGTCTTCTGGCAAAAGTGGTATTTCTCATAGAGGCAATTAATGATAATTATTGGGTTCTAAATTGGTATGCCACTGCTTTGGGAAATGGGGTATGATAGACAAAATACATGTATACCCATTTAGAAGTGCTAACACAGTATTTCATTTATTTTCTTTTCCTACAACTTATTTTTGTTATTTTAGACTTTCTATTTTTAACAAATAGTAGAATCAGCCAGATTTTGTGGGAGCCCCAAAGTCTAAGATGTGACCTCATGTGGCATAGCATTTGTATTGTATAGTTAATTAGTATTAGTATTTGTATAGTTAATTTTCATTTACTTTTATACATTTTGAATCTGAATTCTAAAAACTGATAAGCATGAATTAAATATCTGCAGGAATGTGTTATTTCTAATAGTTAACGTGATGTCCATTGTGCTATCTCCCTCTTTCTCACTGAAAATACACTTCAATACTAAAATTGAATTGATGTGAAACTTTATTCAATAGATCTATATTTGCAAATAGAAATATAGCTGAAAACAATAAGAAACATTTTCTGCAGAAAAATCATCTTTCTGTGACATTGATTTCTGGGCAGAACATTTTAACTTAAATATCTCACTATTTCTTTTCTGCAAGCAAGAAATAGATAATTAGATATGAATTCATCTATTAACACTTATGCTTCCTATTTTCATTTTGAACAAAACAATTTTCTCCATCAGTTAAAATGCTGAAAATGGATGATTTTATTGTAGAAAAGAAAATTCTTTGTTATCCAATCCTTTGTGTAATGAAAGGGAAACACAAAATAAACCTTGAAAAAAGACTCTTCTGTTGGTAATTGCTCTGGTATGTGCTGCCAGTCCTGCATTCAGGCCTAATACAAAGCCAAGAAGCTGTCTATGGATACTTTTGATGTAGATTTTGTATTTATAGCAGTACAGAGTGATTGAACAATATAATGATATCCTAGGAGAGGCAGTGAAATTAACTTAGGATAAAAAACAGTTCTAGTATGTAGGGCATACCAACTAATGATTTCACTTCACTCAAACTTAAGTTTCAGATACAGACAGAACATTAAAAGGTATTGTTCATTGTTTTTAGATTAACCCCATGGTCTATAGACGGCTTAGCTTTGGGGCACTAACTTGATTTAAAAGTTATTGCTGAAGTATTTCGGTTAAAGTGCTAGTTAGAAGAGTTCACCTGCGAAAATCTTGTTTTCTAAAACTCTCTGAAGATTGCCTGGATAGGAAAGGAAGGAGGGCTGAAAAAACTGAAGAATAAGAGTTATTCTCAGTCCAACTTCTGTGGAAACGTACCAAAATGAAAGGTTCAAGTTGCTCTAAAACATTTCTGGTACCCTGTAACAAATATGGAAATGTGCACATTCAGTCAAGAAACAATGCGCAATGATCAGTAATTTTAAGTCAATCTTCAAACATGTTAGAAAAAATAATACGCAAAAAATAAAAATCTCTTAACTCCTGCCCCTCCCTCTGCAGTTTATATTAAATTCTTGTCATGATTTCTGGTGTCTCTTCACTTTAGTGGAGCCTCCAGTAAGCATCAGGCTCCTCTGTACTGCACAATGCTGTAGTCTGTGGTCAGCTCTTTGGCATTCAGTAGTCCTGGTTCTTGTAGAGTCTTCCCACTCTACTGTACAGTTTTGGACTTGGTCCAGTGATTGGTAGGGAGGGAATACCTGTGTCTAATGATATTCTATATTATTTTCCTTACTCTTTTTCTGAGTTTCTATCTCCTATTTGCTATTTTTCCTTAACTTTGGCTTACTCTGTACACTTAATCAAATCAACTCATTTAAGACTGCAAGTTGGACTAGCATAGATTCTTCTCTGGAAAATACAGAACAGAAAGCATAGCCACAGCAGGATGAGACTGCCTGGTCCCATTGCATGTGGACAGCAAGTGGAGCATGACTAGAAATGGGGGTCAGATGATAAAGCATCACGGTGCCCCCCCACTCCATCCAGTAGTACTTCAGCTTCTAAAGGTCTGTAGCCTTCTGAAACAGCATCACCGAGTCTTTAAATACAGCCTATTGAGACATTTCACATTCAAACCAAAACCTTGAGTGACACTGAGGATATGCTTTGCACCAGGCATGATGTGAAGTCATTGTTCCATTTTATCCCCTTTAATCTTCACAACTCTTCCAGACAGAAGTCTAAAAAGCATCTTTTACCAGAGGCCTAGAATGGTAAAAACTTTCCTGAAGTCAGGTAGATAGTAAATGTGACATCCAGGCAGTGAGTCCCCAAAGCATAAGGTTTCTAACCTCCACTCTAAGATTCTCATCATTTTTCTCTAGTGTGTGACTGACTGTGTTTGATTTATACAATGTGATGCTTAATTTTACATGCCAACTTGTCTTGATCATGAGATGCCTAAGTGTCTGAGGCTAAAAAAGAATGACCAAGACAAGACATTTTATAAAGAACAGAAACTTCACAACTTCTAAGCAAGGAAACCCACAAACCGTGGCTGGCAGGTTTGAGTGTTTATTAGTGCTCAGTCTGTACTTCCATGATAGTGCCTTGAGCTCTAGAAGGGATGCTGTTTCTCATATAGCAAAGAAAGAAGTGGGAACCCATTCCCAAATGCCTTTTAATTGAAACACGAATCCATTTATGAAGGGAGATAGATTCCCCAGGACTGACAACACCCACTAGGCCCCATCTTTCAATACTTTGGCACTGGAGACTGTTTCCAAGACACAAGATCTGTAAGGGAGAAAAGTCTTGACACCAAAAATCTAGCCATCATTGTGTGATGATGTCTGATGATGATGATGAGACTTGGTCTGTCCTACAGTTGACTGGAATTTCAGCCATCCGTGTCTGGGCAGGTTAGCAGATGTAGGTCTTCTTCACCTCCACAATTGCAGGAACCAATTCCTCTTCTCCTGGTTCTACAGGTTCTCATGATCCTAAACAGCACAACATTTTGATATGAAAAAGCAAGCCCAGGTTTCTCTCAACCCTCTGGCTCTGAAAGCCAGTTTTACTTTCTACAGCCGGGTTCACGTGACTCCTCTTAGCAGCTCTTCATTTCAAGATGGATAGTGGGAGCTTGGATTGGCCTTGGTTCACCTCTGGCACAGTTTTATTTTTAGAACTCATTTGCAATGCTGACAAAGAAACCAAGCCATGCCTAAATCTTGTATTTCCTTTTCAGTATTTTCTCCTCTGAATCATGTCTGAGTTTCCCTTGGCAATCATTAAGTCTTCCTCCCCAGTCCCACCTACCCCCATCTCTACTTAATCCAGTCATCTGTGGCTTTAGCACTTCATGACTGTGTTAGTCAGGGCTCTCCAGAGGAACAGATCCCATAGGATGAAATATGGACTGAAATATATATTTTAAGAATACATATATTTTTAAAATACATATATTTAAAATACCAATAAGAGTTGTCTTACACCTAAGACTGAGAACCTAGGAGTTGCTCAATCTTTGAGGCTGAGTATATCAGCAGTCAAAGTAGTTCCATAATGGCTGACTTTGCTAGAGAAGTTGACATCCCAGTCACTGTTCAGCCCAGAAGGATGTATGCTGTAGCAGTCACAATATATGTTCTAGACCTGGGAGGTTCCTGAGAAACTGATGCCCTCTATTTGATAATGGACGCCTGAGAAGACTGTGTGGTTTCCCTAATGAGAAATGCTCCCTTTAATCTCCAGCATTTGAACACCTGATCTCCAGAGAGTGACATTGTGTTAAGAGGTTATGGGGAGGTACAGTCTTGCTGGAGGAAGTATGTCACTGGGTCAGGCTTGAGGAATTGAAAGCCTTACTTACCCCACTTCCGGTACCCTTTCTGCTCTGTACTTACTGTTAATGATGGGGACGCCCAGCTTTCTACTCCTGCCACCAAGCAAGTCTTCTGCTGGTCCCTCTGCCTCCACCCTGCCATCATGGCCCCTCAGCCCTCTGGAACTGTAAACCAAAATATACTCTCTCTTCCTTAAGTCCCCTTCGGTCCTGGAGTTCCCTCTCCTTAGGTAACTCTTGCTTGTGTCCAGTTGACAAACAAATGATAACAAACATCCATCAGGACACCCAGTTTGTGCTTATTTGCTATGACAGCCTTAGAAAACAAGTAAAAATTAATATTAAAAATAACATTCTTTTTTCTAATTCAGCATAATGTTTGTTTTGTGGTCCAGTTCCAGTTCTTTTAGGGAGATAGAGGGCACATCGAACCAATCTACTCTCCTTTCCTCCTCCAGCATTTCTCTAAACTCTAGCTTGTTCTCATTTGATCAACTGCATAATTTGGGAACATCGCATGGCCTATCCTGATTTGATGAATCCAACAGCCTCCTAGCTCCTGCAGGGTAAAAGATTCTTACACAAGCAGCTTACAGTTCCCTGCAGCCAGCTGCAGTCACAGAGCCCTGCAAGCGCTCCTTTCCCATGAAAGCCTGGACTAGGAAAAAAGGTAGAAACTCTGCGATGATTAATCCTCATTTTTCACTTGATGAGATTTAGAATGACCACGGAAACAAGTGTTTGGGCATGTCTGTGCCTGCCTATGTAGGTTAGGTTAATTGAAATGGAGAGAGCCATCCTAAATGTGGCTAGTAGCCCAGACTCATTGAGCTAGTAGCCCAGACTCAATTATAAGGGAGAAGTGTCTGAGCACGCCTATTCATTATTCTGTTTCTTGACTATGGACACAGTATGACCAGCTGTCTCCTGCCACCATGATGTATGGTATCATCTTGAACTAAGTCAAAATAAATCTTTCTGTCCTTAAGTTGCTTTTGTAAAATATTTTGTCACCGCAATGAATAGTTAATAAGCCTCTCTCCAAGACTGTGCTTTCTCTCTATCTCTGACATCATGGAAAAATAGTTAGACCTAGTTCCCCAAGCCCTATCTCATAAAATCCTTCCTATACTTTATATCCAAGCCCCGCATCCTCGAATTTCTTAACTTAACCATTGAAACTCAAAACCCACACTAGTTAGTATTTTCTCCATCATTTTCATTTTATTTACACGCCTCCTCTAATGGAAAGATCCCAGAATATGTGCTGCAGAGTGCGATGGTAAGGAAGGTACTGATAAAAACAAACCTCAACAGCTAGCTAATAAGAAGTAGCATATGGATACTAGCGATATGGAGGGAAAGATAGGGCAGATGCCAGAGACATGAACTCAGATGCCAACTGTGTACTTCTTCGACCTGTAGAATTATCCAAATTGTGTTTAGTCTCCAGAGACTTCGTATTTTCACTTCCACAAAGAGATGGAGCAGGAGGCTTCCCTGGAGTTGATTTGAGGAGTAAACCTAATGAGATAATTTATGCAAAGTAAGAGCACTTAAACCCAAGAAGGGTAGCAACTAGTCAGGCTGACTCCAGAAATGCCTAAAGACTGGGTTGATGCCTATACTCTTTCCCAAGAAACAATATTTAGAAAGAGCAGATATTCAGCTTGAAGATTCTTTCTTAAAAATTATTTTATTTAATTTTTTTCATGTTACATACCAACCACTATTCTCCCTCTTTGCCCTTCTGCCGTCCCTCCCACTTCTTCCCCAGCCCACTCCCCATCTACTCCTCATAGGGGGTAAGCCCATCCTTGGGTAGTCAACACAGGCTGGCATACCAAGTTGGGGCAGGACTAAGCCCCTCTTCCTGCATAAAGTTTGAGTAAGGCATCCCACCTAGGGAATAGGCACTAAAGAGCCAGTTGATGTACTGAGAATAGGTCCTGTTCCCTTTACTAGGGGCCCCACATATAGATTAAGCCACACAACTGTCACTCACATTCAGAGGGTCTGGTTCAGTCTCATGCAGGCTCCTTATCAGTCCAGAGTCCATGAACTCCCACTAGCTTGGGTCAGCTGTCTCTGTGGTTTTCCCCATGATGATCTTGACCTCACTTGCTCCTATGATCCCTCCTCCCTCTCTTCAACTGACATCTAGGAGCTCAGCCCAGTGCTCGGCTGTGGATCACTGCGTCTGCTTCCATCAGTCACTGGATGTAGGTTCTATGATGACAATTAGGGTCATCACCAATATGACTCCAGGGGAAGGCTAGTTAAGGCACCCTCTCCACCATCAGTAGCTGTTTTAGCTGGAGACATCCTTGTGGGTTCCTGGAGATTTCACTAGCACCAGGTTTCTCCCTAACCCCCTACTGGCTCACTCTGCCAAGATATCTCTTTCATTGCTCTCCCTCTCCATGCCTCTCCTTTACTCTGCCGTTTTGATCCCTCATGTTCCCACTCCCCAACTCCTCCCCTCTACTTTCCCCCTCCCAGTTTACCCAGGAGATCTCGACCCTTTCTCCTTTCTGGAGGAATTTCTGCATGCCCCACTTAGGGTTCTCCTCTTTACCTAGCTTCTCTGGAGTTGTGGATTATAGCTTGGGTATTCTTTGCTTTGTGTCTAATATCCACTTATGAGTGAGTACATACTATGTTTGTTTTTATGAATCTGGGTTACCTCATTCAGGATGGTTTTTTTTTCTAGTTCCATCCATTTGCCTGCAAATTTCACAATGTCATTTTTTTTTTTTTACTGCTGAGTAATACTCCATTGTGCAAATGTATCACATTTTCTTTATCCATTCTTCAGCTGCATCTAGGTTCAGCTGCATCTAGGTTGTTGCCAGGTTCTGGCTATTAAGAATAATGCTGCTATAAACATAGTTAAGCAAATGTCTTTGTAATGTTGCTGAACATCTTTTGGGTATATGCCCATTAGTGGAATTGCTGGATCTTGAAGTTGGTGGAGTCCCAGTTTTCTGAGATACTTCCATACTGATTTCCAGAGTGGCCGTACAAGATTACACTCCCACCAGTAGTGTAGGATGGCAATGAGGATGGTGGCAGGCTGAGGCAGGAGGAAGGTGGAAAGTTCTAGGCCAACATGAACTACACACTGAGTTAGAGGTCAGCCTGTCTCAAAAAGAGACCCAGTCTGTCTCAAAAAAAAAAAATCACCCCTGCTGTATTAGTCATAGTTCTCTAGAGGGACAGAACCAATAGATGGATATATATACATAAATAAAAAGAGGTTTTATTAGAGTGCCTTACAGGCTGCAGCCCAGATACTCCAACAGTGGCTATCTCCTGACAGAAAGGCCAGTAATCCAGTAGTTGACTGTACATCTCAGCTGGTATTCAGTCTACTCCAGAATCCTGAAGAAGTAGGTTCTAATGCGAGGAAAGTAATGCCTTAGCATCAGGATAAATGACCTTGCCAACAAAAGTGAGGACCAGTAGGCAAAAAGGAAAACTTTCCTTCTTCCGTGCCCTTTTATGTGGGCTGCCAGCAGCTATTCTCTGATCTCCATGCATAGACTGTGGCTATGTGACCCCCTCAGCAAATCATGTACACACAAATAGGTTCAATCCGGTTCAGACCAGATCAGACAGTTCAGACTGGTTCAATTTGTTTTAGACCGGTTAAATCTGGTTAAGACTGGTTCAGACCAGTTTAATCTGGCTCAGACCAGATCAATCTGGCTTCAGACCTGTTCGATCCGGTCTAGACCAGTTCAGACGGCTCAAAAAAGGTTTAGACCAGTTCAGACTGGTTCAATCCGGTTCTGACTGGTTCAGTCCTGTTCCAACTGGTTCAATCCAGTTTAGACCAGTTCAGACTGGTTCGATCTTGTTTAGACCGGTTCTATCTGGTTCAGACTGGTTCAGAAATAGGGTTTTAAGAATAAGGCAAAAAATCTCAGCTACTTTGAAGATGTCAATGGTTGCTGAGCTATGATTTTTTTTCCTGTGGGAATGTTCCAGTATGTGCCCCTTAACAGAGTTAGCTGCCAAACTTTGCTTGTTCCATGTTTCAGTTTTCAGATACTTCTGACATTGTTCTCAGGATCTGATGTATAGAGGAAATAAGAAGGTTACTTATTAGCTTGACAGCTAAACTGAATCCAAGAAGCCTTAGGCAAAGAACACAAATGTCTGGTTATTCTAAAGTGTGTTATAACCTGCAACCCTCCTCATTTTCAGTCCTACATTCTTGGGTGTGTAGACTTTGCCTTTAGTCCTACATTTACTGGTAAAGTTACCATGCTGTCCTATTTGCTAAGGCACTACAAAGATGTGCTCAGAATAAAGTAATAATACCAAGTTATTTGTTACAATGTAAAGGAGTTATGCAAGAACCACTGGCTCATAAATAGTTTCTGGGTTTGATCATTAGCAGTAAATAATGAAGTTTCATTCATAAATGCAGGACTATCTCCTAGGTACTTGGAGGTATTAAATTTTGTATTATAGGAGAATGGTCCCATACTGAAAAAAAACCATTTCCTACTCAACTTTATGTTCTTTGTTGTTTGTTTGTTTGTTTTGTTTTTTGAGACAGGGTAGTTTTCTATGTAGTTTTGGTGCCTCTCCTGGATCTTGCTCTGTAGACCAGGCTGGACTCAAACTCACAGAAATCCACCTGGCTCTGCCTCCTGAGTGCTGGGATTAAAGGTGTGAGCCACCACCGCCCAGCTCAGCTTTATGTTCTGTACCTGGCTGCGAGCACCCTCATAAACTGGTCTGCTGTATCATCTCCAAGTCCTGGTAGAACCTGTTTGTCAAGCTCCTCTCCTACATCTTCTTCAAGACACACTGCCTTTCCTCCTTGAGAAGCCCAGCACTTTCCTGTCCGGGTTATATAAAGCTCAAGTCCAGCCATTGACCTGACTTTCATCTGGAAAGACATTCTGTTTGATTCCAGCCATCTGGAAAGGCAGCATTATCTGTAACATCTGGCAAAACACTAGCCTTCTTCCAAGGAAGTGGGGATAACTTCTTGAAGGGCAGCACTTCATGCCATCAAGCTGATGTCTCCAGCTCCCATGATTTCACCATGGAAGCCCAGACCAACGGACAGATCCTCTATAGTTTTGTTACTTTTCTCTGTCGGATGCCAGATATTTCTGTCTTTGTTATTTTGTAGCTCTCACATAAATAGAATCATAGAGCATGATTTTTTTCCCAACATTTTATTGTGGTAAAATAAACATGAAATTCATCTTCTGTCTTAGTTTCTTTTCTTGTTGTTGTGATTAAAGTACTCTGACAAAAATAAGCTTATGAGAGCAAGAGATTATTTTATCTCACAGTTCAAGTTATAGTTTACCCTGGCAGGGAAATCATAGAGCAGGAATCCAAGGCAGATAGTCACACAGAATTCATTGGCAAGAAGCAGAGAGCAGCCAAAGTTTGCGATCAACTTCCCCTCTCCCTTGCCCAGTCCATGAAATGGTGCCTCCTACATAAGGGTGGTCCTTCCAATCTTAATAACCCAATTAAATAAATAACCCCCAGGCAAGTCCCAAGGGTCAATCACTCATCGAGACTCCATTTCCAAGTTATTCCAAATCCTGCCACATTGACCACTGATCATAACCACCACACCAGTGTAACCATTTTAAATGAACAGTTTAGAGGATGTCAAACTACCCTCAGCAACTCTCTCGAGAATCATCCATCTTGTATAGTTGTACTTTTATAGTGAACTTTTTCTGCTTCCTCTCATTAACTATTTTTATTTCGTTCATGGTGAGGTCGGCCACTTCCAGGGCTTCTCATAAGCAGAAACACATGGCATGTGTCTTCTTAGTAACTGGCCATCTTACTCCATTTTGTGCTTATATAACAGATCATCTGATACCAGAAAACTCATAAACAATGAAAATATGTTCTTGCAGTTGTAGAGATGGGCAAGTACAAACTCAAGGTATTAACAGTTTTGTCTGATAAAGCCCACCACCTCTTTCAAAATGGTACCTTGAATATTGTATCTTCTAGATAAGAGAGGTGCTGCTTGTCACATGACATATGAGGAGGAGGAGGAGGAGGAAAATTATTCCCAAATATATTTTTATTAGAACATTCATCCATTCATAGTAGAGACTTCAGGATCCCAAAATGTTCCATCAAACCTGACCTCCCAACATGACTGAATTGAGCACTAAGTTTACAACACATGAATGGAGTATTGGTTAGTAGGAGACAAACAAACAGACCTCAGCGCTGACTTATTTCACTTAACATGAGTCCTGAAAGGTTGTGGCATGTGCCACATTTTCCCTCGTTATAAGGTTGACTAATGTGCCATTGCATGGAATAGTTAGATCATCCATTTCCTTGTAGACATACCTTGGTTTGCTTCAATGTTTTAGCTATTTGAATTGATACCAAATGAAAAATGGATGCATAACTATCTCTTCAATATGGTGGTTTGGATTTTGACAATAGACACACAGAAGTACCAATATACCGTAAGGTAATTCCAATTTGAATTTTCCAGGAATTACCATGCTCTTCTCCAGGACAGGAACATTTCAAACACCTGTCACCATTCTTCGGAGTTCCAGTGTCTGTATCATTGCAAAACTTCTGGGTTTTGGTAGGAGCCACTCTCCAGTGAGTATGGGTAGTCGCTACCTTCTGCGTTTTGAAAGTGGCCGCTGCAGTGAGTCCACACTCATTTATACTATCTCATATACTATTCTCAGCTTCAGACTAGCTACCCCTTAAGTTCCTTGGTCCCATAAATTCTTGAATCTCCCAAATCATTTTGTTATGTGCCTCTCACATCGCATTTTTTCAACCCTTAAGACTTGACTCCAGTCTCATATTTGCATAATATAGAAAAAACAGTAACTTCCTTACACCCCATGGCTCATGGCTTGTAACCACCACATGAAAGAAAAATTAGCAAGAGAAACGACAAATTTTTACTCAAAATTTCATTCTACTCAGGAGTTTTGAAAAACTGAAGCCCCTAAAACCTGGGGAAATAATAGTTTTTACTTAGTTTGATGAAGAATTAACATTTGTGTACAAGTTTTTTCTTCCTTAGAAAAGTGATATTTTTAAATGAAAGAAGCATCATTCAATGACAATGAATTTGGGGAAAATTATTAAGACCTGGTTCTGTTTGTTTTGTTTTGTTTTTTGTTTTTCTGTTTTCCTGGGTAGCCATCCTTCCCTCCAGACATAAAACAGGACACTGAAGTTTCCATGGAAAGAGTAGGAGGTGATCACACACATCTTTCATCTAAGTGCCTACTGGGGTCAGTATTCTAAGGTGACGTATTTGAGGTGAGGTTTTCCTGGGCTCCACTGCTTAGAAACAGTGAGAGACAACAGAGGCTGGCTGGGAAGAGTCAACTTGCCCTGGCAGCATGGGCCTCTTAGGTCAGGCCATTTGAGGTTTCTAAGCAAGCAAGACATACCTCATCAAAGAGTGGAGTGGCTAGATTTCTGAAAAAGGAGGTCTTTTAGGGAGTGGGTTTGGGATATTCTGCATTATCCTTATATGTACCGAGAATCACTGATTTAATTGTAATTGTAACTGTGGTTATTGTATTATTTTGATGAATTTAATTTATGTCATCATTATTTAAAAAGTGTTTAAGCCTTGGGAGCCACACAGCACCTGCCTCACTCATCCTTTTGACTGACATTGATGGGGTTGTTTGTCTTTAGGGGATAGCATTTCTGTGGTTGCCAGTGAGCTTTTCTACACTAGATATTTTGCTCATGATAAATTTGGTTAGAGAGGTGAAATATATGAATAATATCTTATTATTTTTGATAACTACGCTTATATCTAGAAATAATTTTATCCTCACAAAAAACATAAGCTGTGATTTCATACTATTTAAATAAGACAAATATTTATAGAGAATTAATTTACTTACTAATGAATTTAGGGGCACAATGTTTTCAGCTAGCAAAGTACATATAAGGAGTACAGGAAGACCAGGAATAAAGATACAGCATGTGCATCCAAATAAATCAGTTGTAACAAGATGTAGAGTTGGTCTAATCACTTACTTCTAAATAATGGATTTCTAGATGGTAGAATATAAATACTTTAAACCCCCATGTAAAATTGTTTTTTTAAATAATCCAGACAGATGGTAATGGGTTGAACCTCTGAAACTGTAAGTGAACCACCCCAATTACACGTTTTCTTTTGCCATGGTCATGGTGTCTCTTCACAGCAATAGAAACCCTAACTAAGATACCTCCTAATTCTTCGTAAGCTGTCCATTAACTGGGAACCAAACAATCAAATATATGAGCTTATGGGGACCATTCTCATTCAACCCACCACAGCAACTGACTCAGCACAGAGGAACAACACCTCAAATATTTGGGACATAGCTCTAATTCACTTTAATGAAAAAAATTATAGACTATAAACTTTGAGAGTCCTGGTGAAAATGATCATACAAATACCGTATATGAATTGTGTGTGTATCCTGAGATGCCCTTTGTGAGTTTGGGTGTTTCTACTTCATCAAATCACAGATTTGGAGCAAGCCATCATCAAACAAAGGTCTTAGGTAGGAGATTGGGCTAGGGCATGTCCTGAAAGCATGAAAGATATAAGTTGATGGATCTGCCAACAGCGGGAGGGAGCACCCATTTTCTATACATTGGCACCTCAGATTCAAACAGCATTTGTGTCCAATTTACTAAGAAAGAAATTACTTGTGTGTTTTGTGGATAATAATGCCTAAAACAGAAGGAAGTGGAGAGTAATATTACAGCCTCATTTAAGAACAGTCCTCAATCATTAAGGAAGTGGAATTTTTCCATTGGGTAGAAATCACAGTCTTCTGTGTATTTGGTAATGCTTTCCCTTGGAAAGTGGCATAATAAGACATGGCAATATACACTGTTTTGTGGATAGGGGCAGCAAACAAGGCCAAAGGGTCAGAGACTAAATATCCCTGGTAAAATGGGAGTCATGAAATGCACATGGAAATCTCATCAAAATCAACTCATTGCAGAGGGGGCTGTTGATAGTGAGGTGGGTAAGATGGCGGCTCCTTGTGTTCAGGTTATCTAGGATTTTCAGGCTACTGTTCTCATCTCTCGAGCCTGAGAGAATTAAACCAGGAGACAATGATGGCATGGTTATGTGCTGTACATGGGCACCATAGTGATAACATTCCTTTATCACTTTTAATCTGGCTAACATCACATGAATGGAGGCTAGGCAAGAGAGAAAATGGTCCCTGAGCTTTTGAACTGGAACTGAACTCCAGTAGAACTGGATAGCTTTCTGGTTCCAGTGAGAAGTGAAACTATGGGGAAAAACATTTTCCAATTCTTTGGCTATTTCTGGTGGCAAGGACCACTAGGAAACACTGAAAAGCAGTATTTCAGTGTAGAGTCATTGATTTACAGGAATTTTGAGGGGATATGGGAGTTCAGTGTTTTTATTCTCAGGTTATCACAGCTATAACATCATCTTTAATATTTAGCATATAATATTGTTTCAGTCACATGCTTGTCAGATTTGATTGTATTTGTAAAGAAAATTAAACCCAAATTTTGCTATATTATATGAATTCCAAAGTAGATGATTTTCAACCAGTAACTGAATTTATCAGATTCTGAGTACCCCTCCCCCCAGCTGAGGACCAAACCCAGGGCCTTAGCGCTCTACCACTGAGCTAAACCACCAACCCCTAGGTTCTGAGTCTTTCTTTTGGAATGTAGGTACCACACTTTTATTGTTTGCTAACAGAATGTGTACAAAGAGAAAGAGAATTTAAGAAGGGATTGTGGTCCCTCGTATTTCTGATTCTGTATAAGTTATTCAGAGAAGGGGCTTTCCTTCTTCGACAACTACACATTTCTTCCCTTCTGGATATATCGGGTAATAGGATTAGAAGCTTCTCAAGGTACCGACCAGTGGGTGGGTGATGGACAGGCACAGGTCTGGATGCTCACCAATGGTGCTCCAGGTAGGATATAAATTCTGTGCTTACTCAGGAACAGCACATTGTTGTGCACAGATGGCTTCTGCTTGCATAAGTTCACTCATTCTTTCTCATCTGCTGTCTTTATCACAGCTCCCATCCTCTTTTTTCTTACCTACTGCATCATTTTCTGCTTTTGGAGAGCAGTGATGTCTTTTTGGGAACACGTATCTCAAGCTTTTTTAGACTATAGGGATGTGAAAGAGTTATGTATGTTAGCTTTAATTTTCAGCCTCCATATGGGTGACTTTTGAGTCTGCCCTTGGGTTTGTAGGGGAGATGAAAACTTGTAAGAGTGTGAATGAATACATTCTGTATTTGATAAGAAACACAAACATATACTTCACAATATTATTGGACTACATCATGAATCTCTACATTGTATGGCTGTGTTTTGTTTTTGTTTTTGTGTGTGAAATGGCAGAAAATAGTTTGAGAACTTCAGAAAGATGCACCTGACAAGAGCAATCAAAAACTATGTGAACCAAATCTGGAAGTTGGTAGTTTTTAAGTATTTGTGGGCTCTCAGCATTTCCAGTAGGACAGATTACATACTCAACAGCCATTTTTTAGCAGAGTGGAGATCGCCAGTGGGTTTGGAAGTCTTGTGATCCATGATTTCCTCCCACATTGACCAAGACTGACTCACATCAAATCACTTGATGAAACACTAGCAAGTGTCAGTACCATTTTCTCCATACACAGCTTGCTTACCTTTGCAGGCTTTGAAGAGGAAAAACTCAATTATTTTAAGATAAGAAGTTAGATTAGGTGGAACTCTGCATATTTGCCAGCCATCTGGTTCAGCAACAAACTCACCAGGGATCTTGAACATCTTTATTACTGAAAATACTTTGAACTTGAATGACTTTTAAATTGGGACATAAAATAGTAACAGACTATTCAGAGTTGCTTAACAAGGGCTAATGAATAGATATCTTTTGAGCCCATGCTCCACGATATTTTATTTTTCCTGGGGGAGGGGAAGTAGAAAGATGCAGATTATTGTTAGTAATTGACTGAGAACTCTTTCCTCGACACTAAGCCATACCTGTAAAACAGATTTTAACTTACTCTGATAATGTCATGTGGCTAACTTCCATTGGTAGAACTGTATTCATGTCCTACTGAAGGGACCACATGTTCTGCTAGAACTGCTGAAGGAGGTGGATAGCCCTTATCTAAGCTCTTATGTGTTTCTATGTCATGGACCGGAACCCAAGGGACTGGGTCCTATGTCAGAACATAGTTGACCTTCAGTTTGTAAGAATTCGGCAGACAACAAATTCAGACCTAAAAGCATGAATAAATAAGTTCAGTTTTCATAATTAATAAAAAAAAATACTTCTATTAACGCACACCGACACAGGCTCTGGGCTGCGTCACAGAATCTCTTGAAGATAGTGCAAACTGCAGAACATGGTGGCCCACACCTTTTATCCCCACACTGGCAAGCAGAGGCAGGTGGATCTCTATGAGTTTAAGACTCTCCTGGTCTACATATTGTTCCAGACCAGCTGGTACTGCGTGGTGAGATCCTGTTTCAAAAAAAAAATGTATGAGGCTGATAGTGAAGAATTTTAAGATATTGACTCTAACTTTGAAGACTAGAGAGAAGCTCTCTGATCAGCGAAGATTTCACTGGCCACGGAGAGATTTGCTAAGCCAAAACAGACTATGTTTGGTCCAAGTGTCATTGGTCTTATGCTTTAAGAAATGTCAACTAGTCTTCCCAATGCACACACTTCTAAAGGAACATATGTGTCATAACTACACCGTATTTGGTTTTTCAACAAATGTATATTTGTGAAGAGTTTTGGTTTTTTGTGTTTTTTGAAAAATACATTGTCAGGAACAGATTGTTTTTGTTAGTGGGAGTATGACTATCACAAAGATTCAGATTTTGACTATTTGACAAGAACTGTTTGGACTCCTGTTAACCAGCACCACGTTGAAAAGAGGGTAAGTTATTGTGAGGAACATGTTTGATAGTACACTACAGAGAGTTCATAATATGCCTCCATAATTGGCTTCTAACATACCATGATGGCTAAATATGTTAGTCATTGTTCTATTGCTGTGAAGAGACACCATGACCAAGACAACTCTTACAAGAGAAAACATATAATTGGGGGATTGCTTACAGTTTCGGAGATTTAATCTGTTATCATCATGGTTGGGAACATGGAAGCACGTATGGCAGTCATGGTGATGTAGAAGTAGCTGAGAGCTCTACTCCCTGATCTGCAGGCAGCAAGAAGAGAGAGAGAGTGGCCTGACATGGAAGCCTCAAAGCCCACCCCCAGTGATACATTTCTCCAATAAGGCCACACCTTCTAATCCTTCTTCTAATACTTTCCAATAGTGCCATGCCCTGATGACTAAGCCTTCAGATATGTGGGGGTCATTCCTATGCACACTAAAATTCTTTAATTATTTTATAATGCACTTTTGTTGTAGTGGAAGCCCTAGACAAAGTAAAATGTTAATGTTCTGAACATGTTGATTTGATTTCTTCCAGACTTATTACTTAAGTGGTTGCACTGAGATCATAATGACAAAATACATTTTAAATTGGTATTTTTATTATCTGCATAAAGAAAGAATGGAAATATTTTCTGCATACGCTGGCCGTTTATCAGCAGTAATAGTAGTGCATATCTTTGAGTATCTAAGGAATTAAGAAAGTCCTATTTACAGATTGCTGCCTGACCATTGTCTTCAGTTATGAACACAGGTGATTCTCAAATGCTGGGCACAAGACACCGAACTGAAAAAACAAGTTACTTAGTGGCACTGAGTATTGAACACAGGGCCTCAGACATGTTAAGTTTGTGCTCTTCCACTGCACTGTATACCCATCCAAGAAAGAGTTTTCAAAAACATTCTATTAGGAGAACAGAACTCATTATTCAGCCATTTGAAATTGGCTCCCATCACAGAAGCAAGCTTCTTCCAATAAAGTAAGGATGCCTTGCTTGGCAGAACCCAAGCACAAAGGGAACCACTAAAGACTGTCTGTCCCTGAGTGTGGAAAGGTGTCTGAAGGTGTGCTTTTTTTTTATCAGAATAATAAATGATGATGAGTGTTTCTGTAGCTCTGCTTTTAGATTCACACACAAGATTCTCACTATCTTTGAAGGCAGGGCTTTCATAGTCTGTGAGCCCTCAAACGTACTTGCTTTAAAAATCTTTTTCTGTTCTCTAAATATAGGCATTTTGGCAAAAATTTCCATTGATAGAAACTCTAAGAGACTTTTTTTTACAAGAAGAAAATATTTTTCAGTGGAATAAAGACATGGTTTCTAGGTTCTTTCCTTGGATAGAAATGCATTGGGATTAATATTGTCACAAACTATTATCATCCAATGTTTTAATTACTAGACAGAGGAGAAGTTGAGCATTGTCTTCACCTTGAGGATACTCTCCCAAATCAACAGTGATGGTATAATCAGGTATCTACTACGTGAAAGAGCTGGCTTTTAATAGCTGAAGCTTGAGCAGTGTGGACGACCTCAGAGGGCAAGAGTAGTAGAGATAGTTGGAAGGAAGGAAAGTTTCATGACTTTATGAACCATTGACTTCCACCCTGACCTGCCAACATGTTCAGAAGGTGAGTGGTTATGGGGGTAACAACTTACTGGTCTGAAAACTGGATATAAAAAAAAATCATTGAAACAAATTTGAAGATTGTTGCTTGTAGAAAAATAACATGTGCAAGGAAAATTTTCCCATAAGTTTGGAACATGAATCAAATAAAATTCTCTCTCTCTCTCTCTCTCTCTCTCTCTCTCTCTATATATATATATATATATATATATATATATATATATATATATATATATATGTCAGCTACTGAGAAGTAAGGCTATAGAGCCTTTAAAGATCGGAAATGAAGAGACCGAAGAATTGAAGTAGAAGGCAGCAGTATGTCAGTTTCTTCTTAAATTCAGTAGGCTACATGCCAGTCAATAATCCCTCCCTCTTATTAGCCTCCTTATATATCTGGTTGTAGTATTAAGCCATGCTCTTGGTAGAGAAGTAACACATCACACTTGAATGGTTTAACTACTTTTATTTGGGGACTAAGGACCTCCATAGGATCTTTCACCCTGACTCAAGACTTTGTTTATAACAAGATTAAAAATATATGAAAAACAATGACAGAATGAAAACGATACCCCTCATTTGAAAAGATTTTACACACTAAAAGGAGATTTGATTGACCTCTCTTTTAGAAATTGTTTTTCTTCAAGGCTGCTTAATGTATTCCAGATAAGTATGGGAAGTTCTGAAGTATTCTTTAATGCTCGAATATCAAAGCTCTAACTTACTGGTGTGCTTTCAGTCAAAGCATTGCATCAACAACAGACCATTTCATGATATATATACCAGGTTTAACCCAAAGAAAAATGGCTGAGTCTATTTGAGTCAGAAGAATCAAATAATACTGTAGTGAAGCAAAATTGACTTTTAATGTTTGTTACCAGTTCATTTTATCTTACAGAAAATGAAAACAGTCTTTTTGTAGTACAGATTGGTTCTCCTCAGACTTGCACTTTGTAGCTACTGAACGAATTTAAATATTGACTTTTCTTCTAATTGGGTTGCTTAATGATTTCTGTATTATTTATAACTTTTTTGTATAGTCCTTTTCTGGCAGTCATGAGCTATGACACCGTTAACTTCTCAAAAAAAATTGTCAGCTGTCCATTGATTTTTCTCTAAGTATTCTATGCAAAACCAAAATGACACAAATAAAAGAAAAAAAAAAACCAAGTTAAACCAAACCTGATGACTGATTCCCTTCTAATCCTCCCTTTCTGTAGTGGTCAGCTACTCCATGACAAAAGTGTGTTTCTAGGAGTACTGAAGTCAAGAAACCCAGTATGGCTGCCAGCAACCAAATTGGAATCTTATTTGAGTCTACTAATTGCCACAATAGCAAGCAACCATTGTACTGCATAAAACAACACTAACAGGTGCCGGCCCCCTTGATATGAAAGAAATTTTAAATTTACAAATACTACATTTGGCTAAAAGTTGCTGTGACAAAATATGGCAGCAGTCATTAAAAGATGGCTTCCAGTGTTAACATGACGACTTCTCTTCATCCCTGTATTGTATTTTTATGTGAATTGGTTCTTTTTGGCTTAGAGTTTTCAAATGGAAGGAGGGAATCTCAGTAAAATGTGTAGATATAATCTGTTCTTTATATGGGCCATAAGATAAAATATGATGGAAACATTTTGTAATCTATCATCTTCCTTTGATACTCTGGGAACCTTGAAATCTACAAAGTAATTTCTAAATTAGACAGTGTTATGTCAGCTTTCTGCTAGGAAATGTGCTAAGACTTTTTTTTTCTCTTGAAAACATTCATAATGAGATACGAAGTATGAAAATAGATATTTGGTGGAATAAAACAGTGAGATGAGAACATTAAAAGACCCCTTTTCAATGAGGAGTTCAGAGGGCACAGGGTTCTGGTCCTTTGTGTGACATCAGAAGTTAAAAACTCTGCCCAGCAGTGTTCATTCGAGGATTTTTTTTCAAGAACGGACAATGATAAGCAGTTGGTATAGATGTAAGTCAGCTAACAGTCACTTTGGAGATTTTGATCAGCACCGTTTCCTATACTAAGTATTCAAAAGTTAAGAAATGCTCCTGTGCTTAAATGTTTAGTTCTATGATGCTAACTGAGAGGAATATACCCACTTCACCATAAAATTTTCCTACTTGCATTTCAGACAAAATTCTTAAAATATAGGTAATGATTGTTCAAGTATGGTCTTCCTCCAAAGAGCTTAGCCCTGACCATGAGCTGGTCAGAGTCTCCTTCTTAAATAATATATTCATTATATTCTAGACCATTCGGTATCTTTAACTTGTGTTTAGCTTAGAAGTCTGAGTTCAATCAGCAGTGTTGGCCTGAAGTCTCCTCATCTCTTTGGATTTATAGTCTTATGTAATTTGCATATCCTAACTTAAAACTGTATCCTCATGCTCTAAGGCTAAAGCATCTGAAAGAAAGGAGCTAGTTTTACTTACAGTATTTTATCTAGATACTATATCATGATAGTTATGGTTCCATGGACTTCCGACTGCTCTATACCTTCCATACACATGCCTCTATATTTATAGAGCAAATTTATTACAGTTATTACAGAGCTTTAAATGCAACCACGGTCAATTCAGGAAACAGATTTATTTACTCATGTTCGTTGGGGGGGTGGGGGGATGGGAGGGGGAATCTACATTGAAAACATTGTCGACAGCACACCAGCTGTGCTTGCACTTGGATTGTTATACTAAGGTCCACTCACCAGAATTCACTGTGAAACAAGGGGAAATCGGAAAATTACTTGAATACAAATTTTGGTCCCTGTGAGGTCTCAGAAGTCATAAAAAGAAAGCTTTATTTAAGATTGGAGTTGCTAATACTGAAAGTCATTGTTCTGAGTTTGGACTTAACTGTTCGCTTAAAGCTTGAAGGTGTAAAGTCTTCAATGTGAGTGCCAGTATTTTGTTTCTGCCAAATGAAAACCAGAAAGGAAACTGACAGTGACTATATTTTCTATTGGAGAGCCTTTTTTTTTTTTTTAAATTTTCCCTCCTAAACACAGGTCCTATTTGGGGTTTGTATTATGTATACAAACAAGAACACAATTTTGGAAGTTGAATCTTGATTTCTTAGTTAAAGAAGTGTAGAGTTATTCATTCATTGGATGATTTTCATTATGGAATGTAAATAAGAAAGAAATATTAAATAGGTTAAAGTTATTTTTATAGGACAATAATGTTTCATAAGCTAACATAAAATCAAGCTGCTACATTTTTATATGTTTTCTGTCCAGCAGTTTATCTTTTTAACTGCCCTGAGTAAATTCTAAATACCGCTTAGCAAAGATCCCTTAGAATTTAAATATAACTCAGTGAAGCTACTCAAAAATGATAGAACAATTCTTTCTGATAGGTAATCTTAATTAGAAGGTAGCAATCTCTCATTGGTAAAATATTATCTGTGTATGTAAGTCTATATACTTCATGTAAATGGGTTGCCCTAGGAGTTCTAACTGCGGTTTTATTATTATGTATCTGAGTCTATATGGTTTTCTTTTTAGTCAAAAAGGTAGAATTTTAAATAGTAAACTATTTTTTATACTGGAGACTTGGAGTATTAACTTTTAGAAAAAGTGTCCATTGTTCCCTTGTGAAACTGAGGTTTTTTTTTTTTTTTACCTCCCAGAATCCCAGTTTCTGTAAAGAGGCCTGTAATTCAAATTTGTTGTTCTAATTTGTTCAGCGAAATGCATTTCAAAGTTGTAGAAATATGTAAAATTTGTGCTTGTGGAAGTCGCTGCTGATTTTCCCTAACACAATCCTGGTTATCCTCAGCCTACTGCATGCCCCGTTCATGAAATGGCATTTTATTGGGATGATGTAGCATACGTAACACAGGCCCTGACGCCCGTTTTTAGCTTCCCTTATACTTATATTAATTTATAATATACATTGACTGATAGCTTTACAAAACAAATGACTGATCTGGCCTTATAAAAACGACACTTTACAGTAAGTGGAAAAGGGTTATCACAGTTTTGGTAACTTGCATGAGTTCATATTAAAAACAAGAACAAAAACAAAAGACCTTTCACGCGTTCCCTCTGACTCAAGAACCGACTCTTTTCTAGGGCACCATCAGTTGTATGCTCTGAAGCAATAGACCCCGTACAGCTTATGCTTTTTATCCGGGAAGCCCACGAAGCGCACGGCAGCCTCTGTAGGACTGCAGCGCCTTCTTGGCCGAGAAATAGGGTAGCGGACGCTGCCATCGGCCAGCCAGCCAGCATCACAGCGGTCATAGCCCAGAAGCTTCCAGGCAGCAAATATCTGGCCCACTTTTGCAATCTGAGCACCGTCATTGAGACAAGCTTGCACCGCCTCGTCGTAAGTGAGCTTGGTGGGGTGGATCAGGTAGTAAAATCGGCCTGTGGAGAGAAGGAGAGAGAGAGTCAGCCTGTGACAGAACCACGGAGAAGGAAGGAGCCAAGACCAAGTGCTTCTCAATGACAGGAGATGCTGAGCAACGTCTCAAATTTGGAGAACACAGCATTGCCATCTAAATGTCATATTAATAGGTCACTCTAGATAAATTCACTTCCCCCTTGCTTCTTGGCGTGTGCGCCCACATGCCCTTATACAGCATTAAAAAGAAAAGTCCAATGGCAGATGCAGTTTCTGTTAGCTAATTAGAGACTAAAAGAGCCCTTCTGTAGTTCTAGGGAAGACAGAATACCACGCTGAAAAGAAGGGCTATTTAAATTCTACTTGTTGCAAGACTGAACCCCAGTACAAGTTTCTAGAGAGGCAAAATTTGAATGTGAAAGGATCAAAAAGCATTCCTGACATAAAAGTCCATTTAAGAAAATCAAAAGCCCTCAAGTTCTTTTCATTACAGGTATCAATAAGACCTTATTCTCAACCAAAGCCTGATGCATAAAAATGCATCAAACACAGGAAGTCATTCGCCATCAATGATACTCTCACTGAATGCAAACCCGGCCTGTACTCCCTTACTAGGTTTGTTGATGTTTTAAAACTTCCATCATTTGAAGCCTGACATCATGCTGATTCTTCATTACATAGGGACACTGCTACTTTCAACCACTTACTGCAGTATTAGTTACTGAGATCCCATTAGCATGACGGAATATGATAACATGTACAAAATGTATCCCCAACTGACTGAAGCGGCACACACTGAATATTCTCTCAGTCATGCTAGTTTCAAGTATAATATCATACTTTCTTATCAGACACATCATGTAGTATAATGTCCACTGGCCTTCATTTAGCATGATGCTCGTGTGGTGTGTGTGTGTGTGTGTGTGTGTGTGTGTGTACACGTGCATGTGCTCATTTGTTTATGGTTTTGATTGCATGCATGTGGCCGCACAACCCTGGTGTCATACTCAGAAATGGGGTCTACATCTTTTGATATGGGGCCTCTCATTACACTAGCCTAGCTGTCCAGTGAGTCCCAAGGATCCCCTTGTTCCTGATTCGCCATTGCTGGGGTTGTAAGTACAGCCCAGCAGCACATCTGGCATTTTAGTGTGAGTTCTCAGGACTGAACACAGTTCTTTCTGTTTGGGAGGCAAGTGCTTCACAACTGAGATCTCTCCCCATTCCTAAACAGGCGGTCAAAGCCTACACTAATGCTACCAGTTCTTTCTACCCTAAGCTAATGAGATCTGGAATAAGCAGAGAAGCCACAGCAACCTTCATTAACTGGAGAGTTTAGTCTTCCAGCTGTGCAAATCAGCAAACCACAGTGCATCAGTTCAAGTCTGACCTCTACATGTGTGAGAATGCAGTTTGCCTGGGACACATATCCATCTGTTCAGCACCATGAATGGCTTCAGTACTGCGATGGCGAGAGCTACAACATTCAAAACTCTGCTGTGCAACAGTGACCACGTGGTCAGCAAAGTAAAATGGCTTCCCATCTGCTTTCTTTCTTTCTTTCTTTCTTTCTTTCTTTCTTTCTTTCTTTCTTTCTTTCTTTCTTTCTTTCAACAGAGATAGCATAGTGACCACCCATTTCTTTTTGTTTCCCTCTGAATCTGTTTCCAAGGACCCTAAATGCAAAACTCTGGGCTCAGAGCTTGATTCACAGGCATGTGACTTGTGCATTTGTTCTGGCTAAATAGAAGGTCTTATGTCTGTCTTAATGCTCTGTAGTCTTACAACACTTCTGGTGTTTTTGGGTTTTACCCTTGTTTATTTGAGACAGTGTCACTAAATAGCTCAGGCTAGCCTTGAATTTACGATCCTCCTGCCTCAGCCTACCAAATGATAGGATTACAGGCTTGTGCTATTATTAATAAATTTTGAACCAAGGCTCCTACATTTTCATTTTGTGGTAGGTCTCGAAGACAGCACACCCAAAGGGCTGGGAGTGGGAAGAATGCAAAAGTCAGTCATCGTGCCATGGAACCTTCCCCCACCTTTCTCTTCCAATGCTGACAGGGCTTCCTTTGTCTCACTCAGTTCCTCCTTTGGCCTGAACTTTGCTGATCGTAATATTGTGACTGGGCAAGGGAGGGCATGTATGGCAGGAAAGCTCCTTCCTTCAGCATAGAGTAATGGTGCAGGGATAGCATCCTGAGGCGATGTGAAATGTGTACCACATGACAGCTTCAAGTGCTTCATAAAAACAGGATGGATAAAGTGTAGGAGGACCAGAGGTAGGCCTTTTTTTTTTTTTCCGATTTATGTAGGCAGTTAAAAAATGATGACATTCAAGATTCAAGAACATTTTATCTATCCTTTTAAAATATAGCAATACCTTAAATGGTTGGTTTTTATTATTGTTGTTTTGTTTTGTTTTTTGAAGTTATCACCCAGATCCAAACAGTGTTTTAAGACAACTTGTTCTTTGGAATAGAAAGGAAGGCAGCGTAGCTACCATCTCATCTTACCATTGAAGTTGGATGTAAAACAGAAAACATCGTATCTGCTTTTATCTTTGTCCCAAAACCCGTAGTTCCTGACGCCAGGCACTGTGTTCTGGCCCCCACAGGGCTCGCGGGGTTTGGTGATAGGGTACTGCACAGATCCGTCACTGAGCCAACCAGCATTGCACCAGTCCAGTCCACCCCGCCAGGCATCGTACAGCTGGTCGAAGGACGCGATCACAGCATCCTGGTCCAAACAAGCCTGCCGCGCCTCGTGAAAGTTGAGATTGTAGCGTCCCAGCCGTGGAAAGTAAGGGAACACTACGCCTGTCCACAGAAGAGAAGGGAAAGGTCATCAGTGAGAGAACCCTGAGCACATCCATGTACAGACATGTGTGGGTGAAAAGCGGGGTTTCCAGATGAGCCAGGTTTTGGTCAGCTTTCAGTAGTCTCTCACAGCCCTTTTCCACGGCACACACTTTGTCCCAAGCATCACACAATGTGCTGTTTGTTATTTGGATTGATAACTTCAGTGACTTGCTTCCACTGCCAAGAGGTCAACTGATGCAAAATTTCTCCTTTCTGACAGAGAGGCAGCCATGGGTTATAGTGTCTAAACAGTATCTTGAAAACATGTCTCCTGCTACTAGTTACAAACTCTAGCACAGACACCATGAAACTTTTCTGGGAAAGAAAAAGTCAGTGCTAATAGTACAGGTGGTGGGGGAATGTAGAGCTTGGGCCCATGGTATTTTTTAAAAATTCACAATGTTTTTCAGCCATTACTGTTATGGAGTTAGCAAGCAGTTTCACATCATCTTCGACACAGAGACGTGGTGAATGCTTCAAATATGAGTGAACATCTACTTCACCATGTGCTCCTAAAATCATCCGAACAAGTGACTGTCTCCTTGGGATTATTATGTGGAGAAACTTGAAGTGCATATCTAACAAAAGCCTCACTATCCTCATTTCATATTAATAAGGCAATTCTGTGCTAGTGAGGCACACCCCATGCAAAGTATTATAACTCTTTGTTTCAACATTCAATGCATTCCTTAACTGTTGTTCCCTGCCCTTGAAACAGCGCTAAAACAAGGGCTTTTACTTAAAACATTTCCAGTATTATTTATTTAAAGGCCAGGCATGCAACGTTGATTGAGAAATAAAGGCCCATCTCCCTGCAACAGAGAGGTGCTTCCTGAAAGGGACCTAAAAATGGGTGCCAGTTTCAGCTTCTCTATTTATATGTCATATTACAAACTAAAACCGAGGTTTTGAAAATGCTTTCAATATAAATGGATGGAAAAAAAATGCTTCCTTAAACTTGTGCTGGTCAAGATGAGTAGAGAGCAAACACCCATTAACTGGTTAGTTCTGAAGAGTCAAGTATTCCAGTGAACAATCCCTTAGTAAATGCAAAGAGCATGGATTGGTATTTGACTGTGTCTCAAAAGTATTTCTTTTGGTCAAATCCTTATTGGGGTGAGGGGTTGAGCTGTCTCACATCCCACATGGTTTTTTTTAAGGATAGATTCCCAGGATAAGTATCCAGAATTGTGTCATTTACTGCATATTAAGGAAGACATCTGTCAAAGTGTCTACCCCATAAAAGATAACCCAGAGCAAGCATTCTTAGAAATATTATTCCAACTACTCAGTATCTTAGCACATGGAATGCAGGCACTTTGTCCCACTGGCCCACTAATTGTATGGCCATTAAGTTGCATGCTACAAAACTGCACATTCTATTCAAGATGATGCACAGGTCCCTAACAACCAACCATGGCCAGTGTGTTCTTTTCTAAATTATCCTGGATGTTTCTACAGGAGGATTCTGAGGCTTTAAACCAAGTCTCGTCCCTTGTGCCTCTAGACCAGTCCAGCTGGCCCAGGTCACCACAGGCGAGGATCCAAGAAGGCTTTCTGATCTCACTCTGCCTTCTCAGGTTCTTGGCTGAGGGGTCCATCAGCTGGATCAGAGCCAACAGAAGAAGGAAAACCGTAGACTCCTGCTGTGGTAAGGGGGAAGAAGAGCCTGGAGATGGTTCTAAGGATGCTCAGCCCCCACCCAACTGGGGCCACTGTGTACCCCAGAACAGAAGTGTGACAAGCTCTCTGTACCCCATGTCGTTTCTTCTCTTTACTGAGCAATCCCAGGTGTGTGCCCAAGAAGGGAAATAATCTATAGTGCAATGATTCTCTTGGTAGCTGGAACTCAGATGGCAGAGAACCTCCCAACATCTTTATCTGTAGATAGAAACTATTTGTGTGACCTTTTCTTTTCCAAAGGGTTCATGATGGAAACAGTGGAAAATGTGGGATACTTAAATTTGTAATGACTTTAAAGACCCAGGAAATCATTCAGATTTAAACTCACTATCATTTGTCATGTGTCACGGTGCTTCTAATGGGCAGTGAAAAAGTTTCCATGAGTCCTAGATTATCTGCAATATGATTGGTTCAGTTCCAAATCCACTATACTTTATTTATATTTAAGTTGCTTTCTATTTTAACATAATGTCATACAATCTTTTTATAAAGTCACATGCCTTTTGTTACCATTTTATTATTTTCTGTAAAAATTTAATTATTAACTTTGTTTTAAAAAAAAGTTGAAGATAAAAAGCATCCCATACCAGGATTAACTAGACCCACATCTCATTAACAGTCTATCCATCTCACTGAACTTCTTTAGAGTTAGAATATGTGTTCTGAAGTCATGGAGCTTCACGTTGGACTTTATGAGGGAGATGAAACCAATGACTCTCTATATGCTGATGAACCCTTGAGAGATTCAGGAGGGCCAGTGTTCAGTGTTAGCATTTTCAAAAGCCACAAATGTGTCCTAGGGGGGCGGGGATAAAAGCTTCCAGCAAACACAGATCTGTGATTCTGTGAGGGAAACGGTCCTACTAATGAGGCCATTTTCACTCTGCGGTGTAGAACACGGGTGAAACTAAGGCGGCTTGACCTGTATGAGAAACTCTCAGCACAGACCTTTTCCTAGAGTGATGACCGAGAAGGAAGATGGACATGTTCTCTTGTGTAGCCATGTCCACCTTTGAACCTACTGAGTGTAATATATTAAAAAAACAGAAATCCTCCCAAAATACCTCTATTACTTGATATTTGGTGTCTAAAAGACCCTAGACCATTAAAAGAATTACTTCATTGCAAGAATATTTAAGTAAACCCAGAGGTTACTTTTTCTGCTAAAGTAACTTTTATAGCCATCTTACAGAATACAATTACATGTATTGCACTGCAGATGTCCTTTACAAATCTTACCATTAGCTTGAAATGGAGATAATTTTAGAAGCAAATAAAAAAGAATCTAATTTGAATTTCTCAACAACTAAAAAATGGCTTTTAAGTTTTGAATGGCATAAGGCTATTTCCAAAAATTATTAATTCAGTTTCATTGCACATTTCTCCTTGTAAATAGCTTCAATTTTGCATAGAAGTATTGTGCATACATCTCAAACATGAAAGCTGAAATTATATGCAGACTGCCAAACACAAAAGAATAAAAATTTGCTAGGCATAGACTTTTGGGTCCTCACATTATTACTATGGGAACCACCACACGCTATCCTCATGAAAACAAAGGGGTAGTGGCTAATTATCACTTTACAGTTTAACATGCCTCATGAATACCTACCTTGCAACTCCAATGCGACCACAGCGGTATCGTCTTCTAGACCTTCAATCACCTCACACTTGTATCTTCCGTAATCCTCTAGAGTGAGATCTGTGATTACCAGGGAGGCGTCATTGTCTCCGCCTCCCCTCAGAAACACTCGGCCCTGATATCCGCCGTAGGTCTTCTTGTGGTAGCCCATGGAAACGAAGACATCCACCTCCCTGAGGTAATCTGAAGTTAGCTTGGTCCACTTAATGCGGATTTTGTGGATGCCTGAGCCAAAGGCTGTGGGGTCTCGATAGAATTTACATGGCAGTGTCACATTGCCACCTCGGTGTGAGAAGACTTTGGCTTGCTCTGCTTCCACGAGGAGACGGGGGCCATTTTCCGCTGTAACAGCAAAAACATAAAAAAAAGCAGGATGGAGAGGCAGAAAATAATTGCATGTGCTTTTAGACTTTTTCATATGATAAAAGGGCTGACAGAGAATATACCATTCTCTGTGATTGCTTTGAAGCGTATATTAAGATATCTCTATTAGACAGGATGTGTCTGTAAGCCACTATAAAACTGGGGATGATATGCACAACAATCATTATAAATTATGGGATTCAAACAATATTAACGGTTTAATGGTTTTATAGTAAATTCTAAATATTGTTTTAATTCTACTTTTCTTTATTTAAAATCAAGAAAAGTAGATGCAAAGTCAAGAGAAATGACAGACAGAGTTCCCTGGCCATCAGAATGAACCCCAAATCTTTCAAGGCTAAGTAAGTCCAGCTAGATTTTCTAGTGCAGCAAGTCTGAAATACACTGGGAGAAAAACTTTGCATCTTGTCATTAAGGTCACATGCAAGTACTTTTGCAATTATGTTTTCCATTCATGTGCACATCTGTATCATGCTACTCTAAAGCACTTCAAGCAACAATTATACATCCCATTTTAGCAGAGACTGGGCATCAGAAGGGTAGTATTAAAGCTTAATGCTTAACTCCAGTAAGTTTTGAGATACATTCTTCAAAATGCAGAAGTTTCAAGTCAGCTGAAAATTATACTTATTTTCTAACACCAAGTAACTATTTCAGTCTTTGTTCCCTTTGCCTGCCTCCTTCCTCTCTGTTTCTTCTCTCTCTCTCTCTCTCTCTCTCTCTCTCTCTCTCTCTCTCTCTCCTTGTTTTACACTTACCACTTCCATTTTTATTGTTCTTGCCCTGTGGTTTCCTGCCTTCACCTTCCAAGGACTTCCTGGCTTTCCAAAGAGCACCACAATAATATAAGTTGCCAAGTCAGCAGGGCCTTCACTTTTAGAAAGCCAGATGTTATTTTCAGATCTTGGCTTTCCCTGGGGTTCCCTGGTTAGCACTTTATGTTTTTGACCTTGACACATTCTATTGAGGAGTCTTGAGATATGAAAAGGGGAAGGTGTAAGAACTCTAGGACAAACATACCGCTTGCCTACACACAGTTTCCAAACTATAAAAGCTTCCTTTTATATAGCTTGGCAGTCAGTCCTTGCACCCTTAGGACAATTGCTACTAAACAATCCTTGGCCATGAATCTTTTAAGACGTACAAATTACAAGATATACAAGTCACCAGGAAGAGTAACCACTTACTTTGAGACAGAGCTCAAAACTTAATGACACACATACAATAGGTTCTGATTCAACATAAAAGTATATAAAATCAGGTAGTCTGATGTTATTGTGATCAGAATTGATATTCAAAATTTAGCATATCATTGCATTTATGATATGAGTCCCAATCCTCAAAAATTGAAAGTGTAACAAAGTCATCAATGTTCTCACTTTCAATAGATAATGCCAGCTGACAATAATGACTTTCGAGACTAGTTAGTTAAAATGAGTCACAAACACAGTTCACTAAACATTTGTATATATTCAATCATCTCATTTAGCACAAGTGAATCTGAAGAGAAAAGAGACAAATCTCCATTCTACTCTACCCCACATATAGATATACATATACATATACACATACATACCCCCACTCAATATTCCAGGTCTGTATCTAAATTCTATCTAAAGATCTCTGGCCATCTTTCTCAGGGGAGGAAAAGATGCTCTGACTAACCATGCTCACTAATGACCATAGGGGACATTGATGCCTAGTGTTTGAGGGGCACACCTGGACTTTATGGCAGGCTGGGCTTTGAGTATAAATAAAAACACTGCACATGTTTTGCAAGAGGCCTTGGTTTTATGATTTGTCCAAGTTGTTCAATTTAAAGTTAAAACCAATACTCATCAGGCAAAGATAAAGGGCACAGGAGTACCTAGGAACAGGGCTTTTCCTGTGATAGGGACCCTGGTCTAGTCTCACTGAGTCAATGTATAACCTTTTTATTTGGGCTAGCTGTGTATTAAGCTCCTTGCCTTACAGATGAATTAGGAATAGTGAAGCTATCATATAGTAGACAAGCTTGCACACACGAAACACTTAGAACATCATCAGAATAAAGCACGTGGCATTAACTGCTAGGTTTCTGTTGCACAGCTTTTACTCAATATATCTTAGAATACTAGACCACTGCCTAGTGCCAAGCAAAAATTTCCCACTTGTAGATATTTAGTATCAACTACTTGTAATGTTTTTGAGCCGAGCAGGTAAAAAACTAAATAATATATCAAAGTCAACCTGTTTTTTCAATAGGACTTGGGAATTTGAGGGTTTGGTGCAATTGTAATAGGTTTCAGGATGAATTCAAGGTCTTGTTTCATAAATTACAGAGCAAAGAACAAAACTCTTGCACAAAGGACTGTGACTTCTATGTTTTCTGTTTTTACTGTTAACACTGCTTCTGTAGTATTTCATGTGGCTTGTGTATTTCAGGGTTTAACATTCTTCCCAGGCTGTACGGAAGTCTAGGGTTCTTATTTCTTTCCATGGAAGTGGTGAATTGCCTGAGATTCCAGTAACTCTAAGAAGGATGCCTAGCACATTTAGTGATGAACGGTCATTAGTGTTCACTAACCCAAACCCCAGCACGGCCCTGACCATGGCTGTGGTTTGCATTTCAGAAGACATATACTGCAGATTATAAAGCCCTGAACATGGCTGGAGAGAGGAGTCTACTACCAAACAAGAAGATATGCAAGAATGAAACCTGGCTAGCAAGTCAGAAGCTTTCAAAGTTCTGTCAGAGTCATGCTATATAGCTCAGCCCCACCCTATCTACTTCAGAAGAACACGTAAGTTAATCTTGTGACCAGGCTCTATGTCACACAGGCTTTCATCACGTGACCAGCCAGGAACCACATTAAGCAAGGAAACAAAAAGGAAATGATAACAGCATCAAAGGGGAGCCAGCGAGCTGACGACAGACTGCACAGTGCTGCTTGAAGTAAAAAAAATCTCGGACCTGATCATGAGGCTTGAATTATTTTGTTTGTTTATTTTTCCAGACAGTGTTTCTTTATGTTGCCTTGACTGTCCTGGAATTCACTCTGTAGACCAGGGTGACCTCGAACTCAGAAATCCACCTGCTTCTGCCTCCCGAGTGCTGGGATTAAAGGCGTGTGCCTCCACCACATGACACTGATCATGAGGTTTTAAATCATAGCTTAGACTGATCTATCCATGCATCAATCAAAACCCTTTGAGTGACAGGGCAGAGGTCTCACAGCAATAAGGAAGCAAAGTATAAAATTCCACCTTGATCTTCAGAATCAGTACTTCTTGCTTTTTTCTTCTTAACAAAATGAAAGAATAAACAAAACAAAGCTGCGTATGTGTGCTTATTTTGTTCCTATGTTCACTCTGGAGTCACACAAACTCTCAGGTAAACTGAAGACCTGGTCCTTAGATGAGGCTGTATACTCAGAACATAAGGGTAATTTGGGAAATTAAAGATGCTCAGCGGGGGAGTAGCTTTTGTGAAGAGCATCTCCTAAGTATGAAATTACTTGTTTCTAATAGAGATGGTGAGTGAAGGTGACTTGAGAGACTTGATGCCCTTCCAAGCACACGGCTTACTCCAGGGGAAACAGCAGGGCACGGCGAGAATGCCAACTGGGGATGCACTGGACCGCTGGGTCCCTGTTATTATTTTACAGACCGCTGTGAAATCTAGAGGGTCAACTCCGCTGCACCAAATGAAAGCAGTGTGACCTTTGTATCCACCATGTACTTTAGATGAAATCTTTAAACAATAGGTCAAAGCGATTGTAGAAAAAATAGTTGAAACACAGCTTTGAAACTATTATTCTTAGTCCTATTAGAAATGTAATTGTTTTGAAGTTCATGTTCAGAGAAACCCAGATAACGAAAAAGAAGAAAGGACTGTGAGTCAAAGATTGTCCCTCTGAGAGAGTCATGCAAGATGACAAGTCTTGTTAGGTGACTTTCTTCCATGGTGTATAGGAACTACCAGTATCCAGAATATTAGATTTCTTAGACCAATTGAAAAGAAATGTGGTCACTTATTTAAGACAGTCAAATATGGGAATTAAAAATACACCTATGCGATCCACAGGCAAGCACTGGCCGAGCTCCAGGAGGCCAGCCAAAGAGATGGAGGTGGGATTATACGAGCAAGGGGGTTAGGTCAAGGTCATGACAGGGAAAACCACAAAGACAGATGACCTGAGCTCCTGGGAGCTCACGGACTCTGGACTGACAGCCAGGGAACCTGCATGAGCCTGACCTAAGCCCGCTGCATGTGGGTCACAGTTGTGTAGCTTGGTCTGTTTGTGGAGCCCTTAGCAGTGGGACCAGGACCTGTCCCTGGTGCATGAGCTGGGCTTTTTGGAACCTGTTCCCTATGGTGGGATGCCTCACTCAGCCTTGATGCTGGTATTGGGGGGTGGAGGGGACCTTGGTCCTGCCTC